>NC_071510.1:66437992-67700492 GCF_027887155.1 Malaclemys terrapin pileata
GACATCCTCCCTTGGCCCTCCCCAGATAAGGTGGGAAGGATGGGATGGGGAGAGTGCGGGGGTCCCAAACTAGGGGTGGGGTCATGTGGGGGGTTGTCACAGGGGTTACTCCCCTGACTCCTAGCTTTCCCTCCCCCCCCCCCCCCAGATTTCCCCACCAGTTGCTGTCCTGGCCCGTCGGGGTAAGCAGCTGGTGCGCCTGGACACTTTGTTTCATTAGGTTTACCTACGTGCCTGCAGACGCTCAAGGTAAACAAACCATCTCGGCCCACCAGCGGCTTATCCTGATGGCCCGGGAGCCAAGTTTGCTGACCCCTGAATTATAGGGTCAGCTTATGAACAGGTTATAAAAATTTTCCATTTTTACTTATCCATCCGGGGGGAGGGGGGTTAGCTTATAAACGAACCTGCTTATGTATATAAGTATATATAAGGTAGGTCGATTTTATAGAAGTCGATCTTTAGAAAGCGATCTTATACAGTCGATTGTGTATGTCCCCCACTAAGCGCATTAAGACGGCAGAGTGCGTCAATACCGTGGCTAGGATTGAGTCATGGAGCTGTGCACTGTGGGTAGCTATCCCACAGTCCCTGCTGTCCACTGGAATTCTGGGTTAAGCTCCTGATGCCTGATGGGGCAAAAACATTGTCGCGGGTAGTTTTGGGTACACGTCACCAGTCTCCCCTCCCTCCCTCCCTCCGTGAAAGCAATGGCAGACAATCATTTCGCGCCTTTTTTCCTGGGTTACCCGTGCAGACGCAATAGCACAGCAAGCATGGAGCCCGCTCAGCTCACCGCTGCTGTTGTGAGCACAGCAAACCACCTCGCGCATTATCCTGCAGCATGTGCAGAACCTGGCTAGGAGCCACCAGCATGAGGATGATTGTGAGGAAGACATGGACACAGACGTTCCTGAAAACACAGGATGTGGCAATTGGGACATCATGGCGGCAGGTTGATACAGTGAAACACCGATTCTGGGCACGGCCAACAAGCACAGACCGGTGGGACCGCATAGTGTTGCAGGTATTGGATGATTCCCAGTGACTGAAACTTTTGCATGCGTAAGGCCACTTTCCTGGAACTTTGTGAGTTGCTTTCCCCCGCCCTGATGCGCAGGCATACCAAGATGAGAGCTGCCCTGACAGTTGAGAAACGAGTGGCGATAGCCCTGTGGAAGCTTGCAGTGCCTGACTACTACCGGTCAGTTGGGAATCAAATCCACTGTGGAGTGGACAAATCTACTGCGGGGGCTGCTGTGATCCAAGTAGCCAGGGAAATCAATACTCTTCTGCTAAGAAGCGTAGTGAGTCTGGGAAATGTGCAGGGCATAGTGGATGGCTTTGCTGCAATGGGTTTCCCTAACTGTGGTGGGGCGATAGACGGAACGCATATCCCTATCTTGGCCCCGGACCACCTTGCCAACCAGTACGTAAACCGCAAGGGGTACTTCTCAATGGTGCTGCAAGCACTGGTGAATCACAAGGGACGTTTCACTGACATCAATGTGGGATGGCCAGGAAAGGTGCATGACACTCGCATTTTTAGGAACTCTGGGCTGTTTGAACAGCTGCAAGAAGGGACTTACTTCCCAGACCAGAAGATCACTGTTGGGGATGTTGAAATGCCAATAGTTATCCTTGGAGACCCAGCCTACCCCTTGCTCCTATGACTCATGAGGCCATACACAGGCAGCCTGGACAGTAGAAAGGAGCAGTTCGAGTATAGGCTGAGCAAGTGCAGAATGGTGGTAGAACGTGCCTTTGGACGTTTAAAAGCTTGCTGGCACTGTCTGCTTACTAGGTTAGACCTCAGTGCAACCAATATTCCCATTGTTATTGCTGTTTGCTGTGTGCTCCATAATATCTGTGAGAGTAAGGGGGAGACATTTATGGCAAGGTGGGAGGTTGAGGCAAATCGTCTGGTGGCCAATTTTGAGCAGCCAGATACCAGGGCGATTAGAAGAGCACAGCTAGGCGCGCTGCGCATCAGAGAGGCTTTGAAAACCAGTTTCATGACTGGACAGGCTGGGTGTGTTTCTCCTTGATGCAAACCCGCCTTTGCTGATTTTAATTCCCTGTAAGCCAACCACCCTCCCCCCTTCGATCACAGCTGGCAAAGGAAATAAAGTCAGTATTGTTTTGAAACCATGCATTCTTTCTTTATTAACTAAAAAAAAAAAAGTGAGATAACTGACAAGGTAGCCCAGGTGGGGTGCGGGAGGAGGGAAGGACAAGGCCACACTACAAATCAAAACGGTTTGAATGACAGCCTTCTGTTGCTTCAGCCATAATCTGGAGTTAAGTGGCTGGGTGCCCAGAGCCTCCTCACCACCCCCTGCGTTCTTGGGCGTCTGGGTGAAGAGGATATGGAACTTGGGGAGGAGGACAGGCGGTTATACAGTGGATGCAGTGGCGGTCTGTGCTCTTGTTGCCTTTCCTGCAGCTCCACCAGACGCCTGAGCATGTCTGTTTGCTCTCCCATTAACCTCAGCATCGCCTCCTGCCTCTTCTCATCACGCTCACTGTATGCTTTCCTGGCCTCTGTCACTGTATGCCTCCATGCATTCAGCTGTGCCCTATCAGTGCGGGAGGACTGCATGAGCTTGGAAAACATGTCATCGCGAGTGCATTTTTTTTGCCTTCTAATCTGCAATAATCTCTGGGACGGAGATGATAGGGGGAGCGTAGAAATATTTGCATCTGTGGGGGGGATAAAAAGGGAGAGTAGAATTTAAGAAGATACATTTCTGAGAACAAAAGGGAGACTCTTTCACAGTGAATCAAGCAATTCACAGCAGACAGCACATGTGCTTTAGGTACAAGGTCGCATTTTGCCTTTTATATTGAGCGCCTGCCAGTATAGTGACACATCACACAGGGCGGGGCAACAGAATTCGGTTTCCAGGCAGCCATGGTAAGCCAAAGGGAATGTGGGGTTGGCTTCTTCTGCCTTTATAACATGTGGGAATGGTTTCAAACTGCAGTGCCCTCCTTTCCCATAGCAAGCAATGCCGGTTGGGTTTGCCATTTAAAAGGAGGGTCTGCGGTTTTCAGGTGGATGTGCAGCAAACCACTCCCTCCACCCCAGCGTGTGGCTATTCTCTGGGATGATCCCTTTTAGCTAAGCACAAACAGCCCAGCATGAATGGGATCCTTTTACTGTTCCCTTACAAAAATTCCCCTATTTCAACCAGGTGACCATGAATGATATCACTCTCCTGAGGCTAACACAGAAAGATATAGACCAAATGTTGATTGAATGCAATCAAAACCCAGGACCATTCGCTGCCATGCTTTGTGCTATAATGATTCCAGACTACTTGCTACTGGCTTGGCGTGGTAAAGTGTCCTACCGTGGAGGACGAACTAAGGCAGCCCTCCCCAGAAACCTTCTGCAAAGTCTTTCAGAGTACCTCCAGGAGAGCTTCATGGAGATGTGCCTGGAGGATTTCTGCTCCATCCCCAAACACATTAACAGACTTTTCCAGTAGCTGTACTGGCCGCGAATGCATCTCAAGTCTTCAGGGCAAATCAAACATTAAACACAATTGCTTCTAAACCCTGTAGTGTAGTTATAAATGTGCACTCACCAGAGGTGCCTTCTCCTGCTTCAGGGTCCGGGAACCCACCTTGAGAGGGTATTGGCTCCAGGGTGATGAAAAGGTCCTAGCTGCCGGGGAGAACAGATTCTCCGCTTGCCTGCTGCGCATTCTCCTCCTCCTTGTCCTCATCCACAAAAATCCTCCTCTCTGTTGCATGAGACTCCCCCCTTATAGCTGTCTACAGACAGTGGTAGGGTAGTAGTAGGGTCCCCCCCCAGAATGTCATGCAGCTGATCATAGAAGCGGCATGTATGAGGCTCTGACCCGGAGCGACCATTTGCCTCCTTTGTCTTTTGGTAGGCTTGCCTGAGCTCCTTAGCTTTCATGCGGCCCTGCTGTGTGTCCCTGTTGTAGCCTCTGTCCATCATGCCCTGTGCGATTTTGATATATTAGCATTTCTTCTTTTTGATCGTAGTTCGGCCTGCACAGATTCTTTTCCCCATACAGCAATCAGATCCAGTGTCTCCCGTTCGGTCCCTGCTGGAGCTCATTTGCAATTCTGGGACTGCATGGTCTCCTGTGCTGCTGAGCTCACCAGGCTGACCAAACAGGAAATTACATTAAAAATTTCCCAGGGCTTTTCCAGTTTACCTGGCTAGTGCATCGGAGATGAAAGTGCTGTCCAGAGTGGTCACATTGGAACACTCTGGGATAGCTCCCGGAGGCCAATACCATCTAATTGCACCTGCACTACCCCAAATTTGACCCAGGAAGGTTGATTTTAGCACTACTCCCCTCGCCGGGGAGAAGTACAGCAGTCAATTTTAAGAGCCCTTTAGGTCGACGGAATGGGATTGGTTGTGTAGATGCATTGCTTATAAAATCAACCCAATACGGCTAAATTTGACCTAACCTCGTAGTGTAGACCAGGGCTAAGAAACTATGAAAAGATTATATTCATGCAAAGGAGCAGACCATGCACAGGAGCACAAAATTGAAGGGCATATTTCCTTTGTCTGTGCTTGTTGGTTTTCTTTTTTTCCTTCCCCATCCCCCACAATTAGAATAGATATGACTAAATCTTAAAGCTATTCCTAGTTTATTTCTACACAGATCTCTTTCCTTATGTGTGCCTCTGTTTGGGGTTACATGACTTCAGTAAACATAGCCAGAATTTGCAGGAAGTGCTTTCCTTGTTTCTCTGAGTAAATGAGATTTTTTAAAATAATCACCACACATCTGTACATGAGCACACATACTAATGTGAAAAGAAAAAAAAAAAAAAAAAAAAAAAGGCGGGAAGACATACAAATAGTATGGAGAAAGATAAAACTCAGATGGATGATAGCAATGCTGTTATAGTTACAAGGTACTTCTATTCTAAATCCATACTTCTAAACACAACTTTGAAAAATGATCTTGCATTAAAAAAACCAAGATATAAAACAATTTATTTAAAATATTCAAGTCTGCACTTGTATAATATTCCTTATATACTATATTCCCTTCATGAAACTGAACTATAGAATTATTACATCCTCTACTATCTCAAGCCTCTGTTAACTTGTCTAAACTAAGATAAAAGGTGTATTTTTAAAACTTGTGGGCTAAAACATTTTCATGCTTTTTAAAACCCTAATTGTATTTGAACATGTTAGCTGGTCGAGGTGAACCACAGTTCACTACATAAAGTACGCATGTAATCCTAGTTTAGACAAGCCCAATGTCATGGTGATATTCTTTGGGCAAGAAAGTGCAAGCTGGAAATCCCTTTCAAGTCAGTTAGTATCGCCACTACATTAGTGGGGAAAAGAAAGAAAGAAAAAAAAAAAAAGGGTGCAAAGTTCTCTATGAGCGAAGCCTACTACTTCTACAGTGCTTCCTAGCAATGTCAGCCCAGGGAATGAGATAATGTTTTCACCCCTTGGGATCTCATCACCATAAGACTATTGAGCTGATCCATAAAAATGTTTAAAGAAAGTCTTTTACATTGGAGAAAATTTGGGAGAAGAGAACAGATTCAAGAAAAGCAGTTTTTCATAGGAACTTCAAGGCAGGAGCAAGCAAGAGATGCTGATGGGCTGGGAGCAAATTCTTTCTTTAAAAAAGGCTTGCAAAATGGTAAGGAACAGTATGAAAACCTCACGCCAGAGAACTAGCTCAATTAAAAATATCTATGAAAGTTTTCTATAGTCAGAAGTCTTCCTTTTGGACTGTCTTTTACCCTAGAGCTTTGCGCAGAAATCCGAATGGTATCAGTGGTGGTTCTACATACAAAATGAGGGTAGACTATGGCTCATTAAGTATTCTAAAATTCTCTCATGCCATTAATAACAGCAATGAGAAGTTCCAAGGGGTGCCCAGGCTGGGAAAACTGTGGAGCATTCACAGAAACTAGGTGCTTTTAACCATAATACATTACTAAAGTCACTTTGCAGCTCCTTCATTACTTAAATGATGGTGTTTTAGGAAATTTTTGACAGAAAATGCTCTTAAAAGTCATGTATTTAGATATTTTAAGTTAAGTACTTGTATTTTTTTTATTGTTCATAATGTTCCCTTTGAAGTTTGAAATTCATTTTTAATTTCCCATCAAGTTTGTATCCACAGCTCCAATCAGGACTGCTAATTTAAATAGAGGCACAAAACTAGAAACACTGAGCTGTGGCTGATATTTAACATTCATTTTTCTTCTGAAGATTAAAAAAAATGATTCTTTGTAACCCTTCTTGCACAGAGAGTGGCTCTCACAGAACATAGGCTACACACGGCATTGCTTTTGTGGAAGAAACAGAAACAGTAGCAATTTTTTAAAATTACCTGGCACTGCAAAGAGGACTATTAAGACAATTAAATTTACATGTGTCAAGGTAACGGATATATTTCAAACCTAAACTACTTGACAACACATTTTGTAATTTCACAGCTTTATAAAGCTGTGTTATTATATGGTTGATCTTTCTAGTTCTTTAAACAGGGATTCTTTTCTCCTCTCAGCGATTGGTAAGTAGCTTATACTTTGAAATCCAAACTTTGGACAGGTCATCTTTGAACCACAGCATTACTCTCACTCAGCAAGAGCTGTAGATGCTCCTATGTTTTGAAAAGGAAAATGGAGCATAACAATAGTTCATTTTACTCTATCCTGGTTAATTTTATTTTATTCCTTGTGAAGGAAGGCCATAGGTAATTGTACATAAGCAATCTCCATTCATTCTGGGGAAGACACTGCTCACCCATTTATTCTCAGTCTGTTCTTCAACCTGGTGACCACTATTTAGAAACTTTTAATACATCTAGAGGTGGTGGAATAGAATGTGAGTTGTCTATATGACTTAGCTAGTGTCTTCTGAGGTACTGCTAGTATTGCTCCATGCAGCTGTAAACAGAAAAGTCTGAACAGTGTAGCAATCAGCATCTTCCTCCCTCTTTTAATTTGGAGTAATCACAGCACATTTTTAAAGACCCTTACAGAGTCATAGATTTTAAGGTAGAAAGGACTATTAGATCTTTTACTCTGACGACCTATATAACTAGAGGCCTACCAAATTCATGGTCCACTTTGGTCAATTTCACGGTCATAGGATTTTAAAAATTCAGCTATTTAAAACTGAAATTTCATGGTGTTATAATTGTAGGGGTCCTAACCCAAAAAGGTGTTGTCGGGGGGGGGGGGGGGTGTCGCAAGGTTATTGTGGAGGATGTTGTGGTACTGCAACCCTTACTTCTGTACAGTGGCTGGCAGCAGCGCTGCCTTCAGAGCTGGGCAGCTAGAGAGCCTTGGCTGCTGGCTGGAAGCTCAGCTCTGAAGGCAGAGCCACCACTAGCAGCAGCGCAGAAGTAAGGATGGCGTGGTATGGTATTGCCACCCTTACTTCTGCACTGCTGCCTGCAGAGCTGGGACCTCAGTAAGCAGCCACCACTGTTTGGCCGCCCAGCTCTGAAGGCAGCAGCCACCCTTACTTCTGCACTGCTGCTGGTGTGCTGCCTTCAGAGCTGTGCACCCAGCCAACAGCCGCCATTCTCTGGCCGCCCAGCTCTGAAGGCAGTGCAGAAACAAGGGTGGCAATACCAAGACCCCCCTAAAATAACCTTGTGACCCCTCTGCAACTCCCTTTTGGGTCAGGACCCCTAATTTGAGAAACACTGCTCTCCCCCATGAAATCTGTATAGTAGAGGGTAAAAACACACAAAAGACCAGATTTCACGGTCCGTGACGCATTTTTCATGGCTGTGAATTTGGTAGGGTCCTATGCATAACACATACCTTGGAATTTCATCAAGATACTCTGGTATTGAGCCCAATAACACTGGGTCTACAATTTTTGAGAAGTCGTCTGCTTCAGAGATAAAATGTGCTATTTATTATGTATTTTGATGTGCTGAATTCAAATATGACAATTAAAACAACTGATTGGCTACTGTTTCTAAGATATTTACGTTTTTACAATTTATATCTATGTATATTGTGTAGATAGTAGAGTTTTAATCATAAATTGTAAACCTAGGTCTTTTCATGTGTTTATGGTTGCTTTCCAGGATAATATTTCACCTGTCCTGTTTATGTAACACTTTAAAAATCAGCAAAAGGGTTATATAAATAAAATGTATTATGAAACAAAAGGCAAAAAACTATTATGTACATAGTTTAGTCTTATTCAGTGTCTACTCGGCGCTTCTTGGCTTGTCTCTTGTATTCATTAAATGGAGCATCTCTTGTCACTGTCCAGCAATAGTCTGCAAGCATTGATGGGCTCCATTTGCCCTGATAGCCTTTCTCCATTGTTGCAATGTCCTGGTGAAATCGCTCGCCGTGCTCGTCGCTCACTGCTCCGCAGTTCGGTGGAAAAAAATCTAGATGAGAGTGCAAAAAATGTATCTTTAGTGACATGTTGCAACCAAGGCTTTTGTATGCCTTGAGGAGGTTTTCCACCAACAACCTGAAGTTGTCTGCCTTGTTGTTTCCAAGAAAATTTATTGCCACTAACTGGAAGGCTTTCCATGCCGTCTTTTCCTTGCCACGCAGTGCATGGTCAAATGCATCATCTCGAAGAAGTTCACGAATCTGAGGACCAACAAAGATACCTTCCTTTATCTTAGCTTCACTTAACCTTGGACATTTTCCACAGAGGTAATTGAAAGCTGCTTGTGTTTTGTCAATGGCCTTGACCAAGTTCTTCATCAGACCCAGCTTGATGTATAAGGGTGGTAACAAAATCTTCCTTGATTCCACAAGTGGTGGATGCTGAACACTTTTCCTCCCAGGCTCCAATGACTGTCGGAGTGGCCAATCTTTCTTGATGTAGTGGGAATCTCTTGCACGACTATCCCATTCGCAGAGAAAACAGCAGTACTTTGTGTATCCAGTCTGCAGACCAAGCAAGAGAGCGACAACCTTCAAATCGTCACAAAGCTGCCACTGATGTTGGTCATAGTTTATGCACCTCAAAAGTTGTTTCATGTTGTCATAGGTTTCTTTCATATGGACTGCATGACCAACTGGAATTGATGGCAAAACATTGCCATTATGCAGTAAAACAGCTTTAAGACTCATCTTCGATGAATCAATGAACAGTCTCCACTCATCTGGATCGTGAACGATGTTGAGGGCTGCCATCACACCATCGATGTTGTTGCAGGCTACAAGATCACCTTCCATGAAGAAGAATGGGACAAGATCCTTTTGACGGTCACGGAATATGGAAACCCTAACATCACCTGCCAGGAGATTCCACTGCTGTAGTCTAGAGCCCAACAGCTCTGCCTTACTCTTGGGTAGTTCCAAATCCCTGACAAGGTCATTCAGTTCACCTTGTGTTATGAAGTGTGGTTCAGAGGAGGAGGATGGGAGAAAATGTGGGTCCTGTGACATTGATGGTTCAGGACCAGAAGTTTCATCCTCTTCCTCGTCTGACTCAAGTGAGAATGATTCTGGTGAATCAGGAACCGGCAGTCCTTCTCCGTGGGGTACTGGGTGTATAGCTGATGGAATGTTTGGATAATGCACAGTCCACTTTTACTTCTTTGATACACCTTTCCCAACTGGAGGCACCATGCAGAAGTAACAATTGCTGGTATGATCTGTTGGCTCTCTCCAAATCATTGGGACTGCAAAAGGCATAGATTTCCTTTTCCTGTTCAACCACTGGCGAAGATTTGTTGCACAAGTGTTGCAGCATATGTGTGGGGCCAACCTCTTGTCCTGATCTCCAATTTTGCAGCCAAAATAAAGGTGATAGGCTCTCTTAACCCTGTGCTATTGTGATGCAAAAGTCACTTCACCACAAACATAGCAGAAGTTATCTGCACTGTTCACACAAGTACGAGGCATCTCTGCTCACTTTGGCTAAACAGAAATGTGTCCCTTTGCAAAATCAAACACTGACAAATAAGCGAGCACGACACTGTATGATTTCTAGAGCTGATATAGGGCAATTTGTTCAGCAGTGTGATGTAAGCTTCGTTATGATTGCATCATCCATGACTTCTAGGAATAACATGATGCAATTCATATCATGTATGACGCCATACCAGCTTCAGATTGCATCATTCATTGTTTTGCCTAAAAAGCAAGTACTGTCCAAACCCAGTCAAAGATTTATTCATAGATCCAGTCAAAGATGTATTTTAGTCATTTCTGGTTTAAATTGAGATCTCTTCCCTTTATAACTCATTTATCCTCCGCCATTCCCAAGTCAAGGGTCGTATATACTGACCCAATAGCATATCTTGAAAACTAGAGCCAATCAACAATTTTAAGCATCATTTTTGTTCTCAGTGACCCAGAATTAGTAAAGTTTGACTACATTTATTTCAGAAGCATTTTGGCTGTAGAGTAGTGTAATTTGTGTTTGATTAAAACATGCTTTCCAAGAAGGCATCCAGTGCTGATCTGAAGACTTCAAATGAAGGAGAATCCACCACTTTCCATGGTAGTTTGTTGCAATGTCTAATCACCCTCACTATTAAAAATATGAGCCATTATTACCCAGTATTTTCTCCCCATGGAGGTACTTATAACCATATTCAAATCACTTCTTGAACTTCATTTTGATAAGCTAAACAGAATGAGTTATTTAAGCGCTTGTCTACACAAACACTTAGTTTGTGGCAAGCTGGGGTGTAAATCTATCCTACACTAATTTATTGGTTGTCAAGTGTCCACGTGGATTCTGCTGCCATGCAGTAAAATTTCCCTAGTGTGCTTTAATCTACTCCCATTACAAAGGGTGCAGCAGGCTAATGCATTATAGACTTACACCTTAGCTTCCCCCCAAACTAAGCATTTGTGTAGACATTGTTTCCTGCACACATAATTTTTGTGGCTTTTCTCAGAACCTCCAAATTTTTAACATCACTTTAAAAATGTGGACATCAGAAAAGGAGGTAATATTTCAGTAGTGGTCTCACTAATGCTGTATAAGGGGGAAGTCACCTCCCTACTCCTACTTACTAGTCCCCTGTTTATACATCAAAGGATTGCATTAGCCTTTTTTGCCACAGCATCACTCTGGAAGTTCATGTTCTAGCATTTGTCTGCTATGATCCCTAAATCCTTTTCAAAGTCACTTCTTTACAGGATACCATCCCCCATTCTGTAGGAGTGGCCTGAATTCTTTGTTCCTAGATGTATGACCTCACAGTTAACAGTTAAAATATATTTTGTTTGAATGGGCCCATCTTATCAAGCGATCCAAATCACTTTGTATTACTGCCCAGTTCTCATTATTTACCATTCCTCTAATATTCGTGTCATCTGCAAATTTTATCAGCAATGATTTTATATTTACTTAATAAAAATGTTCAACAGTGGGCCTAGAACAGATACCTGCAGAGCCCCAGTAGAAACACTTCTATTCAACAATTTCCTACTGACAGCTGATTTTTTGAGACCTGCCAGTTAGCCAATTCTTAATCCATTTAACAATGATGTACTGATATTGTCTAGTACTGATTTTTAAATGAGAATGTCAAATGCCTTACAAAAGTCCAAGTACATTACATCTGCGTAACCTTTATCAAACATGAAATCGCATTAAAAAAATCGGTTTGTTTGACAAGCCCTATTCTTCCATAAAATCATGTTAATTAGCATTAAGTATAATCCAACCCTTTAATTCTTTATTGATTGAATCCTATATCAGCTTTTACGTTATTTTGCCCAGGACTGATGGCAGGCTAACTGGCCTATAATTATCATCATTCAGCTTGACCTTTTTGAATTTGGCATGACTTTTTCTATTCTTCTGGATTTTCCCCAGTATTCCAAGATTTATTAAAAATTAACATGAGGGGATCAAGGGTGTTTTATGCCAACTCTTTTACAATTCTTAGATGTAAGTTATCTGGGCCTGCTGATTTATCCCTACTAGGTACTGTTTCACATCCTTCTTAATTAGTAATTGACTGGAAAGTAGTTCACCGTCTTCATGTGATATGAGTAAATTATCCTACTCCTTTCCAGATACAGAAATGAAATACTTATTGAACATTTCTGCCTTTTCTGCATGTGGTTGCGCCTGAATCAGTTCTTTTACATAACAGCAATATACATGCACAATTGAGGCAATTTTCTTTCACAAGAAGTAATTCTTCAGTTATTGGATGTTCTGTAAATTTTTCTGTCAAACCATATCTTGATGTAATCATAACTCATTTTACTAAATTATTTTTTCATGCACAGTTATTTAACTTCTTTTACTTAATGTTGAAATGTATTACTTTTGTTCAATGACTCATTGTGTCTGTCTTGCTCACCTAGGGATAATTAATGTTTGTTTTTGTGAGAAGGCCTTGATTGATGCCAGAAATGTGTATTTTTTCCAGCTTGCTGCTTTTCCATGTTCTTCAGTAGAACTGGCATTATAACTGTGTAGCATTTTTAGTGGATATAATTCTTTGTTTATCTAATGGCAGTTTGTGTTTTTGTTTCCTTAGGCTTTCAAATGGATTTTATCCTGTGCAGCAGAATGCTTTGACAGAATTTTCCTCTCCTGTTCTTTGAACGGTTCATCAATTCTTACAGTATAAAGAACATACACATTTTATGCTAAGTCAACTGTCTTTGTGTGTGTTGTTTGATTTAAACCACTTTTCAGGTTTTGGGGCATATTCTAGAGCATTAGAGGCAGTGTAGTATAGTGGATTAAACACGGAGTTGAGAACTGGGAATTCCTGAACATTAATTTCAGTACTTGTGCTAACTCACCATGTGGTTTGGCATCAGTTTCACCAAATATAAAATAGGCTATAGGGCTAGTTACTTACCTAACTTATAGAAGTGTTCTAAAGATTTATGTTTATAAGTGTTAAGTATTATTTTGACTAATGCATCTATTGTGATGTTTCCTACACTACTATTTTACTTGCCTTATTACACTGAGCAGGTCATACAAAGTCAGTTCAGTCCACATAAAGCATCCTATTTTTATCAGCTCACTAATTTATGTAAGCACCTTTATTACTTTACAGTAACATTCCTCATTGCTTGCATTTTTACAAAACATAAAATTAGATTGTTAAAAATCAATATGTATATGTAAATGTATGAAATATGCAAGCTGCTCTTAAAACACTTATACCAATCAACAAAAGACAGAGAACATTTATTATTTACTAGTAAACATGGTGTACTTTTATGTATGCTGAAATTCAATGCTATTTGCAATGCATTAAACCATATGAATGACTACAAAGAAATGTTTACTAGAAAAATAAAAACTCAAAAAATAAGAAAACTACAGACTTCACAATCAATACATACTTGGAACTCATAGGCAAAGGATTTTTTTTTCATTTAGTTCTGTTGATTACTTACTTTACCCAGTAATTCTCCCAGTGTGACATCTTCATGATTGAGAACCCATTTCTTATCCTACAGCAAAAGGAAAAAAAAACAGTTGCTAAGTCCATGCAAGAGTATATTTCCTAAAAGATGTATTTGAGCTAGTAGAAATAGACCTAAGGAATATTTCATTCAGATCATTCAATCAACAGCATGCCAAGACATTATAACCTCAAGAGCTATAAAACAGATTTAAGAAATGTTGCTGCACAATAGAATATTAAAATTTACATTATAGCAAATTTCTCCTTCAGCATGATACTATACATTGTGACAGACCCAGACCAGTGGGGTACAGGAGTCTGGTAGAGGGCAAATATACTGGTCACTGGATGAGTAGTTTTCTGTTTCCTGAGTGACCAGAGAAGGGGCTGCACTAGAGTAATCAGGAACCTGCTAGAACCAGTTAAGGCAGCCAGGCTAATTAGGACACCTGATGCCAATTAAGAAGAAGCTGCTAGAATCAATTAAGGCAGGCTAATCAGGGCACCTGGGTTTTACAAGGAGCTCACTTTAGTTTGTGGTGAGAGTGTGAGGAGCTGGGAGCAAGACGTGCGAGGAGCTGAGAGTGAGAGGGTGTGCTGCTGGAGGACTGAGGAGCACAAGTGTTATCAGACACCAGGAGGAAGGTCCTGTGGTGAGAATAAGGAAGGTGTTTGGAGGAGGCCATGGGGAAGTAGCCCAGGGAGTTGTAGCTGTCATGTAGCTGTTACAGGAGGTACTATAGACAGCTGCAGTCCACAAGGCCCTGGGCTGGAACCCGGAATAGAGGACGGGCCCGGGTTCCCCCCAAAACCTCCCAATTGACCTGGACTGTGGGTTCTTCCAGAGAGGAAGGTCTCTGGGCTGTTCCCCAACCCACATGGTGAATCTCTGAGGCAAGAAAATCTGCAAATAAGTGCAGGACCCACCAAGATAGAGGAGGAACTTTGTCACACTGGTGTCAGGGATGGGATCTTGGGTTGCTCAGCATGGCGGAAGAAGGAGGGTGATTTAAAAAACAACAACAACAACAACAACAACCCAAAAACAAAAAAGGGAGAGGGTTTATTTTTTTTCGCCACAATGGATGACGTAGTGCGGGCACTGATACAAGCTACGGCGGCCCAGCAGGAGGCTACCTGTCTCCAGGCAGCCGCCCAACAGGAGGCAGTGCGGCTGCAGCAAGAGACTAATCGCCTGCTGATGGACCAGGCTGCTCAAGACCAAGCTATGTTGTGGGAACTGGTAAACCAGGTAAAGTCCCTTACAGAGCTGAATCGTGGCCATGATGGGACGTGGCTCATACGGGCCAGCCATTGGCTGCAGAAAATGACATGGGAGGATGATATAGAGGCACACCTTCTGGCCTTTGAGAGGACAGCCCTACTGGAGGCCTGGCCTCGAGATCAGTGGTCTGGCATCCTTGCCCCATTCCTGTGTGGGGAGACCCAGAAGGCTTACCATGATCTGCCTGAAGAGGCTGCAGCAGACTACCCGCAGATGAAAGCAGAGATCCTGGCCAGATCTGGGGTAACAACAGCAGTGCGGACCCAGCACCATCACGGTTGGAGGTACCAGGAAGACAAATCCCCGCGGTCCCAATTGTATGACCTCATCCATCTCGCACAAAAGTGGTTGCAAACAGAGTCCCGGAGTCCGGAAGAGATACTAGCGGTTCTGGTCATCGACCAATACATGAGGGGACTACCACTAGACTTTCATGCCTGGGTAAGCCAGAATGAACCCTCCACCTATGACGAGGTTGTCGCCCTGGTAGAGAGGCGAAGGACAGCAAGGGAGCTGACCCGACCAGTAAAGGAAGAGGCACCCCGGGTTAAACTAGCAGCACCAAGCCCTAAAGTTCAGGTGACTGGGCCACCAGGAGGGCCCAGGTGGAAAAAGAGAGAGGCTGAAGGCCCATCAGAGGCCACAAAGAGTCGGAGCACTGAGGGAGAAGAGGATCGTGATGTTAGACTGCCCAAACCAAGAGACCGGGGAACGCCTAGGGCTCCATACAGATGTTACGCCTGCGGGGAGTGGGGACACACAGCTGCACAGTGTCCCAATGCTGAGGAGCCTATGCAGTGTAACCTGGGGAACTGGGCAGATCCATGCTCCCTAATCCACCTTGTGGGGGTCTCACTAACCCTACACATGTATACCAGACCAGTGAAACTAAATGGGGTAGGGACCACGGCACTGGTTGATTCGGGGAGTGCTATCACGCTTATCTCAGGGAAGCTCGTGAAGCGTAGTCTGCTGCTGCAGGCTAAACGTACGGGGATAATGTGTCCATGGGACAGTTAGTTACTACCCCCCACCATCCCAGTAAAAATTGAGATCCAAGAGAACACTACTGAGGTAGCAGCAGGTGTATTCCCTAAACTCCCATACCCGGTGCTCATAGGGAGGGACTTCCCAGGGTTTGGAAACTTACTCCCAAGTAGGGGGATTGGAGGAAGATGGGGACCCTAAAATTGGTGAGGCATCCACAGCAGACTGTGAACACCCAATCTTCTCTGAAATATCCCCAGATTTGTTCTCCACTCCCAGACAGGGTAGAAAGACAAAAAGGGAAAGAAGGGCAGCTAAGGCCTTGGGAACCCGAATACTGACCCAAAGCCAGAGGGTCGCTCTTGTAGGTAGGTGGACCTGCACAGCTGAAAAGGAGGCCACGCAGGAGGGAGAAGCACCTGAGTCTGGCCCCCACCCTAATGCTTCTGAACCAGTAGAAGCAACAGAGCCTGGGCCCCTAGATCTTGGGCAGATTAGCCCCGGGAGAGGAAATTTTGGACAGAACCAGGCAGAAGACCCAAGTTATGACAACATTAGGAAGGAGGTGACTGAAATAGATGGGATCCCCGTGGAAGGGAAAACCCAGGGACCAGGACCCTACTTCATAATGAAGAAGGATTTCTTATACCGGGTTGCACCAGTACAGGGGCAGATCCTAGTACCTCAAAAACACCAGAACGCTGTATTAAGTCTTGCTCATAGTCATCTTTTTGGGGGGCATTTAGGGGTAGAGAAGACCATGGCACGAGTCCTACGACAGTTCTTCTGGCCCGGAGTACATGAAGAAGTGCGGAGGTACTGTGCCTCCTGCCCCGAGTGTCAGCTGCACAGTCCCCGTCCCCACTTGAGGGCACCTTTAGTACCCCTTCCCATGATAGAGGTCCCCTTCGAGCGAATAGCCATGGATCTACTGGTACCCCTGGAGAAGACGGCTCGGGGCCACCAATATATACTTGTTGTTTTGGACTATGCTACTCACTACCCAGAAGCCGTCACCCTGCGGAACACGGCCTCTAAAACTATAGCCAAAGAGCTGGTGGGGATCTTTGCCCGAATGGTGCTACCGAAGGAGATATTAACCGACCAAGGAACCCCATTTATGTCGAAGCTAATGAAGGACCTCTGTACGCTGCTCCATATACATACCCTGAGAACTTCGGTCTACCGTCCGCAGACTGATGGGTTGGTAGAAAGGTTTAACCGAACCCTCAAGGCTATGATAAGGAAGGTGGTAAGTCGGGACGGGAAGGATTGGGACCCCTACTACTCTACCTTATGTTCGCTATCCGGGAGGTACCTCAGGCCTCAACTGGGTTTTCCCCCTTCGAGTTATTATATGGACATCACCCCCCGTGGCATACTAGATATTGCCAAAGAGATCTGGGAAGAGGAACCCAATGAGGAGAGAAATATAATAGAGCATGTAATGCAGATGCGAGACTGGATAGCCCGGGTTACCCCTATTGTACGGGAACATTTGGAGAAGGCACAGGAGGCCCAGCGAACCCATTACAATCGCCAAGCAAAAGTGCGACAGTTCCAACCAGGGGATCGGGTTATGGTGTTGGTACCCATGGCAGAAAGCAAGCTTCTGGCACAATGGCAGGGGCCCTATGAGGTGGTTGAACCCGTGGAGGAAGTAACCTACAAGGTGCGGCAGTCAGGACGCAGAAAACAAGAGCAGATTTATCACGTTAACCTTCTGAAACCCTGGCATGCACGAGAAGCTTGCACAACGGTCCAAACAGACCTAACCCAGGAAAACAAGCCTTCCAAACAGGTGAGAGCATCTCCCGATTTAACACCAGACCAGAAGAATGAGGTGTATGAGATGATCTTCCGGAACCAAGATGTGTTCTTGACAAAACCAGGTCGAACAACCGAGACATATCACCACATCGTCACGAACCCTGGGGCCAGAGTAACAATGAGGCCCTATCGGGTGCCAGCGGCAAAAAGGGAGGAAATAAAAGCAGAAGTAAAAAAAATGCTGGAGTTGGGGATCATCGAAGAATCCCACAGTCAGTGGTCCAGCCCAATCGTGCTGGCATCCTGATGGCACCACAAGATTTTGCAACGACTTCCGGCGACTAAACGAAGTATCCCAGTTCGACGCGTACCCCATACCTCACATAGATGAGCTAGGGGACCGTCTGGGTAATGCTCGGTACTTGACTACCCTAGACTTGACAAAGGGGTACTGGCAGATTCCCCTTGCAGAAGATGCAAAGGAAAAGACTGCGTTCTCTACGCCAGAGGGTCTTTTTCAATATACTGTCCTCCCTTTTGGACTACATGGGGCCCCAGCTACCTTCCAGCGCCTCATGGACAAGCTATTACGCCCGCATAACAGTTATGCTGCTGCTTACTTGGACAATGTGGTCATTCATATCCCAGACTGGGAAACCCACCTGGAGAAGGTAGAGGCAGTCCTCGATACCTTCAGGCGAGCTGGCCTTACAGCAAACCCTGCCGAGTGCGGCTGTAGGGTTTACAGAGGCCAAATATCTTGGCTACACTGTGGGAAAAGGTTGGTAAAACCCCAAGTGAACAAGTTAGAGGCCATCCAAAACTGGCCCCGACCAAGTCGCAAGAAACAAGTCCGGGCGTTCCTAGGTGGGGTGGGGTATTACCGACGATTTATCCCCCACTTTGCCACAGGGGCAAGCCCCCAACAGACCTAGTGAAAGCCTGTGGAGCTGATCTGGTGAGATGGTCTGACGCAGCAGAGGAAGCATTCACAGACCTACCGACTGCCCTCTGCAGTAACCCCGTACTGATAGCCCCTGATTTCACCAAGGACTTTATCCTGCAGACGGATGCATCGGAAGTAAGGTTGGGGGCCGTTCTATCACAGATGGTCGGGGAGGAGGAACACCCAATTCTATACCTCAGTCGGAAACTCCTTCCAAGGGAACAAAAATATGCAGTGGTGGAGAAAGAATGCCTCGCTGTAAAATGGGCCATGGAAACATTGCGCTACTCCCTGCTTGGGCGCAGATTTGTCCTCATGACCGACCATGCCCCCCTTCAATGGATGCAGCGGAACAAGGAGGAGAACACAAGGGTGACCAGATGGTTTTTATCCCCCCAATCTTTCCAGTTCCGTGTGCAACACAAAGCAGGGAGCCGTCATGGCAACGCCGATGGCTTGTCACATGTGCACTGTCTGGCGTCCCAAGTTGCCAAACCCCTTGGTGTTGAGCAGGGGGAAGGGATATGTGACAGACCCAGACCAGTGGGGTACAGGAGTCTGGTAGAGGGCAAATATACTGGTCACTGGATGAGTAGTTTTCTGTTCCCTGAGTGACCAGAGCAGGGGCTGCACTAGAGTAAACAGGAACCTGCTAGAACCAGTTAAGGCAGGCAGGCTAATTAGGACACCTGGAGCCAATTAAGAAAAAGCTGCTAGAATCAATTAAGGCAGGCTAATCAGGGCAACTGGGTTTTACAAGGAGCTCACTTCAGTTTGTGGTGAGAGTGTGAGGAGCTGGGAGCAAGAGGTGCGAGGAGCTGAGAGTGAGAGGGTGTGCTGCTGAAGGACTGAGGAGCACAAGTGTTATCAGACAGCAGGAGGAAGGTCCTGTGGTGAGAATAAGGAAGGTGTTTGGAGGAGGCCATGGGGAAGTAGCCCAGGGAGTTGTAGCTGTCATGCAGCTGTTACAGGAGGCACTAGAGATAGCTGCAGTCCACAGGGCCCTGGGCTGGAACCTGGAGTAGAGGGCGGGCCCGGGTTCTCCCCAAACCTCCCAATTGACCTGGACTGTAGGTTCTTCCAGGGGGGAAGGTCTCTGGGCTGTTCCCCAACCCACATGGTGAATCTCTGAGGCAAGAAAATCCTCCAATAAGCGCAGACCCACCAAGATAGAGGAGGAACTTGTCACAACATGTAAATAGAGCACAACAGGCACTATTTTCATAAAGCTCAGGATCTGATATCTGCTATTGCTGATTTTAAAAATGACCTTAGTCAAAACAAGGAGATAAGGAGACTTCCTTTTGCAATATAAAAAAACAACAAACCTAATTCTGACTTAATCCAACAAAATGGTTTCCCTTCCAGTACATTGTAAAAAGAACCAGTTTTTCTACAGATGAACTGGCAATGTGTTAGCATTTATTAAACCTACTGTGTGCAGTTTCATGTATTTCTCAGGTAATATCCTGTAGTATAATAAAACAACCAAACATCAATTATAGTGTCAGTACAGTACTGAAGACCAGTCATGCAAACATTCTATTACAGAACAGCATATGCATTAAATGGCTGCAATAGCCGCTGACTGCACTGGGACACATTTGGATTGATACAAACACCTTTTGTTGAAACATTTCCAGAGCTGTATTTTAATACTAATAGGTATGGTTATGCAGAGGGATTATTTATTTCTGTTTATTTCTTTAGATTCTTCCAGCATATGATACTCTAGGCACCACGCAAATACCATCAGCAATAATATCTTATATGAAAATTTATCATCACACTTACACCATGGATCTGTCCATTACTAATGAAACAAACCCAAATTTAAACCAGTCTTTTGCCATCCCATCAATCCATTTTCTCCCTGAATCTCAAGAGTAAAAGGTGGGTTTTGTAGCATGCCTGGTAAAATAGCAAATCTAGCCTTCATGCACCAACAGAAAACAAATTCCAAAGTCAAGGACCTCCTTACCTGTTTCCTCCCTCAAAATGAGAGAGGTCAAGTTTGAGCAGCAGCACTAATCACAGTTGCAACAGAGAAAATAAGGTGGTCTCTCAGGTAAACCAATCTCAAAATATTCCGGGTTGTAAACATATTGACAGCCAGTGCAGATTACAGATTAGGGGTATAATGTGCTAATTTTTTATATTGCACTGCTTAATAATCAAGTGGCTGCACTGAGCATTAACTTCAGTTTTATAATGGTCGTACTGTGGAACATGTAGAAAAATGTAATCTAAAGGTGACAGCAACGTCATTAACTGACCAGAATTAAACTGAATTGATTTAAAGTCTTTCGGATTCTCTTTTTTCTGATATTTAGTGTTGATTTAAAGGCTCCTTTGTGCCACCAATGTTAACCTAAAATTAAGAGCTGCAATGTATTGTAAATACACCTTCGTTGGTCATGGATTAACTGAGAACAAGTTCTGCTTTCTAAGAAGTTTTTTTAAAACAAGCTTATTCTCAGCCAAAATCCAAAACCTGATCTAATTTTGCTAAATTCAAAAATGTATCCTGGCTGTAGGACAATTTACAATCAATTTAGTAGACTTATTTAGGATTTTAAAGTGCATACTTTATTTGCTTTTCTTAAATTAGATATATTTTAAAATCTGAACCTCTACATTTTCTCATCTGGACAGAGGGGGAAAAATAGGAAGCTTTTCTTTTATCAAATGGATTGAGGGAGCTAATTAAAAAAATATTATTTCTCAATCTGCTGCAGACTTCCCCCTCCTTTCTTTTGACTGTACTGTCCCCTTTGCTTCCATAAGTGGAGGGGGCTGGGATCCTGTAGCAGAACAAATATGACCACCATTTTGCAGTCTGTGTTAAAGACAAAAAGATATTAAAATAATTTTTATGGCTGAGACACACAAACTAAGAAGAGAGAAGACATTTTTACACCTTCATCTGTAGGTTTCAACACAGACTGTTTTACTATTTTCTTTAGGGTTACCATATTTCAGCGAGCAAAAAAGAGGACGGGAGGAGCCCCGCCCCTGCCCCTCCCACTTCCCGCCCCCCCTGACCTCCCAACCCTCCCCCCGTTCCTTGTCCCCTGACTACCCCCTCCTGGGACCCCTGCCCCTAACTGCCCCCCAGGACTATCTAAGCCTCCCTGCGTCTTGTCCCCTGACTGCCCCAACCTTTATCCACACCCCCACCCCCAGACAGACCCCTGGGACTCCCACGCCCCATCCAACCACTCCCCACCCCCTGACAGCCCCCCCCCAGAACTCCCAACCCATCTAAACCCCTCTGCTCCCTGTCCCCTGACTGCTCCGATCCCTCTCCGCACTCCTGCCCCCTGACAGCCCCCCCCAGAACTCCCAACCCATCTAAACCCCTCTGCTCCCTGTCCCCTGACTGCTCCGATCCCTCTCCCCACTCCTGCCCCCTGACAGCTCCCCCCCAGAACTCCCAGCCCCCTACCCCCCCCGCTCCTTGTCCCCTGACTGCCCCCTCCTGGGACCCCTGCTCCTAACTGCCCTCCAGAACCCCACCCCCTACCTAAGACTCCCTGTTCCTTGTCCCCTAACTGCCCCCTCCTAAGACCCCCCCCCCAACTGCCCACCAGGACCCTACCCCCTACCTGTACCCTGACTGCCCAAAACTTTCTCCACTCCCCCCAAAAAGCCCCCCCCGTTTCTTGACTGCCCCCTCCAGAACCTCCCTGCCCCTTCTCCTGCCCCCCTTACCCTGCTGCTCAGAACAGGGTGTTGGGCTCTGTGCGAGCCGGACACGTGGCTGAGCTCCCCAGCACAACAAAACCCGGTCCCTGGCCCTGCACAACAAAACCCGGTCCCAGATCCGGACCGGGTTGCAGGGGAGAGCTGCCCTTGTATCAGCACAAAGTGCTCTCGCTCCCGTTTTGCTACGCTGCATGGCAGAAACCGCTCCCAGTTGCAAAAGGGGAGGGCTGCACTTTGTGCTGAGACACTTGCTCAGAATGCAGGGCGGAGCTCCTCTCCAGCTGCTCCAGAGTCCAGCCCGGGACTTCCCTGCAGCCCTCCCAGCCGCTCCGGGGGAGGGGGGAAATCCCGGACATTGTGAGTGCTTTACAAATTCCCCCCGGACGCTATTTTTAGCACAAAAAGGAGGACATGTCCGGGTAAATCCGGACGAATGGTAACCCTAATTTTCTTGTACCTAACAGAATACTTGGCTTTTGTCGCTTTGCTTCATCTCCTTGACAACATTTAAGATCATCCTAAACATATTCTGCTTGTTTTCGTTTGTCTCTTTTAATTTTGCAGCTGAGTGTTTTTTTTTTTTTTTTTTTTAAGGTGATGGAGTATGTGAAAAATATTAAATTTTTAGATTCTTTTGGACCAATCTGATTCCTAAGAAATTATCAGATTTGTTCTAATCAGACAGTAAAATCTCTTCTGTATTGATCAGTGATTGGGACATCATTTGGGGACCTCCTATCAGAGAATCATAGAAAGGTAAGGCTAGAAGGGACCTTGGGAGGTCAATCTAGTTCCCCCACCCACATGGAGGCAGGACCAAGTATACTTCGACCATCCCTGACCGGTGTTTGTCTAACCTGTGCATAAAAACCTCCAATGATAGGAATTTCACAACCTCCCTTAGAAGTCTATTCCATATCTTAACTACCCTTAAAGTTAGAAAGAGTTTCCTAGTATTGAACCTAAACTTCTCTGACTGCAGATTAAGCCCATTACTACTTCTCCTACCTTCAATGGACATGCAGAACAACTGATTACTGTCCTCTTTGTAACAGACCTCAATACATTTGAAGAGTATCAGGCCCCCCCTCAGTCTTCTGTTCTCAAAACTAAACATGCCCACTTTTTTTTTTTTTGTAACCCTTTCCTCATAGGTCAGGGTTTCTAAACCTTTTATCATTTCTGGTGCTCTCCTCTGTCCACATCTTCCTTGAAACATGGTGCCCAAAACTGGGACACAGTACTCCAGCTGAGACCTCAGTAGAGTGGGACAATTACCTCCTATCTCTTAGGGTACATCTACACTGGCAATACCATGTAGAGTACAGACACTGCATGCCCAGCTAGCATAGGTATAAATAGCCGTATGGGTGACGAGGCACTGCTTAGGCAAACAATGTACAGACATGTCAGTACTGTAGATTATATACCCTACACAGCTCTCTATATACCCCAAAAGTGCCACCCACATCAGGGCCGGCTCCAGGGTTTTGGCTGCCCCAAGCAGCCAAACAAACAAACAAACAAAAAAGCCGCGATCGCGATCTGTGGTGGCAATTCGGCAGAAGGTCCTTCGCTCCAAGCAGGAGTGAGGGACCATCCGCCGAATTGCCGCCGAACAGCTGGACGTGCCGCCCCTCTCCGAAGTGGCCACCCCAAGCACCTGATTGGTAAGCTGGTGCCTGGAGCTGGCCCTGACCTACATCTACACTGCTATTTTTAGCAGATTACTATTTCACTGCCAGAGCCTATCCCTACTGCGGAGAAATGCTCTGGCAGCAAAAAAAGGCTCTGGCAGGAAAGAGACAGTGGGGAAAAGGATCTGACAAGGAGGAGGCAGCAGGAAAAGGAACAGCCAAAGCCTTTCCCTGCTGTGTGGCTTGTGCCAAAGCCTTTCACTGCCGCGTGTAGCTACACACTGCAGTATGGATGCAGCCTGCCTTTCACTGCCGCATGTTGCTACATGAACCCTACATGTTGCCATAAACATCGACACAGCCTTATATATGGCACTCCTGTTAATACACCCCAGAATAGCAGCTTTTTTCGCAACTGCATCAAATTGATGACTCACAATCAATTTGTGTTCCACAATATCCCCTAGATAGTTTTCAATACTACTGCTTAGCCAGTTATTCTCCATTTTGTAAATGTGCATTTGATTTTTTTTTCTTCCCAAGAGTAATACTTTGCACTTGTCTTTACTGAATTTCATCTTGATGATTTCTGATCAATTCTTCAATTTGCCAAGGTCATTTTAAATTCCAATCCTGTCCTGAGAATGTCATGGGGGACTGTATCAAAAACCTAACTAAAATCAAGATATATCATGTCTACAGCTTCCCCACTATCCACTTGGCCAGTAACCCTGTTAAAGAAGGAAGTTAGGTTGGTTTGGCATAATTTGTTCTTGATGAATCCATGCTGGTTCTCCTAATAACTCTATTGTCTTCTAGGTGCTGAAAAACTGATTGCTTAATAATTTGTTCCAGTATTTTCCAGATATCGAAGTTAGGCTGACTGGTCCAAAATTCCATTCTTTGTTCCCATCATTTTATTGTGCAGACCACTTCTTGAAAGGTAAAGATGTCCTTGTGGACTAGTTCCCCTCCAGTATCCTCATGCTTGGTTCTCAAAATTTTTCATTTGTGGGCCATAGTATATACATGGATCACAACTTGAGAACTACTGCATTACTTAATAAGACAAAAATCCATAGATGTTATGTATTTATGCCTAAAATTGCAGGTCAAAATTTATCGTGCTGAGATTAGCAGATTTACAGTGCAAGGCACACGGCTAGAAGGATTAAAACAAAAACGAACAAACAAACAAAACCTGTCCCTTTTAACTCTTCCCTGCTTGTTTCCACATGTATATGATGTGCTGTGTTGAATAAGATTAGTTGAATGCTGTGGATAGAGCTTTGAAGAGTACATCATGTTCTTTTCCTCCTTGTTTAGCCCCTAATGGATTACCATAAAGCACACTCAAATTCATGAACAAATTTGTGTATTTTAGCTCCTCAAGCTAACTGGGAACATCAAAGCAGCAAACTTCTACACCTTTGGTGGAGGGGACAGATAGGAGGAGAGGTCCTGTGTGCAGAAAGAACCAGCACTAATTGTGCTTTATAGTGATTAATTACAGGATACAAGTGCATTCTTGGTGACTACTGTCTTCCTACAGGGAAGTGAAATATTTTGTATCTCACTGCCACTTCCTTCAACCATCTAATTTTACTTCAGAGGCTCTGTGAGGTCCAGTGGTTACAACAGAAGCCTCAGAGCCCAGAAGAACTGGTGGACCTAAGCAAGAAGATTGTATAGGAGACAGTGCAGCTCAGATTAAAAAGTATCCCACTCATCTATTAATTTTCTGTGCTGGCCAGGGCTTGGATAGATAGAAAAAAACCTTTGGTACAAATCTCTGCCTGTTTCAAATTGATAAATAGACCATGCAGATACGATAATATTGCTGCTGCTCTTAAATGTTGGCATTTGACAGGTGAAGAAAAAAGTAATCTAGGTAGGATTCATCTGATAAAGACGTTCAAGGGGAAATGCTTGTGCAAACTTAATTTTTGCTTTGAAGACCTTTTGTGCTATCGCAACTTCAGAACTGAAGTTCATTTCATGCAGCCATCCTTTATGAAAAGGAAATAAGTTAAGTCTTAAACTGAAAGACGTTACTGTGCTGAATTTGGAACTTCCCAACAAAAACAACAACAAAAATTGACTTACATATACAGATACGTTGGCAAATAATGAGAAGTGATATCTGAGTTTTACAAAAACATTCATGTGTCCCTTCCCTCCCACTCTTAAGATGTTCATGTCAGCAATTGCTTGAATACACTCAACAATCAAACAATGCACATGCAACGGCAATGCATGACCTAAATGTCAAAGTATCTTTGATTAGTACACACAACAGCAGAGTAAAAAGTATCTGATATACGCTGTTGTTGCAGTAATCACATACAGTACAATACAAAGACAATTGTGTATAAATGTTGAGAAGCTAACGAAAAACAAATGATATTAGAGGAAGAGTCTGCCATACAGCACACTTTCTTATAAATCATTACATGCCTAACAGTTCATAGCAAAGTTATAAATAAATGATTTAATGATTTTAGTGGACTGCTTAAAAATGCAAACACTTATTCCAGTTTCTATAATATGCCTGACTAGATTCTTCCTGGCTAAAATTGCATCATGTGACCGTTTATATCACAAAGAGTTGCTTAGGAAAAAAAAAATCAAGATTTAAAGAAAAAATCAGGGAACATCAGTATACATTGAAAGACATGGTGGGCTTTCAAAAAAACAAAGCAGTCTACACACTGCTTACATGTCCTGTTTAAAAAAAATGCACCTGAAGAAAGATTTACATCACTTTTATTAAATAAACAAATGGATAGAAAAATATATTAAAATTATATCACCTTTCAGATAAATTTCAGAGTGGTAGCCGTGTTAGTCTGTATCAACAAAAAGAACGAGGAATACTTGTGGCACCTTAGAGACTAATAAATTTATTTGAGCATAAGTTTTTTGTGGGCTAAAGCTCACTTCATCAGTTGCATGCAGTGGAAAATTCAGTAGGAAGATGTTTATGTGTGTGTGTATATATATATATATATATATATATATATATATATATATATATATATATATATACACACACACACACACACACACACACACACACAGAGAACATGAAAAAAAATGGGTGTTGCCATACCAACTCTAATGAGACTAATCACTACAAAAGTTTTTTTTCTCCTGCTAATAACCCACCTTATTCGATTAGTCTCATTAGAGTTGGTATGGCAACACCCATTTTTTAATGTTCTCTGTGTATAGATATATACATATATACACACATACATACATATCTTCCTACTGTATTTTCCACTGAATGCATCTGATGAAGTGGTCTTTAGCCCACGAAAGCTTATGCTCAAATAAATTTTGTTAGTCTCTAAGGTGCCACAAGTACTCCTCGTTCTTCTTTCAGATAAAGTTATCTGATTGTAAAATAACATTCTAGCCTTTTACATCAATTCAGTCTGATAATTTCACCAGCCTTCCAATATATCATTGCTCTTGGCCTCAAAAGCTAGTCTCTATTTAAAATGTTTATAAAAATATGAATATATATAACAGATACAGAAAGTAAATATATTTTTCAGTTATAGAAAACAGGAAATACTCCATCAATATGCTGACCATGCTTCCACATAAAGGTAATGGATGAATTCTTTAACTGAAATAAAAGACCTAGTAGAGATTATGCTATATTAAAAATGCAGACAGATATATTTGTTATCTCAAAAATAAAATGTTCGATAAAATTGCATTCAGAAAACTCAGTGTGGGCTATTAGAATGCTTAAATCACATATGAAGGCAGGTGATTTCTCCCAGAATCCATTTTTATAGGGAGAGCTGGTTGCGACCCATGTATTTAGGCAGACTAACACTTTCCATTATAAAGGATTTTTGCAACCCTCTTTTACAAAGCTATAACACTGCCACTATTTGCTGCAGGTTTTTGAAATTCAGCACGAGGAAAGACCTGGGACAAAAGAAGTGCCTTTGCTTTGCCCAAGGCTATTCTATTCAGGTTTAGCTGATATATAAAAACTGCCATTTCCCCTTTCTCACTTGCTTTCTTCAGGAAGATTTTGCTAACATGACAAAATAATAATTGAACATAACGTTCCCTCAGCCATCCCTGCCCCTAGCAGACAGCCTCAATGGCCCATCCCCCATTTTGGGGCAATACATAGGATTTGAGTTTCCCCAACTCCCTTGGAGGAGAAAAGGGCTGGGCCAGATTTCCCTCAGCCACACTCTGGACCCACCAGTCTATTACCCACTGCATTGGGATAAAAACCTTCTCCTGCTGCCAGTCAATGTAGCTAGTCTGTAGCTCAAGTGGAAGAGGTCTGTGTTGCTGGTGATGCATGATGAGGGGAGAAGGTTATTACAGTTGTAAGTAACAGAATTTGTTTTTATCTTTTTCTTTAAAAAATGGAAATTACAAAATATGCATTTGAAAGAGTGTAATTTAGATTACGCAGTAAAGGAAATGCCTGTGCAACTTTAATTCTGCCGCTTACGCATATGCATTAAGATACAGTCTTTAATTACATTATCACATCCTATTTTTCCCAGAGAACCCCTGCCTTATTCAGTGTGCACAATGAATGCACAGTGAGGCAGAATTAAAGTTGCACGGAGAAACTTATATCTGGCATTTCCTAACTTTCAATTATTTGACTGTGCAACCTAAATAATATTCCTTTAATGTCATTTCTGTAAGTTTTTTTGTATACATGTATTTATCTAGGGATCAACTCAGCGAGGTGATAAGTACCTACAACTCCTAAAGAAATAATGGGGAACTGTGGCATCCAAACACCTGGCAGGAGGCATTCAGTTCCTCACAGGACTAGGCCCAAATGCATATTTACAGTATTTATATTTGTTTGCGGTTAAAATAAAATAACTAGAACTATTAAACAGAATAAAATGTCCAAATATCAGAGCTGATCAAATACAAGATGATTAATTTTTTTCCTCCATAAATAATAGCAGAGTTCACTTCACTATTATCCGTGAGGTCGTTATTCATTGTTTGCAAATATCTGGGCAGCTGCTGAAAATCATGAAAATATTTGTGAATCCTGAAAGTTTCAGGAATTTTAGCACAAATGATTATTTGTCTGAAAATTTATATTAATTACATTGGCAGAGCCATGGCATGCATACAGTTGCACTGTGCTCATACGGTCAATGGCTGTAGCCAATAATAGCAGTCTTTTGCTTTCATGAGCATGCATTTCTCTAAAACATAAATATCTTAACTATCTTATGGACCAATCTCAGAACCTACAAAAGTTCTCAAAAAGTGTTCTGTTGGTTACATAAAAATCTAGTTTCTTTATAGGACTCGTGCCTACAGGATTAGAAGCTAGTGTTTGTTTTGTATTTATTCATACCTAGAGGATAGAGATTCATGATTGTTTTACTATGCAGAAAAATAATCTGGCTAAAATTTGTGCATTTGAGTAGCACTCAATAATTAGTCAAAATACTACAGAGTTTTAATCTTTAACAAACTCTAAATTATAAAGTTTACTTATGAAACAATGATCTTTACAAAATATTGTGGCAAGGCACCTCCTTCGTCTCACCAGACTTGGCACTTCCCCCTCTGGCGGTGGCAGGCCTGGGGTAAATCAGTCCCACTGTGGGCAGTGTTTGCCTTCCCCCTTCTGTGCTCCTTTGGTTGTATTTTCAGGGTAGGTCTCAGGGGTGAACCTCCACCAAACAAAAAGGAAACAGTCTCACAAACACAAAAAGAAAGGGGGATACCTTCCCTTGACACCTCACAGAGGCAGGGTGTTGTCCTGTTTGTCCCGGGATGTTAGTCCTTCCCCTACCAGGCATTCAGGTTTGGCTGTTTCCCCTATGGGAAGGCACACAGCCTCTCACCCAGAGAAGCATATTTCCTTCCTGCCACTAGCCTGGCAGCAGCTTGTCTGTCTCTCTCCCCCACTTTTCTCTCACCAGAGGAGGGGTTTTAAAAGGTTTCAGGCATCCCTTAATTGGATTCTGGTATCCCTAATTGACCTCAGGTAACCCCTTCTCAGCTTTCAGGAAAAAGGGTCTTTAACATTCTAGTGCTGACATATTGGCCTTCCAGAACCCTCTTGCAGCTGTCCGGCCTGACTTTGTCACAATATTATAAACTTCATTTCCCATGGTTTAAATACATTGCCCTACTCAAATGTATTTCATGCAGATCAATTATAGAACCCTATTAATACTCTGACAATACTCATTTACTTTGTTATTTCAATTACATTTTGGAGATTTTTTTTTAATCTCTGTGTAACCACCATACTAATACACAAGCCATGTGATTTTTTCCATTCTTTGAAGAAAAAGCCTTTCTAAAATATTCCTATATATTACGAATGCCATTAACTTCTAAATAAGTCAGCAGTTTCATCACAAATATGACACTCATTTGTTTTTAACTAACACACTATAGGATTATTGAGCCAAAACCTCAGAGGTGCTGAGCACTTGCAATTGCCATGGCATTCATATTTTGTAATGGCATTTCATATTAACAATAATTATATTTTTCATGCATATGTGCTCAGAAATACCTCAATCAACGCTAAAGAATAGCAACATATCCCACTTCTTGTTATTGTGTACTGTTAATGGCTATACAATATGCACAGGCTCAAGTCACATTCTCAGGCGAGTCTCAACTAGATCTGACCATGACCTTCCAGGGACACAGAGCTGCAGACCATTTCAGGTGAAGACAGCTGCCAATTTTTATACATGAAATTCTTTCATTATCAAATATTTTCTCTCTTCAGTGGGAATACCTTAGCCACATAAATGTCAGAATGTGACCCAGAGCTCCCCAGAGACACAATGCTGCATATTCCCCACAACCCCATGTAGCCAGTGAGCTCTGCCATCAAACACATAAGGGGTAGGGTAGAGTCTTGGTTCCATTTATTTTCTGCTTCTTTTAGCAGGCTGTTCCTGGCGAAGCAACTCACTAGCAGGTCCTGCGCTCTCCTGAGCAGAAGAGTTGCAATTCCCTTTGGCGGGGGGTTGGGAGGGGAGAGGACGGGACGGGGGGGAAGAGGTAGGAATATGCTTCACTATGTAATTAGAGGGGTTGCTTATTCCCTCTTTCCCCATTGTTCTGTCACATAATGATGGCCATGATTTAGTCCCCAGGAAACTTGCACTAAAGAAATTGTAGGAAAAAGGAAAAACTGGTTTTGAGAATTATTTTGTTATACGCAATACTACAGGGCCACATACTTGGTTGTTTCTATAGGCTGAGCACACACTAGGGGCTCCTTCAGTTACTCCATTCACCCCCACAAGTTCCCCATCTGCCACCCTCCCATCCGCCTCTGTAGGCCCCCCATTCTCCCATTTTCCTCCAACATGCCATGTCCTCAGCCCCCTACCATTGTCCCCCATTCTTCCACCATGCCAGGAGCTCTCTTTGTCCCGCTCATATCCCCATACCTCACCATGACAGGAGCTCTGGGTACCCACTCTCCATGCCTCTCTCTCTATTACGTGCCAGGGCTGTGTGTGTTCCCCATGCCCCACATATCATTGTCCTCCATTCTCTACTCCCATGCCAGGGTCTGTGTGTGCCCCTCATTTCCCACTCCCAGAACACCAAAGTCTCCCAATTCCCCTCCCCCGCCCCATGCCAGGGGCTTTCTGTGCCCTCCCATTCCCCTTCACCATTATTATTTCCTTTCTTATTGTCTGGGAGATAAGTCATTCAGGGTGTCAACATTTTAAACCCTATCAGGAGAATGGACAGAGCTGAGAGGAGATTGTTATTGGCTGGAAGGGGTTAATGGATGCCATGGACTGATTATTCCATCTACACACAATTATAGATCTAGCTGAAGCTGCCGGGTCTGCTAACCAGATGGAAGTGGCTCCAGGTGTCCCCCTTAGGACCCTTTCTGTTTTTTTTATTTTCACCAAAATAAATAGCCTTCTGTCCACTGAAGTCTAGAACATGCCCTGAAATTTTGGAACTGATGAGATGCGGTGTTCAAAAGTTAACAATTATGTACAACAGAGAAATGCCATTGAGTTAAGAGTAAGGCCTTGCTTTGCTCACCCAATAAATCTAAGGCAAAAAGGAAAATACGATGGCTTCTTGGAAAAGAAGATTTGAAAACTGACTTCTTAAAGTATTTAACTTGATGATCTTCTGAATTAAAGATAAATATTGCAAGAGGCAAAAAAAACAAATACTAAAACTGAAGTTAAGGGATTTTTACCTATTACTTTCCCAAAATTTAATCCTTCAATGAATGACTCTGAAAATATTGACAACAAGACATTTCAAAGGCTTGTCTATGAAGAACAAATCTGATGTACAATCATTCAGAGGAATAATTAAACAAAATGGCACTATAAGCTGCAATCAAATGATCTGTCAGAGGATGTATTACCACTATTAACATTAGTGCATTAATCACTATCTGTATTTTTTCTTTTAATGCAAGCTTTTAGTCAACCTGCTTTATTATATACCAGTGTAAAACATACGTTCCATTCAAAATTTCAGTACTAGCAGATTTTTCAGAGCCAAAGGATTATTCAAAATTTGATCAGTTTTGTCAGTGAAGTTCTCATGGCTGCTTTAGAAAAAAATTCTTTATTGATAAGTATATGCAAATTGTCTTGCCTTGTTAATCAGTTTCACAAGCCGTCAGTAATTGAATACTTGTTTAAATAGTCTATAAATTAGTCCGAGAGTTGTCTTGAATAAGATTATGTCTATTTATGAAGGACTTGTCTTATCGGCATAGATACATTTCATTCCCTTTGGGTACATAAGCTATGTTCTTCTAGTTTTTTCTTCCACAGAAAATGTTAACCGTTCTGATTCTTTAAAGCAGGTCTGTTATGGTTGGTGGTACAATAATTTCTTTTCCCCATTTCAAAGGATACCATTTAAGTAGAAAGATCTTCAAAAATAACTAATTACATATTCAAAAATACAAGGCTCCGTAGAGATTTATCTTTGGTATCAGTTTCATTCCTTCTCACCTGGTAAATCATAACTGTTTTACAGGGGTTTTTTTGTTTTTGTTTTTAAACTACTACAAAATTATAGTACACTATAATAATAGGACACTAATCCAGCCCCAAATTGACCTTGACAACTTCTTATTCAAAGAGAAAATTACCCCTCTGGTAGTAGCCAGACATCATGCTAGTTCAGGCATTTTGCAATTGTCCTAGATCGCTCCTTCTCCACTGTCACAGATATATGGCAATGAGACTCAGTGAGCCACACACAAATGAAATGAGTTACAGCCCTGAGTAGATTCCCTCTGGCTGACAGATATTCTTGTGATCTCCATTTTAATTTTCCTCTATCTATCCAAGCACTCAGTGCTAAGATAAAGGGATTTTTTTTTTAACCAAGATTCAAAAGTTAGTCAAAAAGGAATTTATTAATTCAAACCTATTTTAGGGGCTGGGAGAGGGTCATTCCCTATCAATCTTTATAGTACACAATCCTTTATTTAAAAGTGCTTGACTATAAACAGAAATGAAATCCTGAGCTATTACAGTATACAGTGGCTATTCCTGAACTCTTGCAAATTCTAGTCCAGAGCTCATGGAATTCTCTCAACATTTTTTTTTTTTTGCACCAGGATGTGAAACATGGAGGTGAGCAGAGAAATAAAAGTGATGTACTAGGCAAGGCAGCTATTCTCTTTTCTTTAGTGTTGAAAAGGGCATGGGAGATCGGGGAAGTTCATATATAAATATTATTGTTAAACAGTATATGGTGAAGGTATGGCACAGCTTGTAACCTGTTCTTGGAACAATATCTCTCTTTTTGTATAACAAGGGTTTTGCCTTTCCTCTTTCAAATATTTCCTGAAAATCCACTTTGTCTCCCCTGTTTTTCATAGTTAATTTACTACAATGCTGCTGGCTTTTACTTTTCTCCATCTTCCTTTCATTTAAGTAGTTATCAACTTTTTTTTTGTTCAACCCTTCCCTCCCATTACACGTTACGATGGATTGGGTAGTAAGGGCCCCCATCCCTGTACCACAAGACCATGTGACTTGCTAAAGGTTTCCACTATTTACAATTTTTCTCTCTCTTGTCATCACATTTTTTTCTTCCCTCTCTCTCTTTCAACCTACCAGCACTTAAATGGAGCCATGCTGGATGGAGTAGCTAGCTGAAGGCTCTGTTCCCTCTGTGTGCTTCCACTGAAACACAAATGAGGAGCACTAAGCAGACAAGTGGCTAACAGGGCCGGCTCCAGGCACCAGCCCAGCAAGCAGGTGCTTGGGGTGGTCAAGGGGAAGGGGCGGCACGTTGGGCTTTTCAGCAGCAATTCAGCGGCGGGTCCCTCGGTCCCTCTCGGAGGGAAGGACCCGTTGCCAAAGAAGAAGCGGCGCGGTGGAGCTGCCACCGATCGCGATGGTGGCTTTTTTTTTTCCTTCGCCGCTTTGGGCTGCAAAAACCCTGGAGCCGGCCCTGGTGGCTATATAATCTCCTCATGCGTGCTGTGCCTGGATGATCCAAGAGAACTAAAAGAAGGCAGGTGGGGCTTAAGAGGATATAACAGCTATTATCTCTGGTCCTGGCAGGGACTTCCTCAAAACTGCTCCTTTTCTCCTCTTCCTACCAGCACCTGCAGCTACTCCACTCAACCTCTCCCCACCTCACAGTAGCCAACCAGGGATTATGGTGCACCTCAGATGTAGGACCTTATTTTTGTTATTATGTATACATTAGGATTCTCACAAATTCTGATATTATGATTCTGACCCCAAGAAAATTTGGAGTGACTCATTTAACTTAGTCATTTGGGTTATTACTCCACAATACACACATACTTGAATGGACATTTTTATAATACATAGGCAAAACACTGTGTTAAAGATGACAAGTCTGCTTCTGGCTTTGTCAATGTATACTTTCTAAAATATATCACTGTCCTTGCACATACTGTTGAAGTACACTCCTTTTGTCATCTGGTGAATGCTGCATAAACAATGCTCAATCTACAAATGGAACTGATTGCAGGTCAGAACTGCTTGATAATTTGCCACCCTAATACAAAGAGAGGTTGAAAAGAACACCCTTCTCTCTAGGGAATCAATCTTGTTTCCTTCTCTATCAGCAAGAGTGGAATTGCCTTCCTAGACCTCAACCTGCTACTGGCAGCAGCCACCCTCCAGCAAATTAAATACAAGCTGTGTGTGCAAATATGAAAAGCCCTTTAAGATATTTGATATAATTTATCTGCCTTCTTGGAAATAGGCAGGAATGGACTAAAGAGTTTTAGCAGGCTGAAGCAAACCATCAAGAATCGGTAACAACTTCCTACTCTTAGAGTCACCTCAAGGACAGCAAACACCAGATGGGAGGTTTCCACTACTCCTATGGAAGATAAATTCAATATGGATGCCATGCGATCCAGCAGGTCACAAAACTACAGAGCTTCCTCACAAGGTGAAAGAGGCAGAAGTCATGCCCACATGCTAATCTGATGACAAATTAGGATTGTAGTCTGTGTCATCATGCTCTTGTACAAAAAGAAGAACTATCTCCTCCTCATCATCTTCAGACAGAGTATCATGTACCACTGCCTGAGATGCAAATGCATCTGGTAGAACTGGATCCAAGGATTTCTCCACTACCAGATCCTTTACAAATGAAACACCACCTTTCCACTCATAAGGAGGGCAATTGAAAAATTCCTGTGGAGGGCCCCAGTAAGGCCAGTCTCCCCAGCAACTGGGATTCAGGAACATACTCAAAGGAGGAGGACCAAAAGGAGGCAAAAACTGGGTGGAATCAGGTCTCTTTATTCTTCCTCTATCATTTACATACAGATCTGGCCTTGGATGATGGAATGCACCAGAAACAGCTACAGACCTGGAGGGTAGAAAGAAACAAATGCAGAGAAAGTTCTTGGGAGGAGGAGGTATAGACAGATTAGGAGAATCTCCGTTTTCAGGGTAAAATGAGGCAGACCTTGGAACCAGCAAAGCATTGCTCAAGACCCTCTGTTTCCTCACTCAGACCCGAGAAATGCTTAGAACCCGAATGGTGTACATCAGCCACCAAAGTAAAAGCCCTCTTCAGATCCAAAGATGAACCTGCAGAAGGGGTCAAGGCCAGAACCAAAGACTTGGACAGCTGAGGATCCAGTGAAATACTCAAAATCTAGTCTCACCCTCAGAACATTCAGCAAGCGATGCTGAGGAAAGGGATAGGAGGGGACACACAAATGCTCTAATTGACACTGCTTGGAGAAGATTCTACAGTTTGGCACAACTAGTCAGCGCAATACCCATCAATGGGAACATGCATAGCTGATCAAAGGAAAACAAAAGTTCACTCAGGAGCGGTTTGGTACAAATAGTCCCCTTTACACAGCATATTACAAAGTGATTAGTATTTCAAGGTGAACAACGGCACAAGAGAGTCCATTTATGCTTCCACTGAAAGAATATACCCTCACTAATATTCAACTCACTGCAATTTGAATGGAGCATGTGATTAGTCAGATCTTTATTCTAACAATATTCCTGCATACCAGCCAACAATTAAATATATTAATTATACACACCAAGGAATGGATGTACATTAGCATAAAATAAATCTGGAATTGAAACAATGTCATTTGTCTTTTCTTGTATCTGATCATGAGCTGCATCATTTTGTGTGTGCGTGTGCATGCACATTTTTGATTATGAACAGAGTATAAAATAAGTATCTCTAATCAATATATAAGTGTACTCCATATACAAAGGTAACAAATTAAAGGTGAATGACAGCATAGTTATGAAAAAAAGCCTTAACTTAGTTATGGATAGATAAATAATATAATGCCCTTCACTCTACTAGAGTAATAAAAATTCTCATTTCATCAGGATTGCTCCTAAATCAAACAGAATAAATTCACTACATTCTCGTATCTAATCATACTGTAATCAAAATTGGCGAGAAGGTCACAACTCTTTGAGATTGTTATGTCCAATACCATTCCCCAGAAAAAGAAAAGTGGGCTAAGCTGACCCTTTGCTAAGCAACCTTGCAATAAATCCTTCCCTAGGCTTCTTTACTTTGTATCCATTCAGATTTATATTTTTACTTTTTGGATTACATGCATACAAAGGGCACAGACAAAGTCAGGTAGAGAAACTGACCCTGGGACTTAACTGCTGTTTATCACATGATATATTATTCCCATATATTCAAACCACAGATCTAAAGTAAGCACAGGGATGAGTTTCAACAAGCCTACTTAAATAACTCAGAAGTTCAATCATGTGCTACACATTCTTTATCTCCATAGGCAACCACAGCCACCAAGACATTACACTTCAAGTAGTATATGAAGGGAGCCTAAATTGAGTCACACAAATGTTCAGTTTTCCTCTTCTGCTTTATCAAACTCATTTGACTGACACCTTGTCAAGTCATTCAGCCCTTCTCTGTAGAATACTGCTATTCAGCATTTTCTGCTCCATGTTTTACTAACACAAAGTAAAACAAAGCTGGTGGTTTAGGGAACTTTACTAGTTTCCAATACATATAAAATATAGGATTTCCCCATAACAAACAGATTTCTGCTCTATCTTATTTCACTTTTTAAGTGTATATTCTAGCCTACACTAATGAAATATTTGACACAAAATTTATTGTTTCAGCCTTGTGAAAAATTTCTGCAGTTCATCCTCAATGGCTGTACGGAGTTGTACTTCGTATTGGTGAAGATGTACATTCTGAAATGCTTTTGCAGTAATTAAAATCAGAAAACAATTTTATATTATGCTGACCTACAAAACGTTTGGTTTTAGTTCCTTAGATCACTCTGTTTAAAAGTTTAAGCATAACTGAAGTTGAATTTTCTGTGTAATTTGAGCGTGAAAAACTCAGCATGAACTGAGAAAAAGGATTATTCAGCAAATAACCAGATGTGCCTGCTATCTTTTTATTTGCTGAGAAAAGTTGTGGGATTCAGAACTGGGAAGATTTTAGACACAGACAGACTGAAAAGGGAACAGAGGAAACTCTTGGGAATTGGAACATCACAGTCTATGTTCTTTCTTGATTGAGCTGCAGGAAATTATGAATCAATCTCTTTTGGAGAGTTTGAGATTGCAGTTGCTGGAATTGCATGTGTATGACAAGGTTCAGTCATACAATCTCTTATCTAGGAGTCTGATATTTGATTCTTTTTACTTTCAACTCTTTACCGAATACTAAGGCCTTGGCTACACTTGCGAGTTACAGCGCTGTAAAGGCTCCCCCAGCGCAGTAACTCACTCCCCGTCCACACTAGCAAGGCATTTGCAGCACTGTATCTCCGTGGTTGCAGCACTGCATGTACTCCACCTCTCCGAGAGGAATAGCGAGTATTGCGCTGCCGCTGCAGCGCTGAGGCGCCAGTGTGGCCGCCCAATGCGCTGTGAATGGCCTCCAGAATTATTCGGCAATATCCCACAATGCCCGTTCTAGCCACTCTGGTCATCAGTTCAAACTCTACTGCCCTGGCCTTAGGTAACCAACCACGTGACCGACCCTTTACATTCCCCAGGAATTTTAAAAATCCCCTTCCTGTTTGCTCAGCCCGGCGTGGTGTGGAGTGCTATCAGCGAACCTTTCCAGGTGACCATGCCTCCACGCGCCAAGCGAGCCCCAGCATGGAGCAATGGCGAGTTGCTGGACCTCATCAGTGTTTGGGGGGAGGAAGTTGTACAGTCCCAGCTGTGCTCCAGCCGTAGGAATTACGATGCCTTCGGGAAGGTATCAAAGGACATGATGGAAAGGGGCCATGACCAGGACGCCCTGCAGTGCAGGATTAAAGTGAAGGAGCTGTGGAGTGCCTACCGCAAAGCCCGTGATGCAAACGGCCGCTCAGGTGCTCCCCCCGTGACCTGCCAATTCTACAAAGAACTGGATGCAATACTTGGGGTTAACCCCACCTCCACTCCGAGCACCACCATGGACACTTCAGAGCCGGTGTGGGGGGGGGAGGAAGAGGAGGAGGAGGAGGAGGAAAATGGGAGCAATGGTGGTGGGCCGGATGGAGACACCCCGGAATCCCTGGAGCCATGCAGTCAGGAGCTCTTCTCGAGCCAGGAGGAAGGTAGCCAGTCACAGCGGCCGGTACTTGGTGGAGGACAAACAGAAGAGCAGGTTCCCGGTAAGCGTTTTTGGTTTTTTTTGGGAAGGAATTTTTTCGGTGCAGGCTCTTTGGGAGAGGAGGGTTAGGCATGCATGCCTAGATGCGGAATAGTGCATTGATGTGGTTTATCACATCGCGGTAATCAACCTCGGTAATCTCCTCGAATGTCTCATCCAGAACGTGTGCAATGCGCTTGCGCAGGTTTATCAGGAGAGCCACCGTGGTCCTTGTCACAGCCAGGCTAACGTGTCCGCGCCACTGTGCCGCGAGGGGGACCATTGCTGCACACAGGCAAGCTGCATATGGGCCAGGGCGGAAGCCGCATTGCAGTAGAAGACCCTCCCCTTGCTTCCCAGGTCACCCTCAGCAGCGAGATATCGTCCACGACGAACTCCTGTGGAAAATGTTGGGACAGTGTTCAGTGTAGGTGCCCCCTGAAGCTGTTGGCTCTCCCCAAGGCACAGAAACCCAGAGGACAGTGCAGCCCTGAAACAATCAGTCCCCCTTACTCACCATTTTGAGGCTCCCATGGGATGTGTGCGCTCTGTTTCGGACGGGAAAATTATGCTATTATAGACACTGTGTGTTTTCTACTCCTTAAGTGCAGGGGGAATCATTACTCTGTCTGGTATAAACAATGCTGCCTCTGTTAAATGTTGCATTTTGACTATACAGCTGCATCAACCTTGAGACCTCAGCAGTCCCTCTTATCACCTGCTCAGAGACTGCAAAGACTCAGGAAGAGACCGCGAAAAAGCAAAGAAGACGTGCTGCAAGAAGTGATGCGGCAATCTATTAAAGAGAATGAGAAAGCACAGGACTGGAAGGAGAGAGAAAGCAGGATCCGCCAGGAAAACGCAGCGCACCGGTGGCAAAGCACCGCGCACCGGCAGCAAAGCACTGATAGGCTCATAAGCATCCTGGAGCGTCAAGCAGATGCTATCCAGGAGCTGGTAGCCATGCAGAAAGAGGAGCAGTACCGCAAACGCAAACGCCACCCCCCGCCACAGCCCTTGTCCCAAAACTCTTTCCGTTGTGTCCCACTGTCACCTCCAACCCACTTTCCCCAACTTCCATGTTCTTCACGCCACCCGCTGCCTCCAACACCAGTATCTTCACCACTCAGCCCTGAAAACCACAACCCTTACCCTCTGCACTCAACCCCCATCACCATGCAGTATAGCTGTCCTGAAGTGCAGCACTCACTGCACAGCATACCAGACTGGACATACGTGAATCTGTGATTGTACTGTTCCCCACTCCACCCCCTTGTTTCTTTTCAATAAATAATTTTTTTTTCTTTTCAATAAATGGATTCTTTGGCTTTGAAAACATTCTTTATTATTGCATAAAGTAAAAGACTCCTTAGCCCAGGAAATAAACAGGCACTGCAAATCTGCTTGTCTGCTAAGCAGACACTGATTCCTAAAGATTGGAACTACTGCACTTCATTCCCGTGCAGGGCACAAGATATCACTGCTGGTTTTCAGCCTCAAATTGCTCCCTCAAGGCATCCCTAATCCTTGCCTGCGCTGGGCCCCTGTAATAGCCCTGCTCTCTGGCTGTGCAAATTCAGCCTCCACGTGTTGAACCTCGGAGGTCCATACCTGAGTGAAGCTTTCTCCCTTCCCTTCACAAATATTATGGAGGGCACAGCATGCGGATATAACCGCGGGGATGCTGTTTTCGGCCAAGTCCAGCTTCCCATTCAGAGATCGCCAGCGGCCCTTTAAACGGCCAAAGGCACACTCCACAGTCATTCGGCACCGGCTCAGCCTGTAGTTGAACCGTTCCTTGCTGCTGTCAAGGCTCCCTGTGTAGGGTTTCATGAGCCACGGCATTAACGGGTAAGCGGGATCTCCAAAGATCACAATGGGCATTTCAACTTCCCCTACCGTGATCTTCCGCTCTGGGAAAAAAGTCCCGGCCTGCATCTTCCCGAACAGCCAAGTGTTCCGAAAGATGCATGCGTCATGCACCTTTCCGGGCCAGCCTGTGTTAATGTCAATGAAACGCCCACGGTGATCCACAAGCACCTGGAAAACCATAGAGAAATACCCTTTCCGATTAACGTACTCGGATCCTAGGTGAGGTGGTGCCAGAATAGGAACGTGCGTCCCATCTATCGCCCTGCCACAGTTAGGGAACCCCATTTGTGCAAAGCCATCCACTATTTCCTGCACGTTACCCAGAGTCATGGTTCTTCTGAGTAGGATGCGATTAATGGCCTTGCAAACTTGCATCAACACGATTCCAACTGTCGACTTTCCCACTCCAAACTGGTTTGGGACCAACCGGTAGCTGTCTGGAGTTGCCAGCTTCCAGATTGCAATAGCCACCCGCTACTCCACTGGCAGGGCAGCTCTCAATCTCGTGTCCTTGCACCGCAGGGTGGGGGCGAGCTCCTCACACAGTCCCATTAAAGTGGCTTTTCTCATCCGAAAGTTCTGCAGCGACTGCTCGTCATCCCAGACTTCCATGACGATGTGATCCCACCACTCGGTGCTTGTTTCCCGAGCCCAAAAGCAGCGATCCACAGTGCTGAGTATGTCCGTGAATGTCACAAGAAATTTCGTGTAGTACGCGTTACGCGGTTCGATAGCATCGTCGGACTCCTCACCCTCACTCTCACTGTCACTTTGGATCTTAAGGAATAGTTCAAAAACAACAAGGAGTCTGGTAGCACCTTAAAGACTAACAGATTTATTTGGGCATAAGCTTTCGTGAGTAAAAACCTCACTTCTTCGGATGCATAGAGTGAAAGTTACAGATGCAGGCATTATATACTGACACATGGAGAGCAGGGAGTTACTTCGCAAGTGGAGAACCAGTGTTGACAGGGCCAATTCAATCAGGGTCACTATCCACCCTGACTGAATTGGCCCTGTCAACACTGGTTAGTCTTTAAGGTACCACCAGACTCCTTGTTGTTTTTGTAGATACAGACTAACATGGCTACCCCCTGATACTTAAGGAATAGTTCGACAGCCAAACGTGATGTGCTGGCGAGACTCGTCAGCATACGCCTCAGCAGTTCGGACTCCATTTCCCACAGACAGATCGCGCTGCACAGAAACCGTTGAAAGATGGCGCCAAAGGTGGACGGAAACAAAGGGATTTCTGGGATGCGAAGCAATGCATCATGGGGCATTGGGACAGGACCCAGAATCCCCTGCACCCACGCCCCCTTCCCACAACCCACAGCGCCAGAATGGGAAAAGGTGCTCTATGGGATAGCTGCCCATAATGCACCGCTCCCAATAGCGCTGCAATTGCTGCAAATGTGGCCATGACAGTGCGCTGGTCGGCTGTCAGTGTGGACAGACTGCAGTGCTTTCCCTACTCAGCTGCATGAAGTCAGGTTTAACTCACAGTGCTGTACATCTGCAAGTGTAGCCAAGGCCAAAAGTTCAAGTCTGAGGTACAGAATTCCTTATGCGTATTTGCTTTTATTAACAAAGCATAACGGTGCTCATGTTATCTGCACAGGGTTTGTATTACAAGTTCCATCTCACTCACCTTGTGTGACTGAAACAGATTGTTTAGCATAAGTAGTTAGCACATAAGGGACAATTCAAGGTAGAGTGAGCCCTTAACACCTCTGCAGTCCTAGGACAAAAAGAGGAGGCTAATGGGTTACAGATTGTTGTAATAAGCCACAAATTCAGTGTCTCTGTTCAGTTCATGATTTTTAGTATGTAGCATAGCAATGAATTTAAGCTCATCTTTTGAAAGTGTTGTGCAGGTTTCCTTTGAGAATGAGGACTATATGGAGTGACTGCTTTGCAATGTGATATATGCCATCATGTGCCAGCAATGCCCCTCCACCATGTACACTGGCAAAACCAGACAGTCTCTATGCAAAAGAATAAATGGACACAAATCAGACATCAAGAATTATAACATTCATAAACCAGTAGGAGAACTTTGCAAATTGGATACCATCAAATTAGGCCTGAATAAAGACTGGGGGTGGGTGAGTCACTACAAAAACTAATTTCCCCCTGCTGATACTCCCACCTTCTTGTCAACTGTGAAATGAGCCACCTTGAGTTCATTGGCCTCATTAGTATTCACCCCTTCTGTCAACTGTTGAGAATAGCTGACTTCCACCTTAATTGAATTGGCTTGTTAGCACTGACCCTCACACTTGGTAAATCAACTCCCATCTTTTCATGTGCTGTGTATTTATACCTGCCGCTGTATTTTCCACTCCAGGCATCTGATGAAGTGGGTTTTAGCCCACAAATGCCCAAATAAATTGGTTAGTCTCTAGGGTGCCATAAGGACTCCTCATAGTTTTTGCTTTGCAAAAAGGTTTCACCCACAGGTGATAGGGTGGTTTTGCCTTATTTTCCTCTGTGAATTCATTCAAGAGTGTAGTGATTATCTGGTTTGTTACTGAGGCATTTAGTGCACTTGATGAGGTACATAGCACATGCTGTGATAACCATGTGTAGGATCCATGGATCTTGAAAGGTGTGTTGTGGGGGGGTGTTGATCACGGTAGCAGTGGAGATATGTTTTCAGGTTTTGCATTGGTTGTTCTGGCAGAATCTAGTGCTGCTTTGAGTTGCTGTGTGCTTGTCTGTGGGGAACTTGCAGCACAACATTTTCAAAAGATGACCCTGGGACTTAAATTCATTACTATGCTAAATTCAAACTTGTGATTCTTTAAACTAGTTAGAAACTGGCAGTGGAGCTGCTAGGTGCTCAGATCTTTTGAAAACCAAAATGCAAGTACCTTAAACCTTGGGCATTCATTTTATTTATTTATATAATGTATGTATGTATATGTGTGTGTGTGTGTGTGTGTGTGTGTGTGTATACACACACACACACACACAAATAGAGAGAGAGATAGAGAGAATGAACCGTGTGTCTGCCCTCACCATGATCACCTTACTTACATGCTTTATCCCTTTTTTCTGCCTCTATTTTGTTTATTTAGGTAGCAATCCAGCACTGTGATCCAGTAGCATGGGCCCTGGTTCTCTTGCAGAGTCACACTGAAGTCAATGGGACTCCATAGGGTCTACACCAGAGATCCCCAAACTTTTTATGTCATTTTATGTCACGCCCCCTCCCTTACCCCTGTCTACGCCCCCTGGGACCTGGGGCGGATCTGACCTCTATATGGTCCTCTGTATTATTTCTCTTTCTTCATAAGACTTCCCAATTTAGAAAACAGGTCAGGACAGAGAGACATGGACCAAACAGAGGAAATGGGATATGGACAGGAGGAGGGAGGAGAGGTGGGAGAAGGTTACCTGCTTAATCGTCATTTTTACCTTCCCTGCCTTGCAGGCACCCCACACATACAACACAGAGCACACATTTCCTATGTCTCCACCATATTAATTTTAAGGATAGTACAGCTAGATATAGGTCTTACAAAAGTCTTACAGTAATCCTCAGTGACTAATTAGGCAATACTACCGTAATAGTACAGAGCAGCTCTGATTAGTATTGCTTCCTAAATCCAGGCCAAAAGAGGCTTGTATGTGCAAAGCTACAGCTAACTGTGGAAAGCTGAGGAAATACCTGGTTTTCAGAGCCAGTCTGACTAATGAAACAAATGTATAATATACAACATATCAGTAAGTAAATATCAGCATAATAAAGATTCATGTATTCTATTTCAAACATGGTTCCAAATCAAAATCCTGCATCTGAACACACTAAACTTTAGTATATTTAGAATCCAGACCCCAAATCTGCCGTTGCTCCTCATCACTATCATGAGATAAACCAAGATACTAGATTAGGGGTGGGCAAACTAAGCTGGCCCGCGAGCTCCCACTGAGGAGCAGGGCGCTGGGTTGGGGGCTGCTCCAGCTGGGGCGCAGGGTCGGGGGCTGCACCACGGAATTCATGGCATGGCCCGGCTCCAGCTCCTGCATGCTCCAAAGGCCCCCTCTGACGCTCCAACGGGAGTTGCACGGGTGGTGCCTGCGGATGGGGCAGCGTGCAGAGCCACCTGGCTGCGCCTCCGCGTAGGAGTAGAAGGGACATGCCGTTGCTTCCAGGAGCCACTTGAAGTAAGCGCTGCTCGGAGCCTGCACCCGAACCTCTCCCCTCGCCCCAACCCTAGCCCTGATCCCCCTCCCGCCCTCTAAACCCCTTGATCCTAGCCCAGAGCACCCTCCTGCACCCCAAACCTCTTATCTCCAGCCCCACCCAGAGCCTGTACCCCCAGCCAGAACCTGCACCCCTTCCTGCACCCCTGCCCCAGCCCTGATCCCCCTCCTGCCCTCCAAACCCCTCAGTCACAGCTCAGAGCACCCTGCTACACCCCAAACTCCTCATCCCCAGCCCCACCCCAGAGCCCACATCCCCAACCAGAGCCCTCACCCCTCTTGCACCCCAACCCCAATTTTGTGAGCATTCATGGCCCGCCATACAATCTCTATTTCCCGATGTGGCCCTCGGGCCAAAAAGTTTGCCCACCCCTGTACTAGATCCTAAAAATTTCCAAATCTGCAGAAGAATTATTACTAACATTTCCGTAACTGTTGTTCTTCGAGATATGTTGCTCATGTCCATTCCAGTTAGGTTTGCACGTGCCACAGGCACAGTCGCCGGAGATTTTTTCCTCAGTTGTAATCACCAGGTCAACTCTAGCAACCCCTGGTGCTGTGCACTCCCGCACTGGTATAAGGGGCCTGGCCAGCCCCACACTCTCAGTTCCTTCTTGCTGGCTATCTCTGACAGAGGAGCAGGAGGTTAGGTCGTGGAATGGACATGAGCAATACATCTTGAAGAACAACAGTTACAGAAAGGTTAGTACCTGTTTTTTTTCTTAGAGTGCTTGCTCACATCTATTCCACATTAGGTGACTCCCAAGCACTACCTGGGGAGGTGGGCTTGGAGTTCATGGACATATGGATTGCAACAAGGCTCTACCAAATTTGGTGTAATCCAATGCCTGCTGGAGCATAGGCGACGAGTTTCTAATCTGCCGGGGAGTGCTCCCCCCAGCTCTGCCCCCACTCCACTCCTTTCCCCAATGCCCTACCCCGCCCTGCTTCTTCCCACCCCTACCCTGCCCCCACCACGCCTCTTCTCCCCCCCACCAGTTTTTCCCCTGAGTGTGCTGTGCCCTGGCTCCTCCCCCATCCCTCCCAGCGCTGCTAAACAGCTGATCTGCAAAAGGTGTGAGGCGCAGGGAAGGCACTGATCCGTGGGTCAGAACCCCCATATGTGATGTACTTTAAGGACAAGGTTCAACTGTGTCCCCACTCAGTGTTCCTCTCAAAGGCAGTCTTGCAGTTTCATAGTAATCAGGCTATTTTCCTGCCTGTTTTCTTCTCAAAACTGCACAAGAATACGGAGGAGCGTTGTCTGCACATGCTGGATGTTAAATGCACCTTGGCCCTCTACATCGAGAAAACTGTTGAGGCAACGCATGTCTAGGATATGTCGAAGACCCCCTATGGCCTTTGGGATTAAGAAATAGTGGGAGTAAAATACCTTCCCTCTCAAGTTCTGAGGCACTCCTCCACAGCCCTTAACTTCAGCAAGGCTGAATTTACCCCAAATTAAGAAACACAGTAAAAGAACTAAAAGAGAGCCACTGTGGCTTAACAACCATGTAAAAGAAGCAGTGAGACAAATAGAAAGGAGCATAAACGCTGCCAAATTAAATGCAAGAATGTAATAAGAAAAGCCAAAGAGGAGTTTGAAGAACGGCTAGCCAAAAACTCCAAAGGTAATAACAAAATGTTTTTTAAGTACATCAGAAGCAGGAAGCCTGCTAAACAATCAGTGGGGCCCTTGATGATCGAGATACAAAAGGAGCGCTTAAAGACGATAAAGTCATTGTGGAGAAACTAAATGGATTCTTTGCTTCAGTCTTCACGGCTGAGGATGTTAGGGAGATTCCCAAACCTGAGCTGGCTTTTGTAGGTGACAAATCTGAGGAACTGTCACGGATTGAAGTGTCACGAGAGGAGGTTTTGGAATTAATTGATAAACTTAACATTAACAAGTCGCCGGGACCAGATGGCATTCACCAAAGAGTTCTGAAAGAACTCAAATGTGAAGTTGCGGAACTGTTAACTAAGGTTTGTAACCTGTCCTTTAAATCGGCTTCTGTACCTAATGACTGGAAGTTAGCTAATGTAACGCCAATATTTAAAAAGGGCTCTAGAGGTGATCCCGGCAATTACAGACCGGTAAGTCTAACATCTGTACCGGGCAAATTGGTCGAAACAATAGTTAAGAATAAAATTGTCCGACACGTAGAAAAACAAATTGTTGAGCAATAGTCAACATGGTTTCTGTAAAGGGAAATCGTGTCTTACTAATCTATTAGAATTCTTTGAAGGGGTCAACAAACATGTGGACAAGGGGGATCCAGTGGACATAGTGTACTTAGATTTACAGAAAGCCTTTGACAAGGTCCCTCACCAAAGGCTCTTATGTAAATTAAGCTGCCAGGGGATAAAAGGGAAGGTCCTTTCATGGATTGAGAACTGGTTAAAAGAGAGGGAACAAAGGGTAGTAATAAATGGTAAATTCTCAGAATGGGGAGGGGTAACTAGTGGTGTTCCCCAAGGGTCAGTCCTCGGACCGATCCTATTCAACTTATTCATAAATGATCTGGAGAAAGGGGTAAACAGTGAGGTGTCAAAGTTTGCAGATGATACTAAACTGCTCAAGATAGTTAAGACCAAAGCAGACTGTGAAGAACTTCAAAAAGATCTCACAAAACTAAGTGATTGGGCAACAAAATGGCAAATGAAATTTAATGTCGATAAATGTAAAGTAATGCACATTGGAAAAAATAACCCCAACTATACATACAATATGATGGGGACTAACTTAGCTACAACAAGTCAGGAAAAAGATCTTGGAGTCATCGTGGATAGTTCTCTGAAAATGTCCACGCAGTGTGCAGAGGCGGTCAAAAAAGCAAACAGGATGTTAGGAATCATTAAAAAGGGGATAGAGAATAAGACTGAGAATATATTATTGCCCTTATATGAATCAATGGTACGCCCTCATCTCGAATACTGCATACAGATGTGGTCTCCTCAGCTCAAAAAAGATATACTGGCACTAGAAAAGGTTCAGAAAAGGGCAACTAAAATGATTAAGGGTTTGGAACGGGTCCCATATGAGGAGAGATTAAAGAGGCTAGAACTCTTCAGCTTGGAAAAGAGGAGACTAAGGGGGGATATGATAGAGGTATATAAAATCATGAGTGATGTGGAGAAAGTGGATAAGGAAAAGTTATTTACTTATTCCCAAAATACAAGAACTAGGGGTCATCAAATGAAATTAATAGGCAGCAGGTTTAAAACAAATAAAAGGAAGTTCTTCTTCACGCAGCACACAGTCAACTTGTGGAACTCCTTACCTGAGAAGGTTGTGAAGGCTAGGACTATAACAGAGTTTAAAAGAGAACTGGATAAATTCATGGTTGTTAAGTCCATTAATGGCTATTAGCCAGGACAGGTAAGGAATGGTGTCCCTAGCCTCTGTCTGTCAGAGGATGGAGATGGATGGCAGGAGAGAGATCACTTGATCATTGCCTATTAGGTTCACTCCCTCTGGGGCACCTGGCATTGGCCACTGTCGGTAGACAGGTGTCACGGAGTATTGGGGAACTCAGGGCCCTGCACCCCCGGCTTCCTGCGATTCACTGCGACTCTCAGCCAGCCAGTAAAGCAGAAGGTTTATTTGGATGACAGGAATACAGTCCAAGACAGGTCTTGTAGGCACAGACAACAGGGACCCCCTCAGTTAGGTCCATCTCGGGGTCCCAAGGCATCCCAGCCCAGCCCCCCTTGGGAGGTCAGAGCCATCTCTGCCTCCCAGCCATCTCTCCAGCCTGCTTTTCACACTCTGGCTTCCGCGACCCCTCCCACAGCCTTTGTTCAGTTTCCCGGGCTAAGGAGTCACCTGGCCTTCAACCCCTTCCTGGGTTCTCGTGTTACACACTCAGGTATGCGCCCTCGGGCTGTCTCCCATCCTCCAATGCAGACTATTCCAGCCACACTCCCCTGTCAGCATTCACAGACCACAGTGAGAACAGGCCCAGTTCGTCACAACAGGATACTGGGCTAGATGGACCTTTGGTCTGACCCGGTACGGCCTTTCTTATGTTCTTATGTTATGTAAGGCTTGCACCTCTGGGACTAGAAGTTGCTCATAAGAAGAGTCCCTGAAGAGAGGAGGGATGGAAGGTGCAAGGGAGGGGAGGAAGAAAACTGAAGAGTGTAACCTTCCTCCACCGTACTTAGCTGAAGTAGCGGAGATGGTCTAAAAACAAAGGGGATGGCAGGATCCGGTATGTGAACCGATATAATGTCCTCAGGCGCCACTCCAAAAATTCTGCTTGGGACCTCTTGGATATCTGTGCAAGCCCAGTAGCGAGGCTGAAGTGTAAGGGGGCAGCTGCCTGCACTTATAACCCCTGCTCCATATTTTAAACAGGTCTTGGTGAGGTGGTGGTGTCGAGAAGTGGAGCAGTTGCTGAGGTCTGAAATGCTTCCTCAAAGGAGCAGAAGCCCAGGTATCTGATGGTAGCCCTGGAATCTTTCAGGCCATGGAGGTTTATATACATCTCCCTCAAATGGAAGATGTTGGATGGGTTGCTGAACCTCCGGTGGCAGCCCCAAGGATTGAAGCCAGGTGCATCTTCTCATGACCACAACTGATGCCATTGTTCTGGCCACCATGTCCGCTGCGTCTAGGGCCACCTAGAGGGAGGCCCTGGTTATGGTCTTCCCTTTCTCCATCAGGGCAGAGAACTCTTGCCTGGACTCCTGGGGCAATTAATCTTAAATTTTGCCATGAAGTCTGAGATGTTATAGCCATACCTCCCAAGTAAGACCTACTGAATGGAGATGCAGAGCTGCAACCCATCAGCAGAATAAATCTGTCTACCAAACAGGTCCATCTTCTTTGAGTCCTTTTGCTTGGGAGTATGTGTGTGCGTGTTGGGTGGGGTTGTTGCACCTTGCGGCCCCCTTGCCTGCCTCTTTCATTGGCTGCTGTGACCACCAGGGACCTGGGAGGGGGGTGGGAATATAGGTGTTCATACCCCTTGGCAGGAACATAGTACTTCTCTGCTCTTTTTGAGGCAGAGAGGATGGGGTCTGCCGTAGGGACCTGACTAGACCTATAATGGCCTTGTTGAGGGATAGGGCCACCTTTGATGGGGCTGCTGTAGCCAAGATGTTGATTAGACTGTATGAGGACTCTTTAAGCACCTCCATCGCTAGCCCCAGGTTAGTAGCCACCCTTTTCAATAGCTTCTGGTGACCTCTAAAGTGGTCCTGTGGCACTGAACCACTTGATCCTGACACAGCTTTGTCTGGGAAGAAAGAGGAGGTGGCCTGCACTGGCAGGGAACCTCCCTCCTCTTCCTCTGCACCAACCACATTGCACAGGCCTAAGTCCTGACTGTTGGTACCGGACTTGGTACCAGAGTCTGGACTGGGTGCCGGATGGTGTGGCCGAGGAGCCCTTCTCTTGGACACCACCAAGTACAAATGGCTGGAAGGCAATCCTGGTACCGGGGAAAAACCCCACAGATTCCAAAATAGCCACTGGACCGGCATAGGCCACTGTCCTCTGGCCCAGGTGCCGGGGGCGGCGGAGGAGAACCTGCACCAAGAGCCAGTGGAATGTACGTCAGGTACTGGTAGCGGCCCCTTGACTAGATGACAGACTCCACCTCTGAATTTGAGGACTAGTCAGCTTGAGGAGACAATGGAGTGCGGTACTCCTCACTTCTGCTGGCTGGTGCCAAGGGTCCAGGAATCAGTGCCAGAGTGGAGAAGTTTTCACCACCATTAGCAGAGCCGGTTTCCCTCTGGTAGGTACCAGAGAACCTGGTACTGGATAGGAGCTCAGGGTAACATGCTCCTGTCTACTCAATGATCTTGCTGATGCCAAAAGTTGCCACGGTTGAGGTTGGTGGTACTTGGAGAGACATCAGTTCCCTGGCCACTGGCGCCACCGTGTCCTCCTGGTGTCAGTGGATGGTCCTGCACTGGATTCAACAGCACCTGCATGCAGGCTGGGATCGACGGTGCTGCTTGCGGAGCGGGGGTGGAGGAGTGGTCCGACACAGGTCACACTCCCCTGGTCCTTTCTCAGTTTTGGGGAACATCCCCTCTCAGACCAGTATTTCTTGTGTTTCTTTCTCAGTACCAGTGAAAGGGAATGGTGAGGACAAACCCGTGCTGCTGGAGGAGCACCCCACAAGGAAGCCAAGATACTCAGAGCCAAGTCCAACCAGCGTGGCTCAGACGCCCGTCTGAGTGAAGCTTCCATAATGGCCATTAGTCTGTCCTCCCTAACCTTTTTTTGTATAAGGCTTGAACTCACAGCAGATCTGGCAATGCTCTCTCATGCGAGCTTTCCCCAGACACTTCAGGGAGCTGGAGTGTGGGTTGCTCACCGGCACGGGCTTGCTGCAGGAGGCTCAGGGTTTGAATCCCAGAGACTGAGGCATACCTAGCCCCGGGGGTGAAGGATGCCTCTTTAAGCTAAATGTGGGGGGTGTTTAACTATATACACTAGTAGTATATACACTAATGCTAGAGAATAAACTGAAATAACTAAACTTAAGAAAAGGAGGAAATAACAGAACTGCTGATTGAATGCCTTGCTGAAGCAAAAGAAGTTGTTCCAGTGACTGTCCTGGGAGCTAAGAAGGATCAGAGAGGCTGCAGGGCTGGCTGGGCCCCTTATATCAGTGCATGAGCACCTGACCCCAGGGGGCGCTAGAGCCAGCCCAACGGATACCACTGAGGTAAAAATCTCTGGCGACTGTGCCTGCAGCACGTGCGTACCTAACATGGAATGGACATGAGCAAGCACTCAAAGAAGAACTTTGATTCAGGTCCACACTGTGCAGGTGGGACCACCTCACATCTAGCTCTAGGCAGCCTTGTTAATAGTGTCCACATATCAGGTTGTTAGCTGGTGAGTTGATTCAGCAGAAGTAAAACAGAAGTTAGTAGGATTTTTCAGTGGACAAACACAAAGAATCAGCAAAATGCAAACCAAATTACCCTAAGCAAATCAAACATAACAGGAAACTTACCCAACCCAGAATTGGGTCCTCAGCACCTGGGTATGTCTTCCCACAGACACAGGGAGAGGAGAAAAAGAACTGGGAAATCAAATGGAGCTTTTTTGAGACCGGTAAATAATGGGAAAAATAAGGAGATTCACACAAAAGAACAAAGATAAAGTTAAACAATGTCATTGTGATACCTGCATTGTTATATATTGCTGAAACTTGGTAAATGCTAGAAGACCACAACAGAAAACTTAACGTGTTCCATCAGAGATGCTTGTGTAGAATATCAGGTGTCCACTGGAGGAAAGTAACTAACCCTAATGAGTGTTGCCAACAGACCGTAGAGACAAGGAAGCAAGAAAGATAGATGAAGTGATTTGAGCATGTTGTATGAATGTAAAAAAAAAAGTTCCTAGACAAGCCCTTGCCTGGATACCATGTGGTGGAAGACAGAAATGAGGACGACAACAAATGACATATTAAAAAGCATTGCGGAAGATGTCTGCCATGGAAACAGACTAATGGAGCAAGAAATGTGGCACTAGAGAGTGGCCAGTGGAAATACTGAGTTACCTCATGTGTCACGAGGCACACAAGCCTTTAGTATTTAATCTAACCTAATCCACAGGCATTTACCCCCGTCTTTCTTCAGCAACCCTTCTTACTGCCATTCCCCTACAGCACCTGTGCGATGGAAGAGGAAAGTGAAGCTGGAGTTAACCCCCTCTGAACTGGGTATCAGGTTATGTCTTTCCACATCATCATGAGTATGTTTAAATACATGACAATTTTATAATTATGTTTAATATATTATGCCTAGTTTTTTTCTTCATATAATAATGCAAAAATTACTTCAGAGAGATACTTTTGAGAGAGATACTTCTCCCCCCCATACACAAACAAAATGGAAAGTTGCAATAGTATGAACTACTGCAAGCTAAAAGAAATTTTTGCATAAAGATAGAAAAAAGAAAAGACAATCTGCCATTTTCAGTACTGGGGACAATTACAGGTGATTTTTTTAAATGAATATCAAAATCATCACTGCACACCATTTTTCATCAAAAGTGGGCAAATATCATTTGTCAAAATTTGCTGAAGCAGAGAAAGAAATGAAGGTGAATAACAGATGTGTACCTGTTGATTCAGTCTGCTGCTGTGGAAATGATCTTGTTAGGGAAACTCTATTTTTTGAAGCCACCTACAGTGGTACATCTATAATGTGCATATGAATTTCATAAATCATAAACTGTGTCTGAGGTCCTTCAGATGAAGTACAGAAATAAAGGTAGCTAGTGGAAAAGATTTTTCATGAAAATGAATGTGCTTTAGGAGAACGGTTTTAAAAAAAAGTCTGTGTCTTCATCTTAAAAGTTCTTACAAAATAAAGATTCATGAGCAGTAGAAACTGTTGAAGAAGCAGTTCTGCATTATCATCAACATCAAGCCAATACAAAATACCTTGGTAAATGCAGTAATACATGTGGGAACAATAGTGCAGATTATGTATTTTACTAGAGATGGTCAGGGTATTTCTTTCCAATCATTATTCTGTAAGACCTGCTGTGAACATCAACCTTCTTTCTGAATGAAACTCATATGGTACACGGTCCGCAAACCCTGCTGCAGGGATACACAGAGGCTTATAACTGCTACTACAATATATTAACTATAGTAATGACCACAGACCAACTGTACAGGTTTACTGCACTCTTTCCATTCCCAGCCACACAGAGGTCACCTCACAAAACCTGTTTTCCTGAACTTTTCTTGAATTATGTGAATTTCAACAAATTTAATTTTAGCAATATCTTACAAAACTTGTATTTTCTTACTTCATTCCTAAGGCAATGAAAAGTCTCAGCAGGTCAGACATACTGCCTGACCAGCCCATATTCTTGCTCAAGTATAGTGATAAGAGTGAAGGAGGAATTCCAAATCATGCTACTAGTGATGTTAGCTAGCAATGGGTATTTGTTTATGGTGAGCCTCTTAGCAGAAACTCTAGAAGGGGTTTCTTTTCAGGCTTCTTGGTCAGAGAATGAATGAAATGTGAGATTCTTATTTTTAGTATAGGAAGGAAGGGGTGGGGACTGAATCAATAGCAGAGTGAGTGAGTGTGTGTGTTTGTGTAAGTGAAGCCTTCAATACCCCATTGTCCTTTTGTACTAGACTATTTGTCCTTCATTAGTTTTCCCACCTGAAAGGCCCCTGTTCTCATGCAAGTGCAAAGCAAGGAGAAGCTACATGAGGAGGATGACATAGGGAAAATAGGCTTAATAGGTATGATTTTACATTTAACTGTCTAATATTCCTTAAAAAACAGAGAGAAGAGTAAAAGTTCAATCAGGTTATTTGCACAAGCAATAACATTTATAATTATATCACTGAAGTATGCTTAGATGTTTTCTTTAACATGTATATTTAAATTTTGTACATTAATGAGTGTTCATGTATTACTGGGTTTGACTACTCAATGAAGAATTGAGGGAGTGCTTAGGGATTTTTTTTTAAAATACGCAAGAGATTCTTCTAGTAGTATGCACAATAATTTTTGGTAGCATAATTTAGTGTTATTCTAACTTCAGCTTCAAATCATCAAGGTGTTTTTTGTTGGATGTAATTCATTCTTTTGACCAAGTCCACATACTTATTTACATTCACCCTGTACACACTCCTTTACCCAGCCTGCAATCTTTCCAAGATTATCTCCTAATTTCAAAATACTCTAACTAAATAAAATTAAAATGACAAATTTTGTGACCTTCTTACATAAATAAAGCAAAAAATAATATTTGGGTGGCACAAAAGAGCTAACCCTTCAGATTAAGGTCCTACCAGCTTTTCACACATTAAAAAGCCCATAGAACTTCTTATAAGAGATGGAGTTGCCCCAGGGTCTGAGGCAAACATTTTCCATCTGCCCACTATTGAGCAGTATACCATATGCCAGCTCACTATCGCACTCCAGGGGAGGCTGGACTTCAGTGATGTGCATATGTAGGCTATGAATAGCGCCAGCACCCTTTTGGACAAATGACACTATTAAACATGTAATATAATATTGAGGCAATTGCAAGTAATGCATTCTGAGAGACAACAGCCTGACCAGCAAGTTCAGATGGGCTACAACTCTAATTGTTATAATTCACAAGAAAAATTAACTCCAAAAAGACTATTAAAGTCTAAAAGAAAAAACATGGAGCCATTTGCTCAATTCAAAGACGACCCTGTTATGAGACGTTTTAAGGATAAATGTGAGAGAAACATACATTCTGACAACATAGGCAAAAATGTAGAATTTTCTCCAGTAATATTACACTGAGCAGCCATCAAATCAGATATTGTTGTTTTAAATCATTTTTTGCAGGGACCTTATTTTAACTTCTCCATATGGGAATTTGAAACAAAAATTCAAGACTTTTATGTGCCTTCTGTTCAGACATAGCCTTTTAGATTTTTCCCCTCTTGCTGATGATTTAAGTACATTTAATAGTGAAATATTTTAAGTTGGCAAACTCTCTACTGTTACCAATTTCTTGTAAATTAAATACTCAATATACAGTTTGTGTAGAAATGTTAAATAATAGATTTCTTCTAGGTGTGTAAAAATACCAAAGTTTTTGAGCACTGCATGTATACATGGGTTAAAGTCAAACACACAGAGAGCAAATGTAATGTTAACAGATCCCGGTCATTGGCTGGCAAGATCGAACCTTGGACCTCTGAAGCTTAGTGCATAAGCTTCTACTGCATGAGCTAAAAGCCACATGACTCTTAGCCAGGGCTGTAGCAAACTCATCAATCGCCAAATGGTCTAGGTGCCACTAGAGGAAGACAGAGCACCACATCAAGAAGGCACTGGTTACACAGACACATTCACAAAGAAACTAATGTATCGGCAGAAACATTTTCATTTTATCTAGTCTTTCATTGTCTAAGGTTGCAACTCAGAAGGATAGAAAGTTAAGTATTTGCCATACTTTAGCAGTGCTAGGTCATCAAGAACTAAAATGAACATTAGGCTACTTGAAACTTTCTAAGGGTATTTAATATTTTAAATGCTGTACCCTAGGTTAGCAAAGGAATGACAAGGAAATGATGAGTTATTAGAATGCATGCTGTGAAACATCATTTTAAATGTGTGCAATGTGTTTTTATTTTTAATAAAACGCTATTTTCCCAGACAGCAAAATTACTGCCACACACAGCATAAATAGTTTCTTTTACCATGAAATGGCTTTGTCAGATATTCTGTTCTGATAAAATCTTCCTGGTACAAGTGCTGGAGGAACCAACTAGAGGCCGTGCTCCTCTTGACCTGCTGCTTACAAACAAGGGAGAATTGGTAGCAGAAGTAGAAGTTGGTGGCAACCTAGGCAGCAGTGACCAGGAGATGGTTGAGTTCAGGATCCTGACAAAAGGAAGAAAGGAGAGTAGCAAAATATGGACCCTGGACTTCAGAAAAGCAGACTTTTACTCCCTTACGGAACTTATGGGCAGGATCCTCTGGGAAGCTAACATGAGTGGACAAGGAGTCCAGGAGAGCTGGCTGTATTTTAAAGAAGCCTTATTGAGGGCTCAGGAACAAACCATCCCGAAGTGCAGAAAGAATAGCAAATATGGCAGGCAACCAGCTTGGCTTAACAGTGAAATCTTCGGTGAGCTTAAACTCAAAAAGGAAGCTTACAAGAAGTGGATGACTAGGGAGGAGTATAAAAATATTGCTCGAGCATGCAGGGGTGTAATCAGGAAGGACAAGGCACAATTGGCGTTGCAGCTAGCAAGGGACGTAAAGGGTAACAAGAAGGGTTTCTACAGGTATGTTAGCAACAAGAAGGTCAGGGAAAGTGTGGGACCCTTACTGAATGGTGGAAGCAACATAGTGACAGATGATGTGAAAAAAGCTGAAATACTCAATGCTTTTTTCGCCTCTGTCTTCACAGACTAGGTCAGCTCCAAGACTGCTGCATTGGGCAACACAGTATGGGGAGAAGGTGAGCAGCCCTCAATGGCGAAAGAACAGGTTAAGAACTATTTAGAAAAGCCTTACATGCACAAGTTCATGGCTCCAGATCTAATGCATCCAAGGATGCTGAAGGAGTTGGCTGATGAGATTGCAGAGCCATTGGCCATTATTTTTGAAAATTCATGACGATCGGGGGAGGTCCTGGACGATTGGAAAAAGGCAAATATAGTGCCCATATTTTAAAAAAGGGAAGAAAGAAAACCCAGGGAACTACAGACCGGTCAGCCTCACTTCAGTCCCCAGCAAAATCATGGAGTAGGTCCTCAAGGAATCCATTCTGAAGCACTTGGAGGAAAGGAAGGTGATCAGGAACAGTCAACATGGATTCACCAAGGGCAAGTCATGCCTGACCAACCCGATTGCCTTCTATGATGAGATAACTGGCACTGTGGATATGGGGAAAGCAGTGGATGTGACATATCTTGACTTTAGCAAAGCTTTTGATATGGTCTCCCACAGTATTCTTGCCAGCAAGTTAAAAAAGTATGGATTGGATGAACGGACTATAAAGTGGATAGAAAGTTGGCTAGACTGTTGGGCTCAATGGGTAGTGATCAATGGCTCAATGTCTAGTTGGCAGCCAGTATCAAGCAGAGTGTCCATGGGTCGATCCTGGGGCCGGTTTTGTTCAACATCTTTATTAATGATCTGGATGATGGAATTAATTGCACGCTCAGCAAGTTTGCAGATGACACTAAACTTGGGGGAGAGGTAGATATGCTGGAGGATTGGGATAGGGTCCAGAGTGACCTAGACAAATTGGAGGATTGGGCCAAAAGAAATCTGATGAGGTTCAACAAGGACAAGTGCAGAGTCCTGCACTTAGGAAGAAAGAATCCCACGCACCGCTACAGGCTGGGGACCGACTGGCTAAGCAGCAGTTTTGCAGAAAAGGACCTGGGGATTACAGTGGACAAGAAGCTGGATATGAGTCAGCAGTGTGCCCTTGTTGCCAAGAAGGCCAATGGCATTGGGCTGTATTAGTAGGAGCACTGCCAGCAGATTGAGAGAAGTGATTATTCCCCTCTATTTGGGACTGGTGAGGCCACTCCTGGAGTATTGCATCCAGTTTTGGTCCCCCCACTACAGAAGGGATGTGGACAAATTGGAGAGAGTCCAGCAGAGGGCAACAAAAATGATTGGGGGCTGGGGCACATGACTTACGAGGAGAGGCTGAGGGAACTAGGGTTATTTAGTCTGCAGAAAAGAAGAGTGAGGGGGGATTTGATAGCAGACGTCAGCTATCTGAAGGGGATTCCAAAGAGGATGAAGCTAGGCTATTCTCAGTGGTAGTAGATGCCGGAACAAGAAGCAATGGTCTCAAATTGCAATGGGGGAGGTCTAGGTTGGATATTAGGAAACACTATTTCACTAGAAGGTTTTGTGAAGCACTGGAATGGGTTACCTAGGGAGGTGGTGGAATCTCCATCCTTAAAGGTTTTTAAGGCCTGGGTTGACAAAGCCCTGGCTGGGATGATTTAGTTGGTGTTGGTCATGCTTTGAGCAGGGGATTGGACTAGATGACCTCCCGCGGTCTCTTCCAACCCTGATATTCTATGATTCTATGTAGAAGAAGAACCACCAGATATTTAGGAAAAGTTAAAAATACTGGGCCAAATTCACATCCTGAAGTAATGCCACAAACTTATTGGTTAATTATAGGTTAATTCTCCAGTTCTGTAATGAATAAGTAATGTGTGAAATATTTCTAAATTTAAGGGAAACATCTATTAACATTAAGTTTCTTACATCTATATATACTTACATAATTGGTTTATCAATTACTGTATTTTAGCTCACAATATTTTCTCTTTATTTTATGAAAGCTAATGTGAAACTTGGAAAGATTCTCTGACCCAAAGGTAACATAGTTAATCCTCACCCAGCCTTTAAAGGAATATTTTGTGTGCTTTTGCACATTTGTAGAATTAGAAACAAATTTCAGAAAACAGACTGAATAAGAGAATCAGTTTAAAAATAGAACTTTTAGGACACTTTAAAAGCCATCTTTGCTGAAACACAAGGTGATAAAAGTTAAAATTTATCATCTCTGTATGAATCAACTGAAATGGTTGAGAGCACTTTAGTGAAATTACCAATCCAAAATAAACTTATCATATTGATCACTTATGAACTGTCTGATTTATGATACAGTAAAACTATCCATGTTAATTTTTGGTGTAATTTACTTCCCATTTCAATTTGTCCAAAAAAGAATATCCTCCTGAGGAAGTTCTTATCACTCATTACATTTAGTGAAATTTCTGTTAGAAGCTCTCCAGGAGTGACACAAAAGTTACTGCAACTAAAATGAATACACATTCTGTGCTTCATTGATTGTTTTTATTTTGTTTGTCGAATAAATGATTATTGATAAACATCATTATTTTGATTGCCTCAGTTATGGTATCCCTTACAACGTTCAAAAAGCGTTTGTGTGACAAACAATGCAGTAATACCCTTTAACTTTAATTATGACACACTTATAATGGATTTCTGCTTCTCCATACTATGGGCCAAATCCTGAAGTCCTTGCTCAGACAAAAGCTACTCTTCAAAACAGCAACACTTTTGTGTAAGGGTTTAAGGCAGTGATCATGTATACTTCATTAATTTTTCAATAAAGTTATTACCAACACTTCCTATCCCCTGCTTCTCCAGCTGTGGCTTGTGCGGGTCCCAGTCTGATGCACATGCTCTAAGAAGACCTCTCAGCAGAACTACTGGATCAGGCCTGATTTAGGCACATAACTCCAGGAGAGGGCTCACCGCAGTGAATCTCAAGTGAAGATAGGCACCTCCCTCCGAGCCCAGTGTTAGGAGCCTAACATTCTTTGAGTGTGGGGCTTATGCCACACCTCTCTCCTCAGCATTTCCTATTGGCTAGTTTAGGTTGTCCTTCCTCAGCATGGTGGATTTTGTGAATCCCATTCTTAGGTACTATCTCTCCCTAAGCATTTTATAGGGAGCCTCGGTGCCTAACTTGGGGCTGAGGAGTCCACTAGGTAGCAGGGTGCCAAAGGTTAGGCATTGTAACTTTGAACCTAAGTCCTCTTTGTGGATCTAGCCCAGGGGTGGGCAAACTATGGCCCGCAGGCCAGATCTGGCCCCTCAGGGCTTTTGATCCGGCCCGTGGCGCCGCCGGCACCATGTCCCTGCGGCCCCCGGGCGGGGGGCAGAGGGCTCCATGCATTGCCCCGGCATACAGACACTGCCCCCCGCAGCTCCCATTGGTCAGGAACGGGGAACCGCAGCCAATGTGAGCTTCGGGGGAGGTACCTGGAGGCACGGCAAGGGCAGCGCACACGGAGCCCTCCACCCCTCTCCCCCACAGGCCGTAGCGCTTCCTGGAGCGGCGCGGAGCCAGGGCCAGGGCAGGCATGCAGGGAGCCTGCCCTGGCTCCAGTGCGCGCCGCTGCTACCCCGGAGCCGCTTGAGGTAAGTGGTGCCAGGCTGGAGCCCGAATCCCTCCTGTACCCTGCCCCCCCAACTCCCTGCCCTAAGCCCTCTGCCTGCACCTCGCACCCCTCCTGCACCCCAACTCCGTGCCCTGAGCCCCTTCCTGCACCCCTGTGCACCCCAACCCCCTGCCCTGAGATCCCTGCTGCACCCCTGTGCACCCCAACCCCTTGCCCTGAGCCCCCGCTGCACCCTGCACCCCAACTCCCTGCCCTAAGCCCCCTGCCTGCACCTCGCACCCCTCCTGCACCCCAACTCCCTGCCCTGAGCCCCCTGCTGCACCCCTGTGCACCCCAACCCCCTGCCCTGAACCCCCACTGCACCCTGCACCCCAACTCCCTGCCCTGAGCCCCCTCCCACAGTCTGCACCCCTCCTGCACTGAGCCCCCTCCTGCACTCCGCACCCCTCCTGCACCCCAACCCCTTTCCCTGAGTCCCCTCATACATCCTGCACTCCTCCTCTGCCCCAATCCCTTGCCCTGAGCCCCTTCCTGCATACCGCACCCCCTACACCCTCTCCCGCACCCCAACCCCCTGCCCCGGCCCTGCATACAATTTCCCCACCCAGACGTGGCCCTTGGCCCGAAAAGTTTGCCCACCCCTGATCTAGCCCTAAGTGTCTTAACTCTGAATTCCCTTGTTTTGTCAGTTTAGGTCAAAACAATCATTTTATTTCATTAGCTATGCTGTCCCTTTGTTTTAATAGTAATAAAATGTATAGTATAAATGCAAAACAGATATATTTTTAAAATTTATTGTAATCCACATCAGGAAATGTCAAAGATGTCTGGCACTATATCATAATTTCAGAGGCTTGGCACGCCTCCTTATATCTGCAGAGCTTAAGGCATTAGAATGGCTGACAATTTACAGCTTTACTGTAAAGACGCAAAAAAAAATTGAACTTTAATTTCCAATTCAACCACTGAAAAATGACCAGGAAGGCTGAGCCTACAGTAAAGATCAGTTGTTCAAAAATTCAATTTTAAAACAAGTAGTGTTAAAATTATATTAAGTTTCTTACAAACAAAAGTCAGACCATTGAGAATTAAAGCTGCAACTCTTCCTCAATGCACCACATTGTTTCTGAATAAATGGACATATTTACCCACTACATATAAATAAAGATCAAGCACAAATATATTTATTAATTAGCTAATATATATTTGACTTAAAACTGAAGACAACAAGCTCAGTTAAGGATGGAATGCATGCCTTTACTTCCATCTGTCTTGGTTTTCTTAGTTTTAGAGGACTGTGAACATCTGCATTTTCTCCTCTGCTTTTCTTTTTAATACTTACTTTTCCATTGTTTGTAAGACGCTCATAAATTCAATAAATCTAAAAATAAATATCCCTCTTTGCTCCTGCCCTAATAGGCTTTTCCCTTATTTATCAATGATTGATTTTTTAAAATAATTTTAAATTAAATTAAAATTAACTTGACTTTTCAGCAGTTTCAACCTTTGTATAACACTTTATGGACTGTCATCACTGTTACTGGCATGAATACAGTAGTACTATTAGCTAACTGCTACTCCTGAACCATTACAAGGAGCACAAAACTTTTATGGAAGCGATAAAACAGTAACTTAAAATTATATTTTTGCAGTTAGTGTTTGTAATTAGAAATTAAAAGTTTTTTTATCATGAGACTACTACAACTTGGGAGTGTGGGCTACAATGAGGGAGTGTGGGCTATATTGGCAGAGAGAAAGGAGGGTCAGGACAAAACTGGGAGTAAAGATCAAACCAGTATCTTAGATGCCTATATACAAATGCGAGAAGTATGGGTAATAAGCAGGAAGAACTTGAAGTGCTAATAAATAAATACAACTATGACATTGTTGGCATCACTGAAACTTGATGGGATAATACACATGATTGGAATGTTGGTGTGGATGGGTACAGCTTGCTCAGGAAGGATAGACAGGGGAAAAAGGGAGGAGGTGTTGCCTTATATATTAAAAAAGTACACACTTGGACTGAGGTAGAGATGGACATAGGAGATGGAAGTGTTGAGAGTCTCTGGATTAGGCTAAAAGGGGTAAAATACAAGGGTGATGTCATGCTAGGAGTCTACTACAGGCCTCCTAACCAGGTGGAAGAGGTGGATGAGGCTTTTTTTAAACAACTAACAAAATCATCCAAAGCCCAAGATTTGGTGGTGATGGGGGACTTCAACTATCCGGATATATGTTGGGAAAATAACACAGCGGGCCACAGACTATCCAACAAATTCTTGGACTGCATTGCAGACAACTTTTTATTTCAGAAGGTTGAAAAAGCTACTGGGGGGAAGCTGTTCTAGACTTGATTTTAACAAATAGGGAGGAACTTGTTGAGAATTTCAAAGTAGAAGGCAGCTTGGGTGAAAGTGATCATGAAATCAGAGTTTGCAATTCTAAGGAAGGGTAGAAGGGAGAACAGTAAAATAGAGACAATGGATTTCATAGGGTTACCATATTTCAGCGAGCAAAAAAGAGGACAGGAGAAGCCCCGCCCTAGCCCCGCCCCTGCCCCTCCCACTTCCCGCCCCCCCTGACCTCCCAACCCTCCCCCCGTTCCTTGTCCCCTGACTACCCCCTCCTGGGACCCCTGCCCCTAACTGCCCCCTAGGACTATCTAAGCCTCCCTGCCTCTTGTCCCCTGACTGCCCCAACCTTTATCCACACCCCCACCCCCAGACAGACCCCTGGGACTCCCATGCCCCATCCAACCACTCCCCACCCCGACAGCCCCCCCCAGAACTCCCAACCCATCTAAACCCCTCTGCTCCCTGTCCCGACTGCTCCGATCCCTCTCCCCACTCCTGCCCCCTGACAGCTCCCCCCCAGAACTCCCAACCCATCTAAACCCCTCTGCTCCCTGTCCCCTGACTGCTCCGATCCCTCTCCGCACTCCTGCCCCCTGACAGCCCCCCCCAGAACTCCCAACCCATCTAAACCCCTCTGCTCCCTGTCCCCTGACTGCTCCGATCCCTCTCCCCACTCCTGCCCCCTGACAGCTCCCCCCCAGAACTCCCAGCCCCCTACCCCCCCGCTCCTTGTCCCCTGACTGCCCCCTCCTGGGACCCCTGCTCCTAACTTCCCTCCAGAACCCCACCCCCTACCCAAGACTCCCTGTTCCTTGTCCCCTAACTGCCCCCTCCTAAGACCCCCCCCCAACTGCCCACCAGGACCCTACCCCCTACCTGTACCCTGACTGCCCAAAACTTTCTCCACTCCCCCCAAAAAGCCCCCCCCGTTTCTTGACTGCCCCCTCCAGAACCTCCCTGCCCCTTCTCCTGCCCCCCTTACCCTGCTGCTCAGAACAGGGTGTTGGGCTCTGTGCTAAGCTCCCCAGCACAACAAAACCCGGTCCCTGGCCCTGCACAACAAAACCCGGTCCCTGGCCCGGACCGGGTTGCAGGGGAGAGCTGCCCTTGTATCAGCACAAAGTGCTCTCGCTCCCGTTTTGCTACGCTGCATGGCAGTAACCGCTCCCAGTTGCAAAAGGGGAGGGCTGCACTTTGTGCTGAGACACTTGCTCAGAATGCAGGGCGGAGCTCCTCTCCAGCTGCTCCGGAGTCCAGCCCGGGACTTTCCTGCAGCCCTCCCAGCCGCTCCGGGGGAGGGGGGAAATCCCGGACATTGTGAGTGCTTTACAAATTCCCCCCGGACGCTATTTTTAGCACAAAAAGGAGGACATGTCCGGGTAAATCCGGACGAATGGTAACCCTAGATTTCAGGAAGGCAGATTTTGGTAAGCTCAGAGAGCTGATAGGTAAGGTCCCATGCGAATCAAGACTGAGGGAAAAAACAGTTGGCAGTTTTTCAAAGGGACACTATTAAGGGCCCAAAAGCAAGCTATTCCGCTGGTTGGGAAAGATAGAAAATGTGGCAAAAGACCACCTTGGCTTAACCACGAGATCTTGCATGATCTAAAAAATAAAAAGGAGTTATATAAAAAATGGAAACTAGGACAGATTACAAGGGATGAATATAGGCAAACAACACAGGAATGCAGGGGCAAGATTAGAAAGGCAAAGGCACAAAATGAGCTCAAACTAGCTACAGGAATAAAGGGAAACAAGAAGACTTTTTATCAATACATTAGAAGCAAGAGGAAGACCAAAGACAGGGTAGGCCCATTGCTCAGTGAAGAGGGAGAAACAGTAATAAGAAACTTGGAAATGGCAGAGATGCTTAATGACTTCTTTGTTTCGGTCTTCACTGAGAAGTCTGAAGGAATGCCTAACCTAGTGAATGCTAATGGGAAGGGGGTAGATATAGCAGATAAAATTAAAAAAGAACAAGTTAAAAATCACTTAGAAAAGTTAGATGCCTGCAAGTCACCAGGGCCTGATGAAATGCATCCTAGAATACTCAAGGAGCTAATAGAGGAGGTATCTGAGCCTCTAGCTATTCTCTTTGGAAAATCATGGGAGACAGGAGAGATTCCAGAAGATTGGAAAAGGGCAAATATAGTGCCCATCTATAAAAAGGGAAATAAAAACAACCCAGGAAACTACAGACCAGTTAGTTTAACTTCTGTGCCAGGGAAGATAATGGAGCAAGTAATTAAGGAAATCATCTGCAAACACTTGGAAGATGGTAAGGTGATAGGAAACAGCCAGCATGGATTTGTAAAGAACAAATTATGTCAAACCAATCTGATAGCTCTCTCTGATAGGATAACTAGTCTTGTGGATAAGGGAGAAGCTGTGGATGTGGTATACCTAGACTTTAGTAAGGCATTTGATACGGTGTCGCATGATATTCTTATCGATAAACTAGGCAAATACAATTTAGATGGGGCTACTATAAGGTGGGTGCATAACTGGCTGGATAACCGTACTCAGAGTTGTTATTAATGGTTCCCAATCCTGCTGGAAAGGCATAAGGAGTGGGGTTCTGCAAGGGTCTGTTTTGGGACCGGCTCTGTTCAATATCTTCATTAACGACTTAGATATTGGCATAGAAAGTATGCTTATTAAGTTTGCGGATGATACCAAACTGGGAGGGATTGCAATTGCTTTGGAGGACAGGGTCATAATTCAAAATGATCTGGACAAATTGGAGAAATGGTCTGAGGTAAACAGGATGAAGTTTAACAAAGACAAATGCAAAGTGCTCCACTTAGGAAGGAACAATCAGTTTCACACATACGGAATGGGAAGAGACTGTCTAGGAAGGAGTACAGCAGAAAGGGATCTAGGGGTTATAGTGGACCACAAGCTAAATATGAGTCAACAGTGTGATGCTGTTGCAAAAAAAGCAAACATGATTCTGGGCTGTATTAACAGGTGTGTTGTGAGCAAGACATGAGAAGTCATTCTTCCGCTCTACTCTGCTCTGGTTAGGCCTCAGCTGGAGTATTGTGTCCAGTTGTGGGCACCGCATTTCAAGAAGGATGTGGAGAAATTGGAAAGGGTCCCAGAGAAGAGCAACAAGAATGATTAAAGGCCTTGAGAACATGACCTATGAAGGAAGGCTGAAAGAACTGGGTTTGTTTAGTTTGGAAAAGAGAAGACTGAAAGGGGACATGATAGCAGTTTTCAGGTATCTAAAAGGGTATCATAAGGAGAAGGGAGAAAACTTGGTCACCTTAGCCTCTAAGGATAGAACAAGAAGCAATGGGCTTAAACTGCAGCAAGGGAGGTCTAGGTTGGACATTAGGAAAAAGTTCCTAACTGTCAGGGTGGTTAAACACTGGAATAAATTGCCTAGGGCGGTTGTGGAATCTCCATCTCTGGAGATATTTAAGAGTAGGTTAGATAAATGTCTATCAGGGATGGTCTAGACAGTATCTGGTCCTGCCTTGTGGCAGGGGCTGGACTCGATGACCTCTCGAGGTCCCTTCCAGTCCTAGACTCTATGAATCTATGAAACTTCAAGGCATTTTAGACTAAAATAATTGAATATATGCCTTTAAATTAAACCTAAAATATTATTTTAATCGATTATTTTAGTATTTATTTCCTTTTTTTATTTTACTATGTACAGTAATTTATATATGGGACAAATGCTCCCTTTACAACTTTTTCCATACAGTGAGATAATCCAGCCCTAACTTTTAATAAACTCTGCAGTGGCTCTACACAAGTTTAGGAGACACTTGCGCTAAGCAAGAGAAACACTGACCAACCTTCCATTAGTTAGAGTCAATTTGAAGTTAGGGCAGTTATTGGAATTAAGTCAATAAAATTACCACTTGTGGCTGGAGGATGAGGATGGAGTCTGTTCAGTTTGATAGCTCCCACTTAGATTTCTGTGACAGCTGCATTTTGGGGCTGTCAGAAGCTCCTACTTAAGCTAGCCTTTTTAAAGTTCCCAGCAGCCTATAGTTTGGAAGACCATAACCTCCTGCACTCACCTGTGAGAAGGCATTCGGCAAAATATTGCCTTCTCTAGCTGTCACCCAGCTGGCACAAAGCTATGGACCCCATTCCTAAACGAGGGGATTAGTATTACTATTCAGAAGCATCTTTTCTTCTTCTCTTTTTTTTTTTTGGTGGGGATCAAGGGTGGGCAAGAGAAAATCAGCCTATCAGTAAAAGGTCACAAAGGTTTCCTGATACAGAGGTTGTAATTGTAAGATTTGGCCTAAAGGATATTTCTCCTAGTCACGTACTGCACATAACCCCACATAGTGTCATGAGAACAGTACACTATGTACATACATATGCTGATTAGGTAATAGAACCTAAAGAGCAATACAAATTTCAGTTCTCAATATAAAACAAATTGATACCCATCCCTTCACCCTCAAAGTGTGCCAACTTTAAGAAAAAATTCAACTTCAAAATGTTAAAACCACCAAAGCAGGGTTTAGAGCAAAAATGAACAACTGATCAACAAGCTAGTGGGTGCTACTTTAACTACTATCAGGACAGACCCTGAAATTGGCATTTTTCAGACACTGAACAATGAAAAACCAAAAGCCTGTGATTCTCATATGTGACATTCAGAAGTAGTAAAAAGCTCTGGCAGTAATATTAATCTTAGCTATCCTCTTTTTTGTCATTATCTTAATACCATGAAGCATCCTTTTCAATTAAGCGAGGTGTTTATTCGAGTCATAACACTTTAATCAGAGGTTCATTTTCTTTGCTGACTCCATATACACACACACACACACACACATTTATTTGTAACTCTAATTCCTGCCTTTCATTCTATTGTCAAAGGTAAAGACCCTTCCCAAAATGTAATGATACTATGCTGAGATTTTTGTCTGCTGTTATTACTTATTCCTATGATTGATGAATGAGAAAATATTTCAAAAACATTATCAACTCATCATTTTCAGTCTGAGCTATAAATACAGAATTTATTTGTAAACCTAAATATTTAACAACTTATGCTGTTCTATTTAACAACTATTCTGTTAATCAACTTTTATAAACAACCTCCTTTATAGAATAACTAACTACAGGTTCAAAAGGGCAATAGTAACATATTTACCTGGTATTCAGGATTCAATATTTAAAAATAAACTCAATACGTTCATTTCTAGAACAAAGGAGTTCAAAAAGGGAATGTTTGTATGCAAAAATGGAAACACCACATATACTGCCCTTACCTCCTAAATATCTAAATATGGTCACCAAACAGACTAGACCGTTGTGAGCTCTGATGGAATCTACCCACTGCAATCTTCCAGTTGGAAGTTAATGCACCACTTAATTGCCTCTCTGCGGGGATGGAAGGGAAGATGTGGAAGTTAGAATGAAGAGGCATTAAAAAAATCACAAAGTTCCAGGGTAGTTTTACAAGTCTGACCAGTAAACAATTTTGGTAAATACTGTTGAAACTCAAAGTCCATGCAAATATATGTATGCAAATGTGCTAAATGTCAATTTGCATGTAAAAAAAGCTCAAGGTGTGCATACAATTACTGTACTACTATACATGTTACACTGTAAATTATTAACATCATCCTGCTTTATGACATGATTATTCTTCCAGGCTTCTGGAACGAGCCCTCAAAGCCCCAATTCCAGAAAGCACAAAAGCATGCCCTTAACGTTTCGCACATGCTTAACTTCCTTTGACTTCAATGGAATTTATGGACATGTTAAGTGTTGTTTTAATTAGGGATGCTTTCCTGGCTTTGAGATAGATGAGACGAATCGTAGGGAAGACGGGAGAGGCTGGGGATGGGATGAGGGAGCCATGGCAGTCCAAGCTCTGCCAATGCAGCCCAAGTGTCCTGCACCCTGAGCTCTGCCAGTTCATCCCAACCACCCTGAACCCCAACCTTCCTGCACCCTCCTTTCTGCCAGTGGAAGCCAGCCCCTTTGGCGCCCCACAGCTCTGCTAGTGTGCCCCAATATTGCATTAAAGTTACTAATAAGCGCTGGAAAAATATGTACTCTATGGCACAGGATACAAGCTCTGAAACCTCAGTGTTTCTCAGAGATAGGGTACATCTATTAGATAAGGATGAGAGCCTCTTTTTCTCAAACATACAACTGTCAGTATTTTGCAACAGAAATCTGTCTGTAATTTCTTTGGCCAGCCCTGCCATAACGCCACTTCAGTCATTGTGAAACATGACCAGGAACACTATTCCACTATAACATAGGGCAGGTCTGCACTACAAATTTACATCAGTGCAGCTGCACTGATGCAGCTGGGCCACTGTTGCACGCCTCGTAATGATGCTCTAAGTTGACAGGAGAGAGCTCTTCCATAAGCTTAATAACTCCACCTCTGCAAGACGTGGTAGCTATGTCAGTGGGAAAAGCTCTCCCACTGACATAGTGCTGTCTACATAAGGGGTTATGGTTGGTGTAACTACATTGTTTGAGGGTGTGGATTTTTCACACCTGAGTGACATGGTTATACCGAAGTAAGTACGTAGTGTAGGCCAAGCAATAGTTGTCCTTAGCTCTAGGCATTGTATGCAAGTTGGATTATAGGAGGGGGGAAGTAACAGCAATAAAACATCTGTATACCAGGGAGTGAAGACTTCAGAGAGATATACTTGTGGTGGGGAAGCCTGTCTACTGTAGTGGGGAGGGGCCAGTTTGGAGGGGGAGACTACGGTACAGTAGTGGGGAGGGGCCAGGGTGGAGTGGGGAACGCATGAAATGAGTCAGAGGCATGGCTGAAGAGTGCCAAAGCAGAGCTGGTGGGATGCAGCTGATGTGCATGGGGGTGGGGGCAGCTGGCTCAGTAGATTAATTGCAGGACTTGATATGTACAACTGCATAAATGACTCCTAACAACAAGAACAAATCTAGGGGAAAAACCTAGGAAGCTCAATGGCAAAAAACTATAACTCAGAGTTAAGATTGCTCAGTGGTATGTTGTTCCCTTGCAGAAAGTTGAGCAAAACTCAAACTTCTGAAAACCAGGCAGGGCCAGCTCCAGGTTTTTTGGTGCCCCATGCAACAAACAACAACAACAAAAACAGAGTGCCGCCCCTTGAAAAGATCTGCCCCTTGAGAAGTGCTGCCCCAAGCACATGCTTGGAACGCTGGTGCCTAGAGCTGGCCCTGAAACCAGGAAACGTAGAGTTAAGGTTGCTCAGGCAACCTTATCTCTGCTCTCTTTCAGCAATGCCCCAATATGTATTGTTAACACATACACACCTTTACTCTGTCAACCCACAGTTGCTGAAATATACAAACTTTTCATTCTCCTTTTACCACCCATTCACTCTCACCAACAGTATTCCCTCTAACACTATTAAAGGAGAAAAGGGGGGGGGGGAGGGGGAGAGATTGCTTACTTCATGAAATCCTGTGGGTGAAAGTGAATGAGTTTGAAAAGGAGGTGAAGAGCATGTATATTTCAGAAACTGTGGGGTTGGCAGAGTAAAAGGGTATGTGTGTAACCTGCCCTCACACTCTAAACACAAGTAAGGGTTCACAACTGTAGACTATGGTCTAGGACTGAAAATACACATAAAAGTCCTAAATTTTACAACAGTTGTATCATATAAGAAGGGCAGGAAGGAAGAGGAATACAATGAGCAGGTTTCAGGGAATATGATTGAGAAAAGGAAACTTGCAGTGCAGGATTTGACTTTTTAAATAATTATTAGAAACAATTAACAGTCCTAAATCAGGGGAAAGAGATGACATCTGCAAAGAATTAGGAAGTCACTTAGGCAGAGAAGCTGTTTGACACAGTTAAACTCATTGTGCTATATTCTGGCTCTGGATACACAAACAGTTTGCAATGGAATCATTGAAAGCCCTCATGCAAAGGCCCTATTTTGATAGTTATTTTATAATGGGCATATTAAAGGTTTGACTTATACAAAAGCACAACAGAAATTCAGTTTTGCACACTAAAAATCTGTACTTAAAAGACCCAATCCTATGATATGTATGTGTGTACAATGTATATTTTACATTAAAATTATCTGGCTGACTTAATTGCTCTTTACCAAAACTTTTTTTTTTTTAATTGAAATAACTTATTTCACTATAAGTTTTTAGTTAGTGGTTTTCTCCCAACTCTCAAAACCTTTTCTTTTTCTAATTGTTTAATATTTTATTGATCTTAACTATCCATATATTTTATCTTATTGAAAAAGCCTAATTTCCATCTCTCTCTACAACTACTTTGCTCACTTTCCCTCCTCTCAGATGGTTCTCGAAAAAGAGCTCAGTCAAAACACATCTAATATTATTTTCTATTTTCAGCCTGAATTCAAGAAAACGCTTTTTCAATATGCAGCCTACACACTGATGTGACAGTGTCTCCTCATTTATGTCCCAAGATTTTGAACATTCACTGTACATGCTGGAAAGGTTGCTAGTTTAATATTTCTGGGGCAGGCTTATTTTCACTGGACAGGTTACTAAAGAGTGGTATGTAATTTGTTTGCTACAATGAAAAATATATTTGATTAAAATATGCTTCTTGTTCCACACTTGGATGCCAGCTGACTCTGAAATCCTCTAAGAATGATATCTTCTCTTAACTATTTTTATCATAAAACTGATGTGGAAAGGTATATGAGAAGAGAGGACAACAGGTTTCTAATGCAAAGGTCACACCAAGAGTTACAACCACAACTGGCCACAAAATAATTGGATATAATACATTTCTTGCTGCTTATTGTTAAGAGAATTCTAACAAATTTTAAGTGTCTCTGATATTACAAACCATTTCCAAAGACTCAGAGAAGTCTCCTCAGATTTTTAAAAAAGGCAGCAGCCATCAATCTCTGAATTAATTTCACATAAATAAACTGGGCATGGTACTAGGCTTGTGTATGGACAGAGGGCAACTGCAGTTTCTCATTCCCACATAAAAACACAAAGAATTAAAGCTACAAGCTACCGTTATCTTAGGGACACTTCTCTCATAACCTGCAGAAATCACTAAAGTTGATCAATGTTATAAGGCTGAACTGAACCCCTGGATCTGAACAACCCTGAATTCTGAGAACGTTAGGATAGAAAAGTAAACATTGTAGCTCAGATCCATCTCTACTACTGTATTAATATAACAAACAGGTCTGGTTATAGGATCCCATTATTGGGGGGAGGAGGAATGTGGATAGTTTAGGGCCGCTGGATATGGCTATTGCAAAAAACTTCCAGGAATCCAGGGGCTAGTCCCTGGAGTTTTTAAAAAAGTAATATTTGGCTACTGTGTCAGTATTTTGCTGTGATTTGTAATTTTTATAAAGGATGAATTGTGTACATAATGTACATATTTTGGCCTTTCTGACAATAATTTGGGGGCTCTTAAAGTTCATTTGGGAGGCAAATGTCCTCTTCCCCCCACCATCAAGGTAGTCAGGGTTTGTTAATAAACTAAGGCATCAAAGACCAACAGTCACGGACTTATATTCAGAGTCCAGGATGAAACTGGTGAACCGGTTGGTAATATGCTCATCCTACACTGGTATCAGATTTTTAAAAAATCATACAGTCACATTTATGACACAGAAAACACTGCTATACTGGCAAATGACATTGCATGGAATAACAAATTAGATGGCAAAAGACCGACTTAAGAGTCTTCAGTTACTTTCATGAGCTGATAATATATGTTGGTCCTTTCCATTAACATATCATCTTAGGTATTAAAATTCCCCACTCTCCAGTGGGCAAATAATTCCCTTAAACGAGATAAGATATAAATTTTAAAATCCATATGCATTCACATAACAGGTATTTATTATTATATTGAGAGAATCAGAGAATTTTGTGTGGGGAAAAGGACATCTTGTACACATCAATGGGTTTTTATTTACACCTCTACCCCGATATAACACGAATTCAGATATAATGCGGTAAAGCAGCGCTCCGGGGGGGCATGGCTGTGTGCTCCGGCGGATCAAAACAAGTTCGATATAACGCCATTTCACCTATAACGCAGTAAAATTTTTTGGCTCCCGAGGACAGCGTTATATCGGGGCAGAGGAGTATTTGTTTTTTAAAAGGATCTGCCAAGACCCAGGTAAACCAAAATCAGAGAAAAGAGATCCATAAATTCCCAGGCCAGAAATAATCATTGTGCTCATCTAATCTGACCTCCTGCATAACAGGTCATACTTCCCCAAATAATTTGTAGAGCATATCTTTTAGAAATCTAATCACAATTTTAAAATTGCCAGTAATGGAGAATCCACCATGACCCTCAATAAACTGTTCTAATGGTTAATTACCCTGAATGATTTAAAAAAAGAAAAGAATATCTTATTTCTAGTCTGAATTTGTCCAGATTCAATATCCATCCACTGGATCATGTTATACCTTTGCCTGCTAGATTGAAGAGCCCATTATCAAATACTTTTTCTCCATGTAGGTACTTAGAAACTGAAATCAAGTCCCCTTTTAACCTTCTCTTTGTTAAGCTAAACTGAATGAGCTGCTGGAGTTTTCACTATAAGGCATATTTTTTAATCCTCTAATCATTCTTGTGGCTCTTCTCTGAACCCTCTCAAATTTGTCACCGTCCTTCTTGACGGTGGACCACATAAATGAATTGTGGACAATATAAATGCACACAGAATTCCATCAGAACATGTGCCAGACACAGAGGCCTAGTCTTCACTTACCGGCTGGTCCGGAGGCACGCCATCGATGTTCTGGGATCGATTTATCGCGTCTGGTTAAGACGCGATAAATCGATCCCGGATCGATCCCGGAAGTGCTCACAATCGACGCCGGTACTCCAGCTCGCCGAGAGGAGTACGCGGCGTCGACGGGGGGAGACTTCCGGCCGCGTCTGGACCGCGGTAAGTCCGGAGTAAGGTACTTCGAATTCAGCTACGTTATTAACGTAGCTTAATTTGCGTACCTTAGTCCGAAGTCCGGACTAAGTGTAGACCAGCCTAGAGATAAAATAACCTCTCTACTTCTACTTGAGGTACCAAGTCAAATACCTGACAGAAGTCTAAGTATATTACATCAACACTATTACCTTTATTAAGCAAACTTGTAATCTCATCAAAAAAGATCTCACATTTGTTCGATGGGATCTATTTCCCATAAACCCATGTTGACTGGCATTAATTATATTACCCTCCTATAATTCTTTATTAATCTAGTCCCCTCTCAGGCACTCCATTATCTTTCCTGGTATAAGAATGTCAGGCTAACATTCTTATGACCTCAGTCATCCGGTTTAGCCTTTTAACGTATTGGCATGTTAGCTTTCTTCCTGTCTTCTGAAACTTCCTCAGTATATCAAGAATTATTGAAAAATCAACATTAATGGTCCTGCAACCTCCTCAGCTAGTTCTTTTAAAACTCTTGGATTTGGACATGCTGATTTTAAAATGTCTAACTTTACTGGCTGCTGTTTAACCCCCTCCTGAGGTCCTAGCAATATGGAAAAAGTGTAATCATTATCATAGGATATGACTGTTTTTTTCCCCCCAAATACAGAACAGAAATATTTACTGAAGACTTTTCTGCATTAATATTGACAATTCTACTACTGTACCAATACCCTTGTTTTTTTCTTTTTTGTTCCTAACATACTTCAAAAAACTTCTTACTGTCCTTAACTCTGCTGACCATAGATTTCTTCTTGTTTTCATTTCCGTCCCTTATCAATTTTCAAAAATACCCAGTGGAAACTAACAAAAATGTACTAAATGTTAAGTGTACGTTATCTGCTATGTAAAGTAATATCTATTTACAAAATGTTAATTCTGCTGTTAGAACACAATAAGGTAGAGAACTGTTTCTGTGACACAACTAACAGGCAGAAAGAGAAGAACCGAAAAACTCTGAGTACGCTGGCTACTTCTGCCCTCAGTCTTAGAATGCTGAACTCAAAGGTATGCACTTGGCCCCCATCAATTACTGTTCAAAAAACACTCAGGAGCTGCAAGACTAGGCACACATCTCCCACAAGTGGGCCCTATAGAGGCAATGTCACAAGGCAAATCTGATTCACATTTCTCAACTTCTCATTTTCTTTTACTTTTATCTTCATTGACTTATTATTATTTTATTTTCACATGCCTAAATCACTAATATTCTTGTATTAGATTATTCATATTTATGACTAACTTAGGTTCCTATCTTGCAATTGGCTCCTTGCAAGACGGTGGACCACTGACCCCATATGGAACCCCAACACTAGTTGCAGGATCAGAGCCTTATTCATTAACATTCCGACTGTTGCTGCAAGATGGCCGCATGCTGTTTCTGTTTTCTTTGACATCTAAAAGTATTTTAGCATCAGTATTCTTTACATTTTTATGGCAATTTCCACAAGCTCAGAAAGTTTTCAATACCACTCTGAAGTTTTGTCAGTCAATACCAAGCAGGTGAAATATTACCATCAATATTACTTTTGTAAAATTTTTCAATAGTAACCATCAATAGCAAATACATAATTTAATTTAGTTTACAAAAAAAGTATAGTTAACTGCAGTCATGACCACTGAACTCAAACTCTGTTCCTAGGGAGCAAATAGTTCATTTTTTATTTCTGATTTCCTTGGTGGTTCTATTCTCTACATGCAAGACCACATCCACATCTTCACACAGATCTATTATTAGTCTACAAAATCTATCTCAGCAAACTTCAAAAGCTCATCGATATGAGGTTTTGGGCAGTCAGGGTACAGGTAGGAGGTAGGGTCCTGGGGGGCAATTAGGGTGGCGGGTGTCTTAGGAGGGGGCAGTTAGGGGACAAGGAACAGGGAGGCTTAGGTAGGGGGTGGGGTTCTGGGGGGCAGTTAGGAGCAGGGGTCCCAGGAGAGGGCAGTCAGGGGACAAGGAGCGGGGGGAGGGTTGGGGGCTCTGAGGGGGGCAGAAAGTGGGAGGGGCAGGGGTGGGGCTAGGGCAGGGCGGGAGCGGGGCTAGGGCGGGGCTCCTCCCGTCCTCTTTTTTGCTTGCTGAAATATGGTAACCCTATTTTAAGGAAATGATCAAATGTACTTTGCAGAGGTTGCACAATGCAGAGCACACCATCCAATAGTATGTGTCAGAGTACTCCATGCGGTTTCCTAAAATAAGCATGCCTGAAGCTTCTTCACTGTCCCCTAACGGTTTGAAACCCAGGTCATAGCTCCAAAATGATTAAAGGAAAGGGAAAGCACACAAAGAAAAGTGATTACTTTTATTAATTCTGAAGCCTTGCAATTCTTTATTTCATAATTTATTTTGATCTAGCAACTAAGTTTTTATTAGAATCAGGGGGTGGGGGGAGTTATGTAGAGCCAATAGATCTGCAATGATTTTTTTAATGCATTAAAATGTTCTATACTCATTAACATTTTTATTCAACGTTTACTACAATATTGTCTTACTGTCTGGAAATGCTGAACTGGAAGTACTTTCAAAAATGTGTTAATGGTTGTCTAGTTTCACAAAGTTTTTGTAACTACTGGTGGCTAAGATCCCACTTTCTAAATTCTTGCAGTCATACGCATCAATGAATCACAATAAATATAGCACATGCCTTCTACATCAACAGTGCACTAGAGGAGCTATTTATCATTGTGACACTGGCAAACCAGGGACCTGCTCATGCCAAAGTCCCCATGCCTCAAATGAATATTGACAAATACTCAACTGAACTCAGCCTGGCTCGTTGTGTGTTAGTATTGTTAAAACATGTATTAGAATTACAAGAATGTGTTTAGACTTGATTGACTTCTTGTAAGTTGCTACATGCATTAATCTCACTTATACAATCTTTAAGGTGCCACCAGACTCCTTGTTGTATTTGAACATTGGTATTGTAAGCTTCTGTAACTATTTAAGTCACCACACAAGAGAGAGACTAACTAGCGTGAAGCGTCCATCTGCAACCAAAGGTGTTATATCCTGCCCAACAGGGAAGGTCCTTTTACACCAGAAAAAACAAGGAGTCTGGTGGCACCTTAAAGACTAAGAGATTTATTTGGGCATAAGCTTTCGTGGGTAAAAACCTCACTTCTTCGGATGCATAGAGTGAAAGTTACAGATGCAGGCATTCTATACTGACACATGGAGAGCAGGGAGTTACTTCGCAAGTGGAGAACCAGTGTTGACAGGGCCAATTCAATCAGGGTGGATGTAGTCCACTCCCAATAATAGATGAGGAGGTGTCAATTCCAGGAGAGGAAAAGCTGCTTCTGTAATGAGCCAGCCACTCCCAGTCCCTATTCAAGCCCAGATTAATGGTGTTAAATTTGCAAATGCATTGGTGTTCTTCCTGAAAACACCATCCTGGCCACCATGGATGCAGAAGCACTTTACACCAATATTCCACATGAGAATGGACTACAAGCTATCAGGAACAGTATCCCTGATGAGGCCACAGCATGCCTGGTGGCTGAGCTTTGTGACTTTGTCCTCACCCACAACCACTTCAGATTTGGGGACAACTTATACCTTCAAGTCAGTGGCACTGCTATGGGTACCCGCATGCCCCATACTATGCCAACATTTTTATGGATGACTTAGAACAACGCTTCCTCAGCTCTCGTCCCCTAGTGCCCCTCCTCTACTTGCACTACATTGATGACAGCTTCATCCTATGGACCACGGAAAGGAGGCCCTTGAAGAATTCCACCTGGACTTCAACAATTTCCACCCCACCATCAACCTCAGCCTGGACCAGTCCACACAAGAGATCCACTTCCTAGACACTACAGTGCAAATAAGTGATGGTCACATAAACACCACCCTATACCGGAAACCTACTGACTGCTATACGTACCTACATGCCTCCAGCTTCCATCCAAGACACATCACACAATCCATTGTCTACAGCCAAGCCCTAAGATACAACCGAATTTGCTCCAACCCCTCAGACAGAGACAAACACCTACACGATCTTTATCAAGCATTCGTAAAACTACAATACCCACCTGGGGAAGTGAGGAAACAGATTGACAGAGCAAGACGGGTACCCAGAAATCACCTACTACCGGACAGGCCCAACAAGGACAATAACAGAACACTACTGGCCATCACATTCAGCCCCCAGCTAAAACCTCTTCAGCGCATTATCCACGATCTACAACCTATCTTGGAAAATGATCCCTCACTCTCACAGACCTTGGGAGGCAGGCCAGTCCTCGCTTACAGACAACTCCCCAACCTGAAGCAAATGCTCACCAGCAACTACACACCACACCACAGAAACACAAACCCAGGAACCAATCCCTGTAGCAAACCTCGTTGCCTACTCTGTCCCCATATCTACTCCGGCGACACCATCAGAGGACCCAACCACATCAGCCACACCATCAAGGGCTCATTCACCTGCACATCCACTAATGTTATATATGCCAGCAATGCCCCTCTGCCATGTACATTGGCCAAACCGGATAGTCCCTCCGCAAAAGAATAAATGGACACAAATCAGACATCAGGAATGGTAACATACATAAGCCAGTAAATGAACACTTCAATCTCCCTGGTCATTCTATTACAGATTTAAAAGTCACTATCATTGAACAAAAAAAACTTCAGAAACAGACTTCAAAGAGAAACAGCAGAACTAAAATTCATTTGCAAATTTAACACCATTAATCTGGGCTTGAATAGGGACTGGGAGTGGCTGGCTCATTAACAGAAGCAGCTTTTCCTCTCCTGGAATTGACACCTCCTCATCTATTATTGGGAGTGGACTACATCCACCCTGATTGAATTGGCCCTGTCAACACTGGTTCTCCACTTGTGAAGTAACTCCCTGCTCTCCATGTGTCAGTATAGAATGCCTGCATCTGTAACTTTCACTCTATGCATCCAAAGAAGTGAGGTTTTTACCCACGAAAGCTTATGCCCAAATAAATCTCTTAGTCTTTAAGGTGCCACCAGACTCCTTGTTGTTTTTGTAGATACAGACTAACACGGCTACCCCCTGATACTTTTACACCAGATAGACTATTGTGAGATATTAAAGAGACTGTTGTTCTGCAACCCCACCCCCACCCCATGGAGAGGAGTCATGCAAGTGGATTCTTCCCATCAGCTGAACTTGCAGCTCAGAGCACATTGAAGGAGGGGATTAAAAAACCTCTAAAAAAAAAAAAGGAGCTAAAAAGATTACTATGCTGCTTGGACTCTGGAGGGCAAGGTTTCTAGGCATAAGCAAGGGATTCCCAGCTGGTTAGCCCTAAGGACAGAGAGCTTGCTTATTATTGAAACTTCTATTACTCTTTGAAACTTAAGATTGTAACTCATTTATATATCTATGTTTACCTGCTTTAACCTTGTAAATAACTCTCATTTCTTTTTCCTATTTAATAAATCTGTATATAGTTTATTACAGAATAGGCTACGAACACTGTCTTTGGTGTGAGATCTAAGGTGCAACTGGCCTGGGACAAGTCACTGGTCTTTTGGGACTGGGAGTAACCTGAATATTACTGTGATTCTTGGAGGGAAGGATCATCTATCACTAAGGTAGGCTCACTTGGGTGGCGAGACAAATCAGAATATCCCAGGGAGCTGTCTGTGACTCCATGTCAAGGCTGTTATAGTGCCTAAGGAGTTTATACTTGGTAATTGGCTGGTGAAATCAAAGTCTAGAACTCACAGCCAATTTGGGGTTTGTATCCTAGTTCTTAATAGTCTCTCAGATTGGTACTCATGCTCCTGAGTAACACCAGGTGACATGACAATCATCTTTTCCCAGTAGTGGCTACACATCTGTGTCAGAAAAGGCTGTGTTGTGACAAGATTATAAATCCTCTGTGAACTGATATCAACATCAGCTGGTATAATACTGCATTTTTGTAAATGTTAAAATGTTTAAGAAATATCTGAAAAAATTGCAAAGTTCCATAGTCACTTCGGATTGTTTTCAAAATTGTAAAAATATTTGAATATTTTCTTATTGTTTAAAGCATTAAAGTTGTATTGTCAAAGTTGTATTGTCTGCCAGGACATAACCCGCCATTAAAGGCAGAATAAACTTTTATAGCCCCCCGTGTGATGACTTGTAGCTCTAAAAATTGTATATACTGTTTCATTTCGTAAAATGTTCCATTGTCAATTAATTGCTAAATCTCAAAAAAGAGCCCCTAATCACATATTACACTACTATTGGTAAACAGTACTTCATGTCCCATAGATTATGGAATTATGAGAGAACTGCTAACTTTTGTAGGAGTATTCAGAAGCGCTCTCATGTCATTTATGTCTGGAGTATAATTTGCTGATAGATAGTAACATCCTTCTTCAACTGTGGTCATCAGAACTGGACATGGTATTCCAGTAGCACCAGAGCCAAACAGTAAAATAATCTCTCCTCTCAACTGAGATTACTATTTATGCATCCCAGGATAACATTCGCTCTTTTGGCTACTGTGTCCCATTGGGAGTTATGTTTAGCTGATTATCCATTATGACCCCCAAATCATTTTCAGAGTCACTGCTTTCCAGGACAGAGTCCCCCATCCTCTAAGTACAGTCTACATACTTTGTTCCTTGATGTATACATTTACATATTGTTGGCTTGTACCCAATATACTACGCAATCCAGATTGTGCTGAATCAGTGACCTGTCCTCTTCATTATTTACCACTCCCCCAATTTGTGTGTCATCTGCAAACTGTATCAGTAATGACTGTTTTCTTCCAGGTCATTGATAAAAATGTAAAATAGCGTAGGCCAAAAACCAATCCTTGCAGGACCACACTGGAAACACGCCCACTTCATAATTTCCTTTATAATTATATTTTGAAACCTATCAGGAACCTGGTTCTTAATCCATTTAATGTGTGCCATGTTAATTTTATATCATTCTAGTTTTTTAATCAAAATGTCCAGTAGTACCAAGTCAAACACCTTACAGATGTCTAAGTATATTATATCAATACTATTATGTTTATCACTCAAATTTATAATTTCATCAAATTATCAAATTAGTTTGACAGGATCTATTTTCCATAAACCCACATTGATTTGCATTAATTACACTACCCTCCTTTAATTCTTCATTAATCGGGTCTCTTATCAGCTGCTTCATTATCTTGCCTGGCACATCCTGATGTCCCTTTTTAAAAACTGGCATAACATTAGCTTTCTTTTAGTCTCTTAGAATTTCCCCAGTGTTACAAGAGTTATTGAAAATTTACATTAATGGTCCTCCAAGATCCTTAGCCAGCTCTTTTAAAACTCTTAGATGCAAGTTACCCAGACCTGCTGATTTAAAAATGTCTAACTTTTATAGGTTCTTTAAAACATCCTCCAGCGATATCAGTGAATGGAAAGAGTGTCGTCAACACCATATGATGAGACCATATCTGTTTTTCCTCAAATACAGTACAGAAATATTTACCGAACACCCCTACCTTTTCTGCATTATTCCTGATAATTCTACTATGTTCCTCTAGTAATGGACCAATACCATTGTCAAGATTCTCTGTGTTCTTAATATATTTTTAAAACTCCTTCTTATTTCCATTAACGCTATCGGCTAGAGATTTCTCATGGTGTAACTTTGCTTCCATTATCAACATTCTGCAATTCCTAACGTCTGATTTACATTCATTATTACCAACTTTCCCTTTCTTCAATTAGTTTTTTATAATATATATATACACATACACACACACACACACACATATATATATATACAGATACACACACACATGTGCGTGATCTGCAATCATGACTACTAAACATCTGGGGAATAATCTGAGTGTTACAGAGAGGCCAGAAGGCAATGATTTGCACAGGTAGTGGCTGTTATCAATGCAGAAACAAGGATATATTAAGTTAGCCAGTCTGATATTGCTGGATGGAGTAAAGCGATCAATACCCAAATCCTTCAAGACTTCTCTGTAACCTCATTAATTATCGGAAAAAACAGGAGTCAGGTATCTGAAGAAATAATGAAATCTCGGCTGAAGCTACCATGTTCTGCCTTCTTGGTACCAGCAGGTACTGATGCTTATATTAGCCACATCTTTCTAGCAGGGTGCAACAAGCTCCACTGGTAAGGTTATCTTCCCCTTCTCCTGGGTCTCCAAAACAGAAAGAGACAATAAGTCTTTCCTGAACTGTGGCACATTTCAGTTCTAAAAACTCTGCTATTTGAACTAGCAACTTCTGAAACTGTCTACAATCATCAGGAAGCTACACCAATGAGGATATTAAGGACATTAACAGAAGATACTGTACTTTCCTTATCATTAGCAAAAGACTGGTTGATATCATCTTGTGCTTCATGCCTATTTACCTTGGATAAGTAATTTTGAATGCTATCCAACAGCGAAGAAAGATGGACAGTTTAAGAACCGAAGAGGAATTGGCACCATGTAATAGATGAAAGCAAATCAGCACAAAGGAAGTCACATTGTCATCACAAGAGGGAGAGCCTGATAGATACTAGGGACCTGGGACTGCCTTTGTGACCAACGAGGAATCAAAAACCAAGTCCTCCAAGAATTGCCAGCGGGTCCCTGAGACAAAAACTAGCACCATGAAAATCCCTGTCACCAAAATTGCCTTGATAGCAACAGACGCAAACAACAAAGTAATTTTTTTGACACTGGAAATACAGGACAAAGTGTTCCACTGACTTTGTACTGAATGATGGTAAAAGACCCTGCACCAAAAGTTTCTGCTCTATCATTTTAGGAAGCTCAGAGTTTGAAAACAGCCAACTTTATCCCTTCACAGGAGTAGGCCCTTGACTTGAGGACAGATATAAGGGCCTAGTTTAGGAAAGACTGGAGTAAAGTGTGCTTGTCTTTTGGTGACTGAGGCATAATAAATTAAACACAATGAAAAATGACTGAATAATGTCCGTCACCAAGGCACACCAGACAATGTGTAAGTGCATCCATCTCCAGGAAGGCTAAGGGGTATGAGATATACTGCTTAAATTGTTTCACCCCACACTGGTCTTTGGGATTCAGACCAGATAGGATAACCTGAAAACATGCAGGAGCTGTTTTGGGAATGCAACTGTACAACAGCACAGAAACGAAACAAAAACTTTTTAAACAATATACAATTACTAGTAAGAACTAGTAAATCTACTAACACTACTAAAATATACTACTAGTACAACAAGAAAACAAACCAAGACTCTAGGAACAGAAGGAAGTTTCCTATGCCCACAGCTAGTCACACAAAAGGAGAAACTGAGATGACTGGGGACTGCACAAACCTTTATAATCTCAAAGAAGAATTTTAATTATTCTTCAGTGTGTACTCACAAACAACAGTAGAGTTTTTTATTGTAGGATTGCTCACAAAGTAGAACAGCGGTCATAGCTCTTTTACAATTCAAAAGTGCGTAGATACTACAATGATGAGTATAATACAAAACCAAAAAATACAGAAACTATACAGAGCATTAAATATCTGAAACAAATAGATAAAGAATTACAACAATGAACTCAAAGACTGAAGAAAAAAAAAAGATATAATTTTGGGCTCTTCAGTCTTAACAATATCCCTTTAAACCAAGCAAGTTAGTTTGAACACATTTACTTAAACTTCTAAAATGAAATCATAAGCTTTGTCATGTAATATTTAGATAGCAGTATTTTATGTACATTATATTAGTCTTCAATTCTGCAAACACTATGAACAGTAACCTAGAACATTTTGTATTTTCTTCTTCCTACTTGCATCAGTCTCTTATAAAACCTTAATTTCTAAATTTAAAGCACTCTCTGAAATAGGGCAAACAAGTACGTCAAAAGAACAGAAGGAACCTCCATTTACATAGCAACTTCAATAACTGTTGAAATTACTTAGGAGTTAAGCAGAATAGACACATGACTTCACATCTAAACTAGACAGTGCAACTGAGGTCAAGTGTTAAAGTGTTTTCAATAATTTTAGATCCATTCTACTGAGCAGTTATAAAGGAAGGTAAAATTATAATCATACACACGTCTTTGTCTTGAACTGTACCTTTCTCTAAGGTGACACAGAATTAAAAGTTTCTCTAGAAGGCCTGTCTTAACTTTGAAATAACCTAGGTCTGCCATATAAATTCACAAATGCTTAAACCACTGAATCTTCATAAGAGACGTCAAGAGTGTATTCATATAGAACAGTAGCAATGTGTATTTAAAACTGCAAGTTGTGACAGAAAGAAAGGCCCCCAACACAAAATTTAATCCATCCCTTCAAATCTTCTCAGCACACACAGGCAAATATAAAAAATAAATTCTTGTTGGGAGCAAAAATAGAAACATGCTTTACTTTCTTGTGACTGGTATTGCAAAAGATCTGAGATTATGGTTTAGGAAAGTGATCCTGAATTATACATTGTCATTTTACAACATTTATAGAAATCATAACAAAGTTGCTTTACAAATGTCTGAAACTAAATGTTTTTCTGACTAAGCACAAATGGCTATTTCAGAACTATGTCCAGAGTTGAAATGGAAAGATTTAGTTCTTAATTATACAGGGCTGGTTGATGTGTGAGATAATGGCTGAATGGATACCAAAAACCTAGCTACTGGAAGGAAATATGAAGATTGTTAGCTCTCTCAAATTATGCTTAGCTGATAAGGCCTCAGCTGGAGTATTGTCCCCTCTTCCAGTGGCGTAGCCAGGATTGCAGCCGAGGAGGAGCGGCGGAGAAAAAAGGCACCGGTCCTTCAGTGGCATTTCGGCGGCCCTGCGCATGCGCCAAAATGCCGCCGAAAGACGGAGTGGTGCATGCTCAGGGCCGCCCGCTTCCCCATCCGGAGCGCTGTCTGGGGCACCGAGACCCCCGGCCACGCTCTCAGGGCCAGAGTCCCGGCCGGAGCGGCGGCCAGAGCACCGGGAGCCAGGCCAGCCCGCGGCCCCGTTTGTGGCCACCCAGAGCGCCGGGAACCAGCAGGCCAGCCCGCGAAAAAAAAAAAGAAAAACCCGGAAGCAGCCGAGGAGGAGGGGGGTGCCCAGGTGGGCGGGGGGTCAGTGCACTGCTGCTGTTACTACTCACTTCATCAACAACAAAAGAAGTTTCCTCCCCCGACTGGAACTCGTCCACCTTTCCTCCGGCTCGGACCGCAGCTGCTCATGCCGCCAGCCTGTAGCGAACTTCCCGTCCCCGGATAATGGCAGAGAAGTTTTCAGGGGATGGGGCGTTCGCTACAGGCTGGCGGCGTGAGTGGCTGCGGTCCGAGCTGGAGGAAAGATGGATGAGTTCCAGTCGGGGGAGGAGACTTTTTTTGTTGTTGATTAAATGAGTAGCAAGAGGGAGGAGACAGCGGAAGGACCAGGAAGCGGCGTTGAGTGAAGGACCCAGAAGTGGCTCCGAGTAAGTATGAAAATTAAAAAGGCGCCACTTTTGGGGAATGTGGTCAGGGGAAGCGGCCACTTCACCTGAACCCCCCTAGCTACACTACTGCCCTCTTCTGAACGCCACATTCCAGGCAAGATGTAGACAAATTGGAGAAAGTCCATTTAAACAAAAGTGATTAAAGGTTTAGAAAACATGACCTATGAGGAAAGATTGAAAAAATTGCGTTTATTTAGTCTGGAGAAGACAGAGGAGACATAACAGTTTTCAAGTACATAAAAGGTTGTTACAAGGCGGAGGGTGAAAAATTGTTCTCGTTAACCTACAAGGATAGGACAATAAGCAAGGAACTTAAACTGAAACATGGGAGGTTTAGGTTAGACATTAGGAAAAATTTCCTAACTGTCAGGATAGTTAGGCACTGGAATAAATTGGCTAGGGAGGTTGAAGAATCTCCATCATTGAAGGTTTTGAAGAACAGGTTAGACAAACACCTGTCAGGAATGGTCTAGTTATTATGTAGTCCTGCCCTGAGTGCAGGGGACTGGACTAGATGACATCTTGAAGTCTCTTCCAGTCCTACGCATCTATGATTCTATGACTATGTAGGCCTCTTATTGTATGTATAGCGCTTTATAAGATTTCTTGTTTCCATCTATTCAACAATGACTTCTTGACTATAAGGTGAAGTTCAATTTCAAATTTTGATTGAAATAATGCCACATTTAAGACTGGAGAAAGGAAGAAATACTTAGATCTGGTTTTCAATGTGCATCAGTTTATGGAGAAGGAAACCAATCTCATGGTCTATGGGTTACTGAGCCAGGAACAGATTCTACCTGGAAGGTCCAAAAAAGAGGGAAGAGAAGAATGAAGTATAAGAAAGCTTTGTCAGACTCAGAATGACATCCTTCCAGAAGGATGGTATGTGGTACTTGTGATGCAGACCCTGGAGTGTGTTAACTGGGATGAATCTTCAATGCTCTAACAAAAAAACTGTAAACAGCTCAGGAAGCTACAGAGTAATGAGCAATAATGAGTTATTAGTTAAGTGTTTTGGAAGCTAGAGTAATCACTTAAGAGGAACTGAGGAGTCTGCTATCTTGAAGAAGTCAGTGAAGCACTAACTGAATGAGATAGTTCTGATTAGCCTACAAACTGCTTAAAATTTCATTTATAATTGCAAAGATCATGGTTTAAAAGGTTAAATGAAATGCAGCAAAATGTTCTATTTAACAAAATACATAGGATATATGCATACCTTAACAACAGGATTCAGCAGAACTACACCTGATTTCTTAGTAATTACTTGTTTTGTTGTGTAATGATGGTCTATAAGCTGAGGAATAGTTGGAAACCCAGTTCCTTCAAATCGGTACTGATTCTGCAAGGGGGGGAAAAAAATCAGTTTCAGAACAGCTCCAATGAGGAAATGCAAAAGATGCAATTAGCAACTCTTACCCATGAATAACAGGAAACAGAAAAGTTTAATTTCATAGGATTAAATCTTGGCCTCACCCAAGTCAATACAAAAACTTCCAGCGACTTCAATGGGACCATGATGTGGGTCATAACGACTAGAAAAAATATCTATTCATTCAATTAGTGTAGCATGATAAAATAAATATAGATCTCAACTCTTAAATTAAAGCTAGAAAGAAGGAAGTCCTTGTGATTCAACAGATGGCACAGCAGCAGTAACTTTGAGACATATTAAATAAAAGGATATGCAATTAAATAGTACCAAGTTAAAGAACAAAAAACATTTATTTTAAGACCACATCTAAACATGTAAAGTGTATAAAATAAGCATGTATTGCAAAAAATATCTTTGAAAATCTAAAACACACGGTAAATTCCAGCTCTCTAGCTCAGAAACAGAGCTTGAGGAACAGGGGCCAAATCTTAATTCACCGTGCAATGTAGTCTCCAGGCAATGTGTGATAAAAGTGGCAAATGATTCACTGGCACACAGAGAATTAAATTTTTGGCAGCTCTTTAATAATAATAATAATAATGTGTGACCAGCACAGTCTTCAATAGTACTTAGATAAAAGCCCAGCCACCTCCATACTTCAGAAATGCTGAGTGAGATGAAAGGCATTTTTGTCTCCCCACACTTCTGTCCCTCTCTGTTTTTGCTATCATTCTGTCTCTCTCTCTCTTTTTCATTTTAAATATTAAAAAAGTTCCTGCTGTGGCTACTGTAACTCTCTTGCCATCATGCTGGAATTGTGTAGATTCTTTTACAAGCTGTACTTCCTATCACAGAATGTCAAGAAGCATTGTATCTGTAGGTGTGGAGAAAGAATGCAAGTGACATAGGTACACTAGTGGCTGCAAGGGCAGTGATAAGAGATTTTGAAAATTCTTTGGGAAAAAACCTGTACTGCTCAGTTCAGCCTCTTACAGTCCTGAATTCTGTACAGGATTTCAGTGACTAGTATATGGGATAGGCTATTTGTGCCTCTATAAATTCATGGTTATCTCCATTTATTCCCTACTCAGCACTTTCCTCAACACAAACATTGCCATAAACAATGTGGCCATAAACATTTAGTACAAGTAAAGCCAAGGACTGGAATAGTAAAAGTGATGTAAATTGAGATTCAGGTTAATTTGCACTGATGGGCAAAGAAAATTAACTAATACCGTTAAAGAATTGTTTTTAATCTACAGTAAAATACTTTACAAGTACACTCAGTATACTAGGGCTCTTAAGGAAAATGACTTTTTGGGAAGTACAATAACTGCCTGCCAAAGGTATTATCATTTTTTAGGCAAGCAAGGCCAGTTTGAACAGATGAACATTCTCACTGTATCATCCACTGCTAACTGCCGCTCATCAAACACAAGCTGCTTGTCTGTACTTTCAAGGCCCTTCGTGGGGATTGGTCCTGCTTTGAGCAGGAGGTTGGACTAGATGACCTCCTGAGGTCTCTTCCAACCCTGATATTCTATGATTCTACCCGCACCCTACCTATCATCTCTCATTCACTCTCAAAATGTTGACCCTGGTCATCCCATGATGTCAACCTCTGTTGCCCATTTCTAAATTTTCAAGCAAGCACCTTCATGCTTTTTCCTATGCTGCCCTCACACTTGGTAAGTGTGAAACAGCCACAAAATCACCTCATTATTTTCCTTCAAATCCCTCCTGAAAACTCATTTCTTGTGATGCCTACAGATAAATTGACAAGTTAGGCTGCTGGAATGCAGAAATCACTGCCTAGTATGCTGACCAATATTGTTGTGTTGTTTCTTTGTAATTCCTGCCAATCTTTCTATTCATAACCGTGTGTTTTCTCCTATCTTATACGTAGGTTCTAAGCTCTTTGGGGCAGGAACCATTTTTTCTTCTGTTTGTACAGTGCCTGCCACAATGGAGTCCTGGTCCATTACTAGGGCTCCTAGGCGCTACAATAATACAAATAATTGAGAATAATTTGAAAATTGATTAACACTGAATGACAGCAATGTAATTAGATGCTTAATAATAGTCATTCTTATTCATATTCACAGGGCTAAACTGATGACCAAATTTGGAGTCAGGAAGGAATTTTTCACCAAGACTTAATTGAAAGGAACTTGGACTTCCTTTTTGCAAATATCATGGAACAGACAAAATTCATTACATCTAGGAGGTATATTCTCAGATCCATCAATTTCTTTACCAGAAATTTAGTAATCAGCAATTTTAAGTATTAGGACATTTTTATTAATTATTATTATTATTAACTATTTGTATTGCAGTAGCTCCTAGGGGCCCCATTCATGGACCGCTGTAAAAATATGCAACAAAAATTGGCCCTGCCCCAAAGTGCTTACAATTACTTTTTAATTGCTTAAATGGATTTAAGAATTTAACCTTAGACACCAAAGTCTGAAAGTTTTCAGAATAAGATATTAATTGTTATAAGAAGTTGGCACCCATTAGCCAAAAGAGGTGCTCCTATATTAACAAGTGTAATATCCACTGAGGAGGATAAATGGCCTCTGTAATTAACCGTAATATATTCTCTATATTTCATACTTTTAAAAATATGTATACTTTGGACCCTATAGTCAAAGTTGTTTTCTTGAGGAAATATTTAAATTTATAAAAAATATACACTCATTTCTTAAAAGTTCAGTTTTAGTTAAAAACAAATTAGCAATTCCTATTTGTTTTTCACAGATTGCCTGACAAATTGATTAGTCAATGGCTGCATCTGACCAGTTCAACATTTCAAAACACTGGTCAAATCAAACAGGCTATTTAAATAGCTGGACCACTGCACTGTTCTAGAGTCTTGGATTCAGAGGCAAATTCACATCAACAGAGACCAGGCTTGTCAATGATATGAGACAATGCTGATGTTGTTACACAATGTGATGGAGGTTTCAGCCTCCCCCTTTTATTCATGTGTGGTCGCAACTGGGGAATCTAAGAATCAAATCTGACAGCTGAAAAGACATACACCAGGCCCTTCCACTGAGAAACAATACCACACAGAGACAGCTATTCTAGCTAGGGATGGCAGGTGAAACTGGAATGAAAATGCAAGGAGATATTCTTATCCAAGAATAAAGAAATAGGAAATAACTTAGATCTCTGGGGATTGTGCACACAAAACTAGGAAAATTCATGTAGTTTTGAAAATGTCTTATGCTTATATTTTGATCTATCATTTGGAATGTATGTTACCAAAGAGAAGCAAAATAAAAAAATAGTTTGTGTCATGCTCATTTGTATCCTATTTGTGAAATCAGACATACGAATTAATATAACAACTAGTGATCACATGCCCATTTCCGATAGGAAACATCAAGAAAACTGGCACTGGAACAATACAAGAGTCCTAGAAAAAATGACACTGAAAAAGTGAAAATGACAGGATTGTGATATTGATGCAAAGGAAAAAATATTTTTCTCATTTGTGTGCTTCAATTGTTTTGTGAGTTTCTGAAATTTCTTCAGGCAATGTATCTCTACACTTGTGTGGTATTAAGTAGTAGTGGGTAGTGGGGAGAGAACATGAAAGTGAGAGATGCTGTGTAGTAGTCTCTACATCTATAAAACTGGTAAAAGCTAGGAAATTTTATGTCAGTGCACCCAACAATTAAATAATTCTTTACAAAGGAATCTGATGGAGTTGGCAGCTAAAATATCACTATCCTGCTATATATCATTGCAAGACTTTCAACAGCATATTTTTGGATGGTTTTGTTATGGAACTATCTGAATACAGATTATCTTTTATCAAGTCCAGCTCTGATGCAAAACTCAGTCACTAAAAATTCTCTGGGTTTTCCCAGTAGCCATTATACTTTTCTATTCTCTTTAATACCCAGGCCTTATTAGATGGAGGACTTAGTAGCACTCTTCCTTCCAATAGAAGAGTATGGATAGCTTCTTCTGAGACCAACACTAAGCCAAAACTGTCTATGAAACAAAAATCAGGAGATCCGGAAACAGAGTCAACTCAGCCCATAAACAAGTCAATTTTTGGTCACAGCCTTGGGAGTAAGAGCCTTGAAACCAAATCTCCATCTTGACAACAATGATCAGCTTAACTCCAGTACAGAACAAAATTATATGAGTAACTGTTTCAACTTTTGGTTAAAAGAATACATTTTTCCTTTCCAATCTATTGTATTCTATAACGTGACATTTACCTAAATTCATACAATAAATTCACAGGTTACAATTTACTATACATTCCACATAAAGGGCAACACTAATAGATACAAATTTACTAACATGAGAAAAGGGTCAACTCATCCTTGGTCTAAATTTAGAGATTACATTTGAGAAAACATCTCATGACTTTCCCCAAGCCCACAGAGACAGGCTGTGAAACATTTAAAACTAAAAGATTTTAACTAAATTTGGCATCTCAAACACCACTTGGTTGTAGCCCTGGGATGAAATCCTGATTCCGCTGAAGTCAAAGGGGCCAGGGTTTCAGCCCAGAATCTAATAGAAATCATGATAAACTACTTGCTATCTAGCTGAAATAACTGTATTATGAATATACTAAAAATAAGTTATTTTGATATAGAACTTATTTTAACACAAGATAGCATCTGGCTTATAGTGTTTTCTGTAAAGGTTTCATATTGTAGCTATTATATTTGATGTTACTGCAAGAAGACTCAAAAATGCCAGTTAAAAATATTTATTTTCAAATACTTTTCATAGAGTACATATAAGTGATTGTCACTATATTAATTTTCACTTTGCTGTGCAAATTATTTCTAAAGCAAAATAGTGTAAAACTGGAAAGATCTGCTAGGGAGTGTGAAAATTATTTAGTCCAAGTATGTGGCTAGCCTCTTTTATTATAGCATTATCCCAAAATGAAGAATTAGGTGAGATCTGTGATGTTGTACTCGATATGATTTTATGAAAATATGCTAATGAGTGTGACTATAATGCAACTGGAATATGCTTCATGCAAAAGGTCTCTGTAAGGTATCATTACAAAGCTTATAATCTACTGAGTGTGGTCATCCTATTTCTATGTATGTATCATTCTTGTGTCTGAAACTATAAATATGAAATATAACTTTGAGGGCCTATTGTAGTTATGCAAAGTGTGGGCCATTAATGGTGGTTTGGAATCTTAATGGCTCTCATCAACCAGGACAATTGACTGTGGATGGCTCTGTTTGCTTGCAGGCCTTCCTGTGAGTCAGGCTGGGAGGAATGAAGGCTTGGGGTCTCACAGGAAGTGTGACCATGTCACCTGGTTCTGAAATCCATCTTAAACCTGGTGCTTTTTCATTTAGAAGGAGGGGTGGGAACCAAGAGACACAAAAGTTTCCCACCTTGTGCCAAAGCTATACAAGGGGGAAACAAAACAAAGGGGGCTGCAATCATGAGAAATCCCCTAGCTACCACATGAGCTGGAACAAGGGCTATACCAGGGGAAAGGATTGTGCCCAGACTAGGAAGGTGTCCAGTCTGTCATGGAAGCTTATTGAAACAGCTGAGTGTGAGATTTTATCTGTATTCAGTTTTCTTACTGTACTAGGCTTAGATTTGCGTGTTTTATTTTATTTTGTTTGGTAATTCACTTTGTTCTGTCTGTTATTACTTGGAACCACTTAAATCCTACTTTTTGTATTTAATAAAATCACTTTTCACTTATTAATTAACCCAGAGTAAGTATTAATACATGGGGGGGGGGGGGGGGAAACAGCTGTGCATATCTCTCTATCAGTGATATAGAGGGCGAACAATTTAGAAGTTTACCCTGTATAAGCTTTATACAGGGTAAAACGGATTTATTTGGGGTTTGGACCCCATTGGGAGCTAGCTGAGTGCTGGAGACAGGAACACTTCTTAAGCTGGCTTCAGTTAAGCCTGCAGCTTTTGGGGGACATGGTTCAGACCTGGGTCTGTGTTTGTAGCAGACTAGCGTGTCTGGCTCAACCCAGGCAGGACGCTGAAGTCCTAAGCTGCCAGAGGAAACAGGCTCAGGGGTAGTCTCAGCACATCAGTTGGTAGTTCCCAAGGGGTCTTCTGTGATCCAATCCATCACAAGGTCCACTGACTTTTTGTGGATCATATGAAGGTTTCGGAGTCATTGTTGCCACAGTCTCTGTTTATATAGGGTCAGTAACTTGTTTAGAGGAAGCTACAACTGGGATTTCAGAACAAACAAACCAACAAACAAAAAAGATTTCTGTCCTATTCCCAAAGGCCCAAATTAATCTCAGGCAGTATCAACTTATTCCAGGCTTATGCATATAACATGCTATAAAAAAAAAAAGACAAAAACAGAAGTCCTGGACCAAGGAAAGTTTGGCACTGTGCAATGAACATTGATGAATAGTCACTCAATAAAAAAATACCTTATTTGGCCAAAATTTGCCTGATACATTCCTTGATTGTTTCAACAGTTGACCAGCCCACTCTCTCATTGCTTTAAGGTGCACATTTGAAAGTGTATGTGTTATGCAGCTTAATATATTTCAAACTATCATTGAACTCTACAGGAAAGCCTGATTCCTGTAGTGCATGGTGTCCAGTCCTTCCTAGTGCTAACTATCTGCACCTAGTTCCTCTCCTTTGCTACAAAATCAAGTAAGTTTCTTTTCTATACTTCTTGGGAAAGCTCTATTTACTCACCTCCTTTGTAAAGTGCTTTGAGATTTACTGGTGAAAAACACTGCAAGATCTAGGCAGTAGTATTATTTATGAATAGGGTGTCAGATGATTTTTGACTGGTGGATAAATGCTAATTTCAAACTATTTACTATGATCAGAGCAATATATATTACACATAATTTATAAGCTGCATATGCACACAAGAAAAATTCATATTTCTCTTTCTCAGTCTACTGGTTCCAGAGTTCTAAGCAGATTCTTTAAGGCCTGGTCTACACTGTGAAATTAGGTCAGTATAACTATGCTGCTCATGCATGTGAAAAATCCACATCCCTGACACTGTTGCCAATTTTGGTTGGACGTATTCCTGGAGCTTTCATCAATGATATAATCTTTAATTAAAATTAATCTTTATTTCTTGGAGACTTCAGAGCAATCCTGGAGGGTTAGCAACCCTAATTATGACCATGTGAAAAGAGGGGGTAACATTGAAATGGCTTTGGAACCTGAGCTATCATACCATTATCGAGCACCAACTATAAAAAAAGCAGTGCGGGAATCAAAAAAATAAATTGTACATATATAATACATTTAAATTAGTAGTTTAAATGTCTGAAGTTACATTTATAGAAGTAATTTTCTGCTTTCTAATAGGGAAGAAAAACCATGGAATAACTTCACACCTTTCTTTTATTCTTAAAAATATTTGACTAACATTGTTTTTTAAAATTTCAGGATCTAACTCAACATGGGAAACCAGAGATTACCATATTTTTTAACAGATTTCATACTGGCCTTTCCCTATGAGAAGGCCAAAAACCTACTTCATAGTAAATCTTCTCACATAGTTTTATCCATAGTAAATAATGTCTTTAATTCTGAACTACTTATCTGAAATAATTCTTCAGTTAAATACAAGCTGCCTGACATGAAATAAACATTCAGTAGTACATCAGAGACGTACATCAGCATATTGTATGATAAAGTGTCTCCGTTGTCCATCTGAAAACACAGAAAGGACATATTCACCAGGTTTCCCGTGGCTCTCTCGCACCAGGAAGTCTCCTTGCTGCTTTAACAGCTCCTGGGCTTCTATTCTTGGAATTGCACCATGATACCAATCCTGCTCAGCCAATGGTTTCTCGCTGGTTGATATTACATCAAAGAACTTTAAAAAATATAAAGGAAAAGAAGTTAGCAAACTGTAACCCATTTTCTATGTTTTTTCTTTTTATGAAATTCATGATAGACTGTGACAAACACTTTCACACTTCTCTCTAATTGTCTATTTCCATTAGACAATTGAGGTAATACACCTATTCTCAGAATCAAAGTGAACTGAACAACTTTTTTAACTATGTATTTTTTAAAAATAGAGGCATATGTATATATAAAAGCTCAGCACAGATTTCTGAAAATACAGACAAAAGGAATATCAATAGTACTATCAAGGCAATTTCATTTTTACTTGTTAAAAAACCTCTTTCTTGGCTGAATTATCTTTCTCACTCTCAAACTTCTTGAAATGCTCTTAACCTTTGAAATGAACTATTTCCTTACCCAATGAGAAAGGGGTTAGGAATTTATGAGACATTATGTGTGGAATTTTCAAAAGCACTTGCATTGATTGAACTCTACATGCACTGATTTTGAATCCCCACCCTGACAAAAGCATGTAACCAAGTAGCAGCATTAGGAACCAAGTGTTTTTAGCAGTCTCTCAGCATATGTGCAGTGTGCCCAGCCATTTGATAGCATCATCACCAGTCAGGTGAAGAGCCGGTAGTGATTTAGTATTTGTATTGCAATTGAACACAGAGGCCTAGCCCCATTGTACTTGTGAACTTAATAGCAAATTCTGAGGTAAGACATACAGTATTTTTTTTTTTATAGATTGCAACTGGAGTATGACTTGAGCTTTTTTAAAATTTATCTTTGTAATTTATGTATTTATTTATTTAATATATGCTAGAATAGGTTGTTGTTGGTTTTACAATAAAGTCTAGTTTTCAATAGTCAGGTCAGATCTATTTGTTAGGGCTAGACAGTGCAACTCCATGTTGGTGAGCACTTATACGAGCAGTCCCAATGAAATCATGCAAGTGCTCTCTATTACAAGGTGGGCTGTTTGTTTTAAATTAGGAACTCCATTTTGTTTTAAGTGTGGAACATATGTCTAAACTTGCCAAGGAAAGTCCTGCCCAGGAAAGGTGTCTGACGCCTTGTTGAAAGACCATCATGGAGAGCCATCAACTCTGAAAGTCTCAACTATTGACCCATGAGCATGGAACAATGATTTTTCTACACACAGGGCTGCACGCAGAACAGGGGAAGGGGCCTGAATCAACCCAGTGGAGGATATGGCAAGAAGAGAGCACCTCCACTTAAAAGAGGGTACTGCTCTGTGCAGGATGCCAACCTTCCCCACATATAAAGAGATCTTGCTGGAGATAGAGGGTGGGCAAGAGGGACTCTGTCAGCCTGAAATGCTGACAAACATCAAACTCACAGAAGGGGCAAGATCAGAAATGGGAAGGGAGCATTCTCAGGAATTTTTGTTGTTGTCAAAGATCGGCAATTTTAAAGTAATCTTAGAGTAAAGTTTCTGCAGCTAAGAAATAAAGTCCTTTGCTAAGCATGTGTTCCCTTGTCTTCCTGTCAAGTTGTCCCAAAAAGGGTTAAACTAGAAGTCCAGAATGCCCACAACCTACGTGGAGTTCTAGGGAAGTGGGTGTAAGCAACTGGGAAGGCTTGAAAGGCTCAGAAATTAATCTTGGGATCTAGGGCGGCTGCAGTCACAGAGCCTCAGAAGGTCTGAGCCTGGGAATATGTCCTATCGACCCAGAGCTAGAAACAATTACTAGACTCTACCACAGACAGTTTAGAAGGATGTGAATTTGTCACCCAACTCTTTTGTAAAGGACCTATTAGCAAACAAAGAAAAATACCGCAATACCTCCCAGAATATCATATTTTCTTCCTAATTTTTAATATTTCCATTCAAAATCAGTTAAAACCCAAGATCAAATTTCTCCATCATTATTAAAATTCAATACCACCACAGGTATTCTCCTTTGAAATTACCTACATATAAAATAAACTTTTCAAATTACAAAGAAAAAATGTCTCATAAAAGGTTAAATTAGTTCACTTTTTGTGAAAGATGCTGGGATTGACAGCCCAAAAGATTGAGACCTCACTGAATGTTCACAGAAAAGCTGCAGGATACTGTCAAGGCAGCAAAATCTTCCGCATATCACCTCAGTGCTACTCTGGAGAGAACTTCTCTAGTGGTATAAGATAGTGAGGTTTCAATACATAATCAGTTCATGGCCTTCCTGCTGAAATGTGCAACAAAAGGAGCCATTTGTGATGGACTCTGTAATGTGGACACTAGTTCACTAAGAAGGAGACAGACTAAGCCCATACAGCTCAGTTTATAGAACACAAACAAGCAAGTCATCAGATGGCAACAGTTTCTCACTTTCAACCTGCATCATGTCTGAACCAATGTCCATGACTGTATCATTACCTGTCCCCAGCATAAAATATCCTAAGAGTACTTCTTTGAAACAGAGAAGATTTAGGGGAAAGAAAATGGGAGCAGGTTAAGCTTTCTTCCCCCTACCCCCATTTCTAAGAACTTGCATTGTACTTAGATAACATTTAGAAAAACTGTTTAAATTGAGTTAAAACTTTATTGGGAAGGCTGTCTCGGGTTTTTCTCTCAAATTTCACAAAATTTTTTAAATTCATTCTGTGGTCATTTTAGCTGAAGCATGAATTATCAATTAACTATTTCTTCACAGAAAATAAATGAAATCTAAATCAATAAATGATGGTGCTTTGTATGTTATATAAATTATATCACTTCTGCATGAACAAACCCCCTCTCTCTTAATAATGGTATTGTATAAATTAAAGTACTATATTTTAAATAAAGAGGATATATGATCATTTGCACTTCAAAATTGCTATTTAGGGGAATATGGTCACAGCCAAGAAAGAGTATCTAAGAAAGATGTATAATCATTTTGACATTAATTGCAAATGAATTTATCTCTAATTACTAAAACACTCGATTTCTACTACATTTGAGATTTAGAAGAAAATTTTGCAGGATTTAATATGAATAGTTTAAACACAAAATATTGCTCCTTTAAAGAAAGTAATTTCTGTTTCACTATTTTACAATTCCGATCTGTTTTTCTTAAACAATGTTTACTGTAAAATATCAGGAGGTAGCCGTGTTAGTCTGTATCCACAAAAACAACAAGGAGTCCGGTGGCACTTAAAGACTAACAGATTTATTTGGGCATAAACTTACTCCATGCATCTGAAGAAATGAGGTTTTTTACCCACGAAAGCTTATTCCCAAATAAATCTGTAGTCTTTAAGGTGCCACAAGACTCCTTGTTGTTACTGTAAAATAAGACTTCAAGAAACATTCAATTGCTTGATAATACAAATTAGAGACTAAGTAAAATATATATTCTAGGACTCAGATTTTTTTTTATTTTTAGGGATGAAGATGTCTGTCTGTATCTGACACTGACATATATAGTCTTTCTCCCCCTCTCTCTTTATCTAATGGAGGAATTCAAATATTTAAATGGGAAGATTTTATTTCTAAGTTTCTTTTACTAACCAAATTAACAATCACCATAAAATTAAATGGTATTTGAAATAAACAAATGTATAATCCACATTAACATGAAGTAATTTATTTCTATTTATTATTCTCTCTTTGCCTCTCTCTCTCTCCTTTCTTCCCTTTAGGAATTTCTGTGGTTCACCATACCTTATCTTGGGCTTTTGGGGGGGGTTCCCTCAGTTTCCCCTTCACTCTCCCCTTGTGTGTTGACCAATCTCCCCTTTCTCCCATGTGGATACTCTCCTCCCTTCCACTTTCATCTGAACTTAATATGAAGTTGAAATAAGTTTTACTCTAACAACAGCATGTGAAATTGGCTCTCAAGCAGCTGCTTATTGAAAATGTAGAGCAAAAAGTTTCTGACTTGGCTTCTTTTTTTTTTTTTAAATGGAGATTTCCCACCCCCATTATCTGTGAAGAGACTGAGCAACAAGCTGTCTCTGAAAAAAACAAAACCTAACTCCCTGACTTTCAGTGTAACATCACATTAAGGTTGTTGATAAATGTGTGCTCTTATAAACACAGCAACCCGCCACCCAAATACATCCTCAATTATACTCTATTACTTAATAATGAACATTTGTTCTATTTTCTCACATATAATTAGCTGAAACTTGTTGTACTGCTTTTATTCAGTGGTCTTTAAGCAATGAGAATTTATATCTTTTTTTATCAGGCAGATATTTTGGAGAAAGGGAAGGGCATACTCTTGGATTAGTAAAAAGACAGAAATAAATTTAGGTTGATCCTTTTAGAATTTTCCCTCTGGCACTTTTCTTAACCCAAGCAGCATAATTCTTACATTGCCATTAGACACATTCAAATGTAATTTGCTAGTTCTTTTGCAAGGCAATACGAATATGAAACCAATAGCTACTTCAGGGCAAGGGAACCAAAAATGCAATGAAGCTACAGCATTTTACAAAACATTACATATTAAAGCAAAAGTACATAAACCACAAAAATTTATCCGGGAAAAAACCAATGCATTGAATCTGAGGGGCAGCAGGGCCTATTTCAAGGTACAGTTCATTCACATACTGGTCCAAATAGGACAGTGTTCTACCAGGGACTAAAACACGGGGTTAAAATGTGAGAAGTAAGGGTTTACCTACTAATTTTTGTTTTCCTACCTCAGATCATTACACTTTATATTACTGCTCTTTCCACTTATGGATTCCTGACTTGGTTTTAGTCTGACAAAAGCCATTAAGTCTGTTGGGATTTTATTTTATTTTATTTGAGTCTCTATCTCTTCTCTTTTCCATCTTCTCTCTCTTACTCTTCCTACTTCATATGGCTTTGAGCTTTTCTCTCTGTTTTCCTTTCACCCTCTCTACTTTTCTCCCCTATACTCCAGCTCTATCCCTCCCTCATCCTTTTCTTATCCATCTCCTAAAGGTACTAGAGCACTACACCAGAAAAGCTGTGAAATTCTGGCTTTGGTTTCATAAGAGAGTTGCCTAGTCACACAAAGGTGACTCTCCTTTCTTCCAGCTGCTAAATTCCTTTAAAAACAACTAAGAAAAATACATTATATGCTTTTCTAAGGGTATGTCTACACTATCCGGATTGGTGGATAGTGATCGGTCGCGTCTACACTAGACGTGATAAATCGACCTCTGATCGCTCTGCCGTCGACTCCTGTACTCCACCACGGTAAAAGGTGGAAGCGGAGTCTACGGGAGAGCAGCGGCAGCCGTGAGGACGCGAGGTAAGTCGACCTAAGATACGTCGACTTCAGCTACGAGAATAGCGTAGCTGAAGTTGCGTATCTTAGGTTGATCCCCCCCAGTGTAGACCAGGCCTAATACTGAAGAAACAATTGCTGTTGTCAGTTATGTGACAGAGAGGTCGACAAATGGTCAGAGAGGTGATCTGCATGACAGTAAATGGCAGGGGAGCTATCCAGCAGACAGCGGCCCATGGCAGCAGATCTACAGTTGAATCCTCAGCTGCATCCCGTAAGTTGTTTGAGGCTCCTCTATTCTGGGGCTACTCCACCATTCGTACTTCACCATAGTTTGGAGAAGTCTTCAAGCTCTCTAAAGTGCATTAGGATTAAAAGAGTATGTCTACACTGCAGGCAGGAGGTGTGATTCCCAGTGTAGGTAGACAGACTCGTGCTAGCTCTGCTCAAGTTGGCATGCAACATCCACGCGGATATTTTAGTGTGCTAATTTGAGCAATGCTAGTGTGAGTCTGTCTACCTATGCTAGGAATCACACCTCCCAACTGCAGTGCAGACATATCCCAACTCCAAGAGGCTATTACATTGTTCTGTATTCCAAAAAACTCAGTCAATCTGACCATGGCCCAAAATACTTGCTACACTGCTGTGCCAGGGGAGATAGGAAAGAGTTGCAAAGGGCTTATACACCATCTCCACACAAGCCAATAATTACCCCATGCTGAAAGAATCCTTATTTGCTCACTTAGAGCAGCTTTCTGGCCTCTTTGCAATACCATCACCCAGAGTCTCATTCTAAATGGTATCGTTTCTTTTCTCTATTGGTAGCAGCACTAGTAGCAATTCCCAAATGTTCTGAGATAAAAGCTCAGCCAAATATCCCTTAAGGCTTCAGAGTAGAATACTAAATAAGAGACTAACTTTTTAATCACCTGTATCCCTCCTCCTTTTGTCTATCAGAGACTAGGCAAACTCTGGATAAAGACCTTGAGAACTATAAGACATCTAAATACTAACAAATGCATGATAATTAACCTGAGCTTTACTAAACTCCTGGGTGTTTGAGGAAGTACAAGGTTTCTCTGCTACTTTCTCCAAAGGGCACTAAAAAAAAAATAGAAGGTTTTCTTCGGTTATGCATGACAGTAACTATATTTCCCTCTCACTAACTGTGGACATTTACTATTATGATAATACTGCATTTAAAACAAGATATTTTTTTGTTTGTGTTTTGCTTATAGCTTGTCAAAACATTGAAAATGTATATTCGGAAAGCAAGCAGCTAAAATGATATTTTTACTGGAGATATATTCTGTAATGGAATCAACACCAATATTCTTCAAATTTTACTTCTACATGCTATTATTTAAAAATGTTTGTATGGCTTTTAGTTTAAAAGAATTATATTATATTGTTGTATAAAACATCTGGCATATTATATACCATAATATACTCGACTGATTCGTAATACACCGGGAATACTTGGAAAAATGCACATAGAATATTGGCATTTCAAACTCGAACAGTTCATCTTCACGTCAAGAAGCAGTGCCACATAGAGGGCGGCAAGAAAAAGATTAATGGCCAGTAGCTAGTTACTGTGGCAGTTAGCTACAAAATCAAAAAGGAAATTGTACCCATGCATCTATATGGTAACCATTACTAAAAGGTTCCATTAAATCATTAACTCACCACAACACATGACAAAAATACTTAAAGAGTGCAGATGAATGGGTGATATGTTCTAATTTAGTAGGTCACTTATGTAATTAGATACAGAACATATACTAGGATATTGCCCTTCTCTGTAATTTGTTAAAGTTCTTCATAGACGTGCCTGTCTCTTCTCCTCTCCCTACTCACTCACCAAGCATCATCCTCTTCTCTGTCCATTCACACAATATTGTCACTAATTGGAACAAGCGCCTTCTCTGCGGCTCCAGACATTTGGAACTGACTTGCTGTACCTCCCTGCCTCCATGGGCCTGATTCTGATCTTACTTACACCAACATAATTCAACTGACATAAGTGTAGTTACTCCTGATTTACACTGATAAAGATCAGAATCAAGTCCATAGATTCTCTTGTTAAATCCTGATTCTGCTGAAACCAGAAGAAGTTTTGCAATTAACTTCAATGAAGACAGGTTTCACTCTCAATTTCACTTCAAAATGCATTTACAATCTTAGTCTCTCCCTTTTTATTTATTATTTCATTCTCTAAAATGGTTTGGGATACACTTTTTATAGATCATGCCGAAAAAAATAAAGTTGTATTGAATTACACTGATACAAACGAGGCAAAGGCAGTGGCATAACTATACAAAGGCTGGAGGGCAAGACACATGCTCCAGAGTATCTTACTATAATTATGAACATATGAAAAATATTGTATTGTTATGCCAATTTCAACAGCTCTATATCTTAAAAACATGATTAATCATACAATGTAGATACTTCATCTCTTTTTTGTAAAGATTTGTTCCCTTTAAGTGTAGTGTTGATCCAGTACAGCTTTAGATGTGTCAAGCAATGCAACTTGCCTACACTACAGATTATGTTGGTATAATTTGTGTCACCCAGGGGTGCGAATAAAACTCCCCCCTGAGCGACGTAACTTACACCGACCTAAGCACTAGTGTGGCCAACACTATGGTAGCAGAAAAGCTGTGTACCGCCAGCATAAAGCATCCTCACCAGATCCACTACAGCAGTGCAGCTGTACCGCTTCTAGTGTAGACTAGCCCTCACTCTCAAGGAGTTTTTTCCACTATTGAGCCTAAAATTTCCCTTTCTTAATTTCATCCCATTACTGCTATTTATAGCCTTGTTTGGACCACCCTAAATAATTCCTCCTCTTTATTATCATTTATACTCTTCAAATACATACAGACATTTTGTCACCTCTCCCACATATCTATTTCAATTATTTTTAGCTAAACTACATCTTACGTGGTTGCTTGGTAGTGATGCAATACTGACTATTGAGAAGGCCCATTCATACCACACCCCTCTTTCTCAAGAAGTTTCCTTTTGGGCTGAAACTTCAGGTGACGGACCTCACCCAAAAGATGAATTTTTTTTGGAGTTCTAGTGAGGTTTGTTTGGGCCTTTTTTGAGTTTTTGGAGAAATAACTTGCCCTTCGCCAGATGTGAGCGCTCAGCTAAGTTTTGGAAGGGAAATGTTTTTAAAATCAAGTTAGACATCTAAGTGAAATGTATGAAATTTAGCATTTTCTCTAATTTTTTTAGTGTATGCTTCAAAATAGACCAGCAAGCATCACACAACTTGTTTTTCTTTTCCTCCTCTTATTTTTTTTTTTAACTGTCTTAATGCATCCAGGGCTCAAAAGACTTCCTTTGTTGCTTAGGGGCCTGCTTCAAAGTCTATTTAAATAAATGCAAAGACACCCATTGACTTAAATGGACTTTGGATCAGGCACTAGAACACCAGATGTCCCAAAGAGTGCCTCAAAAATCAGCGCATAAGTCAAAGAGCTCCTTCATGCATCAATATCCCTCAGAACTATTTTTAGTAAGGGGTGTAAATGCATTGAGGTGGCATGTAAGGGATGCACAATACCACCAGATTCACCAAGGAATACCACAATCAGTCACTGTCAATCAGTCAATAAATTAATGCTTTACAAAAATGAACTTTTTCTGGTATGACAATGACCCTGGAGCAACGGAAGAGACATTGGATACATATTTTGCTAGAGTACACTAAATAAAAATAGTTCTGACTCATACTGTTATTTCATGGTATTATTATGTCTACTGACCAGTCAGAATTTAGGATTTTCTAATTCTATTTTAATATAATATTTTCCATGTAGGTTGAAGTGTGTTGTAGTGTTAAAAAGAATCCTATCTGGGTTGCAAAAAGCAGGACAATATAACACCCCATTGTCAATACTACTTACTGATGAAGAGCCCAGCATGGATTTTGGAGATCTTATCATTCCAGCTATGGAGTGACGAATAGTATCAAACCTGGACACCTTATCCTTCTTATCCTAGGTTGGGAGGGAAAAAAAGAATATCAGCAACAAAAATAAACTACACAACAAAGATTTCTGAGTATTTATAATCTGATGTACTTTTTCTGTTTTGGTTAAATATAAACGGATATAAACTAGCATAGTGTAAAAACGTCAAAGTTATGCCAATTTACATCAGATGAGGGTCTAGCCCAAATTTTATAATATTAAATACAGAAGTTTTGAGTAATTATATAAAAATAAAATTACTGTCAACCATGTAACAGATCTGAAATTCTGTAACAGTACAGTCAGGTCTCACCTATTTCTTTAGCTGCCCTAGGGTACGTAATTTTTGAATAGGACAATTTTTTTTTTTTTAAAGAGTAGAACACCAAACTCTGCAAGTAGCTTTTTTGTATGTATCTCATTCAATTTTTACCTCCACTGTCCTTCCTTTATTATCCCTTCCTGCTCTGTACACAGAACAAAGGTGTGGAATAGATACCAAAAATGGGAAGAAAAAGTGACAAATGAGGGAGGGGAATGTGGGAAATGGGTGGAGTGTGTCCATCCAGTACAATGAATGAAGTATGAGTCCTGTAGAAAAGTGGCTCTCAACCTTTCCAGACTACTGAACCCCTTTCAGGAGTCTGATTTGTCTTGCGTACCTCAAGTTTCACCTCACTTAAAAATTACTTGCTTACAAAATCAGACATAAAAATACACAAGTATCACAGCACACTACTGCTGAAAAATTGCTGACTTTCATATTTTTACCATATAATTATAAAATAGATCAACTGGAATATAAATATTGTACTTACATTTCATAGTTTTTATAGAGCAGTATAAACAAGTAATTGTCTATATGAAATTTTAGTTTGCTATTGCTTTTTATGTAGCCTGTTGTAAAACTAGGCAAATATCTAAATGAGATGATGTACCTCCTGAAAGATCTCCGCGTACCCCTGCTGTAGAACAAGTAGTATGCTGTAATGTAACTAAAGACCATATTATAATGCATATGCAGAAGGTGACCCAATTAAGGTAACATGGACTGTTTTAATGCTGACATTTCCTAATTTCTGAGTGCTTGACTTTTTAACTTTAATATTTTTTGAGGTAGGAAACTTCATACCAAAAAACTCAAAGTCTTTTAAAAGAAAACTGGAAAAACAGAAATTCCATCATATAGAACCATACTTATCAGCACATCAGCAGGATCTGAATCTAGGAACTTTAAATCTCAACACAGAGCTCCATCACTTGAGTTAAAGGAGTAAATGATAGCAGAAGCATGGATAGAAATTGGGGAGGGGGGAGTATATAGAAGGCACTGTACCCCCCCCCCTCAAACTGTTTATCAGATGTTTTCAAACTGTGGGGTGTGCCCACCTAGGGGGTGCAGAGGAACATTCGGGGGAGTAAGCAGCAATGCCAGGTGGCTCGGGCCAGCAGCACACAGCGGGGCTCGAGGAAGGAGCACCATCTCCACCCCTAACTCACTCATTAAGTACACTGTAATTTAAGTATCACTAACAATCAGTAAATCCAGAAATTAGGCCTATACCTATTATTAATAATGGTAAGCCCCATGACCTCCCCAAATATAAAAGCCAAACTACACCTATGAGCAGAAGTAGGCTATTATTGTCTATATCAACCAACCACCAGAGAAGGATGTGATGCACACTTTGCTGGCAGCATACACTATTTACTAGACAACAGTGAAATATCAAGATCACAGGTGGCGGGTAAAAATATTGTTTGGAGCGGCTGGGTCCGGCTCTATCCTGGCCCAGTATGGAGTGGAGATCTGAGGGAGGGAGGGTTTGGAGACCAAGACAGTCCCACATTAACCCCGGAGAGCAATGGCTCCTGTCTCACAGAGGTTGCAAACTGAGCCTGCCTGGCCCCACATCCAGCCCGAACAGTGGCAGCTCCTGTCCAGGATTTGAAAAATAAGTCTGCCCAGTTCTGCACTCACTTTGAGCAGCAGTGGCGCTGCTCCTGTCCTCTGGGTCTGGGCCAGGCCCTTAGGTTGGAGAGTGAACCTACCCAGCCCCACACTCACTCTGGCTCTGTCCTATCCCCCGTGCTGGGTCTGACGGATGAAGAGAGAACCCAGGCAGTGGTGGCTCCATTCTGTCCCTTGCTGCTTCCCTGGGCCCCGCATCCCGCTCCAGACTGTTGCCTCTTGTCACTGGGAAGAGACTCAAAGAGCTCACCACAGCATTGTGTGACACACGCCAAGGCTTTCGCTTTGCCTGCAAAGGCGAATGTGCACACCAAGGGATGGGGGCAGCCCAGCAACTGCTGAGCTAGCAGGTAGATAAACTTGCTGGGGTGTGGAGGTCTGAGCCCTCTGTACCACTTAGCCCTAGCCACTCGGCACCTATAATCAGGAGTCAGGACCCCAGGGTTCTGTTACTGGTTCTGGTGTTGACAGGGGTCTAGTAGTTACAGAAAGAGCAACTAAGCACACAGATTTGGCACATTTATTATGAAGGGCTGCGCAGTTGTGGATGCCACTTACGTCTGACATCTTAGCCTGGTCTACACTAGGCAGTTAGGTCGAATTTAGCAGCGCTAATTCGAATTAACCCTGCACCCGTCCACACAATGAAGCTATTTATTTCGACATAGAGGTCTCTTTAAATCGATTTCTGTACTCCTCCCCGACAAGGGGAGTACCGCTCAATTTGACATGGCCATGTCGAATTAGGATTAGTGTGGACGGAATTCGACGCTAATAGCTCTGGGAGCTATCCCACAGTGCACCACTCTGTTGACGCTCTGGACAGCAGTCCGAGCTCAGATGCTCTGACCAGCCACACAGGAAAAGCCCCGGGAAAATTTGAATTCCTTTTCCTGTCTGGACAGTTTGAATCTCATTTCCTGTTTGGACATCGTGGCGAGCTCAGCAGCACTGGCAACGATGCAGAGCTCTCCAGCAGAGGTGACCGTGCAATCGCAGAATAGAAAGAGGGCCCCAGCATGGACTGATCGGAAAGTCTTGGATCTGATCGCTGTGTGGGGCGTTGAGTCCGTGCTTTCAGAGCTGCGATCGAAAAGACGGAATGCGAAGATCTACGAGAAGATCTCAAAAGCCATGACGGAGAGAGGATACAGCCGGGATGCAACGCAGTGCCGCGTGAAAATCAAGGATCTGAGACAAGCGTACCAGAAGACTAAAGAGTCAAACGGACGCTCCGGATCCCAGCTCCAGACATGCCGTTTCTACGAGGCACTGCATTGCATTCTAGGTGCGGCCACCACCACTACCCCACCACTGTCCGTGGACTCTGATGATGGGGTATTGTCGACGGCCACTTCCTCGGAGATGTTCGTGGACGGGGAAGATGAGGAAGCAGATGAGGAGGACGAGGCAGTCGACAGCGCTTTCAACGCTTATTTCCCCACAGCCAGGAACTCTTCATCACCCTCAAGGAGATCCCCTACCAACCCTCCCAAGACGGTAACCCAGACCGTGAATCAGGGGAAGGATCAGTAGGTAAGTGTTTTAAACATTTATTTTGACTAGAATAGGCATGGTATGTTAGCAATGGGTTTTTAATGATTAGTTTGCCCTAAGCGCTTAACTTTTTAGTCCTTGCCAGTGCAGCTACTAGAAAAGTCTGTTAACACATCTGGGGATAGAGTAGAAATCCTCCTGGGACATCTCCACGAAGCTCTCCTGGAGGTAATGTGAAAGCCTGTGCATCAGGTTCCTGGGGAGAGCAGCCTTATTGCCTCCTCCATGGTAGGAAACTTTTCCGCGCCAGGCTAGCAGCAGGTACTCCGGTATCATTGCCTGGCAAAGCATGGAGGCATATGGCCCTGGTGTTTGCTGGCATTCACGCAGCATGCGGTCTTTCTCTGTCTCTGTAATCCTCATCAGTGTGATATCACTCATGGTGACCTGCTTTGAATTAGGGAAATTTTAGTATGGGGACTGATTGCCTGTTTCTTTAAATAACTGTAACCGGCAGTTTACAGCCACGCGGTGGGGGCGGGGAGGCAAACTGTTCATGCTGAGCAGTTTGACGGCAGCGTGCAGGGATCTTTCCCGGGGACAGCCACATGGTGGTGGCGGGGAGGCGAACCATTCATGCTGAGCGGTTCACCGGCAGCATGCAGGAATCTTTCCCGGGGACAGCCGCGACGAGGGTGGGACAGGGGCAGAGCTCATGCTGGCCGGATCGCCAGCAGCAGGAACTGACCAACGCTAGGAGCATTGCTTGGAACATGAAAGGAGGGCACTGCTGTAAATTAAGCTTTAAGCAGCCAAAAGTCTACGGCTTACCATGGCCGCCTGCTAGCAGAATTCCGTTGTCTGCCCTGCTTGTGTGATCCGTACAGCAAGACCCCAGGCACTCAAGGTGAAGACAGAAAATTCGACCTTGTACTGAGTGCACATGTGATAGGTACTGTGCATGGTCTTGTTCACAGAGAAAGACGATATTCATTGTTTGCAAAAATGTACCTTTTTGAGGAATTCACTCCCTTTTTTCCATCCCAGAGCTGTGAGTGTCTCCCGAGCTATCCCGGCATCCCCCTCCCAGAGGCTGGTGCAGATCAGGCGGCGAAAGAAAAGGACACGGGACGAGATTTTCTCAGAACTTATGGTCTGTTCCCGAGCCAAGGCGGCACAGCAGACCCAGTGGAGGGAGAACATGTCGCAATACCAGCGATCACACAGCGAACGGGAGGACAGGTGGCGGCAGGAAGACCAGCAGGTGACTCAAACGCTGCTTGGACTAGTGAGGGAGCAAACGGACACGCTCCGGCGCCTTGTAGATCTTCTGCAGGACCGGAGGCAGGAGGACAGAGCCCCGCTGCATTCTATCGCTAACCGCCCTCCCCCGCCACAAAGTCCCACCCCCCCCACCCAAAGTCCCTAGAAGGAGGGGCGGCAGGGGCCGTGAAAACAGTCACTCCACCCATGCAGACTGCTCAAGTAACAGAAGGCTCTCATTCCCATAGATTTGATACGTCCTTTCCTTCCCTCCAAATGCACCTCACCCAAGCCCCTGTCCCAGTTTCATCCCCTAACTGTGTAGTTCTTAATAAAAAATACGTTTCTGTTAATTACTGTTTCCGTCATGTTCTTTTAGAGGACAGTGTGTTTGAAGGGGGGAAGGGGGTTGATAATTGGAGAAGACAGTCACCTTTACCAGGGTACAGATACTGGGGCGGTTTCAGCAGAAGGTCACACACACATTGCAGTCACTAGGCACACTGGTCAGTCTGGGAGGTGGTTTTCATGTTCTGTGTGGGCGGAGGGCTATGTGAGTTTGTGGCGGGGGAGGGCGGTTACAGATCTTATGCAGCGGTTCTTAACCTGGATGACAGAGCCATGCAGCAGGGGATCTGTAACCGCCCTCCCCCGCCACAAAGTCAGTAGCCCCCACACACAGAGGAGGGTGGCAGGCTCCGTTGAAACAACCAGTCCACCACTGCAGACCGCTCTAGGAGCAGGAGCCTGTCATTCCTCGAGTTTAGAAGCGTCCTTTCCATCACTACACCCACTCCCCACCACAGTCTGCATCCCAGTTTCAACCCTTTACCGCAAAATCCTTAATAAAGAAAACGGTGTTAATGAACAAAGTTTCATTTATTTTATTTTTAAACGTGTGTTGGAAGGGGGTGGGGGAGAGGAGGTTGGTAACTGGAGAGGATAGTCAACATTAACTGGGTAAAGAAACGGGGGCAGGTTCAGCTTCTCTTTAAAAAAACGTAAAAGTCGCAGGTTACCCTGGTCACTCTGGAACCTATCTTTCAAAGCTTCCCGGATGCACAGAGCGTCCCGCTGGGCTCTTCTAATTGCTCGGGTGTCTGGTTGGGCGTAATCAGCAGCCAGGCGATTTGCCTCAACCTCCCACCCCGCCATAAACATCTCCCCCTTGCTCTCACAGAGATTGTGGAGCACACAGCAAGCTGCAATAACAATGGGGATATTGGTTTCGCTGAGATCAGAGCGAGTCAGTAAGCTTCTCCATCTCCCCTTCAGACGTCCAAAAGCACACTCCACCACCATTCTGAACTTGCTCAGCCGGTAGTTGAAGAGTTCTTTTTCCACTGTCCAGGGCGCCTGTATAGGGCTTCATGAGCTAGGGTATTAGGGGTAGGCTGGGTCCCCAAGGATCACTATAGGCATCTCCACATCCCTAACAGTTATTTTGTGGTCCGGGAAGTAAGCACCTTCCTGCAGCCGTCTAAACAGACCAGAGTTCCTGAAAATGCGAGCGTCGTGAACCCTGCCCGGCCATTCGACGTTGATATTGGTAAAACGTCCCCTATGGTTCACCAGTGCTTGCAACACCATTGAAAAGTAGCCCTTTCGGTTAATGTACTGGCTGGCCTGGTGGTCCGGTCCCAGGATAGGGATGTGAGTTCCATCTACAGCCCCACCACAGTTTGGGAATCCCATCGCAGCGAAGCCATCTATGATCACCTGCACGTTTCCCAGGGTCACTACCTTTGAGAGCAGTAGCTCAACGAGTGCGTTGGCTACTTGCATCACAGCAACCCCCACGGTAGATTTGCCCACTCCAAATTGATTCACGACTGACTGGTAGCTGTCTGGCATTGCAAGCTTCCAGATGGCTATGGCCACTCACTTCTGGACAGTCAGGGCTGCTCGCATACGGGTGTCCTTGTGCTTCAGGGCAGGGGACAGCAACTCACAAAGTTCCAGGGAAGTTCCCTTATGCATGCGAAAGTTTCGCAGCCACTGTGATTCATCCCAGACCTGCAGCACTATGCGTTCCCACCAGTCCGTGCTTGTTTCCCGGGCCCAGAATCGCCGTTCCACAGCATCAACATGACCCATTGCCACCATGATGTTCATGGTGCGGGGTCCTGTGCTTTGTGAGAGGTTTGTGCCCCTCTCAGACTTAATGTCCTCACCGCGCTGCCGTAGCCTCCTTGCCCGATTTCTCAGCATCTGCCTCTGAAAAAAGTTGATGATAAGGCGCGAGGTGTTGACAATGGCCATAACTGCAGCGATGATCGCAGCGGGCTCCATGCTTGCGGTGCTGTGGCGTCCGCACTGTCAATCACCAGAAAAGTGCACGAACTGATTGCCCGCTGACTCTTTCACGGAGGGAGGGCAGGAGTGAGGGTTGAATGATGACAGTTACCCAAAACCACCCTCGACACATTTTTCGCCCCAGCAGGCATTGGGGGCTCGACCCAGAATTCCAATGGGCAGCGGGGACTGCGGGAACTGTGGGATAGCTATCCACAGTGCACCGCTTCCAATGTCAACGCTTGCCCCGTTGGTGTGGACTCACAAAGTCGAATTATTGAGTGTGGATACACATTTGACTTTGTAATATCGGTTCCACAAATTCGCTTTAAGTAAAATCGAACTACTCTCGTAGTGTAGACATACCCTTAGAGGAGTGGGTTCTGATTCTTATGCAAACTTTCAGTTACCCTGTCTGTTAAATGGATGGAGTGATACTGATTGCCTCCGAAGGTTAGGCCTTGCTCAATAAGAAATAATCTAAAGTGCTCAAAAATCTGAATTCTAGTCAGTGCAAGAGCTGGGACTAGAATTCATGGTCCCTCCTTGGCTCCTTCCATAAGCCAGAATGGCAGCTGCACTTGTTCTGTTTGCAGCTCAGTCTCTGTTGGGCCAAGGAGAATACTCAGTGCAGATGGAGTGTTCACCAAGCCAATAAAAAGCTCTAACAGATCACAAGCTAATAGAAAAGTTTAGATGTTTAAAACCTGGCTAAATCCGAGCAGATTTTCATGAGGCCCGCAAGGCACTTCCCTATTCCCAGAACTATTGTCAAATCTCAAATTCTTGCACCACAGAGCAGAGGCACTACAGTGCTTCAAAGATTTTTCCTTATCTGCACTCCGGGAAACAACTAATCTGTTCTGATTAATCTTTTCTTTCTTATTATATTGAATGTTTTGGTTCTTCCCCAAAAACAGGGAGAACCAAAAGGACAAAAGTACAAAAAAGTAAAGGAAAGGGAAAGAATGGAAAAAAGAAAGAAAAAGGGAATAGCAGAGCCACACCTCAGTTTCCGTCCGTCAGGAATTAATCAAATTCTTAGATCAAATCTTTTCAAATTTGTCTGAAGTCCTTCCCTTAAACATTACCCCTCTCTTTAGCTACTAGGTCAGCCAAGTCACTGAACCAAGTTTCTATCCTGGAGGCAGTTTGCTCTTCCATCTAAGCAATATGAATCATTTGGCTGAATTTTTTCAAAAGAATTTAATTTAAGACAGAAAGCAAGCATGGTAAATTTCAGCCCAAACAGTTAAAATTTGGCAAAGTAAAATACCAACTAAAATAAGAGGCTTATAAATAAAAGTGTGAGACAACCCTAACTTCAGCACTGCTATCATCCCCACACAATGTCAGTAATACCCCCCAAAATTTGTCATGGTCCATCTTTTCTCCCTGGCCCCTTAAACAGGGATGATAGGTTGGGCTGGGTAGCAGAATACATGGGATTCTTTGGAGGAATTTAAATTAAATTGTATTATATCTATATCATGTATTGGATCTTGAGGTAACAGGTCTATTGGGGTTTTTTGAAATTGTCTCAGAGCTTTGGAACTGTATAAGTTAAAATTTGAAATAACTGAATAAATACATAAAAAATTATGCAACTTCAGCTTTTCTCGAAAGAGTTTTCTAAATGGTCAACAAAATGTAAAACCAATAAGTAAGGTTAAGATTCTGTCATGGGTATTTTTAGTAAACGTCAGGAACAGGTTGCAGGCAAAAAAACAAAAATTCACAGAAGCCCACAACCTATCTCTGACTTTTACTAAAAATACCCTAGGGGTAAAGGGGGCCAAACAAATAGTGCTGCTGGGGCTTGAAGCGGCTCCAGCCCCACCACCGCTTGTGTGGAAAAGGCTGATCACAGCTGCTCCAGCCTCAGGGGGATGACCCAACCCCAGCTCCTGCTCTGGCGGGTCGGGAACTGCTGTTCCTGCAGCCCTGGGTCTGGCTGCCAGTCATCTGTTCCGACTGACCACCAGTAAAGATGTTCTAGTTGCTGCCCCCCTTGCCGCTGTTCCGGTGGCCCCAGGGCTGACTGCCTGTCAGCTGTTCCAGTGGCCACCCACCTGGCCGTTGTTCCGTCAGCCCCGGGACTGGCCAACAGTCAGCTATTCCGGCGGCAACTTCTCCAGCAGCCCTGGGGCTGACCTGCTCCAGCCCTGCCCCAGACACAGTCATGGAGGTCCTGGAAAGTCACCGAATCCATGACAGAATTGTATCCTTACCAATAAGTAAATATTATCTACAGCAGGGGTTCTCAAACTGGGGGTCAGGACCCCTCAGTGGGTCGCAAGGTTATTACATGGGGGGGGTCGCGAGCTGTCAACCCCCACCCCAACCACCCCATTTTGCCTTCAGCATTTATAATGGTATTCAATATATTAAAAAGTGTTTTTAAATTTATATGGGGCGGTTGCACTCAAAGGCTTGCTATATGAAAGGGATCACCGGTAAAAAAAGTTTGAGACCCATTGATCTACAGTTTATACCCACTATGGAAACTAAGGTACTACTGCAGTTCAGCCAGTAGGCAATGCCTATTCTATTTGCTAGTTAAAATAAACAGTTATTCCTTTAACAACAATATTCCGCAATGTGTCCATAGTTTGCACTGTAGCTGCATAAAAGCAGAATATCACCAAAAAGAAGAGGTGAAAGTTAAATAATCATGAGAATAATCATGCGGCAGATGGGGAACTTATAAAACAATGTAACTAACACTTGTTCACCATGTGCCCAGTTACTCACAAATAAAACATTTCACTCCTTTTACCAGTCTCATGTCTACACAATACTGCCCGTCATTTTAAATTAAATCTGATAATATAACTGGCTGCCCTGAGTCCACTGGCAGGTCAATTCTATATCAATGAATTAAATGGCTACTTTAAAAAAAAATCGCTCACTGCATTACCATGGATACTGTACTTAATTTTGCTTACATGCTTGCCAGGGCTTGGGATGATCAGCTCATTTCAAGCACCTCAGGTAATGTCTTCTTCTGATAAACAAGTCATAGGGATTAGCAGTGGCTAAATGACTGCTTCTCATATCACAGAGGGGAAAAAACTGCAGAGAACGTGTGCATTCTGATGAGTTTACCACAAATAAATTCAAATAATAAAGTCTTAATTCTACACTTACAGCAGATTTTCTAAAGACAACCACTAGAAAAGCCCTGGCAACATTAAGCTACAAGTAAGGTTATATCTTTCACTAATGGCTTTCCCTTTGTTCTAAACTCTTTTTGCCTGGAGACCAGAATGAGGCCTGATCTTGTTTCCATAGGGGTATTAAATACACCACATTCAGTAAAAACAGATGATGACACGTAAAAGTCAAAATGGGAGCAGAGACCTATAGGATCTCTGCCTAATGCACAGCAGTCCGTGACTATGCCATCTGGACATCAGAACCAGAAACAGCAGCCGGGAAAGCAGCAGCATGTCGGGCCACCGCTCACAGAGCCAGCGCCCAGCCTGGGCAGTTCCTCTGGCATGGCTGTACAGCCCCAGCCCTGTCCACTGGGGCGGGCACTATGCTCACCAGCAGCTGTCCTGGTGAGGCTAGTGTGTGAAAGCGGCTCACACACTCCCAGACACAAGTCCCTTCCACACATCAGTGTGTCTCTCCTGTCTGGCAGCGTGTGAGCCGCTTGCACACAATAGCATCACCAGGACAGCTGCCAGAGGAACTGCCCAGGCTGGGCGCTGGCTCCTGTGAGCGGTGACCCGACATGCTGCTGCTTTCCCGGCTGCTGTTTCTGGTTCTGATGTCCAGATGGCATAGTCACGGACTGCTGTGCATTAGGCAGAGATCCTATAGGTCTCTGCTCCCATTTTGACTTTTACGTGTCATCATCTGTTTGTACTGAATGTGAGCCTGTTGCCTGCCTCAGTGGACAGGGCTGGGGCGGTATAACCACGCCAGAGGAACTGCCCAGGTTGGCTCCTGTGAGCGGTGGCCTGACATCTTCTGCTTTTGCCACTGCAGGTCCTGGTAGAGCCCTGCAACTTTGTGGATATCCGCATCTGCAGATATAAATTTTGTATCCACACAGGGCTCTATCGGTCAGTGGTTCTCAACCTTTTTTCATTTGAAGATCCCTAAAAAATTTCAAACGGAGGTGCAGACCCCTTTGGAAATCTATTGTCTGTACCCATACAGTTGAATTCTGCTCAGTCAGTTTTCAGTCTAAGTCTTTCGTGGACCCTTAAGACATAGTCCACAGACCACAAGTAGATAACCACTGGACTAGATGATGACAGTGGTCCCTTCTGGCCTTGGAATATATGACTATTGCTATGTAGTCTGCAATATTTGTTGTAAGCTAGCCTTTATTTTCCCTCAGCTGCTGCACACCACTTTACAAGAACCTCCTAGAGCCCACAGTCAATAAACCCCATGTATAGAATAACGTCATCAGAGTTGTGGCTTTTTTTCTTGTCTCCATCAGTTGAAAGAGAAGAAAAAGCCTGTTGAATTGGCGTAAGAGCACAATAAAAAAAAATCCTCACATTCTACATTTTGCTGCAGATATTGGTTTATTAATTCAGTCTTTTTAAAATTTCTTATCACACATTCATACTGCTTTTTCCCCAAACTAGTGCACAGAATGTGCCTCCTACAATGCATTTTTAATTGATTTAGTTTTGTAATTGCACTCTAGCTGAAAGTAATTAATTTAAGAGGTGCAACTGCAATAACCCCTCTCCCCACTATTTTGCACAAAGTTTGCATGGTGAGAAAGACAAATCATAGTGTCAATGTTCAATAAGAACATTGAAATGCATCTGAAACACACTTTGTGATTAACACAGCATTTCTGAGTGTACTGCTAAGACAGTAATTGTTTAAAAGTGTCTTTTTGTGATAGCAGTAGCATGAGAGCCTACAATGTAAAAAATTACAACTATGTTACCTGATGTTTTCTCTTCTAAAACTGATCAAACTTTCCATCCATTCCTTTCAATATAAGGCAATATGTTGACTTCTTCAGATTCCTGAGATAGTCTAAACTGGTAACAGGGGTTTTGAGGCTATGCTATGAGTTTTCCATCCACCTGACACCTACTTTCAAAACTGCAGAAATTCTTAACTATGTACACTGGATTAAAGTTTGCTAGAGGAAGGTCTGTGCAGAATAGAAACTCCATACCTTTATTTCAATAAGACTTTTTCCCTCCTTGTAATCTAAGATATTGTGGTCTTCCAACTAACCTAAGACGTGCTTGTTTTAGAGATAAATTTCTAATTCCAGCACTGCTCTCAACTCTTAAATTTCTAAGTCTCACTACTCTCAACTCCTGCAAGTTTATGCTATTGCAGCTTTCTGCCCCAGGGACAATTTTCCACAAAGGTGGATTAAGGAACTGACAGTGTTATGGTGCCACCAACTGGGAAACATGGAGTCCTGACACTGTTTCCGATTGTATAAACTTCAGCCAGACTCCTCCCCCTCCAGTTTTCTTTGCCTCCTCATCTCAAAAGCATGAAAGTTTCACCTCAGCTCTCTTACTTTTACCCTCCTTATGCCTCTCTCCTGCCTGAAGAGATAAAGAGGAGAGGAAAAAGCAAGGAAAAGGGCAGGAAGCGTGAGGAGAGAACATATAATTTATTGCCTCTCTTCCCTGGAGAATCCCTCACATTCTTCTAGCAGTTTGTGGCTCTCTGGGCTGGTGAGATGTACACAGATATGCTTCTGCATTTTGTTTGTACCCTTTTCTGGATGTTGCTGTTGTGAGTATAGAGCCTTTATGTGTTTTCTTTGTTTTGTTTTTTTATCTTCTTTTTCACACTGGTTTTCAGTCATGGCTGCGACTCTTCTGCACACTTTTTCCAATTTGTCCAGGGTAGAAAAAATTGTTATTTTTCAGATTGCTCTATGTTGTCAGACTCTGTGGGCTCTCCTTCGTAGTGATAAAGCTGGAGGAAGAAGGGGATCTGGAGGATTTGACTGACTTCTTCTTGTGCTTCTTTAAAAATGATTTCTTATTGACAGCTGCATTTTGAAACAACACCATATGCATGAGTCTTACCCCATACATGAAGCCAACAGCTATTTGAATACTAACCATTTGTTTTAACTAGGGAGACCAGTGAAAACCATCAGCATCCAGCTCTATTTGCCAGGGATAGTGAGATATGTATCACTTGCCTGTGCAGAAAGATCTAGAATTGATGTCCCGGACCATAAGACTGTAACATGAACACACAAAAAAAGAGAAAATCCAAAGCTTTTTAAAAGTAGTTTAGTTTTGTACTATATAGTGAGTACGCTTAAACATTTGTACCACTTCGAGACACATTTCTGGTTATACCAAAATACCAGTATTCTGAATTTTAAGTAAAGGAAATCTCTCTCAAATCAGTAGACACTTTCTAAGTTTGACCACTGTATGTTTATTACAAAATACCCTGTTGGATGTTCTGAGCTGCAGCAGGGAGCAGGAAGAGCAGGAGTTGCAGACATGTGGAGCACCCTCTCAAGAGTCTCTTGGAGCTGCAGACTGTGTAATTAGATATTATGATACTATCAAAATAGATTTATTCTGTAGGTATAAAGAATACAATTCATAATAATTCAGCGAAATTCCTTGACATATGTCATATAAAAAACTTAATGGTTCTCAGCTGAAGAAAGTTTTCTGATCATACATATGATTTCCTCTATAGATCTAAGACACATAATGCAACAGCTGATTGTGATGCTTTTTCTTTTGGACATGCTCAGTTACAACAAACTGTATGAAACTGCATAATATTTTTGCAAATACAAAAACATCTATGCAGTGGGAATAGGTTGGCCTGTTCCTCTTCTAAAGGAAATGAAGTCCCTCTCTCCCCTCCGCCTTAATAGTATCATCTTTCTCATAAGCAGTGTCGGAGAGACCGCTAACCTAATTTCAAAATATTCCAACCAGTCCCTATATCTTTCTCTATACATTTTTACAAAGTTCAAATTGAGTATAAATCTAAATCAATATTTTAAAGCAGATAATAATGGCAGTTACTTTTAAGCACTTAAAACCCAAGCAAGGAAACATGTCTAACGTGTTTAGGAACAATTGTGTTTTCTATCTACTTTTTTTTTTTTAAGTAACATTTTGAACACAAAGTTCTAAATTCTCTTGGGTGACATTCTTTTCATCTTTCTATTTAATATTCTGCATTACAAAGCAAATTTTATTACGATTTCATATTGCTAAATATGAAAGAATCACGAAGGTACTGCTCAAGATATCAGATGACAAAAAGCAAAAGAAAATAATTGCATTTGATTGATGAATTGTATTGTATTCCCAGGCAACAGCTTGGAGAAATGAAAGTAGGAGAAAATAAAATAAAATGAAAACTAAAAACAAATCTTCAAAGAAATACAGTCTTCCATACCAGCATAGGCCAAGAACATAACCCCTTAGTAATCAATAAACTGTAATTCTTAAACAAAATACCAAGATAAATGCACCCTATAGTCTAGAAGTATGGCAACACCCAAGGCAAAGGCATTGACAAATATAAAACTAACTTCAGAATGGCAGCTTTCCTGGTTGGTGGAAATTCAGTTGCAAATCCTGCCCCTCCCTCTGTAGCCTAATAAGACCCATCCTGCAGGCAAACCAATGTGGTTCTAGTGCATGTGGTGAAGAGGAGGAGGAGACTGGGAGCAGAACAAAGTAGGAGAAAGCGATCAGAGGCAGGTGGATATACAGATACGAAGACTATTGAATCACACGGAAAAGAGCGCACGAGCGATAACGTGCTAGCAGAGCCAAAGCAGTAGTTGTGGCTATGAAGTAGCTCTCCTGTAACTCTTTGGCCTATGGAGTGGGCGTGATAGGAAAAAAAAGGTACCTCCTTCATCAAACAAGGGATTATAATGTAATTTATTTGGAGCTAAATCCTGAAGCATTTTGAAGTTATTACATTAAGACAAATTCCCACATACTTCAACAAAAGTTCTGTCTGAATAAAACAAAAATGAGAAAGATTTCAGGGTTTAACCCTTCAGTGATTTTTTTTCTAGTGCCCATCACTAGAATAACAATAACATAACATAACATAACAATTGTATAGAAAATTACTAAATTAGAATATCAAAGGGCAACTTTTTCAAAGTAAAAGCATTGTCAGCCAAATGTCACCTTTGACTTTGAAATTATCAAAAAAAAATTCTGATACATTTGTTGATCTTTCTAAATTTAAGGGGGAAATAGCAACTTTTAGAGGTGATCTGCCAAAGACTTTTTTTTTAAATGTGTGTTTTGCCTTGTTTTGTTTCTTATGATATATAATATATAAAAAAAAAATTAAAGAATAGCTTTTTTTAAATTAAATAAGCATTACCTGAGAATAGATAATGTCAAGTCTGATCTTCTCTGATATTGTTGGAAAACTTCTCAATGGGAGAGAGTGTTTGTGAGCTATCACTTCTTAACTAAACAAAGACACGCTGGCCAACACCCTTGGCCTCCATCTGCTGCTTTACAGTATTCAGGAAGCATAAAGCAGCCAGAAAGCTGCCTTTGGTGGGGTACTGGGGATTCACCTTGGAATACACTAAGAAATCCCTGCTTGACATAAACCTGGCATAGTCAACTCAATGACACTTGTTCCCATGGTCCCTCCTGCCTACACACACACAGGACTAGCAGTTTCCAATGAGGGTGGAGCAATTTAAATCAATGCAATCTAAAGAACTGATTTAAATCAGGTTGAGGCTTTGTAAAACTAATTTGAAAATTTAATGTTGATAAATACAAAGTAATGCACATTGGAAAACATAATCCCAACTATACGTATAAAATGATGGGGTCTAAATTAGCTGTTACCACTCAAGAAAGATCTTGGAGTCATTGTGGACAGTTCTCTGCAAACATCCACTCAATGTGCAGCAGCAGTCAAAAAAGCAAACAGAATGCTGGGAATCATTAAGAAAGGGATAGATAATAGGACAGAAAATATCATGTTGCCTCTATATAAATCCATGGTACACCCACACCTTGAATACTATGTGCAGATGTGGTCGCCCCATCTCAAAAAAGCTGTAATGGAATTGGAAAAGGTTCAAAAAAGGGCAACAAAAATGATTGGGGTATGGAACGGCTTCCGTATGAGGAGAGATTAATAAGACTGGGACTTTTCAGCTTGGAAAAGACACGGCTAAGGGAAGATATGACTGAGGTCTATAAAATCATGACTGGTATAGAGAAAGTAGATAAGGAAGTGTTGTTTACTACTTCTCATAACACAAGAACCAGGGGTCACCAAATGAAATTAATAGGCAGCAGGTTTAAAACAAATTACAGGAAGTATTTCTTCACACAACGCAGTCAACTTGTGGAACTCCTTGCCAAAGGATGTTGTGAAGGCCAAGACCATAACAGGGTTCCAAAACGAACTAGATAAATTCATGGCTATAAGCCATGATGGGCAGGAATGGTGTCCCTAGCCTCTGTTTGCCAGAAGTTGGGAATGAACAACAGGGGATGGATCACTTGATGATTACCTGTTCATTCCCTCTGGGGTACCTGACACTGGCCACTGTTGGAAGACAGGATACTTGGCTAGATGGACCTTTGGTCTGACCCAGTAGGGCCATTCTTATGTTAAATACCTAAGACTAGAAGGTTTCTTTGTGTTATTTTTTATTTTAGGGGTTGTTGAGTTTTTTTGTTTAAAAGGAAGATTTTACAAAACTAAAATGAATTATAACGGAATTATGAAAACATTTCTAATTTCAGTGAAAATCTCTTATTTATATATTCCTCTGCAGTACTGAAAGTGGAAGTATAACCGGCAGTGTACAAGTTACAAAGGCTTATTGTAAATTTTTGTACAAGCACAGACCAGACTGGGACAGTAGAGAGATGCAGCAACATACATGTAAGGTCCCACAGTTACAATCAAATCCATTGGCACTGTTGTCATTTTAAGTATTGAAGCCTTCATTTTGGGGGAATATTTTTTAGACTAGATAGATTCATATATATGTTGACATCATAATTTTTCCTTTGCCGAAGTGTACAAAACTAATAATGAAATTCCTGGTAATGTATAGTAAGAAATGGGTTACTGGTCATACGTAAACACCATATCATATTAGTGATATTCTGAGAATGCTCCTTTTTATTTGGCTCCATCTCTATAGAATAATAGATAATCAAAATGAATCTACAGTAGAACATGGCTTCCATTTACTGTCCCTTTGACACACTGCATTTGATTTCCTACTCCCAGCACAGAAGTCTTGCCTCAAATCATGAGGTGGGCACCTAACAATGGAGGGCATATTTCTACAACCCCTATATTAATAAGAACATACTTACTTGAGTAGTCCTATTAAAGTCAGTGGGACTGTTTGTGCTATGTGCTACGGAATGTCAATGAGAGTTGAAGAATCTAGCCTCAATTAACTTCTTAAAAATAAAAAAAAAATAAAAGTTGACCCCTAAACTCCTCAAATGCTTTACTGTATCCAGACTGTTCTATTTATACTACTTTCAGGCTGTTTAATTAATTTATTATTAACAATGTCTGAAGAACTTTCTAGTAATAAAATGAAAAATCATTAATTATATAAAACTGACCATAGTGGGCAACATTACAGAAGCACTGTGCAATCTCCAAAAATATCAGCAGCTACGATGTCATTTTGTCAGAAAAAAAAAGGGACAAAACGAAACCAAAATTAAGAGGTCTTGCATCATGCTCTGAAGTTTGCTACACTCAAGTCCTGGCAGACCACCAAGTATAATCAATTCCAAAAACAAGAGCCTTCAGCTAAGAAATCCATGAGTTAAATCCCCAACCTCCATTAGCAAGTGACTCCCAACGGATCTTAATGGCTACACATGGTTATAGAGCAAGTCTGTGCATTGTACTATATATTTTTATACTGTGTAAGAAGTAGTTACCTTGTGCAGTAACGATGGTTTTTTGAGATGTGTCCCCCATGGGTGCGCCACTATAAATGTGTTTGCATCCCTGCACTGCTAGAACTTTGGTAGCAGTGTCCATTCATCCCGTGCATGCCTCCCTTCTCGTGCTCTGCCACAGGGCTAACCAATGCTATGTGAATGAACCCTCCTCAGTTCCTTCTCTCCTGCAGAGTTATGAGGAGAACTCTGAAGTACAGGGGAGAAAGGTGGGCCGTGGAGCACCCATAGGGACAGACAGCTTGAAGAACCATCATTACTACACAAGGTGATAACAACTTCTTCTAGTAGTGTCCCTATGGGGCTCTACTGTAGGCGACTCCCAAGCGGTAGCCCTCAGTAGAGACTGAGGCTTCGGAGACGAGTCTGTTATGGATGATGGTACCGTGGTGCTGAATCTGGCATCTGTAGCAGAGTCCCCGAGGATGGCATAGTGTTCTGCAAAGGTATGTGCCGATCCCCAGGTAGCTGCTTTGCAGATTTCTAATATAGGGATACCCTTGGAGAAGGCGACAGATGAAGAAATCAGTCTCATAGAATGTGTGTGGACTGTACATGGAGGTGCTAAATTGTGAATCTAGTAACAGAATTTAAAACTGTTCAAGACCCATTTAGAGAGTCTTTGAGCTGAAATCGCTGTGCCTTTGGACCTGTCTGTGATGGAGAGGAAGTGTCTCGGAGATATTCTAAAAACTCTTGTCCTGTTCAAATAAAAGGCCAAGGCTCTCCTTACATTGAGCGCATGGAGGATGGCTTCCCTATTATCCTGGTGAGGCTTAGGATAAAAGGCTGGAAGGTAAATGAGTTGCTTCACGTGAAATGCAGAAGTCACTATGAGGTGAACTCTGGATGTGATTTAAGTGTGACTTTGTCGGGGAAGAACACTGTAAATGGGAGATGTGCCATCAGGGCTGCTGTCTCCCCTATCCTTCTTGCGGAGGTAATGGTGAATCTCAGGAACGTCGTCTTCATGGAAAGGTGAATTAAAGAACAAGTGGCCATGGATTCAAAGGGCGGTCTAGTCGGTACTTTTAACACTAAACTGATGTCCCATTGTGGGGTAGGAAGCTTGGATTGGGAAAAGAGGTTTGTTATGCCTTTGAGAAACCTCTTTATAGTTGGTTGGGAAAAAATGGAGTACCCTTCTACCTGCTGGTGAAAGGTCGTTATTCCTGCTAAGTGTACTTTTAACAAGTGAATAGAGAGTGCCATAAGAACGGCCATACTGGGTCAGACCAAAGGTCCATCTAGTCCAGTATCCTGTCTTCCAACAGTGACCAATGCCAGATGCCCCAGAGGGAATGAAGAAAACAGGTAAGCATCAAGTGATACATCCCATCGCCCATTCCCAGCTTCTGGCAAACAGAGGTTAGGAACACCATCCTTGTCCATCCTGGCTAATAGCCATTGATGGACCTATCCTCCATGAACTTATCTAGTTCTTTTTTGAACCCTGTTATGGTCTTGGCCTTCACAACATCCTCTGGCAAAGAGTTCCACAGCTTGACAGTTCGTTGTGTGAAGAAATACCTCCTTTTGTTTGTTTTAAACCTTCTGCCTATTAATTTCATTTGGTGACCCCCTAGTTCGTGTGTTATGAGAAGGAGTAAATAACACTTCCTTATTTACTTTCTCCACATCAGTCATAATTTTATAGACCTCTATCATACACCTCCTTAGTTGTCTTTTCTAAGCTGAAAAGTCCCAATCTTATTAATCTCTCCTCATACAAAAGCCATTCCATACCCCTAATAATTTTTGTTGTCCTTTTCTGAACCTTTTCCAATTCCAATATATATTTTTTGAGATGGGGTGACCACATCTACACACAGTGTTCAAGATGTGGGCTTACCATGGATTTATACAGAGACTATATGATATTTTCTGTGTTATTATCAAACCCTTTCTTAATGATTCCTGATTTCTTGAGATTCAACAACTAGTCTAAGACTATGGGTAGAGTGGCTGTATCTGGGGTGACCCTTTTGGATTGGCACAAAGATCTGGAACCTGTTCCACTTCTGTCGGTAAGTACGACGGGGTAGTTACTTTCCTATTGTGTAATAACACTTCCTGTACCTCTCCAGAGCATGATGTTTCTGTGTGCTGGAACTATGAAGGACCCAGGCTTTGAGCTGTTGTATCCACAGCTTGCGATGGAAAGTGCATCTCTCGTTCTGCAAGAGGAGGTAAGGAGTGACTGGAAGGAGTCATCTGGGGACATAGCGCCAGTTGTGGCAGATAAAGGTACCACGTCTGTCTGGGTGAGTGATCAGTATCTTTTTTTTTTTTTTTTTTTTTTTTTAACTTTCAACGGGAGTTTCAGCAATAGAGGGAATGGGTTCCCAGATCACATAAAGAAAGCCCTTGTCCCATGAGAAGAGGAGAGTGTCTCCCAAGGGATGCTGTCCGATGCCCGCTCTGAAGCACTACTGTGGACATTTCTTGTTCTGGTATGTATTCAGTAGGGCCACTGAGGAGCCGGTGATGTGGACCTGATAGCATGGTCCGCCTCATGGTCTGCCAGTGCCTGGCATGCTGAAGACTGTACCAACATTGATATCTGTACCGAAGAAGCCATGCCCAGGGTGGATTCTATGGATTGTTTGCGCTCAGTCAGTACTGATGAATCCTTGTCTGTGCTCATTGCGTCCTTGGGTATCCCAATATGCTCTGTCAGGGCAGTACTGTGCAAGCCCTGGGTACCAGACTTTGACAGCTTCAATGTTATCGGTACAGATGATACCAACCAAGCCAGAGATCGTTTTCAGCTCAGTCAGGGCTTGCTGTGGGGGACTCTCGGCCCTTTTCTTAGAAGCCTTGCGTGAGTGGCTCATGGGCACCTTTTTGGGCACAGCTCCCTTAGAAGTAGAGGGTTGCTGAAGGGCCATCTATATTAGTAGGAGTTTGAGTCTCAGCTCTCTATCCTTCTTGGATCTGGGCTTTAGTTGTTGGCACAAACTACATTTCTGTAGTACTTGGCTCTCTCCCAGACAGTGTACGCACTGAGAATGTCAGTCAGTCAGTCACTTCGATAGATTCCTTGCAACTAAGACACTTCTTGAAGCCTAGAGAACCAGGCATACCCTGTCCAAGGGGGTCCCCCCACGGGTGGGGGAGGAGGTTGAAGGAAAACAAAGTCTAAAATAAAGCTTTTGAGGTTTGAGGGCAATAAAAGATAAAGGGGTAAAGAAAAGAAAGCTATCCTTTTGGAACTTCCCTAAAATTAACAATTCTGAAGAAGTTAACAATCCGCTAATGGTCACCTAAAGCTCCATCTCTAGCCAGGGACAGTTGAGAAAGAACTGAGGAGGGTTCGCCTGCACAGTGGCAGAGTATGGGGCTGGGGGAAGCCACGCATGCGCAGGTTGAACAGACACTACTACCAAAGTTCGCCAATCAACAGTGCAGGGCTGCAGACACATCTACAATGGAGCACCCATAGGGACACTACTTGAAAAAGACTATTGTTTTGGATCTTTTCAGCAAATCTTATTTAAACTAATTCACACTAGCAACTGGAAGACACACAGTGGATTATGAAATTTGGGATATGTTGTATCCTTTAAGGCACAGAGCAAAATAAGGGGCAGTGCTCCAGGGATAGCACCAGAAGGGATTCTGCCTCAGGAAGGCATGTATCCCTGTACAGTCTATAACACATAAGGAGAGTGCATCTGCTGCCAGGTCCATTAATGGAATGCAGCCTGTTCCCTCTGCAGGTTGGTGTGGAAAGCAGGGTTGGTTCCCACTCCATCTCTTTTGGGCACCATACAGCTGTGGAGGAGTAGGGATGTACTCCCTTTACTCCTGAGTGTAAAGACTGCAACTGTACATGGGTCCTTACTTGGGCCAGTGACTGATATGGAACTGATATATACATTATTATATGAATACTGATTTGTAATAATAACTGTGCCAGTTCAACAGTTTTTCAGAGGCTGAAAATAAATAATGCTATTGGGGTTTTACAAATGCATGGTTTTTTTTTTTTTTTTTTAATAACAACATGTGTGATGTAAGTGCCTTATAAGACATAAGTGTCGTAAAATAACATGATTTGGTTAATTTTTTTCCGGAAACTATTTACAGGTATCATTATACAACCAACACATTCAATGTACAGTAGAATATCAGTAGTGAAAGCAGTGAAACAAGTATGTTCTAAAACTTTTTTAAAAAAATAAACCATTTCAATACTTTGGCAAACTCTATGCCTCCAAGCTACTTAGAATACTACTGTGCGACCTGAAAGATTTTAGCACCTCAACTTTCAAAAGCAACAAGGTTATTTAAAATTATTCAATATGATAACTGGCAACTGTACCCCGCTTCGAAATGCACGCTGAAAGATACTGCAAATTCTTTATCACAGTAAAACAGAAGACTGATGGAATTAACCTTGATCAGCTTTAATAAGACAGGGAAGAAAATATGGTCTTAACCAGTGTAGCTTTCACATTAACTGTATTAAAGGATAAAGTGACACTTTCAGAAACTGAGACAGAGTTTCTAAGAAGATTAAAATCCATTTGGCTATTTCCATTTAACAGAGAGTACAGTTAGAATTTTACACTTCCATCTGGTTTCAACAAGTCTGTCAGTTTATTAGAAAACTCAATGTGTGCATTAATGTAAGATATGGCAATTTCAAGAAAGCTGCAACATGCAATTCCCTTAACAAGAGATCTGAGCCAGACTTAAATGAGGAACCTGTGTGGGCTGCCTGTCTGTAATTACGTAAATTGACAGTTAACAAAAATTCCACTATTCCTGCATCTGTATGATTAGATTTAAAAAATATATTTTAGAGCAAATATTTGGGGAACAGAAATTTAATATTATACACTATTTCAAATTAAGTACTTGTCTAAATAGCAAATCTTTCCAAACATATGCAATTAACATGCAGTAAAAAATGATAATGTGTGTAGACATACTACACATAGGTGGTTTCTACCTTGCTCCGAACAGAATCTACACACCTAAATTTAGTTCTACTTGCACCCCATATTGGTTTGGCTTTACATATAAGTCAAATAAAACGTGTCAGACTAAGAATTCTCTCCACATTTAACTGTTCATGGAGTTATCATGTAGAGCAGGGGTAGTCAACCTTTCAGAAGTGGTGTGCCAAGTCTTCATTTATTCACTCTAATTTAAGGTTTCATGTGCCAGTAATACATTTTAATATTTTTAGAAGGTCTCTTTCTACAAGTCTATAATATATAACTAAACTATTGTTGTATGTAAAGTAAATAAGGTTTTTAAATGTTTAAGAAGCTTCATTTGAAATTAAATTAAAATGCAGAGCCCCCCAGACTGGTGGCCAGGACCCAGGCAGCGTGAGAGCCACTGAAAATCAGCTTGCGTGCCGCCTTTGGCACGCATGCCATAGGTTGCCTACCCCGATGTAGAGTTTCACCTTTGCTAGACCCAAGTTCCCTCTGGCCAGAGGGAAACTCATCTCCCTCTATCCAAGGTAGAGTTAACAAGCTGTACTCACACAGTGAGTCAAAATGAATCTGTCAGCATCTCCCTGCAGAATTTCAACACTGGCTCTACCTGGATGGGTCAACAGACAAATCCTTCCATCCTGCTATATTTATTATACACAAATTATTATTTCTTGTTCATCTGGGCTGGTGTTAGAGAAAAACTTTGTATAAAACAAATGAATATGGGAAAAACAGGCTGACCTGGGTCACAATGCTACCACACAATGGTACTGGGAAATCATCTAAAACAGTGGTTCCCAAACTTGTTCTGCCGCTTGTGCAGGGAAAGCCCCTGGCGGGCTGGGCCAGTTTGTTTACCTGCCGCGTCCACAGATTCGGCCGATTGTGGCTCCCAGTGGCCGCGGTTCGCCGCTCCAGGCCAATGGGAGCTGCTGGAAGCGGCGACCAGTATGTCCCTCGCCCCGCGCTTTTAACTAATCTACAGGGCAACTGCTTGAGCACTGACTTACAATTTTATTTGCTTTGCTAACATTTACTAGAATACCAACTAACAAGTTTCTGCTCATTATTGCTCCCTACAAATAAGATATCAGTACAAGTGTACAGGAAGACCAGAAAATTCAAAATAGACAAATATAGTGGGTGAAACTGACCTTTTTGGCAAAAATTCATGACTTTTTTCACCAATTTGTTGCATATTATTGTGGACTACTCCATGTTTATATTTTTTTTTTTTTACAAATTTAAGGGTACTGAAAAGCATTCACAATCATTCTTGACTGATTAGTAGAGTTGGAACCACTTGACTACTGGATGCAGTACACTTCTTTTGAATTAAATCTTGCCTAAGAGGTGTAAGTGTAGCTGGTAGTTGCCTACTAAGTGTGTGGACTGAGCTCAGAATCGCATAGCTCTTTGATCCACACTTTGTCCTTGCCTATACTCCCATTAAGTGAACCATAATATTTTCTGGAAAAATATCTTTACTTTTGCGAAGTCCTTTAATAAAAGACACTATCTGGCAATGCTAGACTTTGAGGCAGCCAATTTTTTCTTGCCTGTTCCCTATCGAACAGTCTTTCTAAATTATACAAATCTACCTTCTGGCTGTCACACAGTGAAAATCCCTTGCCTTCTCGGATTCAGGGCTTCGGAAAAATAAAGGCAAAACAATATCTTGCTTCAAATGAAATTTTGTATTCACTTTCAGAATGAACTTGTATATAATAAACAGAATAATCCAGTCCTATGAATTGGAAAGTTACTGTTCACTTAAAAATAAAGCAAAAAAGAGAAGACTTTTGATCATTAGTTGAAAGAAAGTAAGAAATTGTTCTAGAACAGCACTTTTGTAATAGCTTAAAGAATACAATTTTATTTCTAGGGTCTGATACTCTGGATTTTTCTCTTCGGAATAGAATACCTGTCATTTTCAGAAACTTCAGGTCACCAAGTATCATCCTAGTGACATATTTTGTTATTTTTCTTAGATTGTCCCAATGACCGCTTCTCAAATAAAAGGTATGTTCCTTCCAGGGCTTTGTCTAGTCCCTCCTGAAACCTTTTCTAGAATGGTCTTTCTGACTCACATCAGATGCCAAATAGCACTCAGACTTGACAGCAGGCTTTAAAGGTGGTCTTCTACCCTGCTGTTAGTAATAAGATAAATACCTATTGAAAATAGCCTTCATTTTGACAAAAAAAGTCTGTAGTTTGGAATGCTGGATGAGATCCTGGTGAAAGAGTAACTAACATTGCTATCTTGCAGTGAAACAGTATAGAGAAACTGGGCTTCACCCTAGATGCAGTTTAAGTGAGGTCATTCAAATATGGGTGCATGTAGACTCCAATAATAAACTCACTGGTACCACCACCAGTATATTCTGTGAATACTCAAGATGCTGATCTCTGAAATTTTCGTTTATCAGTACACTGGTGTGATTTGTTTAAGCCTATGAAGACTAATTCCTTGGTCTGGATCACTAGGGATACAGCAAATATTTGTATCCAATAACGAGACTTTTCTAGGGAGAGATTTCATTTTCTTCAGAACCAAGACTGTTCTGAATTTTCCTGTTCTTTTGGGAAGTAGAAAGATAATGGAATACAAACATGTATCTCTTTAATTTGCTGGTGTTACAAAGATGGTTTCTAGCTCTAGATTTGTTAGACTTTAAATAAAAACGGTTACTTAACCTAATCTTCTAGATGTTTTGTCCACATGCACCCTATGCAAGTGAGACTGGATTCTTTTACCCAACAGCATCTGTAGGAGATGAACCTGCACCTACAAGACTTAAGGTACCCCCCCCCCCCCCCGCCACCAAACTGGAGGGCATAAAAGACAGCTTGGGTTCAACTTTCCCTCAGTTCTGTCACCAATATGGAATCCCAGAGGAATAGGACTTCACAGTAATGTAGAAGGGCAGAACACAGAATCCATGTGGACAATCTTCTCAAAGAACAACAGTTTACTGTAAGGTAAGTAATTGTTCTTCCTCTGAGTATTTTTCCATATGGGTCCCAATCCCAGTGACTGATAAACAGCTAGCTGTTTGCTCAGCAGTGGGTGCTAGGAGTCCTAATTAAACAGGGGCTGTAGGATAGTCCTCTCAAAACTGGCATTTGATCTAGAAACTTCACATAGCTGTCTTACAAATTTCAGAAACAGGGACATTCTTCAAACAGGCAGAGGAGGCTACCTGAGCTCTAGTGCAAAGATTCCCAAACTTTTCTTATTGCATACTCCCAGATCTACAAGTATCACTGATACTTTGTGTTCTTCTTAACACTACCTGTCCTTAGCCATCTGTCCATATTTCACTGCTACATACAGCTATAATTAAAGTGTGATGTATACAACTGAAAAAGACACCCTGAATAAGACCCAGGGTAGATCCTTTCCAGCTTGACTGTGAACCTTTGATAATTACTCTCTGAGTAGTGTTCCCTCTAATTTTTCCCACCCATGTGCGGAATAAATTCTGTTATGTTAACCAATATGAAGGTGATGTGTGACCTTCATATTGGTACAGTAACTCCTCATGTAAAGTCGCCTCGGTTAACGTTGTTTCATTGTTGATCAATTAGAGAACATGCTCGTTTAAAATTGCACAATGCTCCCTTATAATGTCGTTTGGCAACCACCTGCTTTGTTGACTGCTTGCAGGAAGAGCAGCCCGTTGGAGCTAGTGGTGGGAGCTTGGAACCAGCGTGGACCAGCAGCCCCGGTATCAGCTCCCCGCACCCCTAAGTTCCCTGAGTGGCAGCCGCCCAGCAGGTTATCAATTGCCAGGCAGTTCAGCTGTCCCTCCCCCCACTACCATGTGCTGCTCCTGCCCTCTGCCTTGGAGCTGCTCCCCGGAGCCTCCCGCTTGCTGTGCAAGGGGGGAAAGAAAAAGGGGGCTAATGTCAGGGTGTCCCTCTCCCCCCTGCTCCTGCACCCCGCTTACCCCATCTCCAAAGAGCGGGGGACACACGACAGGGCTCAGGACAGAGGGAGCTTGCTGACAGCTTGCTGATCTACTTAAAAAGGCAGTTTACTTAGAGTGGGGTCAGCGTACTTAAAGGGGTAATGTGTATCTCTCTCTCTCACACACGGTATGTGTCTCTGTCTGCCATGCACCCTCCCTCCATTAGTGCTGCCTTGTAGAGTGTGAGGCTACATTAACAACAATGGGTTAACTCTTGAGAGCTCAGCCACTTGCTAGTTCATCATTTAGCACTAAGGCATTCCCTGGGAAATATCCCACCCTCTGACTTCACCACCTTAACCAAGCTTCACAATCATCATCACTGCGTACCAATATTAAATTGTCTGTTTAAAACTTTGTGTATGTGTATATATATAAAATATAGTCTTTTGTCTTTAGTCCCTGGAACCTAACTCCCTCATTTACATTAATTCTTATGGAGTGTGACGTTATTGACAGAATCTGTAACCATATAGATCACTGTTGCAACCACTGTTATATATTTGCAGTAAATATTGTACAATGGTTGTCGTGTGAGGTGTCTATGGGAAGGTTATGATTGGCTGGTTATAACTGTGCTAGCTGTATGTGTGTATCATTTTTGTGGTTGAAGTTATGAATATTGGCTTTATACTGTCTGTATTTCAAACTTATGCTATGCTTCTGGGTGACATCCCAGACAAGTTGTTGTCAGCTCTGCCTAGAACTGCTTGATAGCCCATTAAGGACCATCAGCTATACAATTAACCCATTGAGAGAAGGCAGACACACCATCTTATCTGAGGAGGGCCAGGGGAGGATGTCTCTGTCCTGGTTGGAGCTGCTCTGGCAGGCTGAGCAGTGCAGCCGCAGCCTGCTCCGGCAGGCCAGACCAGGCGACGTGGCAGCAGCATGTTCCAGCGGGCTGGGCCGGGGGGGCATGGCTGCAGCGTGCTCCAGCGGGCCGGGCGGCGCAGCCACAGCCTGCTCTGGGGGGCGGGGCCGAGCGGCACAGCTACAGCCTGCCAGCCCCAGAGCTGCAGCTGCTTCAGAGGCTGGGGGGAGAGCAGCGTGGCCAGAAGCGGAGAGATTCTGGCCCTGCCTCTTACCTTCTGACTCCGCTGTCTGTGCTGCCTCTCCTTGTTCCCTCTGTTGGGGGGAGGGGCTATGTCCCACCTCTCCCTCTCTATACCCATTCATAAGCGAACCCCCTTCTCTGGTGCTTCCCTTTTTTACTAAAAAAATTTGGCTGATGAACAAGTATATATGGTATTTTAAAATGCTTTGGAACAAAGGGGAAGAACGTTTGTTTTTTTTAAATCTCAAGGAAGACTCTTCCCCCAGATCTCTGAATGAGATAGTATTCTACCTTTGATCCACTGACATTTTACTTCCACTTTTTCCTAAAATCCTGACGAAAAATACTGCTTCACATCCATGCTTCACGTATACTTACAATGAAAAGAAATAATAAATCCACCTAATGAGATTGAAATGGGTAAAAATATTTAAAATGGCTTGATAAACTAGTGCAGTGCTTTGAAATGTGGGAGACGTGTCAGATTGCCATTCCCCATTTCTCGCTGGAGGGATAGAGTCTAAGAGAAATCAAACTCAGGCCTCCTGAATGGCAGAACAAAGCAAAAAACAAGCCTACACCACCAAACCAGGCCAAAAATGAGAGTTTTGATCAATAAAATGGGTTTACAGCCTATGATTTTGCCATAGATCCTTCATATGACACAGGAAGAGGTTAAGAAGGATGTTGTATGTCAGATTTTAAAACTTTTGGAAGCATATGTAAATAAATAAATGTCTTCAATTACTTTTAAACAGGACTGATTTTTAAACAGGCTGCTTCAAAAACCATAGACATGAGACTGCCACCATTATGAAGGACTGTTACCTTGACGGCTGCAGGGAATTCATTTGACCTGAAGCCTATTACTATGACAAAAACTGTAAGAGTTCAGCATAGCAAGTGATGATTGTTTAGAAAGTATCACTACTTTTTCCTCCCCTGACCAAACACTTAAATATTTGTTTGAGGGCAACATATGTTTTCTGTTCAAATGGTACTCAAGGACCTTTTTACTGGAATGACTGTTTTGCAGCCAATTCCTAAAACAGCAGCATTCATTAGACAAACAATGGCTTTTTCCTCGGACAACCTGAAAAGCTCTTCAAGTGTCTTTAGATTCACTCACTACTTATACACTATTACTGCACTAGAAATACTTTCAAGAGCTCGGAAACCTGCTCTCATCTGGTCACCTCTCAGCACTGAAAGAGCTTGTACATGCTCCAGTTTCAGGCAATAACTACTCTTTTTATTTCTAATAATATTCCCTGGTCTAGTACCTTGTCATTTAAATCCTCCTTATCGCTCATTGTCCCTTTCTTTGAGCAGGACTGGAACACTATAGGGATTTTTTAATAAAGTATTCTGGCTTTAGGAAGTTTAAAGTCTTTGACCTTGGTTCTATTGGAAGAATCCTGTAGGTATTTCAGAAACTGCCAGGCACTTTCCTCACCAGAAGAGGTACTGAAAGATCGATATGATTTCTTATAATTTGTGAATTCTAGCCCAGTGGCTTGACATCCAGCTGGGGTAAGGGCATGAGTGGGCTTCTGTCTCTTACCTTATCATTTGAGGACCTTCTTTCCTCTGATGTATGTCCAGTAGGCAAGGAGGATTTGGAAGACGGAGAGACGGAGGCCAGAGCATACTCGCTCTTATTACAAGAAGTGCAGAGTTCATTCTCCACACTTGGTGGAAGTAACTGACATTTGGAGCATTTTTGCTCCATGGTTGGTATGACAGTGAACCAAAAATATATACCTCCGCTGGTGAACTGGAAAAGTAGTCCCAAAGCAAGATACCACTTAGATGAACTTTATCTGTCTGGGAATGCCGCCAACAGAACAGTAGTTATAATTCCCAAATCTGCAAATTAACGTATACAGTTTCTATAACACTGCTTCCACGGCTGAGATGAAAACAAGATGGAGAAGGCACCAAAGCCACACCAACCTGATCCACAATTTGTTTCTATTCCCTCTCTGGCAGTAAAGTTTACTCTAGAACCCTGAATTACTGGAAAGAAATGTTACAGGAACGCAGTCATTTATATAATATATTTATAAGGGCTCTCCTGCCTCTCTCTGGTAAGTGCTCTCATGCACTGTTAGGATGATAAACAGATACCATGAACCAACAGTTAGTGGTTATTTAATCCCAGAGACAGAGAAACAAGGGAGCCCTTTGATAATATATTACAAAGCACCAAAATACTTCCATTTTTCTCAACAAGCAACAAGAAATAATTATTTTACTCTCCACCCTTAGAATTGTTGTTACTGCTGTAATGGAACATCCCAGAAGCTGACAGTTTCCCTGTGTCTCTCTTTGAATGTGAAAATTCTACAACATGAGGCAATACTGGAAAAAAAGGCACTTAAAACAATGGTGATCCTCTCCTGTAATGGCATGTATTAAAGAAAAATACATATTTAAGGAGTCATGTTTATCAAAGGAGTCACTGATCTCATTATTTCAGTGCATTTTAAAAGATATACACCTGACTTTACATAGTTGGGAATTTTTGATTGTGGCTATGGCAATATGATAGTTCAATCAATTGAACGAGATTCTGCCAAGTTAAAACCTGTACTGCATGGGAAGCTAAGAACAGTGACACAAGTGAGAGCTAGAGGTCTATAAGTCACACTATTATGAGGACAATAGGGTAATGGATTCCAGGGACATGGGGTGGGATTCCAGAGCTAAAATGTCAGCAGCCAGAAGAGCATTTTAAATATTTGTAAATTGTTTTTAAAAGTATTACAAACATTAGTTTGATTTTTGAAATCATAAAAAGTATATTTTAATTAAAATGTGACTATTGGTATTTTCGCAACATCAATGTATGATGCCGCCCGTGACCACTGTGTACCATGTTTTGCATAAATTTACTATGATGAACCACTAGCCATAAATATTTGATTTACTTGACCACTGTTTTTGCAGTTAGCTTCGTTTCTTACTCAATCTGTTAATGCAAAATTAATTCTGAATATGTTAAAAGGGAACGTCAAATATTAAAATTAATTATGAAAGTAGCCAGTCTTTGCCAAAGATTGATATTTTTAAAGTTGTTTGTAAATATGTCGAAAACTGGTACTAAGTTTCTTCAGTAATTTCTACTATAATAACAAAGGTGACAGAAATTTTAAAGTGTAAGGGATCTCACTTGAACATTTATTCTCTGTTATCCCACTGTGTACAACTCAAGTAATGGAACCCTATTCTGGATGGAATGTAGGGGTTAAATCTACCCACAGAACCAGGAGCTAGTAAAATGGAAGTTATGTAGCTTTTCCTCTGGCTTTCACACCACAGCTGCTATTCCAATGTCAGCCCCTTTGTGACATTTGTATGTGGTGCTGGAATCTCTAGATCCATAAAACCACAGACCTTGCAACCCTTCCCCTGGTTTACTCTCATCAGCCCCTTAAGATCCTAATATATGCAAGCGACATCACAGACCCTTTATGTAGTATTTACAGAGTGAATAGTAACTTTATGGTGCTGTCCTCGGATGTAGTCCTATTGCACAGTTATTATGCAGGGCTTACATGGTAGAGAAAGACCTTGTGCTAGTCCTCTTTACTATAGGTGATTTTCACTCTGTATATACATAGCAAAGAATGCCTCAGGTGAGTTTGGATGTACAAAATGAAAACACTGTCTTTTCCATACATATCCATACTTTATGATTAGCAATCAAAACCATATGGTGGTAATGAATACTGTTTTTCTGGCACTTAGCTTCCAGCAAATTTTTCAAATATAACCGATTTTCTACACCAATATTCAGTTTATCAGTACCTCCAGTGTAATCCTGCAGCATGCAAGATAAAACTCCTACAGCCACATGGCCATGCTGAGATAACCAAGCAATTTGAGAATGTTCTAAAGTGGATCTAAAGAAGCGCAGTCATCTTACCACCGCATACTGCCCTGATGTGTCTGGTTTTGTTTTTAAAGGGTTACATTCTTAAAACAAAAAACATTTAAAAAAATGCTTTAAAAATATTTTTGCACTTAATATATGGTTTCATATTAATATTCAAATAACTAAAAAATATTTTAAAATGACTGTTTCTACTAAGTTTAAATCTGAATGGAGATTTCATTATCCCTTTAAATAAAAGGAGAATTGCGTACTGTAGAGTTTAGCTTCCAGATTCTTCTTAGATAATTTATTTTAAAACCAATTAGAGCTATACGCAGTCTGTGCTGAAAAATGCTTTGTCTTTGGTCCTGATACTGCATGGGCTGGTTTCAAGGGGACTACTCCTGTTATTAGACCTAGCAGTGTTTGCAGAGATCCCTAGTTCCTAACATTAAACAAAGCCTATCACAACATATATAAAGCTTTGTTTATGTGACATAATATGAGAAATGAATGGCTGCTTTTTAATAAACTGGAATACAAAATAGGTAATGAATATATCTCATACTTCTTTATTTTCTTTCCTGCAGCTTTAAAGATGAACTGGAAAAGTAGTCCCAAAGCAAGACAGTTCACCAGCGGAGGTGTATATTTTTGATTCACTGTTCTAAGATGAGGCCGACAGACCTAAATGGGTTTATAATTGAAGAAATAATGATCCTCCTGAATGATTAACACAATAGATATGTCAAGTAATTTAAAGATGACTGGCAGAGCTACAGCTAAGAGATAAAAGCCCAGTATTGATTACTCGGCATCTGCATAATTTAGAAGAGTTTTATCACAGAAATCCTGTTAATTATTATGACAAATTGTCCATTTATCTAAATAAACATTTTGTCTAATCTCTTTCCTCCTCCTTTAGATTGACTAAGCATTACTGTCTCAATGCGCAGGATATCTGAAGTGGTTTAATTGCATTAGATCACAGCAGACTGTAGTGTCTTTACCAATGCTCATTTTGGCAGTTTTGTTAACACTGAATTGACTTTTAAAAGTGTTGGCAGTTTATGAAAAAGTTGCATCTGTAAACCAGAGAGCCACCGAATACGATATAAAAATAAAAAAACTCAACTTAAAATTTTTCATATTACAAGTTCTTCAAAATTTCTAATCAGAGCAGGTAAATTTCTCACCCAATGCCTTTTGTACCACCTAAGCTTTGCCTATCTATGATGAGGAGGGAAGAAGGATGCACTATACACCTTCCACACCCGCTGAGTGCTAAGGAAAAAGAGCTCTTTGCTGACTCCAAGACAGACACCACCTTGGAAAACAGATCGAAAACTAGCTATTTGATCTGCACTCAAAAATCACGTTTGGAGTACATCAGACAGCAGTTGCAACTCCAGAGGTGAAGGTAAAATTGCAGCTATGAAAAGTTTATTGAGAGAGTAGTGTTGCAAGCCGCACAACTGTGAACTCCAAGCCTACCTCCATGGATACTGCTTGTGAGTCACCTAGAATGGAATCGATGTGAGCAAGCATTCGAAGAAGAAAAAATGGTTACCTACCTTTCGTAACTGTTTTTCTTTGAGATGTGTTGCTCATGTCCATTCCATTAGCCACCCTCCTACCCCTCTGTCGGAGTTGCTGGAAAGAAGGAAGTGAGAGGGCCTAGGGCTGCGGCCTCCTGATATACCAACGCATGAGCGTGGCACTCCAGAGGGTGTCATAGCCGACCCTACGGATACTGCTAAGTCAAAAATCTCTGACAACTTTGCATGTGGGCGCTCACACACCTAGAATGGAATGGACATGAGCAACACATCTCGAAGAACAACAGTTACGAAAGGTAGGTAACTGGTTTTTTTTAGTTTTTAATCATTTAAATAGATTGTTTGAATAATAAGCTAAATTCTACTGAGTAACCTTCAGTAATCAGCTTTAGCTGAGTTAGTGAAGTATGGTAAAAGGCATAGATATGAAATTAGCATAAAAATATGGAAATCACTACAGTATATCACATCATTGAAGAACAATGATATAATTTAAAAAAATAATTTACTTTAATCTCAGATCTTCCTTTGAAATATCTATTCACAAACACCCATTCCTTCCACAGCCTGTTGTACACGGGCCAAGCACTCCTGCTCATCTGCATTTAACCGGGCAGCAGCCAAGTGGTCAAGTGCAGCGCTGCCAGGTTCGGGTGCAGGAGACCGCCGTGGTTCTGGGACAGTAGATCCAGCCAGAGAGGCAGCTGCAGTGGGGCCACCACCAAGAGGTCCACAAAAGTTAGCGAGGCCAAGCCAGGGCTATCAGGATTACCTTTGCCCTGTCCTGTTTGATCTTTATGTGGACCCTATGGATTAATGGCACTGGTGGGAAGGCATACATCAGAACCCCATGGAAGTAAGAAGGCATCTGACAGAGAATCTCTGTCAAGCCCCCGAATTGAACAAAACACGTGGCATTTACTTTTCTAATGGTTGTGAACAAGTCCACTCGGGTAATTCCCCACCTTTGGAAGATCACTCTGACCACCTTGGGATGGCGAGATGACAAGGTTCTGCTGAGGCGATCTGCTAGTACATTCCTGGCCCCTGGAAGGTGCATGGCCACAAGATGAATGGCATGCTGCACACAGAAGACTGAAAACCAGAGAGCTTCCTGGACAAGGGCTGACAACCTGGCTCCACCTTGCTTGTTGATATAAAACATTGCGGCAGTGTTGTCCACCTGGACTTGTACCATCCTGCCTAGGACCGGAAAGCCAGGCAGACCATGCGAACCGCTTTGAGCTCCCTGACATTTATTTGGAGGGAGTGATTGTTCCACAATCAGTGGCCTTGTGTGCTGAAGTCACCCAGATGGGCTCAAGGCCACCCAGATGGGGTCTGGTACTCTGACTTCCAGGTCTAGAAAATGCCTCGTGGGGATGTAGAGCGATGCCAGCCACACCTGCAGAGGCTGGAAATGGAGCCAGGCATGACGGCCCACATAAGTGCAAGCTGCCATGTGGCCTTGTAACCTCAGACAGGTGCAGGTGGTAATGAGCGGGTGGCCCTGTACATGAGAGATCAAGACTGATATGGCTTGAAAATGGGACTCCCGAAGGAAGACTCTGGCCCATGCAGAGTCGAGAACAGCCCCTAGGAATTCCATTCATTGCACGGTATGAGGGTCAATTTCTTTTTGTTTACTAACAGGCCCAGGTGAAGACACGGGGAGCGCACCAGATCAAGATTCCTCTGCACTCAATCCCGCGATCTGCCCTTGATCTTTGAGGTAAGGATAGACCGTGACCCCTCGACGTCTCAGATAAGCAGCTACTGAGGCCATTCATTTTGTGAATACCCGTAGGGCCAACCAGAGACCAAAGGGTAGCTCCATAAATTGAAAGTGGCGCTGGCCCACCACAAAACAGAGGAACCGTCCGTCCGTGGAAGATGGAAATATGAAAATAAGCAGCCTTGAGTTTGAGACCGGCATACCAGTCTCCCAGATCCATGGAGGGAATGATAGAGGCCAGGGAGACCATGAGGAACTTCAACTTCTTGAGATATTTGTTGAGTTGGCGCAGGTCGAGAATGGGTCTTAGGCCCCCTTTTGCTTTCAGGATTAGAAAGTAGCAGGAATGGAACCCTTTCCCCCTCATTTCCCAAGGGACCTCCTCCACCACCTCCAACTGCAGAAGGTTTTCAACCTTCTGAACGAGGAGTTGCTTACGAGAAGAGTCCCTAAAGAAGGACGGTGAATGGGAATGGGAGGGGGGATATAGCCAAGAATCGCAGGGTGTAGCCCAGAGATATTATTCCTAACACCCAGCTGTCTGATGTGACTCGCAACCAGGCCGGTTGGAAGGGACGTAAACAATCGAGAAAGCAGTAAGGTGGATCCATAGTGATTGGGGCATTGCTCTCAAGTGCACCATCAAAACAAGCACTTCTGGCCCCCCAAGTGTTTTGCCGGGCCAGGCTGAGCTGGTCAGCGGGAGGTGGAGGGACAACGACGACTGAAACTTGTGTCTCTTTTTTTGCCTCGGTCTTCACAGACAATGTCAGCTCCCAGACTGCTGGGGAGGAGGTGAGCAGCCCTCAGTGGCGAAAGAACAGGTTAAGGACTATTTAGAAAAGCTGGATGTGTACAAGTCCATGGGTCCAGATCTAATGCATCCAAGGGTGCTGAGGGAGTTGCCTGATGTGATTGCAGAGCCAATTGGCCGTTATCTTTGAAAAAGCGTGGCGATTGGGGGAGGTCCCAGATGATTGGAAAAAGGCAAATATAGTGATCATATTTAAAAAAAAGGAAGAAAGAGAACCTGGGGAAATACAGACCAGTCAACCTCACACTTCAGTCCCTGGCAAAATCATGGAGCAGGTCTTCGAGGAATCCATTTTGAAGCACTTGGAGGACAGGAAGGTGATCAGAAACAGTCAACATTGATTCACCAAGGGCAAGTCATGCCTGACCAACCTGATTACCTTCTATGAAGAGATAACTGGCTCTGTGGATATAGGGAAAGCAGTGGATGTGATATATCTTGACTTTAGCAAAGCTTTTGGTACGGTCTCCCACAGGATTCTTGACAGCAAGTTAAAGAAGTATGGACTGGATGAATGGACTATAAGGTGGACAGAAAGCTGGCTAGATTGTCGGGCTCAACGGGTAGTGATCAATAGCTCCATGTCTAGTTGGCAGCTGGTATCAAGCGGAGTGCCCTGGGGTCGGTTTTGTTCAACATCTTTATTAATGATCTGGATGATGGGATGAATTGCACCCTCAGCAAGATTGCAGATGACACTAAGTTGGGTGGAGATACAGATACGCTGGAGGGTAGGGATAGGATCCAGAGTGACCTAAACAAATAGGAGTGTTGGGCCAAAAGAAATCTGTTGAAGTTCAACAAGGATAAGTGCAGAGTCCTGCACTTAGGAAGGAAGAATCCCAAGTACCGCTACAGGCTGGGGACCGACTGGCTAAGCAGCAGTTCTACAGAAAAGAACCTGGGGATTACAGTGGACAAGAAGCCGGATATGAGTCAGCAGTGTGCACTTGTTGCCAAGAAGGCCAATGGCATATTGGGCTGTATTAGTAGGAGCATTGCCAACAGATCAAGGGAAGTGATTATTCCCCTCTATTCGGTACTTGTGAGGCCACACCTGGAATATTGAGTCCAGTTTTGGGCCCCCCACTACAGAAGGGATGTGGACAAATTGGAGAGAGTCCAGCAGAGGGCAACAAAAATGAATGGGGCCCGGGGCACATGATTTACGAGGAGAGGCTGAGGGAACTGGGGTTATTTAATCTGGAGAAGAGATGGGGGGGGGGGCGTGATATGATAGCAGTCTTCAACTGTCTGAAGGGGAATTCCAAAGAGGATGGAGCTAGGCTGTTCTCAGTGGTGGCAGATGACAGAACAAGAAGCAATCGTCTCAAAATACAGTGCGGGAGGTCTAGGCTGGATATTAGGAAAAACTATTTCATTAGGAGGTGGTGAAGCACTGGAATGGGTTACCTAGGGATGTGGTAGAATCCCTAATATTCTGTGATTCTCCTAGCGGAGCCCTGCCGAGATGGACAAGGCCTGGGAGATGGGGGCGGCCTGAATTGTTTCCTCACCAACTGCAGAGTATGCATGCCCAGCAAACAGAGGGTGGCTTGTGTGGCTTTAAGCCCATGCAGCCTCACATCCGTCTGTTCTGCAAAGAGTCCGTACCCATCAGATGGGAAGTCCTGGATGGAGGACTGCATTTCCTAGGACAGGCCTGCATTTGAAGTCATGAATTGCGCCTCATAATCATGGCCAAAGCAACCACCCTGTCTGCCGAGTCAGCTGAGTCCCAGGCCATCTGGAGGGAACATCTGGCCACTGTCGTGCCCTCCTCTACTAGGGCTACAAACTCTTGAGACAGGTCCTGGGGCAGAGAGTCCTTAAATTTCCTGAGGGAGTCCCACAGATTAAAGTTAAATCTCCCCACTAGCACCTAGTGATTTGCCACCCTGACTTGAAGGCTGGCCGTTGAATAAATCTTCCACCCAAAAAGGTCCAGCCTTTTGGCTTCTTTATTCAAGTTCATGACCATCCTTTGGAAAAGGGCTTGATGCTCTTTGAAACTGTCAGGTGGATTAGCGTGAGATGGTCCAGCCATTGCCTCATCGGGTGACGAAGAGGACGACTGAACCACCAGGGGAGAGCCTGGCGCATCATTCCCCATGGAGGAAGGGACTTTAGAGATGGGTATCTGCTCCTCCACCCCAGTGTCCTATTCCGCTCCATGTACTGAGCCCAGTGCCATAGGCTGTTTTTCCAAAGTGGCCACTGAAGAGTGGTAAGAGAAGGGCATCAGCAACTGGCTTGCCCCACACATTCCAGTAAGGCCACTGAGCAGGCCACTGACCGTGCTGCCAGGTCGGCATCGCAAAGGTCGATGAAGTCTCCGATGCCCACGCGGGCTGCTGCTGCCTCAGCAAGGAGCTGAACTCCTGATCTGACCTGGAGGAATCCCCTTCCGGAGACCATGGTGGGGTTGTCAATGCCGGGGTTTGATGTCTAACTGTCGCCGTAGGTGAACAATGCATAGGAACGTATTCCTGGGGATCAGTGCCAGGAACGCGGAGATTGGTACCGCCCCAGAGATCTTGGAGACGGGGATCTGCGCCGTGGAGTCGGCGGACGGGAGGTCGACTGGTGCCGGGTGTACTGTGACCAACGTCTCCCTCTGAACAACCCGTGTCTAGTTGGTGGAGATAGCGAATGCACTGCCAGCCAGCTGGAGCCCTCCGCTGTGGAGACAGAGATCTCCACCGCAGAGACAGGGAACTCTGCCTCAGCTCTGGGGACCGATGGCGTTCACTAGCCCTCTGAGGGGCTCTTACAGTTGGCTTGCCCTCCTAGGGAGCCTTCGCCGGATCCAACGTCGTGGAGGCTCCAGGGTGGCCCAATAGTGAGTCTCTGTCCCCTGCTCCTCCTGGGACTAATTGTTAAACTATTTACAGGGCACTGAGAAATGAAAAACAGGAAGAACCGCTATCCACTTGCTAGGTAAAGGGAAAGTGCGCCAACCAACCATCACAGATGGTAAGAAGGAATTGAGAGGGTGTAGGGCTGGCGGTGCCTGATATGACCGCAGCACTCCAGAGGGTGCCAGAGCTGATACCTATGGATACCGCGAAAGCAAAAAACTCTGACAACTGTGCACATGGGCGCACACACACCTAGAGTAGAACCAACATGACTAAGCACTCAAAGAATGTTCATTACAAAAAATGTAACCAAATATTTGGATGAAATCCATGTCGGCTAGAAAAAGACACAGACAGAGATGTGCGCAGGCTAGGAGGAAGAGAAGGGAATGAGGAAAAACAACCCAGTCCAAAAATACAGAAAAAAAGTCTTCTGAAGCCGCAGACTGGCTACAGAGCACCGGTTATTTATAAATATTTTAGTATCACTGCCTGGTTAGAACATTAAGAAAGAAAATCTCTTCCGTACTTGACTTCTGAAATTACTTCTTCCAAAGCCCACATATAACACAGTATTCTTGCCAGCAAGTTAAAGAAGTATGGGCGCACGAATGGACTATAAGGTGGATAGAAAGCTGGCAAGATCGTCGGGCTCAACGGGTAGTGATCAATGGCTCCATGTCTAGTTGGCAGCCCGTTTCAAGCGGAGTGCCCCAAGGGTTGGTCCTGGGGCCGGTTTTGTTCAATATCTTCATTAATGACCTGGAGGATGGCGTGGATTGCACCCTCAGCAAGTTTGCAAATGACACTAAACTGGGAGGAGTGGTAGATACGCTGGAGGGTAGGGATAGGATACAGAGGGACCTAGACAAATTAGAGGATTGGGCCAAAAGAAACCTGATGAGGTTCAAGAAGGACAAGTGCAGAGTCCTGCACTTAGGACGGAAGAATCCCATTCACTGTTACAGACTAGGGACTGAATGGCTAGGAAGCAGTTCTGCAGAAAAGGACCTAGGGGTTACCGTGGACGAGAAGCTGGATATGAGTCAACAGTGAGCCCTTGTTGCCAAGGCGGCTAACGGCATTTTGGGCTGTGTAAGTAGGGGCATTGCCAGCAGATTGAGGGATGTGATCATTCCCCTCTATTTGACATTGGTGAGGCCTCATCTGGAGTACTGTGTCCAGTTTTGGGCCCCACACTACAAGAAGGATGTGGAAAAATTGGAAAGAGTCCAGCGGAGGGCAACAAAAATGATTAGGGGGCTGGAACACATAACTTATGAGCAGAGGCTGAGGGAAAGGACAGTTACTTGTTCCGTAACTGGCGTTCTTCGGGATGTGTTGCTCAAGTGTATTCCACAGTAGGTGTGCATGCTTGCCACGTGCCCCGGTGCCGGAAATTTTTCCCTTAGCAGTACCTGTAGTGGGGGAGCCCCGCTGCGACCCTTGGAGTGGCGCCTCTATATCGCGCCATAAAGGGGGCTGCGCGCTCCCCCCACCCTCAGTTCTTTCTTGCCAGACAACTCCGACAGAGGGGAAGGAGGGCGGGATGTGGAATACACCTGAGCAACACATCTCAAAGAACGCCAGTTACGGAACAGGTAACTGTTCTTTCTTCTTCAAGTGATTGCTCATGTGTATTCCACAGTAGGTGACTCCAAGCTATACCTGATGGAGGTGGGTAGGCGTTTAAGGGTTACCCAGGCGGAGTACCGCCCTACCAAACCCGACGTCATCCCACGTTTGGGAGACTATCGCATACTGCGATGAAAAGGTGACCATGTGCCCTGGGTTTTGAAGCCCCCCACATGGGCTCCCCAGCCCAGGTCCGAGGCATCCGACACCAGATCTAGTGACGGAGGGGGGTCCCAGAAGGGGATACCCTGAAGCATGTTGCTTGGGAGGGACCACCATTGCAGGTCGGCCATTATATAGGGTGGCAACATGATGACCGTCCCTGGCCTGGGAATACTGGGAGGCCAGCCAGAGTTGGAGGGGCCTCATCTTGAGCCTGGCATGTCGCACCACAAAGGTGCATGCTGCCCTATGGCCTAGGATTTGTAGGCACTCCCGTGTCATCGTCACAGGGAAGGCCGTGACCGAGGCAATGAGACCTTTGAGCGTCTCGAATCTGTCCTGGGGAAAGGAGGCCGTGCCCACCAGCGAGTCTAACAGCATCCTATGAAGTGTATGTGCTGAACCGGGACTAACGTGGATTTTTCCTCGTTTACCACTAGGCCTAGACTCGTGCTGGTGTCTAGCAGGAATTCCATCTGCGCCTGCACCTGGGACCGAGACTTGCCCTTGAGCAGCCAGTCGTCCAGGTAGGGGAAGATCTGCAGCCCGTTCCTCCTGAGGTGGGCTGCGACCACCGCCATGCATTTGGTGAAAACCCTGGGGGCCGCAGAAAGGCCAAAGGTGAGGACTGTAAACTGGTAGTGGTCTGTCCCTACCAGGAAGCAGAGGAAGCGCCTGTGGCCCTCGAAAATGTGGATATGGAAGTATGCATCCTGGAGGTCCAGAGCTGCGAACCAATCTCCCGGGTCCAGGGACGGGACAATAAAGGCCAGGGACACCATACAGAATTTGCAGCAAACCAGAAACTGGTTGAGATTCCGCAGGTTGACAATGGGCCTGAGCCCACCTTTCGCCTTCGGGATCAGGGAATACCGGGAATGAAACCGTTTGCCCTGGAATTCCTGAGGTACCCTCTGCACCGCGCCTAGGATGAGAAGGCGTGTCACCTCCTGACTTAGGAGGAGGGCGTGCTCCGGGCCCTTTGGGGCATCCCGGGTCGGAGGATGGTGCAATGGGGGTGAATCGAACTGCAGCCTGTGCCCCTCGGAGATGGTACTGAGGACCCACCGGTCCAATGTTATATGGGACCAATGTACTCTGAAGGCTGATAAACGGTTGCCAAAAACCAACTTTATTAACTGGGGGGGTTCCCCTGGCAACAGGCCAGGTGGCCCCCCGCAAATAATCAAAAACGCCTCTTGCCCTTCGAGGGTCCGGGGCATAGGGCCGAATTGGACTGGCGCTGCGATCTGCGTCTCTGGTCCCCTAGGCCTCTTGGGCGGGGGCTCGTACCTGCCCCTTGTGGGGGGAGCCGAGGGCTGCGGTCTGGGTTTGCCCTTGGCTGGCAGGACATACAGACCAAGTGTCTGCAGGGTGATGCGCGAGTCCTTCAGCCCGTGCAGATGAGTGTCTGTCTGGTCCGCAAATAATGCCTTGCTGTCAAATGGCAGGTCTTGCATCAGGGACTGGGATTCCACTGACAACCAGGACAACGAAAGCCACGACGCCCATCGCATGGAGATAGCCGAGGCCATCGAATGAGCCGCCATATCAGTTGCATCCGAGGTGGCCTGGAGAGCTGCTTTCGCCGCTGTCGCACCCTCAGCAAGTACAGCCCTGAATTCCTTCCTGTCCTGCTCTTGGAGGGAGGGCTTGAATTTTGGCAGAGATCCCTACAAGCTGCTTTCAACTACCTGAAAGGGGTTCCAAAGCGGATGGATCTAGACTGTTCTCAGTAGTGGCAGATGACAGAACAAGGAGTAATGGTCTTAAGGTGCAGTGGGGGAGATTTAGGTTGGATATTAGGAAAAACTTTTTCGCTAGGAGGGGGGTGAAGCACTGGAATGGGTTACCTAGGGAGGTGGTGTAATCTCCTTCCTTAAAGATTTTTAAGGTCAGGCTTGACAAAGTCCTGGCTGGGATGATTTAGTTGGGAATTGGTCCTGCTTTGAGCAGAGGGTTGGACTAGATGACCTCCTGAGATCCCTTCCAACCCTGATATTCTATGATTCTATGAACACAAACTTAATAGTGTTTACAATAGAATTTTATTTTGGGTGATATTTTACTGAAATTAATTTTGTTCAAAAACATTAGCTAGTATAATTTCTATTTCCTTATATCTGCAGTCATTTATTGTGTGAAGTGGGGCTAGAAACTAAGGGCTTGTCTACACTACCATTTACTTTCGTATAATTTATATTGCTCAGGTATGTGAATAATCCACAGCCCTGAGCGACAAATTACACCAACCTCAGCACCTGTGTAGACAGCGCTATGTCAGTGGGAGAGTTTCTCCCGCTGATATAACTACCACCTCTGACGGATATGGAGTTATTATGGCGACAGGAGAGCTCTCTCCAGTTTGCTTAGAGCATCTTCACCAGATGTGCTTCAACAGTGCAGCTGCAACAGTGCAGCTGAGCTACCGGAGCACTTCTAGCGTAGACTAGCGCTAAACCTTCCAATTATGCCAAGTTCCAGCTAACAGTCCAAATGGTTCCAGATATATAAACACACACACACACACACACACAAATGTCATCTGATCATTTAAAAAAACGTTGGATGGTTTATTTCAGACCCTTCCATGAGGTCCAAAGCCATAACCCAATTTTTAACTAATTTTTGTTTGCTAGTGGCTAATATTCAAATTGCTATAATGGTGTGTGTGCAGCCAAGAAAAGTGAAGGGCAGTGTGTGTGCTCATAAGAGTGTGTGCAAAATTAGAGTGTTAGACAGAGTCACGCTCTGTCCCTCACCTCTGATGCCCCAGAAACTGCTCAGACCCATTTTCATCTTGCATGCAGGCTGTATTTTATTCTAAACCTGTCCACTAACAGTAGTACAGTGCAACACCATAGTTTTAACCTCTACTTCTTTCAGCCTGCATTGGCCAGGGCCCTAGGACGAAAGGCAGACTCCCTCTCTCTGGGGAGCTCCTTCATTCCAGGCTCAGCTAGCCCTGTCCTCCTCTCTCTCTCTCTCTAACGCTTCCTTAAGGCCTTTTTATCAGGATGGTGAGCTGAGGGCTAATTTGTTTCTTGCTCCCCACCCTCTCCTTCTGATTAGCTAATGACTCAAGTACCCATTATCAGGGGGAATAATTGAGGCTATGTTGATCAGAGTGCTGACCCACATGTCAGATCTCAGGACTCTGTCACGAAGAGAGACAGATACAGACAGTATTTTGAAAGTGGCAGCACAAAAGCTGACCTGCACCATATACAATGAACACAGGACACTTACTTTAAAAAAAAATCATGTAGTTATGATTTCTAATATTTTTGTTGATTAGCCTGAGAAAAAATAGGAAATTTCAGCTTTGCCAACACAGCAGGTTATAATATAAATGGTGTGGAAGCCTAAAAACTGAGAACTAAGCTGTAATTTAATGAACATCTTACCTAAACCAATCATTTTTTGATGAGCGTTTTTAATTTTAACGTTAAGATTTGGAGCAGACAGTTTTATGTACATCGGTCTAAAATCCTCTTGGGTTTCATGAACATAAACCAAATGGTAAAGTTTGTCCAAAGGTCACTGAGTGTAGGGTTTCTACAAACTCCAAAATACCAAGCCAACTCATCGGTTTCATAATGAAGCTAGAACATTTAACCGTATTTTCTCTCTCACACTCTCTCTCTCACACACACACACACACACACACCCACCTACCTCTTGTGCCAAAGAAGTCTAGAAACATCCTGGCTTGTTGCCATTTTCTTACATGGTTTGGCATGCAGATCTCTCTCCTCCCATATTAGAAGCAGTTAGTTAGCTTATCACATCTTCCTGACTTTACAGGTAGCTGACAAGGAAAGCTTAAGAGTACCTGCCTCCTCAACATAAACAGGATCTCTTCAACATAGAGGTCTGTAAATACTCCTGCTTGTCTCACTGCTGTAATTACCCTCTTCCAGCGTATGGAGCAAACAATGCCCAAGAATACACTATTGGAACAGTCTATTATTTCGACCAACAGTCCAACAAAAGACAACTTACAATGAGCATGATTTATTACATTATTCACAAAAATCACATTATGGGTGTACAGATGCTTGCAGTTCTTCATTACCAACTAATAGGAACTCTCTAAAACAGTGATACATTCAGCTACATTTCTGCTCCAGAATGATTTTATGGGCAGTAACTGCAATAGGACGAGCAATTGTATTTACAGTCCCCTACCTGCTGGTAAGTGGAAAGGCAGTCCACCCTCTCCCCTGAATATATTCTATGAATATGAGACAACAGTAGTTTTCACCTTGCCCTGAAAAGTTCACAGATGTAGAAAGACCCAGCCAATCAATAGAGCTGGTTGGTCCCTCTGGATGGTACTATGACTCCCTCTCAGTTGGCTGCCTGCAACTATATGATGTTCTCTGTTGAGCAGTCAGGCCTCTGACCCCAAAGATGAGCAATTCAATACCATGAGTGGCTACATGGTTCAATGGTATAAGTACGGGACTTACCATAGAAGTGACTGATCTGTCATCTTCTTCATAATTTACTACCGGAGGTGGCTCTTTCCCATCATTCTCCTGAACTTTTTGTTCTAGAAGTTCTTTCTGGGCTGTAAATTTTGCCTCAGTGCATCTTAATTGCTGAACTGTTTGCTTGAGTTCTTCTAGTGCTTGCTTCTGGCTCAGCAAAAGCACAATGCTGAAAAGAAAAAGGACAAGCACAAATTAAACACTGATTATTTTAAAATGAGTTTTTCTTATCAAAACAACATTGGGGAAAACATTTTGTCATTGGTAATTTGGTTTCTCTTTTCTACCTTTCCCACCCACCTATCTCAAGTGGAGGATACCCAAGTTATCTCTTCTTTGAAAAACAGGAGGAGATCTCACTTATGTTCACTGCTCTAAGTCCTTTGCATGAACAAGTCAAATATCACCAAGCTTTCAAAACTGGAAGAAGAATAAAAACAAAGTGCAGCAAGCTTATATGTTGTTGCCGCACCTTCTTTCTCGAAGGAACTACACAATTAGTAAAAACAGAGTTTTCTTTAAACTTTTTCATTAGTAAAATGGAATTAAGGAAATGCCTGTTCTTTTTTCACCCTTTAAAATTCACCAAATCAAGTACAGTATTTCTAGTCTTGAGCAGCATATAGAGAAATAAAGGTATACTCAATTATGGAAATCCTAGAATGTGCATTCTAAATTTAGGCTAGTACCAAAGATTTTATTATCCCTTTTTCTGCAACTTCTTCATTTTGTGTGAGCTGGGCTAGGGTGACACACAGATGTATGCACATGGGGGAAGGAAAATCCTGAGGGAGGGTTGTTTTGGTTTTGTATTTTTTAAGATTGTAAGCTCTTTGGATAGAAATTTTAATCTATGTTTCTATAGCATTTGGTATGTAATTAATAAATAATAAAAATAAAACACATATTACAAGTAAAGAGGTGAATACCCTGAATTTAAAGCCATGTAGATAAAATAACACTGCTTGAATGTTTCAGACATTCTGTTAAGAGCCTCTGATTAAAATAAAAAATAGTAAGAAGAATTCACCCTGGTTCACTAGAAGTGTAAGAATCTCATTAGCTAATTGGAAATTATTTAATTAGCGTAGTGAAAAATAACGGAAAAAGCAAACTTCTAAAGCTTTTGATATTTTTTCAATAGTATCTAATGCATTAAGAAAATGACTGCCTTCAGAGCTCATACTAATTTATTTTTTCATTGTTTTATTCATTAATATAATATAATTTAAGATATTACGCGCCAGTTCACTGTTATTGGAAAGTAATGGTATCTGTCATAGAGTCAATTAAATCTTGACTGAGGGTGGAAACAATCGGGGAGAGACGGGAAGGAACTAAGTACAACCCCAATTCTATTTATCAGTTCTTATAACTTCCGTTTCAAAGTAGAGGCTAAAAGCTATATAATCCGAGCTGGAAAAAGGTTGATCATAAATCACAGAAGATAAGAGTTGGAAGAGATCTCAAGGGGTCATCTAGTCCAATCCCCTGCTCAAAGCAGGACCAACACCAACTAAATCATCCCAGCCAGGGCTTTGTCAAGCCGGGCCTTAAAAACCTCTTTCAGGGATGGTCTAGACAGTATTTGGTCCTGCCACGCGGGCAGGGGACTGGACTCGATGACCTCTCGAGGTCCCTTCCAGTCCTAGAATCTATGAATCTCTAAGGATGGAGATTCCACCACCTCCCTAGGTAACCCATTCCACTGCTTCAACACCCTCCTAGTGAAATAGTGTTTCCTAAAATCTAAGCTAGACCTCCCCCACTGCAACTTAAGACCATTGCTTCTTGTTCTGTCATCTGCCACCATTGAGAACAGCCTAGCTCCATCCCCTTTGGAAACCCCTGTCAGGTAGTTGAAGGCTGCTATCAAATCCCCCCCTTCACTCTTCTCTTCTGCAGACTAAATAACCCCAGTTCCCTCAGCCTCTCCTCGTAAGTCATGTGCCCCAGCCTCTTAATCATTTTTGTTGCCCTCCACTGGACTGTCTCCAATTTGTCCACATCCTTTCTGTAGTGGGGGGCCCAAAACTGGATGCAATATTCCAGATGTGGCCTCACCAAAGCCGAATAGAGGGGAATAATCACTTCCCTCGATCTGCTGGCAATGCTCCTACTAATACAGCCCAATATGCCGTTAGCCTTCTTGGCAACAAGGGCACACTGCTGACTCATATCCAGCTTCTCATCCACTGCAATCCTGTAACCACTGTAATGTAAGCTGGTGACTCCATTCAGCGTAACACACAAAAACTGTGATTTTTTATAATGCTTGATTTGCTTTATTTGTGGCATTGTTTAATATTACAGGCTATTAATATTCAGCATAATATTCAAACGACTTCTACATTCAGTATTTGGAATAAGATGCCTTGAGTAAAGAACATATCCAACCTAGGTCCAAATGTGAAGACAGTTCAAAACACAGATTACGTTTGAGTAGTGTATCTCTGGAAACTCCTTCTTCACAGCCATATCTGCACAATGAGACCTGGTGGATCCACAGTCTAGGACACGCATGTCTAGTTGCTGTGTAGGCCAGTCACGCATGTCTAGGTGCTGTGTAGACATATCCTGAGAACTCCCTCGTTCTGTCCAGAACTGAAATGAACAGCTGGGTAGATCTTCTAAAAGAACTAGTTCTGTCCAAGTAAAATGCCAGAGCCCTTCTGACACCCAAGATATGAAGCCTCTTCATCATTATGAGAATGTGGCTTGCAGGGCAGGGGGAAAGGGTGATAAGTATATAGGCTTGACTGGGGAAACAACTTTAGTGAGGAAATTTGGATGAGGATGTATCCTTAAAAAAAAAATGCATGGAGGATCAGCAACCACAGTATATAACTGTACATAACAGAGGTAATGGCCACCAAAAAGGCTACATTTACAGACAGATGTAACAAAGAAGTGGTGGCCATCAGCTTCAAACATGGCCCCATGAGTGTAGATTGTGACACACTATACCTTGTGGGAGCATCCTGTCATATTCCCCATTTATATATAATTGAGATATTGCATAATAAACAGGCCATGTGAGGTATCCGGGAAAAGGTTATGATCTGCTGAAAGTCACTGTTCTATCTAAATATGTATATCATGAATGCACATGAAGTTATGAGAATTGTGTTTTATGGTTGTCTCTAAAATATGCTGTGGGTTTGGGACGCGCCCAGATACTAGCTCTCCAGAGACAATCTCCTCTCAGGACTGCATCTACCCATCTTAGAGGAACTGTGCTCACCAGATCTCTTGTGCTTTCTCCTCAGTACCAAAGAAGAGAATTGGTGCTTTCCTTCCAACAATCTTCTCTGGGGTGGAAACAGCAATGTCTGGAAGGACACTCCTTGCTGAAATGGAAGCACTCAGCACTGCAACAAGCACAAAGGCTTTGAAGGTGGATGCAAGACAGCCTCCATAAGAATGTGGTTCAATCTCACATCCCTGTTTTTTATACAATGCTTGAAATCTCTATAGATCTGGTCACAGTCTTGAATGTGGACCTCACCCGGACATTTGGAGCAAGGATCACTCACCAGCAGAGATAATCAGCACAAGACTTAAAGCCTGGGGTTCAAGGCATCCCCCAGTACTGAGCATAAACATTTGCACTAAAAATGTCTCTGTCAGAAAACCAAGAAAACAAAGAAAGAAAACCTAGACTAAGTACAATAATGAGTGCCACTAAACAACAAAAATGCCCCCACACACCTACACACTATTTAACTATATACAAATAGGCAGAAAACCAATGATAGTGGGGAAAAACTTGGATAAACAAGTTGACATGCTCCATCTACAGATCACAGCTGATAAAAGGAATGGGGGGAGAGAGGGAGGGTCATGACAGCTCCGCCCTTTATATCATCAATCCATAGCATGAGAGTGCTGAAGGCAAATGCGCCACCTTGATGGATACCACTATGGGGGAAAATCCCCAGCTCTGGGGCACTGGGAACATACAAACCTGAAGTGGAACAGACATGTGCAAATCACTCAAAGAAGAACTGCGTATTACAATATCAACAACTTTTTCCTTTAAAATTTTCACCTTCCAATATCTCTGGCCACACTTACTCTGATTTTTTTTCACAGGTCTTAGAAGATTCTTCTATTTTCTTTTCTAGTTCCAACAAAAGCTCCTCTTTGTTCAAAAGCGTCTGCTGTGTCTGAATCAATTCTTCTACTACTGTTTTCAACCTAGAATACAGGTCAGTGTACAAATCAAAAATATGCATGTACTACATACATACAATTTAAACTGTTTGTGCACATATTTATGTTTCTCTGTATATCTAAAAAGAAGAGCTGAAAATAGAAGCAGCAATCCTTAAATTAGTTTCTATTTTGCCAGTTTCCCTTTCTTGGTAATATGTTTATAAAATTGCTTATTTTGTGAATGTACCTTATTATATGGGGACACTCTAGATGTGGGTGCACACTGTTGGGAGTGAAGGCATATTTTAGGCCTGATAAAAGTCTGCTGTGATTTTTAAGAATCTGTTTGGATAATTTTTACCAGCTTAAAGCTTAAGTAGAACCGCCCATGAAAATGAAGAGTAATCATATTTGTGAGGAAAACAAAAAGATAAAGCATCCATAAAGCTAGAAAAAATTGGTTTGAGTTAGCACAAAACTTGTACCGACCGGGATGGAGAACTGATATGAAACAGAAACTAATGCATATTCATAAGAAAAAACAACAAAAGGTATAAATAGTTAGTCTAACCCGGGGATGGGCAAACTACAGCCCGCAGGCTGGATCCGGCCCCTCAGAGCTTTCAATCTGGCCCGCGGGATTGCCCCCCGTGGCGTCGCAGCCCCACGCCATTCTCAGAAGCGGCCCTCGGGTGGTGGGGCAGACGGCTCCACATGCATTGCCCTTGCCTCCAGGCACCCCCCCCCTCACCCCGCAACTCCCATTGGCCAGGAATGGGGAACCGCAGCCAATGGGAGCTTCAGGGGAGGTACCTGGAGGTGCAGGCATGCAGGGAGCGTGCCCTGGCCCCAGTGCGCACCACTGCCACCCTGGAGCCACTTTAGTTAAGCGGCGCTGGGCCGGAGCTCGAACCCCTCCTGCACTCCGCCCTCCAACTCCCTGCCCTAAGCCCCCTGCCTGCACCTCACACCCCAACTCCCTGCCCTGAGCCCCCTCGTACACTCTGCACTCCACCTGCACCCCAACCCCCTGCCCTGAGCTCCCTGCTGACCCCTTGTGCACCCCAAACCCCTTCCCTGAGCCCCCTCATACACCCTGCACCCCTCCTTTGCCCCAATCCCTTGCCCTGAGTTCCTTCCTGCACACCACACCCCCTCCCACACCCCACACTCCCTCCTGCACCCCAACCCCCTACCCCGGCCCTGCATACAATTTCCCCACCCAGATGTGGCCCTCAGCCCAAAAAGTTTGCCCACCCCTGGTCTAAACAAAGGGAAGCTGAAGAGTTGTATTTGTCTGGTGCTGGAGACGTCTGTGTGATGACTATCCAGATGAACTTCCCACTTGTGTGTAATTGATCACTACTTACTCAGCAGATAAAGGCTTCATTCTTTGATGCAGTAGCACTTAAAATGCTTCTTAGGCATTTTAATTTTTTTTTAAACTTGAAGCAGTTGCTAGGCCAAGAGCGTACACAGTAATATATAATAGAATCAATTTCTTCCCAGCATTCATCCAGTTATTAATTCATTAATATTGATATTCCAGGCAACAGTGGCATAACACAGTTAACAAAAAAGATTGGATTTATTGTTTTGGAGCTTTTCTCCTAATGGTCTACAACTGCCCACACTTTTTCAACTGAAAGAAAAGTCAAATCAAGCAGGCTTTAGCTATCTGGGAATTGTATTCCATATACGCTAAAATTAGATTAATCTGCATTTGATCCTGTGATATATAGTAATGATTTATCTCCTACGTAAACTCATTGTCTATTTTACAATTACAGATTTAAGCTTGTGACACTTCAATTATCAATACATATAATTACATGAACAGATTCCTCATTATATATTAATCTCAAATTTAATATTAATTAAAAATCCTTTCACTTTAAAACCTTGATTAAGAATGTTTATTTGCTGACCCTACACGTGACTGTAAATATTTCTTTAACAACTTTCAAAAATTCATTGACCTAACAATCATTTTATACAGATTAGGCACTGTATTTAATTATGAACCATTAACATATAGAAATTTAAATCCAAATTAATATTATCATTTGTCTCTAAAGTATATAATTACTTTCACACAGCATCAACATTTTAATATGCTCTACAATTTTTAAAAAGTGTAGGCAGTGTTGTGGTAGCCATGTTGGTCCCAGGATATTAGATAAACAAGGTGGGATAATATCTTTTATTGGACCAACTCCTATTGGTGAGAGAGACAAGCTTTTGAGCCATAGAGCTCTTCTTCAGGGCTTGAAGTTTTGTGTGGCTTGATAGCTTGTCTCTCTCTCACCAAGCGAAGTTGGCCCAATAAAACATATTACTTCACCCACTTTGTCTCATTTAAAAAATTTGATTTAAAATCAGAGAATCAAGTTGGAATAGGAAACTGATGTAGCTCTTCCCCATACCTCTGAACTCTGTGAGGAAGTTTGGACTTATCTTTGAGCAAGAGAAGATAAGTTAGTTGTTTTAATCTTCCTTTTTGTTCTAAATAACCATGTGAAGTTTGGACATCATTTAGGACTGGCTAGAGCTGGTATCTCACACTATCTTGTATCATCACTCTGTTTACAATTTGCCACAAGATATTTCACCATGGACCCGCATCTGTCTTCTGGACAAAAGTAGTTCAAAATAAGACTATTACTAACTCATCAGTCACTCTAATCATAGTTAGCTTTCATAATAATTTCCAAATTATTCATCTTTACACTGAACATGGACATATCAAAACATTATGAAATTTTCCATATGCTGGGCTTACAAATTATCTTAATGATCTGGAAGAGCTACTTGGGAATTCTTCTTGATCACTGATTTAACGGTCTCAAATATTAATAAATATTATAATAAATATGAATACATATTTGTATAAAATAGCTGTTTGGAAGATTTGTTTAACTCATCTGGGTACTGATTCATATTCCCACTCACCTTTTTACTACCTCAACAGACATTCTCTACCAGCCATATATTGTTTGCTCATTTTATTCATCCCACTATCTTCCAGATATAATATTTTAATCACAGTATTATATTTTAAACCACCTCTGTGTTTGCATATGTTAATACAGTAGCTTCCATTAAACCATCAACACTTATCAGCAAATACCACCGTTTCTGTTGTACTTAGAACAGAACAACCGGTAAATGCTGACACAGAGACCACTATGTGTATACTATGATTCTTTATTGGATTATTTACTTTGCTTTGCATTATTTTTAAACATAAAACTGATCCAATTTTCCACACAATGTATTTTATAATGAGGATAATGGTTTAATTAAACTTAACCCAATAATATAATGTAGGAAAATATGTTTTCTGTAATTTAAGTAAAATAAAGGGGTTTTAGTAGCAAAGGGAACGCTTACATAAAAAATGTAATTAGCAAGATAATGGTAAAAGTGCTGAGCTCAAATTGTAGCTGGTAAGAGAAGAGAAGCCTGGAATTATCAAAACTGATTCTGACAAAGAAAAATTGTTTTGTGATGTAATAAACTTATCGTGACCTTTAACGTACCAATGTGAACTTGAAGAAAAGGGCCAAATCATAAAATCTTGTCTACTCAAAGCCAGAAAAGGGGTCATTTCCAAACTGCTCAAAACTGGTTCTTAGCTAAAGTGAACAATTGGCTCTGACATCACTTGTTTGTTAAAGACTATAAAAAGGTGAGCTCTTAGGGGGTTCATTACTAGTGTCTGCCTGTGCAAGCTGGAGACAACCATCATTGGTTTGAGCACCCCAGAGCCTAGTCCTGCGATAAGCACCTGATCCTTGTTTATAACTGTATTTTATTAGGGCGTGATGACTGCTTATAATCTAAGGCACATTTGAAGCAACTGTATAAATACCATCCAGCCTTTGAATTTAATAAAAGAATTATGGCTATATTAATATTTGGTGGTATCCTGCATAAACAATCATATCAATAACCTTCTCCACCAGGAGAAGCTCACCCAGAGCTATAACAGCTGGATATTGATTTCTTCATACACCCTCATTCAGAAACTGACAGTCTGAATTACTACAAATTATCACTATGTTGGGAATAATTACAATAATAATTAATTACAGATACAAATCTTCAGATAGATGATTAACTTATAGTACGTTTCCTGATAAAGGGACACATTGCCATCAGCACACTGTGGGTGCACAGGGGATGAGGGACACAAAGACCCTTCCCCTTGGACATCCTGTGCAAGAATAAAGGACAGTTGCAATCCGTGGCCTCTGGACAAAAACTTCTCTGGAGAGCAAAGAAAATACTCTCTTCATGCACCGCCAAAGTAGACAAAAAAAAAAAAAAGGTAGTAGCATAGCTTTGATCCTTTCCACAGTCAGACTATGGGAGTACACTGCACCATTCTTCAGGATGATAGAGAACACACTCTTCATCTGCACAAAAAGAGAAAGAAGAACTCCCCACAGCTTCCCCGAGACAGTGCAGCTTTATATGAGCTCATACTGGGGACTGAGGCTGAATGTCACAATCTAGCAAACAGATACTTTTTGGGGAAAGGTGGCAAACAACAGTGATATTTAAAAGAATTACATCACATGCTATTCTGTATTTGTTTTCTTCTATTTATTAAATAAATAGAAGTTTAGTTATTGTTTAATTATTGTTTAATATTTTGTTTAATTATTAAATTCACTACAATTAGGACATATATAAGAACACAACCAGCTCTGCTTTTATCAGGGACTCATGCATAATGAATTGTAAATGTAAATTGCAAAAAGCACTGACTTTTCACTTAAGCAGTCTATTCCCTCAATATAGGGTGTGCATATTTCCCATTACCATCAGCAACAATCACATACACCTATCAAAAGAAGAGTAGATTACCCTATGTGCTATGTCCATAAGTGTGCTTGGATTCTTGCTGAACAGTCCCCAACCCAAAAAGTTTATAACCTGACCATGAATGCTTTTTGACGTAGATTTGCAGACACTATGGCCTGCATTTCCCACTCTCAGAAAGCCAGGCTGGAGGGATCATCTAGTGTGAAAGGTGTCTGCTGGTAGAATCTCTCGGGAAGCAGGTTGGAGAGCTACAGGAGGAGGTGGCTAGGCTGAGGCACATCCATGCCCACGATGATTTCATTGAGAGTATTCCTATGAATAGATGTCCAAGGGCAAATGTTGTGGCTTATCAAATAGATGTTAGTACTTTTCGAAGCATAGGGGCATGGAAGGAAATATCTGTGAAAGCAGCCAATCACTAAGACAAACAAGTTTGTTTACATTTGCAGGAGTTAATGCTGCCAGCTTCTTGTTTACCATGTCACCTGAAAGTGAGAACAGGCGTTCTCATGGCAATGTTTTAGCTGGCGTCGCAAGATGTTTACATTCCAGATATGCTAAAGATTCATATGTCCTTTCATGCTTCAACCACCATTCCAAAGGACATACGTCCATGCTGATGACTGGTTCTGCTCTATAACGATCCTGAGCAGTGGGGACCGACACATGTTCATTTTCATCATCTGAGTCAAATGCCACACGCAGAAGGTTGATTTTCTTTTTTGGTGGTTCGGGTTCTGTAGTTTCCACATTGGAATGTTGCTCTTTTAATACTTCTGAAAGCATGCTCCTCACCTCATCCTGCTCAGATTTTGGAAGGCACTTCAGATTCTTAAACCTTGGGTCAAGTGCTGTAGCTATCTTTAGAAATCTCACATTGGTACCTTCTTGCATTTTGTCAAATCTGCATTGAAAGTATTCTTATAATGAACATGTGCTGGGTCATCATCCGAGACTACTATAACATGAAATATATGGCAGAATGCATGTAAAACAGAGCCAGAGACATATAATTCTCCCCCAAAGAGTTCAATCACAAATTTTATTAATGCATTATTTTTTTTAACGAGCGTCATCAGCATGGAAGCATGTCCTCTGGAATGGTGGCCGAAGCATGAAAGGGTGTACGAATGTTTAGCATATCTGGGACGTAGATACCTTGCAACGCCGGCTACAACAGTGTCATGCGAACGCCTCTTCTCGCTTTCAGATGACATTGTAAATAAGAAGTGGGCAGCATTATCTCCTGTAAATGTAAACAAACTTGTCTGTCTTAACAATTGGCTGAACGAGAAGTAGGACGAAGTGGACTTGTAGGCTCTAAAGTTTTACACTGTTTTGTTTTTGAGTTCAGTTATGTAACAAAAAAAATCTACATTTATAAATTACACTTTCACGATAAAGAGATTGCACTACAGTACTTGTCTGAGGTGAATTGAAAAACACTATTTTGTTTATTATTTTTACTGTACAAATATTTGTAATAAAAATAATACAAAGTGAGCAGTGTACACTTTGTATTCTGTGTTGTAATTGAAATCAATATATTTGAAAATGTAGAAAAACTTCCAAAAATATTTAATAATTTCAATTGGTATTCTATTGTTTAACAGTGTGATTAAAACTACAATTAATCGCTATGAATTTTTTTGAGTTAATCACATGAGTTAACTGCGATTAATCGACAGCTCTATTTATTTTCTCTCTATATAAGCATATTTGAGCAGTGGACAAAGAAATTTTCATTTAGTTTCCAAAGGGCAGGAAAGAATTAATATTATTCATATGAGTAAATTGTGTTCTGGTAACAATCAGTTGTACAGAATTAGAAAAATCAGTGGAAAAGACCTACAGTACTAGGTTATCTAGTACATACCTTCTACTAATGGAACAATGCTCCTCACAAATATCCATAAATCTCTCGTGTAACAATATCATTTATACTTAATCCTTCTTAATGTAAAAGAAGGTTCTAGATGTTCTTGGTTCCAGAGCCCTTTACCTAAGAGTACTTTTGCAATAAATTTATGAGAGACTGTATATAATCCCAGGCTAGTAAATAATGCTAGTATATCTTATCAATATTTCAGGCAAACAAGTCTTGGAGCAAACTTCTAATCACTCCCCACCAAAGTATTCATAATCCAACATGTTCTACTAGCAGCAGGACCTGTGATTCTAACCTCGCAGTCCTATTTTGGAACACTTAATGAAGAAATATTTTTTACAAAAACAATTAGGTTTTAAGTCATTTATACTGTAAAAACATAACAGTGGACAGAAAAATAGTCCCAAAACTCCTATCTCCAACAAGACCACTCTTGCCTTCCTGCCTACTCCTATGATAGCCCTCCTTTCTGTACTGCAAATATCCTCAATCTCTTACTTCAAAATCCCTCTTCAAAATCAATCTTTCATCCTGCTTCCCATTCCTTTTCCCCCTATTATGGTATTTACATCTCTTATTAACTCAATCTCTATCTAAAAACATTAAAATGTGATTTTTGGGTTGCTATATACTGTAAATATTACTCCACAGAAGTTTTATTTTTTTTAATCCTCATCCCTCCTTTTCCTATACTTTTTCTCTCTCACCTTCAAGTTTTATAACTGTCCAAGTAAGACTGTTAGCTCTTTGGGGAGGCAAGTGTCTTTTTTTAACCTCTAAAAACCCATTCCCCTTTCTTTGTGTAATAAAGGTGGCAAAAAGCTAACTATTCAGAAAATCAAAACTGGCAACTAACATTAAATAGTTAACCGTATTTTAACCCCTCTCACCCACTAATTTAAAGAAGTTGGAGCATTGCATGACCATGCAGAAAACAAAAGCTATGTAAACACAAGTGTCTAGAAACTGGAAGATGAAGACACACTGCCTATATTATTTATCATGTATGCCATTCCCTGTTAGCAAATCTCAAACTATTTATTACATATATTTTATGTCATATATTAACCCTTTCTAACTACTAGAGGGAAGCTTTGAGGTCTAAGCAAAATGGTGAAGACAGAAAAACAGAAACCTCAGAATATTTACACATAGGAACTGGATTTTTCTCCTTGATCAAATGTTTTCAATTCCTGTCTTTTTTTTTTAAATCATCTGAAAATTATAGTTACCATAAAGTTTATTAAGATGCAGAATAACTATTGGTAGTTACTGAAGCAATGACAAAAAGTCTAGGAAGTGATCTGATTCATTCTGTCACCAAAGTACTGAAGGTGAAGTGTTAATTTAATACTTGTTTCCAAATATTTATTTTGTACAAGGAGCAACAAACCAACCAGTGGACAATCATTTGAAATAACTTGAAAACATAATTTCTGAACTTGTATCTTTTTAAATTTGATAAACTGATTATGTGTACTGTGGGATGAGCTGGGTACATGAACTCAAACACACACAGTAACTAATAACTCAGTGGTCCCCAACCTTTCTGAGTGGCAGGCGCTAGACGACTAGCCACCGAGGAACGTGGCCGCCGGACAAGCAGCCACTGAAATGCTGCTGAGAAGCAGCGTCATCAAGAGGCGTCGCCGCCGAAAATCAGCGGCATCGTTTCATGACGTTGCCACTTCTCGGCGGCATTTCGGCAGCTGCTTGTCTGGCGGCAAGTAGGCGGGTGCGCATAGATGCTCCGACGGGCACTGCATTGGGGACCACTGTAATAGCTGAAAGCCTATGCTGTGAGATGGCTGTAATTCATAAAGTAATATGTGTAAGAAAATCTAAAAACAGCTGAGAACTTAAAACCCAGTTGGTAACAGACCACAAATCTCAGTGATCACAGTATCATAGAAGTGTAGGACTGGAAGGGACCTCAAGAGTTCTTCTAGTCCAGTCCCTTGCACTCAAGGAAGGACTAAGTATTATCTGCCATCCCTGATCGGTATTCAACATTGGAGTGTTTTAAGAGCAGATCATACAGAGATTCCACAACCTCCATACACAATTTATTCCAGTGCTTAACTATCCTGACAATTAGAAAGTTTTTCTTAATATCCAACCTAAATCACCCCTGCTGCAATATAAACGCATTGCTTTTTCTCCTAGTCTCAGAGGTTAAAGAGAATTTCTTTTCTCCCTCCTCCTTATAACAACCTTTTATGTACTTGAAAACTGTTATGTTCCCCCTCACTCTTCTCTTCTCCAGACTAAACAAACCCAATTTTTTTTTTAATCTTCCCTCATAGGTCATGTTTTCTAGACCTTTAATCATTTTTGTTGCTCTTCTTTGGACTTTCTCCAATTTGTCCACAACTTTCCTGAAATGTGGCACCCAGAACTGGACACAATACCAGGGCGGAGTAGAGCAGAAGAATTGCTTCTCGTGTCTTACTTACAACATTCCTGCTAATACATCCCAGAATGATGACTGCCTTTTTTGCAACAGTTTTACACTGTTGACTCATATTTAAGCTTGTGATTCACTCTGACCCCAGATCCCTTTTCACAGGACTTCTTCCTAAGTATTAATTTCCCATTTTGCATGTGTGAAACTGATTGTTCCTTCATAAGTGGAGTACTTTGCATTTAATTCTATTTACTCGAGACCATTTCTCCAGTCTGTCCATATCATTTTGAATTTTAATTCTATCCTCCAAAGCACTTGCAACCCCTCCCAGCTTGGTATCATCCACAAACTTTATAAGCGTATACACTCTATACAATTATCTTAATCATCAATGAAAATATTGAACAGAACCAGACCCAGGACTGATCCCTGCAGGACCCCACTTGATATGCCCTTCCAGCTTGACTGTGAACCATTGATGACTACTCTCTGGCAATGGTTTTCCAACCACTATGCATCCACCATATAGTAGCTCCATCTAGGTTGTATTTCCTAGTTTGTTTATGAGGTCATGCAAAACAGTATCAAAAGCCTTACTAAAGTCAAGCTATGCCACACCTGCCGCTTCCCCCTTATCCACAAGGCTTGTTACTCTGTCAAAGAAAGCTGATAGGTTGGTTTGTCATCATTTGTTCTTGACAAATCCATGCTGGCTATTACTTATCACCTTAGTACCTTCTAGATGAAGACTGAACCTGATTATAATCCAAATAAAAAGAGCTCTCAAGTCATGCTTGTAGCTGTCTCCATTGCTCCACACTAACTCAACAGATATTCTAGGCTTCACAGCGATGTTATGGGTTACTGTGTGTGCTGCTCGTGTTGATTTTGTGTCTGGAGGAAATATCCTGGGAAATTTGTGTTCATTTATGAGGGTGGCAAATGAGTGTGTGCGCTGCAGTGATGGGCTGTGTGTGTTTGGGGTTAATGTGTATAAATAATGGTGTTGTGTGTAGGTCTTATTGTGCTGGGAGAATTATATGAGCTGCTCCAGTGTGGCAGCTGAGCCAAGTAATCCACTCTCCCTCATACAACCAATGAAATTGTTGTATGCAAATTACCTGTAGAGTAATTGGTTGAGTTACCTCTGATGATATAATGGTTTAGGACTCTTGGGATAGCATAGATACATGCCTTATTGTACCTGTATACCACACAGGTGTAATTCATAAAGTCAAAATAGTTAAGAAGTTAAAAACTTGACAGTAACAGACTGTGAAACCCAGTGATGGTGCAATCAGGTGATATTTTGAACAAACCCCTCTCAGTCATGCTTGTAGCTGTTTCCATCATTTCACAATGACTCAACAGACATTCTAGGCTTGATAGTGACACCGAGTGTCATTTCTGGAATCTTATTATACAGTCAAAAAGGATGCCACATTTTTTGAGACATACTTACATTCCTTGCAAGCTTTCTGCTGTTAAGTTATTCCACATGATCTCATTAGCTTGAAGATTTTCATTTTCTTCCAGTAAAGATGTATCAAACACTATTTCTTGTTCTACATTCTCTGGTGACCTGTTAAGTATATAAATAACTTAAGATTTATATTACAGAATATACGTACACACATGCTAAGTGTAGCTCAGAAGCTAAATATTTGTTCCTTTCCAAAATGATTATATCAATAAAAAGCATATTTCAATCATACTGAAAGCAAAAGAAGGTCGAAGATTGGAAACATGCTCGCTTTCGTTCAAAATAAGAGTGGTTTTAAAAAACACACTAGAAAATAGAAGACTTTTCCTTGGATTAAGATCATTACAGAACTAAGGGTTTTAATGGAACTCCATATGGGTGTATGAGTACACAATAACTGATCCAGTTGCAAGTTTAGGACTAACTAATAATATGAATATTAATCTATATATTAGTAACTGAGATAAAATAAAAATGCATGCACATAATTCCAAGAACTCACTGGGACTACTTACCCGAGTAACAAATGTGCAAGATTAGATCCATAAAGAACAAATAAAACTTATTCTTAAGACAAACTTTGCTTGAAATACTGTAGCACATAGCTAATGTTGTGTATCACATCGCTGTGACTCAGAATTTCTAGCTCCCACAATTGTGTCTGCTTACATATTTTTATCAGTAATTATCAGAGTTTAGTATTTTCTTTTTAAAAAAACTTATTGCTGCATTTAAGACTTCTTTATCATTTAACTAAGTCCTTGGACAGTTTACATACATGGAGATAGACAGGTCAGACAATCTTACAAATAAGGATAAAGCATTACAGTCAAGTAGCAATTTGAAGGAACCCAACTGAAAATAAACTAAGCATATACCATTTTTCAGTATTAACGCTTAACACAGAATATGGTTTCTTCTAGAGAGGTAAAAATGGATTAGAATGGAAAGTTTATACCTGTGAGCTTCTATGAAGCTATTGTACTCTGAGTTAGGGTCTATCTGTTCAACAGAAGTCTGGATCTCTTTATGGACATTCACTATCTCTTCTGTTACAAGACTGGTGATCTGACTGTATTCATCAAGGATTCCTTTTCTGGGGGAAAAAATACCATAATTCATAAATTCAAAGGCCCGAAGGGACCATTATGATCAGATAGTCTAACCCCATGCATAACACAGGCTATAGAACTCCTCCAAAATAATTCCAAAAGCATATATAATGTATTACATAGCATGTTTTTATGAAATATATATTTACAAACTAAAAGAACACATTCAGATATTTTCTTATTTTTTCTAAACCTTTAGTGTAAACCTTCATAATACTTGGCACTCTTTAATATACTAAAGCACTTAGTTTTAAGAATTTTAACCCTGAATTCAACAAAAAGGGGTAAACTCTTTTGTTCTTGTTCCTAGTTTTCATTCTTCATACAACAATTTTACTAATATTTAAAAATTCAGCATGTTCTTAATATTCTTATTCTGTTCTGCTACTACATTTTTAAGTTACATCTCTGTAGTAACTGATGTAAAATTAAACTATGATAACAGAGTTGAGTGTCTTGCAGTTAGTTGTTCCTATAAATGGCTGTTCCAGTTGGCTACAGATTGAGAGAGAGAGAGAGAGAGAGAGAGAGAGAGAGAGGAATCGGATTGTACATTATTGGAAGAAATAAAGGACCAAATTATGGCTCCTCCATCAAAGGCATTCTGTGAAAGGGAGGGCTCTGGGAGCATATTCCCTTCCACCACCCCAGTGCCTCCAAACAGATAGCAGACAAATTAAGGAACCACTAACACAAGCAGCACTATTGGTTACTCATGGCACCATATATCATTACCAAGGAACAACTGCAGCTGTACTTCATCTGAACCCCCCACTGATCATTTTATCATCAAAATGTAGAGCTGCAACACTGCCTCATTGGTTTAATAAAGAATGAGCTAGTTTAATCTAAGATAACAAAATATTGTATGTTTTATTTTATTACTAGATCACCAGAAAAAGCACACGCATGCTCACGTCACATTTCAACATATATACAACAGTAAATAAGGAAGTGTTATTTACTTCTTCTCATAACACAAGAATAGGGGGTCACCAAATGAAATTAATAGACAGCAGGTTTAAAACAAACAAAAGGAAGTATTTCTTCACACAGTGCACAAGTCAAGCTGTGGAACTCTTTGCCAGAGGATGTTATGAAGGCCAAGACTATAACAGGGTTCAAAAAAGCACTAGATAAGTTCATGGAGGATAGGTCCATCAATGGCCAGAAGCTGGAAATGAGTGACAGAGAATGGATCACTTGAAGATTAGCTGTTCTGTTCATTCCCATGGGGCACCTGGCATTGGCCACTGTCGGAAAACTGGATACTGGGCTAGATGGACCTTTGGTCTGACCCAGTATGGCTGTTCTTATATCTACCAAACCAAAAAACCCAACAGCAGGAATATTTAATTTTTGGCATTCCATAGCCATTTTCTATTTTACCTTTTTACACTTTCAATATTAACTTCAGCTATCACACTGTGTTCAGAAGGAAGACAACAAAAAATGTAAATACTGATCACTACTGACCAAGCAGAGTGGAGTGCACAGAAGGATCATTAATCTATTTTCCTTGTGATAATTTTTCAAGTAGATGCTTAATGAACCTCAAAAATGTTGCTTGCCTGGATTTCCTCACTATTTGAGTAAACCGTGGAGGCAAGAAAAAAATTCAAGTTCAATCTAATATTAGAAGATATTAAAAAAATTAAAAATACAAGGTACGTGATTTATTTGAGATGAACGTAAAAAGAAGTGGGCATTCAGGAAAGCAAATATTTATACAAGTCTTAAAAAATGGTATTTGTAGAATGGGTTAATTGCCTATTTTCTATAATAGTTTCTGTGATAAAGATTTTCTTCCCTTCAGTTCTAGGCATTTTCTTCCATTCTATCATCAAGTTGAAGCTATACTACATCTTACCAATTCACTATAGGGCCACCAGTCCATAAAACCAGGATTTTTCAACCATACCTCATGAAGGTGTCTCACCTCCCCTACACTAAAGCCACCCAGATTCTAGCCTGAAATGCCCTGAAACATCAGCTTTGGTTCACCTTAGACTCAATGTTATCCAATAGTAGCAGTGTTCCAGTGGAACGCCACTTTACAAAGAGTATTCTACTAAAAAGGTGATTATTTATAAATGGCACCTTTTTACTTACGAGATCTGACCCTGTGTGCATTCAGATATCCATGTCTACTTTAGTGACAAAACTAAATTTTTACTTCTTTATACTCCTGTTGGTCCTGCAGATAAAAGAGAGAAAATGCTGGATTCTATTCCAACTTGTGCATCAACAGAACTATTTATTAAAATCGCAGAGATAAAGTGGGTGAGGTAATATCTTTTATCGGTACAACTTCTGTTGGGGAGAGACACAAAGCTTTCAAGCTTACATAAACCTCTTCTTCTGGTCTTGAAAGCTTCTTTTCCACCAAATGAAGTTGGTCCAATAAAAGGTATCACCTCACCCATCTTGTCTCTCTAATATCATGGGACCAACCCAACTAAAACAACACTGCAAACAACAGTATTAAATTACAATCATTTACAGCTATGAACCTCCACTGATGCTACTGGGACTACACACTGGTGTAACTAAGGGCCTAAGGTGGCCCAAACACTCTATTACTGGTGATGATTAAGTTAAGAACTTGGCCTGATTCTCAAAAACTCTAGAGATTGTGTCAGCAGGGCTGGCAATTAGAAAATCCAACTTGGGTACATGTAAATTATGCACACTTTGGGAGGGATTTTCAAAAGCACTCAGTGTTGGTCTTACTCTCAATGGGAGCAGAGGTAGGCCAATACTCAGAGCTTCTGAAAATCCCACATTTGATATGAAGTTACTGACAGAATCAACATGAAACCCTGTAGTGTCATTTTTAGATTAACTTTTCCAAGTAGTATCTCAATTGGGGTATGTACATATTTTACCCACTACTGATTTTTTTTTAATTATCAGGTCTCTAAAATAAGAACCCCAATCTGGGATTTTTTTAAAACTTGAAATGTACATGATATGTGTTGTTTCTCAGCACTTGCCTCCATTAGCTGATTGAGTGCAAAAACTGATGACCGAGTCACAACAGAAGCCATCTGAAATACTAGGATAACTAAGAAAACAATTTCTCCATGGTCTCTGTAGATCAATCCTGGGCAGCCAGGTGGAAGAAACTCCCAGCAGCTGATGGAGAAGTACAACTCAAAAAGTAGCTGGCTAATTTGGGTCAGATGGCTAACCGTCTCTCAAGACCCAGGGAGAGAAAGGAGCGGGTATGTCTACACTGCAATTAGACACCAGCAGTTGGCCCATGTCAGCTGACTCAGGCTCACAGGGCTCAGGCTGCAGGGCTATTTAATTGCAATGTAGACTTCTGAGCCTGGGCTGCAGCCTGAGCCCTGGGACCCTCCTACCTTGCAGGGTCCTGGAGCCTGGGCTCCAGCCTGAGCCTGTGTCTACACCACAATTAAACAGCCCCTTAGCTTACATCCCATGAGCCCAAGTAAGCTGGCATGGGTCAGCCACTGATGTCTAACTGCATTGTAGACATCCCCAAATGGCCCCAGGCTGGTACCATTGACAATAATTGGATTTTTTCCCTGCCTCCTTTCCTACAGAGATCACAGAATTCTATTGTACCAAGTTAAGGAAGCAGCAATTTGCCCTCACCTATTCCTCTCTTTCTAGTCAGATATTAGCAAGGAAAAGAAAACAAGATGATCAAGGAACAAGTTGTTTCGTACAAGCAGTTTAATTCCTGACAAGTTCTGATCTTAAAGGATCCCACAGTGTCCTCTCCATGGTCCTTGAGAATATGTACTTTTTTCAGGAGGCTTCTTCCTTCTTTTGCTATTCTAGTAGCTGCTTTTCTCGCTAACCCTAACCCCAAATTCCTCCAACTTGTCTTTCTGACTCACCCCACCAGTTGACAAAAACAAAAAACAAACAAAACTAAAACCAAAACAAGCACACTATAAGCACTAGTGAGAATGGCTGCCGGGCCAGGATCAAAGAAGTCAATGGGAAAAGGTTTTGGGGGGAATTTTATATTTAAATGAATTTATGTACTGCTTGTTACACTAATCAGTGTGTCCAGACCAAGTCTATTGCATCCCAGGAACCGGCATACCAGGAGGCAGGACCGGCTCCAGGCACCAGCCTTCCAAGCAGGTGCTTGGGGCGGCATTCTGCAAGGGGCGGCAGGCCGTGTGTTTTTGCCCCCAAGCAGCGCGCTCAATTGCCGCCGCGGACGGCGGGGGCAGTCTGTGTGCCCTTAGGGTGGCACGCGTGTTTCCGCGGCGGCAGCAATTCGGTGGCAGCTTCTGTCTTCAGCCGGAAGAAAACAGAAGCTGCCGCCGAATTGCTGCCGCCGCGGAAACATGCATGCTGCCCTAATGGCACACACGGACTGCCTCCGCCCTCCGCAGTGGCAATTCGGCGCGCTGCTTGGGACGGCAAAAACAGTAGAGCCGGCCCTGACAGGAGGTATAAGGGCTAGAGAAAAGACTCATCAGAATCTGGTGTCCGGCAGGTCAAGCCTCTTTCTGAAAACCAGAGTGGAAGTGCCTAGGGAGCCAGACATGTCACTTTCTCACTGCTCAGAGTCCATGCAGGTTGAGCAAGACTGTCCCACATAAGCTGAAATGAGTGAGGCCATACATCTGGGGTATATTTTGCCTTTCTATTGCTCATTTGAACAGATGTAAACTGAGTGCATTAAAGAACCACTCCTATCTCATGTAATCCCAGATGAGACAGAAGGAAATCAAGGCAGTGATGAAGTGGACAGAAACAGTACATGAACATCAAATCACTGTGCTCAGCGATTGACACTGCTGTCTGTGACTGAGACAAAAAGGGAGAAATCACATGACAAAATTAGGGTCATCTGCAGGTTTAGCAAATATGAGTTTAAATTAAATGAAGTTTTAAAAATGAAGATTGAGGATTTACTCAAAAAAACAACTAATGATTTCAGAAGTTTATAGGGAGAATGCCCTGTCTTTGACATGTCCACATATTCCCTTAAGCCTGAAAAACATGAAGTCCCATTTATTTGAATGGACTTTCTGTAGAAAACTGCCACCAGAACAAACGCTGACTTTTTTTGGCCATTCCATTTTATGCCAATAAATAACATTGGTTTATTATTTTCTAATAGTACTAAAATAAAAATTAAATGGAATATTAAATAAAATTGACATCATATTACAAATCAAAAGCAAAAGGAAAAGATTATCTTACAGTGCTTTAACCATTTCTTCTTGCATCTTCTGTAACGAATCAAGTAACAGAGGAAGCGTAGTGTCATAGTACTGGTGCTGATGTAACTGTGCTCCCTTCAGTGCCAACACATACTGATTATGCAGCATGTGAAGTTTCATAGTGGCTTTATCATAACGATCTTTGGCTTTTTCAGTCTCCTTTCCTGAAGGAAAAGAAAAAGGGAACATTCGTACAATGATTTAACAGCACACTATTACATCACTGCTTGTTAATTATACCAGAAATGAAATATTCACAATTGCATTTTAGATTCATGACAAATTCACCCCTTTTTGCACTTCTAAAACTTTAGGCAGATAGTTTAGAAAAAGAATAACCCTGAGAATTTAATTGGGCCAAATTCTGCTCTTCTTACGGATGATCAAATATGGCAAAAACTCCCAATGACTCTCAAAACGCTTTTCCTCCACATTATCTTCTTTTGAAACTGGAGATTAACTCTCCTCCACACTAGAAAAATCCAACTGAAAATTATCTAACCAAAGACTCTGATTTACAGATCTGAATTCTTTATTCAAATTTCCCCTAAAGACTCTTTTAACTAACTATAGTGGGCACTTTCCTGTGCATCTCAAGTGTTTTGTCTTATGTGTCTTTCTTTCAGGCCAAGATGTTGCAATAACCTCTATGGAGGCAGAGAGCTTCACCCATACAGAACTTATTACAGGATCAGAGCCTTAGAATATAACCTCTCCAAGGCAGCAAGTGTTTTGATATTTGTGACACACTCTTGATAACAGTAGTGTCTTGTACAAAGGCAAGCATACGATCAATACTTAAGTAAATGATAATTAATCTCTCTCTAAGAGGCAACAACTACTACGGTTGCATAATTCAAAATACTTTAAAAAACACAATACAACATTTGCATTTCTAGCAGTTTGAGATTGTAATATTTTTAAACAGTTTCTGAAAATTATTTTGACACTTAAAGTTCAATGGTCATGACCATTATAATGCATTTAAAAAAAATCACTATCTTATGGGTAAACAAAGCTTGTACTAAAGCTATCAATAAAACTCTTTGCCTCCAATCAGAAAAATTCAGACTGTGGAACCACATTTCCCAGCTTCGCAAAGACAGTAATTGTGCACAATTATTTTAAAAGATAATTGGTTTTCAGGTAATAAAACAAATTTTCCAATTACCTATTTTTTCCCATGTAGAAGAAACAGATTTCTCAGGCTATAAAGTGATCTAGATGAACCCTTCGCATTCTGTGTACCAAACAGAAATCATGTACATCTCCACACCCTCACTAGTCAACTCTTTATCTTAGGCACCTATGCTAACTACTTCACCTTCCACAACAGGATTGAATGAATTGCTAAATTCTCCAAAAATTAAATTGTTCAAGTTACATTTACATAGAACTCCCACTCTGCAGAGTCCACATTCTTAACTGAATACCTCTGTAGTACTTTTCTCAGGGTCACAATCGTTAGATGCTGTGTTTGCCCAAAGAAGAACTAGCGCCTCTACACTTAAGTTAGGTCGGCATAGCTATGTCAGTCAGGGGTATTAAAAATCCCACATCCCTTAGTTCCATACCTATTCTGACCTAACCCCCAGTGTAAAAGCAGGTTTATCGATGAAAGAATTCATCTGTCGATAGAGGTGTCATTACGCAGGGAGGCAGTGTTCCAAAACCAATGGAAAAATATCTTCAGTCAGTATAGGCTGCATCTGCACTATGGGATTATGCCATCTTAGCTATGGCAGCCTACCTATGCCAGTAAAGCCTCCACAGCATAGACCAGGGGTCAGCAACCTTTCAGAAGTGGTGTGCCAAGTCTTCAATTTAAGTGTGCCAGTAATACATTTTACATTTACAGTGGCCAGCGAATGGAACCCCAGACTCGCAACGGGCTGAGTGGACCAGCAGCTGGAACCCCAGGCCGGCAGCGGGCTCAGCTCAGCTGCCGGTCTGGGGTTCTGTCCACTGGCCCTTGCCAGCCGGGGTCCCGGCCACCGGCCCCGCTCAGCCCGCTGCTGGCCCGGGGTTCCGTCCATCCAGGCCACCAGCGGGCTGAGCAGGACCGGCAGCGGGGACCCCAGGCCAGCAGCAGCATGCCACAGTAAATCAGCTTGCATGCCGCCTTTGGAACATGTGCCATAGGTTGCTGACCCCTGGCACAGACATACTCTTATGCTTCAACCAGAGAATGACTATATTCCGCAGGCAACATAAAACCAGCAGGCAGTTGTTTTTAATTTTTTTAACTGTTATATTCACTGTACGTCTCTTGGAAAAGTAGAACACCTTTTGCAGAACAACATAGAACTCAAAATACCTAACATTTTTTTTGAGAGTTTCCATATACAAAACTGCCACACTACCAATATTTTGCTACATGCAAATTATGATATATATAGATATATGCAGCTGTTCACCTGATGCACCATGATGACCAAATGCACAGCTGAACATGTTCATGTTGATCATCATCACAACCACACTGCTGCAGAGACCCTCAGTATTGCAACACCCTCAGAAACACTACGATAAAGGACAAATTAGTCCTTTTATCTCTAACTCAGATATGTAATTGCTTTCCATAAAGGATTCCTTTATGACACATCACAACTCATTTCAGAATAAATCACACTATCAGTATGCACCCTCAACTTTTAACTAACAGCTTTTGGACCCACTATTAATATAAAGAACTCAACTACAACATTATATCTAGATTGAATTTTTTTACCAATAGATTTCAGCGAAACAACATGTTGTTGATCAACTTGTCAATTAGAGGTGAGGAAAACATCCAAGTTCTCTTTATCTGTATAATTAATTTCATAAACAGATCTAATTATAATTCTATTGCCATCACTTGTTGACAAATCTGTTTAATGTTTATAGTAATAGACTGCATATACAGTATGTTGTGCTATAAACATTATAATAAAGCTGGCAAAATTCAATTATGCAAGTTTGACATTTGCATGAGAATCTGGAGTGCTTGTTAAACTATTCTAGGAAGTCAATTATTTCAGTTTTTATTATGAACTTTTCAAGTGTTTATTACCTATGATATAAACATCATACTGTACAACATGGTAGTCCGCTATTTTTAAAAAATATTTTATTTCAAAAATTAAAGATGTCAAATGGTCTCAGCATCATTCCAGTCCTTACACCTATACATTCTGCGGTCCTATGCCTTCTACAGCCTAATATTTACTCTGAATAAAATAGCAGAGAAACTGAATCATTACATTTCTTTACAACCATTAATATATTCAGCTCACTTTCAAAATGTACACTTGAGTTTTACATTAAGTTAAAGAGCAAACAGTTCAAAGAACCTGAGTCTCAGAAAATAAACTACGTGAAAAATTTTGTTCTATTTCTGTATTTGCAGACATACTGTATCATCAAGTGTAGGTTAATATGCAAGAAAGTGACTCAGATTCTCCTTTTTCTCTTCTGTATCCTATAACTTTTTATACTTCATCGAAAACTAGAAGTTAAAGCTCAAATTTGGAGAGGTGCTAAGTACCTGCAGCTATCACTGACAAAAAAAGAATTCACGTGTTCAGCACTTCTCCAGATTTGGACTATTTGGTTCATATGGCAAAATCCTGAATTCATGTAAGTCAGTGACAAAACGCCCATTGACTTCAATGGGGCAAGGAATTCAGTCCTACACTCTGCAGCTAGATATTTGTTACACAAAGTTAAATATATAAATCAAAAAGTGACAAGTACATACATAACATGCTGATGGATGCTACAGAAAACCTTTAGAAGGATAGACAAGTTCTATCACATATACCATTTCCCCAGCTAACTAAAATGTTACGAAACTGTTACACTTCTATGTTACACTTATATTTTCAATTCAGCTACATGATAATATACATCTGACTAATAATACATAAATAATTGGCATCGCAAGACTGGGAGGCGGGAGAAGTGGAGCGGCTACTGTGCTGGGAGAGGGAGTCTGAGCCGCACGTGGCCGGCAGCCCAGACCAGGAATGCTGTAAAAAAAAAAAAAAAAATGGGGGCACCAAATTTTGGCGCCCCCAAATCTTGGCGCCCTAGGCAACCACTTAGTTTGCCTTAATGGTAGCACCGGCCCTGCTTGCATCATGATAGAAAAGTAGCCCTTTCTGTTGCTGTACTCTGTGGTTCCAAAATAGGGATATGCGTGCAGTCTATCATTCCACCGCAGTTCGGAAATCCCATTGCTGCAAATCCATCTAATATGTCCTGCGTGTTCCAAGAGATGCAAGAGGCGATTTATGACCCCCATATACTTGTATGACTTGCAGTGGATTTTCCAACTCCAAATAGAGTTCCTATTGACCAGTAGCAATTTGGCAATGCTAGTTTCCACAGTGCGATCGCCACTTGCTTCTCCACTGTCAATGCAGCTCTCATGTTATTGTCCCTGAGCTCATAGGCATCGACTCCATGGATGCTCCGGGGCTGGAGCACCCACAGGGAAAAAATGGTACTGAGCACCCATCAGCAGCCCCCCTATTAGCTCCCCCGCCTCCTCCAGCGCCTCCCGGCAGGCCCCACAAATCAGCACCTCCTCCTCCCTCCCCGTGCCTCCTGCCCACCGCAATCATGCAGCGGTGTGCAGGAAGCTGGGAGGGGAGGAGGGAGGAGCTAGGACACGGCACACTCGAGAGAGGGGGCAGAACTGGGCAGGAAGAGGTGGGGCAGGGTGGAGCGGGGGCGGGAAGAGGTAGAGCAGGGCTTTGGGGCAAGGGATAGACTGGGGGTGGGGCCTGGGGCAGAGCCGATGGTCGAGCACCCCCCAGCACTTTGGAAAGTCGGCTCCTGTGCCTGAGCTGGGAGACTGGACCATGCTCAGTGCACGGAGGCAGGAATGTGTCCTTGTGAATCTGAGAGTTCTGCAGCCACTGATCGTCATCCCAAGCCTGCATTATGATCAATTCATATTTGATCTCTCACTCCTCATCTCCAAAGGAAACCTGCACAACATTTTCAAAAGACAAGCCTGGGAGCTTCAATTCATAACTTTGCTAGACACTAAAAATCATGAACTGGAGAGAGAGATTGAATTTATGGCTTATTACAACAATCTATAACCCACTAACAAGTCCTACCAGCTGCCTCCCCCACCCCTTCCTTTCCTCCTATGACTGGAAGGGTGTTAATGGGCCTCTTCACCTTAAATCGTCCCTTGAAATGTGTATTGACAACTCATGCTAAACTATCTGCTCCACAGTGTATTTAGCTGTAACACTGAATATGTTTCCCAGACCTGAAGAAGTGCTATGATCGGGACACACAGCAGTGCTATGATCGGGACACACAGCAGTGCAGAGCGAAGATAAAGGAGCTGAGGCAGGTGTACCATAAGGTGCGAGAGGCGAACCATCGCTCCGGTGGTGCACCTAAGACTTGCTGCTTCTACAAGGAGCTGAATGCTATCCTCGGTGGTGACACCACCTCCATCGCCAATAGCCCCGTGGATACTTTGCAGGCAGCAAAAAGACGGGGTAACCCGCAGGCTGAAATTCTGGATGAAGAAGTCGAGCTAGAAGAGGATGTGGTGCTCCCAGTGGGGTCACCTGGTGGGGCAGGCAGCCAGGAACTTTTCTCCACTCCAGAAGTGCTCAATGGGGAGCAGGAAGCAAATGAGATTCTGGGTAAGTTGCTGTGGCTTGTGTAGGGAATCAAAAAGTGGGATGCAGGTAATGTTTTCTGTGAGCTGGACATTGCCCTGTGCAGCTAGTCTGCATGGCCAAGCAGGGTGTTGATGGACATCGAGACCTGCAGGGAATCCTCCAGAGGGAGGCTCTGGAAAGTTTCAACTAGGTACTTGATAATCCTCTGCCACAGATTCCAAGGGATTGCAGCCTTGTTAGTTCCCAAATTGTAGGAAACTCTATCATGCCATTTAGCAATCATTGGAGCTGGGACCAAAGCGGCACATAGCTGAGCTGCATATAGACCAGGGTGAAAGCCTGAAGCATTCAGCAGCTGTGCCCTGGTTTCTCTGGTCACCCGCAGCAGTGAGATGTCAGCCATCAGGTTGGCCGCCTGTGAAAAAGTGTTTTTAGAATGAGTTCCCTGCAAAGCTGCCCTGCAACCCGTGACCTTTTTGTCCGTACGCACAACCACCTTCCCCCCACTCCCAACACTCACCATGATTGGGGTGCTCGCGGAGCTGTGTGCCTGCCTAGAGTCTCAGAGAAAAAGTGATTTCTACTAGCAAAACGCCCTTTTTACTAAAATGTTTCAATCATTTGCTGGAATGTAACAATCCCTCTTCTGTTCAGCACAGACTTTGAAGAACATGCTAAGCACACCCGTGAACCAGCTTCGGCAGATAAGAAAAAACCCTAGGCGCAGCAAAGAAGACATGTTCCGGGAGGTGCTGCAGCGTGATGAGACACAGACCAGGGAATGGAAAGAGTGCTGGGAAGCTGAAAGGCAGGACAGAAAAGAGAATGCTGCATTTGCTAGGCAAGCGACAGAGCAGATGATAAAAGTTATGGAGGAACAGACAGAGATGCTCAAGTCTTTGATATAACTGCAGACTGAGCAGATCGGTGGCCAACCTTCACTACAGCACATGCAGATGCACAATTTTTTGCCAACTCCACCCCCCTCTATGCCCACACATTCCTTTTCACTTCACAGCACTCCTGAGTTTTCCCATCACTCCACCCCATCTCACAGTTTACACAATGAAAGCTGGAGCTACACACAGTGTGAGGTTTTACCCTTTTTAACAATAAATAAAGGCTAAGGTATTTAATGGTACAGTGTTTTTATTCTGTGTTCTACAAAAGCATATAGCAATTAGTTCACTCTGGGGAACAGGCTTCTAAAGCATTGTGTTGCATGGCTCTTGGGCCCCAAAATTGTACATGGATGCACCAGGGAAGCAACTCCAATGCAGACATGTGTTAGTGCCCCTCATTGTCAAAGTGGTTCCTCAAAGTCTCTCTGATGTTCATAGCAGCCCTCTGGGCTCCTCTGACAGCCCTAGCATCTGGCTGTTCAAAATGTGCAGCCAAGTGCTCCGCCTCAGTGCTCCACACCTGAGCAAACATTTCACCCTTAGATTCACACAGATTATGCAAAGTGCAGCACGCGGCTATGACCACGGGAATATTATCCTCAGTAAGGTCTAGCCTGCCTTTGAGACACCTCCAGCAAGCTTTCAAACGGCCAAAGGCACATTCAATTACCATGCGGCACCTGCTCAGCCTGTTGTTAAAACGCTCCTTGCTGCTGTCCAGGTGCCCTGTGTAAGGTTTCATGAGCCAGGGCTGTAAGGGGTAAAATGGGTCTCCCAGGATTACTATGGGCATTTCCACATCCCACACTGTGAACCTGTGGTCTGGAAAAAAAGTCCCTGCCTGCAGCTTTCTGTATAGGCCACTGTTCCTGAATATGTGTGCATCATGCACCTTTCCAGACCAGCCTGCATTGATGTCCATGAAACGCTCCCGGTGATCCACAAGTGCCTGCAACACCATGGAGAAGTATCCATTCCTATTGATGTATTCAGAGGCAAGGTGGTCTGGTGCTAAAATTGGAATGTGTGTGCCATCAATCACCCCGCCACAGTTAGGGAAACCCATCTCTGCAAAGCCATCCACTATTTCACGCACATTTCCCAGAGACACGGTCCTATGCAGCAGGATGTGATTTATTGCTCTGCACTCTTGGAGTAATACAACCCCAACAGTTGTACTCCAAATTGATTTGTGACTGACCAGTAGCAGTCTGGATTCGCCAGCTTCCACATAGCAATTGCAACCCGCTTCTCTAACGAAAGGGCAGCTCTCAATCTGATGTCCTTGTGCCGCAGGTCGGGGGACAGCTCAGCACATAGCTCCATGAAGGTTGCTTTTCGCATCCTAAAGTTCTGTACCCACTGGTCATCATCCCACACCTGCATGACAATGCGATTCCACCAATCAGTGCTTGTTTCCTTAGTACAAAAGCGATGGTCTGCCATATGCAGCTGCTCTGTGAATGCACAAAGCACGGATAAGTTGCTGCCACCCATATCACACTCGGGTGCCTGCGATTTATCCTCTGCTAACTCTGCAAGTAACTCTGCGAGTAACTGTGCTGCCATGCGCGATGTCCTCACAACATCTAACGGCGCATAGGAGAGAAGTGCAGGATCCATCCTCTCTCACTGCAGATGCTGGCGCGCACTACAAAGAATGACAGCTGGAAAAAACAGCACAAAAGGAAGCCAGAAAACTTTGGAGGGGTAGGACACAAAGCGGTGCATGACGGTACATTTGCACATCCCAGGATGCGCCACGTTCCATTTCCACATTCCCACACCTAGTGAAGGCTGGTGTCGCTAGGCACTGTGGGATACATATCCACAGTCCATTGCTCTCGCTGTGGACAAAGGTGCCCCGAATGTGGACACGATCTGTCAACAGAGGGAGTAAATGTAGACATGCTTTCATTCTTTTTATAGCATAATGTTTACAAAACACGGTTTATTTCTGCATTATTTGTGAGTGAGTAACTGTATATGTATCATGTATTCCTTTTTTTTTTTTTTTTTTTAAACCCTTATATACTCCATAGAGTCACTGCCCTCTAGCTCAAAATTATAAAGCTACCTTGGGTCCCAAATTATTGGCAACTGTAGCTAAGAAAAATAATTTATAGAATAAACTGAAAATATTATGCAATGCTTCTCTGTAGTAGGTTTGGTAATGGGAGCCAGCAGCTGATGATTCAGGTGTCATGATAAGGTTAATTTGAAAAAATATTAGGGTGACCTCAACAAAATAAGCTAAACCAGTGAAGACTCTCACACTATTTAATACACAAGGCCAAGGAGTATATTGTAATTCCATTGTTGGCATGGACTGACGAGAGTTCTTTGAAAAGCAGATATTGATCTTAAGGTGTAATCTTAAACTATTTCAAATACAAAAAGTCAAAGAAAAAATACAGTTTCTCATTTGGTGTTCTTTTAACATTAGTGCAAAAGTGTACAGCTTTATCTAGTTGTTAGTTTCAAATAAAATCAAAAGTTTGTGTCAAAAGTATTTTTCTTCCCAGATATTTAAGTATTTTTTAAAATATGCATTAAAGCGTAGTAGTTTAAGTATATAATTTCAAAAAGACTTCTTGGAGTTGCCCACATAATTGGGCATTCTGCTGCTCTTTCATTTGCATTTTCAATGCAGAGTGATTATTAAAATCCTATAAAAAATGGCTGTTTCGTTTCTATGCCCATTTTTAGTATGACAGGTTCACCCACATATATTTTGCTAAAGAAGTCATAGGCATCTTCATGAGTTCAGCTTTGTAAGATGGGTTATATATGGAGACATATCTATTTCATAGAACTGGAAGGGACCCTGTTTGTCTGAGCGATCGGCTGAACAAAAAGTAGGACTGAGTGGACTTGCAGACTCTAAAATTTTATATTGTTTTATTTTTAATGCAGGTTTTTTTGTACATAATGCTATATTTGTAAGTTCAACTTTAATCATAAATTGATTGCATTACAGTACTTGTATTAGGTAATTGAAAAATGCTATTTCTTTTGTTTTTTTACAGTGCAAATACTTATAATAAAAATAAATATAAAGTGAATACTGTACACCAGGGGTAGGCAACCTAGGGCACGCTTGCCGAAGGTGGCACGCGAGCTGATTTTCAGCGGCACCCACACTGCCCGGGTCCTGGCCACCGCTCTGGGGGTTCTGTATTTTAATTTAATTTTAAATGAAGCTTCTTAAGCATTTTAAAAGCCTTATTTACTTTACATACAACCCTAGTTTAGTTATATATTATAGACTTATAGAAAGAGACCTTCTAAAAATGTTAAAATGTATTACTGGCACGCAAAACCTTAAATCAGAGTGAATAAATGAAGACTCGGCACACCACTTCTGAAAGGTTGCCGACCCCTGCTGTACACTTTGTACTCTGTGTTGTAATTGAAATCAATATATTTGAAAATGTAGAAAACATCCACAAATATTTAAATAATGGTATTCTATTATTGTTTAATCACGCGATTAATCAAGATTAATTTTTTTAATCGCTTGACAGCCCTAATTTTGATGTGTTTCTATAAAACAGCATAAGCCAACTTGTCTTATTTTATTTACTCTGCTACTCAGGAGCATCAATGTCAGCACAGCAGGCTAGTGCACAGTTCTAAGAAAATTATTTGTTGGCCCACTGCTGCTGCAGAGTAACAGGGAAAGCGTACACAGTTTTTCCTCAGTAAATCATAGCAAAAGGATTTTTGGGGATTTTTGTCTAACACCTCTTTCCTGCTGACACAGTTGTGGATTTCAATTCTAGAAGACAGTCTAATAGTATCATATACTTTACATTTCATTCAAAATATCCCAGGATGCATCATAAACTATGGCCTCAATCCGGCAAAGGAATACACTAGTGTTGACCCTTACGCTCAAGTGATATATTTTAAGGCCAGAATGGACCAATATGATCATCTAGGCTGCACTCCTACATAACATAAGCCTTTCACCAAGTAATTCTTGCATGGAACCCAATAAGATTTAGTTGAACTAAAGCATCTCTTTTAGCAAGACATCCAGTCTTGATTTCAATTTTTTAAATGATGGAGAATCAACAACTTGCTATAGTTCATTACCTTTTACTGTTAAGAAGTTGCACCTTTTTTCTGATTTAACTGGTAAGCTGTACTTTCACTGATTCTATAATACCTTTGCCTGCTAGATTAGAAATCCCTCTATCATCTGTTGATACTCCTCGTATAGGTAATTCTAGACAATGATCAAATCACCACTTAATTTTCCCTGTGATAAACAAAACAGACTGAGCTTCTTGGGTCTTTACATGGAAGACGTTTTCCAATCCTCAAATCATTCCTGCAACTCTTCTCCAACTTCTCTCCACTTTATCAACACCCTTTTCAAAGTGGGGACATCAGAACTGGACACCATATTCCACAAGTCATCTCACCAGTCTGGTATTAGATGCAGGGCTGATAGCACTGATACTACTAGATGCCTGACCCTTCCTATTATAAGATCCTATTTCAGTTGCTTGTAACTTTTCCAAACTTTATTTGAACTGAAATTTTCCATGTCAAGTGCCTAACCGAGGCTGCATTTTTTAAATTTCAGCCAAAACAGTTCAGCTGTTTTAAAGAATAAGGCTAGGTAAATATATGACATTTTGCCCATGTTAAAAAAAATGTTGTGACCTTTACTTTGAACAACTCTAGCACCCCTATGCTCTGAAGAAGGAACCTGAAATTTGGCAGGAGGTGGGCTTTTTGTCATGGTTGTATCTTTTGCTGTTGCTATGAAATTCTGCCTAAATTTAGCTGTTATAAACCTTTTTAACAAGCTGCAGTTGGCACATGCTCAGTAAAGACTTCTTAGATGTTAGCTGCTAAAATTTCCAAAGATTCCATCCTCACTGAGCATGCTCACACCTCATAGTGAAGACCAGATTGCACATGCAGCATCCCACCAGAACTGAGTATGCGCCAGTTCCAAGGGTGAAGCCAGACTTTCCCTATAATGGCTGCTCCCAGCTGGGGCTGGGCCAGGCCAGGCACTGGAACTGTGCCCTCAATGACCTCCATGCTGGCATCCAGGCAGTGTAGAAGAGGAAGCTGTCAGATTCAAACTCAGAGGGGACAACAGGTGAAGCCCCAGAGCTGGGAAAGGGCAGGCTGGTATTGTCGAAGAAGGAGACGGGGAGATGGGTGGCAGGGGAAGAAGTTGGAACTAGTTGGGCAAGGAGACTTGGACTGGGATGAGAAGCCTGATAACTGAAGAATGGAACTGAATGAAGAAAGAAGATGGGGCTGATACAACAAGGCAGGGGTGGGAACAGACAGGACTGGGACAGGTTAAAGGGGAGAAAGGAATGGGATATAAGAAGTCAAGCTTTGGGAGTCTAAGCCCAATACAGTACAATATCCTTAAGAGCCTGGAATGGAATTCAAGATTCTTGAATCTCACCATTTGTCTGCTGTCAGCAAATATCTCTGAAACCAACTGGCAAAGTGTCTGTCTCATCCCCATCTACTGATGGTCCACATGGAGGGTGACAACCCCCTCTGCTATCAATTACTCCCTTAGAGCAAGGGCCAGAGATCTATGCAGTGGATCTAAAGGAGCCAACCCTATTGTTGAATCATGACTAGGGCCCTACCAAATTCACAGCCATGAAAAACGCATCACGGACCATGAAATCTGGTCTTTTGTGTACTTTTATCCTATCCTATACAGATTTCAAGGAGGAGACCAGTATTTCTCAAATTGGGGGCCCTGACACAAAAGGAGTTGCGGGGAGGGGGTATCAAGCTTATTTTAGGGGGGTTGTGGTATTGCCACCCTTACATCTGTGCTGCCTTCAGAGCTGACCAGCAGAACGGGGACTGTTGGCCAGGTGCCCAGCTTTGAAGGCAACACACCACCAGCAGCAGTGCAGAAGGAAGAGGGGCAATATCACACCATGCCACTCTTACCTTCTTCTGTGCTGCCTTCAGAGCTGGGCAGTTGAAGAGTGGCTGCTGCATACTGAGGGTCCAGCTCTGCAGGCAGCAGTGCAGAAGTAAAGGTGGCAATACCATACCACGCCATCCTTACTTCTGTGCTGCTGCTAGCAGCGGCTCTGCCTTCAGAGCTGGGCTCCCGGCCAGCAGCCACCATTCTCCAGCTGCCCAGCTCTGAAGGCAGCCTCACCGCCAGCAGCAACGCAGAATAAGGGTAGCAGTACCAGAACCCCCACCACACACAATACCCTTGTGACCCCCCCCCATTCCTTTTTGGGTCAGGACCCCTACAATTACAAAACAATGAAATTTCAGATTTAAATAGCTGAAATCATGAAATTTATTATTTTTAAATTCCTATGACCGTGAAATTGACCAAAACGGACCGTGAAATTGGGAAGGCCATAATCATGACAGTATGTAAATGATGTTATTAAACACTTGTTTTTAGTGTTTGCTTTTTTAAGCTCTTAGGAAATTTCACACACCCACACAGTCCACTATGTAAAAAGAACATTAAAGTTGCAAAGTCAAGTTGCCAAATACTCAGAAATAACTGAATGTTCAGCAGGGGTGGGCAAACTTTTTGGTCCGAGGAATTCATCTGGGTATGGAAATTGTATGACTGCTCACTGGGTGAAATTGGGTGTTGGGCTGCAAGAGTGGGTGAGGGCTCCAGCTGTGGGGGGCAGGCTCTGACATGCGGCCAGAAATGAGGAGTTCAGGGTGCAGGAGGGGACTCCGGGCAGGGGGTGCAGGCTCTGGGGTGGGGCTGGGGATGAAGGGTTTGGGGTGCAGGAGAATGCTCCAGGCTGGGACTGAGGGGTTCGGAGGGCAGGAGGGTGATCAAGGCTGGGGCAGGGGGTTGGGGTGCAGGAGGGGATCAGGGGTGCAGGCTTTGGGCGGCCTTTACCTCAAACAGCTCCTGGAAGCAGCAGCAGCATTTCTCAACTCCGGCTCCTATGTGGAGATGTGGCCAGGTAGCTCTGCGCACTACCCAGTCCGTAGGTGCCAGAAGGGGGACATGCTGCTGCTTCCGGGAGCCACATGGAGCCACAGCATGCATGGAGTGGGGCAAGCCCCCAGCCCCGCTCCCCAGCTGGAGTGGAGCAAGCCCCAGACCATGATTCCCGACAGGAAATTGAGGGCCGGATTAAAACATCTGAAGGGCTGGATGTGGCCTCTGGGCCGTAGTTTGCCCACCCCTGATGTACAGACAACTTTAATTCAGCCCCCTTGTGTGCATGCATTATTATAAGTCTCTGATTACATAATCAAACTATTTTTTCATAGGATCCCTGCCTCATTCAATACACAGGATGGACCAACTCTGGATATAGATCAGGATTATGTCATAAAGAAGACTGTTGTCTCTCGGACTTCCAAGGTCCTAGGTATCTCAAAACTGGCATCCAGAATTAGTGAAAACTTTTTACTTAATGTCGCTATGCCTCAGTTCCCTATCTATAAAATGGTGATAATACACACACACACACACACACCCCGACACCTCACAGGAGCGTTAGGAAAATTAATTAATGTTACTGGAGCACTCAGAAGTGTAGTGATAAGCACCACAGAAAAAAGTCATAAGGAAATTAATAATTTTGCCTTCAGAGCACATTTAGAATAGCATGCAGTAAATATTGTACGCCACACATTGAACAGTGGAGAGAAAACAAAATATAGAATAGCTGTTCTTTAAGTGAGCACAGTCTACCCTATATGCTGAATGAGGCAGAGGTCTGCGGAAAAATATCATATGTGATCATTTTTGTTCTTTGTTTGTACAACCCCTAGTATGATGGGGTCCTAGTCCATGACCACAGCTCCTAGGCACTCTAATAATGCAAATAATAAATTACAAGAACAAGAAGAATGGAAATAATGACTGGGTCATAATGTAAACAGCACAAGGGGATTGACCTAAGGTTTTGCAGACAACTTTAATTCTGGCATTTCCTAACTTGAGGTCTCAACTTTGCAACCTTAATAATATTTTTTAAACACAGTTATTTTGTATGCAATACAGAGATAATCTCCTTCCCTATTCTTATTCAACATGCCCTTTTTTATACATCCAAGGACTGCATTTACCATTCTGGCTACAGCATTGCATGGGGAGCTCATGGTCATCTGGTTATTCACCATCACCTCAAACTCCTTAGGCCACAGCTTTCCAGAATGCAGTTCCCCATCCTATATGTATGGCCTACAATCTTAGTTCCTAGATATACTATGTTTTATTTGGCTTTATCTAAACTGATGTGTGTTTATGGACAGTTTACCAGTTAATCCAGATGCTCTCTGTAAGTGACCTGTTCTTACACTATTTACCTCTCCACCAATTTTTATGAAGAAATCTGTAAATGTTATAATCAATGGTTTTATATTATTTTCAGGATAAATGAAGAATATATTAACTAGTGTTGGGACAAGAACCAATTCCTGCAGGACACAGATGGAAACACACCTAATTGATGAGGATTCCCCATTAAATATTACATTTTGAGATCCATCAATTATCCATCAATCCATCAACAATTTTATATGGTTGTGATAGGGGCAGACTAGCCAAACTGTGCATGGTCCCTAACAACTTAACAAGAGGCATTACAATTGTAACAAGGCAATTCACTTGTATGTGAATTTCAAAGATCATTAACCCATTCATTTGTAGTAATAGAAATCAAGGGTAAAGGCTAAGTATATCTGCCTGTGTTTACCTATATCCTATTAAAAGGATACCAGTGTAACCAAATTAGCTTTTAGATGCTAAGTCCTTTTCATGCCTTAATTGTGCTCACAGACAACTTTGTTCAGTTAACCTTATGATCAAAGATGTGAGACACACTGCAGGAAATTAATATATTGTCTTCATCTTATCTGTCTCTGTTATAATGAAGGACCGGCTAATTGCCTTGTGCAAATGAGTAATTAGATTACCTGTATACGCATAGGAAATTGAATGTTAACTTCAAAGAGGTGGGTCATTGTGTGCTCAACAAAAAAGAATCCTCAGTCACCTGCTGTGCTCAAAGCATGTGAAAAACCTGCTTCAGCTCTAAAGAGAAACCTCAGGACTGATCCTTTCATCCCTAGTCTGCTTAACTTTAAACAGGGAAAGTTTAAGCCCTGGAACTGAGATCTTCCAAGTAGTTTTTTGGGATAGTCTTTTCATGCATTTTTCAGGGTAAGAGACTTTACATCCATGCTGCATTTGAATTCTAACCTTTGGGAATGATTCCAGAGAAACTTTTGCAAGCCAGCAGATTTGTCCAACACTGCTACAAGTCTGATATAAGGACCTTACAAGCATTTGTAATGTATATAATCTTTTAACCATTCAGCAACTCTTTTATTATTAATAAATCTTCAGTTAGTTTATTAAGGATTGGCTGACAGCGTGGTATACGGGTAAGATCTGAGACATATATTGATATGAGGTTAAGTGTCTGATCTTTAGGGATTAATATGAACCTCACATATGGATGAATTAGGTTTTCAATAACCCCTCACTATATTAGACCTGTTTGCCTGAATAGGGGCCAAGGACTGGAATGCTTAAAGGCAACTATGTCTGGCTTCTTGTTAACCAGTGTGGTACTAAAGAAGCTCTTTTGTTATTAGCTTGGTGAATCTAATTATAGAATAAACCACCAGTTTGGGGGGACTGTCTGCCCTGTTTCTTGCATTCTGCCCTAAGTGTGGCATTCCTCCGTGTGGTCCATCCTGGCCCCTGGTCACAAAAGTATATTGATATTTTACCATGCTAATTCTTTAATCAGAATGTCGCACCTAAAGAGAAGCCCAGATGCTTTGCATCAATATAGTCACCAACATCAAATATATTTGTAAGCCATAGAATCCATGCCTGCCAACACTACACAGTGTGAGGAAGTGAAACTTTCACCAAGGACCCTAAGACAAAAACCTCCCCCCTAAAATAATGTGGTGTGGGATCTTTAACATCCCCATATAGCAAGCATCGTTTTTTTAAAATGTCATCTAACAGAATTGTACACAGTAAATGCAATGGAACTCAATTTATCTATATTAGAAAAATGAGTGACTGAATTGATAAAGTTAGAATTTAAACTCCTTATCCCAGCTATTCTAGGTGTTTCAAACCAGATATTTAGCCAAACCTCCAGCTATATGATAATTATAAGGTTGAAATGTAGGCTGTGAAAGACTGGCTGTACCTGTTTAACATGTCTGTTCCTTCTTTAAAATCTTGCAATAAAGAAAATATATAAAGTTATATATACAGTTATATATTAAGTACACTTAATACTAGCTTATTAAGCCACACTGTTTATAACTCAGTTGTGCATTTCAAAAGATATTTTTATACTAGTACTTCAAAAATATTTATACAATCTGTATCTGTTTATACATATTGCATATTTAATTAACATGAAAACATGCTTAATAATTACTAAAATTGCAAAATCTTTTGAAGATAGGCAGGAAATAATATGGAGGGGTTAAAAACAACTGAGGGATGGTTATGGGCCAAACATTCCCATTCTCCTCATTTTTTTACTATTCTGTTGCTGTCTGTGTGCAGGGCTGCAGGACTTGAGCATTTTCACTCCTCGTTCTCCGTGCCCCTTCCACCCAACTTTTAAAAAGGGGGTTGCAGCAATTATAAAATAAAGAGAAATTAGAAATCACCATCTTTTGTTTATTAAATTCCAGTATCAGCTTTAGTTTTTCTATAGGAAGTACTAGAGTAGTTCTTCTTCAACGTTTCTAAAAAAAAAAAAAAAAAAAAATCCTGTTCCCACTTTGCTGAACCCAGCAAACTTTCTGGACATAAGTCCTCCCCATAATGCATTTTTTTTTAAACACAAGTTTTTATTAAGTGATATTATAGAAGTAAATGAATAAAATTAAATGCAGCCAGTAATAACTATGCAAAAAGCCTCATGCCCAATAATTTTCTACAAGCAAATATGAATCAAATGCAGACTGTCTAGCTTTTAAGAATTCTGAACATCTCAAGAATTAAGACCACACAAACATTCACTGTAGAATGTTGAGATGCTTGCAGCTTTCTTCGTATTAAGTAAATAATGTGAGATACAAGTGTGCGAACAGATTTTAAATTCTAGCAAATGGAAACTTCACTTAATGATCATAGGCGTGTCTCGGACCGTAAAAAGTTCAGAAGAGCCACTGACACAAGCAACGGGTTAAGGCATAGAATCATAGAATGGGAAGGGACCTCAAGTGGTCATCTTGTCCAGTCCCCTGTATTCAAGGCAGGACTAAGTATTGACCATCCCTGACAGGTGTTTGTCCAACCTGCTCTTAAATATCCCCAATGATGGAGATTCCACAACCTCACTAGGCATTTTATTCCAGTGCTTAACCACTCTGACAGGAAGTTTTTCCTAATATCCAACCAAAACCACCCTTGCTGCAATTTAAGCCCATTGCTTCTTGTCCTATCCTCAGAGGTTAAGATCAACAATTTATCTTCCTCCCTGTAACAACCTTTTATGTACTTGAAAACTGTTCTCATGTCCCCTCTCAGTCCTCTCTTCTCCAGACTAAACAAACCCAATTTTTTCAATCTTCCATCGTAGGTCATGTTTTCTAGACCTCTAATCACTTTTGTTGCTCTTCTTTGGACTTTCTCCCATAGGCCCTGACTCCGTGGGTGCTCCGGGGCTGGAACACTCACGGGGAAAAAAATTGGTGGCTTCTCTGCACCCACCGGCAGCTCCCCGCCCCATCTCACCTCCGCACCACCTCCGCCTCCTCCTCTGAGTGCGCCACTTCTCCCCCTAGCTCCCAGCACTTCCCGCTGTGAAACAGCTGTTTTGCAGCGGCAAGCACTGGGAAAGAGGGGGGAAGAAGGGGAACACCACGCACTCGGGGAAGAGGCAGGGCCGGGGCGGGGATTTGGGGAAGGGGTTGGAATGGGGCGGGGCGGGGTATGGGTGGAGGCGGGGCGGGGCTGGGGGCAAGAACACCTGCTGGCGCCAGGAAAAGTTGGCGCCTATGCTTTCTCCAATTTGTCCACATTTTTCCTGAAATTTGGCGCACAGAACTGGACACAATACTACAATTGAGGCCTAATCAGCGCAGAGTAGAGCGGAAGAATTACTTCTCGTGTCTTGCTTACAATACTTCTGCTAATACATCCCAGAATGATGTTTGCTTTTTTTGCAACCGCATTACACTGTTGACTCATATTTAGCTTGTGATCCACTATGACCCCCAGATCCCTTTCAGCAGTACTCCTATCTAGGCAGTCATTTCCCATTTTGAATGTGTGCAACTGCGTGTTCCTTCCTAAGTGGAGTACTTTGCATTTGTCCTTATTGAATTTCATCCTATTTACTTTAGACCATTTCTCCAGTTTGTCCAGATCATTTTAAATTTTAATCCTATCCTCCAAAGCACCTGCAACCCCTCCCAGCTTGGTATCGCCCGCAAACTTTATAAGTGTACTCTCTATGCCATTAGCCAAATCATTGATGAAGATATTGAACAGAACCGGACCCAGGGTCATAACCCAAAGTTTAGAAATGCTGTCACACATTATACTGGTGTGGGAAGAGAGTATTAATTGAATAAAAATATGCTACAAGAACATACAAAATGAAGCTGGGGATGAGGTAAACAGTGGAAGGACAGGTAAGTCAGTCCGAAAAAAAATAATTTTATTTTCGTTTGCAGCACTCAGCGGTTTGGGGAAATGTTAATTTCAAATACTCGGAAGATCAGTAACACACCAGCCTCAATCTACATTACTTGTGAATCCAAAATTCTAATGGACTTGAATGGGAATTTTGGATTCACAAGAAATGCAGAATCAGGCCCACAGTGAGCAGAAGAGAAAGGAATAAAAGATAGAGCATACTATCTTTTACAAGGTTACAAAACCTTTTCCATTTCCTAAATAGCCGGTAATGCCTGTACTTTCTTAGGAATTATCACAGAAACTTGTGAATAACTTTGGAAACCAGGTGGAATGATAAAGTAATGACAGACAGATTTTTTTTTAAATAAATCTGAAGACCAATAAGTACTGTGAAGCCCAACTATCTTTAATTGTTACCTAAGCCTCCCAACTCAGTCCTACCCCAATTGTCTGTGGCATCCACCTGTTTATTATCTGAAATATAGAATGTAAGTTTCCTGAGGCAGGAACTGTTTTCTTTGTTAGTTATCATTGCAGTGCAGAGCACAATGGGACTCTGATACAAAGAAAAATATTTAAGATCTAAATCAATTAACAAATATACACATAGGCTTTAAGACAGGGACTTCCAAAGGATTCTGAGGAAGTTAGGCATTCAACTTCCTACTGAATTTCCAAGTAATCTGAATACTTAGCTCCCTTAGACACCTTTGAAAATCCCAGTCTAAAACTACAAATAAATACATACTTAAACAAAATAGTTTATGATCAGTTTCTCTTCTATTTAAATGTCAAGAGCCAAGTTAAGTCCCTCAGGATCTGTGTTTTCCCTGCTACAGTTGCTATAACCAGTATTTAGAGCATAATAAGATGTAGTGAGATCACATTTGGAACTCCACATGATCAGTGGCATTTGCTGCTACAGCACCACTATAGCCAACCTGTTTTATCTAGTTTATGATCTGAATAAACCTAACAAAAGGATGGAAGTTTAAAAGAAAGGGCCATCACATACCCCATGAATTCTTTAGAAAACTGTACTATCAAGAAATGTGTAAATATATATTATTACAATTAATCTGTCTTATTTCAGCTTTGTGATATTTCATCAACTGAACTGCTCGAAACAGAAATGTCACTTTGTTTTATTATAACTATTTTCAGGCAATAAATTATTAAAGGCAATAATAAAAAGAGCTAAAATGACCACTATTTATTAGTCACCAGTAACATACCTTTAGCCACAGCTTCTTTATACTTCTCCTTAGCAGAGTTAACTTCTTTTATTAATTGTCTGTAACTAGATTTTAATTTCTCCAGTTCTGTCTTTGTGACCTATGAATAAAGCAAAAATAGGAAAGTTATTAAAACACTTACCTTCAGGAGTTAAAGGCTTCTTAACATTAGGAAAAGATAATTACAGGATTTAATTTCCAAGAAATTAAGGATGTATGCTTTTTTCATTATTTCAGGGATGCTCTTGAATATATTGCCATACACTATAATTAAAAGAAAAAGAAAGTCTGGTGTGTAAGGGGGACCTGCTGTCATCACGAATGTGTGGTGGAGCACATCAGGACATCTACTTTATTATTACTAAAACTGTGATAGTGCCCAAAGATCCCAATCAAATCTTGCTACAAAACAATTAGGATTTTAATTAGTTACTGTTTATGCTTATCTGATCCTCGTTACACTAAAAGAAATTTTCCAAAGCCTAACGCAGAAAAGTGACTGATTTTAAAAATTTCTCAAATGCCATTAAAGGTGCCTTTGGATAGAAGAGTTCATCTCTTATGACCCAGGCCACCAGTTATGAGGTCTAGAGGAGCAACTGGCTCCTACAAAGAGATTGAAAATGTGGGTCAGAGAATCTTTCTTTCAATAGACAACTGGACCAGCTCCGTGAACCAGGACATTTTTGGCAAAGGAGCTACAAGAATAGCATTGCCTTTTACAGTTCAAACCTTTAGCACGTTGTGGAGGAAAAGAAGTGAGCAGCAAATACAAAAGACCACTGGAGCATGGGATTGAGAAGACATTTGACAACCCATTGGGCTCTGGTATCAAAAGAAAAACCTGAAGAGCTGTGCATTGAAAGAGAGGCAAAAGAGATTCTTTGATAGAGTGACTTCAAACATTCATGGACTAGGAGAGATCACTTGTGCTCAGTCAACCTGAGAGAACACTTAGCTTTTCTGCAAAATGGACTGCTCTTACATTTTTTCTCCATTATGAGGAATGTGAAGACTGGGACGGCTGGGGTTCATGATTCTCTTTTGCTAGGTCACATAAGCCTCAGCTACTGAATTGTTTTACAAAACTAGCAATTGTCAGAACTCCACAAAAAGCAACCAGGGCACATCTTTCAATTCTTAGCTCCAGTCTAGACCAGTTATGGGGAAGTTTAAGTCGGAGCAGGACCATTTCTTGAGTTATCCTGCTCCCACAAGCATCCATGCACGCACACACCCAATCAGTCAGATTTCCATGTGTTGTTAAAATAGACACTGGACAGGAAAGGACTTTTTGACAGACTAGACCTACAGGTTTCCAAGGAAGAAACTGAAATACTGTTAGTGCTGTGAAGCCGTTGGTTTCTGTAGATAAATATCCCGGGGCACTGGCTAGAAAAATGAATCAAACAGACTCCATTTTGAAGTTCTGAAAGGATGGTAAATCAATGAAACCAAAGTAAATAAATGGAGTTGGACTCTTAAATGCCGAGGGTAGTGTTGTTACTCATCCCATGATTAGGAGGTGCTGAGCACAATTAGAAACTGGTCCTTTTACAGAAGAGTGAAAAACAAACACAGGGAAATGAGATTAGCTATGAGAAATCTTTGTATTTAACTGTGAAATGGATCTGCCTCACCTGTCTCAATATGCTCTTCTGTCAGTGACGAAAACAAAGCCAGAAACTCCCTATCTGGATAAATCTAAGAGGATTAAGATAGTCAAAATTATCTTTGGTTTTATCTACATGGTGTCTTAGTCCACACCAGAGGGATGTACATTCTAATGCAGACCAGAGTGTCGCACACCAAGTGTCTTGCATGGACCCTGCTGGTGCACACTAACATTCCCTAGTACATGTTAATGTACTCACATTTCAAACAATAGTACATTAATGAATGCCAGTTAGTGCACAACATGCTGGTATGCGTTAGAATTTACACTCCCACTGGTGTGGAGTAAGGCATTGTGCAGACAATCCCTAAAGTGCATACTACTAGCATCCAGCGCTGCGATGTGTATCTGATATTTTTGTCTTAATAACATCATAAGCCCCTCTTTTTCTCCAATTTTTACAGAAAGAAGGATGTCTGAGATTCGCAATGGGACTGGAATAAACCTGAAGGTAGAGTCTTTACCATTGACATGTGTGGAAAGCATGACTTTTGTTTGTTTTCAAGTAAATCCTTAAGGGATGTATCGAGGGATTCCTCAAACAAGGATTCTCTGGAATACGAAATGACCATGTTTTTATTTTGCTATAATTACTCCTCTATGGCAAGATTTTATCCAGCGTGTCCTATGGACTCCAATCAGCACAGCTGATAATCTTGTTGAATATTGGATAGTGTCCTAGTGGGCTAAGGGTATTTTGATATTCTACCTAACAAGGCAGAAATTCTGCTGTGTACTATAGAAGAGGCCTTATGTGGACAAGTAAGTAGCTCAATGAGCCATTCAATAAGTGCTCCAAAGGCACAAAATCATTGGACAGACAACAGCAGGTAAGACTATAAGAATACACAGTATCTCATCAGAAATCAATCCATACACTTGCCTAGAGAACCTCAGGAAGGGTTTGAAAAGCTCAACATCTAGAAGACAACATAGTCTACTGGCCAGGGTAAAAAATACCTGTGTGGCCTTACTCCCACACCATGATCTGCTTCAGCTAAAAAGTAAGCCTCGCAAAGCTCCATGCACTGTAGTTCATTGTAATTTACTGTCAAAAAACTTAATTAAAAACAAATATATATATATATATATATATACACACTGTGATAGACCAAGACCAATTGGGAACAGCAGAGTAGCAGAAGGGAGATATACTGGCCACTGGATAAGTAGTTTTCTGTTCCCTGAGTGACCAGAGCAGGGGCTGCTCCAGACTAATAGACCACCTGACTCCAATTAACCTGCTAAGAGTCAGGTGAGGCAGTTAAGCATCTGACTCTAATTAAGGCCCCTCTGATGCTATAAAAGGGCTCACTCCAGTCAAGCCGGGGGGGACAGGGAGCCAGAGGAGAGGAAGTGTGTGTGAGGAACTGGGAGCAAGAGGTGTGCAAGAAGCTGAGAGTGAGTAGGCGTACTGTTGGAGGACGGAGAAGTACAAGCTTTATCAGACATCAGGAGGAAGGTCCGGTGGTGCGGACAAAGAAGGTGTTGGGAGGAGGCCATGGGGAAGTAGCCCAAGGAGTTGTAGGTGTCGTGCAACTGTACCAGGAGACACTCTAAACAGCTGCAGTCCACAGGACCCTGGGCTGGAACCCAGAGTAGAGGGCGGGCCCGGGTTCCCCCCATACCTCCCAGGAGGAATTGACCTGGACTATAGCTTCTACCAGAGGGGAAGGTCTCTGGACTGTTTCCTGACCCACAGGGTGAATCTGTGAAGTGAGCAAATCTGCCAATAAGCGCAGGACCCACCAAGGTAGAAGAGGAACTTTGTCACAATACATACATACATATTATATATATATATATATATACACATACACACACACATACATATACATACACACACACATACATATACACACACACGCAAATAAAAAAACTTATTAGGGTTGGTCGATCAGCAGAATTTTTTTTTGTCAAATATATTTGTCATCTTACACTCCATATTCTTTATGAAAATATAATTATGATATGGAAATGACATAACAGATAAACTTTATGCATGATGGCTCATGTAAGATATCTTTGGAAAGGTTATGATTTACTGAATGTGATTATCCAATTTGTATGCATGTATCACTTCCTTATCTAAAGTTAGGAATATTGACTATGTAACTGTGTGTAATTGGGAGACACCCACCAGACAACCAGGCATCACAGCCCTGATGGCCCATTAGGAAGAAACAACAGAACTGTGAAGATACTAATCTCTCTCCTTCCTGAGAGTCCTCCTGGGACTAGCTGTGACACTACTAGGTCAGGTGGTCCTGCCACCTGGTACTAAATACTATCTTGGACTTCTAGTAATTTTCCACTCACAGGAGGGGAAGGTCAAGTTTGGGAAACAAAAGGTTTCCCGCCTTGTGTAAATTCTATTTAAGGCTGGAAGGGAAGGCATTCCAGAGTCTCCTCCATTGCCTACACACGAAGAAAGATTGCTGAAAGTACCTGAAGGGACACAAATACCAACCCGAAGGGAAAGGCAGGGGTAAGTCCAAACTGAGACAGGGGTCCAGTCTGTAAGAAAAATAACTGGAACTCTGAGCTACATAAACTCTGAATCCTGCCTAAATTCAACCTTTAGGTTGAGAAATTAAATTTTGTAACCTGTTTCTTTAGTGAATCAAGCTTAGTTTGCATGTTTTGTTTTATTTGCTCAGTAATCTGCTTTGTTCTGTTTGCTTCACCTTCAACCACTTAAAATCTGCCTTTTATAGTTAATACATTTATTTTGTTTATTATTAAACCCAGTTTCTGTAATTTCTAATGGGGGAGGACGGCAAGAAATATTGCATATCTCCTCATTGAGGGAGGGGACGGATTTCACAATATACCTTTGGGTCTGCACTCCAAGTGAGGTGGGCACCTGAGTTCTGGGGCAAGTCCCTTAAGCTGAGTCTTCCCGCAGCGGGCTGTGGCCCTGCCTGTGTGTGCGCTAGAGGAGGCTTAGGAGCCTGGCTCGGCAAGACCGTCTAAAGGGGGGAGCCATGTTGGCAGAATAGGCAGATTCAGTGGTATCTTAGCACATCAGGTCCAGGTGGCATCTTGAAGGGGGGCAACCCATCACAATATTATCATATATATGTTATCTTTTTTTCTGTCCTATAGCAGAACATGGTATAGTATAGAGTTCTCTCCAGTGTTCTTCCACTACCACCTCCTCCATTTTTTCCCTCTCTCTAAATTGTTTTCTACCCACCTTAGATTGTGTCTCCTTTTTTCCCTTCCCCTTGTCCCTTCACTCACTCACTCTCGCTCCATATTTTGTACTTTTTCTTCCTAACTTATTCCATCAATCTTTCCCACCACCCCAGAATAAGGAGTGATAGCTCAGTGGTTTGAGCATTAGCCTGCTAAGCTCAGGGTTGTGAGTGCAATCCTTGAAGGGGCCACTTAGGGATCTGGGGCAAAATCAGTACTTGGTCCTGCTAGGGAAGGCAGGGGGCTGGACTCAATGACCTTTCGGGGTCCCTTCCAGTTCTATGAGATAGGTATATCTCATATTATTTGATACACCCAAGCACATCCATTCATAGGCCCACACACAGGATTTGGAAGTTTTACCAGGCACCCGATAGGCTGAGAAGTCAAACTATAAACCACAGAATAAGAAGGAGGACACCCATGTTACATGTCAATCTCCCACCAGCTGCTGGGAAAGTGGAGGTTGCTGGGATTCCTAATAGGAAGCTGTCCCCTTAAATTTCAGTAGTAATATTGTATCCAATGAAGTTAATCCGAGGGATGATTATTGCTCATTGAAAACTTGTTGCCATACTTGTTTGGGGGCTCCATTATTCATTTCAGCCTCTGGATCCTAGGTATCAGATACATTTGAAGTCCACCCCAAAACCCATTGTGGCTGCTGAAAGGGAGAATTTTTTTTTAAACACAAGCTTAGATTCCTCAGAAACTTACAGCACTCATCAAGAAAAGCTTTTACTTGCCTTAGATTAGTGGATTTTTCAAGCCCTGACCCCAGGAATGCCTAGAGGAGACAGGAGAAGGGATTCACACAGTCACACTCTACTGGAAGGAGAAAAGTTCCAGAGCAGTTAGCCTAACTGAATTTACTTGCAGGACAGTTTCCCACCTCTGCCTTTTCAGCTAGTAACTTGTAGAAAAATGGAGGAACTGGGTTAAACAGGAAGAAAATGCAATCCAATTATAATAAATTAGTATTTGTATTGCAAGATAAAGAGGAATGGTGGCATCTGCAGTATTCACGTGAATATTTATATGAAATAATTCTATATACTACTTTATAAAGCTTTAGTAATTGAGTAAATTTAAAAAAATATCATGTATAATAAGTTACCTTGAACATCTCTGCCTCAATTTGCTGATGAACACCTATGTAACTCTTCTTTACTTGTTGCTTGTCTTTGATCATCATTGTAAGTCTATGTAGTGGCCCAGAGTTAAGATCTTCTGCATGTGTCTTCATTATCCTGCTAAGTTGCTCTGTCTGCTGTACCATAAGCAGCCAAGACTGGAAGAAGGAAAATGAAGAAAATAACTTATCTGCTATTGCATGATCAAAAGAAACTGTTGGAAAAGTACATCATCATTTAAAGGGGTTTTAGAAAGAATATTTTTGAACATTTGCCTGAATGCACACTTTAAATATAGCAACCATGTCTTTAACCCACCCACGCAACGGAGTTAGAGATGTATTAATGATGTATCATAGTCACATTTCAACATCACACCAAAGTCTAGGTCTATCATGAAAACCACTAACCCTCACTTCAGCTATCACCCAAATTCCTTTACTTTGACAGACATGCTGCCAGTGTCCTTTCTTCTTCCCTCTCCTGTTTCCACTGTCCTGGCAAATTTTTCCTTTTATTTAAATCCATCTCAATTACATGACTAATTCTCTTGGCCATAGCAGTGGTAATTTTTAGTAGAGTAAAATGAGGTCTCTCTTTATGTTACACACAGGGCCAGAACCTCTGCTGGAGTAAACTGACATTTTGCTCCATTAACTTCACTGGAGCTATACCAATGTACATAAGCTGTTGACATGAGCCTCAAACTAGCATTTAACTTGAATAAAAGTATTTGATATCCCATGGAACCTTGTTCAGTTCTGCTAAAGAGAATAGAATGGGGTTCACTGGGCATTCAACTTTATGATAGTATTATTTTGTACTTCAGCACTGCTATGAATTACCATATCCCAGTTGAAATTACAGAATTTAGATAGATACAATATATAGTTATCAGTGTCAGGACACTCGGTTCAATGCCTTGGTTGAACATAAAGGTACCAATGTTTTTGTAATAACCACAATTGACTGAGTTCTCCTTTTTACATCTCATCTGAAAAAAGGCACTTCCATCTGTGCATGCCCCCTTAACATCAGACTAGACTGAGTTTATTAGAAACCTAAATGGAAGACCCAAAATCTATTAAGTTATCCATAGCATTTTTTACAGTACTTAAGTGTTCTCTAGGATTCGCTCATCGAAGTACTGAAACAGTCCTATTACAGTGTGCTTAAACAAACGTTTCTAAAAGCTGAAAAATAAAATTAAGGCGCTGACTACTTACAATCATATAGGAAAAGTTATTTTTTCTTATCCAAGAGAGAAAAGAATATATTATCAGTTTTGTTGTCTAAAAACAATGTTGTATGGCATTGCTAGCACAGAATAGCTGCTGCATTTCATCCCCTCAGAAATGCCAGCATTTTAGGTATAGCAATCACTCCAGCACTAAATATGCACAGTATTTGGGATTCTATGGCATAAAAAATACACATTTGAAAAATACTGAGTTCTAGTGTGAAGTATACTGTGTAAAAAACATGATACAAATTTTAGACTCTCATGGTGTTTAAATAGAAAATAATTCTCTTGGTTAGCCAAAATTAGAGCAAAGAAGAAATAGAAATGACAAATATTGTAATAAATAGTAACTGACATTTACAATAACTGAAGTAAAAAAGGTTCAAAAGTGGCTGAATGGAAAAAAGGATGGGGACACTATAATGAAAAGAGAATTATTTCAGGGGAAAAATCATATTGTTTATAGACTATATGGCCAGAAGTGAACATTTTAATCATTTTGTCTGATGTCCTGTATAACACAGGCCATAGGACTTGCCTGAATCAACTCCTATATTCATTTTAAAATTTCCTGTGATGGAAAATCCACCACAACTTGGGCAGGCACCAACGAAGGAAGCAGGTGCTTGGAGCAGCCAATGGAAAGGGGTGGCAAGTCCGGGTCTTCGGCAGCAATTCGGCGGCGGGTCCCTCAGTCCCTCTCTTCCTCTTTGAGATGCCACCAAAGTGTCGTCGAAGAGGAAGGAAGGGAGCAAAGGACCCGCCGCTGAATTGCCGCCTAAGAATGAAGCGGTGTGATTGAGCTGCCACCAAAGTGCCGCTGATTGGCTTTATCTTTTTTTTTTTTTTTTTTTTTCTTTTTTCGCTTCGCCACTTGGGGTGGCAAAAAAGCTGGAGCCAGCCTCGACCACAACCCTTGGTAATTAATCTCACTATTAAAAATTTGCCTTATTTCTAATCTAAACTTGTCTAACTTCACTTTCCAGCCATTGGATCTTGTTATACCTTTGTCTGCTAGATTGAAGAGCCCTCTAGTATCAAACTTCTGTTCCCCAAGTAGGTATAGTCAAGCCACATCTTAACTCTTTGTTAAACTAAACAGATAGAGCTCCTTGAGTCTTCAACTTTAAAAAATGGTTACCTACCTTTCATAAATGTTGTATTCGAGATGTGCTGCTCACGTCCATTCCATGTTAGGTCTGGGCGCGCCCACATGCACAGCTGCCAAACATTTTCCCCTGGTAGTATCCGTAGAAAGTGACCATCAGGGGCGGTAAGAAGGAACAGAGGGCACAGGGCCGGCAGCACCCCATATACCAGCACGGGACATTAGCACGGGACTCCAGGAGGCACCAGAGACAGCCCTACGGATACCACTAAGGGAAAAATTTCCAGCAGCTGTGCACATGTGTGTGCACACATCTAATATGGAATCGACATGAGCAAGCACTCAAAGAAGATTACATGTTTTCTAATTCTTTAATCATTCTCCTGACTTTTCTCTGAACCCCCTCCAATTGATCAACAACTTTGAACTGTGGGCATCACAACTGGACAAAGCATTTCTGTAGTGGTCGCACCAGTGCCAAATACACAGATAATATAATCTCCCTACTCCTACTCAGGATTCTCCTGTTTATACAACCAAAGACCACATTAGCCCTTTGGCCTCACTGTCGCACAGGTAGTTCATGTTCAGTTGATAATCCACCTTAACCCTCTCATCCTTTTCAGAGTCACCACTTCCCAAGAAAAAATCCCCCATCTTCTAAGTATGGCCTACATTCTTTCTTCCCAGATGTATTGACTTTTACAGTTTGTCATACTAAATTGCATATTGTTTGCCTGCATCCAGTTTATTAAGCAATCCAGATAACTGTGAATCAGTGACCTGGCCTCTTCATTATTCACCACTTCCTCAATGTTTATATCCTCTGCAACTTTATCAGTAACGGTTTTATATTTTCTTCCAGGTCATTGATAAAAATGTTAAATAGTACAGGGCCAACAACCAATCCCTGTGGAATCCCACTAGAAATACCTGCTCAGTGGTGAATCCCATTAACAATTACATTGAGACATATGAATTAGCCAGTTTTTATCCATTTAATGTGTGCCATGTTGAATCTGCATTGTTCTAGTTTCTTAATCAAAATGTCCTTTGCAGTCCCAAATCAAACATCTTACAAAAGCTTATTACATTAACACTATTCCTTTATCACCCAAACTTGTAATCTCAACAAAATAGGTTATCAAGCTAGTTTGATAGGATCTATTTTCCACAAACCTGTGTTGATTGGCTTTAACTATATTACTCTCCCTTAATTATTTATTAATCCATTCCATTATTCTGCCCAGGATCAATGTCAAGCTAACAGGCCTATAATTACTCAGGTTGTCCCATTTACCCTTTTTAAATATTGGCATAACACTAGATTTGTTCCGGTCCTCTGGAACGTCCCTAGATTTACTGGAAAAAAAATTAATCAGTATTAACCAGTCTTTGGCCAGCTCTTTAAAACTCTCAGATGCAAGTTATCCAGAAATGCTGATTTAAAAAAAAGTCTTGCTTTGTAGCTGCTGTTCAATGGAGAGGGAGTTGTGTAACCATGCTCCTCTATAACCTTGGCTCTCTGCACGAGGATGTCTAATTGTAGCAGCTGCATCAACCTCCTCAGTTTCTGTTGGAATGGAAAGTATTTCAGATGTAGCAGTATCATGATAGCGGTCCGGCTTTTTACCAAACAGAGAAGAAATATTTATTGTACACTTCTGCCTTTTCTGTATTATTGACAAGTCTACCATTTCCATCTAGTAATGGACCAGTATCATTTTTAGAATTTCTTTTGTTCCCTCACATACTTGGAAAAACTCCTTCTGTCCTTAACTCTGATGGCTACAGGTTTTCTCCTTCCGTTTTTGCTTCCCTTATGCTATAATTTCTAGCTTCCTATTTATATTTAAGATACTGTGTAATCATCATTAATTTTCCCAACAGCAGAGAAGTGAAAGCACAAATTGGGCTAATTCAGCTGCTAAATCACAGTACTGAGCTAATTTGGCTGCTCACAGCAGGAGGCAGTGTCTCACCAGATAGCACCAGCATCCAAGAATCTTTCTAATCTTTATAAATATTAAGGTTTGTAAAGAACGAGACATGACAACCCTATGTTTTTCTTCTTCTATTACTGTTCTATTATTAATAAGCATATAGTATTTTGGTTTTTTGCTCATAAATAAGGCTCCATGTTTGCCATGGAGGTCACGGATTCCGTGACTTTCCGTTACCGCCGTGACTTCTGCAGTAGCCAGTGTGCCTGGCCTGGGAGCCACCTGAGCAGCTTGGGCAGTCCCCGGGCCAGAGGCACCAGATGCTGCTGGGGCAGACTCGAGCCCCCCTGTCCTCCAGCAGCATGAGTTTGTGGGGGGTGGCTCAAAGCTGGGGTGCGGGGCGGTGCTTATCTGGAGGGGCCCCCACTCTGTGAGGGCAACAGGAACTCCCCTCCCTCAGCTCCTAGATCCTCATGCTGCCTCCACCTGCAGGCACCGTCCTCACAGCTTCCACTGGCCGCAGTTCCCAGCCAATGGGAGCTGCAGAACCGGGGCTTGGGGCGTAGCAGAGACAGCATGTGGAGCTAGGAGCTGGGGTTGCCGCTTTCCAAGATCCAGGAAGGGAGCCTGCCCCAACCCCACCAACACCTTCCCCCCCCCCCACTCCAGCACCCGCCGTGTCCCCAGGGCCGCGACTACCCTCTTCCCAGCAGCCACCGGGCCATCCCCCCCAGCTCCTGCGGGGCCCCTGGGCCGCACTCCCGAGCTGCCTCCCGCTCCGCCAAGTCTTAGTCATGGACAGGTCACGGGCCATGAATTTTTGTTTACTGCCCATGACCTGTCCATGACTTTTACTAAAAACACCCGTGACTAAAATGTAGAATTACTCATAAGTTAAGGTGTCATGAATTTTTTTTTTTTTTGGAGGGGGTTGGGTCAGTTGTTTCCATTAGTGCCTAGAAAGAGGGGAGGTTTACCCACTCTTCTTCTATCATGTGTGATTCAAGATAGATAAAGGACAAGTGGTCACTTGTTCAAGTCCAATTCAGATTAAAAGTGATTAAAATTCATTAACTAACAACTATTTGGTGCCCATTGTGAATTAAGTGGGCTGCTCCAGTCCAACATTTTCAGCAGAGAGGCCAAGAATTGAAGAAGCCATTAAGACAGAATAGACCTCTAACTACCAAAGCAGTTGTAAGTCAGGCCTAAGGCTTATTAACAGGTGAAGTGGGGACACTTGCTTTGCCTCTGCCGTTGCTGTACCTGTTTTGTATCTATTCGGTACATAATGGATGTTTTTTTTAACCTTTCATAAAAGATTTTTTTATTTTAAACTGTATACAAAATACTATATTTAACAATATTACAATTATGAGAAAAAGTCTGAGAAACTTTGGCCTTAATTAATGCTTTGTTTTTACAACTACACACCATGGTGTGAATAATGGTCAGAATGTCAGCCTTACCTCTGAATTTCCTGGCTTTTTTTCTATTTTTATCACAACCTCTACGTTGTATGAACAATAGTTTCTATTTAACAAAAAATCTTACTACAACATATTATAATCCCTAAACATAAGAATAGGTGGGTCAGCCCAGGGTCTACAATACCAGAGCTCAAAATTAGGGATTCTAGCTTGGTCCACTTTTTTCAGTCCAAAAGAAGAGTTGGCATGATACACATTCCGCCCAGGGACTGCCGCACCTCACTTCAAACTCTTAACTAAAACTGTATTAGTGGAGTCCAGTGGGCACATGTTCTAACACAGAAGGAAAATAGGAAAGGTGGGAGAATAAAGTAGATGGAACACAAGGTTCAGAGTGGCTTAAGAGATCCACCCACAAAGGGACAAAACCAGCACAGGACAATGACACTTTTCAAGTTCATCTTTGAATTTACTTTATAACGAAGAAAAAGAGGAGTTAACAGCCAACTACCTTTTCTATATAATAATTAAAACAATGATTCCTCAATTTCAATTTCTAAATAATCTTCTCTTACCTTGGATACATTGCTAATATAATCCAGTTGGGAAGTACTCTCTTTATCAACTTGATTACAAAGATTCTGTAAAGTGGATGCATATTCTTTGTCACTTTTTACTCGCATGGCCATAAATTTCTTCACAGTTTCCAGTAGTCGTAACTCCCAATCTTGCAATTTTAACAAAGCATCATGAGAATACTTCAGGTCACTTCCAAACCCCATCTTTATAAGGCACTATATGCGCTATGGGCAACAATAGAGGTTCTTCTAGTCACCACATCTGCAGACAGAAAATTAATGAGAAAGATATTGAAAGAGGAACCTATAAAATGTAATGATCACGAAGTTATGACACACATTGAAATTTAAAGCAAGCAGCAAATGTTTTAATTTAACCACTCATCTCTGAACTAATATAGTCAGTCAGCCACAATTTTCAACAGCAAGACTCAGCTCTGTCTTGCACATTAACCACTTAGAAAACAGCTAGCAAAGGCGGTCCTGGCGTTAAAGCACTAACCTAGGACTTGGGAGATCCAAGTTCAATTTGCTACTCCACCACAGACTTCCTGTGTGAATTTGAGCAAACTGCTCAGTCTCTTTGTGCCTTACTTCTCCATATGCATAAAGTATTACTGTAACAGTACTTCCCTATCTCACAGGGATGTTTGTGAAGATAAATATATTAAAAATTCTGAAGTTCTTATATAGACCTCTTGCCATATTATCTAAGTACATAAGATGCATTGAATTCCCAAACTAAATAGATTGGTTTGATTAAATAGTTGAGACAGAGATCAATGGAGACAGATAAATTACAAGACAAAAATCCCAGATTATCCTGCCCCACTCCTAGTAACCATAGAGCCTCCTTTCTTCACAGTACACTGCTCCTGATAGCCCACAAAATTCCTAGTAATTAGTCAATTGTCAGGTATTAACACTTTGGAAATCAGTTTCTAGAAGGCTAACAGCCATATATAAAACCCCAAACACAATGTAAAAAGACTACTAAGGTTTCAAAATCAAGTGCTCCAAAGTTCAGAAATGCCAGAAGGAAGGCTACCAGGCGAACCTTAATTCAGCCCCTTTGTGAATATGCATTATGATACAGTCTTAGATTCAGGGGCAGCAGAGCCTTCCCAAAAGTGGGGGGGTCCAGGGCCCTGGCCCCATAAGGTCCCACCCCCTACCCTCCTCTTCCCAACAAGGTCTTGCCTCACCACTTCCCCTTGAGGCCCCTCCTCTTCCCTGCAAGGCCATGCCCCCCACCCCACACCTTATCCCAAGTCCCCTCCTCTTCCCCCAAGGCCTGCCTTCTTCCTCCCGAGGCTATGCCCCCAGCCAAGCCAGAAGCCACAGCAAGGCCAGGGAGCCCTCCCCCACAGATACCCCACCAAAGCAGGTGGGAGGGACCCAGGCTCCCCACAGTTGTCCGCGTCTCTTGCTCCGGCCGGGGGGCAGGGCCTTGGAGCTGCAGCCTGGCCATGGTAAGAGCCATGTGGGCAGCTATGGGGAGCCGCAGTGCAGACCCTCAACCTGCCCTAGGCAGGTACACAGGCCAGGGGCTGCTCTTTGGCCGCCCGCACTGCGGGCAGGTGGAGGGTCCACACAGCTTCCACAACTGCCCAGGATCCCTGGCCTGGCTCCACCAGCTGCTGGCCTGACCGGGGCCCTCAGGGGGAGGATCGGAAGGGGACTAGGTTCGCCGTGGCAAAAAGTTTGAGGACCATAGCTCCCTGCCCGCTCCCCTCCTGCCCCCGTTGTGATGTCACTACTTTGATTATATGATCACATACTACTTTTTCCCCCACAGGATTCCTTGCTCATTCAGAAGGGATGGTGCTCACCGGATGGGCAAGAATTCAATATTTCTTTTTACCCTAATCAATCTATGTGTGGCCCCATTCATTATTTACTGCACATCATCCAAACTATGCACTGAATACAGAATTAGTCAGGGTGGATGAAAATCAATGATTTAAAAAAAAATCAGATTTTTTTTAATTTAAATTGGATTTTTAAAAAAATGCTTTTTGAGGAAAAAATCTTTGAGTTTTAATTAAGAGTTATCTCATCGTTGAATAGGGATTATAAATTCTAATTCTAGAATATGAGACAATATATTCATGTAATGTTTAAGAAAAGTTTTGTAAATGGGTTCCAATAGTTAATGGATTAGGGACCCAATCTTATGAGGTTCCAGGGGCTTCTGTATAGATTATTTAGGTTAATCTTTCTATCTACTCAATGGGACTCAGTGCTCAGTCCAGAAGATACCATCAGAGATGCTTAGTTTTGCAGTTCTCAAACTGTGGATTTGTGTCTCCAGATATAACACGCTTGTTAACAGCAAAATATGTTTTTAAAATAAATAAATAAATAATATATAGAGGTGAGAAATAACAGACCTCAACCCTATTGTCCCTCTGCAAATTTGTGTACACAGAGTTAATCCCTTACCTCTCTCTAAAAGTGCAAGTTTCAAAAAGTTAAATGAATAGAAGATTTTGGGGGCGGAATAGATCTGGACAAGGAGAAGAAGTCTGGAGATAAACGTGAGAAGGGAGGAGCAAGCGGTAGAAACAAAAAAGTGAAACTGTTTGATCAGCATATTCCAGAAGTCTTGAGGTCTTTCTGAGTGTAGCCTTCATTGATTTGAGATCTACCATACCATTCTCTCACTAGAAGTGAAAACCTATAACAGCAGCAGGCCATAAAAGAGACCCAGTTTTGGAATATTTAAATTAAGTTCCTTTACCTGTGGGTAAGAGAGGCATGCGTGCAAAATGCAAACAGTGCATCAAAGAAATGCAAGGCCTGGCTGCACGAATGAAACAACATCATGAGAAGTGTTCCTTCTCAGGAGGAAGCTGCGTTGAAGATGAGGAAAGGAACATGTCTGAACATGCAGGATCTTCAGGTTGGTAAACTTTTTTATTTCATACTTTTTTCTTAAGGACTGCCTGTCTTCCTTCTGAACTATTCTTGAATTCTCGTGTTTGAGCAAAAAATATAGTTGTTACTCTATGGTACTATCATTTTAGATGCAGTTGTGATAAAAAAATAAATAGCTGAAATAGGCAGATCTTCCTTTTACAATTTCACCTTTAAAGTAGTACTGTCAGTGAATGCAATGAGCAGTACTAAATGAGCAGTATGCTAATAATAATTAAATAACTGCTTTGACTTATTTTGTTCAGGAGAATCCATCCTCAACATACAGGATTCTGAAGACTATCCCCCTTCAAGATCACCATCATTTTCTATAGTCTCAGAGTTATCTGCCAATGATAGTGTTCCAGCCACATCATGTATGTCACATAGCCATAGTAGATTACCTGTAGCAAAAAGAAAAAAAACTCCATCATTCAGAAACAAGCATAGATAAATTTGTGATAAGAACCAGCAGATTACAAAAAGAGATAGTTGATGAAAAAATTGCCCTGTTTGTTTATGCAACAAACTCTCCTTTCTGTATGATTGAGAACCCACACTTCATTAACATGGTTCAGTCATTAAGACCAGGGTACAGTCCACCCAAAAGAGCAAATATCGCAGGCAAATTGCTGGATAAAGTGTATGAAAGAGAAATTGAGCAGTGTGCAAAAGATCCTGTTTTATATGCTTGTGTGACAACAGAAGAAGGGAATGTCTTCCTTACAGAAACAATTGATACATCAGGAAATGCGCACACAGCAGAATATTTACAAGAAGTAGCACTAAAAGCTAGAAAAAACTGTGAAAAAAAAATTCAAATCTCGAGTATGCAGCTTAGTCACAGACAATGCTGCAAATGTATCCAAGATGAGAAGAAATTTAGGAGAGAGTGAAGAGAGTCCCAAGCTAATAACATACGGTTGCAGTGCTCATTTGATGCATCTCCTAACCAAAGACTTCAGTGTTCCAAAAATAAAGGCTAATGTTGTTGAAATTGCAAAATACTTCCATAACAACCACTCTGCAGCAGCTGCTCTGAAAAAAGTGGAAGGAACCAAGCTAACCCTCCCACAAGACGTGCAATGGAACTCAGTAGTGGACTGTTTTGAGCACTATATCAAGAACTGGCCTAATCTGATGACAGTTTGTGAACAAAATCGTGCAAAAAATAGATGGCACTGTCACAGCCAAAATTCTCAACATTGGGCTTAAAAGAAATGTTGACCACATGCTGAGTAGCCTGAAGCCTATTTCTGTAGCCTTGAACAAAATGCAGGGAAACAGCTGTTTTATTGCTGACGCTGTTGAAATTTGGAAGGAACTGAGTGAGATCTTATTTAATGACAGAGTTAAATTACAAGCATTAAAAAAATCGAATAGGACAAGCACTATCTCCAGCTCATTTTCTTGCAAATATTCTCACAATACACGGTACCAGGGTGAAACCTTAACTGCTGAAGAAAAGGAGTTGGCTATGACATGGACATCCAGCAATCATCCCTCCATAATGCCAACTATAATAAACTTCAGAGCTAAGGGTGAACAATTGAAGAAATATATGTTTGCTGATGACGTTTTAAAGAAAGTTACATCAGTGAACTGATGGAAGTCACTTAAGCACTTGGAGTCAGGGACTGTTGAAGTGATAATCTCACTTTTAATAGCAGTAGCTTCTTCTGCTGGAGCAGAAAGAGTATTTTCTTCCTTTGGACTGATTCATTCCAAACTGAGAAATCATTTGGGACCTGAAAAAGCAGGAAAAAAGCTTGTTTTTCTTTTCCAGATTATGAACAAATAGGAAAATGAAGGTGAAAACAACTGAGTTAACTGCAAAAGCCAATATTTTAAGTTTCTCATGTTGACCTGGCTGACATAGTCGATTTAATTTTTGTGGCTTTTTTAATATTTCATTTTACTATTTTAGTTAAAAACAATTTTAACAAAAACAAACCTGATTTTAAAAAACTTGAATGTTTAACTAAATTCAAAAATTCATATGCTTGTTTTGTTATAATATTATATGTTTGCTGTTGAAGAAAAAAATCCAGAATACATAACGTTGTTTTAGTTAAATAAAACAATTTAAATGTTTGTCTGGTGATGTTCTCCTCCTAATACAGCATGGCAAAAAAACATTCCAAATATTAATGATTAACCTGTTGAATTGGAGATATTTATGAAGTCATTGGGAGGTGAACTATCTGCTTCAGTTACCTTTGGTAGATGAAATAACCAAACAATCATTCATTTTCTGATATAGCTGTAAAACGAATCTGAAAAGTTTTCAAAATAAACTTTAAAAATGTTGCTAGCAGCCTGAAGGGTGGGCCTGTCAGCTTTGCCAGGACGAGGTTTAGGTCCCAAGGAGGGATCGGTTCCTTTATCTGAGGGAACATCCTCTCCAGCCTTTGAGAAAACCAAATTACCATTTCATGTGAAAAGACCAAATCTGTTGTCAACCTTAGGTCAGATGGCTGAAATGGCTACCAGGTGGACCTTAACTGAAGAAAAGGGCCAGACCTTGTTGTTTCAAGAGCACAGGGTACTCCAAAATAAATTGCAATCAGGACTGTGTAGGTGGAAATCCGAGTTGTGAAGACCAGGTAGAGAATCATTTCCACTCTACCAAGTAAGTTGCCCTGGTGTAGGCTTTTCTACTCCCTAGTAGGATTCTACGAACCTGCTCCAAGCAAGCTTGCTCTTCAGGATTCATCCATGAAGGTTCCAGGCCAACAAATGAAGAGAATTGAAGTTCAGGTGGAGCAGTTGACCATGGTCCTGGGTGATCAGGTGAGGGTGCAGAGGGAGATGGATTGGGGGTTCCACTGGAAAGCTTCAGAGGGTGGTGAACCAGTGCTGTCTGGGCCACGCCAGGGTTATAAGGATGACCTGTGCTCAATCCTGCTTGATCTTCGACAGAACCTTGTGAATTAATGGAATTGGGGAAAGGCAGTAATAGAGATGAGTTATCCGGCCCAACAGGTAAGGCATCCATAAGAGACCCTGGGCTGTGGCCCTGCAGGGAGCAAAACTGATGGCATTTCCTGTTGTTTTGGGTAGCAAACAGATCTATAAGGGGAGTCCCCCACCTCTGGAAGATGTCCCTTGCCACATCCAGTCGAAGGGACCATTCATAGTGAGTGGAAAAGGACCTGCTGAGGCGATCCGCAAGTTGGTTCTGTGTACTCAGCACGTAAGATGCCTCTAGTTAGATGAAGTGTGTAATGCAGAACTCCCACAGTTGGATTGCTTCCTGGGACAGGTGGAAGAATGCACTTCACCCTGCCTTTGATGTAGTACATGGCGATTATATTGTCCATGAGAAGCGAGACTGCCTTGTCTGCAATGTGGGTTAAAAACGCCTGGCAGGCCAGGCAGACTGAGCTGAGTTCTCGGATATTGATATGGATTGAGAGCTCTTCTTGGGACGACAGGCCTTGAGTCCTGAGATGCCCAAGGTGGGCTCCCCAACCCAACACAGAGGCATAGAGATCAGATACATGGATGGTTGGGGCCTCGAAAAAGGTATTCCCATGCAGACTATGCCTTGATTCAACCACCAAGTCAGTGAGTCGAGGACTTGAGGGGGAACATAAGTATCATGTCCAGATGATGTTGCAAGGGTGAATATACCGCGGCCAAACAGGCCTGGAAAGATCTGAGATATAGTCTCGCATGTTGTACCACATATGTGCATAATGCCATGTGGTCCAGAAGGCTCAAGCATATTCGGACTGTCATGGTCAGATGTGCCTGAAGGGAGCTTATCAGGGTCGAGATTGAGCAGAAACGATCTTCCAGAAGCAGGGTCTTCGCCTGTACAGGAGTCCGGAACCACCCCTATGAACTATATCTTTTGTACAGGGCTAAGGGTAGACTTCTGGTTGTTTATTAATAAGCCCAATGCCTGGAAGGTCGATTGGATAAAATGGATGTCTGATTCCACCTGCATTCTGGACTGGCCCTTGATTAGCCAGTCGACAAGATATGGGAAAATGTGAACTACTTTTCTCCTGAGGAAGGCCGCTACTACTGCCATACATTTGGTGAAGACCTGTGGGGCGGCCAACAGCCCGAATGGCAGAACTGCCAATTGGTAATGAGTCTGGTTTACAACAACTCTTAGAAACCTCTGTGCTTTGGAAAATCTATGGAAGTATGCATCTTTTAGGTTGAGGGCAGCATACCAATCCCCTGGATCTGGCAAAGGAATGATGGAAGCCAAGAAGACCATGCAGAACTTTAATCTCTTTAGATAGTGGTTGAACTACCGCAGGTATAGGATCAGTCCGAGACTCCCCTTGGCTTTTGGGATTAGGAAGTAACGTGAATAAAACTCCTATCATCTTAGATGGTGAGGAACCTCTTCAATGGCTCCCACCCAAAGGAGGGACTGGACTTCTTGTTCCAATATTTGCTCATGAGAAAGGTTCCTAAAGAGGGACGGGGAGGGTGGGTGGACAAAAATTGGAGGGTATAACCTAATTATATTGTGTTTAGATCTCCATGGTCCAAGGTAATATGGTTCCAGGCATTGAGGAACTGAGACAGTCGGTTGGAAAACAAAGGGGTAACTGGATCCAGAATCGAGGGGATTGAGATGTCGTCCTCGAGCATGTAATCAAAACAAGTGCTTTGAAGTGCCCAAATGTCTAGGGACAGAATGTAACAGCCCTAAGGAGGAGGTTGGTGTAGAGGGTTTATGCCAGAAGCCCTTTTTCCTCCTCCACTGGTCCTGTCTGGAAGACGTCATGAAATAACGTCAAACCTGCTGAGGCCTGTAGTGTCTTCTGGCTGCTGCCAGACTATACAGACCCAGAGATTTCAGGGTCGCCTTAGAGTCCTTAAGTCTGTGCAATTTGGGGTCTGTTTGCTCTGAAAAGAGAGAGGACCCTTCAAATGGGAGGTCCTGGAGGGTTTGCTGCACCTCTTGAAGAAACCCCGAGGACTGTAATCATGAGCTCCTGCATATGGTAACAGCCATAGCCACTGATCTGGTCACAGAATTGGCAAAGGCTGCCTGCAGGGAGGCCCAGGCTATTGTCTTCCCTTCTTCAACAAATGAAGAGAACTCCTGTCTGGGGAAGCATGTCCTTACATTTTTGCGTCAACTCCCACGTATTAAAATTATGGTGACGTAGCAAAACTTGCTGATTCACTATTCAGAGCTGCAGCCCACCCGTTGAGTAGGCTTTCCTCCCAACAAGTCCAGCTTCTTCGGGTCCTGTGCCTTGGATGTGAGCCCCGCTTGACCCTGACAGTCCTTCTCATTGGTGGTTGACAGTGCCTCATCTGGAGAAGAGGAGGAGGAGGTAGCTAAAGCAGGTTGAGGGGCCTCTGCCCCTTGATTCTATCTCCACTGAGACCTGTGAAACTTGCTCTTGACGTTCGGCACCGGAATCTGGGTCTGGCGTCTCACAGCACGGTACCGGAGGCACTCTACTTTCCGAGTCCACAGAGTATGAATGCCTCGAGACAGTGCCCTGGCCCCAGGGAAATCCCCATGAGTTCCAGAAAGGCCATTGCATGGGTGCTGGCCCCCATGATCCCATAGGCCAAGTGCTCAGCAGCACCATAGCACCAGATGTCCCAACAGAATAGGGAGGGAAGTAGCTTGAGCTGTCACAGCAGCGTGGAAAGTAGGACTCCAACAAGTAAGACAAGCTGCAACAAGGAAGACAAGCGGCAACAAGGAGACCATGGCAGTGCCAACTCTCTCAGAGCTGGTGACCAATGCCGTGGAGAAATCCGAGGCCAGGCTATCATAGGAGGTTTTCCCCTAGAGAGCGATCACAGTGTCACGCAAAAGCTGGGGGAGGGTTCTCTGCCGCTCACTGAAACCAGCGCTGGCAAGTCCTGGATCTCTGAGGCAGTGTGAGCAGGTTTCTAGCAGCCACAAATACCTCTGGAGTGGACAGTATCGCGAATTGCCCAGTACACTGCCTGCTGGAGCCGACCTGACAGATACCACTAAGGGAAAAAATTTCAGCAACGGTGCTCGGGGCACGCACACACCTACATTGGAATGGACATGTGCAAGTACTCGAAGAATATCCTTCCTGCAATTCCCTGCCTCATTCACAAAACAGATAAAAGTTAAGAACTGCCAGAGTTAAGGTTGAGTGCTTGACTTTGCAACCTTAGCATAATACTTTTACCATAGCTTTTGAGGATTTTATTTCCTAAGCTTTTTAAAAAGCAAACTCAGAAAGCAAAAATTTTATCATGAGGAACTACACTGACTCCAACTTGAGTCATCAGCAGCATTGGGGTCTTTATAACAACAGCACAGTCCTCTGCTGTTTGAGCTGAGTAACTGGTAACAGTAGAAGGTTGTTCACCTTTATGTAGACCTGCCACTAGAGAGAGGGATGGGACACACACTTTGCCGTTGGGTTTACAGAGGTTTTGAGCCTCTCTCTAGCTCCTGCCCATCTCTCTGCTGCTGCTAACCTCCTCGGCTCTGTCCCATCTCCCACCTGCTTCTATCCTCCCTCTCTGGATCCTCCCCCTGCCCCAATCCTTCTCGCCTGCTCTTTTTCTTACCACCCCTCCTGCTACCCCTTCAACCCTCCCTGCTTCCCCCGACCTACCCATTACAATCTCGGCCAGTTCCTGGCCTGGTCATCTCCCACTCACCCACATACTCCTATCGAGTCCCCACTACCCCTGGCTACTATCCTCTCCATTTCCCTGGCTCCTGTCCTTCTTCCTGCCCTTCTTCCGCCCCTCTGCTCCTATCCTCCCACTCCCTCTACTCTTGCCCCTGCCCCCCAACTTCTATTCCTTCCCCCCCCTGAACACCTGCCCGTTGCCCCACCCTGCCTTGCATCTCTTTCCCAGTTGTTCACTTCTCTGCACTCTAATCAAGCAGCTTATTCCTTCTCCGCCATGAGCACAAGAAAGACAGTCTCCCTGCTCTTCCTTCAGATGCTCAGCAGCAGGGTGGTCCACAGAAGCCAGGAGGTACAATTGCAAGGCAAGTCCTGCTCAGCCTCTGCAGTCCTGGGCTGAAGCAGGCTTAGTCATTGCACATATGCAATTCGGTCAGCACACAGGAACTATGGGGGAGGAGGAAATTGATCATGCTCAGTATAGACGGAATCCTCAGAGAATTTAGTCTCCAAAAACCTAACAAAACTCTTCTGAGCATGTGTGGACTGACATTTGTCAAAGGCTTATAACTTGGCCAAATCTGGGCAAATTATCACAGGGACAGCTAAAGGCACTTTCCTGATATCAGAGCAACCTCCCAGGCAAATTTTATGTCAAAGCATGGAGAAGCTAGAGCTTCACAGTGAAACAGTTCAAACAATTGTTTTAACGTAGGCAAAACGGTGTATTTCTCCCCAACTTCATTCTCAGTAATAGCTGAACTGTTTTAGCCAAAACTTTCCACACCAAAAAAAAAAATTCATCAGCCTGAGGGAGACACCCAGCATGGAAAATTTCAGCCTAAATTGTTTAAGTCTGGCAAAATTATGAGCAATTGAAAACAGGGACTTAAAATAGAACATGTCAGAAAAACTTTAACTATAAACATTGCTACCTCCATGGCCTATAATTATTAACCATATTACCTTTATATCACATATAAAGATAGACACCTGCAACGGGGTAACAGACTGACAATTTCCATGTTCTCAATGTGAAAGACTTAAACGGAAGCTAAGGGGATCTGAAATTTGACATTCCTGTCAGAAGTCACCAAAAGGCACAACAACCATTTTTAAAATTTAAATTCATTTCTTCTATGAAGCTGTCATGTCAGGTATAAGCGCTCCAGTTCGGAGAAGTTAAGGACATATAAAAATCACCAAGTCTATTTGGCAAATTTTAGCTAAGAAAATTATTGATGGTGAGGGACTATGCCATAGGCAACAACACTAATGACATGTCCATCTAATGGTAGAGTCTTTAAAATAATATTCATAATTAGGCTTGGCAGAATTTAATTTTTATTTTTAAGCATGTTTTTAGATTTTTATTGGCAAATTTTCACAGTTTTAGTAAAGTACTGGAGGGCTCAGACAATTATTTAATGATATTTAACACATTCAAAAAGTTTAAGCTTTATAACGGTTAAAAACACAAATTCTCAACATCACATCAAAAATATCCCTAAATCTAATAATTTATTAAGTAGCACTTTTCCTACTTTGCCGATCTATACATTTTGATTATTAACGGAAATAGTTTTTAATCAGTTTGTGCGTGTATGGTGAAATTGACTTTTTGATAAAAATTTAATCCTTCCAACCCTATTCATAATTATCTTTATTGTCATATTTTACATTGAAAGGTTGAGAAGTATGAATTCTCTAACCTTTTAAAAACCCAGAAGTTTTATTAACATGTATGGGAGGGAATGAAAACTTTTAGCCATCTAGTTATTAGGAAGACTGATAGCTCCATTTTTAATTCTGAGTACCCTTTAAACCTATATCTACTTATGTGGGCTAGGCTCTTAGCTGGGGTATCTTTTCTGTACCACAATCACAAAAGATGAGGCCTGGATGTTGAAGTTCAGGTTGAAAGCTGTCTTACATTCTACTTTGTATTTTTTTCTAGCAGAACTCCACCTTTTTCCAAAAAAGTTCTTGCTGTCAGGGTAGGTCAGCAGGTTTCTGCTCAGCCTCCTAAAGGAGACCTAAACGTTTGCAAATGAGTAGGCCAAAAGCCTGATAAGACTAGGGTGGAATAGGATGGAAGTCTCCTTGCTAACGCATTACTAGTTTGATTTGTTCAAAAATACAACCCCTGCCCCCCATCATGCAGAGGTCTGGGTACAATTTGAATTTAAAAATATATATACATATTTTGGACTCTGATCTCTGTTTTAGATCAGCCTGAGCCTTCCATTCCAGAAAAAAGTCAAGAAATATCAATTACTTTTTCAGAAGTCATCAAATTCCGTTCTGAAAGCCTAATGGGGAAAACAAGTTCCACAGTGGAGGATTCTTAATTCAGACAGCCCTGCCTCCAGACCCCTCCCAATTAAATTAAGGGGCTAAGACCAAGCACTTCAGCTGATCTTAACTGCTGAAGTATTGCAAGGGCCCAGATGCAGTCAATGAGGATACCCATGTCCTAAACCACGTAGGACTTTTTAGATTAAAACCCATACATTTTATTGCACAGGAAAACAAACTGGAGCCAGTGTAGATCATGGAGCAGTAGTATGATGTACTACTTGTGAGAAGAGCTGCAAACAAATGAACCGCCACATTCTGCAGAAGCTAAGTTCCTGGGTAGTGGTAAGGTGTAGCCCCAAATAAAGAGCATTACAGTAACGCAGTATTCAAGGAGACAATACCAGGGGTAGATATATACAAAAAATATATATACTTTTTTTAAGTTTGGTATTCCCCTGCTCAGCATGCCACAAAATTGTCACATTATTTCTAATGCTTCATTCAATGCCCCTGAACTTTGTTTAATAAAAACTCACTAACATCAATGACTTGAGAAACATACAGAATACCAGAGTTTGTGAAACAGAGAATAAGCAAAATAACTACACCTCTACCCCAATATAACACGGTCCTCAGGAGACAAAAAAGCTTACTGTGTTATAGGTGAGACCGTGTTATATTGGGGTAGGGAGAGGAACCACTCCTTGCCCCAGCTCACCTCCACTCCACCTCCTCCTCCTCCCCTGAGCGTGCCGCCACCGCTCCGCTTCTCCCCCCCGTCCCTCCTTTCCAGGCTTGCCGTGCCAAACAGCTGATTGGCGCGACAAGCCTGCAGGGAGGAGAAGCGGAGCTGCGGCACACTCGTGGGAGGAGGCGGAGGCGAGCTGGGGCAGGGAGCGGTTCCTCTGCACCCCCCTTTACTTGCTGTGCCCTCCCCACCCCAGCTCACCTCCGCTCCACCTCTTCCTACGAGCACGCCACAGCTCCGCTTCTCCTCCCTCCCTCCCTGACACAGCAAGCCTGGGAGGGAGGAAGGGGGGAGAAGCAGAGCTGTGGCGCGCTCGTGGGAGGCGGCGGAGCGGAGGTGAGCTGGGGCAGGGAGGCCACAGCAAGTAAAGGGAGAGCGCAGAGGAACTGCTTGCAGTAACACAAATTTGGATTTAATGAGGTAAAGTAGCCCCGCCCCCCCGGAGCACTGCTTTACCGCATTATATCAGAATTTGCGTTATATCAGGGTAGAGGTGTATTTCCTTCAAAATAAACAAACAAAAACAAAATAAGGATATCAGTAGTTACATCTGTAAAAATAAATAAAATTATAGAACAATTCTTAATAATATGTGAGAATGCCTAAAGTATGCTGATGATCTGGTCATACTGTTGCCTATGGAAACCTTCTAAAATATATGTGCCCTATAGGTCAACCTGTTAAAGACAAACCTTGATTTCAGAAAGAGCCCCAAAACAACCAAAACAGAGTAAAATGAAGACTGAACAAACAAATACCTGGGGTTCGTAATAAACATACAAAAGAATATTAGACTGGGTATAAAAGCACTACAAGGAAAAGCATTATAGTGGGCCTTTAACACCCAAAAGGAACCAATACCACTACTGTCACACAACCATGATAGTTCAAGCTAATCAATTCTACTTTATGGGACCGAAGTTTGAGGCCTGGTCTACACTATGATTTTAGGTCGAATTTAGCAGCATTACCTCGATTTAAGCCTGGATCCGTCCACACGACGAAGCCTTTTTTTTCCAACTTAAAGGGCTCTTTAAATCGATTTCTTTAATCCACCTCCGACGAGAGGATTAGCACTGAAACCGGCCTTTCCGGGTCAGATTTGGGGTAGTGAGGACGCAATGTGACAGTATTGGCCTCCGGGAGCTACCCCAAAGTGCTCCATTGTGACCGCTCTGGACAGCACTCTCAACTCAGATACACTGGCCAGGTAGACAGGAAAAGGCCCGCGAAATTTTGAATTTCCTGTTTGCCCAGTGTGGTGGAGAGCCCAGGTGAACACGCAAAGCTCATCAGTACAGGTAACCATGATGGAGTCCCAGGATCACAAAAGAGCTCCAGCACGGACCGAACAGGAGACACGGGATCTGCTCACCATATGGGGAGACGAATCAGTGCTAGCTGAACTCCGGAGCAGTAAACGAAATGCCAAAACATTAGAAAAAGTCTCAAAGGGCATGAAGGACAAAAGCCATAACAGGGACGCAAAGCAGTGCCGCGTGAAAATTAAGGAGCTAAGGCAAGCCTACCACAAAACCCAAGAGGCAAACGGAAGGTCCAGGGCAGAGCCGCAGACACGCCGCTTCCACGCTGAAGCTGCATGCCATGCTAGGGGGTGCAGCCACCACTACCCCAACCCTGTGCTTTGACTCCGTCACTGGAGAATCACGAAACACGGAAGCAGGTTTTGGGGACGAGGAAGATGATGATGAAGACATTCAAGATAGCTCATAGCAAGGAAGCAGAAAAACCGGTTTCCCCAACAGCCAGGAGACGTTTTTCACCCTGGACCCGGAACCAGTAACCCCCGAACCCACCCAAGGCATGCTCCCAGACTCTGAGGGCACACAAGGCACCTCTGGTGAGTGTACCTTTGTAAATATTACACATGGTTTAAAAGCAAGCGTGTTTAATGATTAATTTGCCCTGGCATTCGCGGCCAGTACAGCTACTGGAAAAGTCTGTTAACGTGTATTGGGATGGAGCGGAAATCCTCCAGGGACATCTCCAGAAAGCTCTCCTTCATGTACTCCCAAAGCCTTTGCAAAAGGTTCCTGGGGAGGTCTGCCTTATTCTGTCCTCCATGGTAGGACACTTTACCACGCCAGGCCAGTAGCACGTAGTCTGGAATCAATGCATAAAGCATGGCAGCGTATGGTCCCATTGTTTGCTGGCATGCAGACAACATCCATTCCATATCTCTCTTTGTTATCCTCAGGAGAATGATATCATTCACGGTCACCTGGTTGAAATAGGGTGATTTTATTAAGGGGACGTTCAGAGATGCCCGTTCCTGCTCTTCTGAACAGAAATGTTCCCCGCTGTTAGTGATCATCCCAGACAATTGGGTGTGGGGTGGAAGGGAGGGGGGTTAGTTGGGTTTATGCTGCATGTTAACCCGGAAACTGCAGCCCCTCCTTTTAAATTACAAACCCATTTTAAATGGCCAACCCAATGGGTGCTTGGTATGGGAAATGAGGATGCTGCTGTTTGATACCATTCCCTCATAGACTTTCAGGTCAGAAGGGACCATTATGATCATCTAGTCTGACCCCCTGCATGATGCAGGCCACAACCCCTTTCCCTTGACTCTGCTGTTGAAGTCCCCAAATTCTGTGAGTTAAAGACTTCAAGTCGCAGAGAATCCTCCAGCTAGCGACCCCCGCCCCATGCTGCGGAGGAAGGCGAAAAACCTCCAGGGCCTCTGCCAATCTACCCTGGAGGAAAATTCCTTCCCGACACCAAATATGGCGATCAGTAGAACCCCGAGCATGTAGGCAAGATTCTCCAGCCCATTGATACTATTTACCAGCGATGGCACGCTGTTGATTTGACTAAAATCACATTATCCCATTAAACCATTCCCTCCATAAACTTATCTAGCTTAATCTTAAAGCCAGACAGGTCCTTCGCCCCCACCGTTTCCCTCGGAAGGCTGTTCCAATATTTCACCCCTCTGACGGTCAGAAACCTTCGTCTAATTTCAAGCCTAAACTTCCCCACGGCCAGTTTATATCCATTCGTTCTCGTGTCCACATTAGTACTGAGCTGAAATAATTCCTCTCCCTCCCTGGTATTTATCCCTCTGATATATTTAAAGAGAGCAATCATATCCCCCCTCAGCCTTCTTTTGGTTAGGCTAAACAAACCGAGCTCCTCGAGTCTCCTTTCATACGACAGGTTTTCCATTCCTCTGATCATCCTAGTGGCCCTTCTCTGTACCCGTTCCAGTTTGAGTTCATCCTTTTTAAACATGGGAGACCAGAACTGCACACAGTACTCCAAATGATGTCTCACCAGTGCCTGGTACAATGGAAGCAGCATCTCCTTATCCCTACTAGATATACCTCGCCTAATGCATCCTAAGACCGCATTGGCTTTTTTCACCACTACGTCACATTGTCGACTCATAGTCATCCTGCTGTCTACCAGGACTCCGAGGTCTTTCTCCTCCTCCGTTACTTCCAACTGATACAAGCTGGGGACGCAACTAAAATTCTTGTTAGTCATCCCTAAATGCATCACCTTACACTTTTTACTATTAAATTTCATCCTATTTCTGTTACTCCAATTTACAAGGTCATTCAAGTCTCCCTGCAGAATATCCCGATCCTTCTCCGAATTGGCAATCCCACCCAACTTTGTGTCATCCGCAAACTTTATCAGCCCACTCCTACATTTGGTTCCGAGGTCAGTAATAAATAGATTAAATAAAATGGGACCCAAAACCGAACCTTGAGGAACTCCACTCGTGACCACCCTCCACCCTGACAGTTCACCTTTCAGTACGACCCGCTGCAGTCTCCCCATTAACCAGTTCTTTATCCACCTCTGGATTTTTATATCGATCCCCATCTTTTCCAATTTAACCAATAATTCCTCGTGCGGTACCGTATCAAACGCTTTACTGAAATCGAGGTATATTAGGTCCACCGCATTTCCCTTATCTAATAAGTCTGTTACTTTCTCAAAGAAGGAGATCAGATTGGTTTGGCACGATCTGCCTCTGGTAAAACCATGTTTTAATTTGTCGCAATTGCCACTGACCTCAAGGTCCTTAACTACTTTCTCCTTCAAAATTATCTCCAGGACTTTGCATACTACAGATGTTAAACTGACAGGCCTGTAGTTACCCGGGTCACTTTTTTCCCTTTTTTGAAAATAGGAACCACATTAGCTATTCTCCAGTCCAATGGTCCCACCCCCGAGTTTAAAGATTCATTAAAAATTATTGCTAAGGGGCCTGCTATTTCTCGCGCCAGTTCCTTCAATATTCTTGGATGAAGATCATCCGGTCCGCCCGACTTAGTCCCGTTAAGGTGTTCAAGTTTGGCTTCTACCTCGGATACGGTAATCTCCCCTCCTTTATTCCCCTCTGTCACGCTGCCACTATTCCTAAACCCTTCATTTGCCTCATTAAAGACCGATGCAAAATATTCGTTTAGATATTGTGCCATGCCTAGATTATCCTTAATCTCCACTCCAGATACAGTCTTCAGTGGTCCCACTTCTTCTTTCTTTGTTTTCTTCCTATTTATATGGCTATAAAACCTCTTACTATTGGTTTTAATTCCCCTCGCAAGGTCCAACTCTACACGGCTTTTGGCCTTTCTCACTCCATCACTACATGCTCTGACCTCAATAAGGTAAGTTTCCTTACTGATCCCTCCTCTCTTCCACTCTTTGTACGCTTTCTGTTTTTTCTTAATCGCCCCTTTGAGACGCTCGCTCATCCAGCTCGGTCTAAATCTCTTGCCTACTAACCGTTTTCCCTTTCTCGGGATACAGGCCTCCGACAGCTCCTGCAACTTTAACTTAAAATAATCCCAGGCATCATCTGCCTTTAGATCCATAAATATGTTAGCCCAATCCACTTCCCTAACCAGTCCTCTTAATTTATTAAAATTAGCCTTTTTAAAATTATAAACACTAGTCTCCGATTTAATTCTGTTAATCCTTCCATTTAGTTTAAACTGAATTAGCTCATGATCACTCGAGCCAAAGTTATCCCCCTACAACCATTTCCTCAACGAGGTCCTCGCTACTGACCAAAACCAAACCTAAAATGGCCTCCCCCCTCGTCGGTTCAGCTACTACTTGATGAAGGAATTCATCAGCAAGCACATCTAGGAACATCTGCGCTCTTTTATTGTTACTAGCATTTGTTCCCCAATCTATATCTGGGAAGTTAAAGTCTCCATAATTACACAGTTCCTATTCGTATTTACTTCCCTAAAAACATTAAATATTTCTCTGTCCATATCCAGGGTAGATCCCAGCGGTCTATAGCACACCCCAAGCACTATCCCAGGGGAGGCTCTAGTAGTTCTTTTACCCATGTTAAGAAGGTTAAAAAAGCCAAAAGACTGTGGCTTACCATGGCTGCCTGCAAGCCGAATTCTGTTGCCTGGCACTGCGTGAGTGATCTCTCACACCAAACCGGCAGATCCTCAATATAAGAGGAAAAATGCGACCTTGTAACGAAAGCACATGTGCTGTGTAATGCGAACAGCAAGATTTAACGTGAAAGAGTGTACCCATTGTTCTCTAAAATGTGTCTTTTTAACTACCACCTTTCCCTTCTCCTCCATCAGCTGCAAATGTTTTTCCTTCGCAGAGGCTAGTGAAGATTAGAAGGTGAAAAAGGCGCACTCGGGATGACATGTTCTCGGAGCTCCAGATGTCCTCCCAAGCTGACAGAGCACAGCAGAATGCGTGGAGGCAGACAATGTCAGAGTGCAGAAAAGCCCAATATGAACACGAGGAGAGGTGGCGGGCTGAAGACGATAGGTGGCGTCAGCTTGCTGACAGAAGGCAAGAGTCGATGCTCCGGCTGCCGAAGCATCAAACTGATATGCTCCAGCATATGGTTGAGCTGCAGGAAAGACAGCAGGAGCACAGACCGCCGCTACAGCCCCTGTGTAACCAACAGCCCTCCTCCCCAAGTTCCATTGCCTCCTCACCCAGACACCCAAGAACGCTATGGGGGAGACTCCGGCCACCCAGCCACTCCACCCCAGAGGATTGCCCAAGCAACAGAAGGCTGGCCTTCAATAAGTTTTAAAGTGCAGCGTCTCCTTGTCCTTATCTCCTTCCCCACCCCACCCGGCGCTTCCCTCCTCCTCCACCCCTCCCGGGCTACCTTGGCAGTTATCCCCCTATTTGTGTGATGAATTAATAAAGAATGTATGAATGTGAAGTAACAATGACTTTATTGCCTCTGCAAGCGGTGATTGAAGGGGGGAGGGAAGGGTGGTTAGCTTATAGGGAAGTAGAGTGAACAGGGGGTAATGGTTTCATCAAGGAGAAACAAACAGAACTTTCACACGTAGTCTGGCCAGTCATGAAATTGGTTTTCAAAGCTTCTCTGATGCACACCGCGCCCTGCTGTGCTCTTCTAACCGCCGCGGTGTCTGGCTGGGCACCATCAGCAGCCAGGTGATTTGCCTCAACCTCCCACCCTGCCATAAATGTCTCCCCCTTACTCTCACAGATATTGTGGAGCGCACAGCAAGCAGTAACAACAATGGGAATATTGGTTTAGCTGAGGTCTATCCAAGTCAGTAAACTGCGCCAGCGCGCTTTTAAACGTCCAAATGCACATTCTACCACCATTCTGCACTTGCTCAGCCTATAGTTGAACAGAACCTGACTACTGTCCAGGCTGCCTATGTATGGCTTCATGAGCCATGGCATTAAGGGGTAGGCTGGGTCCCCAAGGATAACTATAGGCATTTCAACATCCCCAGCGGTTATTTTCTGGTCTAGGAAGAAAGTCCCTTCCTGCAACTTTTGAAACAGACCAGAGTTCCTGAAGATGCGAGCATTGTGTACCTTTCCCGGCCATCCCACGTTGCTGTTAGCGAAACGTCCCTTGTGATCCACCAGTGCTTGCAGCAGCATTGAGAAGTACCCCTTGCGGTTTATGTACTCGGTGGCTTGGTGCTCCAGTGCCAAGATAGGGATATGGGTTCCGTCTATCGCCCCACCATAGTTAGGGAGTCCCATTGCAGCAAAGCCATCCACTATGACCTGCATGTTTCCCAGAGTCACTACTCTTGATACCAGCAGCTCTTTGATTGAGTTGGCTACTTGGATAGCTGCAGCCCCCACAGTAGATTTACCCACTCCAAATTGATTCCCAACTGACCGGTAGATGTCTGGCGTTGCAAGCTTCCACAGGGCTATCGCCACTTGCTTCTCAACTGTGAGGCCTGTTCTCATCTTGGTATTCTGGTGCTTCAGGGCAGGGGAAAGCAACTCACAGAGTTCCATGAAAGTGCCCCTACGCATGCGAAAGTTTCGCAGCCACTGGGAATCGTCCCACACCTGCAACACCAGACGGTCCCACCAGTCTGTGCTTGTTTCCCTGGCCCAGAATCGGCGTTCCATGGCATGAACCTGCCCCATTATCACCATGATTTGCACATTGCTGGGGCCCATACTTTGTGAGAGGTCTATGTCCATGTCTATTTCTTCATCACTCTCGTCGCTGCGCTGCCGTCGCCTCCTGGCCTGGTTTTGCCTTGGCAGGTTCTGGTCCTGCATATACTCCAGGATAATGCGCATGGTGTTTAAAGTGCTCATAACTGCCACGGTGATCGGAGTGGGCTCCATGATCCCAGTGCTATGGCATCTGGGCTGAAAAAAGGCAAGAAATGATTGTCTGCCATTGCTTTCAGGGCAGGGAGGGAGGGAGGATGTGGCCTGACAACATGTACCCAGAATCACCCGCAACACTGTTTTTGCCCCATCAGGCATTGGGATCACAACCCAGAATTCCAATGGGCAGCAGAGACTGCGGGAACTGTGGGATAGCTACCACCGTGCAACGCTCCAGAAGTCGACGCTAGCCTCGGTACTGTGGACGCAGTCCACCGACTTAATGCACTTAGAGCATTTTGTGTGGGGACACACACAATCGACCTTATAAAAACTATTTCTAAATAACCAACTTCTATAAATTCGACCTAATTTCATAGTGTAGACATACCCTGAGATCCACCCTTAACTGACTGCCAACACACACTCTTATGTGCACAAGAACCACAGCAGCAACAGCTGCAAAAAAGGCAGAGCAGAGTTCCCCTGCTAATTAACATACAGAAAAGAATAATGAATTTCTGGTTTCATATTAACCAGGGTAGCAAACTCTACTCTAGTGCAAAGCACTAGAGAATCAAAAATTAGATCCAAATGAAAGCCTGATCCACTCATATAGATCACTGCTCCCAGGGCTCAACAATGCTAACCTCCTGACGACTAAGCAAAGAATGCTACCCAAAAGCAAAAAATGCTCAAATGCTAGACCAGCACCTAAAACACTAATATACAAGTTATTGGGAAGAACACATTTAAAAAAAAACAGCAACAAGCTAGACGAGATTTATCATGGTAGCAAAGTATCACATAACAGTGAAATGTTGCAAAACTAAAGGCATATTCCCACCAAATGCAGAACTAGTGACAATAAACTAGAGGTAGAAATTGAAAGGCACAAAGCAGTCTAAATCCAGAAAGAAATGACTTTATGGCCAATGTAACAGAGGGAAGATTGAGACAGGAAGGCACTCTCTATTCCAATTTGTAGAAATTGGGGGTAGGGGGGGAGGGAAAAGTTTTTCCTCAGGTTATCAGAAATCATAAAAGACATTGCCTCAAAAAGTGATGCCTCTGTCTGACCTTGGGAGAAAAAAGAGAAATGGCAAAGATGGCGTTACGTTACGTACAATCAGATTGAGAATGGACAATAACAAACGGACACAGGAATATTCTCTTCCATTAATGTCTAACTTGGAAATTCCACCCCATCCAGTCACAATCAAATCTGGTAATGATTAATAACCTCAAAGCCTGAATATTGCTATGTACTGTACCCAGAGATGAGACCACCAACCTTAAGAAAGCTCTAATGGATGCACACCAGCTTATGACTGTTAGGTATATTGTGGTAGTGCCCAAAGGTGAGTTAAAAGTTTCCAAACACAGAGAAACATAATCATGACATGAAAGACAGGAACATGGGCCCTGGTTCAGATCCAGTACAGCAATAGCTATCTAGTACGATAGTCTGTCTCGGACAGTGGCCAGTGCCAGATGCTTTAGAGAAAGGTGAAAGAAACCCATAGTAAGAAGATATGGGATAATCTAAGACCCTCCTCATAGGTCTCATCCTAATCCTCTAATAGACATTGTCTTGAGACCTAAAGCATGAAGTTTAATATCCCTTCCAAAGTCTGTCATCATTGGTTATAACAACTCTGAATATTCCTTATATCTATCTAGATATCTGATCCATTTATAAAAAGAAGAACAGGAGTACTTGTGGCACCTTAGAGACTAACAAATTTATTAGAGCATAAGCTTTCGTGGACTACCATTTATGAATTTTGATAAATTCTTGCCCCCAATTACTTACCATAGCAATGAGTTCCACACTTTAATCCCACATTGGGTGAAAAGTATTTCCTATTATCAGTTTTGAACTTCCCACCTTTTAATTTCATTGAATGTCCCTGTGATAAGGGTGAACGAGGCCCAAAGGCTCCCTGCTGGAGGCCTCAGGGGTCTGCCACATCCATCCCAGGAAAGGAGCAGTGGAGAGGTCTTCCAAGCAGCCTAAAGGGGTTGTGAGGAAGCAACCAGAGGGGCTACTGGAATGGCCAATCAGGGGCCAGGAGTGGCCTATAAAAAGAAATTGCAGAACAGAGCAGCAGTTAGTTGCTGCTTGGAGCTGGAGAAGAAATGACTGCAGGCCTGGCTGCCTGGAAGAGCAGCAGGGCCATGAACAGTTCAGATTGCTGGCAGGGACCGCAGCAGTGAGAGGCTCATGGCTGGCTGCTAGGACTGAGCCAAAGACAATCTGCTGGTGGGGAGCATTGAGGGAGCTCCTCTCTGGCTGCAGGGACTGAGCCTGGGGAGGGCCACAGGAATAAAGTGTTTCCAGGGAGGAAGCCCTGGGAGTGCGGCCCCATACCAGGGTTGGACTGGTTTAAAGACCATGGACGTACCCAACCAGGATGGCTGACCCAGTTACAGTCCCCTTGTTCTTAGATTGGGGGTGGGAGAGGGAAAGAGAACAGAAAAGCCCAGTCTACCTTCTCTATACCATTCATTGTTTATATACTTTTATCAAGTCCCTTCTTATTCATCTCCTTTTTAAGATACACAATCCTGATCTTTTCAAGCTCTCTTCATATAAGAGTTTTTCCATGTCCTTGATCATGCTCATAGCTCTTTTCTAAACCCACTCCATTTCCGAAATATTATTTTTGAGATAGGATGGTCAATATTACATAAAATATTCAAGATGAGGCCACATCATTGATTTATATAATAGTATCTGTATTAATTATTCTCCAATCCATTCCTTATGCATGCTGCTAGCTTTATGACTGTAGCTGTTCATTGAGATGTACATGACAACATCCCAGTGTTTACAGAAACAACACATATAAATGACAGCACATTAAACTTCGAGTTCAAGGCTTTGATGCTGATCCTCAAAGCCCTCCACAGAAGCTATGCAATTTACTTTAGGCAAAATCTCACCTTCTGGAATTGATAGTCTATAACAGCTATGTTTCACTAAAATTATTTAGCTGTATGATGTGAAAATCCATCAACTTTATGAAAAAACTCACAAAGATACAGACAGACATCTTCCTCTCCAAGTGCAAACAGATGGACATCATAACAAATGGATTGAAGGTAAAAAATCCATTACAATTCACATACTACACTGACCATGGTGAGAGATTATGCCACACACTCTCAAAGAAACTGAGGAACCACCTGATCAGCATCCTGTACAGCAAACAGGAGAAGATCAAGAATGAGCTCTCAAAACTGGAGACTCTCATATAAAACAAACCTTCCACACAAACTTCCACGTGGCTGGACTTTACAAAAGAAGGTGCTGTAGTCATCATGAACAGGTCGGATTATGAATAGGAGGCTACCAGGCAACTTTCCAACACCACATTCTACAGGCCACTATCCTCTGATCCCACTGAGGAGTACCAAAAGAAACTACACCATCTGCTCAAGCAACTCCCTGCTACAGCACAGGAACAAATCTACACAGACACACCCCTAGAACTCCAACCAGGGGTATTCGATCTACTGCCCAAGATCCATAAGCCTGGAAATCCTGGACGCCCCATCTCATCTCAGGCATTGGCACTCTTACAGCAGGATTATCTGGTATTTGGACTTTCTCCTCAGACCCTACGCTACCAGCACTCCTAGCTATCTTTGAGACACCAAAGACTTCCTGAGGAAACTACAATGCATTGGTGATCTTCCTGAAAACACCATCCTGGCCACCATGGATGTAGAAGCTCTTTACACCAATATTCCACACAAGGATGGACTACAGGCTGTCAGGAACAGTATCCCTGATGAGGCCACAGCACACCTGGTGGCTGAGCTTTGTGAAGCAAATACTCACCAGCAACTACACACCACACCACAGAAACACTAACCCAGGAACCAACCCCTGTAATAAATCCCATTGCCTTCTCTGTCCCCATATCTACTCTAGACACACCATCAGAGGACCCAGCGACACCATCAGAGGCTCATTCACCTGCACATCTACTAATGTGATATATGCCTTCTTTTGCCAGCAATGCCCCTCTGCCATGTACATTGGCCAAACTGGACAGTCTTTACGTAAAAGGATAAATGAACACAAATCAGACATCAGGAATGGTAACATACAAAAGCCAGTAGGACAATACTTCAATCTCCCTGGACACTCAATAACAGATTTAAAAGTAGCCATTCTTCAACAAAAAAACTCCAAAAACAGACTTCAAAGAGAAATTGCAGAACTACAATTCATTTGCAAACTTAACACCATCAATTTGGACTTGAATAGGGACTGGGAATGGTTGGCTCACTACAAAAATCAATTTTCCCTCTCTTGGTATTGACACCTCCTCATCAGTTATTGAGAGTGGACCACATCCACCCTGACTGAATTGGCTTTCAACATTGGTTCTCCACTTGTAATGTAACTCCCTTTTCTTCATGTGCCGATATATATTTATGCCTGTATCTGTAATTTTCACTCCAGGCATCTGAAGAAGTGGGTTTTTTACCCACGAAAGCTTATGCCCAAATAAATCTGTTAGTCTTTAAGGTGCCACCGGACTCCTCATTTTTCCACTGAAACAATGAAACTGATGATCAAAAACGGAAAACTAGTAAGTGGGGGAGACAGACTTTTCTCACTATCTGGCCCACAACTATGAAATTCACTCTCACAACACTTTAGAATGATCATGAAACTGTTGGAATGTAAGACATGCTCCTTTGACTCTGTTTTTCCACAATAACTACACATTCAAAATATTATCTGTATTATATAGAAAAAAAATCCTATTGTAAACAACAAACATTTGTCTAACCTTTCTTCCTTCGCTTTCCTCTGTCACTTGTCATCTTAAAAAAGTAAGCTTCTCTGGGCAGGTACCATGTCACATTATATATTTGTGCAGTGCCTATCACAAAACCAAATACCCTAGCCCCGTCCCTGCCCTGAGGCCTTGCTCCTTCCCTGAGACCCTGCCCCCCACTCACTTCATTCCCCCTCCCTGAGTGGCTCACTGTCCCCCACCCTCACTCACTTTCACTAGGCTAGGGTAGGGGGTTGGAGTGCGGAAGGAGGTGAGGGCTCTAACCGGGAATGCTGGCTCCATGGTGGGGCCAAAAATGAGGGGTTCAGGGTGCAGGAGGGGGCTCCAGCTGGGGGGTGAGGCTGAGGGATTCAGAGTGGGGGAAGGAGCTGCAGATTGAGGCAGGGGGTTGGAGTGTGGGAGGGGGCAAGGGCTTTGAGCTGGGAATGCTGGCTCTGGAATGGGGCCAGGAATGCAGGAGGAGGTCCAGGCTGAGGGAGTGGAGCTGAGGAATTAGGAGTGCGGGAGGGGGCTACAGGTTGAGGCAGGGGGTTGTGGTGCAGGAGGGTGTACAGGCTCTGGGCTGAAAATGCAGGCTCTGGGGTGGGACCAGGGATAAGCAGTTTGGGGTATAAGAGGGGGCTCCAGGTTGGGGGGAGGGGGGGCTCAGGGTTGGGGCATCCGGGCAGTTCCGGTCAGCAGCACAGCAAGGCTAAGACAGGCTCCCTGCCTGTCCTGGCTCTGCGCGCCCCGGAAGCAACCAGCAGGTCCAGTTTCTAGGCGGTGAGGCCAGGAGGCTCCACACGCTGCTCTCGCCCACAGGCACCGCCCCACCCAGCTCCCATTGGCCAGGAGTACAGAGCAGGTGCTCAGGACAGGAACAGCGCGCAGAGCTCGACGGCCCGGCCCCGCCACCTAGGAGACGGACCTGCTGGCTGCTTCACGGCGCAGCGCGGTGCCAGCCAGGACTGGTAGGGACTAGCCTGCCATAGTGCCGCAGCACCACAACCAGACTTCTAATGGCCCAGTCAGCGGTGCTGACCGGAGCCGCCAGGGTCCCTTTTCGACCCGGTGTTCCGTTAAAAAACCGGACACCTGGTCACCCTAGCCCTCTAGGAGCCATTGTAATATAAACATTCTAAAAACAAAATAAAACAAGAAATTCCTTCCATTTGGGAGATGGACAAAAAAGAATCCCATACATTTCTTTTTAGAAAAGTACTACATTGTACTGTAAATTGGAATGGTAAGGAAAATTATGAGATGACAAATTTTACAGTGATCAGCTGACTTTTAGCTCAGGCTTACTAGCAGAAGGTAAAGGTTCACATACCTTTTTAAGTGTTGATGTTCTACAGAGGTATCCTTAATCCTCTGCTCCAGTGTTCAAATCTTCTGACTGTTCCTTTTTTCCACCTCTTCTCTTTTTTTTTTTTTAAATTCCCAAGGAACTCTGTGTAAAAACAGACATTTATTTTTTTCATCTATTTTACTGAACTCTTTAGTCCTTTACAATAATTTAAACTTCAACCAGACCCTTTGCATTTTCAGATTGTTTCATGTCTTCAACTGATAAAAGGCTTGGAGGAAACAGAAGGAGCAAAGATTATTCTAATGACCAGTAGCCATATTCTGCCACCAGTTTCTATACGGAACTCCAAGTGAAGAAAACAGTTTTGTTTAAATATATATGGCACAGAATGGTTACAATAGTTAGACTGTCTGAATTTACTGGAAGTAGAAAGGCTTATTTTTATCTTTTGGTGGTATTTCATTCTGTTAACTGGAAATCAGACAATTGACTTCTAAAACATTTGAAATAAAACAAAATTTAGTACAATAAAAGTGTGCAAAGAGCAACTCCTTACCCCATCCTCAACAATATACACAGGTTCTCTCCTCCCCACTTCCATGCTGCTTTGGCTTTACAATAACTCATACACTGTAACACAAACACTTAAGACTTAATTTCCTTCTCAAGATTGGGGTTTCCCTCCATAACCACCTCTCTCCTAGTGTCCTAAGGAGAGCTTTCCACTTCCTTCATTTCCTGATGGGACCTAACTGGGCCAATTCACCAACATGAATCTCCAGTAATTACCCTGAACAGAGTTTTAGCTTTCAGCAGAAGAGCCTTGCATTCTTACATAGGGTCTTTGAATTTGCCACTCTACTAAAGACTGATCACTTATTTAGCATACACACATCACAATAATTGTCAAAAAATATGTATATGGATTTGTATAATTTTTAGTGTGTTTACAAACTGCATGGAACAGACATATTCAAATGACGTGTGTCAGATATACATTACATATTTAAGTGTTGCATAATATCACAATTATACCTAAACAAAGATAAATCTAAACTAGGATTTTCAAAGAAGCCTAAGCTTCTTATGCACCCAGCTCCCAAGTCTCCTTGACAAGAAAGGCTGCAGAGGCTGCTTGCAATCTGATTGACCATGCTAGCATCCTATTCCGTGTAATTATATTAGGCATGTCATAGCACAAATGTATACAGGAGGAAATCCACGATAAGATTCTTTGAGAAGAAACTGGAAAGGTCCATTTTATCTGCAATTGCCAAGAACAACTGCAAGGATGATCTAAATGGTTTAGTCCTGTCCAAGTAAAATATTAATGCCTTCCTAACATCTAATGTGTGGAGTCTCTCTTCATCCCTGTGAGCATGAGGCTTAGAGAAGAAAGTTGGTAAATATATTGCCTGACAGATGGAGATGTGAGAAACCACATTGGTAAGAAATTTCAAATAAGGGAATAGGTACAACTTGTCCTCGTAGAAGGCTGTGAACACAAGGTCAGACACTAGAGCTCTTAATTCACCCTTAATTACTGGCCCAGGTGATTGCCACCAAAAGGCAACATTCAATGAGAAATGGAGCAACAAGTAGCCAGCGGCTGAAAAGTGGAACCCATTAATTTTGTTAACACCAGGTTCAAAGGCGATCCTCTACTTTGGGACGTAACCAGTCCAAACCCTTAAAAAACACAAGTGACGTGGGACTGGAGAAAAGTGATCAATTGGAGGATGAAAAGATGAAATAGCTGCTAGATGGACCCAAATGGAACAAAAGACAAGGCCCTGCTGTTTCAGATATAACACATGTGTGTATCAGAGCTCAGACCAGCAAAACCCCTTTCTGCTGGGTCTAGATGGAGAGTCTCTTCCACTTCACCAGGTAAATATACCTAACTAGTAGAAAACCTCATGTTAAGACAACATTTTATAGCTCCTTTGAACAGATCTTCCTCTGATGTGCTAACTATACACCATCCAGGCTGTGAGGTGAAAGGCCTTCAGACTGAATGGAGGAGGCAACCATGGTCCCGTGAGATCACATCTGGGTTCATGGGCAATGTCAATGGATACCTGATTGAGAGGTTCAGCACAGTGGAAAACAAACGTTAGTGAGACCACAGTGGTACCATGAGTATCACTTGAGCATGAACCTGTTTGATTTTTAACAATACTCTGGGTAGGAATGGAACCAGAGGGAACACACAAGTGAACTTGTCTGTCCAGGTTAATCGGAAAGCATCCAAGATGGACCCTAGATTGTGACCAGCTCGTGAACAAAACTGATGACACTTCCTGTTGATTTTTTTTGCAAACTGGTCTATGTGGGGAATCTCTCACAGCTAGAAAATGAACCTGGAGATATCTGAGTAAAGAAACTACTTTCTGTGGCTGGTAAGAGACCTGCTCAACCGGTCTGTCAGACAGTTCTGGATACCCAGAAGGTGGGAGGTTTCAAAATGTACTGAACTGGTGATACAAAAGTTCCACAGCAGCATTGCCTTTTGGCATAGCCAGGTCGATCTGGCCCCTCCCTGCCTGTTCACATAGGGACAATACAGCAGCCATAGTCTAAGTACTAGTAAATTCCTTCTCTTGACATGGATAAGGGATGCATGACACATTAGTCAAATGGCTCTCAATTCTCTTACATGTATATGCAGAGTTAAGTCCTGGCCAGCGCATAGCCATCGAGTATGCAGGGATCCCAGGTAAACCCCTAACCCAGGGTGGAAGCATCTGTAACCAGAGTTAGAGTACGTTGTAAGGCAGCAAATGGTAATTCTGCACACACATTGGATGGGTCTGTCCACCTACCCAAAAAGGCTAAAACTCATGTGGGTACCTGAAGCATCATGTGAAGAGGATGATGGACCCAGGAATACACTGAGCTCAGCCACCCCTGCAGCTTCCTGAGATAAATGTGGTTCAGTGAGCCACGCTACAAGTGCATGACGCCAAACGCTCCAGAAGTCTGACACAATTCCATATTCTTCTGGTAGGATGGGTCTTCGTGTCTGAAGAAGTAACCAATATCATCTGGAACCAGGACTGTGGGAGGAATGCCTTACTTCTGTAGATTCAAGATTTCTCCTATAAACTTTATCCTTTGTGAAGCGGTAGGATTGACTTTTCCTCGACAATAAGCAATCCTAATGCACCAAAATGCACTGGATCACGGCTATGCTGGACAGCACCTGGCCCCTAGGTTGGCCTCCTATCTACCAGTCATCTAGGTACAGAAACACTCAAATTCCTGGATTTCCTCAGGAATGCTGCCACCTTTGCCATGCACTTTGTGAACACATGTGGGGCTGCAGACAGGCCAAATTGCAGGACTGCAAATTGATAGTGAAAATGGATGATTAGAAATCTGAGTAATTTGCTGTGGCTTTGGTGCATCACTACATGAAAATAAGCATCCTTTAAGCAGAGGACATCATATCAGTCACAAGGTTCCAAGGAAGGGATAACAGAAGCCAGTGACCATGCAAGAGGTTATTTTCTTTAGGTATTTGTTGAGCTTTCACAGGTCTAATATGGGTCTGAAACATCCTTTGTTCTTGGGATTAGAAAGTAGCAAGAATAAAACCCTTTCCCCCCGTATAATAGAGGAACTGCCTCTATGACTCCCAAAAAAGAGAAGAGATTGTAGTTCCCAAAGCAGAAGTTTACTGTGAGAGTGGTTTCTGAAAAGAGACAGTGAAGAGAGGCAGGAGGGGGAGGAGGAGGGAGTGAAAATAAACTGAAGGATATATCCCAATTCCACTGTGCTAAAGACCCCTGGTTTGAAATGATGCCAGCCCAAGCACTTAGGAAGTGGGCCTGTGGGAAAACACCACGGTAGGAGAAGCTGGCAAACTGGTAGGCTGTCCTCACCAAGCATTTCCATGCTGCGCACATGAACTACCAGCAGATGAAAGAATAAATGGAGGGTGGAGGAATAGTTACTCCTGTAACTTTTGCCTTTCTTCCTAGGCTGGTCTTGGTAGTGAGGCCTAAAAGAAGCATATCGATGAGGCAGAACTGCTTCTTCTTTGATATTGGCATATAAAAACCCAAAGACTTAAGCATAGCCCTAAGATCTTTAAAGATATGCAGCTTGTTGTTGGTTTGCGCAAAAAAAAAAAAAAAAAAAAAAGGAGAAGGAAGGAAGGTAGGTTCTAGATGGTTTCTTGGACCTCTTGGGGACGACTTGATGACTGGAGCCACAAACATCTGTGCATTGTAATGGCTGATGTCACAGCTCTGGCAGCATAATCCACAGCACCTAATGTGGCTGTACGCGTGTGGACTCACCCCTGCGGCGCCTCCTGCTAGTCGTCCATGGGAATTAGCTCTGCCAGCCTTGGAGCGCCCACTGCAGGCCGGTGATCCGCCTCACCACTTGGCCCCCGTGTCCCTCCAGGACCCGGTGCCCCTTTATCTGGGGGCTGCCCCCTGGCAGTAACCCCTTTCTCTCTCTGGGTCTCCCCTCCCCAGGGAACCCCCATCCACTAACCCCACCTCGCCTCAGTGTAAGGTTACTGCCAGTCACCATCTAGCCCCACTCCCTGGGGCAGACTGCAGTATAAGCCACTCATCATAGGCAAGGTTGGGTCTGGACCTGCTGCCCCTCTCTGGAACCCAGTGCCTCTCTGGGGCCTTGGACAAGGCCCTGCAGCTGGGGAGTTGCCAGCCTGGAGCTTCCCAGCCCCTCTGGCCTTTTCCCAGCCCTGCCTCACTCTAGGCACCCTGAGCTTCCCAGAAGCCAGGCCCTTCTCTCTCTGAAGGCAGAGAGAGACTGTTTGGGCTTCTGGCTCGCAGCCTCTTATAGGGACCAGCTGGGCCTGATTGGGGCGTGACACCAGCTGTTACTGCCTTCCCCAATCAGCCCAGGCTTTCCTTCCCAGCCTCAGCCCTCTCCCAGGGCTGGCTTTAACCCTTTCTGGGCCGGAGCAGGTGACCACCCTGCTACAGTGGCCTAAAGTGAGGTCCTGGCCACCACCTTTCCCTCAGCCACCACAGACCGAAACTTGTCTCCCCTCCTCTGGCAACTTGTCCATACACTTTAAAACATTGTCCCAGAGGGAGAAATCATAACATCGCAGCAGAGCCTGCTGATTAGCAATCCAGGGGTGTACTCCAGCACTTGAATAAAGTTTCCTTCCAAAAAGATCAGTCTTTCATCCTTTTATTTTAAGGTAGATGCTTGCTGATGCACTCTCTTATTGACAGCTGAAACCACCAAAGACCCCAGGGGAGAAGGCATGAAACGTTCAAACCCCTGCAAAGGAACATAATACCCACTCATTTCTTTTAGCTATAGGCAACAGGAAAACGAAGTTTGACACAGCATTTTAGTGGGCTCCATAATAGTTTCACTTATTGGAAGCGCCACTTGAGAAGGTTCCACGGACAGTCATAATGGAGTACTAGCAGCTGTACGACAGATAAGGAAAAGAATATATATGCAAAGGTTGTGAGCACTACAAAAGTCACCACCACTGTATCGGGCATCTTCATTGGATGCAGACGCCCTTGCTAGAAACCCCAACTGTGACTGGGACCCCACTGTGGCAGGCACGGTACACACACAAACACACAGACACACACAAAGAGTAAGAGATGGTCTGTGCCGCCAAGAGTTTACAAATGCAAGATAGTGGCGAGTTTGTTTCCAGCTCCCACATCACAAATATATTTCAAAAAAGAAGCCACCAAACCACCATTAGATGAGGAAAAAAGGTTACTTACCTGTACAGTAACTGTTGTTCTTTGAGATGTGTTAAAGGATGGGGCTACCCTGATCCCCCTTCAATTCCTTCACACAGGAATCTTGATGCCATTAGACTCTGAAACAGCAGGGAAGTAGGGTGATTCATGGAATATATACACGCACAACACATCCAAATAACAGTTACTGTACAGGTAAGTAACCTGTTCTCTCTCCTTCCAGCAATTGCACACATATACATTCCATTTCAGGTGATTTCCAAGCAGTACTCCTTAGGTGGCAGGAAATTCAGCGTCTATTTGGTTGGACAAGAAATGAAAAACAGATTCCCCAAAGTCAGCATCAGCTCTGGAAGCTACTCTGATGGCATAATGTCTAGCAAAAGCCCTCCAGATGTCCGTGTTTTGGATGTTATTCAAAAAGGCCACAGAGATATCTTGAGCTCTGACGGAATCAGCAATTTTCTCTCAAGAGGTGATATATTAGTCAGATTGTAACAAGACCGGATACAGATCAAAATTATCTGTGCAGAAATTGCTTGGTCTCTCATTCTTTCTGCATACACAATATAAAAAATTGGTAGAGAAATCATTTGCTTCAGACAGATTTTAGTTAAAAATGGAGTGTGAGGTCTTAAAAAATTCTCTTTGTGTAAGACTGCATAAGGAATCTGAGTTTAAGCCAGAAGGGACCACAAGATCATCTAATCTGACCTCCTAAATATCACAGGCCACCACCATCACCCACAAACTAAACCCAGCTGAAATTAGACCAATGCATTACAGCCCATAGGAAACTAGACTATTATCTGCCACAGGCAGAGAATAGGAGGGACCGAGGTGCATCAGTGCTCAAGGTCCGCATAATGGCAGGGAAATGATTAAGTGACATATACCCAGATAATCCTGGCAAATGACCCGAATACATATGCTCCAAAGGCAGGCAAAAAAAACCCAAAGTCTAGGGGAAAATTCCTTCCCAACCCCACATACAGCAATGAGTTAGACCCTGAGCATGAGCAAGAACCAGCCAGCCAAGCACCTGAGAGAAAGAATGCTTGGCACCACCTCGAAGGCTGACATACCCCACCCACTATCCTATCTCCAGCTGTGGCCATCCCTGATGCTTCAGAGAAAGCACAACAAAACCCCTCCCAGAATGCGGGGATGGGAGGAGGGGATTCCTTCCTGATGCTGCCAGTGGCTGGCTGAAACCCTGAAGCACAAGTTTTAGGGACATAAACAGGAAGTGAGCCCCCTACCATCCAATCACACTCAAATTGGTCCACCTGTCTCTTAAAACTAAGTTGTTTTCCCCCACAGCTCCTATTGGGAGATGTGATACATGAAGGGGGGGAGGCTGGAGGAGTAGATCCCTTTGATGGACACCCAGCTAGCCAGTTAGCTGTAAAATTCCTCTTGGTCTGTTCTCTGCTTGCTTCACCTGTAAAGAGTTAACAAGCCCACAGGTAAAAGAAAAGGAGTGGGCACCTGACCAAAAGAGCCAATGGGAAGGTAGAACTTTTTAAAATCGGGAAAGAAACTTTCCTTTTGTCTGTTGTTCTCTGGGCTGCAGGGACACAGAGCAGTAATGCTGTAACCAGCTTTAAGCCAGGTATGATTATAGATTATCAATTCATACCTCAAACCTACTTATCTGGAGCCTCTTTTTTAAGAGCAGGATTGGATTTTTGGTATCCTAAGAGGTTTGTGCATATGTTGTTTGATTAGCTGAGAGCCACAGCTAATTTCCTTTGTTTTCTTTCTCAGCTTTTCCCTGGAAGGGGGGGTGAAAGGGCTTGAGGGTACTCCACAGGGACGAATTCCCAAGTGCTCCTTCCTGGGTTCAAAGGTGTTTTGGTTTGTTTTTGGTTTTTTGCATCTGGGTGGTGGCAGCATTTACCAAGCCAAGGTCAGAGAAAAGCTGTATCCTTGGGAGTGTAATACAAGCCTGGAGTGGCATGTATTAATTTTTAAAATCCTTGCGGGCCCCCACTTATGCACTCGGAGTGACAGAGTGGGGATTTAGCCTTGACAGGAGGCTGTTCCACAACAACATCCCTCTGATGGTTAGAAACTATCATCTAATTTCCAGCCTAAATTTGTCATGGTCACCACAAGAGCTTGTAGCTCTCCTGCTCTCTTCTCCAATGTTATTGCTACCAAGAAAGCCATCTTAGCAGACAATGAAATAGAAGAGCGATCAACGGTTCAAATGGGTGACCCATGAATCTTGTCAAAACTACATTACGGTACTAGGAAGGGATGAGTTCACAAATAGGTGAGTTAATCCTCATTAAACCCCTTAAATATCTCCCAAACATGAGGTATGAGAAAAATCAATCTTTTAACAGGATTAGGCTTATTTCAAGGGGTATTAAGCATAATGAAGGTTCTGAACTGGAAGGAATGTATTAGTGATAATACTGATGGAAAAAAATAGAAACAAAATAAATTTTCCATTCTTCTCCTTAATATCTTCACTAATGGGAAACAAGCAAGCAGCAACAAACAGGAAGAAGATGAGACTCAGTAGCCAAATTAAAAATAATTCTGAATCTTTATTTTACTACTGATAGTGGCACCCTCACCCCAATCAGACATCTGGAGATGTCTGAAGGTTCAGTTTATCTGTAGTGAGTGAGGGGAGTGATGACAAGAGAGATCCCTTGCAAATATCTTTCACTGAAGCAGATGTCCTCTCTGTTCAGGAAATAGTAATGTTGTGAAAAAAAGCCTCATTACCCTCAAGACACCATTTTACCTAATGCTTCACAATCCTCTAAGATACATCTCATCCACTCTGACACACGTTTTCCATAATTTTTACTCTTTCCTTTTCAAATGAAAGGAAACAAAGAAGTGGTCTTCTAGCTTTGTCATGTTTCAAGTGCTCTTTTATGCAGATGACTTGGGCTTACACACAACAAAAAATTCATTCTTGAGATTAGTCAACAGAAGTCTCTATTTTTGGAATAAACTCTGATATTGTTTTAAAGACCATCTTATCATCATGAAGCACACAGTGAGGCTCTTCCGCAGTAAAGCCATAAGTTCTGAAAATCATCTAGCAGATATCATTGTGACTAAGAAACGGGTTTCGATAGACTGAAAATAAGAATATTACCAGAAGCTTTTTCCAGAAGCTTGGGGGGCGGGCTGTTGTTGTTGTTGTGTTTTGGGGGGGAAGAGGAGGGTTGTCTCTTTGTTTTGTCTAAGATCGGGGGTAGAGTCTGTTCCAGTATCTGGCAAACAGTTGGGATGCAGAGTCCCCTTTCAAAGAGAAAAGCATTTGAATCACTTCCTCCAAGCACACAACCTGGGCTAGAATTTTCCTCCCAACCCCCAAGCAATTATATTTAGAGAACTAACATTAGGTTGTAATACTTGATCCTAAGACAGAAAGTCTGGTCTCTTTAGGAGTGAAATAACGGATCCTACTCCCAGAAAAAATATAGGTATGGTTTGGTGTTTTGCCAGTTTGTAAAGAGATCTGCTAACAGCAAGCCCAGAAGATTAGCAACACCTCCCTATGAAGAAAACATTCTTTTCTGATAGGGATATGGTGACCAACAAGATATTCCATATGTATTCTTCGTCCCAACATTGTCCATTGTGTTCATCCTTTTTTCCAGATAGCATCGGGTATTCCCCACCATTAGTTTGGGCTCCTGGATCACTAGAAGATAGAGGAGATGATTGTACTGGGAACCTGCATTCCACAAGCCAAGTTCAAGAAGGTGCAAATTCGGGTGCATAACATCAATTGCTGTACACTTTTGGTATGCACATGCCAAAGATGGTATTACAATGCATGAAACCCAGGAGAAGCTGAAAAAGTATAATCATTACAATCCTATTTTTGAATAGCTGGTCAATCCTTGTTTGAATTTTGTCACACCATTCAACTATTAGCAAAGTTCCTGTCTATGAGATATTATTTCTACTTCAAAGTGAGAGTTACATGATGGGCATAGTTCTATTCTATACAAGTTCAAAATAACACCATGCACTTACATATTTTTGAGCACTTTTTATATTACTTCTCAGCTTCCTAGAATAATAATGCTCAGATAAGAATGAAGGAGTAAATATAGGTTGCACAGTTGCACTCGGCGAGAGCCCAAGAAGGGACATCAACCAGGTGTCAGGCCTCAGACCTTTAGCTCTCCTTGGGCAGAATTCTGCAATTCATCCACTCTCAGAGCAGGACCTGAGTTCAGCCCCCCGAGTATCAACCCTGGCTACCTCAACAGGGCTCACTGCATTTGGACCTGCAAGCCCCTTTTCTCCAGGCCAAAATATAAGAAACAAAACAAAACCAGAGTCCTACACACTTATTTCCTTCTTGAGCTTAAACCTCTCTATTTATAGCACTGGTGGGTCTGTTTTATTCCTCATTTCTGACTTAAGAGAAAGAGCCTGAACTGCTTGCAACCTTATTGCTTTGTCTCTGAGAGCTTGTCTTCGCTACCGGGGTAAGTCAACCTAAGTTATCCTACTCTGGCTACGCTATTCATGTAGCTGGAGTCGACGTAGCTTAGGTCGACTTACCCTGCTGTCTACACTGCATTGTGTCGACGTGAGATGCTCTCCGGTCGACTTACCTTCACTAGACCTGCTAAATTGACACCCGCTGCATCGATTGCAGCAGTGTCGATCTCCCCAGTAGCAAAGACAAGCCAAGTCTTCCGAGCTTGCCAGTTATTTCACTGACACAGCCAAGGCCACCTCTCCCAGCTCATCCAAAAACCCCTCCTTTTCTAGATTTAGATTTTAGATCTCCTTTGATCCCAGGTTTAGGCTTGGAAAGAGTAAAGCCTCCTAATCTGGATGGAGCCAGAATATCTCCCTCCCCACACAAACTGATGGCCCAGCTATCAGTTACCTTATCTCCTCTGGAACAGAGTACCTGAGGCTGACTTTAAATGGGTCATTGGTTTCCTTTTCCTCCTCGGTTCTGTAAAAACCCTATATAGCCTCCTCTGACTTTACGTATGCAAACAGGCAGCAGTGAACAACTGAACAGAGAAACAGAGTCATACATAATATATATAAAAAAATAATATAGGCATTTTTCCAATTAGTAATATCGGTGTTCTACACTACCACCATCAATACCCATGGGGCAGGAGTGAGGAGAGGAAGACAGTGATGTTTCAAATAGGCAAGCTTCAGTTATTAATGGTCTTGATGGGCTATGTACATAAAACTCAGCCTAATCTACTGAAATTACAAGATCTCCAGAGCACATTACAGCAAGAATTGAGGAGATCTCCATCCTCAAGTTTATCGTTTTTGTGAAAACATTTGAATTGCTTCAGATCTAAAACTGCACAGCCTCTACTTTTCTTTTATTCAATGGAAGAAAATGGAACAGAATACTTGACACCGGAGAAGGAAATGGAAGATGTGGTCTCGTAAACCAAAGTGGATTATCAGAGTGAGATTTTGAGAAGAGAACCTGCACAAGTACCTGGTAACTGTTTTCTTCCATAGTTTTGGTTCCAGTATTTATTGCACTTATAAAGTTGCACCTCTTTGGGTACACAACTGTTTTAGCTAGAACAAAACCACAGCTATGATGTCAATTGAGGGTTTGAACCATCTTTTTGCCTGCCCTATAAGGAAGCGTTAAACTGCATTTTTAGATTTGTTGGACTTGTACACTACCACCTTCACCAACACAATTGTATTCCTGTGAAGTTGGAGGAACAAAAGATCTACTCAAAGTGTGTGTCTGAATTCCAGAGCACAGCCACCAGTGACATAGAGCCACAGAACTGTCAGGCATGCCTTGAACAGTAAGGCACATATCACATCACAAAAGCACCCTCTATGAAAGATGAAGCCATGAAACTCATTGTTTGTGGGGTCAATGGTCTTCAGGACATCACACTAGTTCATGGATGCTCTAGCCACTGGTAGCTGTTGCAGGGTCTCCGGGTCGCAGAAATCAGGCCCAGATGTGCACAACTCACATGGCTGAGAGCACAGCTGGCACCAAGGTCCCACTCTGCCTGCCAAACTCATGGCAGCTCCTCTCAACATCATGGACTAAAGAAATCCAGGAGCCAGCAAGGAGGAGCAATGCAGGCTGGTTCTCCTTGTCTGGCCTGGAACAGAGCTACTGAGTGGAGTGGTAGCCTGTAACACTGCCACTGAGTCAGGCATGCCTTGTCCTTGTGCTCCTGCCCATTCTGGGCTCCAATGCCAACGTTCTCCTGGGGACCCCAGGGGAAGGGGCAAGCAAGGCTAGATGTGGGACAGAGAAGAAGACCATAAAAACCTTTCCTCCAAGGAAGCCTCCAGACAACCAGGAGAAATAAGGAGCAGGGGGATCAAGGGGGCATGGCAGGGACTCATAGGAGCAGATGATAAGGGGGGCTCCCTCAAGAACTGAAGTTCCTGGGAGCAGGTGGGTGTAGGGGTTCATGTGGGAAAGGTACTGGCTGCAGCTTTTCTGGGGTTTCTGTTATAATAATCATAATTAAACCTTCTTACACTGAACTGCATACAAGCGCTGTACAAGAGTTTTGCATAATCAGTCTCTTGTACAGTAGCATATGTATACAATTGTAGCAGCACATCAGGAGTAAGTCCAGTGTAAAGAGACTGGATTATGATTACTGTTTATTATGTCTCTACCTGACTACATAGTAAAGTTTTCATAGCTGCTTTAAGTGTTCATCAACTAATGTGAAATTACAGTGAAATACCAAGTAGAAATACCCTGGAGCTCCCAGACTGGACCCTCTCTGACCCCTCCCCTTCTCCCACATCCCTGTGCAGAGGGCAGCAATTCCACAGGCGTGGACCCTCTCTGACACATCCCATCCCCTCCCAATTTATTCTTCATTATGAAAATAGGTCTACACTACCATCTAGATGTCATTATAATCAAGTGGCATTTTAAAAATTCCTGGAATTACTTTGACATATGTATCTTCTGTAAAAGGAGATGAAAAACACTTTGCTCATGAAATCTGAATCATCTTTATTAGTAAATAAAATGGGAACATAAAGTGGGGAAGGTATATATTGGCTTCAAAGTCAATTGAATCATCTATGCCAGATTAGCAGTTACTAGGTACTAGCGTTCATACCTAGACTTCAAAGGAACTGAGAGTATAAATGACAGACCCGTAGATGAGAGGATTGGAATACAGTCTCACTGACAGTTAGAACCTCAGGCAAAGGGATGTTGGGGGGGGAAAAGGCAGAGTCCATAATAGATAGAAAGACAGACACAGAATGCTTGAACTATCAGCTCCAATTTACTAAGGCTAGGTCTACACTACCCGCCTGAATCGGCGGGTAGAAATTGATTTCTTGGGGATCGAATTATCGCGTCTCGTCGGGACGCGACAATCGATCCCCGAATTGACACACTTACTCCACCAGCGGAGGTAGGAGTAAGCGCCGTCGACGGGGAGCCACCGAGGTCGATTTTGCCGCTGTCCTCACAGCGGGGTAAGTCGGCTCAGATACGTCGAATTCAGCTACGCTATTCGCGTAGCTGAATTTGCGTATCTTAAATCGACCCCCCCCCTTAGTCAATACCTGCCCTAAGACTGGAACTATAAAGGTTTAACCTACCTACCTTAGGTGTTGCCTACCTTGTATACTAGATATGATGTTATTCCATTTGCCTTGGATTTAATTCAATTTACTAATAAGCTACAATTTACTAATAAACTTCAAAACTTTGTAATCTGAGTGGCACTGTGATCCTATGTGCCAGGTCACAATACACGGAGTAGGGCTCAGCTTCGTGGGACAGGAGCCACTGCTGCAGGGTAAGTTCTCTCTCCAGCATCCTCCCCTTCACACCAGCTTGGAATTACAGTTGCAGTGCTGAGGCAAAGGGTTGGTGCCCTTTGGGCAGTATATGTAGGAATAGGCTATGGCAGAGTGCACCCACTGAATTGGGAGCCTGCATCCTCCCCTAGCTCTAGCAAAGCATATGGCCAACAGGATGGCTTGCACTGAAGGTCCTGTTGCTGTAAAGTCCCTGTTCAGGGACTTTTCTACTTTCCTATTCATTGCAACTTCTGAGGAAGAATTCCACTAACATCTTTAACCAGTGAACCCATCTTAACATCACCCTTACAAAAATTAATATGGAATCCTTAATCTCCTGAATTTAGTTAAATATTGATGATCTGTTTAATTGTTTGTCCTTGTCTTAGAATCCTTTTCTAAATCAAGTGAAGAACAGAGTAAGAATTCCTGCTTTTCTTCAAAGGAGAGGTATCTCCTGGGGTCTTTAGATTTGTATTTGCTTGGACGGGTTACATAGGCTGGACACCAATGATACTTTGTTACTTTCCTTTTTGTGGCTTCACATTCATCTTGAGGAAAGACCCATCCCATGTGCAATGGTCAGTGTTCCTAATCAGGCTCTAATATTTCACCCTCCACAAGACGCAGGACAAGAGAGACTTTACACAGAGGTTGCTCTAATGGAAACATTTTTATTCAATCTTAAAATACTGACTGTCTTGTTAATGAAAAAATTACTTAAAGAAGTTTAGCATTATTAAATACAATTTACTTTTTATTTATATTTGCTTTCATTGTCAAAGTTGAGAAAATATAATTTTTTTAAAAATAACTGTCCTTTTCATTTGATTATAGTCATTTCTGACTCTATAATTAGGGACCTACTAAATTCAGTTCATTTTGGTCAATTTCAAGGTCATAGGATTTTAAAAATTGTAAATTTCATGATTTCAGCTATTTAAATCTGAAATTTCACAGTGTTGTAATTGTAACGGTCCTAACCCAAGAAGGGGGGGGGGGGAAATCACAAATTGTAGGGGGTGTTGCAGTACTACTACCCTTACTTCTGCACTGCTGCTGGCGGCAGCGCTGCCTTCAGAGCTGGGCAGCTGGAGAGCGGCAGCTGCTGGTCAAGAGCCCAGCTCTGAAGGCAGAGCCACTGCCAGCAGCAGCACAGAAGTAAGGATGGTATGTTATGATATTGCCACCTTTACTTATGCACTGCTGTCCGTAGAGCTGGGCCCTAAGTAAGCAGCTGCCACTCTCCAGCCGCCCACCTCTGAAGGCAGCAGCGCAGAAGTAAGAGTGGCATGGTATGGTATTGCCACCATTGCTTCTGCACTGCTACTGTCAGGGCACTGCCTTCAGAGCTGGCCACCTGGCCGACAGCCACCCTTCTCTGGCCGCCCAGCCAGAGAGAAAGGGTGACAATACCAAAACTCCCCTAAAATAACCTGCGACCCCCTGCAACTCCCTTTTGGGTCAGGACCCCCAATTTGAGAAATGTTGGTCATCCCCGTGAAATCTGTATAGTATAGGGTAAAAGTACACAAAAGACAAAATTTCAGTCTGTGATGTGTTTTTCATGGTCGTGAATTTGGTAGGGCCCTGCTCATTTGTTTCAGAAGTTACAAGATGTGTAGCGAACGAGACAGTTGAATGTTGCCCTGGAGAAGTGGATTCTACACCTCTGCCATAGAATTCCTATTTGATGCTGGGTAAGTCATTTACACCAAACTTTTCACAGGTTGTCACTAGTTGTGTGTTCCCTCTGGAGTCTGATTTGCAGATGTGCTGAACACTCACATATGAAGTGCTATATAATTCTAAGTATTCTGAGAATTCTAGTCTTGGGCATCTCAAAATCGGAATCCAAAAATGGTGCACTTTTTACCTTAATGTATCCTTGCCTCAGTTCCCCATCAGTAAAATGTGGATACTACCCTCTCTTCACAGGTGTGTTGTTAAAATAAATAAATGTTTTCAAGCAACCAGATAGTACAGCAATGAGAATCATGGAAAAGCCCATAAGAAAATTAACAGTTCTGTATCCAGACAAGGGTTTGAACAGTGTGCAGGAAAAAAAAGTCATATACCACTTTTTAACAATGAGAACAAAATATTAAATTTCCAACCTATGCACAGACTGAAGCAGGGGTCCTAGAGGAAAAAAATAGTATTTAATTGCAGGATCACATACTATCATAATTCATAAGCATAGGGGGCCAAATTAAGGCCAACCTTAATGTTCTTTTTACATAGCTTTTTGGTATATTAAATAATGCAAGGTAGAATCCTTCTGCTATACATCATGATATATTCTCCTGCCCCTCCACAAAGAAAATAACCATACCATTTGGCACTTCTTTTCACCCCAGAAAAGATTAGTAAGGATGGCACATGGAGAAACTGAGGTACAATTCTACATGGATCAGGCCAGTACAGCAGTCCCCCCAGTTTTGTGATCACAAAAAATACAATTAACACACACAAAAATATTTTTTTTAGTGGTTAGATTAAAATTTTCAAGGCCAGAAAGGAATATTATGGCCATCTATGACAACCTTCTGTATAAATAAGAACAGGAGTACTTGTGGCACCTTAGAGACTAACAAATTTATTAGAGCATAAGCTTTCGTGGACTACAGCCCACTTCTTCGGATGCTGTAGTCCACGAAAGCTTATGCTCTAATAAATTTGTTAGTCTCTAAGGTGCCACAAGTACTCCTGTTCTTTTTGCGGATACAGACTAACACGGCTGTTACTCTGAAACCTTCTGTATAATGTAAAGCTGATCACCATAACTTTAAGACATACCCATAGCAACTATGAAGACTTCCTGGCATACACTGAAAAATAAGTCTGATGCACCTTTAGTTGCATAAGCTGGTTAGTGACAGGTTCGACTATTAGAAGGCAGTTAGAAATCAGAAAGGTTGGATTCTGCCTTCAGTGTGCCAGAGGAGCACTGAAAAAGCAATTGGAGACCTGCACAGCATACAGCAACTACAGAGTCAAAGTGAGGCAAGAAGCACCCTGTAGAATACATAGTTTAAATAACTGTTTGAATGTCTAGGTTAGCAATGGTACAAGCACTGATATGTATGCTGAAGCATAGAAATGTGTCATTTTTATAATTAGTTTTAACTTAAAAACGTCAGAATGGCCATATTGGGTCAGGCTATCTTCCGACAGTGGTTCTTGCGTTATGTGAAGGGGTAAGCAACACTTCCTTACTCACTTTCTCCACATCATTCATATAAGCCAGAATTGCCTCTGGAACCTTTTTAAAAAGTTAGCATTACATTAGCTATCCTTCAGTCATCTGGTACAGAGGCTGATGTAAGTGATGGGTTACATACCAGTTAGTAGTACTGCAACTTCATATATGAGTTCCTTCAGAACGCTTGGGTGACTATCATTTGGTCCCAGTGACTTATTACTGCTTAATTTACCTATTTCTTTTTTTTACCTTTCTGATGAAATATAATAGTTTCATTCTCAGGAGTGAGTTACAACCTCACTAATTACACTTTTACTGGATCATATAAAGCTTTCTCCCACTGTCTAGCAACTATAATTGAACATGGTGAAAACTCTGTTTCATCATTTTTCCATTTTAAAAAAATAGGAAATTACAAAACATTTTAAAAGTTGAGATTTTACAGCAAGCCATTCAAATGTCATGATGTCAGAAACTTAAGGTTGACAGTGCAACCTTACCTACATCTCCTTATGTACAATCACGATAGTCTTAGGTGATCATGCCATATTTTTTCTAGAGGACCTGTGCCTCATCAGTACAGAAGTTTGATAATGCTCAGTGAACGAGACTGCTGTTCAGTATTTTTCCTTCATGCTCGGTGAACCACCATATACATCATTTACCATTCAAACATTGCATCAAATAGAGTTTGGGGGGTTGTTTGTTTTAACTCTTTCATTTGAGATTTCTCTATGGTGCCTCACCTGAATTTTTCTGACATCCTGGTAAGAGTGGGAATTTGCATTATCCCCATTTCACTTATATAAAGCTCAGGCACAGAGAAACTAAGTCTGAAGATGAGGCAAAAACAGAACACTAAGCTTCTTTGGGGTGATCCATAACACCATTCATCCTATTCCAAGAAACCTAGTACATTCATTATATACACCATATGGTTTTTGCAATGATTGAAGAGAGGCTTCACTGAGCATACAACTGCATTAAGTGAGCCTGCAATTCACTATACAGGCTTGCCTCATTCCCTGTCAAACAATCTGACTGAAACAGATTGTCCTAAGGTTATAAAACAAAGTACGTGGCTATAAAGTAAAAAACATAATACTCAAGAAGTCAAAGCTACAGACAGCTTTCATTTTCTGAAGAGTGCTTCACAGTGAAAACTTGACATTCCTTTAATATAGGTTTATCTTGTATGAAATTGCATATACATGCTTTGCTTCTTTGTCATGGTCTATAAATAAATCACACTTGTTCTGGATTATCCAATGAAGTATTGCTTATAAATCAAGACGATAAACATCCTAAACTGGCTTGCCCTCACAATACAATACACTGAAGCCAGAAAGGCACAGGAGAGAATATAATCTGAATTTCACTCTATCCCAAAAAGTAATTGTGATATCAGTATAAGGAAATCCTACAACCTAGGCTTGAGAAAGTCTACTTGCCCAAGACAAACAGGAAAAGTTAACTTGCACAAAGCAAGCAGGAATTTGGAGTGGGAGAAGAGAGTGCAGGGGAGGGAGAGCCAGTGAACAGAGGGGGCATATGATTTTAAGAGTGTAGGTAAGAAATTTGGATATTAAAATAATGCTGAACATTTAAGTAGTTTGATGTATACTGAACAACATTCATATAGGACATTGAGATTAGACCAGTGATACTTAAGACTGAGGTTAATGTGTCTCCCGCAGCTCTTTGTGGCACATAATATTCAAACACTGTGTGATTTAATTAACCAATCGAAATTAACAACTAATCAGGATGCTTTTCCTATGTTACACTGGTCTACAATTTTTGAGAAGTCGTCTGCTTCAGAGATAAAATGTGCTATTTATTATGTATTTTGATGTGCTGAATTCAAATATGACAATTAAAACACCTGATTGGCTACTGTTTCTAAGATATTTAAGCTTTTACATTTTATGTCTATGTATATTGTGTAGATAGTAGAGTTTTAATCATAAATTGTAAACCTAGGTCTTTTCATGTGTTTATGGTTGCTTTACATGATAATATTTCACCTGTCCTGTTTATGTAACACTTTAAAAATCAGCAAAAGGGTTATATAAATAAAGCGTATTATGAAACAAAAGGCAAAAAACTATTATGTACATAGTTTAGTCCTATTCAGTGTCTACTCGGCACTTCTTGGCTTGTCTCTTGTATTCATTAAATGGAGCATCTCTTGTCACTGTCCAGCAATAGTCAGCAAGCATTGATGGGCTCCATTTGCCCTGATAGCCTTTCTCCATTGTTGCAATGTCCTCGTGAAATCGCTCGCCGTGCACGTCGCTCACTGCTCCGCAGTTCGGTGGAAAAAAATCTAGATGAGAGTGCAAAAAATGTATCTTTAGTGACATGTTGCAACCAAGGCTTTTGTATGCCTTGAGGAGGCTTTCCACCAACAAGCCTGTAGTTGTCTGCCTTCTTGTTTCCGAGAAAATGTATTGCCACTAACTGGAAGGCTTTCCATGCCGTCTTTTCCTTGCCACGCAGTGCATGGTCAAATGCATCATCTTGAAGAAGTTCACGAATCTGAGGACCAACAAAGACACCTTCCTTTAACTTAGCTTCACTTAACCTTGGACATTTTCCACGGAGGTACTTGAAAGCTGCTTGTGTTTTGTCAATGGCCTTGACAAAGTTCTTCATCAGACCCAGCTTGATGTGTAAGGGTGGTAACAAAATCTTCCTTGAGTCAACAAGAGGTGGACGCTGAACACTTTTCCTCCCAGGCTCCAATGACTGTCGGAGTGGCCAATCTTTCTTGATGTAGTGGGAATCTCTTGCACGACTATCCCATTCGCAGAGAAAACAGCAGTACTTTGTGTATCCAGTCTGCACACCAAGCAAGAGAACAACCACCTTCAAATCGCCACAAAGCTGCCACTGATGATGGTCATGGTTTATGCACCTCAAAAGTTGTTTCATGTTGTCATAGGTTTCCTTCATATGGACTGCATGACCAACTGGAATTGATGGCAAAACATTGCCATTATGCAGTAAAACAGCTTTAAGACTCGTCTTCGATGAATCAATGAACAGTCTCCACTCATCTGGATCGTGAACGATGTTGAGGGCTGCCATCACACCATCAATGTTGTTGCAGGCTACAAGATCACCTTCCATGAAGAAGAATGGGACAAGATCCTTTTGACGGTCACGGAACATGGAAACCCTAACATCACCTGCCAGGAGATTTCACTGCTGTAGTCTGGAGCCCAACAGCTCTGCCTTACTCTTGGGTAGTTCCAAATCCCTGACAAGGTCATTCAGTTCACCTTGTGTTATGAGGTGTGGTTCAGAGGAGGAGGATGGGAGAAAATGTGGGTCCTGTGACATTGATGGTTCAGGACCAGAAGTTTCATCCTCTTCCTTGTCTGACTCAAGTGAGAATGATTCTGGTGCATCGGGAACCGGCTGTCCTTCTCCGTGGGGTACTGGGCGTATAGCTGATGGAATGTTTGGATAATGCACAGTCCACTTTTTCTTCTTTAACACACCTTTCCCAACTGGAGGCACCATGCAGAAGTAACAATTGCTGGTATGATCTGTTGGCTCTCTCCAAATCATTGGCACTGCAAAAGGCATAGATTTCCTTTTCCTGTTCAACCACTGGCGAAGATTTGTTGCACAAGTGTTGCAGCATATGTGTGGGGCCCATCTCTTGTCCTGATCTCCAATTTTGCAGCCAAAAGAAAGGTGATAGGCTTTCTTAACCATAGTGGTTATATTGCGCTTTTGTGATGCAAAAGTCACTTCACCACAAACATAGCAGAAGTTATCTGCACTGTTCACACAGGTACGAGGCATCTCTGCTCACTTTGGCTAAACGGAAATGTGTCCCTTTGCAAAAAATCAAACACTGACAAATAAGAGAGCACGACACTGTATGATTTCTAGAGCTGATATAGGGCAATTTGTTCGGAAGAGTGATGTAAGCTTCGTTATGATTGCATCATCCATGACTTCTAGGAATAACATGATGCAATTCATATCATGTATGATGCAATACAAGCTTCAGATTGCATCATTCATTGTTTTGCCTAAAAAGCAAGTACTGTCCAAACCCAGTCACAGATTTATTCATAGATCGAGTCAAAGATGTATTTTAGTCATTTCTGGTTTAAATTGAGATCCCTTCCCTTTATAACTCACTTATCCTCCGCCATTCCCAAGTCAAGGGTCGTATATACTGACCCAATAGCATTTCTTGAAAACTAGAGCCAATCAACAATTTTAAGCAACATTTTCTTTCTCAGTGACCCAGAATTAGTAAAGTTTGACAACATTTATTTCAGAAGCATTTTGGATGTAGAGCAATGTTATTAGCTAATTGAGGAATACTTGGTCAGTCATTTTGCTGTGAGAATAATTATATATAGAGAAAGAGTAAATGAAACAATGAATTCACACTTCTGTAGCTCCTCTGGGTAATGTTGATCACTAATCTGGCTCCTGAAGCACTGAGGTCTGAGTATCACTGGATTAGACCAACATGCAAAATAAATACTCATTACTGCAAGGGCCATATAGGAAAATATTTTTAGAATTAGTTCTTTTTTTGTGAATTATTATCCCTTACCATAAAGATATCCTATTTTCATACCTTTAAAAGAAAACTTCCAAAGCCCAGAAAGAAAGGGTGGAATGATTTAAGTGAGCACTCTGCACTGGCCTAACTCAGCTTCTGAAGTCAATGGTAAAACTTCCAAATATGGGAAGATTTTCAAAATGCAATTCACTTCTGAAAAGTGCTTCAGTAGAAGTGGCAGTGGGATTCCAGATCTAGTCTCTAACTTCAAGATTCACTTTACATGATTCATCAAGAGCTTTTTTAAAAAGTTTTTTTTCGTAACTGCCAGTTCCGCAAATAGTCAGATATAAACTGGGATCTTTCTAGAGCAGGCATCACTAGAAATAAACATTACGGAGCCCAATTTCTCTATAGAAACATCCAACAGCAAAATTTGGTCCTGCAATGGCAAAATAATTAATAATTCCAACAATGTGCAATCCAGAAAAATCCATCGAAGTAAAATTTATTAGATACGACACAAGTATCAGATCTGTTGATTAACAAATATCATATTTAGTTCCATTTGATCATAATCAAATTAAGCAGGGGGAAGTGCATGTTTAGCTCAGAAAGTACTTTTACTTTCACTATTCTGTGTCAGACTTTAAGCAACTTTTTAAATCTTTTTCTTGGATATATACTGAAAAATAATATTTATGCATCTTGCTTGTATGAAGTCTCCCTTAGAATTAATCAGACAGAGGCAGGACAGTTGTAAAAAACAATGTTTTATATAATATTTTTGGACTTCAAGATAGTTACATTTCTAACTGCTTATAGATTATTAAAATTATTTACCCAGCAGTAGCATTGTATAATAAAATTTCCTTTGACAATGTAACAAACTGAAGATCTAAGTATAAGAAAAATCTTTTAGTTTGTAATTAGTGCTCCAGTATCTGGAGCTGATTTCACATTGCATTAGGGGAGCACCATGAGCATGAAGTATCAATGAAGCCATTACAAGTGGCATAGGTGCCTCAGCCCGGTGAAAGGAAATCCACTAACAGCATAGTAGATCCTACTACCACAACCATCCCTAGAGCTTATCTAAGGGGCATGTCCAGGATTTTCTTGCGCCTTGGTGTCCAAAATCTACTGTAATAGCTCCTTGGCTATTGGCAAGTGGTGGAATCTAGAGCAAGGGTTCTCAAACTGGCGGTCAGGCCCTCTCAGGTGGTCACAAGGTTATTACATGAGGGGTTGCAAGCTGTCAGCCTCCACCCCAAACCCCGCTTTGCCTCCATTTATAATGGTGTTAAATATATTTTTAAAAGTGTTTTTAATTTATAAGGGGGTCACACTCAGAGGCTTGCTATGTGAAAGGGGTCAGCAGTACAAGTCTGAGAACCACTGATCTAGAGCAATCCTTAGGAACTAATTTAGAAACGGAAACAGAACAAGAAGCAAAACAGCACAGACAGAGAATGAGAAAAGCATAAAGGGGTTAAAAGCTCCCCCTTGCCTCCAAGTTGCATGGTTGACTATAGGCAGGCCGTCCATCTGAACGAGACTCTAAACCAGCACAAAACTCTTAAACCAAACCGGCTGCTCTGCCTTCTTATATTTGGTATGATAGAAAGGAAATGCCCTGCAGGAGAGGACAACACAAGATATCAAAGAGCCTAGTTTTTCCACTTCATTCTTTTAAGCTTAAATGTTATGTTGACAGCAAATTAGAATAGCAATGATGGTCCTAAAAGCTCTCTTCTTCAAAATCCTTTCTATAAATTGTGTGCTGTAACTCCAGTATGGAACTATGTTTAAAAAATGAATTTATCTTGAGTCAAAATGAAGTGTTATAGTTAATTTTTTTAAGCCTTTACTAACAAGTTTATACTCTGAGGCTAATGCTGCATGGATATTAATATTCACCTCAAAGAAATCTCTGAACCAAATTTAAAAACAAAATATTATATTTTCATGAATATTTAGTCTTCAAAACAAAGTAATTTGCAGCAGCACACTGTGATAATAAAAATCTGTATTTTAGAAACTATGTTCATTTAAATATAAATTATTTTAAGTCCTCTCGTTGTTTAAAAATGTATTCCATATACACATTTTTGATAAACAGAGCTTTCTATTGTGATTTGAGATGAACACTGTTTTATTCGTATTAATTTTCTCTTCCATTTTTAAGAATACTCTAAGTACAATATAGTTTGTATACAACTCCTAAATAAGTAATTCAGAACAATTTATAATTAAGTTAGTGTTGAGTGTTGAGTAATAAAAAAAGGCTTTAAAGTAAAATTTAACATTTAGTAGGAAGAACAACAAATATTTGCTCCAGAGGGAAGTACACTACATAAACTCTCTCCCCCTTCTCCCACCCACAACGTGCCGGTCAGTAAAAGGAACCCCCCTTTCCCTTCTGTAAGCCCACTTCCCACACATTAGCAGACTCCTCCCTGTAAGCAGATGATCTCATGCAACTAGGCTACCTCCCTGTATGAAGCAGCTCTGTCTGGGCTTTACGCCAGTTTTTCCGTGCCCCCAGCATGACTGGGCAACATAGCTTACTTCACCCTGTTGGTTCCCAGTTCAAACACCAGGTCAGCGACTGACAGTAAGTGGAAAAGGCAATGTGGAGAGTAACGTGAGAAGCAGCACAGGGGGAAAACAGAATCAATCTAGACTTGCCCAAGGCAAGAATCCTGTGTCAACCCACCTCCCATTAGCAAGACACCCTTCCTCCTCATGCTAAAAAATAATATGCTAAATTAAAGAAGTCCATGAAAAGTACAGGAGTACATTTTGAAATTAGTATGAATTCAGTAGGTGCTATATTACCCACTTCTGGTCCAGTTTAGTAAGTTAGCTCCCTCTTCCCTTTTGCATAAAGTCTGAGCTTCTAAAAATTCCAACCTTATCTACACTTTACTTTCTACATTTCTCACAGAAATCTCACTTTTTTTATCAGCTACTTTTTCTTCTTTCTAATGTCTCATTAAAATTAATTTTGTCTGACGTTAAACATTAAGTCATCAGAATACAGTAAAAGATCACACCACTTTAAGCTTGGCCCTTACCATACACATCACATCACCACACATAGACGAGAAACAGAACGATCAGAGTAGAGCCTTGAAGGAAATAAAGTTGTACATTCACAGCACTGAACCAATATCCAATATTCAAATTAACATGTGATACTCCAGGAGGAGAAGCTATATATAAGCAAACCAAGGACAGAATTTGCATTGGAACAAGTAAATCATAGCATTCTGAACATAGGGGCTGTCATTGCCTTCCACCTACCCTTCCTTCCTTCCCCATCCTTGTTTTAGGGAGTTACAACCACCTTCCTTATCTAAATGGGATCATGGGTCCTGAAATTTGTGGGAGAAGAGAACTTCCTGTTGTAACACAGGGTCATCATACGGGAGAGGTTCAGAACCACCGATCTAAATCCTCCTTCCCATATTTAACACTCATCCTCCCTCCCGCCTTTCTTCTACTAATTGTTACACCCATTCTTTACTTCTTGTTTTAGACTGTAAATTCTTCATGTCAGGAACCTTGAGTACCTAACCTTGTCCAGCATCTTTTCATAATAGGATCCTCAATCCTGACTGCAGTCTCCAGGTACTACCATAATACAAATAAAAGAGATGTAGGATTGAATCTATGAGATCAAAGTTTTAGAAACAGCGACTTAATACAAGAAACAGAAAATTCTGTACTTAAATTATCTAAAATCTTGTAATTGAATAATCCTTAGTTTGCCATTTTATATATACTATATAGATATTTAATTTAGATTAAGCAAAGGTATTAGTTTTTTTAATTAATCTGTTTAAGAGATGACCTCTGAAAGTACTATTGCTGACCCTATACAATCATACAAACTTGTTCTTCTAGTTCAAAGATCTCCTCAAAGCTCACTTCTTTCATGTTAGCCTCCCAGCAATAACCTCCACCCATAAATTCACTGTAGACAATATTTTCAAGTTGTTATACTACATTGAGAGAACAAAAAGGAGGAATTTACCAGATGCATATGTTACTCTATGTTTACCCTGTGGTCATTCACTATTACAACTCAGCCTCCCCATACCTCTCTCCTTGTTCATTCTAAACTGCTCAAGGCAGGGGCCTTTCACTTATTATTTAAAAGCACCGTGTACATTGATAGCGCTATGCAAATAATAACGCTAATCTTCTAGAGAACACATCTTTGTTTCTTAATAAGGTTCCATGAATATTCTGCTTGAAAATATTCACTGATTTTTAGTTTGCAACAAATTTCATTCTAATCTAAACAATGTGTCTGCCCAACTTTGTCCATAGCTATTCTTTGAATCTGACAAGGACATAGTTTCTCAGCCTTTCCTTTCACTACAGTGCCATTTATTTTATTTTAACATAACCTCAGACTGACAACATTCTAAAACACTTCATGTAGGTTTGTGATGCAAATTTGGGTTTTAAACCAATTATCAAGAGTAAGCTGCAGGTGGGTTTTTGCAATGCTCATCCACAGGAATTCATCAGGGTCCAGAATTGTTAGTGTGTTAGGAGCAGCTAGGCTTGATCTCTATTTTGATAGTAACAGTTAGGAGCCCGGCGTCAAAAATCAGCAGGCTCCAGCTTTTCCCTTGCAAAGAACTTTCTCAGGCTCACCCCCACACCCTATCCCTGCCCCCACTCAGAACCCTACACCTATAACTACATGCATCTGACGAAGTGGGTATACACCCACGAAAGCTTATGCTCCTATACATCTGTTAGTCTATAAGGTGCCATAGGACTCTTTGTTGTTTTTTACAGATCCAGATTAACATGGCTACCCCTGATACTATAACTACTGTTTATTAAAACAGTGCCCAAGATCCAATCTCGAATGGAATCCCATTGCACAAGCAGGAATCCCCAGTCCCTTCTCCAAAGAATATACAGTCTGAACAACCAGGGTTGTAGCACACCAGGAGAGTGAACAAAGCGAGCGTACAGCTAATGGCACATAAGCGCAACAACGGGGGGGGGGGGTCGCTAGGAGGCGAGCAGCTAAGCGGAAAGGGGAGGGAAGAGGGCGTGGGGGCGAGGGAGCAGCTGTGGAGTGAAGTACCTTGGCAGGAGGGGAGGGCTGAAGCAAATACCCAAGTACCCTCCACTGGCTGATACCCAGCAAAGCCTCACCCTCGTACGCAGACCTCCGGCCAGCGCGCAGTGACGCCCGCACCCCGCGCTCTCAGGCCAGGAGTGGGGGCGACACTGACGAGGCTGGAGAGGGCGGGGCACACAGCGACCCTCGCCACGGGAGGAACCGGGCAGGCTGTCGCTCGCTGAACACGGGCTGACAAGCGGCACCGGGTACTCGCAGGCGCCCCACGGGCCACGGGACCCGGCTGCCTCCGCCCCTGTCCGGCTGCAGGTAACTCAGCGAGCTGGGCCTAGCCGCCCCCTATCCTGCCCACCACAGTCCCGCAGACAAGGCCCAGACGGGAACAGAGACCACCTCTCCTGTTCCCTTCCCACCCCGCTGCCGTGCCCAAGCCCCGCTGCCGGGATACAGGGCCGCCGAACCGCGCCGCGCGCGGCACCTTCCTACCTGACAAGCCGAGCCCCTCCACCACAGCGCGACGTCACAGCCCCGCCAGCGTCCCGTGAGCGCTACCAACGAATCAGCGCAGACCTCTCGCCACCCCACAGCCAATCCACATGAACCCCGCCCCCTCGTGACACTCTAGGTCCAGCAACCAATTCCGTAGAGAAGAATGACCTGCGGTTCCCGGCCCTGCTCTAAAGGAAACCAGGCGATTGGCAGAGGAGGCTAGTGGACGGGACACTGGAAGACGTGAGGAGGGTGTGGCCTCCGTGTGCGCCGCTAGCTACAAACGCTGCGTTCTGAAGCTTGGGGATGCCGTTGGTCTAACGGTTAGCGTGGGACAGTGATCCGGATGGTAATCTGGCAGAGGGAGCAGTTGTCCTCCTCCTCCTCCTCCTCCTGGGTGGCTTGTAGCTGGGATTCACCTGCCTGCTAGGTGGTGTGGGCGCACGCTGTTATAGTTGCAGCGTTTTTTTACTTACAAGCGCACCAAGGGGACCAAGTTGCCTTATCAAGTGCCTACCCTCTCCTGCCTGGATATGGTTCCCCAGCAAGGGCTGGGTCCAAGTGTCATAAAGCCTGTTAAAAACAACGAGGAGTCTGGTGGCACCTTAAAGACTAACAGATTTATTTGGGGGGTAAAAATCTCACTTCTTCGGATGGGTAAAAACCTTCTTCTTTGTGAGGTTTTTCCTCACGAAAGCTTATGCCCAAATAAATCAGACTCCTTGTTGTTTTTGTAGATACAGACTAACACGGCTACCCCTGATACATAAAGCCTGTTGCTGTCCTAGGTAGGGTGATCAGATAGCAAGTGTGAAAAATCTGGAGGGGGGCAAGGGTAATAGCTGCCCATATAAAACAAAGCCCCAAATATCAGGAGTGTCCCCATAAAATCGGGACATCTGGAGATAAATAAATAGGGAATTTGGTTTATTTGCCTTGTTAGGGTTCTGTGCAGTCAGGAAAAGTGTAAAGAGTTAAAAACTTTCACTGCCAGTCATGTGAACTGAGATGTGAATCCCTTACCTCAGGGAGCCTGCATTTGAAGAAAAACACCCAATTGCTTGGGACAAAGTCAGAGAAATAGACTGGAGACAGAGTTGTGAGAGTCAGCCACAGAACAAAGCATGCTGCACAAGGAATGCCAGGACATCCCATTCACAGAAGACAGTCTCCACTGTATACTGTAACCAAGAGTAGGTCTACACATAAAACACTACACTGGAGTAGCTGCACCACTACCACTTCAGTGAAGATGCACCTGTGCTGACGGGAGAGCTTCTGCCGTTGGTGTAGTTAATCCACTGCCTCAAGAGGCGGTAACTATGTCACAGGGAGAAGCTCTCTCACCAGCATAGCATTGTCTAAACCGGGGGTTAGGTTGGTATAACTACATGACTCAGGCCTGGTCTACACTACGGGTTTGGGTCGACTTTAGCAGCGTTAAACCGAATTAAGCCTGGACACGTCCACACAACGAGGCCCTTTCTTTCGACTTAAAGGGCCCTTTAAACCGGTTTCTTTACACCACCTCCGACGAGGGGATTAGCGATAAAACCGGCCTTTGCGGGTCGGAATTGGGGTAGTGTGGACAGAATTCGATGTTATTGGCCTCCGGGAGCTATCCCACAGTGCTTCATTGTGACCGCTCTGGACAGCGCTCTCAACTCAGATGCACTGACCAGGTAGACAGGAAAAGACCCGCGAAGGTTTGAATTTCATTTCCTGTTTGCCCAGCGTGGAGAGCACAGGTGACCACGCAGAGCTCATCAGCACAGGTAACCGTCATGGAGTCCTCCCAGGATCGCAAAAGAGCTCCAGCATGGACCGAACGGGAGGTACGAGATCTGCTCGCCATATGGGGAGATGAAGCAGTGATAGCTGAACTCCGTAGCAGTAAAAGAAATGGAAAAGTATTAGAAAAGATCTCCAAGGCCATGAAGGACCGAGGCCATAACAGGGACACACAGCAGTGCCGCGTGAAAATTAAGGAGCTACGGCAAGCCTACCACAAAGCCAGAGAAGCAAAAGGAAGGTCCGGGGCAGAGCCGCAAACTTGCCGCTACTACGCGGAGCTGCATGCGATCCTAGGGGGTGCAGCCACCACTACCCCAACCGTGTGCTATGACTCTCTCACTGGAGAAACACACAGGGAAGACGGTTCGGGGAACGAGGAAGATGACGATGGAGGTACTGTAGGTAGCTCACAGCAGCAAGGAAGCGGAGAAACCGGTTTCCCCAACAGCCAGGATATGTTTGTGACCCTGGACCTGGAACCAGTAACCCCCGAACTCACCCAAGACCCTCAGGGCACACAGGAGACCTCTGGTGAGTGTAACTTTGTAAATATTTGTAAACATTACAAAAAAAAAGCAAGCAAGTCTGTTAACGTGTATGGGGATGGAGCGGAAATCCTCCAGGGACATCTCCAGAAAGCTCTCCTGGTTGAAATGGGGTGATTTTATTAAGGGGGACATTCAGAGGCGCCCGTTCCTGCTCTTCTGACCAGAAATGTTCCCCGCTGTTAACCACGCGGTGGGGGGGAGGGGTGAAGTGATCATCCCAGAGAATCGTGTGTGTGGGGGGGGGGGGGGTTACTTGTGTTTGTGCCGCATGTTAACCGGGAAACCGCAGCCCCCTCCTTTTACATTGAAACCCCATTTTAAATGGACAACCCAATTCATCCTTGATATGGGAAATGCGCTGCTGTTTGCAACCTTTCCCGCATGTTAAGAAGGTTAAAAAAGCCAAAACACTGTGGCCTACGATGGCTGCCTGCAAGCCGAAATATGCGACCTTGTAATGAAAGAGTGTACCCATTGTTCCCTAAAATGTGTCTTTTTTAACCACCTCTCCCTTCTCCTCCACCAGCTGCAAATGTTTCTCCTTCGCAGAGGCTCGTGAACATTAGAAAGAGAAAACGTAAGACGAGGGACGAGATGTTCACGGAGCTGCAGATGTCCGCCCAGGCTGATAGAGCACAGCAGAATGCGTGGAGGCAGTCAATGTCGGAGATGAGAAAAGCCCAATATGAACGAGAGGAGAGGTGGCGGGCTGAATCGCGGGAAGAACAGAGCAAGTGGCGGGCTGAAGACGATAGGTGGCGTCAGCTTGCAGACAGACGGCAAGAGGCAATGCTCCGTCTGCTGGAGCATCAAAGTGATATGCTCCAGCGTATGGTTGAGCTGCAGGAAAGGCAGCAGGAGCAGAGACCGCCGCTACAGCCCCTGTGTAACCAACAGCCCTCCTCCCCAAGTTCCATAGCCTCCTCACCCAGATGCCCAAGAACACGGTGGGGGGGCCTCCGTCCACCCAGTCACTCCACCCCAGATGATCGCCAAAGCATCAGAAGGCTGGCCTTCAATAAGAGTTAAAGTTTTAAAATGCAGTGTGTCCTTTTCCATCCCTCCTCCCCCACCCATCCCAGGCTACCTTGGCAATTATCCCCCTACCTCTGTAAGGAACTAATAAAGAATGCATGAATGTGAAAAAACAATGACTTTATTGCCTCTGCAAGCGGGAGGGGAGGGGAGGGTGGGGTGGGGTGGTTGGTTTACAGGGAAGTAGAGTGAACCGGGTCGGGGGGGGGGGGGTTGGAGGGTTCATCAAGGAGAAACAAACAGAAGTTTCACACAGTAGCCTGGCCAGTCACAAAACTCGTTTTCAAAGCTTCTCTGATGCGCACCGCGCCCTGCTGTGCTCCTCTAACCGCCCTGGTGTCTGGCTGCGCGTAATCAGCGGCCAGGCGAGTTGCCTCAACCTCCCACCCCGCCATAAAGGTCTCCCCCTTACTCTCACAGATATTGTGGAGCGCACAGCAAGCAGCAATAACAATGGGGATATTCTTTTCGCTGAGGTCTGAGCGAGTCAGTAAGCTGCGCCAGCGCGCTTTTAAACGTCCAAATGCACATTCCACCACCATTCGGCACTTGCTCAGCCTGTAGTTGAACAGGTCCTGACTCCTGTCCAGGCTGCCTGTGTACGGCTTCATGAGCCATGGCATTAAGGGGTAGGCTGGGTCCCCAAGGATCACGATAGGCATTTCAACATCCCCAATGGTCACTTTCTGGTCCGGGAAGAAAGTCCCTTCCTCCAGCTTTCGAAACAGAGCAGAGTTCCTGAAGACGCGAGCATCATGTACCTTTCCCGGCCATCCCACGTTGATGTTGGTGAAACGTTCCTTGTGATCCACCAGGGCTTGCAGCAGCATTGAAAAGTACCCCTTGCGGTTTACGTAGTCGGTGGCTTGGTGCTCCGGTGACAAGATAGGGATATGGGTTCCGTCTATGGCCCCACCACAGTTTGGGAATCCCATTTCAGCAAAACCATCCACTATTGACTGCACGTTGCCCAGAGTCACTACCCTTGCTATCACCAGGTCTTTCATTGCCCTGGCAAATTGGATCACAGCAGCCCCCACCGTAGATTTGCCCACTCCAAATTGATTCCCGACTGACCGGTAGCTGTCTGGCGTTGCAAGCTTCCACAGGGCTATCGCCACTCGCTTCTCAACTGTGAGGGCTGCTCTCATCTTGGTATTCTGGCGCTTCAGGGCAGGGGAAAGCAAGTCACAAAGTTCCATGAAAGTGGCCTTACGCATGCGAAAGTTTCGCAGCCACTGGGAATCGTCCCATACCTGCAGCACGATGCGATCCCACCAGTCTGTGCTTGTTTCCCGGGCCCAGAATCGGCGTTCCACGGTATCAACCTGCCCCAGTGACACCATGATTTCCACATTGCTGGGGCCTGTGCCTTGTGAGAGGTCTATGTCCATGTCAATTTCCTCATCACTCTCGTCGCCGCGCTGCAATCGCCTCCTCGCCTGGTCCGGGTTTCGCCTTGGCATGTTCTGGCTCTGCATATACTCCAGGACAATGCGCGTGGTGTTCATAGTGCTCATAATTGCCGCGGTGATCTGAGCGGGCTCCATGATCCCAGTGCTAGCTATGGCGCCTGGTCAGAAAAAAGGCGCGAAAGTAGTATCTGATGGACCAGGAGAAGGAGGGCGGGAGGGAGGGAGGGAGGGCCGAGTGACGACATGGCGTACAGGTACAGGAACAGGGAGAAACACAAACAACTGTCACACAGAATGGTCCCCCCAAAGATTAAACTGGAAACCCTGGGCTTAGCAGGCCGTTGATTTCACGGAGGAAGGGGAAGCAAATGAATACAGAACAAATCTATTTTTTACATCTTAAGGTGGCAGCCGACGCTGCAGCATGAGTGACAGCCATACCAGTACGATGACGATGGGTACCAATCATAATATACCATCATCTGCCAAAAGGCAAGGGGCTGCTGCTGTGTAGCAATGCAGCCCCACGTCTGCCAGCCCCACGTCCGCCAGCACCCAGCATCGCCCTCGGCCTCTTCTGGGTGCTTAGCAGACAATATTGGGCAATTGGCAGAAAATAGTATATTATGACTGGTAACCGTCATCATCGAGACAGTAGCATGTCTGCCCAGGTGGCCATGATTGACAGCCACTCCAGTACGACGATGACGGGTACCAGTCATAATATACCATCGCCTGGAAGGGGCTGGTGCAATGCAGCCCTACGGCTGCCAGCCCCACGGCTATCACTCATGCTACACCGTCTACCGCCAAAAGGCAGTTAGCAGCTGCTGCTGTGTAGCAATGCAGTCCCACGTCTGCCGGCACCAAGAGGACATATGGTGACAGTGAGCTCAGCTGTGCTGAGCGGGCTCCATGTTGTCTGCACAGGTAACCCAGGTAACCCAGGTAAAAAGGCGCGAATCTATTGTCTGCCGTTGCTGTGACGGGGGAGGGAGGGGCCTGACGACATGTACCCAGAACCGCCTGCGACACTGTTTTGCATCATCCGGGCATTGGGATCTCAACCCAGAATTCCAAGGGGCGGCGGAGACTGCGGGAACTGTGGGATAGCTGTGGGATAGCTACCCATAGTGCAATGCTCCGGAAGTCGACGCTAGCCTCGTACTGTGGACGCGGTCTGCCGACTAGAGCACCTAGAGCATTTCATTGTGTGGACATACACAATCGGCTGTATACAACCGATTTCAATAAAACCGGCTTCTATAAATTCGAACTAATTTCGTAGTGTAGACATACCCTCAGGAGTATGGGTTTTTCACACCCCTGAGTTTCATGGTTGTACTGCTATGCTGGGTCTATAGGCTTATAAGAGGAAAAGGCTTGATTTTTACTTTCACAGGAGATGGTTCTTGTGTCCTACTCACAGTTGAGATGACTAGCACTCTCATGGGATGGGGGAGCTAGAGTGAGAGGTCACAGTTATTCTATACCAGTGGTTCTCAAACTTTTGTACTGGTGACCCCTTTCACATAGCAAGCCTCTGAATGTGATCCCCCTTATAAATTAAAAACACTTTTTTGTATCTTTAATACCATTATAAATGCTGGAGGCAAAGCAGGGTTTAGGGTGGAGGCTGACAGTTCACAACCCCCCATGTAATAACCTCGTGACCCCCTGAGGGGTCCTGACCCCCAGTTTCAGAACCCCTGCTCTACACTCTCTTGGAGGGAAGTGCAGGGGTGTGCAAAGATGGTGAAGGAGGGGCATGCACACTCATCTTTTCCTCAAGTTCATCTTAGGCTAACTTCTCCCAGCTTCCCTTCTCTCTCACTATAATGTTCTTCTCTCAGCTGGACTCTGAAATACATTGCAGCTTCACCTACAAAAAGTAGGCAGATAATGAATGTAGTACATTGCCATAAATTCCCCAAAAGGACTGAGAAAGGATTCTTTAATAAGTAGATCTTACTGCACACTCATTTGCTGCACTTAGAGTTTCTGACAAAAATTCTCTGCCCTGAAGCTGCACTTTCCATTTCCATATTGCACTTAAAAGGCAAACTAGCTAACTGTTTAATTCCATTTATGTTGTATTAGGCTAATTAAATAGCAGTAGATGCCTTACAGAAAACCATTTTGTCTGACTTTTTCATGTTATTACTATAAAATGGGTAAATCCCACATGCTACACTTTTCACCAGGTTCTGTTCGGTTACTACAAATTAATTGTTATGCTAACCTAGCTGAAGTCATGTACACATCATTAGATTCTTGTGAACATGACTGTTGGCAATCTAACAATACTATCATGCTATCTATACAATGCATCATTAGTGCAAGAAGTGCTAGTAGTACTATTATGGATATTTAGAAGGAAAGTGGGTTCTACCACTGACTCTCTACTAAAAAGCAACAGAGGGTCCTGTGGCACCTTTGAGACTAACAGAAGTATTGGGAGCATAAGCTTTCGTGGGTAAGAACCTCACTTCTTCAGATGCAAGTAATGGAAATCTCCAGAGGCAGGTATAAATCAGTATGGAGATAACGAGGTGCCACAGGACCCTTTGTTGCTTTTTACAGATTCAGACTAACACGGCTACCCCTCTGATACTTGACTCTCTACTGTTTAGGATAGAATTTCCACACAATTAAGATTATATGATGAAGCACTAAACTGAACTCCTGACCACCTGTGATCATTAAGAATACTAAGCATTCTTCACAAGAGATAGGATGCTCTTCCAGGTACCCAGCCAAAATAATATTCTGCTTATCTCTATTCCCTTTATAGTTTCAAAGGATACATTATTTTTCACATTCTATCCTGAAAAAAAGGAACCTCTCGTGGAATGCTGATTGTCAAAGTAGCTGCATACTAGTGGAGAATGTAAATTCTGTATATGTTGCTACCTATAGAAGACATATCACAGCAACATGGTGTGAGAGGCCAAAACAAACCACTTAAAGAAGCTTTAAGTCCTCCCCTGTGTGAGATATAATAGTTCAACAAAAAAGGCCTTCCTTTTCAAAAGGCATACACAAGTTCAGATAAGCATCCTTCCTGCTACCAATTTTTTTTTTTTTTTTTTTAAATATATAAAAACTCCCTTTCTGGAGTCCAACTAGTGGCACGACATTCACCCATTGCTGAACCTCTCCTCATCTTACTTACTTCCATCTCCTTTTATATCTAGCAGCTGGGCTTGACAAGTTACTGAGTTCAGCTGCAAGTATCTTACACTCAAGAGTGTGGAACAGGCTCTTTATAATGATTTTTAATGGAACCAGTGCATTATAATGATATTATTGCAAAAGTGTATCAGAGAAAGCAGTATACACACTGTACTAGTACAATGACCAGACTAAAACATCTGTAGCAAACAAGGAGGAGATTATTTTCCAAGATAATGAAACTGACCTGTTGTCTTCCTACACTCTATGAGTCAAGTTCATAAGAATTAAAAATTCATAAAGCTTCTCCCACCCCTGCCCCAAAAAAATCACCAAAATATGAAAATCACCATATGCTGAATATGTAAAAAAAAATGTGTGGCACTGACATCTAGAAAAATCTACTGTTACTGATAACTTGTGGAATTTTTTTTTTTTACATTTTAATTATTATTTACCTTTCAAATTCTCAGAAAAATTCTTTTCATAGTGGTTTGAGCATTGGCCTGCTAAACCCAGGGTTGTGAGTTCAGTCCTTGAGGGGGCCATTTAGGGATCTGGGGCAAAAATCTATCTGGGGATTGGTCCTGCTTTGAGCAGGGGGTTGGATTAGATGACCTCCTGAGGTCCCTTCCAACTCTCATATTCTATGATTCTATGAAATCCTCTCTATGATCCTCTATGATCCTATTTTAAACATCCCAGTTTGCAATCAAATTTGTACTGCTGTAACACAGAGATCCCTTGGCAAAGGGTCTCCAGTTCTTTGTAAACAATCCTCTCTCAGGCCTGACAAACTCGTTAAACCAAACATATCTTGCAGGATATTTATCCATAAGGGATATCATGTGAGGTATCTTCAGAAACCTCCTAACTAGTCAAGACTCAGAATCATTGCAAGATGTATTCAGGGCTAATATTTAAGGAACATTGCATTTATATTGAAAGTATGCTGTATGGACTTGGAGTAGAAATTAATCACCAAGAGGTAATGAGCATCAGGGATGGCCCATCCACGCAAGAGAGAGGTGTCACCCCTTCCTAATCAGCCAGTGATGTTATACAAGGTTCAGTTGACCAGCTTTCCTTCCTCCCAAAACTCAGTGGGAAATCATCAGAGGCATCACCAAACAATCAAAACCTCTTAGAGGTAAAAAAGGAACATTACAATAGATTGAGTTTTGCCCTGGCTGTGAATGGAAACAAAATACTGTTTTCAGTAAAACAAAGTGTAGAAAAAGGCACTATTCATTCACTGAAGAAACCACTTGAGGAGCAAGTGTACTTTCATGAAAATTTGGGATCCTGGTTATTGAGAAAATACTGAACTTGGGGCAGGTGGGGTGATGAGGAAAATCTGTATTAGATACAATAGGCAACTACTGATAAGTATAGCTAGAGGTTCACATTTGATTATTTTATGTTGTATTGTAACCATTTGCTTCCAGCACTCTTTCTTGTTTCTATTTAAATCTTTATTCTTTCTTAAATAAACCTACTTTTGTTTTATCATAAGTTCTGTGTGGTTTACAGGTAGTTTCAGGTAAAACTAGGGTACACTGCACCTTTGGGTGTAGAGGATCTGGAATTTCTGTGAATAGTCAGTTTCAGGGGCTTGATACCACAGGAAACAATTCAAGGGTGAAGTTAGGTCTGACATAGCCCAGAAAAGAGAGCTTGAGTGGTTGAAAGGCTGTTGGTGCCAGGAGCTTTGTCACAAGTGCCCTTCTCTGTCTTTTTGGACCACTGCAGACAGGCTGGACACTTCCAAGTTTATAAGCACCAGTGTGTTATTGATTGGGTCTTCTCTACCAGTTCACCAGTACAGCCTTGTGCAGCAACATACAAATTAGAAGTAAACTTCCCCTTTGGTCCATTCTCCCAGAAGAACTCGTGGAGGAAATTCTGCACCAAAAAGATAAAAATTCTGTGCACAATATTTTAAAATTCTGTAAAATCTGCATATTTTATTTGTCAAAATAACACAATATAATCATGCCAGTTTCAATTATTTTGGTAATTTATTTAAAATTTCTGTCAGCAAGTACGTGTAACAATAACAAAAAAGATTCAGGAAATGTTTTATGACAAATAGATTCCTCACTAATCATATTAATACAGAACTTTGAGTAATAATTCATTTGAACTACAATACACAAATGTATTTCCTGCACCCCTTAGAAGCAGTGCAAAGGCTTGGAGTAGTCAGGGGTAACGGAGGAGCTGAGGGAGAGAGAAGTAATTGCTGGGAAGAAGTCTGGGAGTGGACCTGGAGGGTTACTGGGTGTGATGGGAGAAATATGGAACAGGTTGGGGGGAGGGATTGTTCAGGAATTGGGGAGTCTCCTCCATACAGACCCTGACTGACCCCTAGCGTTTCCCATTCAGTCAGACATGTCTGCCTCTATTCCCATGTGTCACTGCACTCCCCTGTCCCCATGTGGCCCTGCACTCCATCCCCATGTGGCCTCCTGCACTCCCACTCACCCTCTCATTTCTCCACATGTGGCCCTGCACTCACACTCCCATTCAGCCCTGGCTCAATGCTGTCATCGCACTAGCCCCCGTACCTCTGCCCCAGTCTGTTCCCACAACTAATCCTTCTGAAACCCCAGTTTGTAATCTCTCAGCAGCCCCATGTGCCCCACTATGTCTGCCCCCCTGTATCCCATGCCTCCTCACCTGGCCCCAAGGGCAGGGTGCTGTGAGAGAATGAGCTCTCAAAACTGGAGACTCTCATACAAAACCAACCTTCCACACAAACGTCCATGTGGCTGGACTTTACAAAAACAAGACACTCCATTTACAACGCACACTTTACTTCTCTACAGAGGAAAAAGGACAGTAAACTATCTAAATTCCTACATGACAGAGGGAGCTACCCTTAACTCACCCAACAATATTGTTAATCTATCCAACCACACACTTAGCCCGCAGAAGAGTCTGTCCTATTTCGGGGACTCTCTGCCCCACCAGCCCCACGCACGTGATACAATTCTGCAGTGATCTGAAAGCCTACTTTCGCCATCTCCTACTCAAGGAATATTTTCAACACACCACTGAACAGAGCACTGACCTACAGGAGCTCTCCTTCCAACACTACAAGAAGAAGAATTCTGCATGGAATCCTCCTGACAGTCGAAATGACAGACTGGACTTCTACGTAGAGTACTTCCACAGACGTACTGTGGCTGAAATTGTGAAAAAACAGCATCACTTGCCCCATAACCTCAGCCGTACAGAACACAGCACCATCCACAGCCTCAGAAACAACTCTGACATTATAATCAAAGGAGGTGCTGGATATCAGATACCCTCTCTTTTGGATGAAAATAATTTGTAGTGTCAACAATTCTTCTTTAATTTCAAAAATAGTAATTAGGGCCTGATACTGTAATGAGTTCTGTACAGTTCTCCATGTAGAGTTCATTGCAAAACTGGGACCTAAAGTTAGTAACTAGCTTGCATAAAGACAAATATGTATGCAATGGAAGGAAAATAACCAATAGCTATTTTTCTGATTATAAGAGATGTTTGTTAAGATGCCATTTTTTTAGGTTGTACTTTTTTTCAGCTACATTGCATTTGAGAAGTCTTAATTTAATTGCAAAAATGCTGAATAAACATAACCCGGCCTTCGACGTCACACCGCGCAAGCTCATCACTGGGGGCATCATCACAGAGCTTGTTGTCTTCCGCCCTGAAGAGCTCTGAGAGGCCCTGACCCGGGCAGTGAAAGAAGAGTGACCCCCTTGGACCAATAACTGCCCTGACTCATGCTGTGAGGGGGTGGAGAGAGACCCGGCTTTCCCTCCTCAGAGACCAAGACTGTGGGTGGGGGTAATACGCCTTGTTCCTGACTCTGTTTTACATGCTGTTAATAAATCCACATCATCTTTGGCCACCACTTTTCCGCATGGGCTGATGCCTGTAGCTGTCTAAATTAGCAGGGCTTTAATGAGCTGTGTATGGGTTGTGTGTCCTCTACTGGATGGAGTCCAGTTGGGGATTGGTCCTGCTTTGAGCAGGAGGTTGGACTAGATGATCTCCTGAGGTCCCTTCTAACCCTGATATTCTATGATTCTATGAAATTGTCTTAAGAAGCAATTGACCCATTGCGGATCATGGCTTAACTGCAAGTGTAGCCCAGGTAAGACCTTACTGTGAAAGCCTGCTTGCATAAATAGTCCTTATCCAAGAGGAATTGCTCAGATGAATTGGAAGGACAAATATGAGTAAGGAAGGGTTTGTAGGATCAAGTCCATGGTTTAGATAATCTAGCTGACCTTGATTATTCAGAAGCTGTTGCAAGGTTAGGGTAGTATTTCTCCCTCCAGTTTTGTGGGAGAAGTTGAAACAGTTTAGTCTTAAAAGCCAAACATTTTTTTTCCATTCAAGATGTTTAATTAGTTAATTAGCTCTATTTCAAGCCTGGCTAATGTTTATTCAATAAATAAAATGTAAAAACAGAAATCACTTTCTCTCAAGACAACCAATCTCTGTAACATTGGCTGCTATATCCTTTGCCAGCTTCTTAGCCATCAAATAAGTTCCAACCTTTCTCTCACATTCTATTGACTGCCCTATGACCCTGGAAATCCCATGTGATTTTCTCCTTTCATAACAGCTTTTCTAGTCCTGTTCAATTAAGCTCCAGCTATCCAGAATCCTTTCCTTTTTGCTCTTCTGTCTGCTCTCCCTTCATGTTCACTGCCAGACCTCTATTTCAACACTTTCTCTTAATTTTGAATCTTCCTTCTCCACCTTTGTCTAGTTTCTTCTGCTTTCTTGTAGATAGTCTTAAATTCCCAAATGAAATTTGCAGTGTGTGCTGCACAGTACTAATCCTTGTGCTGAGAAATCTTAAAGTTATACTTAGGAGACAGATCACTACTTTGTATTCCATTATTAGAAAGAACAGCACAGAGAACAATATCAAATTTTAAATGAAATTACATGCCTAGAAGGGGAATATAAATGTAAGAGGGAGAGTACCTCATTATCGCTCTCTAAGCAGCTAAAACAAAATTCAAGTAATTGTAAATTCCAAAAAATAAAAAATAAATCTCTTGGATATACTAAAAATGCTGTTATGCACACAGCAATAATATGGGAAAGTTATTAGAAAGGGATATTAAGAGTAAAAAATTGCAGAGGCAGATTTCTGTGAGGGATAAAAAATAATAAGCTCATTAATAAATATCCTGAAATAGTCAGCTCTGAGACTTTTGAGCAGAAATTGCATTCCTTGGAGTACTCAGCCAGTCAAGCGATATAAACTCTTCTATTCACTTAGATTTGCTACAGCTCTTTGCTGAGCCATGCATGAAAGTATGTATCAATAATGTACTGTATATTCTTGGAAAGATTTGCAATTGCCAGTGGTGCACATCCACACTTTCACTCTCTTTCCTCTACCCCTTCTTCTTGCTACTACAACAAGATAGGAGAAATATGGCAAAGGAGTTACAAAACCCACAAACTAGTGATAAAAGCACTTGAACTTTTATACCAAGAATGAAGAACTGTTATTGCTGTGTGAGGGACTCGTGTTCTTCAATTTCTTTTACATAGCAAATAACAAACATACGTTAACATGTAGTGGAATGATGAACTTTTGGGTAAGAAACAGAATTGGAAGTCAGGAGGTCTCTTCCCCACTCTACCACAGACTTTCTGTCAGTGTGACCTTGAGAAGGCCATTTTCTGTGTACTTCAGTTTCATCACATGTAAAACAGGGATAACAATACTGCTATGAGCTGGGTGAAACTTTTTTATGGTATTGAGACTGATAGGTGTGAACTCACCCTTCAGTTAACATAATGGTAAGCATAAGCTCCTCCTAAGACAAAGGAAGTGTGTGAACTCATCCAGGAGCTGAGGATCATTGAATCATTTTAGGCAGATGTAGGTGAGTGGGAAAGCAGAACAAAAAGAAATGGAGAACAGACAGAGTGAGTGCCTAACGGAGCAGCCTAAAGTACAGCAGGGTTGAATGTTTCCCCAAGAAGAAAGCTGGAGGGAGTGGGAGGGGTGATATTTGGGTTGGGATGTAGGCTGAAAATAGTGCTCTTGGTGCTGTGAGCATAAGAAGCTGTTTCCTTCTGCATTCAGAGACACAAGATTTTGTACATTCTTTGAGAATAAACAAGAAATGCCTGATTCCATCAATTTCTGTTCCCAGCTGGAGCACCCACAGGGTCCAAACTTTGACTAGCCACTCAGGTCAAAAGGGACAACAGTACTTTCCACCATGAACATTACAAGGAGTAAGGCCTGGATCCTCTGGTATCTGTGGGAGTAAGTGACTAAATACCTTTATAGGATCTGGGCCTAAGGCCTAATAAATACCTTTCAGATCCTCAGATGGAAGATGTTATACAAATGCAAGTTATTATTTATTTTTAATATCATAGGGCATAGAAATCCCAGTCATTGATCAGGACCCCATTGCAATAGGTGTTGAACAAAAAGACAGATCCTGCCCCAAAGACCTTACAAGCTAAGTATAGGACAAGAGACAACTGATGGATGCAGACAGATGGGAAACAATAAAACAAGAACATGACAGGCAATGGTCTCAATACAGCAGCTGCCTAACTGTTTCCAAGTTTTTTTGTAGGTCTCACAGCAGAGCAGAGTTTTAAGGAGGATAGCATGGTAGCTATGCGGATGTTTATAGGGAGCCTCTCCCAAACATGAAGGGCAGCATGGGAGAAACTACGAAGGTGCTTGTTTGAAAATTAAACAAGTGTGCAGCTGAGGCTGGAATCAAGGGAGGATTTGAGACAGGAATCAACTTTTCAATACGGAATGAGAAATGATAGGTAGGGCGGAGATAGATCATAAAGGGCCTTGAAAGTTAAGGAAATGGCTTATGTTTGATACGATAGAGAAAAGGGAGCCGGTGCGGGGATTGAAATAAATAAATAAAATAAAATAATGGAGATAACCAGGCAGCGGCACAGCTGCGAGCAGCGGCACAGGGCGGCAGCAAACAGGGGAGTTTGAGGGGGGGGGTTTGCAGGGGGAGGCAGGAGGGTGCGGTGTGGTGTGTGCTCTGTGTCCCCAGGTGCTGTGGGCAGAGACTGCAGCAGCCATGAGCCAAGCAGCAGCAAACGGAATGCAGATGGCTGCCTGCGGAAGCTGTGGTATGTATATAGTCCTAGCGGGTGAGCTGGAACAGAGGTATGTTTGCATGAAGTGCCGCCTTATAGCGCTACTGGAAGAAAAGATTAAGGGGTTGCAGATGCAGGTAGATACCCTGGTGGAGTTTAGACGGGGGGTTGAGCAGCTGATGGAGGACAGGCAAGGAGGGACTGAAGGGGAATGCTCAGGGGTGCAGGTGGAAGCAGATTTAGAGGACAGTGAGGGGGGAAGGTTAGAGGGAGAACAAGGGCAGTGGAAGCATGTGACCGTGAGAAGCAGGCCAAGGAAAAGGAGGCCTAGTGAGGGGGAAATAGAACTCAGGAACAGGTTTGGGTGTTTGGATAATGAGGAGGGGGGGCAGCAGGTGGTGACTGAAGGTGGGAGGGTGAGGAAGAAGAGAAGAGCGGCTAGGCCAATAGAGAGAGGGGAGGAGTTGATGGAGACAGCACCAAATCTGGGCCCCCGGAGGATTCAGGAAGGCACAAGGGGGAGTATGAGGGAAGATAGGAACAGACACAGGTTAGGACTAGAGGGATCAGAGACTAGATTAGTAGATCGCACTGTTGCCAGGCGACGGCAGGTGTATGTGATTGGGGACTCTTTACTGAGGAGATTAAACAGGCCTGTGACCAGGGCAGACCCAGAAAACAGAAGGGTGTGCTGTCTACCGGGCGCAAAGATATGCGATGTGGACCTGCGGTTGAAAAGGATACTAAAAGGAGCAGGTAAGAACCCCTTGATAATGCTTCATGTAGGAACGAATGACATGGCTAGGTTCTCATTAGAGAGAATCAAGAGAGATTATGCCAGGCTGGGTAAGACACTCAAGGAGATAGAGGCTCAGATTATCTTTAGTGGAATTCTGCCTGTTCCTAGAGAAGGGCAGCAAAGGGCTGGTAGGATTGTGAGAATAAATAGTTGGCTAAGAGAGTGATGCTATAAGGAAGGCTTTGGGATGTATGGTCACTGGGAGGCTTTCGGGGACAGACAGCTGTTCTCACAGGATGGAATTCACCTGAGTAGGGAAGGAAATAGACTTCTGGGAGGGAGACTGGCACATCTTATCAAAAGAGCTTTAAACTAGGAAGTTGGGGGACATGGTTGGGAGATGTACAGTTAATCTCCACGCCATATTCCAACATTGAAAAGGCGAGTGATGAGATAAGAGGAGATATAGCTGGGGAGATGGGATTGGACATAAGAAGGAGAGGTGGGACGAACATAAAGAGGTCTGTAACATATTGCGTTACTAAGGGGAGACAGGCTAAACGACATACATTAGGATGTTTATACACCAATGCGAGAAGCCTAGGTAACAAAATGGAGGAATTGGAGCTCTTGGTCCAAGAACTGAAACCAGATATCGTAGGAATAACTGAAACATGGTGGAACGGCAGTCACGACTGGAATACAGGTATGGAAGGGTATGCGCTGTTTAGGAAAGACCGGAACAAAGGTAAAGGTGGGGGGGGTGGCATTGTATGTCAATAATGAGATAAGCTGTAAAGAAATAATAGTTGATGGAATAGATAAGACGGAGTCCGTCTGGGCAATAATCACACTGGGTAAAAGAACTACTAGAGCCTCTCCAGGGAGAGTGCTTGGGGTGTGCTATAGACCTCCAGGATCAACCCAGGATATGGATAAAGAACTATTTAATGTGTTTAGGGAAGTAAATACTAATAGGAACTGTGTAATTATGGGGGACTTTAACTTCCCGGATATAGATTGGGGAACAAACGCTAGTAGCAATAATAAGGCTCAGATGTTCCTAGATGTGCTTGCTGATCAATTCCTTCATCAAGTGGTAACTGAACCGACGAGGGGGGGAGGCCATTTTGGATTTGGTTTTGGTGAGTAGTGAGGACCTCGTTGAGGAAGTGGTTGTAGGGGACAACTTGGGCTCCAGTGATCATGAGCTAATTCGGTTTAAACTAAATGGAAGGAGTAACAGAATTAAATCAAAGACTAGGGTTTATAATTTTAAAAAGGCTAATTTTAACAAATTAAGAGGACTGGTAAGGGAAGTGGATTGGGCAAACATATTAATGGATCTAAAGGCAGATGATGCCTGGGATTACTTTAAGTTAAAGCTGCATGAGCTGTCGGAGGCCTGTACCCCAAAAAAGGGAAAAAGGTTAGTAAGCAGGAGATTTAGATCGAGCTGGATGAGCGACCGTCTCAAAGGGGCCATTAGGAAAAAACAGAAAGCGTACAAAGAGTGGAAGAGGGGAGGGATCAGTAAGGAAACTTACCTTAGTGAAGTCAGAGCATGTAGAGATAGAGTGAGAAAGGCCAAAAGCCATGTAGAGTTGGACCTTGCGAGGGGAATTAAAAGCAATAGTAAGAGGTTTTACAGTCATATAAATAGGAAGAAAGCAAAGAAAGAAGAAGTGGGACCGCTGAAGACTATAGCTGGAGAGGAGATTAAGGATAATCTAGGCATGGCGCAATATCTTAACGAATATTTTGCATCGGTGTTTAATGAGGCCAATGAAGGGATTAGGAATACTAGCAGTGTGACAGAGGGGGATACAGGAGGGGGGATTACCGTATCCAAGGTAGAAACCAAACTTGAACACCTTAATGGGGCTAAGTCGGGCGGACCGGATGATCTTCATCCGAGAATATTGAAGGAATTGGCACAGGAAATAGCAGGCCCCTTAGCGATAATTTTTAATGAATCTGTAAACTCGGGGGTGGTTCTGTTAGACTGGAGAATAGCTAATGTGGTTCCTATTTTCAAGAAAGGGAAAAAAAGTGACCCGGGTAACTACAGGCCTGTTAGTTTAACATCTGTAGTGTGCAAGGTCCTGGAGAAAATTCTGAAAGAGAAAGTAGTTGAGGACCTTGAGGTCAATGGCAATTGCGACAAATTACAACATGGTTTTACGAAGGGCAGATCGTGCCAAACCAATCTGATCTCCTTCTTCGAGAAAGTAATGGACTTATTAGATAAGGGAAATGCGGTGGACCTAATATACCTTGATTTCAGTAAAGCGTTTGATACTGTACCACATGAGGAATTATTGGTTAAACTGGAAAAGATGGGGATTGATATGAAAATCCAGAGGTGGATAAGGAACTGGTTAATGGGGAGAATGCAGCGGGTCGTATTGAAGGGTGAACTGTCAGGTTGGAGGGAGGTCACCAGTGGAGTTCTTCAAGGTTCGGTTTTGGGACCCATTTTATTTAATCTATTTATTACTGACCTCAGAACCGATTGTAGGAGTGGGCTGATAAAGTTTGCGGATGACACACAGCTGGGAGGTATTGCCAATTCGGAGGAGGATAGGGATATTCTGCAGGAAGACTTGAATGACCTTGTGAATTGGAGTATTAGAAATAGGATGAAATTTAATAGTGAAAAGTGTAAGGTGATGCATTTAGGGATGACTAACAACAATTTTAGTTACAAGCTGGGGACGCATCGGTTAGAAGTAACCGAGGAAGAGAAAGACCTCGGGGTCCTTGTAGACCGCAGGATGACTATGAGTCGACAATGTGACGTGGCGGTGAAAAAAGCCAATGCGGTCTTGGGATGCATTAGGCGAGGTATATCTAGTAGGGATAAGGAAGTGCTGCTTCCATTGTATAAGGCGCTGGTGAGACCTCATTTGGAGTACTGTGTGCAGTTCTGGTCTCCCATGTTTAAAAAAGATGAACTCAAACTGGAACAGGTACAGAGAAGGGCCACTAGGATGATCAGAGGAATGGAAAACCTGTCGTATGAAAGGAGACTAGAGGAGCTCGGGTTGTTTAGCCTGACCAAACGAAGGCTGAGGGGGGATATGATTGCTCTCTTTAAATATATCAGAGGGATAAATACCAGGGAGGGAGAGGAATTATTCCAGCTCAGTACTAATGTGGACACGAGAACGAATGTATATAAACTGGCCGTGGGGAAGTTTAGGCTTGAAATTAGACGAAGGTTTCTGACTGTCAGAGGGGTGAAATATTGGAACAGCCTTCCGAGGGAAACGGTGGGGGCGAAGGACCTGTCTGGTTTTAAGATTAAGCTAGATAAGTTTATGGAGGGAATGGTTTAATGGAAAAACATGATTTTAGTCAAAGGAATACGGTGCCATGGCAGGTAAATAGTATAATGGCTAACGAGGGTCAGGCTGGAGACTCTTGCCTACATGCTCGGGGTTTTACTGATCGCCATATTTGGGGTCGGGAAGGAATTTTCCTCCAGGGTAGATTGGCTGAGGCCCTGGAGGTTTTTCGCCTTCCTCCGCAGCATGGGGCAGGGATGGCTAGCAGGAGGATTCTCTGCCAATTGAAGTCTCTAAGCCACAGTATTTGGGGACTTCAACAGCAGAGTCAAGGGAAAGGGTAGGGACGGCTTTGTGGCCTGCATCATGCAGGGGGTCAGACCAGATGATCATAATGGTCCCTTCTGCCCTTAAAGTCTATGAGATAACCTATAACTGGAAGGGACCTTGAAAGGTCATTGAGTCCAGCCCCCTGCTTTCACTAGCAGGACCAAGTACTGATTTTGCCCTAGATCCTTAAATGGCCCCCTCAAGTGCTGAACTTACAACCCTGGGTTTAGGAGATCAATGCTCAAACCACTGAGCTATCCCTTCCTCCATCACTGAGCTATTCCTTCCTCCATATTGAAAGAGAAGGGTGACATCGTCAAGGTGATGGGTAGGAAAATGATCTTTGAAGCAGCATTCTGAATGAATATTAGCAGCACATTTGTTAGTCCCAGAGAAAAGAATGTTGCAGTAACCAAGATTCAAGATAATGGGAACCTAGATGAGAGAATTAGTTGATGAATAACATTTTAACGATTTACATTGCAAACTTGTTGATCCCCAAAGTGTAAAATTTTAAATTCTTTTACACTCACTGCATATAGAGTTACATGATTGCCTGCTATATTTTTCTATGAATGTTTTATCCTCCCTCCTTTCTCCCTCCTTTTGTAGTTAGTATTTTGAATTTCAATGTCTGTTGCCATGACAACATCATGATCTGACTGATACTGCTTTCTGAGTGTTTTCCAGTCTATGCTGCTATTTAAAACTACACATTTTCTGTTAAAGGTGCCTGGAGATTTCCTCAGAACAAGCTGATAGGCTTTTCCCTATCAGAAGCTATGCTGCAGACATGCATTCCTGATTCCTAACACCCACTGTTGATTCCTATCCCTAGGCATAAATAACTTTGAAGAATTGCTTCTCCAGGCCATGCTGGCTAAATGTGCACTGGTGAGGATGGTTGTGGAATATGTACTAAACATCTCCATTTTAAAACAACTTAGCAGAGAGCTTATGCAAGGTCACTGCAGGTACAAATCCCGAGTCTCACATAAAAACCCCCAATATTATCCAGTACATCACAGGGTGACTTAGGTGCTGCAATGCTTTTAGGGGCCATGCCACAAAATGGAATTCCCAGCTCTTAGGCATGCAGGCTCCCTATAGAATGCCTGGAGAGAGTTAAGCGCCTAGAACAGGGATTCACAGATGCTACCATTTTGAGTGGGGAGCTGCTTAAGCTAATCAATAGGAAATGCTGAGGAAAGAGATGGGGACTAAGGGCTGGTCCACACTAAGCCCCCAGTTCGAACTAAGATACGCAACTTCAGCTACGTGAATAACGTAGCTGAAGTCGAAGTACCTTAGTTCGAACTTAAAGGTACTTACCACGGGTCCACACACGGCAGGAAGCTCCCCTGTCGACTCCGCCTACTCCTCTTGTGGAGCAGGATTACCGGTGTCGACGGCGAGCACTTCCAGGATCAATTTAGCACATCTAGACAAGACGCGATAAATCGATCCCAGAAGATCGATTGCTTGCCGCCGAACCAGAGGGTAAGTATAGACATACCCTAAGTCTCATCACTCAGAGGGAGTTAGGCACTTAACTCCAGGCCAGAGGAAGGTGTCTTGCTCTACTTGGGATTTACAGCCTTGAACCCTCTCCCAGAGTAAGGCACCTAAACACCAGGTCAGTAATCTTTCAAGAAAAGCTGAGGGGGAGTTGCTGCCCTCTATCCAGCAGTCAGAACTCTAATATGAGAGAAACAACTTCAACTTTTCATTCTGGTTGTAAGTGGAACAGGGACTTGAAATCAGGTCTCCTGAAACCCCTGTGATAGCCCTAACCACTGGGCTATTAGGTATTCTGTGGAGGGTAGCTCTCAATCTCTCCTTTTAAAGACAATCAGCTTGGTTTAAGATACTTATAGTACCAAAAAATGTATAGATTAATGTATATAGATTAACTCTATAGCCCAATAGTTAGGGCACTCGTGAGATGTAGAAAACCCAGTTTTGAATTTTGCTGACTCAGACAGAGTGGGGATTTGAATTTGCATTTGCCGCATCCCTGAACTAATGGAGCTGTGAAGAAAAGGACAGCACTCCCATCTTCTTCTTCTTTGGCTGTGTTTTATAGCAGGGGCGGGGGGAACTGATAGCTATGCTCTAAGGCAGTCCCTGAACATGTCTGCTGTGGAGATATGGGGAGGTGGGGATGCCTAGTTTATGATCCCCACAGTATGAGTTGAGGCACAGAGATGCTTAGTTGTGTCAGGATTGATGTGACTGTGGGCATGGCCATGAGCAAAAATTTAGCAACCTAGGGGACTTTACCATTGGAAACTTATTAGATGTCTAAAAAGTTTAGGCACCTCGAGGGTTAGGCAGTAACAAAGCAGGCATCTTGAGGATCTAAATTTTGTACTTGGGCACCATACGTGGCAGTTTGGTGCCTCAGTCTCCACAATGCCTTTCAGAGTAGGGTGACCATATGTCCCGCTTTGGTCGGGACTGTCACTTTTTTAGGCTCTGTCCCAGCCGTCCCAACTTTTTTGACAAAACTGGGCATTTATCCTGTTTGCTCTTGCCAACTGATCATCAGAGGGGGGCCTTGGGCAGCCCCACGCATGGGCATGTGGTAGAGGGACTCGGATGACCAGCGCTGTGCATGGACGTGCAGCAGGGGTGCTCAGCTGGCCCCAGGGGGTTGCCAGGTGTCCCGTTTTCAACCGAACAACAGGTCGAGAACGGACCCTCCCTCCAGTCTGGTGAAAATGAGCAAGTGAGTGAGGGTGGGAGAGAGTGAGCGACAGAGGAAGGAGGGGATGGAGTGAGCGGGGCAGGGCCTCGGAAGGGCAGGGCAAGGGTGTTCAGTTTTGTTTGGTCATAAAGTTGGCAACCCTAGGTGCCAGTGGAGAGGGGGGACCTCAGGGTGGCCCCACATGGGTGGGAGGCAGGGAGGGCTTGGCCTGGCTCTGTGCATGGCGGGGGGAGGGCTGGGAGGGGATTCAGGCTGCCCCAAGTGTGGGAAGGCGGCAGCGGGTCTGGGGCAGCCCTGGTGGGGGGAGGGACCTCAGCCCGGCCCTGCAGGGCTCAGGTCGGCTTGGGAGTGTCCCGTTTTCCCTTTGGGAAAATATGGTCACCCTATTTCAGAGTGACTACACCAATTTGTTATCCTGCTTCGAATTACTACAACTAGGGTTACCATATTTAAAAAATAAAAAAAGAGGACACTCCACGGGGCCCTGGCCCCGCCCCTTTCCCACCCTCGCCCCCACCCCAACTCCGCCCCTTCCCACCCAACTCTGCCCATTCCCCGCCCATTCTCCAAAGTCCCCGCCCTAACTCCCCCTCCTCCCTCCCAGCCACGCGAAAAGGGCTGCTCAAGCGCTACCGGCTTCACGGTTTGCCGGGCAGCCTCCAGACCCTGCGCCCCCGGCCGGCGCTTCCCCAGCACAGCTGGAGCCCAGGAGGGGAAGTGCCCAGCCAGGGGCACAGGGTCTGGAGGCTGCCCGGCAAACCATGAAGCCGGTAGCGCTCAGGCTTCGGGCAGCCCGTATGCCTCCAGACCCTGCGCCCCCAGCCGGGCACTTCCTCTCTCGGGCTCCAGCTGCTGTGCTCCTCCCCTGACTCTTCGGCTCTGTTTAAGAGCCAAGCTGCCCGAGCCAGCGCTACCAGCTTCAGGCAGCCCCCGTGCCTCCGGACCCTGTGCCGCCAGAGCAGAGCAGCTGGAGCCCAGGAAGGGAAGTGCCCGGCCGGTGGCTCGGGGTCCGGAGGCACGGGGGCTGCCCGAAGCCGGAGCGCTCGGGCAGCTTGGCTCTTAAACAGAGCTAAAGAGTAAGGGGAGGATCAGAGCAGCTGGAGCCTGGGAGGGGAAGTGCCCAGCCGGGGGCGCAGGGTCTGGAGGCTGCCCGGCAAACCATGAAGCCGGTAGCGCTCGGGCTTCAGGCAGCCCCTATGCCTCCGGACCCTGCGCCCCCGGCCGGGCACTTCCCCTCCCCAGCTCCAGCTGCTGTGCTCCTCCCCTGACTCTTCGGCTCTGTTTAAGAGCCAAGCTGCCCGAGCCAGCGCTACGGGCTTCGGGCAGCCCCCTTGCCTCCGGACCCTGCGCCGCCGGAGCAGAGCAGCTGGAGCCGGGGAGGAGAAGTGCCCGGCCAGCGGCTGGGGTCCAGAGGCAAAGGGGCTGCCCGAAGCCAGTAGCACTGGCTCGGGCAGCTTGGCTCTTAAACATAGCCGAAGTCTGAGTCGGGGAGGAGCAGAGCAACCGTGGGAGAGGAAGTGCCCATCCGTATTTTTCCCGGACATGTTTGGCTTTTTGGCAATTCCCCCGGACGGGGGTTTGACTGCCGAAAAGCCGGACATGTCTGGGAAAAACCGGACGTATGGTAACCCTAACTACAACCCACATTCCTCTCCCAGATCCAGGAATTGAATCCAGGATTCCTGATCACTAATATTCTACCGCAGACCAGCCAAAAGTTGTGTAACCCCTCCTCCAGTAGCTTGAATAGAAAGGAGCTAGCAATTACCCTGAATATCAACTAGTAAGGGCCTCAGCTAAAAATCTAAAGCTCAAGGGAGTCAAGCCATGCTGCCTATCTATGTGGGGGGAAGGTATGGTTACATGTGATTCACAAAGTAAAAAGATCACTTTAAAACAATGATTTCAGCAGTGTTAAGGCAAATTAATTTCCCAAATGCATGGAATGCGTGACAGTCAGATGTGCTGATCTGTTGAAATACAAGCATATGAGGTCACTTTTAAGCATTTCTGTTGGTTAAGATGTAGTACATACTGCTTTGCAGTATCTGTGGTTGTGGGAGATGGAAGTGAACCCCTAATGGAGTCTTGGAGGGTGTTATCAGATGTGTAGGCAATATGAAGTTGAGCAAGTCTCTCCCCTTAACTTCTTAAGGTTTTGTGTAGATGGGGTGAGTCCTGTTGCAATCTTTACTATTGCTAAACATAGTTTTTTGTTTTGCTAATTGGATACATTTTGAGGCAAGATTCAGTGTTACTTAAGCCACAGATATCTCAATAAATCCCCATATGTTTTCCCCATCACAGAATTATTTGGTCTCCTACTATCCTTCAGTACTCATTAACCTGAGTAACCTTAGGGATACCATGCTTTGGCAAGTCATAAGAAGTATAAACCTTGGGTAGTGCTAGTGGCTAGAAACACTCCAAGTCAGATGACATTTATGGTTTTATTTTTCTTTTGCTTTGAAATCTTTCTGGAGAGGTACAAAAATTCTCCTTAAAATTCTGACCATCACCAACAAGTGGGCTCTCAGCTTGACATTTCATTTTAGCAGAATGTGGTTAGGATTTCTAGGCCTCAATCCTGTGAGATAGTTAGTGTGGTGTTGTTCTTATTAAGACATGGAAAACTGGTATTTTACAACTATTACTAGTTCAGCATTGCATAACACAGCAATAAGAGCCTGCTTCAAGCTACAGCCAGCTACAATCTGTTTTGCCCCCTGCAGTCCACAACCCCACCTTCCAAAATGGAGGATTGCCTTTGGTCTCTGCAGCCACAACCACATCCTTACACAGCAATGACAGCTATTCCACACTGTTTGCTTTTATACAAAAGCAAAAAACAAACCTTATTTCTACACCAATACATTGAATCCCACAAAAAAATTGTTTTCAATAAGTTTCTTGGGTGTTTATTTAAAAACTATTCTGTCACTATACATGTTGCTTCAGACCATTCAGTAAAAGGTCCTGGAATTGCATGTTGTGGTGACATTAGTCCAACACATCATTACCAAGAAAGCGCAGTGGTTCTGTGCCAGGGTATTAATATCCTTGGAAGTCTCATCTAGTTACACCATTTATGTGCAGATTAGTATGGCTCCAGGCAAGTCCAATCCATATGGTGTTGTAAGAGTGAGCACATATGCACATTCTTCCATATGAACCCTAGTAAGTCATTTGGTCAGTGAAGCAGAAACAGGTGATTAAAGTTTCTTCTTAACAAGAGTCTTACACAATGATAGCTATGCCACACAATGAACTCTTCCAGCAAGGTGCTGATCACCCTCCCATTGAAGCCTTTGCCGATTATTGTGGGGGTTGTGCCTTGTGCATACCTCTGTGCAACCATCCTCCTTCATAGTGTTGTGCTGTGATTCAAGCAAGCTTCTCCAAACGACCAGTTTCCAGATTCCTGCCCCATTCCACTGAGCTTTCCTTAGTCCTTGGACTCATCTTCTCTTTCCACTGCCCCTTCCCTTCTTGGGGCTCTGCTGTGATTCAGGCAGGCTGCCCTAGCTCACCAGTCTCCCTACTGGATTGGGATCCCATCTCGAGGGCCCTCTCTCTTGACTTGATGCTCCCCTGTCATTCTCTTCTGCTAGGAATCACCTAAGGGTTTTAGCATGTTAAGGAGGAAACTACCTGATTAACACCTGGCCTCAGCTAGTCTGCTTCTCCCTTGAATACCTGTTTCCTTGGAGCAGGGTTTGGCTGGCCCAAAGCACCACTATCCCTTAAAGGGGACAGATCACCCTGTTATATCGTACCACTTCCAACAAGTTCATATACCACCAGTAGTACATGTACTACAGTTTGGGAACGCAATAAAGAAACTGTGCCCTCTAAATTCTGAAGTAGGTTTCTACATGAGAAATACTTTCTGAATTAGCTTCTTCAACTTCGGTATTTAAAGGCAAAAATCAGCAGAAAATATTAAAATAGGAAATGTCTTCCCTGTTGCAAATATAATAATTGATCTTGTTTCAATAAATATCTATTTTGTCTTTATCTCTATTTTAGTCCTGATTGTATCATAATTGTACATTAAGTGCAAACAGCTGTAAAGCGCCAGTGTAAACAGTGCCCCAGCGCTGGGAGCCGTGCTCCCAGCACTGTAAGCTAATCCCCTCGGGGAGGTGGAGTACCTGCAGTGCTGCAGAGCTCTCTCCCAGCGCTGGCACTGTGACCACACTCGCACTTCAAAGCGCTGCCGCAGGAGCGCTCCCTCAGCAGCGCCTTGGAGTTTCGAGTGTAGCCATGCCCTGATAGTCGTTATTTAATGTAGATGATTGCATTTCCAGAACTACTTTGATATAATTAAAAAAAAAACTAATCAAAAAACACCATTATGTATTTGACTAGGATGCTGTATAGCATTACTGTATGTAGTTTGTTTTATAGGCACTCGTCACTATACTGATTTTTATTAAACACTGAAGATTCTTGGCTGCCTTTCATTAACTATCTGGCACTTGGGACAACGTTTGTGTTTATGTACAAAGTTGGGTGTTTTTTTTTTTTTGCAAAAGTACCTTAACAACTCTAAGTCTTATTGTTTCCTTTTAGATATTTGTGCCAATATATCAAGAACACACTGCTTGTTTCTTTTTCATCCTTTTATGTCCCTGTGTCTTTTTTACTTACTGTATGAATGCAAAGCCTTGCCTGACCTTGAAAAGTGGCACAGACTGTACCACATTGCCACAGAAATTTCTTAATCTAGGAGTGTGACTCACCAGGCAAGAAGGGGTTAAAGAGCAGCTTTGGACCCAAAAGGCATGCCAGTCGTGGAGAAGGAGCCTTAAAAAGGAAATTTCAACCAAAATGCTAGGGCTATTTCCGAGAACAAGGCTAGGAAAAATACATCATTTTTCCCATGTTAAAAACTTCCAGCAACTTTGAGAAGCTCTAGTGCTCCCATGTTTTGGAGGAGGGTCTTGAAATTTGGCAGAAGTGGCCTTTGTGTCAGGTATGTGCCTTTTGCCATCCCTGTGAAAAATTCACCCAAATTTGGCATGCTCCAGCCTGGGATAAAGAAGAACTTCACTTGCATTTGGAAAATACTGGCTCCTAAGAGCCCTGTGGAACAGGGACTCAGACCTGTGGTCCCTGACAAGGAGGAAGGGAAGATTCTTTCTCTGAATGAGGTGTTGGTTATTTCAGTCAGGAGTGACACTGGTTGTTCCTGACTCTTTCAGGAAGGCCATGGATTGGATTCACAAATCTTGGGTCAGGACTCCTTTAGGATGTCCAGAACTTCTTGATAAGTGAATGTAGTGAAATCTGGGACTGCAAGTGACTATTGATTAGTGGGTATAGGTGGGGGCGGATCTGTGCTGTCTGAAAAGACTTCCCAAATGTGTGTGATAGTTCTTCTCAGAGGTTGGTGCTTGGCTCAGGTGCAGGTTGTAGGCATTCAGGATGGATTAATCCATTCCCCACCCTGGATAACTCCTTGAGGATAGATTTGACAGCCTCATTGGAGGCTGATTAGAAGGTTCTCTTCATCTATAATATAGCTAAGCTTTGAAGAATTTGTTACATTTCATCCTGTCTGAATCATCCTTTGTTTTCTGCCATCAGTGCTGAAGTCTCCACCCGTCTCTACTCGTCCAGTGCAGGGTGTCAAAAAAAAACAGGAAGATTTTTGTGGGTGTGGGGCAATTTTGGGGCCAACATGTAAGTGGTCGAGGCCAGTTTAGAATGGTAGTGATTCATCAGACCCCCAACTTCTTGTCCTATGTGTGGAGTGGACTGGGACAGAGAGTATGGGGAGATTGGGACTGGCTGGGCAAGGAGCCTGGACTGAGATAAGAGGCCTGAGGAGTGGAGATTGTTATTGGTATCTGAGGAGAATGGGATTAGGATAAAGAAACAGGACTGGCACAAGAGCAGGTTGAAGTGGATGAGGCAGAAGGAATCAAACTTGGAGAAAAAGTGCAGAAGATTCTGTGCTCACTAAAGCATGCTCCCCTCCAGAGCCTCAAATGGAACCCAAGTCTTACCATTCCTCTCTGGTTAGCAAATATCTCTGGAGCCTTGTGACACAGTGTCTCCTCCCCATCTAGGTTGATTCACATAGAGAATTACATATTACATTTTATAGCAACTAGTATTAACTCAAGTGGCAGAAGTCTGGTTGGTGGATCTAAAGGTTACAACCTTACTGATGAAATACGGGTGACAGTATGATGCCAAATGATGGAATTTCTGGGGTCTGTTTAGTTTGGTTTAAAAAAAACCTAGCAAATTACTCTCAAAAATTATATTAAAAGAACATTATTAAGGTTGTAAACTCAAGTACTCAAAAGTTAGTACATGCTACAATTAAGATTTCCTATGCAAACTTAATTTTTCCTTTTCGTGCATCTGCTTTATGATATAGTTTTAAATTACATGATCACGTACTATTTTCTCCACAGTACCCCTGCTTCTTTTAGTGCACAGAATAGACCTGCTGTATGGATAAATCAGTGTTGTGTAATGAAAGGAGATTTTTGTCCATAACTCCTTCTTCCTCTGTGGAAAAGTTGGAAGGCAGGGGATTTCAGGAAGAGAAAATATGGTGTCATTAAGGTACTTAAATGTTGCCCAGGAGAGTTAGATTCTATCCTAGCCTCTGCCACAAAGTTCCTATGTAATGCTAGGCAACTCACTTAAAACAAGTTTTTCAAAACTGTGCACAGGCAACCTTAATTCTGGCATTTCCTAAGTTGAATGCTTGACTTTGCGACCTTAACAACATTCTTTTAACGTACGTTTTTGTATATAAATATATAGTTTCCACTGAACTCTTTCTTTTCTCAGCTACAGGCAAAACACCAGGAAATTTACTGCAGAACTTCCTGAAATTTAGCTTATAATAATTGTGTTCTTTCCATTTTCTCATTGTTCAGATTTTTTAAAACAAAACAGCTCTCTCAAAATTACTTCCCACATTCATCTTCATATGCTGTATGCATAGTTAGTAGCTCTGTCTCATATTAGCATGTGGCCAGCTGTCACAGGATGGCACTATAGGGAATCCAGTGTAATTTTAGTACAAGCTGCAGAGTCACATCATCCATAAATCTAAAATTCACTCGATGGTTTATAAGGGACATAGTTATCATCAGACCTGGAAACAAATTCTTCATTGCTTTCATCTTGAGTCTCATCATTTACTTGGCTTAAATTATCTTAATTATATAATGGATGTTGAAGCTCATCAATGATAAAGTTGCAAAGTACATTCTCAGTTGCAGAACTCTTTTAAAGTCTTCCCAAAGACCTCTGATTCTCCCTCCCCTCCCCAAGCCTTTCAGGGTTTTTGGTTGCTTTTTTCTTAATACTTTGCAGCCCCTGAAAAAGATCTGTGGGCTGCTATCACTGAAATGTCATCTCTTATGATTGTGACTATAAATAATCAGAAGCATATGTGTGTAGCCTAACTGCAGCCTAGGAAATTCAGTGTGAGTACAGATTTAATTGTCAGGAAGACTATAAAAAGTGTCAAATGGTGACCAGCTCCAGATTTCTATCAAACCCTGACTTTTCACTTCCTAAATTGCCTATGCTGATTTAATTGGTTATCATTCTTTTATTTTTCACATAAAACAGTCCTACAGTTTTCTTGAAAAAAGAGACAGACAATGAAATTTAGCTCAGAATCATCTTCTTACTTTAGTAGGATAAGTGTCTCACATTCCCACTGTGTTAAATCTTTTACTGTTTTTTACAAGCTCCTGTGAATTTGAGCATAAATCTCTGATTAAGGTGGCATAAATCATTGAATGCCTTCTAGAATGTTTTTGAGAATGCAGTGTCTAATAATAAAATTTCTTGTATTTGTATAGTACTGTCCAGCCCCAAGAGTCCAAAAGTGCTTTACAAACTGTGTACCTGATCTTACAGTCCAGGTTCATGCTGAAAACAACAGGGTCTGGATCTTTGGAGCCAGCCACATTCAACCAGGTGCAACTTTTGAGGGGCAGCTGCAAAGGTCACTCTTACTGCTTATTAATCCTCAGGCTTCCAAGTTCTGGTCTAGTCCTAAAGAACATTTTTAGAGTCCCTTATAGCCACTCTAACTTCAACCACTTGTAGTGAGCCCTGCAGGGCTATTGCAGCAGCTGGTGACTGCTGAACTGCAGCAACACTCCCATCCCTTTTCCCTGGCTACACTGCCCTCTGTTGCAGGAGTATCCGGGTGGGGGATGCAGAGAGGAGGTGGCATAGCACTTCAGGTAGCTGGTTAAGGCAAATATAAGTTTGCTTCTTGCTACCAGAGAGGCACTAAATGTCTCAATAGAGATTGTGATCAGCCTTTGGAAGTGCTGCTTGTGTTATGATTGCAGGATTGAGGTCTATGCTTAGGAAATACTTCACCCACACCTGTATGCAGCCACTTCTCAAACAGAATGACCATGCTGTATCTTAAGCAAGGGGGTGGGGGGCATTGTCTATCTGTCTGGGGGACAGGGATATACCTCTCTCAGGGCAGAGACATGGAGCTTGTTCCAGATGCCGAGTGGATCAGCATGGGGACACTGACTCATTCCCCCCAGGTGACCGCTAAGAAGGGGGAGAGTAGATAGATGCAAGCTAGGCAGGAGAGGACATTTTTCACTCAGATTCTTCTGGAAGGGCTTTGGAACCACAGGATATACACTGGAAGGAGCCAGCAGAAGTCAAAGAAACTTGCAGAAGTCAAAGAAGGATCAAGGAGGCTGGGGTGAATCAATAGTCCTTTGGGAGGGAAGCAACCCTGGGGGCTGCCCTGTGGAGGCTTTGAGGGCATACATGGCGATAAGTCCGAGGAATGATGATCTCCTTTTTGTGCATGATGACGGGAGTTGCCTCACAACATATCAGTTCATTACAGTGTTGAGATGGGGACTGGTGAGGCTGGGGCTCCCAGCCTATGAATTTGGTTCCCACTCATTCAGGATTAGGGCAGCAACAGCTGGGTTTGGGGGGCTAGGCCAATTCAGGCAATTGGGTGTTGGCATTCGGAATCATACAGAACGTATGTGAGACCCCAGGTGAGGAATCAGTGTTAATTTTCTGTTGTGTTTTCATTCCAGATGTGGGAAGATGGGCCAGGCAGGCAGTGGTATGGATCTGTGGGCACAGTATTGTACTGTGTGCACAGGCAGGCTTCCATGTTGTCTGAGGGTTCGCAGCTGGGGCTCAGTGATGAAGCAATCCTGAGCTGGCATAGAAGGAGGGGCATGTTACATGATCACAATATCTGGTGCCCACTTATGAGCCCCCACAACATACTGATGCCCCTTCAGTATGTTGTGGGGGCTCATAAGTGGGCACCAGATATTGTGGTGCACCTTGGGGGAAATGATTTGGGAGTGTGTAAAGGAGTAGCCTTAATGCTTAGAGTGAAGAGGGACCTGGGGGAGGTCTTGGAACTTTTTCCAGGAGTAAAAATTGTATGGTTGGACATGCTGCAACACATGATGTGGCGGGGAGCTGTGAAAGCCCCCTCGGATTGACAGGCTAGGAGCTATGTGAATAGGAAGATGGCCAAATTCATGGGGTTTATATGGGGCTCAGTAATTTTGTATCCTGATATAGCATATGGGATACCAGAATTATTCAGGGAAGATGGGGTTCACCTCTCAGATGTGGTGGCTGACACTTTTTTGGCTGATATTAAAGGGAACATTTGGAGATGTCTGGGAATCTGGCTGGGTATGCGGGGGAGCGACCGCCAAGCTAATTGCTGGCACCTCCTTGTGACGTATGTCCAGTGCAGGTACTCCAAGGAAGGGATACAGTAATCAGATAAATGGTTTGGTAAAGGATTTAAAGGAGGTGTTTGTTAAAGTAGCGGAAACAGGATGGGATTCAGGGTTCCTATGACTGGCACGGCAGGGAGCCACCCCTCTTCCTTTATAGCCTACCTAACCCTCATTCAAGGGTGAAGGAAATGGTAAGATCCCAGCAGGGGGTTGGCTGGGGACCAGGATGAAAAAAAAGCAGGAGGGCCTGATGGAAGCCCTCTGGGTAGATATTGAAATGATCATGAAGTTACCTGCACTGTACACTTTTATCTGCTGGGTACTCCCAGACAGTAATATTAAAGTTGTGGTCTAATTAAACACATCCAGTTTTTCCTGTCCACCTTCCAGTATAGCCAGACAATGGATCTGATATTTGACATGAAGTGAAGAGGAATCTGTTTGGAACTGTAAAGGGAATTTGTTAGTTAGACAGACAGTAGTTATATAAATTGGAAACTGGCTAGGATACCAGGGTTAACAGTCCTACTCTTGTGAGGAAAAGCACCATGGGAACTTTAATGATCACAAGCAGTCAGGGCATTGGTTTATGTCTCATTCTAAAGAGTCCACCCCGGAACCTCATTTCCCTCTGAAGACTATGCTAAGGCATTTGAAGAGTAATGACTTGGAGAAATGAGCATCACTTACAGAACCCCTGACACCATTTCATGCCACACATGTTTTATTTCTATTCGGTTGGGTCTGTTCACTCCTTGGATTTCTTAATTTGGGCCGCCTATCCAGAGGGTATATTGCTGTATAGTAGTGACAGTATATTTTATTTTGATTCAACAGAAATGCCTTTAAGACCAACAAAGAAATTCCTCGCAAAACCAAGGAAGATCAGAGAATGATACAGACAGCACCAGTTTCACTGATGTCTGAGCATCCTGTTACATTATGCATCAGTTCAGCTGTGTAGACTGACGGTTAGTGCCTGCTCATTCTAACAGCATACCACAAAGCTATCTCAGTTGGTTTATTCTGCCGAGCATCTGTCACTTCATGCTTATTGTATCCCCCATTGTTTTGGATCCCTGTCTGGAACTTTTTCTTCCCTTGCTTGATTTCTTACTTAATTGGAAATTTTTTACCTTTTAATTCATTTCTTATAATCCTGATGTCTGCACTAAATTCCTGCTGGTTTTCTTTGACCTCTAGCTATATTTCTGGCTGATGGTTGCACTTTATTTCTTTTTTATTTACCTTTATATCTACTGTTCTTTAGAAAAGTGCTCTCCTGACCAGTGTTGTTATACTTCAGGTTTTTAACAGCTACTTTTCTAGATGTGAGTGGTGTCAGAAGAAGTACTTTTTCTTTGATTGGCAGTTTTAGGACAATATCCTTCTTCCTACATCTCAGTAATCAAGTTGTCCAAGGAAGGATTTGCTATCAGCTGATAACTGACAGATGTACATGCTGGTGCTTCTGATTGCTAGAAGGAGACTCATCCTACTGCAGTAAATATATGTGGTTCACAAAATCATAGTACGAATGAGATGCTGCATGTTATCATAGTCTTTGTAAGCAAAAAGTATCAGTAAGAAAACCTGCTGCATGAAATTCATTCTGAACATTCAGCTCCACTAGCAACAGTACAATAACATTATTTTAGCTTGCAGCAAACAGAAAAAGCCCAACTCACAGGAATTCATATCACATTGTTTCCTATCTATTTCAGAATGGCCTATTTGTAAAACAATTGGAGAACAGAGTGACTGTAAGCATCACACCACCAGAGCATGATATACAATGTCTGTTTGGATGAATTGGCAAATGGAAGCCTTTTGGGAGCATACCTTCAGAATATAAGATAAAAAGCACAGTGGTTAGGTAATATGTTATATGGAAAGGAAATAATGAACAAGGAAATCTATTGATATTCTAAGCCAAATACTGACACTAAAATGGAGTTAAGGTTGAGAGTAAGGCCTGGTCTACACGATGACTTTAATTCGGATTTAGCAGCGTTAAATCGAATTAACCCTGCACCCGTCCACACAACGAAGCCATTTATTTCGAAATAAAGGGCTCTTAAAATTGATTTCTGTATTCCACCCCGACGAGCGGAGTAGCGCAAAATCGATATTGTCGTTTCGAATTAGGGTTAGAGGAGGAGGAGGAGGACGAGCTTGCGAAGAGCACACAGCACTCCGTTCCCCCCAACAGCCAGTATCTTTTTCTCAGCCTGACTGAAGTACCCTCCCAACCCTCCCAAGCCAGTATCCAAGACCATGACCCAGTGGAAGGGACCTCAGGTGAGTTTAACTTTTACAATATAAAACTTGTTTTAAAAGCAAGTGTTTTTTAATGATTACTTTGCCCTGAGGACTTGGGATGCATTCGCGGCCAGTACCACTACTGAAAAAGTCTGTTAACGTGTCTGGGGATAGAGCGGAAATCCTCCAGGGACATCTCCATGAAGCTCTCCTGGAGGTACTCTAAAAGCCTTGCCACAAGGTTTCTGGGCAGTGCAGCCTTATTCCGTCCTCCACAGTAGGACACTTGACCACGCCATGCTAGTAGCAAGTAATCTGGTATCATTGCATGACAAAGCCTGGCAGCGTATGGTCCCGGTGTTTGCTTGCATTCAAGCAACATCCGTTCTTTATCTCGCTGTGTAATCCTCAGGAGAGTGATATTGCTCATGGTAACCTGGTTGAAATATGGGAATTTAATTAAGAGGACAGAGGTGGCCGTTCCTACTGGGCTGTTTGCCTGTGGCTGAAAAGAAATCCTTCCCTGCAGTTAGCCAAGCGTGGGGGGGGGGGGGGGGGGAATTGGCCCTGAGCTTTTCGCGTTTGGCTAGCAGGGATCTTCCCTGATACCAGCCACGGGGTGGGGGGAGGGGTACAGCGATCATCCCAGATAATTCATGGCGGGAGGTGGGGGCGGGGGGTTAGTTTGGTTTCTGCAGGGATCTTACCTGATACCAGCCACGCGGTGGGGGGAGGGATAAAGCGATCATCTCAGAGAATTGGATGCGGGGGGGTTAGTTTGTTTTCTGCTGCTGAAGGTTAACAGGAAAACCGCAGCAGTCAACGGGCTTTGCTTGGTATGTGGGAAAGGAGGGCTCAGAAGCCGAAAGACAATGGCTTACCATGGCCGCATGCAAGCTGAATTCTCTTGCCTGGACCTGCACCTGTGATCTCTAACACCAAAGCCACAGGCACTCAATATTAAGATGGAAAATGTGACCTTGTACTGAAATCACATGTGCTATGTAATGTGAATAGTGTTGTTCACCATGAAAGAGTATAAGCATTGTTCTGTAAAATGTATCATTTAAAAAACTTCTCTCCTTTTTTTCATCCCTCCCTCCAGCAGCTGCAAATTTTTCAAGCCTCCCTCCTCCGTTCCGAAGGCTATCTCAGATAAGGTGGTGGAGAAAGAGGACGCGAGACGAGATGTTCTCAGAAATAATGGAATGCACCCGCAATGAAAGAGCTCATTTGAATGAGTGGAAGGACACGGTATCTAAATACAGGAAAGATGCCAGTGAATGTGAGGTCATGAGGGATGCTCGAGATGAGAGGTGGCAGGCTGCAACGCTGGGGCTGCTGCGTGATCAAACGGACATGCTCCAGCGTCTGGTGGAGCTTCGGGTACGGCAGCAGGATAACAGACTGCCGCTGCAGCCACTGTATAATCTCCCTCCCCCATCACCATGTTCCATAGCTTCCTCACCCAGACGTATAAGAACGTGGGGGGGGTGAGGTTCCGTGCACCCTCCCACTCCATCCCAGTGAACAGCCCAACCAAAAGGCTGTCATTATATTGAATTTTTTCAGTGGCTTTTTACTTCCCTCCTATCCTCCTCCCAAACATCACCCAGATTACCTTGTCAGTTCTCTCCCTATGTTTATAATCAATTAATAAAGAATACATGATTTTTAAATGATAGTGACTTTATTTCCTTTAAAAGCAAGCTGTGATTTAAGAGGGGAGGGTGGTTTGCTTACAGGGAATGAGTCAATCAAGGGGGTGGGTTTTCAACAAACAGAACTTTCACACCGTAGACTGGCCAGTCATGAAACTGGTTTTCAAAGCTTCTCTTATGCGCAGTGCTTCCTGGTGTGATCTTCTAATCGCCCTGGTGTCTGGCTGCACATAATCAGCAGCCAGGCGATTTGCCTCAGCCTCCCACCCCGTCATAAAGGTCTCCCCCTTACTCTCACAGAGATTGTGGAGCACACAGCAAGCAGCAATAACAATGGGGATATTGGTTTGGCTGAGGTCTGACCGAGTCAGTAACGAGTGCCAGCGACCTTTTAAATAGCCAAATGCACATTCTACCACCATTCTGCACTTGCTCAGCCTGTAGTTGAACAGCTCCTGACTCCTGTCCAGGCTGCCTATGTATGGCTTCATAAGCCAGGGCATTAAGGGGTAGGCTGAGTCCCCAAGGATAACTATAGGCATTTCAACATCCCCAACAGTTATTTTCTGGTCCGGAAAGTAAGTCCCTTGCTGCAGCTGTTTAAACAGATTAGTGTTCCTGAAGACGCGAGCAACATGAACCCTTCCCGGCCAGCCCACGTTGATGTTGGTGAAACGTCCCTTGTGATCCACAAGTGCTTGCAGCACCATTGAAAAGTACCCTTTGCGGTTTATGTACTGGGTACCCTGGTGCTCCGGTGCCAAGATAGGGTTATGGGTTCCATCTATTGCCCCACTACAGTTAGGGAATCCCATTGCAGCAAAGCCATCCACTATGACCTGCACATTTCCCAGAGTCACTAACTTTCGTAGCAGCAGCTCAGTGATTGCTTTGGCTACTTGCATCACAACAGCCCCCACAGTAGATTTGCCCACTCCAAATTGATTCCCGACTGACCGGTAGCTGTCTGGCGTTGCAAGCTTCCACAGGGCTATCACCACTCGCTTCTCAACTGTGAGGGCTGCTCTCATCTTGGTATTCTGGCGCGTCAGGGCAGAGGGAAGCAAGTCACAAAGTTCCAAGAAGGTGCCCTTACACATGCGAAAGTTTCGCAGCCACTGGGAATCGTCCCACACCTGCAACACTATGCAGTCCCACCAGTCTGTGCTTGTTTCCTGGGCTCAGAATCGGCGTTCCACGGCTATAACCTGCCCCATTAACAGCATGATCTCCAAAGCACTGGGTCCCACGGTTTGATAGAATTCCATGTCCATGTCCTCATCACTCTTGCTGCCGCGCTGCCGTAGCCTCCTCCTCACCGCCTGGTTTTGCAGGTTCTGGTTCAGCATAAACTGCACGATAATGCGCGAGGTGTTTACAATGTTCATGACTGTGGTCTTGAGCTGAGTGGGCTCCATGCTTGCCATGGTATGGCGTCTGCAGTGTTCACCCAGGAAAAAGGCGTGAAATGGTTGTCTGCCGTTGCTTCCCTGGAGAGGGGGAGGATGTATCCAGAACCACCCGTGACAATGTTTTTGGCCCCATCAGGCATTGGGATCTCAACCCAGAATTCCAATGGGCGGAGGAGACTGCGGGAACTATGGGATAGCTAAGGGATAGGTACCCACAATGTAACACTCTGGAAATCGATGCTAGGCCCGGTACATGGACACACACCGCCGAATTAATGTGCTTAATGTGGCCGCATACATTCGACTTTATACAATCTGTTTCCAAAATTCAAATTATATAAATTTGGATTAATCCCGTAGTGTAGACATACCCTAAGTAGCAATAACATAAGGGTAAAAATCTTTACAGGGACATTGGAATTATCTCAAAACCAAATATTACAAACTCAGGAAATTCAAAGTTAAGGTTACACTTAAAAAATGCAAACATTAACAGTTAAAACACCCTTGTACTTCCAGATTAAACAGATTTTTAAACAGATTTTTCAGCTTTTTAAATTTTTTCTCCCCTCTTGGTGTCACTTTCCCTGCCTAAGTGGCTGGACCCCATAGATACTTGAGTCAGTAGAGAACTTTGATCTAACAGATGTGAGTCTTTTATCTCAGGGTACGTCTACACTACCTGCCGGATTGGCAGGTAGTCATCAATCTAACTGTGGAATTTCTTGCCAGAGCATGTTGTGAAGGCCAAAAGTTAACTGGGTTCAAAAAAATTACCTAGGCTATGGAGGATAGGTCTGTCAAGGCGACAACCCCATGCTCCGGGTCTCTAAACCTCCAACAGTCAGGAGCTGGAGCTGTATGTCAGGGCACAGCTCATTTGAAATTGCCCTATTCTGTTCATTCCCTCTGAAGTATCTGGGACTGGCCACTGCTGGAAAACAGGGTACTGGGCTAGATGGGTCATTTGTCTGATCCAGTGTGGCCATTCTTATGTTTAATTCCTGTTGCCAATCCACCCAAAGATAATGTGTTAATACTTCATATTTCAGATAATTAGAAATAACAGTCTTAAAAGTGAAAATTTTTAAAATAATTTAACAGCAAATTCACTGAAACACTAAAGCAGCAAAAAACAGCTAGAGTGGGTCTGACCTTTATTTGCAATTGACTTGTTGACTTTAGAGGACTGTTAGTGAGATCATTGCTAGGTAGAGGGAGAGTCCAGTTCTTGAATCCTAATAACTCTGCACTTTAACGGTTCTCCCTATGTTTCTACCTCAGTTTCCCCAGCCATGCTGTCTTAGTATATAGTGGTGCCAAGATAGCATTGCCATGGGGAGTCTTTCAAGCACTGAAGCCCAAAATAGCATGTGGACACAGAACCTTTAAAGAGCAGGGATAGTTAGGCCAAGCAATCTAGCAATGAAAACCTATGACAGTGACATGAGGAAGTATGGACATGTGACTCATAATAGAGTTATTGCTTGAAAAGTAGTTGTAGAAGGTAGATGTTGATTGGTTTGCCTTTGTCACAATAACAGGTTTCAGAGTAGCAGCCGTGTTAGTCTGTATCCGCAAAAAGAACAGGAGTACTTGTGGCACCCTAGAGACTAACAAATGTATTAGAGCATAAGCTTTCGTGGACTACAGCCCACTTCTTCGGATGCATCCGAAGAAGTGGGCTGTAGTCCACGAAAACTTATGCTCTAATACATTTGTTAGTTTCTAAGGTGCCACAAGTACTCCTGTTCTTTTTGTCACAATAGTCATACTTAAAGAGTTACCTGAGCCATGACTTGACCTTATCTGTAGCCTATATATTAGTCATGACAATGAGATACAACTCTAAACTTTCCTTATAGAGAAAATTAACTGAAATTTTGTGGTGTTCTATATTTATAATCACTTGGAACAAAGAAATATCAATGCAGCTGGTTTTCTTTTCATTTAACTCTAATTAGTGGATTTAATTGTAAATACTCTGATTTTAGAATGAATTTCTGAGAAAGGGCTGTAACTTCGGGAAGCATACAGTAGCTTTCATACATAAATAAGAAATTGGATTCCTGCTTGAAGTACAAAATGCCTGATGCCCCTGCTGCAAATCAGGTAGAAGAGGGATTTGAAAACAGGTTTCTGATATACCAAGTGAATGCCTGAGCACCTGGTCTATTTGGTATTCTGACACTTTCACACCTGCCTGAAAAATTCATAATCTAGTCACCCCAGCTGCCTTTGGGTGAGGCCTGATCCAGTAGACACATCTCCTGGATTGAGCCCCACAGGAGACAGGCGGCAGAAAGCCTGATTTAAGAATCCTGCCAAGGCTCATTGTGAGGGAGGGTGGCAAGCAGCTTGGTAGTATCAGGACTTAGGCACTTTTGCACATACTCAGGAGTGGCAATGTAGATGCCTTAGGGACTTTATTGGCAGAACCTGGGTGCCAACAGGCATAAGTAGCAGTGGAGTGGGGGTTTACATAGTGGACTTTGCCACATAAATTGGCAGTTAAGAACCTATGTACCTTTGAGAATTCATTTGAGAGTGCCTGACATGAAAGCATATACAAAATTAGGAGTGTGCGTAGGAGTAGCTGGGAGCGATACTCAGGCAAAGTGGAGGGAGATAAGTCATGACCCTGAAGGTGTAAAGAAGAAGCTTGAACTTTACTTGGAAGAAAAGAGGAAGTCCACATGTAGTGATTCAAAAAGTAGGGGAGATGTGGTCAATACACCATGTGCTGTATTATACACGTTTATCGCTCTATTATTGCAGAAGACTACTACTGGTATTTTTTTAAAAATTAAAAATAGTGAGATTTACATTATTGCTGTACTTATTGTATTTTATTTGAGAACTATGGTTCAATTTTGAAAAGGCAGTACTTTTGGCTGACAATGGGCATAGCAGCAGCAGCATGGTAATCATTGAGGCTATGGGAAGCACAAGAAAATGTGAGGAAGAAGTGGGATGAGCAGATGAAACATGCCACATAGTAGCATTTATTTTCACTGTACGTGCAGTTTGGTGTTGATTTTCCTGTGCTTTTAGCAAAAGGAAGGGTGCTGATTGCACCAGCCCACTCATAATGAGAAATAAGATATAAATTACAGGGTAAAAATACTGATTAAGCTTCTAGAACCCTACAGGCAGAAGCAATGCTATTTTGTCTTTGGCTGTGTGGGCCTGCCTCATCTTCCACCATAAGCGATTAAATTCTATAATCCTATTTTAATAAATTAGGATGCAAGGACCATCCATAGAAGAAGGAAAAAGGAGCTGAGACTCAGAGATGGAAAGTCCCAGGCATTCTTTAAAAATCTGCCTTACTTAGAGGTGTATGGGGGTAGGGGGGTCGTATTTGGCACTGGAGATTTTTTTTGAAGTATTTGTTGGGTTTTTGCCCTGAAAGCTTTTTTTCTTGGGGTTGCACCCTGTCACCTTCCTCTTTAACACAAGTATCAGGCAATTTGGAGAGTTAGCAAGAAACGGGTAGAAACTTTCAGTATGTTGATGACACCCAGCTTTGTATCTCCACTTCAGCCCCTACAGACAGTGTGGTCAAGCATGTCTTCAAAAGCTTCGTAGGTATTGGGGTATGGATGATGGCAAGTTGATTGAAGTTCAGCCTATGCTAAGGTGATGAGGGATAGGGAAAGCAACCAGAGAATATGAAAAGATTATTACATCGGGTCCCTGTGACAGTGTGCATCCATGGGAATGTCTACACTACGGGATTAATCTGAATTTATATAATTCGAATTTGGGAAACAGATTGTATAAAGTCGAATGTATGCGGCCACACTAAGCACATTAATTCAGTGGTGTGCATCCATGTTCCGGTTAGTGTCAATTTCTGGAGCGTTGCACTGTGGGTAGCTATCCCATAGCTATCCCATAGTTCCCGCAGTCTCCCCCGCACATTGGAATTCTGGGTTGAGATCCCAGTGCCTGATGGGACAAAAAACATTGTCGCAGGTGGTTCTGGTACAGCCTCACCCCTCCCTTCCTCCCTGCATGAAAGCAACGGACGGCAGACAATCATATCGCGCCTTTTTTCCTGGGTGAACACTGCAGACTCCATACCACGGCAAGCATGGAGCCCGCTCAGCTCAAGACAGCAGTCATGAACATTGTAAACACCTCACGCGTTCTCGTGGAGTTTATGCTGAGCCAGGACCTGAAAAATGAGGCGAGGAGGCAGTGGCGGCGGCAGCGCAGCGACAAGCGTGATGAGGACATGGACATGGACACGGGCACAGAATTCTGTCAAACTGCGGGCCCCGGTGCTTTGGAGATCATGTTGTTAATGGGGCAGGTTCTATCCATGGAACGCCGATTCTGGGCGAGGGAAACAAGCACAGACTGGTGGGACCGCATAGTGTTGCAGGTGTGGGATGATTCCCAGTGGCCGCGGAACTTTCGCATGCATAAGGGCACTTTCATGGAACTTTGTGACTTGCTGTCCCCTGCCCTGAAACGCCAAGATGAGAGCAGCCCTCACAGTTGAGAAGCGAGTGGCGATAGCCCTGTGGAAGCTTGCAATGCCAGACAGCTACCGGTCAGTCGGGAATCAATTTGGAGTGGGCAAATTTACTGTGGGGGCTGCTGTGATGCAAGTAGCCAAAGCAATCACTCAGGTGCTGCTACGAAAGGTAGTGACTCTGGGAAATGTGCAGGTCATAGTGGATGGCTTTGCTGCAATGGGATTCCCTAACTGTGGTGGGACGATAGATGGAACCCATATCCCTATCTTGGCACCGGAGCACCAGGGTACCCAGTACATAAACCGCAAGGGGTACTTTTCAATGGTGCTGCAAGCACTTGTGGATCACAAGGGATGTTTCACCAACATCAACGTGGGCTGGCCGGGAAGGGTTCATGACGCTCGCGTCTTCAGGAACACTACTCTGTTTAAAGGGCTGCAGCAAGGGACTTACTTTCTGGACCAGAAAATAACCGTTGGGGATGTTGAAATGCCAATAGTTATTCTTGGGGACCCAGCCTACCCCTTAATGCCATGGCTCATGAAGCCATACATAGGCAGCCTGGACAGGAGTCAGGAGCTGTTCAACTACAGGCTGAGCAAGTGCAGAATGGTGGTAGAATGTGCATTTGGCTATTTAAAAGGTCGCTGGCGCTTGTTACTGACTCGGTCAGACCTCAGCCAAACCAATATCCCCATTGTTATTTCTGCTTGCTGTGTGCTCCACAATCTCTGTGAAAGTAAGGGGAAGACATTTATGGCGGGGTGGGAGGCTGAGGCAAATCGCCTGGCTGCTGATTACGCGCAGCCAGACACCAGGGCGATTAGAAGAGCACACCAGGAAGCGCTGTGCATCAGAGAAGCTTTGAAAACCAGTTTCATGACTGGCCAGGCTACAGTGTGAAATATCTGTTTGTTTCTCCTTCATGAAAACCCGCCCCCTTTATTGATACATTCTCTGTAAGGAACCCATCCTCCCCCTTCCCCCAGCTTGCTTTCAAACCAAATAAAGTAACTATCGTTTAAAAATCATTTATTCTTTATTAATAGATTATAAAAAGACGGAGGGAACCTGGGTGGGGTTTGGGAGGAGGATCGGTGGGAAGGAAAAGGCCACTAAAAAAAGGTTAAAAAAATGACAGCCTTTTGCTTGGGCTGTCCACTGGGGTGGAATGAGAAGGTGTATGGAACCTCCCCACCACACGTTCTTACACGTCTGGGTGAGGAGGCTATGGAACATGGGGAGGGGAGTTATACAGGGGCTGTAGCGGCACTCTGTTATCCTGCTGCCGTTCCTGAAGCTCCACCAGACGCTGGAGCATGTCTGTTGGCTCACGCAGCAAAACCAGTGTTGCATCCTGCCTCCTCTGATCTTCCTGCCACCTCTCATCTCGAGCGTCTCTCCTCTCCTCACGTTGGTCCCTCCTGTCCTCACGTTCACTGGCTTCTTTCCTATACTTTGAAACCGTGTCCTTCCACTCATTCAGATGAGCTCTGTCACTGCTGGTGGATTCCATGATTTCTGCAAACATCTTGTCTTGCGTCTTCTTTTTCCGACGCCTTATCTGTGATAGCCTTCGGGACGGAGGAGGGAGGCTTGAAGCATTTGCAGCTGCTGGAGGGAGGGAGAAAAGGAGAGAATTTTTTAAAAAGATACATTTTGCAGAACAATGCTTATACTCTTTCACGGTGACCAACACTATTCACATTACATAGCACATGTGATTTCTGTGCAAGGTCGCATTTTGCCTCTTAATATTGAGTGCCTGTGGCTTTGCTGCTAGAGATCACAGACGCAGGTCCGGGCAACAGAATTCGGCTTGCATGCGGCCATGGTAAGCCATTGTCTTTCGGCTTCTGCGTCCTCCTTTCCCACATGCCAAGCCCGTTGAGTGCTGCGGTTTTCCTGTTAACATTCAGCAGCAGAAAACAAACTAACCATCCCCCCCATCCAATTCTCTGGATGATCACTTTATCCATCCCCCCACCACGTGGCTGGTGTCAGGGAAGATCCCTGCAGGAACCAAACTAACACCCTCCACCCCGCCATGAATTCTCTGGGATGATCGCTGTACCCCTCCCCCTACCGCGTGGCTGGTATCAGGGAAGATCCCTGCTAGCCAAGCACGAAAAGCTCTGGGCCAATTTCCGCCCCGCCCCCCGCGCTTGGCTAACTGCAGGGAAGGATTTCTTTTCAGCCACAGGCAAACAGCCCAGTAGGAACTGCCACCTCTTTCCCCTTAATTAAATTCCCGTATTTCAACCAGGTTACCATGAGCGATATCACTCTCCTGAGGATTACACAGCAAGATAAAGAACGGATGTTGCTTGAATGCCAGCAAACACCGGGACCATACGCTGCCAGGCTTTGTCATGCAATGATCCCAGATTACTTGCTGCAAGCATGGCGCGATCACGTGTCCTACCATGGAGGACGGAATACGGCTGCACTGCCCAGAAACCTTGTGGCAAGGCTTTTAGAGTACCTCCAGGAGAGCTTCATGGAGATGTCCCTGGAGGATTTCCGCTCCATCCCCAGACACGTTAACAGACTTTTCCAGTAGCTGTACTGGCTGCGAATGCATCCCAAGTCCTCAGGGCAAAGTAATCATTAAAAACACTTGCTTTTAAAATAAGTTTTATATTTTAAAAGGTAAACTCACCTGAGGTCCCTTCCATGGGGTCGTGGTCTTGGATACTGGGTTGGGAGGGTACTTCAGTTAGGCTGAGAAAAAGATCCTGGCTGTTGGGGAGAACAGAGTGCTGGGTGCTCTCTGCAAGCTCGTCCTCCTCCTCTTCCCCGTCCGTAGAATCCTCAGGTGTAGCTGATGAGATTATCCCCGCCTCGGAATCCACAGTCAGAGGTGGGGTAGTGGTGGCGGCCCCCCCTAGAACTGCATGCAGCTCGGCGTAGAAGTGGCATGTCCGCGGCTCTGACCCGGAGCGACTGTTTGCCTCCTCTGTTTTTTGATAGGCTTGTCTGAGCTCCTTGACTTTCACACGGCATTGATCTGAGTCCCTATTGTGGCTTCTCTCCATCATGCCCTTGGAGATTTTTTTCAAAAGTTTTTGCATTTCGTCTTTTTGAACAAAGTTCTGCTAGCACTGAATCCTCTCCCCCATATAGCGATCAGATCCAGTACCTCCCGTACGGTCCATGCTGGTGCTCTTTTTCGATTATTGGCCTGCATGGTTACCTGTGCTGATGAGCTATCTGTGGTCACCTGTGCTCTCCACGCTGGGCAAACAGGAAATTAAATTCAAATGTTCGCGGGGCTTTTCCCGTCTACCTGGCCAGTGCATCCGAGTTCAGATTGCTGTCCAGAGCAGTCACAGTGGTGCACGGTGGGATAGCTCCCAGAGGCCAATACCATCGAATTGCGGCCACACTAACCCTAATTCAAAATGATAAAATCGATTTTTGGCACTACTCCGCTCGTCGGGGTGGAGTACAGAAATCGATTTAAAGAGCCCTTTATTTCTAATTAAATGGCTTCCTTGTGTGGATGGGTGCAGGGTTAATTCGATGTAACGCTGCTAAATCCGAATTAAAGTCGTAGTGTAGACCAGGCCCAGGAGTTCACTTGAGTTCCTAATTTGGGAGAATCTTGTTAGATTCCCTGCTGTTCTTAGACCAAAAAATAGCTGCAGGGACCAGGATGGCTTCCCCCCATCTGCAACAAGTCAAGATACTCTCTTGGGTGTGGATCTCACTATTATGATTGAATCCTTTGGCTCAATATTAGATTACTACTGTGCACTCTATTTCACCACAAAAATCCATTTGAAAATGGAAGCTGGGGCCTAATAGAGCTGCCAAATTGTAAAGTTATGAGCACATGAAATCTGTGCTCTGGTATCTACACTTGTGGCACGTTGGTTTCTGCTTATATGGTGCTGGCTTGACATTCTAAGCCACCTTCTCCTTCTCTATCACATCCAACATAAGCTGCTTGTATTCACTTTCAAGGTCCTTCACAGTGAATCACCACCATAACCATCATTTCTTATTGAGCTGACAATGCTCACCTTTGATTGCCCACATATCAGATTCCACTGCCCACTTGTTAAATTTTAAAACAAGCACCTTCATGCTTTCTCCCATGCTGCCCCACACACTTGGGAGGCACTGCCTGTAAATATCCAAAAAGTTGCCTCATATCCACCTTCAAATCCTTCCTCAAAACTCTCCTTTTGCCATGATGCCTGTGTAGAACTGGATAGTGGTTAGGCTGCTGCTGTGCCGAGACCACTGCCTACCATGCTAACCAATATTGTCTCATTGTTCACTCATATCTCCCTTCTGTCTGTATCTATCTCTTGTCTCTTACTTAGATTGTAAGATCCTTGGGGCAGGGACTGTCTTTGTTCTGTGTTTGTACAGTGCCTGACACAATGGGATACAAGTTCATGACTGGGGCTCCTATGCAGTATAATAATACAAATAAACAATAATAGAAGTCTTGAGACCTGTTGGTTTGAGAGACTGCATCTCTCCTTATGCAATAATGCCTCAATTGTGACCAGCATTTGTGCTCAAGTCCCTTTTATTTATAAACAGGACAGGGATCTATTTTTAGCTGGTTGATGTTGGGCAAATCACTTAACCAGATCCTACCTCAGTTTCCCAGGCCTGGTCTACACTAACCCCCCAATTCGAACTAAGGTACGCAACTGCAGCGTACCTTAGTTCGAATTGGGGGGTTAGTGTAGACCAGTAGCTGAAGTCGATGTACCTTAGTTCGAACTTACCGTGGTCCAGACGCAATAGGCAGGCTCCCCGGTCGACTCCGCGTACTCCTCACGCCGAGCAGGATTACCTGAGTCGATGGCGAGCACTTCTGGGTTTGATTTATCGCGTCCAGACAAGATGCGATAAATCGAACCCAGAAGTTCGATTGCCTGCCGCCGAACCAGCGCGGTAAGTATAGACAAGCCCTAATTCTGCAAAATAGGGACAATAGTATTTGATGATCCTCTTCATAAGGTACTTCAAAACCTTGAATGAAAAGTGCTTTGTGATTAAGTATTGCTGCTATTATAAACTAGGGTGTAGGGACGCATAGCTCCCAAATCGCTAGCCTACGGGCGCGGCAAACTGCTCTCATGGCTACGAGGCAAGAGTAACCTTCAATCCAGCGTTTGTGTTTGGGGAACTTATTTGGCTGATTTGATTGTACCCTCGCAGCTGGTGTTCACGCGCTCAAGAGATGGGTTCGTTATCTTATGTGCATGTACACTGCCTGGCTTTTCTATGCGCAAGAATGTAACCACTAAGCAGTGTTGTAAACAAAGCAAGGAGAAAAATAAAAACCCCAAAAAAGTTTTCCTAGGAAGCTTTTTGCAAGAGGCTTTTGAAGCTCTCTAGCTACCAACAAACCTAGCGTTCTGTTTCCTGCATCGTCACCACACTAGGGGGCTGCCTCAGCAGCATTCTGTGAGAGTGCTTGATTCTGGAATTCACTGCCGACTCCCCCATGACCTCCCTCCGCCCGGTCTGAAATAGCCCAAATTTGTTGTTTTTTGGGGCATGCTGAAAAGCTCATTTATTTGAATGGGCTGTGGTGAGTTTTGTGTGAACTGTTGTGGAAATGGTTTGTAATGCATTTGGCCACTAGCTACTTTTTGTTCTGTGTGGGATTACTCCAGAATGTTAAATTGTTGACTTCTGTCACTAAGTATTTGTCAGCGTATTTAGAACCTGGGATAGACATTGTTTTATGTCTGTATCTAAAAAAATGAAACAATGTTTGTTGCAGAGTTCAGGGCCATTAGTTTTTAGACTGCTGTAAAATTGACAGAAGCCTGAGTCATCTCACAATACAAAAAACAGGGTTTCCATAAAAATACTCAAAATATTAACTCTAATTTAAATATATTTAAATATTAGGAGTTTGAAATAAAACTATCCTAACCTTAGAAAGAAAGGAACCATTTTGCTTTATTACTAGTAGGTACTGTCTGTTGGACCCCTGAAAACACTTTTTTTTTTAAATTTAATCTTTCAAAACACAATGATTACTTTTTTAGGCCTTACATTCCATTATTATTTATTCTGACTGGCAAATATTTTCTTTATAAATCTCATGGACCAGAAATCAGGATACAGTAGTAGATGTCCTACATTACTTTGCAGTTTTTAAAGAATAACTATAAAATGCATTTAGTGTTTGAGAGAGGGATGCTGAATTACCCCATCATTCACTTCTTGACCTTTCTGCTCCAACTGGCAACAAACGTACCAATTGTTTCTGACTAGAAACTGGACTGAAACCAGCTGGGTGAGGGGTGGGTGATTTGTTGAGGAGATAGGAGAGTGTTCAGCAGTTGGTTAGAGTTGCTTTGCTCAACAGTTGGAAGAGGATTGCTGGGGAGGGGCGGGCAGGTGGGGGGGAGGGAAGGGAGAGTGAGTGCTTTTCAGAGAAGGAATTATAAGAGGGTTCCATAGAAGAGATGTTTGGGTCAGATTCCAGAGCAGTATATTCATCTTTAGTGCACTTCAGTGAAGTTGAGTCTGCAGTATTTTAATGGATACAGCTGGTGATGTTTCAGATTAGATCCCACATCCATCCATTGCTTACCCATTTCTTTGTAATACAAGCTGGTCAGTTTGGCATTCTTCCATTCTTGATCGTTTTTCTTTTGAATGAAGAAACTTGTTCCAGTCTGTGATCTTCCCACACTGACACTCAAGAGTTGTCATTTTGACAGCTAATATTTTGTGAATCCAAGTGACCTTTTTAACATGCATTTTCTGGCCATATGGCCACCCCTTTCCTCTCGGGATTTTGGGATGGTAGCCAAGGCAAATACAGAATATTGAAAAGATCAGTATCACATTAGCATAACTCAGATGGTCACATAGTGATCCCTCATTCTTCTGACAAAGTTCCTCACAAATAAAGGAGGCTAGATGGTACCAACAATTCACTTGGGTTTATTTATAGGCATTTATGAACATTTTACCTCCTATGTCCCATTTTCAAAAATGACTTGGGCACTTAAGTATCTTTGAATATCTGACCCTAGGTGGCCAAAGATGCTGATAGGTGCTTAGCCTGCATAGGCACTCTTGAAAATCCCAGTAGGCGCCTGGGTCCCATTGATTTGAGTATTAAAACTGGTGGTGAAGATTTGAATGATTGGAATGTTAAAATGGTTATCGATTTATGAAGGATGAAATGTACAAAAAGGGAGAGAAGTGGCACTCTACTTCAAAAATGGCATTAGCTGTTTGAGTCGCTGATAACTCAGAAGCAAATGATCTTGAATGCTTAAGGATCAATGTCCTAACAAAGCACAAGATGGGGTATTAGTTGGTGTCTGTCACAAATCATTAAATGGGTTGACCAACTCATTTAAAAACTCATCTGTAATGAGTATGAGGGGTGGGGGAAGAGCTGTGTTATGTGGGACTTCAATCTGGTGACAATAAACTGGAAGCTTCAGGGTGCAATAGTAAAACATCAGAAAACAATAGATTTCCTAACTCAGTGTTGCATCCAACATAGGGGAAACCCATATTAGTCCTCATTTTGATAAAAGAAGAGGAATTGATCACAGAACTAAAAATTAGTGGTTGCTTAGGTGCATGTGAGCATGACTTGATAATTTCATTTGTTGTGTGCAAACAGGATAAAGTCCAAACCAGTACTTAGTACTTTAAAAGGGCCAATTTCATAACATTGAAAACAATTAATTATAACCAAATTATCTGGGAGAAAAAAATTGAACAGAAAAATGTGAATTGGGAACTGCTAAGAACATTTTAATAGATATCTGAGAATTCACAATCAAGAAAGAAGACTATAATGATTAAGAAGTCAACATGGCTTAGAGTAGAAGTGAAAGCAGCTATAAAATTTAAGTATATAACAAATGGAAAAAGGGGAAGTTGATAGCAATGTATATAAACTGGAAGCTTAAGAATTGTAGAAAATAGAATGGGAAGCAAAAAGACACACAGAGAAATCTATGGCCAGCAGAGTAAGAAGGAGTTTCCTAAGTGTATTAAAAACAGAAGGAATTCTAACAATGGTATCCTACCATTATTTGTACCAAATGGTACAATTTGTCAATAATGCAGAAAAGGCAATGTTCAATAAATACCTGTTTTGTAGTTGGGGATAAGCTATGAATACATCAGTCTTCCCCTATGATAATGAAATACTTTCCATTCCAACAGTAACTCAGGATGTTAAACAGCTGCTATAGTTAGACATCTCAATGCAGAGAGTCAAAGGTATAAGGGGCTGTTGCCACCCAACTCCCTCTCTATTCCTTTGACCACCTTATCACGATTCCAAAGTAGCAGGGAAGAAGGGAGAATCAGGGAGTGTATATGTGTAGAATGCATTTCGAACAACAGTTACCGTACCATTTTAGTAACTTTTTTCTCTTTCAAGTGATGATGCACATATATTCCACTCCAGGTGACTCACCAGCAATTCCCTTGTTGGTGGCTGGACTTCAGAACTACTTGAATAATAACCTAAACACCAACATGCTGAAGTTTGCATTAGCTCAGGAAGTCTGGGTAATGGCATAGTACCTTGAGAAGGTTTGCATAGATGACCATGGAACAGCCCTGCAGACCTCTATGAGAGACGTAGCTTGAGCCCTTGTGGAATGAGCCATTATCCTTGTTAGAGGAATGAGATTAGCAAGGTCATAGCAATATTTTATAAACTCAAATATCCAATGGGGACAGTCTTTGAGCTGAGACAGGTTGTCCTTTAACTCTTTGAGCACATGCTATAAGCCACCTAGGAGATGCTTTGATCCAATTGATAGAATATAATGCTCTACGGACATACAATTTATGAAACCTCACTTCACTTTTATTTGCATGAGGCTTAGGGAAAGAGATGGGCAGCTAAATCTGATTCAAATGAAAAGTAGAAAAATTCTTTGGACATAATTTCAGGATGGGGCCTCTGAGTAACTTTATGTTTATGAAATACCATGAATGGCTGGTCCACTAAGAGATCCTGCAGCTATGAAACTCTTCTGGAAGCAGTTACCTGTGTTAGAAAAGCAGTTTCCAGTGACAGGACTGATAAAGATTGTGATGCTGGCAGACCAGGTGCCAGCTTATGCCAAGCCCCTAGGCCTCACTGAATAGTGACAAATGTGTAGGTGGAAGCCTGTTTGCTATTAGATGTATAGAGGTGTGTCTGAACTTTATGAAATGCTTGTAGGATGCTGCACGCATTAATCTCACTTTTAAAATCTGTATCCCATGTTATAAGGCACTACTTAAGGGTTTCTGCTCTAACTATTAAAAGTGTTTGCTATGAAACTGGAAACCCCCATAGTCAGGAGAGAAGCATTACCAACTGTGAGATACTAGTTTCTGACAAGAGGTGTCATCTCCTGCCCAACAAAAGAAGGCCTATAGACATCAGACAAACCACTGTTGAACATCAGTGGATAAAAGGTTTTGTTTCCCCACACCAATTAAGAAGGGATGTGCACAAATGCTTGTCCCATCATGGCTTGAACTCGTGGAGAAGGAAATAAAAATCCCTGTCAAGAAGAAATTATCACAATGCTGCTTGGAATTTGGCGAGGGCAATAATTCTAAGAATAAGCAAGGAACCTCCAAGCTGCTTAGCTTAGTTTAGTCCTAAAGGACACAGAGCTTGCACATTGCATATTCCTTTTTGGAACCTCAGTCTCACTTGTATATGTTTACTTGCTTTAACCTTGTAAATAACTCATTTCTTTTTCCTAGTTAATAAACCTTTAGTTAGTTTATTATAGGATTGGCTACAAGCATTGTCTTTGAGAGATCTAGTGTGCACTTGACCTGCAGTAAGTGACTGGTCCTTTGGGACTGGGAGTAGTCTGAATATTATGATTTTTGGTGTAAGGGACTATCTATGACAAGGGAGATCTGTCTAAGTGACAACATAGACCAGGGGACTGTCTGTGACTCCATGTTAAGGCTGTTAGAATGCCTGAGGGATTCACACTTGATACTGGGTTGGTGAAATGTAAGTACAGAACACAACAAATTCTGGGTTTAAGCCCTAGTTTGTAACAGTCTGCCCTGAGGTTGGCACTCACAGCTTGACAAAGACTGTCACTATTAGTTCAAATGGGGATCCTACTGAGCAAGTTCAGATCCCAAGGAGGAACTGGATCTGACATGAGAGGATAATCTTAGATACAGGGCCAGCTTTAGGCCGATTCAGCCGATTCGGCTGAATTGGGCCCCGCGCCAAGAGGGCCCCGCACTGCCGCTGTCCACACCGCCCCCAGCTCACTTCCCCGGCCCCTCCTCCCCTCCCCTGAACGCCCCGCCCCCTCCCCTGCTTCCCACGAATCAGAGATTCGCGGGAAGTCTGAAAAGAAGCAGGGGCGGGCCAGCAGCACAAGGTAAGCTGGGGTGGGGGTGGTGGGGGCGCGAGAAGGGCTCCGGGGAGGCGCGGCCCATTCCCGCAGGCCCCAGCGGCTCTGGCCCAGCCCGGTCCCCGCGGCTCGGGTTGGCTCCGGCCCGGTCACCGCGGCGCGGCCCCCGCGGCGCGGCTCGGGTCCTGTCCCTCCCCCCCCCCCCCCCGCGGCGCGGCTCGGGTCCCGTCCCTCCCCCCCCCCGTGGCGCAGCTCGGGTCCCGTCCCTCCCCCCCCCCCGCGGCGCGCTCTCGGGTCTCTCCCCCCGTCCCCCCCGCGGCGCGGCTCGGGTCTCTCTCCCCGCCCCCGTCCCCCCCGCGGCACGGCTCGATTCCGCTAAAGCCGGCCCTGCTTAGATAAGACCCCTAAGGAATTTTGTTACTATTGGGTGTGAGAACTGAGGAATTATTGATGCGTCGGTGAATAGTTGAAATGGCCATCAAATGAATTAACACCAAACTAATTGAGAGATGTGCAGATTTCAGATGAAATGAATGGTCCAGCATGTGCCTAACTTTAGTGTGAGAAGCTGAGAGACCATGAGACTGGGCCCAGACTGAACCTTTTCCATTGAGCTGAATATGTAACTCGCATAGAGTCCTTTCTAGTCCTGTGAGATGAGCTAAACCATTGATTAGCCAGAGATGAGATGAAGGCTCTGTACATTTGGATGCAGAATGTGACCTTGATTTTGAGATGGAAGATCTTCCACCAGGGGCATGATGATCAGCAACTGTACTGAGTTGCTAGAGATCAACTAAAATACCAAATAGCCATTGTCACGGAGGAGTCCCAGGTGAGTGCCCTAACCACCACACTATAGAATCATTGGCCCAGTGACTATTTATCCAAAGAGTTGCTCTTTAACACTTGGCTCCTTGGTATGAGGCCTATATACTCATCACACCCTCCCTCTCAGGCTAGGACCCAAAGGCAAGTCTTCCTCCTGTCACAACCTCCATCCCAATAAAAGAAATTAATGTTTTTGTGTACCTTTCCCAGATGATGGAGTACCTGCAAGTCATAGGGCTGCAGAGAAAGGTACCATTTTGTGATCTGGGCATTCGTGTCCTTCATGAAGTTTAACCAATGGAGGTGGGCTGTAGTCTGCGGTGTGTAGAATGGAGTTCCTTAGAAGTATCTCTGGCCCATTTTACAGCCAGGGCTGCTTTCTTGATCAAGTAGCTTACCTCCAGAGGGAACAGCTTTCTACTCATGAATAGGATCAGATATTCTTTGTCCTCAACCTCTTGGGACAGCACAACTCCAAGGCCCACATCTGACATCTCTGTTTGTGGAATGGATTATTTCATGAAGTCAGGGTGGAAAAGAACTGGCCCCTAGATTAGCCGGTTCTTTAGACTTCTGAAGGCCCTGTCACCAGGCTCCATCCATTGCACCTTCCTTGGGGCTGGTGCCTTTCCACAGGTTGGTAAGAGGGGTGTCTACTGTGGTGAAGCCTGTAATAGCCAACCAAGCCTAGGAATCATAGAATAGTAGAAGATTAGGGTTGGAAGAGACCTCAGGATGTCATCTAGTCCAACCCCCTGCTCAAAGCAGGACTAACTAAATCATCCCAGCCAGGGCTTTGTCAAGCTGGCCCTTAAAAACCTCTAAGGATGGAGATTCCACCACCTCCCTAGGTAACCCATTCCCGTGCTTCACCACGCTCCTAGTGAAATAGTGTTTTCTAATATCCAACCTAGACCTCCCGCACTGCAACTTGATACCAATTTTCCTTGTTCTGTCATCTGCCACCACTGAGAACAGCCTAGTTGCATCCTCTTTGTAACCCTCCCTTCATGTAGTTGAAGGCTGCTGTCAAATCCCACTTCAGTCTTCTCTTCTGCAGACTAAACAATCCCAGTTCCCTCAGGCTCTCCTCATAAGGCATGTGCCCCAGCCTGCTAATCATTTTTACTGCCCTCTGCTGGACTCTCTCCAATTTGTCCACATACCTTCTGTAGTGGGGGCCCCAAAACTGGATGCAATACTCCAGATGTAGCCTCACCAGTGCCAAATAGAGGGGAATAATCACTTCTCTCGATCTGCTGGCAATGGTTCTACTAATGCAGCCCAATATGCTGTTAGCCTTCTTGGCAACAAGGGCACACTGCTGAATCGTATCCAGCTTCTCCTCCACTGTAATCCCCGGGTCCTTTTCTGAAAAACTGTTGCTTAGCCAGTCTGTCCCCAGCCTGTAGCGGTGCATGGGATTCTTCTGTCCTAAGGATTGCATTTGTCCTTGTTGAACCTCCTCAGATTTCTTTTGGCCCAATCCTCCAATTTGTCTTAAGTCACTCGGGATCCTATACCTACCCTCCAGCATATCTAACTCTCCCCACAGCTTAGTGTCATCCGCGAACTTGCTGAGGGTGCAATCTATCCCATTGTCCAGATCATTAATAAAGATGTTGAACAAAACTGGCCCCAGGACTGATCCCTGGGGCACTCTGCTTGACACCATTTGCCAACTAGACATCAAGTCGTTGATCACTACCCACTGAGCCTGATAATGTCATACCTGTGTTTTTTGGCTGACTACATCAGGCAATTTGCCAGCACTTGGTCCTTGTCTGCCAGGGGGTGCAGCCAGCTCTGCCCCATAGTGTATCTGAAGTACATCCCTGACAAATGCTACTTCAGACAGAGAGGTGTTCACTGTAAGCCTTGCCCTCTTGAGGGCTCAAACAATTGTGGTGGCATGTGGTCTTCCCAGTTACAGCTATAGGTGACTCTGTCATCAATGAATGTGGCTGTGTACTGATCACAGGGCCACAGAACCCAGTCAATCTGTACAGGGAGATTTTGGCAAACTAGTAAAGTGCCTGAAACCACTATGGCATATTGCTAAAAGCGGCCAAGTCAGCAGGCCATAAAGTATTAGCTGTCACAGTATGATGCTGATACTATGTGGGATACTTATTTTCAGAGAACCAGGAAGTACCAAGTGGTTTACAGAGCGAAAAATATTTTAAAGGTGAGTTGCTATGTTTTATGGTCCTACACTATCAATGGCTATTAGCAGAGTCATCCCTTGGGTACGGAAAATTGGGATGACTGCTCCAGGCCCTGCTCTTTGGGGGCCTGGCGGGCTGGTGCAATTGGCTGGCATGGTCAGTCCTGGAAGTGATGAGTTCGTCGCTTCTGCCCCAGGCCCCGCACGCTGCTAGGGACAGCCCTGCCTATTAGTCACCATAATCAGGGATGCAATCCCATGCTCTGTGTCCTTAAACTCTGATTGCCAGAAGTTGAAAGTGGACAATGGGGTGGATCGCTTGATAAAGTACCCTGTTCACTTCCTCCGAAGCATCTGGTACCAGCCATTGTCAGAAGACAGGATACTGGGCTAGATGGACCATTAGTCTGACTCAGCAAGGCTGTTCTTATGTTCTTACCCTCGTTATCATGCTGAGTAATGAAAACTGTTTAGCACTTAAATATATGATTAATTCAACTTAAATTTTTTTTTTTTGCAGTTCACCTTTAAGGAATAACTGAGCTCTTTTTGCACAGCAGTCTGAAAGTAAATAAACTAAGAAGGATAGTCCAGTAGGAATAAGCTGTGGAAGGTAACTAAAATTAAAGGTTTTAATTATAAATGGCCGAATCTACAGATTATGCTGGCCATTCTTCTGAAAAATTACATTGTTTGTGACACTGACACAGGCATCTCACTCTTTAGAGACTGTTTTACAAGTTCTGAGTCTACTTTCATATTGGCTTAACAATTAAGAAGAGCTTCTATCCTTAAAAAGACTTAATTTTAATTCAATTAAATTTTAAGGATAGAAGCTCTTCTTATTCTTGTTAAACCAATATGAAAGCTGGCTGGAGACTATTTTACAAACTGACATTGGAATCTCTCTGCCAATGTCAAAAATGTTATACTTTACAGGTAGATGGTTGTATGCCAGGATTAAGTTAAGAAGTGTCAATTGTAATTAAAAAAACCTCTTTGTTTAAGCAATCGTAACCTCTGTTTGGTATTTCCTGGCAGATACTGACCAGCTGGAGTTGGTGGGTTAAAGATCCAAAGCATTAACTGGCAGGAAATGATCTTCTAGCTGGTCCTTATGCCTGTTAATTTTTAAAATATTTTTATGGCTTAAGGAAAGACTCATTTTAAAAAGTAATTTCTGATGAAACTTAGTTGTTTCCATGGACACTCTGTTTATAGTCCCAGGCCCAGATTCTGAGTCAAGATCCACCCAGTGAGAGGTTGCTAGGGGTGGGGAACAAGTCAAGGAGCTGGTTTTAGGGATTCACAGGCTGACCTGGCCTTGGGCCCTAGCATAAATTAGAGCAGACTTAGGGCAGGTCTTCACTACGGGGGGGAGGGAGGGGTTTAAGATACGCAAATTCAGCTACGTGAATAGCGTAGCTGAATTCGACCTATCGGAGCCTACCCCACTGTGAGGACGGCGGCAAAATGGACCTCCGCGGCTCCCCATCGACGGTGCTTACTCCCACCTCTGCTGGTGGAGTAAGAGCGTCGATTTGGGGATCGATTGTCGCATCCCGACCAGACACGATAATTCGATCCCCGAGAGATCGATTTCTACCCGCCAATTCAGGCGGGTAGTGTAGACCTAGCCTTAGGCTGCTTTGCTTTATGTCAGCTTTTATCTCCAAGTAACAGGTATGGGTGGGGATCTGGGCAGCGAAGCAGGGTGTGAGTGAAAGTACTTTTGGGCTCAGAATCAGGAGGTGAATCTATTGGAGTCTGATGTTACCCCACCAACATAGTTTCTGCTGCTCATTGAGCTGGTTTTATTATGTTGACAGGAGAGCTCTCTCCTGTTGGCATAATGTGGCTACACAAGCCATTTTACAGCAGCACAGCTGTATTGGTACAGCTCTTAATTCTTAATTTCAATTTGTACTCTTTCCATTTATTTCTAAATTAAACTGAGATAGGATCTCCTTTTCAACAGGGTCATGATCAATTGAGCTCTAGACTTCCACAATCTCACACAAATACATCAGTATGCCAGTGCTGTGAAGGATTTCACTATTTCCTGGGACAGATACTTAAGGGAAAGTTCACAGCTGCTGAAAATCTATTTTTCCATGTTTATTTTTAAACATGACACAAAGTTGTGCTTATATGGTTAAAAGCTCTATCTTTACCCACTACCTCGATCCCTCTTCAGACTCACTATGTATTTTTAGGATCAAATCTTTCTAGGAGGCTTTCTCAGCTTGGCAATAAATATATCTCTGATATGAAGATAAACAAAGATTTGAGGAATTAAGATTTTATTTCTATTCATAGAATCCTCCAACATGCTGCTTCAGAATACTGATGTAAATCAGCCACTGTTGGTACTGTATTAAGAAGTCGAATTTTGTATCACTAATAGAATTACTTTGCAAGAATTATTTGATGGAAATTATCCATTTCAGCTAAGTATCACTCTTGTGTCTATGGAACTTCATGTGGATTTGGCAGGAAATCCTTTAATTTAACATTCTAATCTAAGACATGTGACCCAACATCTTAATGATAGGCTAAGACAGCTGTCAAACAAACTCTTAGGGAAACTTTTATCCTCAGTCTTTGATACCTGCAGGAGGTACTCAAGTAGTTTTTGTATGAAGCATGCAGACAGATTAATTGAAGCTTTTTTGCACTAGACCACAAACAGTTTTTGCAGATACTAATAGTTTGCATAGGCATAGCCTGTCTTGTTTGTTTGTCTGTTTTGGCTGGTAGATGCCCACTAGGTATTTCTTGTTGGACTAATCCCAAGTCTGTAGGGCTTTTTGAAACAGGAGACAAGATCCTATCAGATCCTGCTTTATATGTAAAACTTAGTGGACTGACTGCTGTTTTGGAATATCAGGTCTCCAGAGACTTTTGAATGAGGACTGGTAAAGCAGATGTCCCATAAGAAGCTCTCTGTCTTAAATAGTGGACAGCACAGAAGCTTTTGAGAATCACTGCATTAGTGTTTTCGGGACTACTCCTCTCCAGAACAATATATAAAGTTGCAGTCCCTGGAGAGATTGAGGACTCTGGGTGAGGAATTCATTCACATGAGCTGCCTATCCTAGGTAGGATACATCATGGTTACTGATACAATTTAGAAGTCCCTGCATTTGCACCATGCCAAAAGTTTGGAGGTCATTTGAGATATGAAGTCTTTGTGTACATTGTGGCCACTTGGACCTCAGAATCCTGAGGTTGACTAATGCCTTTGAAACTGATTATTGTTGTGTTAATCCCTCCTATCATGGACCTGTTTTATAGCATTTGGTTCTGGCAACTCCTTTTTATCTGTTGTTCAATTATCCGGATGCCAGCCTCAGTCAGAAAAGCTTTGTGTCTCTCAAACATGTGTTCCATTTGTTTCTAGGATGCTGAATCATTCTCTTGAACCCTAATGACTCCACCACCCTACTGGTGGGGTGGTCTGAACCTTGGATCTCTTCCTGGATAAGTTGGTAAGAGAACACACACGCTCCACTGTATAAATACATGGTCACCATTGTCAAGCATTTTGTGAAATTGGACAGTGCCAACACCAACTCAAAGGTAATATGGAATTAGTGATAGACATAGAGGTATGTGTCAAGCATAGGGTGCATCTGTGTCCACAATGTTCAAGGTTTATATTCTGCTCTCCTGTAAAAAGGAACCCCATTTTGAATTTTTCTCTGACCAAATAAGTGATGGGCCTCAGATGGGCCAGCTTTCTGCCTGTCTCCAGGACTGGTGCCCTAAAATCCAGAACTCAAAGAGTGGGTCAGCTCTTGCCAGATGCTTTCTGACCCACTCTGCCCATCTCCTTTCACTCCTGGAAAAGACAGACCTTAGTGAGGCCTTCCAGAAGAAGTTCACACTGCTTCTCAAAGATTCTGGCTCTTTAAAGCATTATCCTGCACTGAAAATATAGATACAAGGTAGGAAAGTAACATATCTGAGCGAACAAAATACCAATGAACTGAGAAGAGCCTTCCTTTAATTTTCTGTTGCTTTGCAAATGTGGAGCTGGTGAAAACTCCTTACCAGGTGTAAATACCTCAAGGAAGAATTTTTCACTAATCTCTGATGCAAGGGATTCTGGGAAACTGCCTAGGCTATAAAAGCCTAGATGTCACCTGAAGACCAGGTTTAGCTCTTGCTTTTCATTTGAGGAGGACTAAAGAGTCTCTTTTTTTTTTTTTTTTAAAGGGAGACATTAAGCACAAAACCCTTGTACAGCTGTGGAACAGCTCTCACAGCAGGGGCACAGGTATTTAGGTTGAGCTTATTCATTTGATTTGTTTTCTTTCTCACTTTGCAATAAACAGTTTTTCAGGACACTATCAAGATGCCAGCACTTTTATCACAGTATCCTTAATTTAAGTGTTCTACTCAGAGATTGAGTAGGATACATTGACACAATACTAGTGCCAACTAAAATTTAAAGACTGTTATCTGTTGTTGGATTGGATAGAGCCATCACTTCATTTATTGGGCAATGAATCTGAATTATTTATGCCAGATCCAAGCAGGGCAACCAGAGTGTTCACATGACAGATTGGGTAGCCATTCAATCACTTTGGTTCCTAATTATCCTTCAGTATTTTACCATATCTGATCATTACAAATTAAGCCATTGACTGCCACCACTTTTCTGTTTTGCAAAGGGAGGGTGCTTTCTGGAATGTAAAACAGCCTGCACGCTTGGTGATCAAGGAAAAGAAAATATACAAACAATAACATGCAATAAATTATTCTTACTTAGATTTTGCTCCCAACTGTAGGAGTCATAATTTAGATTGACCCTCTTACTCTCTTTTCTGCCAGTGATTAATCTAACTTCATTTTCCAACCCATACTGGCAAAAGTACCAGAATCATGTGTGGATGATTAATTATTATAGGTTTAATGCAAGGCACTGTGTACTCAGGGGGTTCTTTAACATATCAGTTCAAAATTTAAAGTTTTAAAGACTAAGATTGTGATGATTATATTAATTTTATATTCATTAGAACTATCCCCTTTTTATATTAAATTTTAATTTATTTTACCTCTTCCTTGAGGCAGATTTTTTGGTAGTAATGCTTCCTAACCATTTATAGGAGTTGCCAGAAGAAGCTGGAGGCTTTAGCAGCTGTGGAGGGGGCAAGTGGGCCTTTAACAATGGAGTAACAAGAAGTTTGGGACTGGGAGATAAGCCATTAGCTGCATATTTCCGCTAAAATAATCATCAATAAAATATCTAAGTGTCATTGAAGTGATGGTCATTAGACGTCAGTTTACACCACATTGAAACAGGATAATTACATCGCCGTCTGTCAGCAGAGTTTAAAAAAAAGTACCGTATCCATTTTACACTGTTTGTTTGAAGGTTTTTGTACATGATGGCTATAAACATAACTTTTTTATTAATTATTATTATTAAATGAAAGCTTAGATGCCAGAACACAATTCAGCAGGAAGGGGTGGATTGTGTTAGATATTCTGTGTGCTGGACTGTGAACTACACAAGGCCTTGATTTAATGCAAACATCAGAAATTGAGGCCACTTTTGCATAATCTGTGTTCCATGCATGTATGTTCTGTTGCATTCCCAGACCAGGGACAGTTTTAGAACTGGAATTTTAAGAAACTTGGTGCAAAATAACCAACACATCCATCTTGCCCCAGCCTCATTGCTGCTCAGTCCTTTTAGAGCATACACGACTTTGCTGCTGCAAACTAGAGATACCCCTGTTGATCCTTTCAGGAGACCCTCAATCCTTAAAGGGACAGAGTACAGGTAAATCTAACCCTCTTATTCCCTTATGAATGCTACATGTGCACTTTTGACACCTTCTGGAAAGGAAAAGAAATAATGCTGAAAAAGATATAGTGGTATTCATGACACATCTCTAAAAATAGGAAATCAAATTATGCACATGACAGTCTACTGTGGAATGTCTGTCTCCACTTGTGTCATTTAAATGAGATTTGTACCAACAGCTGTTTCATAGAATGGAAAAAACTAACTATAGTAACTGGCAAATTATGACTAAGACTTTGAAAAAAGCCTTCCTAAAATAAGGCTTCCAATCCAAGATTTTCAAAGGTATATAATTGCTGTCTGTTAGGCATCTAACATATTGTCTAAGGTTCTGCTAGTTACCTGTGCCATTTTCAGAAGGGGGAATAAGCATGAATCAGGTCTTATAGGCATATTTCTGGGGACAAACAAATTGTAAAAATTATACATCTAATGGGAAATAAGCAGAATTCTGAAAGATATGCTGGCATCTATCTTTAGCTTATTTGAATGGGAACAGCACTGAGCTCTGGGCACCTATGGGATTGGCATACAGGTGATGCCTCTTGGGGCAGTATAAATCCTGGTTCACGCCCAGTATCTTGTAACCCAATAGGGTGTGCAGACGGACTGGATATTTGCAGATATAGAAAATTAGGCAGGGTCAGCCAACGCTTACCTTTCCAGGAGCAGGACCACAGAATCTTCACCAAAATATTGTGCATAAATTTAGGTATTTATTAGGGACTGTCCACACAGCTAATTACTGTGTGGTCAGTCAGTGTGTGAACCTACAGTGCACCAGTTTGCTGTGCAGTAACATCCCATGAGGACACTGCTGCAGTCCAGTGAAAGACCCAGAGTATGGGTCGGCACACTGCAGTTTCAAGAAGTATTCTAAAAATTCCATCCCATAATCCTTATTTAGGCTCTCCATAAAGATTACAACTTAACTTTGGTGCTCATTTTTAAAAAAATTTGGCCTGTCGTTATGGGTGTAGTACAAAGGAGAGCTGTACAAACAGGGTCCTTTCTATTCAGATCTGGAGGATAAATCATGGCCCTCAGAGGGTGTAATGGAAAAATCTGAGGTGAATGTTCTGATTTCAAACAAATACCACTTTAATTTACTCCATAGTTTAATCTGTTGAAAAATTCTCACCATACATTGCTAAAGAAGCATTATTTTTATGCTGAAGTGAGACTTTTCTGGCAATAAATTCAATATATCCAGTATCTCTTCCAGTTTTCTTAACTAATCCTAATTAGGTAAGTGACTTAGTCTTTTTTTTTTAAATGGCATAACACCTAATAAATTAACCATATATTAAGCCACTTGGTCAAAGTTTTTTATTTTGTAGCTTAAACATTGTGGGCTTTTTTATTTATTTATTTTTTAAAAGCATACCTTTCTCTTCTGGGTGTTTTTTTTTTCATCACACCCACCAACTACAGTAAGATACTCATGTGGAAATTACATATTAGTTAAAATCTAATCCTCCCAAACACACTTGTAGGCAGAGAGAAATATCACATTGATATTTACTACAATGATAGACCTAGGCAGTCTCGCTGGAGCTGTGAAATTATTATCTATGAGTTGATAACCAAAAAGGGAGGTGATCATTTAAATTCCAACATGCACAAAGCCTTGCTCAGTGAAGGTCTCTTATAAATCAAATCAATGTCATAAACACCCCTAAACAACTGTATTCCATTATCTAAATGGGAAACAGAGCTGTTAATGGGTATCTAAGGACTGAAATCAATTTAGCTTATAGGCACTCAGCTGTTAGAACAGTTGTGAATGTGTCTGAATGTTAATAAACATTGATTAGTATTAATACCATACACATTTTGTAATGGGGCTAGAATGAAACTTTTAAATAATTGAATGGTGGGGCTTGCTGATGAAGGTTCAGTGTTCTTTATGCCCTTCATATTAATCTCTTCTAGGTTGTGCAGTGTTTACCATCAGCTTTATATCAGAGCACTAGCAGTGCTAGGTTTTGGAGACTTACTCCCAAAGGCACTCTTTACTTGTGATGCTGCTCTGAAGGATAATGTGTTGGGGCTGTGATAGGCAAACAACTTGGAACATCAGATTTATTTTTTTTTTTTTGAGCCCCAAGAAGAGCTCATAGAAAAGGAAATCACTAGTGGACACTCCAAATGATCCCATATATAATATAATATATATATTATAATAAAAAGAGGAATTATAGAATCTCTACATGTAAAAACAAAGTGTACAATGGAGGCAGCACTACTACTACCTTGTGTAATATGTAACAGGAAGTGATTGCTGAAAGCAACTGAACCAGTAAGGGGAATCACTTACCAGAATTAACATATTATTTTTCTCTGGTCAAACCCCTGTCACGCAGGTTCATTCAATAGTTTGTATGTCTTAAAAAGGCCATAGAAAAAGTCAGAATTAGAAACAGCTATAATTATTAGCAAAATTGCAGATTATCTCCTGGTTTATTAGTTCAGCTAAAGCCCTGCTGGAAAAGATCCTTAAAACCAACTGATCTAGCTCAGCTGAATTATCAGAGGATGAAAGGACTAATGTTTAAATAGTAATTACTGCAAATAAGAGTATTTTAACTTTAGGGTGTGTCTACACTTTGAGCTGGGGGTATGATTCCCTGCGCAAGGAACCATACCTCTGCTAGCACTCTCATTTAGCTAGCATGCTAAAAATAGCCACAGAGGCACAAGAAACAGGAAGAGCCACCAGAGTACATGCCTAGAGTCTTGGATGGGTATACACTTGGGATGGGTAATCCCTCTAGCTTCTTGCACTGTTGCGACTACATTCTATTTTTAACATAGTTAGCTAAATCCAGAGCTAGTGCATGTTTCCCTGAGCTGGGAATCAGACCTCCAGCTCAAAGTGTAGACATGCCCTTAGTTGCCAGACATCTTACTCTATTGCAGATGGATTTACTGTCTATCAATCAATGGAATGCATTTCCCCCTTCTTCTGTTATAATTATGTATAGCTGTATTACGATGGCAGTGCATACACAGTGAAAGAAAATTAGGAGAATTCTTGTGGCCATAGTAAGACAAAACTTACATTTTCAGCAAGTTAAGTTTGACATCTCCCTATTAAAAAATGGCCAAAATTTTCATATTTGGATAGCTAAAGTTAGGCACCTAAATAAAATGTCTTTCTTGCATTGGGGATGCTCCAAATTGTAGCCAATACTTGAGGAGGAGAAACCCCTCTTAGCATAAAGAATCATAGGAAGATCTCCCAGGTTTCTGCTTACAAAGGGAGCAGTAAAGATTAATTTTAACCCCTTTCTACCTAGCATATAGCTCAGGTATTATGAATCTAGTAGTAAAGTTTTCCAGATCCATAATATCTCCAACCATACTGTATTTCATGTTCAGCCCAGGGGCAGCTCCAGGCACCAGCACTCCAAGCGCGTGCCTGGGGCGGCAACCCGCGGGGTGTGTGGCCTGACAGTCGGTGTGAGGGTGGCAGTCAAGCTGCCTTCGGCGGGAGGTCCGCCGGTCCTGCAGCTTCGGCGGTAATTCGGCAGCGGGTACGCTGAAGGCACAGGACCGGTGGGCCTCCCATAGGCATGCCGCTGAATCCGTGTTACCAGCGGACCTCCCGCAGGCGTGCCGCCGAAGGCTGCCTCACTGCCATGTTTGGGGCAGTGAAATACATAGAGCCGCCCCTGGTTCAGCCTGTAGTCTTATAGCCAGGGCTAAATTTGGCCATGTGTTCTTGCTCCAGGCTATTACTAGTAGTATTTGTATTGCAGTAGGTCCCAGAGGCCCAATTCAGGATAGGGTCCTGTTGCTGTAGGTGACATACAGAAAACTAGGAAAACACAGTGCCTTGTATTGGTGCCAAACACAAATATTTCCCCTCTCCTCAGTGGCACAAAGTCATCTTACATGAGGCTGGAGCACAGGTATTGAACATGTGTTGCAAAGTGACTCATCAATACACCCATGGGAGTTATCACTTTGGTCTTGGTCTCCCTGTGATTTACATGATGTAGCATTGAATTTGCAAAGAAAGAAGACAGGAGACATAATTAACAAAGTGGAGCCACATTGCTGGGGTACCAATGCAAAGGCAGTAGAGGTGCAGAGCAAAGGGACAAGGAAAGGCCTCTTTGGATCTTGGGGAACTGCCAGTTTCTGAGACAGAACAGTATAGGTGAATTTCTGTAAGAATGTCTCCCCCACATCCCTCTCCTGTGGGTTTTACCTTTGATAGGAATGATCTGGGTCAGAATTGTCTTAGTGTAGCTAAAATTATGTGTTGTGGGGAAAGTACACTTGCCTAACCTTCCTTTCCCAGAAAGTGTGTCAGATTGATGTGGGTAACCTAATTAATATGAAAAATGGAAGAGAGAAATTGTGAGCAGAACTAGAGTTACAAAGTTACCTGCATTGATGCATGTCATGGCAATATATGAAGATGATAGCAGTAATTGTGGATACTTAGCATGGCTCTGCTGCTCTCATGACAAAACCAGTCATCTTCTCTGAAAGTTGAATGGATAGAAAGGTTGTTCATGGTCTGGGCCAGTTGGTGCCTTCACCCTGGGGACCACCATCTTCATGGTGTTTGTCTTCAATAAAAAGAGCACCTGAACACATGGAGAGCCTGCCAGATCTTGGATATACCCAGAGGGCTAGTACCACACACTAACAGGTTGCAGACTGATGCAGAAGTACCATGAGAGAGATGCATCATTTGCTTTTATATCCATTGTGAACAACTATTGCTGCTGTTCATTTAATAGAATTTTGGTGAAATAGATTATTCTACTTCAATATACTGATTATATTTCATATAAAGAGTTAATAAGAGTATTGAATTAAGGAACAGATGTTGGTGTAGGTAATTCAGCTGCTGCTCTTCTTCCAGGTCCCAGTAATAAATTATGACTTGGAAGAAGTTTTATTACTATAGATTTATTACTGCTGTCCTTATGGTGAAATTGGTGGTTAACAGTGAAGTAAGCTTAATTATTTCTGGATGCTATAATATTTAGAAGAGTTACATGAGGAAAGAGATGACAAAAGCTAAAAGCAAGCTTTTAGGAAGCCTGGTAATAAGACAAAACTTGAGGGGTAAAGAGGAAACAGACAACAAGAGGAGATACTAATTCAAAGAAAATAAGAGAACAGTAGAGGAGAGTGAAAGATAGAAAAGGTAGTGACACACTACTCATTGGCAGGAAAAGCAGCTTCAAACTTCAAACTGTTAGTACCTGTAGGGGAAGTTTAAATAATCTGATCTACATTGTGATTTTTTTTTAATTAAAATATTTTTTGAAAGACCACTAGGGGATAGGAGAAGGGAAGGGAGTCTCATATATCTTAGAATAACTTTCAAATAGACTTTTAGAGCACTTTTTAAAAAATATACATGCTGAGGATTCCAGAACTTGTTCTCCTATTGAGATTCAAAGCCTATAGCAAATTCAGCTTCATGCCCAAGCATTTCTATTATGGCATAATGGCAAGGACTTTAAAACGTTTCTGACTCTGGGGGGTTAAAGTTAATAATGGCCTCTGCAATGCTTCCAATGCATTTATAGTTTTTGATCTAGGATAGACATAGTTTAATTGTCTTTAAAAAAAAAGTTGAAATTTTTAGGATTTTTTTTGCTCAGCTACCAAGAACAACACTCACATGGATCATCTGTTGTTGAGCTCCTAAAAGAAATTAGAGGAAACATGTTATTTAATATATACATAGGCCAAGTTTATTTTTTCCAGATTGTTTTTAAACCAACAATTTTTGAAGTTGTAGTTTAAATAAGAGAATAAAGTAACTTAACATGCTATATTTCTGGTTGAAGGTTTTTATATTTCAAAATTATATAGTCCCTTCCTGCAAACTCTGTACAACACAATGCTATCACTATGTCTTTGTGTCGAAGCATAAATAATAGAGCCTACAATTTGAATTGATTTGCATTATTTAATAAGAACTGAAGATAAGATGGCCCTAGGGACATTGTTTTTGCATTCTTTATTGTATATTTGAAAATATTTTAAAAGAAAGACATGGAATAACCAAATGTAATTCTGATCTAAACTTCTCTGTGTAAAAGGAACTTCGATGCTGTCAGAAAAATATGCTTTTCTTTTGAGGAGCAAAATGAAAACCATTGATTAGGTTCTTATTTTTCTAATTTTCAAATGATTTGTTGTACTGTATACTTACCTTTTATATGCCTGATGGTAATTATACCATTTCAAGGTGCAATCCAGACCCATGAGGGGCTGTGTCACCACCTGCCCTGAAACCTTGAGAGCCTCACAATGTTTTGCTGCTGTATTCCCATCTGGGTCTCTCCAAACAGCCTGCCAGCATGCAGATTACACCCTCAGTGTCTGTGTATAGCTGCAACCTTCCAGCACACTCCAGTCACATTCAGGCTTCCACCAGCTTTGGTTAGCACACGGAGGATGACCCCAACATACCACATACCCAGCCAGTCCTGGATTTTCCCCCCAAAACATGTGATCTGTACTATCCAGCCCTCCCCTGGACAGTACTGGTATATTAGGTCCATTGCCCCTCGAAGGGGATAAAGATACAACAGTTTGTCACCTCAAATGGAATTACCCATGCAATTCACAACACTTTTTTAAATTAAGAAACAAAACAAGTTTATTTAATTAAGAGCTGTTTTAAGGAAGTACAAGTATTGAGGCATAAAATCAGAAATGGTTACAAGAAAAATAAAGAAAAAATGCTTTCTAAACTTAACAAACTAGACTTGGTTCAAGAAAGTCCCTTACCACATGTTCCAGTAATTTTGCTGAATAAACTCTCAGGCCTGGATCTGTTTCCAAGCTTCAACTTTTTTTTTTTTTGGTCCCTTCAGGTGAAAGATAGAGAGAACTTGGGGTATTTTTGTTCCTCATGTTTATAGTTGTTACCCTTTGAAATGCATTTTCCTGAAAGTGATCTCCTACATAAATTTCTTTCTAACTGTGACCAAAGAGACATTGACTCTGGTGGAGGATGTTTCATGCTCTTTCTTTTCACCTGCTTATGCTGAAACAAAGATTTGCCTTGTCTCTTGCCTTCCCTTCCTTCCATGCCAAATAATGGCCACTTGATAGGTGATGGCCCATCAGCTTTGACATCTGGGTAGAAGTGTCAGCTTGTCCTTTGACTTTAAGAAATAGGTTTACCCACTTCCTAGACTTGTCTGGTAAACACACTTCAGTCATGATTTCAGCTTATCTTCATAATTGTACATATAATGTTACTACATACATTTCACCATATTATTGACCAGCAAGTTATTAGTTTTCTAATAGATATATTGAAGCATAAGCTTTTGTGGGTGAATACCCACTTCTTCAGACGCATGACATGCGTATGACGAAGTGGATATTCACCCACGAAAGCTTATACTCCAATACATCTGGTAGTCTATAAGGACTCTTTGTTGCTTTTTACAGATCCAGACTAACATGGCTACCCCTCTGATAGTTTTCTAATGATACATTGCACAGGATATTTTGTACAAATATTAATAAAGTGGTGTGTAGGGTGTGAATATAGGGGTTCATTCTACCACAGTGGACTATCTTCCCTGGATTCAAGGTACTCCATCTGTTCTATCTCTGAAGTTTTTCTTATTACATCAAAGCAACAGAACCCCTGAAGATATTTTGTCATGATTCTCGTTCCTTGGGTTTGTGCACAAGGTAGAAGGAACTCCTCAAGCTCTAAGGATTTGTTTGATCCGTATGGGATAGAAGTGGGTTAAGGCACAGCCACTCCCTACTACACTGGTGGTATATGTCACCTTTAGGTCTAAAAGTCACATTTGGAACCTTCTAGTTAGCTCCAGATTTGAGCAGGACATAAAGGTTCAGCAAAGAAAAATCAGTAAATCATTAAACAAAATGGCTGAAAAATCAGTGCCTCAAAAAGTTAGAACAACATCTTTGAAAGGTAAAACTAGGCAAAAAAACCCAAGAAGGTTCCCTCCCAAACACAGGAGGGAGGTAGGTGACTGCAAATCCTACCACAGTTCTGTCCTCAGAGAAGCAGAATTACAAGGGAAGTAATTCCGTGTTATCTAAAGAAACCATCTTTGGAAGCTTTCAAAAGCCCTGGGTTTTTGATGTTTTGGAGAGGGAAGTTAGGCCTTCTTAGCTTACACTGATGATGATGCTGTGGCCAAGTGCCCTGTGTTGGGGGAAACTAAGCCCTTTGAAGTCAATCATTGATTTGAAAGTTTTGTAAATTGAGTGTTTCACTTCTTGGCTATGTTGGGGGAGGGGGGCTTTTGATAAGACACATATCTAAAGGAAGACAGAGTGACTCTTGACTCCTTCATCTTCTGTAGATAGGTTCTTGCTGGTATAGAGTAGATCCTATTCCATGTCTCTTGGTGGAACCTTGAGATCTGCAGCCAGGCAGCTGAGTGAACATTCACCCCTGAAACAGGGCTCTTGCCACCATATGCCTACATCACAGGACTCCTGAACCTGATGTTGTATCACAGCCAGACTTTCAGGCACTAGCTTTTTAAATTCCTGACATTTGTCCTATAAAAGAGATTCAATAAGGCAAATACATTTTTCCAGAGCTTGTACTTTTTGACCATGAAGGCTTGGTTATCTGAATCGTGAAAGGTAGCAGCTGCACACTGAACTTTGTTCAAGAAATCCCAGTACCAAAGCTCAGGGTTGTGGGGTATAGGTACCATGTGTTTACAACTGGCCTTTGTTCTGCCCATGGACACTACAGATCCTGAGTTCTCTGGTGAGTGGGTGGAGGACATATTTTTTGACCCCTTTCAAGTCAGAGCAGTGATCTTAAGTGTCCCCCATACCTTTCTTCACCTATTGGCCCAAAATAGGGTGAAAGGATACAGTAGCCCTACTGAACACGGTTTTGTGGACCAAGTACCTCTGGATTGTGGCCCCTAAAGAGACCTGTCTCAGATTCACTTGACTTAGCCCATCTTTCAAGAAACTTGCTCTCATGCAAATAGTTTCTAGCAGAAATGGAGATGAACATGATATTGATACCATAGGCTGGTGAAAAAGAAGTAGAAATCTTCAGGAACCACTCTTTTCTTAACCTAAACCCATGTGAGCTCTCTTAAACTAAGTAGGATTGGGCAGTGCTAACACTTCGCTAAGAGACTTGCAAGAAACAGCTAGGTACCTGGACCAATCCACATCTCTAAAGCCATATGACAATGTAGAGCCAGGGTCGTGTCAAAGTTTAAGAGTTGAAAAGGGCAGCATTAATTTCAGTGATTTGCAGGGGATGATGCAACACAGAGCAGCTGTCCCAAAGCTCTAGCTCTCTTCCCACCCTTACCTCCCCAAACTTCACCTTTGTGGAGTTCACACAGAGGGACTTCCATGTTTTCTAAGGAAGGAGATGAAACCACATAGGTTCCTTTGCCTCCCTTTACTTACTGACTGAACATTTGGGGCTGGTATTTGTCCCCCTCTTGTACTCTTCCCACCTAAAAACAAATGAAATGACTGGGTCCAAAGTTTGTAAAAGACTCTTAGATCCTTCTGTATGAAAGTAATAATATATAAATGTGAGTCAGTCTTATCAGTTTTCTTAAATACCACACATGGTTAATCATTCTCAGGACACAGTAGTGGTTTTATTTGTTTGTTGTTGTTCTGTCTTTGAGGGGAAAATGCTAATTTTTAATAATTTACAAGAAATTAACATGACAAAGTAATTTCATACTGCTTTTCTTTTTATTTTTATTTTTGTGTTTCCAAATGTAAATGGCTTAACAGGCTTGTAGAGACCAAGATGACCAGTATTCTGCATTCAGTATGAAGCACTTTGATCCCTGTTGGGTATGGACAGCTGGATGTTAGCATTTGCATTGTGCCTAAGAGCCATCATGTAAAAAAGACACACAAACGCACACACACATAAAGGCTGATTTTTTTTCATTATGCCCTTGAGCAGCACATCATTAACAAAACTTTGTCCAATTAGTTTATGCTGTGGAGCAAAATTCTACTATACTTTCTAAATTAGCAGAAAGGAAACTCATTTAAACCTGCTGTAAGTTTCAAGCTGGTATCTCTTAGGGTTTCTAACTTACAGGAATGTAATAACTGGCCTATTGTGCTATGCCCTAAAGCAACACAGCAGGGTTGAAACAGTATCTAATTAACCTCCTGCTAAACCTGAAATGTCAGGCAGGAATATCACCAAACCTAAAAGGTTTTTTAATACAGTAGACATGGATGGAACTAGTTGTTCTAGATTTTGAGTCAATTGCCCTGAAAGGAGACAGGTCACTAAGGGATAGGTACTTTGCATTTAAAACCTGGGACTTTGCCAAAAGGGAAATCTAAGGTCATCTATAATTTCAACCTATGTTTGTAATGGTTAGACAGAGACTAGTACCTGAAAATTACATTTTGCTTTTTTTTTTTTTAAAAAACTTGAATTAGTTTGCATGTAAAATGGTTTTCTATTGGGAAGCTGTCATCACTGTCCAGACTGTGCACATGATGATCATTCCAATTCATGTAAACGTAGAAAGGAAAACTTAATCACTTTGTGTAGCAATTCCAATTTGAACATTTTACTTATCTGCTTTATATTCTTGATACACAGCTGTTATACCTGGATATTATGCAGAAATTCATTAACAAATAAATTTCCCATATAGCTTAATAAAACAGAATCACAGGGAAAAAAAGCTTAGAAATTAAGATGCCCACACTGGGTCCATATGCTAAGCGAGGCAGTATGAAAAGCACCTCATATTATCTTGCACATATGCATCAGAGGATAGAGAACATAAACTTCAGTATTTTAATTACTTGTGCTCAAATTTGTAGTGCTATAATGCTGGAAAGATGATCGTGCTTCATTAACGGAAGGATTTTGGTCAGAGTCCAGTTACTCTGTGAACATGGAGAGGCAGGTGTACTCTACACCTGAAATAGTAGTTCCATTTTATGCTATTTGTGAACTATAAAATTCTTGTTAGAATGCTTTTGTTGCTGTGTTAGCAGTGCAATGAAGAGAGAGGAAAGTTCACTAGGGGCTCAACTCTGAACATAAAGTTACCTCTCCAGGTAGCATTTTATTGCAGGGTTTGAGATTTTTAACACAAGTTTGGCTAAATAACTGCATTCCTTCAATGCACTTTTACAAGCAGGAAATTCCAAATCCCTTCCTCAGAAAGCACAAACCATACCAGTAGCTCTCGTGTTTCCCTCAAACTCTGTGCTCTGGCTTCTGGTACAACTCCTTGTTCCCTCCCCTCACTGTAGCACCATACCCATATTTTAAGGTTTTTAGCTTAAATAGTAGGATGACCATATTTCTCAAAGGGAAAACAGGACACTGGGCCCCCCACCCCACCACCAGGGCTGGCCAGAGCCACTCGCCCAAACCCCGCTCTGTGAGGCTGTCATTGGAATCCTGCCTGTCCCCTGCACAAGACTGTGGTTGGTTGCTGGAACACTATTCACCCCCCCCTACCCCGGTGAGCCCTGCCTGCCCTCAGTGTGCTGGCACCCTATGTGCCCCTGCCAGAGCCCTGCCTCCCCCCTTGCATGGGGCTGGCATCATAGCTCATCCCCTCACACATTCCTCTGCACCTTTTGACAAAAGTGGGCATTTGTCCTGTTTGCTCTTGTCATCTGATTAAATCAGCAAGAGCGAATGAAACAAATGTCCACTTTTGCCAAAAAAGTTGGGATGACCAGGACAGGGATTAAAAAAGGGACTGTCCCAGCCAGAACAGGATGTATAACCATGACACCCTACTTCATGACACTTAGGGACATAGGATTGGAAGGGACCTCCTGGGACACCAATTTCAGTCCCCTGTCATTGCAGGCAACCATGTCATATAATTGCATTCATAAATTTATCAAGCTCTATCTTAACATTAATTAAGTGGTCCCGCCCCCCACTATTCCTATTGCCCTGCTGTTCCAAAACCTCACTCCTCTGATGCTTAGAAACCTTGTAATTTGCAGGTTAAATTTATTCATGGCCAGTTTATACTATTTGTTCGTGTGTTAACATTGTTCTTTCACTTAAATAGCTCCTCACGCTCCCTGCCATTTACACTGTATTTAATAGGGGGCAATCATCTCCTCTCTCAGCCTTCAGGTTGCTAAGCTAAACAAGACAAGCTCTTTTAGTTTCCTCATCCTAGTAGCTCTTCTCTGCACCTGTTCTAGTATGAATTCATCTTTCTTGAATGGGGTGACCAGAATTGTACATGGTATTCCAGATAATATCTTATCAGTGCTTATTACAATGGCATTAATACTTCTCTATCTCTTCTGGAAATATCTTGCCTTACATATGCTAGGACTGTATTTGCCTTTTTCAAGCCAGATCACACTGGTGGCTCAGAGTCATCTTTTGATTGACTAATACACCCAGCTCTTTTTCCTCTACTTCATTAGCTCCCAGTTAATAGTGCATTCCTGAGCTCTGGAAATTAACCGCTAAAATCTCAATCTCTTGGTTGACTAGGTTTGGTCACCTTCTGGGCATCCATGTGGGTGGGGCTGTAGGAAGTGCACACCCCCATCAGTGTTTGTAAGTCCTGAGGTCTAAGGAAACAGTGGGCAGGAGCTTGGACTGGGAGTGGTATGGTGATGTGGGAGTCTATTTCCAGTTCTGCTTACTGGTCTGCTGTATGACCTTGGTCAATTCACTTTACCTCTTTGTGCCTTTTTTTCACCTCCCAGCCTTTCTACTCTGCTGTGTAGGTTGTTACACCATTCTTATCTCTGTAGTATCTGAGCACCTCCCAGCAGTGCATTAAATGACATAACTAACATCTGTCCCATGTTGTTTGTTCTCTCATCCTCTTCCCAGATGGAGAAATATGTATAGCTGAATGTCTTGTTTTGGTAGGGATTTTTTTTATTAAAAAAAACCCATGTTGCTAAGAGTTGGTCTACATTACTGCGGTAAATTGATGTAACTTACGCAACTTCAGTTACATGAATAATGTAACTGAAGTTGACATAGTTAGATTCACTTACCGTGGTGGCTACACTGCACTGTGTCAATGGGAGAGTGTCTCCCGTCAACTTCCCTTATGCTTCTTGGGGCAGTGGAGTACACAAATTGATGGGAGAGTGCTCTCCCATCGATTTAGCGTATCTTCACCAGACCTGCTAAATTGACACTCGCTGTATCGATTGCAGCAGAACTGATCTACTGGTAAGTGTAGACATGCCCTAAGTATCTGTTAGAGAAGGCCAGGTCAAAGTAGTATGCCTTGCATTTGGAGTGGACGATGGTGAGATCTGTCCTGTCTATTCAGACTGGAAACACCTCAGAGTGGGGATTATCTCTCACCGTGTGTTTGTATAATGCATAGCAGAATAGGGTCCCCACCTTGTTTTGGGTCTCTACTGTAATACTGTAACTAATAATATTTCTGATTCAATCACATACCATATTATGAAGCTGTTGGATTACTTGAAAAGTTCTGCTTAATTTTAGGCTCTATCTAGTAAAATACATGTGGGTCTCTGGGTTTAGCTCCTTTTAGTCATCTCAGTACCTACAGTAAATAAACTTTTACTATTTTTCTATGCATGAAAAGTTTTCATATCAGAAAATTAGAAAGATTAAAAGACAGCAGTTATTGTATGGTGTGTTACTTTCTATTTATCTGTATTGGCTCCACATGCAAGATAAGTTCCCATCATTTTTGTAATGAACTTTGATCTTTGTGGTTTGCTATCAGAACAATTCTGATTTAGGACATTTTGTTGTTCTAACTACAAATTAAAACTGCATAGATTAAGCTACGGGCATGCGATATGGGATCACAAGGAAATCTGGATTAGCTTCTCATCTTGATTTCTTGTTCCTGGGAAGAGACAAGAAGAGAAGTAAAGTTAGGATATTCTTCTGGTTGGGAGAGTTTGGGAGGAGATAGAGCCCTTGACCACTTCTGGTCAAATGAAAGTTCTCATTGACTGATTGCAGAAGGAAGCAACATCTAACATTACTGGAAGATGGGAAAGGTTTTTGTCACACCATGGGACTTTTGAGGGAGGATTAGCATGATCTGGAAAGAGAAAATGGATGGATTTCAGAGATGTACCAACCAGGGCTGATTGTGCCCCAAAGATCTGTATGTAAGGGGAATCTTTATTGCACAGATCACATCCATGTTTCATGAAAATGGGAGGAGAAAGAGAGGAAGCAATGAGAGGCAGCAACCTCCATGGCAGCATCTAGCTCTCTCCCAGAACCTGTGGCACAAAAAGGGGATGAGGGCTAAGGGGGAAGGAGTGCTGATGGGGATGTCCCTTTCAGTGTCTTGTGGAATGCGGGAGAGAAAGTAATTCAGTGCCAGGTTGTATTATCTCTCCCCTGTACGTGATGATGATCCCTCATTAAGGATTGTCCTGGAGTAGCTGCTGTCTGAGGAAGCCCCAACTCCATATCCAAACACACTGAAACTCAGCAGCTTGGCCCCAATTCCAGTTGTCATTTTTTAGTTCTCCTACACCTCTCAGTTTGGGCTGCACCTGAAAGCAAAAATATCTAAAGCAGAGCCGTTTTCTGGTATTTCCACCAGTATTTCCAGTTTCTGCCCCCCCCCCCAGTAAATTTAAGGTAATCTACTCAGCTCTTCTCTGACAGAGACCTCTCAGAACTCCAAACCCTTTGTGGTTTGTTCATCACTGGCAAAGACATAATCCTTTGCCACTGTTTCTGATGGGATATGTCATACATCAAGTTGCACTGCTCTGGTTGCCAAAAATGGCATGTGGCATGGCAGTCTGATAAAACAAATGGAACAGTAGCAAGGTGCACTTAAGATACAGCACTTTCTGGGTTATTTTCTATTAATTATGTAAGGTTTGCACATGTTGCCCAAAAAAGTTTGAAGTATTTTTATGAATCATGTAGAAGCTTTTAGAATTCCTAGATCTGTTTAGAAGTCATGGCAGCAGGCCAGCTGACTGTGTAAGTCCCATATGAAGATAGAGCAAGAGATGGGAACAGAAGAACATTGCAACTTAGAAGATATTTAAAGCCTTGCTAAAACTAGCATTTCCTTGCCAAATTTGATAGGGTATAGCTAATTTTAGCAAGTTTATTTCCCTATACTCTCCCTTATCATCCAGAGTATCACATGCCTTCTAAAGAGAAAGATCTTTTTATTTTCCAGTCTGAGTTCACCCTCAGCCCACACCATAATGATGAAATACAACGTAGAGAGTCATAAAAGTTTATGAATGCCATATTTGTTACTAGCTGAGGTTTTCTTTAGAAAATTCTCATTTCAGATTCCACTGGGCAAGATTGATCATAGCTGGGATTAAGGACACTCTGCAAGATATGTGCTAGTCTAGATAGATCCTTATAGTGTGCTCATCACAGTAATATCTGAGCTCCTTCCAATAGGACATTAAATGACGTGACTTCTAAAATCAGACCCATTTTCTCTCTTATTCTCATCCCAGGGGGAGAAGCATGCGCTGTGGATTGTCTTGTTTTGTAAATTTGTTTTTTGCGTGCGCGGGAGTGGGGCGAGATTCATTTTGTGATTTTTTTTCCTTTTTAAATATACACATTGCTATGTATGTGTTAGAGGCTGCAAGGTTAAAGAAATGCACCTCACACTTGGAGAAGAGATGGTGAGATTTGTGATAGTCCTTAGTTCTTGGGGGATTTTGTTCCAGAATTTTGGGTCAGCCTCTGTCTCCCACATTGATGAGTTTTACCCTTACTGCAGACAGTTCCGTTGTGCCAGAGGAGAGAAGATGTCGATCACAGTGTTCATCCCAATTCCTTAGGCAGTCTTTTAGATATCTTGGGCCAGAAATCCTGGACCATGAAGCACCTTGAACATAAAGTGTAAGACCTTGAACTTGATTTAAAATGTTATGGGGAAACCAATGACGAGAGCAAAAGGCAGGCCTGACAAGCTCACTCTAGCCTTTGTTGCTGAGGAGACACGCTGCAGCGTTTCTATACTTGTTGGAATTCTTAAGCATTGAAACTTTCATGCCCAAGTATACAGCATTACTGTAGCCCAACTGAGAGGTAACAAAATCATGAATAGCTGAGGCCAAGTCATCGTCTGCCAGGATGGGACAGAGTCTCCTAGCCACCTGGAGATGGTAGAAAGTGTAACTCATGAATGCTGCTAGGTGAGAGCTTAGTGTGAGTGAGGAATCCAAAGTAATTATGTAATTATTCTCTGTTGCTTAGCCTGATCAAGTACATTTAAGAGGCACAAAAACAGTGAAAGAGCGTACTGCCCACTAAATGTGTGGTGTAGGCCAATCAGCAACCTCACCATTTTTCCCAATTAATTTTACTATGGTACCGACTGAAAGAACACTGCACCCATTTTCCTTGGCCTTGTGCCCTAACAGTTCAGAAAAGAAGAAGCAATTTTCACAGTGAAAACACTAGTGCATTTCAAATACATCTGGGCCTATGTTGGTCATTCCCATCTTGCTGAAAAGTGAACCCACCACTTCTTTGTGACATTGGCAATATAACAACCCAAAAAGAAATAGTGCTGCAAGTAGATGCAGCCATGTATTCCATGTAGGTGTGTATGAGCCCATCACACTGGAGCCAGAGAACTTTGACTAGCAGTACCTGTAGGGGTGCTGCTTACATCCTATGGCCCACTTCGGCTCAGAGGCCCTCATATGATTGGCAGTCCCCTTCAGATCTGGCAAGTGAAACAATACCACAGCTCACATAGCCCAGGCCACAGACCATGGAGTTGAGGTCATTGCTGGGCCCAAAGGCCTCCTCGATGCTGGTGCATCCTTTGCCACCATTGTTGTCTTGGTGAGAGATCCCATTGTGAAGTTCGGTGCTGGCTTGGTGCTAATGCCTCTGCCTGTACCGGGTGGGAGTGTCTCACATGCAATACTGCCAGTGCTGATTCCCCATTTCTCTTTGGCACTGATGCTGCCCCTTCAGAGGGTGTCAGATGTATCTGACTGGTTGTTTTCCCCATTGGGGCTGGCTCCCCCATTGTCAGAGAACCTCCAGGACTCCTCAAGATCCAGGTCAGGATCGTCATTTCCCTCCTCATCAGATAGGTGCCAGAGATTGCACTGGTACCAAGATCAGCATCTGTCCCACAGTCAGGATAAGGGTGTGACGGGATCCCCCCGGGGTGCAGCCTGGGACTGTGGGACCGCTGTGCTCCCTGAACTCTCTCCAGCCTGGGTTGTCTCTCACAATGCCTTGCTAGTGACCAGCAGCAAGCCCCTCCAGGCACTGTGATCACAGCACAAAAGCATGTGGAGCCCCATACACCCAGCTAGATTGCATGAATGCTCCCAGGGCCACTCATGAATTACACAGAAAAAGGCACCAGAGTCAAATCCCTACAGCTCCCATCACTGTACCTCAGGAATATACTGTCTTGCACTGCTCAAGATGATACACATTATGCAAACTATTGAAAGTTAGCCAGCAAGTAAGCAAAGTTGCAGTCACAGTGGCTCCAGTTGTGGCTAGATGTATACAAAACTTTGTTTCATGTAGCAAGGAATGCATCTTTAAAGAAGCCAATTGGTCACATAATAGGAGTTGCTATGAAAAGGATATGAAGCACACTCTATGGCACAAAGTACCATTAGCTTTTTTTTTTTTGCTTTTTTTATCTGCCATTTTATTGCCAGGTATCCCAGGAATACATGCTAGTGCTATGTTCATGCCTGAGCATACTAACTGTTGTCAAAAACAATATTTCATTCATTAGGTCACTCCTGCTTTGAGGTACTCCTTTTAATTGCCAGTATACCTGATAACAAATCCAAAAAGGTAACAGCTGCAGTCATCTGCACATTATTCCTACCAATTCAGCTGTCATAATGGCTACAAAATTAGATATTCTTTTAGATTTCTTCACTCCAATCTCAAGGATGCAAAATGCTATCCCCACTCTACCTGATTTTCCATCTTTAGATTTGTCAATATATATTCAGCAATGGTGACTCCATTTAGCATGTATAAACTCAAACTTTATCTGTCATATAGGATGACTCTATCTTTCCAAGTATAAATTTTCTACCTCATAGCTACAGATTTTAATCTCTTCTAATCCTTCCTTTTCACTTAACTCTTTTACCTGCACTTTAACCCCAAAAGCATGATGGAGTTTACTGTGTCAGACTACATTTAGTCCACTTAATTCCCAACATTCCTCATATATTTGTCCAGTATTCTTATCTGTGCCATTTCCCTTAACTTTAGCCCGAAGTGTCAGATCTAACATTTTCATCCTTAAATCAAAAGGCATTTCTCTAGTTAGTAGCGATCTGCATTAGACATTGTGTTATTAAGAAATGCACCACATTCAGTCTGTAGTGCTTGAGCTTCAATTGACTAACTTTTTAAGCTCCTCTCCGAATGCAGAACTAAAGGCTTGACACCCATAACATATGGCTGATCTTATTAATGCTCTATATAGCATCATCACCAATTTTTTATCTGTCCAACCACTTAATCTCAGCAATACTTTTAAACAGATTAATCCTACCTTTCCTTTGTTTGTAATACTTTCTACATGACCCTTTCAAGTAAGTTTATTATCACACCACACCCCTGACTGAGTATCCTTTTAAGCAGATCCTCCACTTGAAGCATGCTTTGCCACTGCTGAGGGGCAAGACCCTTTTGGCCCAGTACTGTTCCTTCTCTTTGTTAGTCTCTGTGTGGGATCTGTAAACACCATCACAATGGCATATATTTACTACTTTTTAATATTGGACATTTTATATACAGCAGAAGTGGGGATGATTACAGAAAAAAAACACTATATGAATTGAAGGCAAAAGGGCTGTATACAAATCCTTGGTAATAATTTGACTATGTCATGGACAGAGCAGCTTTGCCTGAACAAACCCCACATCTGTAGTGGCATATTTCAATCAATAAGGAGAGAATAGCTCTTTCCAACAAACAAAATGTTTTTTTCTGGTCTTTTTTCTCACATAATACCTAGGGAAGTGAAATGAAAACAATTTCAAATAGTGAGATGTGGGCTTTTGTTACCTTCTGTACTTTTTTGAACACTTACCACAAAACATTTGCCAAGAGGAGCCGAATTATTTTTCTAATGACTGCAAACCACAAAATAGTGGATTTCCCTTAAAACTCTTCTACCTATCTTAATCTTTCATCTGTGATGCACAGTAAAAGTAACTAGGTTTAACTAAGGAGAGCAGCTGGCTCTATAGAATTGTTAGGAATTGTCCATAAATGAAACAATTCCTAAAAGATGTATATCACTAGTCATATTAAATCAGACCTCCACGTCCCTCGGCCTGCGCCGCTTCCAGCAGCTCCCAATGGCCTGGAGCAGTGAACCGCAGCCAGTGGGAGCTGTGATTGGCTGGATCTGTGGACACGGCAGGTAAACAAACCGGCCCGGCTTGCCAGGGGCTTTCCCTGCACAAGCGGTGTCCCAAGTTTGGGAAACACTGCCCTAATTGAAAATGAGTGGGTTTTGAATTATTATGTAAGATTGGTTTATACTACAGAGTTAGGTTGACCTAAGGCGGCTTACACTGACCTAATTATGTCAGTGTTCACACTACAGCCTTGCCTGGGGATGTAAGTGTTCTAGTACACCGACATAATAACTCCACCTCCACGAGAGGCATAGGGCTTATATTGGTGTAGTTAGGGCAATGCAGAGTCTAGACACTATGGTCTAGAGAGAGTGTAGACACTATGGTACTTATATTGGCATAGAGCCATGACATTGACAAGAAAGTCAGGCTGTCAACCTGGGGCTGATGGGGGCTCTAGCTAGAGCCTGGCTGCCCCCGAGTCTCCCCAGCTTCCCACTTGGAGCTGGGCTGCCCCCTGGGCCCCGGTTCCCCAGCCTGGCTGCTGCTCAAACTCCATGCTCTCTTTTGGCTGCAACCTGGGCTTCCTGCTCTCTGCCGGGCTGCGCCCTGGTGCTGCCCAGAAGCTCCTGGCTCCTCCACAGGAGCCCAGGAGTCTCCTGGACTTAGGGTACGGAGCTCCTTGCTGGTGGGGGCAGCTGGGCTCTCACATGCAGAGCTGTGTGTGGAGCTGAGAGCCTGGATGGTAATTACTACAGTGGTTGTAGGGTGACCTACCATAGCTTGACTAAAGTTTCTAGTGTAGAAATGCCCTTAGTTTACTACAGCATTTTGATGTCATGCATGATATAATAACAGTCACAGATGGAGAACATAAGACCATAAAAATGGTCATACTCATCTGCTTTCTTGATTTCTCTCAATTTAAGAAGAACAGGAGTACTTGTGGCACCTTAGAGACTAACAAATTTATTAGAGCATAAGCTTTCGTGGACTACAGCCCACTTCTTCGGATGCAAAGAAGTGGGCTGTAGTCCACGAAAGCTTATGCTCTAATAAATTTGTTAGTCTCTAAGGTGCCACAAGTACTCCTGTTCTTCTTTTTGCGGATACAGACTAACACGGCTGTTACTCTGAAAAAAATCTCTCAATTTAGATTATCCAAATCCACATATCCTGGGTTCTCACAAGCAAGGATCTTTCTTTCATTTTTTAATGTCCAAATTTCTCACTTCATCCTATTTAAAATTTGCTATGAGAATTTATTGGAGCTACCATGGAATTTTACAAGTGGCTCTGAAGTCAGAGAGCCATCACTTTTGCATTTTTAACAGTAGTTCATCCCTGACTTTGGAATCCATAATTTTAAAATATCACTACCAGTTCTTATAAGAAGTGCAATCCTTTTGACATTTTTGGGGTTGTTATAATCAGGGCTGGCTCCAGCATTTCTGCCGCCCCAAGCAAAAAAAAAAAAAGCCGCGATTGGCGGTGGCAGTTCAGCAGCAGGTCCTTCGCTCCTAAAGGGAGTGAGGGACCTGCCGCCCCTGAATTGCCACAGGTGCTGCCCCTCTCCCTTGGCCGCCCCAAGCACCTGCTTGTTAAGCTGGTGCCTGGAGCCAGCCCTGGTTATAATGAAGCAAGGGATGATACTCCCAGGGAATCCTTCGCATCTTACTGCTTACCAAACTGGAAATGTAGTATGAATGCTTTTAATTTATTTATTGGATTTATATACAGTATGTGACAAACAAACAATTGAGTCTCCGAACAAATGTGTGCAATTATACACTCACAGCATAACTTTAAAAAAGAAAGGGTAATGCTTCTGATGATCTATGCCTGAATTTATACAAATGTATGAAAACTTTGTTAACTTGCAAATCTAATGCTTTGTTGCAGAGGATGTTGGCAGGTGTGTGTTTATAAAAGCCTTCAACATAATACAACTGGGGAGTAATTCAGCAAAGATATATACAGTAACGCCTCGCTTAACGTTGTAGTTATGTTCCTGAAAAATGCAACGTTAACTGAAACGATGTTAAACGAATCCAATTTTCCCATAAGATTTAATGTAAATGCGGGGGGCTAGGTTCCAAGGAAATTTTTTGGGAGCAGACAAAAGGCATTTTATACTGTATTGTACTATACTGTGGTTGGGAAGTGCCCCCGGCTTACCCCACACAGGCACAGCCCACTGCAGGCAAGAACGCTAGGAAGCACCTTTGCAGCAGCAGTAGCAGCTTCCCCGGAGAAGAACAGGTGCTGACTTTGCCGGGAATGCTCCAGGCCGCCTCTTCCCGTCCCCGCTCCACTCCAGGCCCACCTCTTCCCACCCCGACTCCACCTCCTCTCCGGAGCATGCTGCATCCCCGCTCCTTCCCCCCCATCCCCCGAAAGTCCTAAGCGCCGCCAAATGCTTTTCTGTGAGGGAGAGGAAGGAGTGGAGATGCGGCGCTTCCCCACTCCTCCCCCTCCCTACCAGCGCTTCGTGCTTAGGACTTTCTGGGAAGAAGGGGGAGGAGCGGAGACACGGCGCTTCCCCCACCTCCAAACAGCTGTTTGGCGGCACTTAGGAAGCGCTGGGAGGGAGGGGGAGGAGGTGGAGAAGAGGAACTTGTGCAATGCTCCCTGGTAAAGTTGCTGCTCTTCCACAGAATCTTATAAGCAGTGGACAGAGCAGGCAGCCAAACGACGTTATAAGGGAGCATTGCACAACTTTAAACCAGCATGTTCCCTAATTGAGCAGCGACGTAACTTTGAAACAACGTTAAGTGGGAGGACGTTAAGTGAGGAGTGACTGTATTAATGGATTATTTAGAAATCGGTCATAAAGAGAGATGTAACTAGGTAGTCTGCCCTTATTCTGAGACGGAGCACCTTTAAAAATAGGTATTTGGGCCTGGGAGAGGGGATTATCAGACACTGGTGGGAAGGGATTGGGTGACTGCCCGATGAGCACTTGATTCCTATAACCAGTGAAGGAATGGGGTGCAGAGTACAGAAAGCAGGTTGGCTCAGGTGGCAATTCCTAGAGTAGGAGGATGTCCAAGCAGATCGTCTGGGGAAGAGCTGCTAGGAACAGAGAGACTCTGGCAAGGAAGAACCTGGATCAGGGGAAATATGGTTTAGCTGTTGGATTTATGTTGAACTGTTTCTCTGCTGGGTTTTGCTGAAGATTATTGGTGTCTCTGATAAATGAAGTCCTGAGGAAAAGGGCCTGATCCAGACTCAGGGTGTGATGCTACTCCTTTGTGGGCTGGGGAAACAGATTAGCAACCTTCAGGAGAGATTGAGGAGTAATGTTGGGAAACACAATAGATGAGTTCACAGCATAGTGTTGTGAAGGGCCAGTTCTGGTCTGGGATGTATAGAAAACATAGAGGGATCTCTTCACACTGCATTGGTAAGAATGAACCTGTGATATAATACTGGAGACCGTTTTGGTGCCAACAGCTTTAAAAAGATATTAGTATGATAAAATAAACCTAAAGAATGGCAACTAGAGCAATGAAAGTATTTAAGAACAGTTTAAATAATTAAATTTGTTTAAATAAACAAAGTTAAGGAAGAAAGTGGTACCTTCATAGAAAAACATAAAAGGTAAATTATGCAAGCGAGGGAAATACTACTTAGATCTGATAAAACTAGTAACACAACAAGCAGTGAAGACAAATCCAGCTTGGAAAATAGGAAAGTCTTTTATGATGACATTAAGGACAAGCAGACAGCAGATCAGTTTGCTTAACACAGGAGTTAGAGGAAACTAAAAGCTATTCAAGTCAAGGCTAAATCCCATTATGTATAGTATAGACCGTTTCTCTTTTGATAAAGGAGCTGCTCCCAGCTCTGTAATCGCCGATTGTATAGTGTTCTGCTTTAACTGAAGATCTGACAAATTGTGGCACTTGTGAGCTTTTTTCTTATCTACAGTACTAATAGATTTAAAGTATCACTCTTAATATTTTCTGCACTGTATTGACAAAAAGTGTGCAGTACTTAAGTTCAATGTGAAAGCATACTTGTGTATGCATCAAACTGTTTCCATAGCACACATTAGCAATTTATGCACCATCCTTGAAGAAAACTTAGGGTTAACTTTATTAATCTGTTTCTGCACTCATCCATTATGTTCAGTGAAGAATGGCTTATGTTAAAACATTTCATTTTTGTTATATATGTATGTGTTCTGAATGTTTTGGAGGATGCCTCTGTCTGCTAGGCATTCACTTGGCATTCCTGGCCATAGACTAAAACCATGTCTCCACACTAACCCAATCCAGACTAGAAAAATATCATTATTTGTATAGTAAAATATGATGCTTTCAAAGTAATTCTTACCATATCTAAAGTTAATGAGAAATTCAGTGTCTCTCTCACCTAGCTTAGTTGAAATATGCTTCTCAAAACACCCTTTAATTAAATTTTACAGTGTTTTGCTTTTTAAGTCCTATTGCTATTGGCTGTTATGAAAATAGGATAAGCTTTAACTGTTGGAAGGAGAAAAATCAATTTTTTTCCTCCAAGAAAGCACCCTTTGGATGATAAGAATAGCGTATAAATTGCATGTTATACAGTATTTCTGTCTAATGGGAAGGAACACTGAAGCTGGCAAGATACAAGTAGGCACTTAGCCAAAGATGCCAGGTAACATGCTGTAGCCCAGCAGGTTTTCCATTTGGAGAAATTAATCCTTAGTCCTATTGATTTGGAGGAATAGAGGTTAGTGTGAGAACTGGATGAATCACTGTTTTATTTTTTGGTTACAGAAAGTCCCAAAAAAACCTGGGAAAAACATTCAGCTTGATCTGAAATGAACATTTTTGATAAATGTGTTTTGTTTTTCTGGATTTTGGTTGGGTCAAATGAAATGTTTCAGTCTGTTTCTGGGCATTTTAAACTTTGTTAAAATAAAAACAAATGAAATGAAGGGCTAGATCTCCAAATCACACAACATACTCATTAGCCAAGTGATTAGGGTACTCATGTGGGATATGGGAGACCCAAGTTCAAATCCCTGTTCCAATTATTGATACAAAGCTTTAACAGAAGAGATTGAGCCTGTACATGATGGTTTGGGGTCACTCCCCTGCAAGGAGGGAGACCTGGGTTCAATGCTGCAGAGCAAAGAATCAAACATGAATCTTCAACGTCCCAGGTAAATGACTTACTCTGTAGGTAAAGTCATTGGGTATGAGGGGCTGTGAGTGCTGCTGCTGCTAAATCCCTACGTGAATCTAGCCTGAATTATTTTGTCTGAAACTGTCAAATATGAGAATAGTTTTAGTCAACCTGAAACTGCATTTTTTTTTGGCAAAGAAATTATTTGAACATTTTTTTAACTTGATCCTAGTCAGAATATAATCCACTGTGTTGAAAATGCAGCGTGTATTGAGTGAGACATGATAATCTCTTTAGGGGAGTTTTATCTCCTGGAAAACAACACATGCCAATGATATTTACTGCATTCCTAGTAAATGAAAAAGATTGATCTACTAAGTAAATTGTTTGGGGTAAGGGGTCAGTGTAGATGGAGCCTGGGGCGGAGCAGGGTGTTGAGCACCCCTGGGGCCCGGAGAAAGCCAATACCTGTGGCAGTCATAGAGCCTGAGTTTCTGCTTTATCTTCTTACAATTTAAATTTGTTACAGATTTACAGCTTAGATGTAGAGAAGACATATTTTCTAAAGAAGATGGCTCTGGGATTTCTCTCTTCTTCCCATCTTCCAATTACTTTGGGTGCTACTTTTTTAGAATATGAAGCAGAACTTCTCCTGAGCTAATAAGCTCCAGGACTTCTTGTTTTTATCCTCTGAGTTTTAGCCAATGAAATGGTTACTACCTACTTAACAACTATTATACTAAATGTATTATAATATGGAAATGTATTCTCCATCCTCTCAGCTCTGCACACTGGCTCCTATAAATCCTTCTGCTCTGATAGTCTATAGTCCTCCTCAGGACCATATGCCCATACAAATAAGGATGCATTGACTTCTTATCCCATCACCCCTCTGACCCCATATTCTCAATATCTACTCTCTGATGATCCTTGCCTCCTGATGAAGGTTTACTTGCCCCATTTACTTCTTAAACTAAGATTAATTCCTCCTTCAATTCCTCCTTCAAACTCCAGCTTCTACAAAACAACCCTCAAGGGATGGGCTCCGCATCACAGAGGGTCAAGCAATGTAAATTGTTGCAGCCTCTGTACACTAATTTACTCTGCTTTGGCACACGTAAGTGTGTAAAAATGTGGCAGAACTTTGCCTACTCTGTCCGCATCCATTGAGCTGGGACTCCCTGGAGCATGCCATGGAGGAGACACCTCCTGCCAGCTGTGAGCTGTAGACCTAGGCTCCCTTCTGTTAGCTCTTCAGGGAAGGGTCCATGCCAGTTTGTTTTCTGCAAAGAATCATGCCGATTGTGGCATAATATGAATATTAAATAATAATAATCCTGAGGCCAGTAACCAGTCAAAGCAGAGGGATTTACATAATCAATGTGTAGCTGTAACTGTGCAGTTATTATGCAAATACCCCTACTCTGGCTATATGGCCCTCAGCCAGTCAATATGACTGTTAGCATTCTATACTGTTAAAATACCAGTAATAATTGTATAAATAACTTCCTGACAGCTCTTGCCACTTGATGCCATTCAGGCCTAAGCAGAATACAAGCACTACTCTAACTCTACACAAATTCAAAGAGTATGGAGAATGAACTGGAAGTATTAGAACATAAGCCAAATTATGATTTAATTGGCATCACAGAGACTGGAATATTGGTATAGAGGGATATAGCTTGTTCATGAAGGCCAGGCAGAGTAAAAAGGGAGGATATGTTGCATTGTACATGAAGAATATATATACGCTAGTTTTGAGGTCCAGAAGGAAGTGGAAGGAAGACCAGTTGAGAGGTTCTGGGTAAAAGATAAAAGGAGTAAAAAATAGGGTGATGTCATAGTAGGGGTTTACTATAGATCACCAATTCAGGAAGAGGAGGAAGAAGAGTCATTTCTAGAATAAATAACAGAAATATCCAAAACACAAGACCTGGTAGTAATGGGAGAACTTTAACTATCCAGACTTTTCTGTTGGAAAAGTAATATGGCAAAAAACAAAATTTCCAAAAAGTTCTTGGAATGTACTGGGGACAACTTTTTGTTTCAGGAAGTGGAGGCAGCAGTACTTAATTTGTAATGAAAGAGGTGCTGGGGCTCAAGCAATTTTTTTACTTTCAAATATGATGGGGCAAGCCCAGAGGTGCTGGGGCTATGAATTGCCAAGCTCAGAGGTGCTGGGGCTATGAACTGCAAAGCCTAGAGGTGCTGGGCTCAGTCCTGGTAAGCCCTGGCACAAATTAAGTACTGGGAGGAAATAACCAGGGGTACAGACTTGATTCTGACCAGCCGGGAGGAATTGGTTGCAAATCTGAAGGTGAAAGTGTGAAAGTGAGCATGAAATGATATATGTAATGATTCAAAGAAAGGAAGGAATGAGAGCAACATAATAAAGACAATGGTTTTCGAAAAAGCAGACTTTAACAAACTCAGAACTGGTAGGTAATGTTCCCTGAGAAAAAAATCTAAGAGAAAAAGGAGTTCAGGAGAGCTGGCAGTTTCTCAAGGAGACAATATTAAAAGTGCAACTGCATACTATCCCTTTGCAAAGGAAAGAAAAAGAAGCCAATCTGGCTACAGCAGGAGCTTTTTAATGAACTGAAAATCAAAAAGGAATCCTCCAAAAAGTGGGACAAATTGCTAAGGAGGAGTACAAAAGAATAGCACAAGTATGTAGGAATAAAAGCAGAAAGGCAAAGGCATAAAATGAGTTACACCTAGAAGTTACAACATAGAAGGAAATAAGAAGATTCATGGACTCAAGAGGTTCTTTAAATACTTTAGGAGCAAGAGAAAGAGAAAGGAAAGTGTAGGCCCTCAACTTATCAGGAAAGGAGAGCTAATAACTTATGACATCAAGAAAGCTGATGGGTTTAATGCCTATTTTGCTTCAGTTTTCACAAAAAAGGTTAATGGTGACCAGATACTCAAAACAATGAAGTGGGAAGGAATGAAAGCCAAAATGGGTGGGGGGGGGGAGTTAAAGTTAAAGAATATTTAGATAAATTAGATGTATTCAACTCAGAAGGGCTTGATGACATTCATGCTAGGGTACTTGAGGAAGTAACTGAAGCAATCTCAGAACTGTTAACTATTATTTTTGAGAACTCATCGAGGATGGGTGAGTTCCCAGAGAACTGAAGAAGGGCAAACTTAGTACCTATCTTTAAAAAAGGGAACAAAGAGGACCCAGGAAATTATAGACCAGTCAGCTTAACTTTGATACCTGGAAAGAATCTGGAACAAATCATTAAACAATCAATTTATAAGCACCCAGAAGATATTTGGATTATAAGAAATAGCCAGCAAGGACAACTCATGCCAAAACAACCTAATATCCTCCTTTAACAGGGTTACTGGCCTAGTGGAGAAGGGGGAAGCAGTAGATGTGATATATCTTGATTTTAATAAGGCTGTTGACACCATCCCATATGGTGTTCTCATAAGCAAATTAAGAAAATGTGGTCCAGAGGAAATTACTATAAGGTGGGTGCACAACTGTTTGAAAGACTGTGTTCAAAGAGTAGTCATCAATGGTTTGCTGTCAAAATGGGAAGACTTATCTTGTGGGGTCCGGCAGGCATCAGTCCTGAGTCCGGTACTAGTCAATATTTCATTAATTACTTGGATAGTGGAGTGGAAAGTATGCTTATAAAATGTGCAGATGACACTAAGCTAGGTTCTGTTGTAAGCACTTTGTTTGGAGGACAGCACTGGAATTCAAAATGACCTTGAAAAATTAAAAAATTGGTTTGAATTCAACAAGATGAAATTCAATAAAGACAAGTGCGAAGAACTTCATTTAGGAAAGGAAAAAATCCAATTCACAAGTACCAAATGGGGAATAACTGGCTAAGTGCTAGTACTGCTGAAAAAGGATCTGGGTGTTACTGGATCACAAACTGAATGAGTCAATGTGATGCATCTGTGAAAAAGGCTGGTATCATTCTGTATTGTATTAATAGGCGTGTCATATTTAACACACAGAGAGTAATTGCCCCACTCTACTTGGCACTGGTGAGACCTCCACTAGAATATTGTGTCCAATTCTGGGTGCCTCACTTCTGGAAAGATCTAGAAAAATTAGAGAGTCCAGAGGAGAGCAACAAAAATGATAAAAGGGTTAGAAAACGTCATCTATGAGGAAAGGTTAAAAAAAATGGGCATGTTTAGTCTTGAGAACTAGACTGAGGAGTTTTCAAATATGTTAAGGACTGTTATAAAGGGGACGGTGATCAATTGTTCTCCAAGTCTACTGAAGGTAGGTCAAGAAGTAATGGGCTTTATCTACAGCTAGGGAGATTTAGATTAGATATTAGGAAATTTTTTCTAACTATAGAGATAGTTACGCTCTTAAATAGGCTTCCAAAAGATATTGTGGAATCCCCAACATTGGGGGTTTTGACAGGTTGGACAAACACCTATCAGGCGTGGTCTATGTTTACTTGATCCTGCTACAGCACATGGAGCTGAACTTGATACCTTCTCAAGGTTCCTTCCAGCCCTAAGTTTCCATGATTCTAATGCTGTTTTCTTTTTTCAGCTGGTGGATCTATAGCTCCTGTACTTCCAGAACTACTACTGGTTACTTCATGGAGTTTTATTAAATGCTCGTGTAGTTGAGTTATATGAAAACTTTAGGACATCTGTGTGTAGTAGGTCTGAAAATGTTCTGCAGAGGCTCACATCCTTCATGCTAATCTTCAGTGCAACAGACTGAACTGTTACACTGGTGTAAATCAAAAGTAACTTCATTATCTTCAGTGGAGTTACTCTGGATTCAGAATGATGTAATTGAGGTCAAAACCTAGCCCAAACCCAAAGAAAGCCAGAAAGTTTATGAATAGACAGTTATGCTTTACAGCTGGACATCCTCATGAGCTGACAGTGTAGGTTAAAATTAGCATTTTCCATAATTTTTTTCCTTGTCCTCATGTCTGATCTTACATTTGTAAGATTTAGTCCTGTGAAGTTATAGGTACCAATATATGCCATAAGGTAAGAATACAACTCCAGGGCTAAAAATCTGACATCTAGGCAATAAAATTATTTACCGTTTAAAAACACAATCCAACTCATATTTAAAAGATACCATCCTAGATTTTTAGCTTGGCTAAGGGGCATACAAGGCAGCTCAGGAGAGGGTAATAGTACAAGAGTGGCCTTTGCGCTCACCCAATCTTGTGCTGTTTGCCAAGCCTATCTCCCAGCATAATTTACTGGAAACCTCGCCAAAGTTTCCCCAAATTATGCCAACTGTCAATTGCCCAAATAGTCACTATGGATCAGTGGGGTGGGCATACAGAGGCCCAAAACATGCCCTCTACATCAATGCCAAGGAAGAAAATTGGTACAGCAGCCTCTTTATCAAGTCAGTACTACTGCAGAACATCTTTACTGTTGTGATCATCCTCTGTCTGGCTATGCAGCCAGACTTCACTAGTGTGCGCTTGGATTTATTAATCTTAGCAAAATCCACCACCACCAGAACATAATTTGAATCATTTGGTATTGGTTGGCATTCTAGGCTCTTCTGGGACCAATTCGTTTTAATTGTATAATGCTGAATATTACATATGAGTGGTTACTGAATATTTTTCCCATTAAAACTTCCTGTGCTAACTGAAGTGGCAAATTTTGTTATATTTTCATGAATATAGATACTTTATTGCATGTTCTGTCAGAAAGGTAGCTGTTATACCAACAGAAAAGATCTGCACTAGCTTGTTTCTGAGTCAAATCTTATCCTCAGTATAAAAGGTTTACATCTGACATGGTTTAAAGGGGGAAGGAAAAATCCTCACCGTTGCAGTAGATGAACATTCCTGTGGCTCAATTTTAAAAACTAGCTCTTAGCAGATTTTATTGTCACTTGTATTGTTTTTCCTGTGGGAATTCTTGATTATGAGTTACCCTAGAGGCAAGTGTTTCAAATCAGTTAATATTTCTGTTTTGCTCTTGTAATTATGCTGCAACATACTAAATGGTCAGTATCCAGAATGGAGAGAGGTAAATAGTGGTGTCCCCCAGGGGTCTGTACTGGGCCAAGTGCTATTCAACATATTCATAAATGATCTGGAAAAAGGGGTAAACAGATGATACAAAACTACTGAAGATGGTTAAGTCCCAAGCAGACTGCGAAGAGCTACGAAAGGATCTCTCAAAACTGGGTGACTGGGCAACAAAATGGCAGATGAAATTCAATGCTGATAAATACAAAGTAATGCACATTGGAAAACAATCTCAACTATACATATAATATGATGGAATCTAAATTAGCTGTTATCACTCAAGAAAGAGATCTTGGAGTTATTGTGGATAGTTCTCTGAAAACATCCACTTAATGTGCAGCGGCAGTCAAAAAAGTGAACAGACTGTTGGGAATTATTAAGAAAGGGATAGATAACCTCATATTGCCTCTATATAAATCCAGGACTGCCGCCCCCACCGCGACCAGCAGGCTGCCCCCTGTGGCTTGCCGCCCCAGGCACGCGCTTGGTGCCCCTGGTTCTGTTCATTCCCTCTGGGGCACTTGGCACTGGCCATTGTTGGAAGACAGGATACTCGGCTAGATGGACCTTTGGTCTGACCCAGTATGGTCATTCTTATATAAAAGTCTTTCCATTCTAGAGTCCCCGTTGGCTATCTTGTGGCAAAGCAGCTCATGTTCTATTCCCATTCCCATTATGGACTTGGTTTTTCAGGGTTTTATAAGAACTTGACCATTTTAAAATCACATCAAATAGAAACCTAGCATACAATTTCTCAGTCACCTAGAAACATTTGTTTGTTCCTTTAAAATATCTTTCACTGGTTGGGTCATTTTTAATACTGCAGCACTGGAAAAGTGTTCTGGCAATTTAAGATGATTTCTTGTTATGTTGTTTAAAACAAACAGCCTCTTTCGCCCCGGCTCCCAAAACAAACAAACAAACTAAAAATCCAGCAAGTTTGCTTTAAATATTAAGATTCAATGTGATTAGGACTGGGAATTTACAACTATTGTTTTTATATTAAAACAGCTGATATTGTTCACCTGAAACAAGCAATGTACATGTGAATTCCTTATCTATTCAAGAACAAATTAATGTTTCATAATGAAGATTATGGACTCAATCCCGCACCCACTGAATTCAGTGAGAGTGATGCTGTTAACTTCAATGAGTACAGGACCAGTATTTACATGTATAACACATTATGTAAATTAGCTAAGTTTTTTCTATAGTGCTCACCACCACAGTAATAACATGATTATAGGCTGATTCTTTTTGTTTTTATGCATCAAAACTTCCACTGAAGTAAAGAACTTTGCTTGAGTAAGTCATGGGTATAATCCTGCTCCCATTATGATAGGAAATCTGATTTAGTTCAATGAGAGCAGAATTGGGCCTTAAATACTGAATTTGACCCTATAAACGCAGTGTGGATAGTGTATAGAAATCCTATTTATTTCATGGGGGAGGGGGGCGGGTTCATTAGTAAGAGCTGTCCTGCAACAGTTTAGCTAACATAACTTGAATGTAATCGATGTATGTATGAATGTAATCAACCAATTTAGGAGTGAGATTACTATGATGGGATTACTTGTGATAGTGGGAGAGCAGGGGTTGGCAGTGCTGAGGTCCCTTCTGGTTCATGTCTGATGTTCTTAAAATCTCATGATTCGGGGCTTCAGCCAGTCACCTGCAGGCAGGGGCAGCCCTAGACTAGCTGCCAGCAACTGGTGCCCTAGGCGAACCATGCAATCGGCACTCCCACCCCCAGGCTCCAAGGGCAGATCTAGGCTGAGGTTTTTGGTAAATTGGGAAACATTTTGCCCCTTTTTTCCTTTTAATCTTTTGTAAGCGTGTTTTTTTTTTTAAACAGAGGCTTAATTATTCGATTTGTCCGACCGTCTGTCAGTCCAACCAATGTTTCTGAGATCAGATAAAATAGAGACATGAAATTTTCAGAATAGATTTGTACACGACAGCTAGATGATATTTCAGTCTGATTTCAAATAAAAATGCATTAAAAATGTTAATTATAATTTTTATTATTACAAATCCAAAATCATCCATTATGCTATCCTGCTTTAACTGCCCTTACCACCACATCCAATATAGAAAGAAGTAAGAAAACTTGTTACTCGTACAAAGACATTATAACCCAACACCGGTTGTTTGGAAAACAATCCCCCTCCTCACGGTTACCTGCTTGGAATGTGACGTCATCACTTTCATAGTCTATTAAGCATTAATGCTGTTACTTTTCTTTTATGGTCCTTATTTATTACATGTGAACCAGTTATAACAAAGAAAAGTTCATAACTATACAACCTGATAATAACGCTAAGGTTTAATAACACTTAAAGATACTCACATTTTGGATTTATAATGCTGAAAGACATTATTCTTTATTCTTTGGCACCAAGAAACACAATTTTCCACAGTATTCGCTTGATTCTTAACTATCTACCTTTGATGTGTGTTAAAATGACCATTTGACATGCATCAACTCGTGATATCTCCGCTCTACATGAATTTCCGGCTAAGCGACCTTAATGTATATTTGAGTTAGGTGTCACTAGCATTGCAGTTCTTGCCGCTGGTGGATATGTTTAATTGTGGCTGAGTTATTGCTTCTCAAAATTGCGGAGTGGGTCATCTTGACCCTACATCGCAAATTGAAAAAAAAATTCGCTAAAATATTATTTATTTTTGCAGTAAACAAAAGATTTGACATATTAATAAATTCTCAAATGTAGAGAAATGAATTATAATTCATATTCCCAGGGCCGGCTCCAGCATTTTTGCCACCCCAAGCGGCGGGAAAAAAAACAAAACGCGATTGGCGGCATTTCGGTGGCAGCCGCTTTATTCTTCGGCGGCAGGTCCTTCCCTCCGAGAGGGACTGAGGGACCCATTCCCGAATTGCCGCCGAAGAGCCGGACGTGATTCCCCTTCCCATTGGCCGCCCCAAGCACCTGCTTGCTGTGCTGGTGCCTGGAGCCGGCCCTGCATATTCCCTCCATACGCGCACAGGAATTGAAATGATGACCTCTTTGTTATTTTATTTGTATTTTTTTTAATCATTTTCATTTTTTTTAATTTTATTTTTTCCCCTTGAATTTGGCGCCCCATTTAACTTGGCACCCTAGGCGACTGCCTAGTTCGCCTATATGGACGGGCCGCCCCTGCCTGCAGGAGTCACTAAGGAATTTCCCCATCCCTACCTTCCTCCAGTGTATTCTGGTTTCTTTTTTTCCTCTCCTTCCTGTGAACCATAAGATATGGCCACTGCTGGAAATGGCACACTGGATGGGGTGGGCTGGTGCTCTGTAGTGGCACCAAGTATTCTCTCTTTCAGGTGCTTGGTTGGCTGGTTGTTTCTCAGGATCCAACTGACCACCATTTGTGGGATCGGGAAGGAATTTTCCATCAGATTAGAGGGAAAGATTTTGCCCCCACCCTGCAATGTGGGGCACAGGGCACAGGTCACTTGCCAGGATCATCTGAATATCTTATTTAATCCATTTCTTGCCATTGCAGAGGCCTCAAATATTGGTGCAGCTCGGTCCCTCCTATTCTTTGCCTGTGGCACATAATAGTTTAGTCCCTGAGGGCTGTAATACATTGGTCTGATTTTCAGTTGTTGGGTTTAGTGTGCAGGTATTGGATGGTGTTCATGTCCTGTGATACACAGGTAGTCGACTATATGATGATCCCTTTTGGCCTTAAATTCTGACTCTATGACTCTGTTTGCTTTAGCATGTAGGCAGCCTGACATAATAGCTCCACACGGTGTGAACTGCCCTATGCATCTTAATAGGATGTTAACTGTTCCACCCCCCACAGAAGACTGTGTATACCAGAGGAAAAGAGCACAATTGGCCAAGTCCACCCATTCAAACATATACACCTCAGCAGCTGAGGTAAGTACTGAGGCCCCCCTCTGCTGCTACCACTGCCTCTCCAGGAGAGAGGCTGAGGGAATCCCTGCTGAGTGAGTGGACCTTCCAGAGTGAAGTCCAACCTAAATGGTAACAGAGGGTCCTGTGGCATCTTTAAGACTAACGGAAGTATTGGGAGCATAACCTTTCGTGGGTAAGAACCTCACTTCTTCAGATGTTTTTTACAGATTCAGACTAACACGGCTACCCCTCTGAACCTAAATGGTGTAGTCTTATGTTGCCTTAATCCTGCCCTGACCTAGGCCCTAGTAAGGGTTTGGTTCATTTCTCCCATTTTCTTTTTCTTCATTGCTTTGTAATAGGGAGGAAATTAATTTTTTAAAAGCTACAATAAAAGTAAAGAGGAGGGTTTATCATGACAAAAGCAAAAAATACTGAAATGGTCTAACTCTCTGTTACATCTGGGTATTGCAGCACATGGAACATTACTTTGATCCCTATTAATCGGACACCTATAAATAATAAAATGAGAAGGACATCATGGTCAGTGACATTCAGCTGATTTCTTCATCCTAAGTGTTCCCTAGTAACACTGCTCTACAGCCAAAATGCTTCTGAAATAAATGTAGTCAAACTTTACTAATTCTGGGTCACTGAGAATGAAAATGATGCTTAAAATTGTTGATTGGCTCTAGTTTTCAAGTTATGCTATTGGGTCAATATATACGACCTTTGACTTAGGAATGGTGGAGGATAAGTGAGTTATAAAGGGAAGGGATCTCACTTTAAACCAGAAATGACTAAAATACATCTTTGACTGGATCTATGAATAAATCTATGACTGGGTTTGAACACTACTTGCTTTTTAGGCAAAACAATGAATGATGCAATCTGAAGCTGGTATTGCGTTATACATGATATGAATTGCATCATGTTATTCCTAGAAGTCATGGATGATGCAATCATAGCGAAGCTTATGTCACTCTGCTGAACAAATTGCCCTATATCAGCTCTAGAAATCATACAGTGTCGTGCTCTCTTATTTGTCAGTGTTTGATTTTGCAAAGGGACACATTTCTGTTTAGCCAAAGTGAGCAGAGATGCCTCGTACTTGTGTGAACAGTGCAGATAACTTCTGCTATATTTGTGGTGAAGTGACTTTTGCATCACAAAAGCGCAGTATAACCACTATGGTTAAGAAAGCCTATCACCTTTATTTTGGCTGCGAAATTGCAGATCAGGACAAGAGGTGGGCCCTACACATATGTTGCAACACTTGTGCAACAAATCTTCGCCAGTGGTTGAATAGGAAAAGGAAATCTATGCCTTTTGCAGTGCCAATGATTTGGAGAGAGCCAACAGATCATACCAGCAATTGTTCCTTCTGCATGGTGCCTCCAGTTGGGAAAGGTGTGTCAAAGAAGAAAAAGTGGACTGTGCATTATCCAAACATTCCATCAGCAATATGCCCAGTACCCCATGGAGAAGGACTGCCGGTTACTGATGCACCAGAATCATTCTCACTTGAGTCAGACGAAGAAGAGGAAGAGGATGAAACTTCTGGTCCTGAACCATCAATGTCACAGGACCCACATTTTCTCCCATCCTCCTCCTCTGAACCACACCTCATAACACAAGGTGAACTGAATGACCTTGTCAGGGATTTGGAACTACCCAAGAGTAAGGCAGAGCTGTTGGGCTCCAGTCTACAGCAGTGGAATCTCCTGGCAGGTGATGTTAGGGTTTCCATGTTCCGTGACCATCAAAAGGATCTTGTCCCATTCTTCTTCATAGAAGGTGATCTTGTAGCCTGCAACAACATTGATGGTGTGATGGCAGCCCTCAACATCGTTCACGATCCAGATGAGTGGAGACTGTTCATTGGTTCAACAAAGACGAGTCTTAAAGCTGTTTTACTGCATAATGGCAATGTTTTGCCATCAATTCCAGTTGGTCATGCAGTCCATATGAAGGAAACCTATGACAACATGAAACAACTTTTGAGGTGCATAAACTATGACCAACATCAGTGGCAGGTTTGTGGCGATTTGAAGGTTGTTGCTCTCTTGCTTGGTCTGCAGACTGGATACACAAAGTACTGCTGTTTTCTCTGCGAATGGGATAGTCATGCAAGAGATTCCCACTACATCAAGAACGATTGGCCACTCCGACAGTCATTGGAGCCTGGGAGGAAAAGTGTTCAGCATCCACCACTTGTTGAATCAAGGAAGATTTTGTTACCACCCTTATACTTCAAGCTGGGTCTGATGAAGAACTTTGTCAAGGCCATTGACAAAACACAAGCAGCTTTCAAGTACCTCCATGGAAAATGTCCAAGGTTAAGTGAAGCTAAGATAAAGGAAGGTGTCTTTGTTGGTCCTCAGATTCGTGAACTTCTTTGAGATGATGCATTTGACCATGCACTGCGTGGCAAGGAAAAGACGGCATGGAAAGCCTTCCAGTTAGTGGCAATAAATTTTCTCGGAAACAACAAGGCAGACAACTACAGGTTGTTGGTGGAAAACCTCCTCAAGGCATACAAAAGCCTTGGTTGCAACATGTCACTAAAGATACATTTTTTGCACTCTCATCTAGATTTTTTTCCACCGAACTGCGGAGCAGTGAGCGACGAGCACGGCGAGTGATTTCACCAGGACATTGCAACAATGGAGAAATGCTATCAGGGCAAATGGAGTCCATCAAAGCTTGCCGACTATTGCTGGACAGTGACAAGAGATGCTCCATTTAATGAATACAAGAGACAAGCCAAGAAGTGCCGAGTAGATTCTGAATAGGACTAAACTATGTACATAATAGTTTTTTGCCTTTTGTTTCATAATAAATTTTATTTATATAACCCTTTTGCTGATTTTTAAAGTGTTACATAAACAGGACAGGTGAAATATTATCATGTAAAGCAACCATAAGCACATGAAAAGACCTAGGTTTACAACTTATGATTAAAACTCTACTATCTACACAATGTACATAGACATAAAATGTAAAAACTTAAATATCTTAGAAACAGTAGCCAATCAGTAGTTTTAATTGTCATATTTGAATTCAGCACATCAAAATACATAATAAATAGTACATTTTATCTCTGAAGCAGATGACTTCTCAAAAATTGTAGACCAGTGTAATGAGCCACTTTTGAGTCTGAGCAAATGCACAGATCCCCAAAATGCAAAAAAATCACTTCTTGAATTCCAAGATCTGTCAGACGAGTCATTGACTCTGAAGTGTTTTAAAATGTCTGAAATGATTCGACTTCATTAGGATTAAGTATTTTAAGGACTTCATGTTGCAAAGTATGTGAAATAATTTTAATCTTTGAAGATGAAAAGCAAGTAGTTTCTAACTTGAAGAGCTTTATTTTGAGTCTTCAGACAACTTACTTTTATTTCCTGCCATATAATTTGTGATCCATCATCATGAAAGACTGCAAAATATAAGGAAATGGAGTCTTAATTATTTTACAGATGGGAAATTGTAAACCCCATCCCTACTGTATCTGATTTGTCGATTTTAATAACTATTTCCAAAGGATATTTTATGTACTTCTGTACCAGATATGGGCTGGTCACAGAACTTGCTTATGCACACCAGATGTGTTCATAACACCCTTTAATGCTCTGCCAGCTATGACTCAGGTTAGCTTAAATAAGGTATTTTATGCACGTATCGCCTATGACTAAAAAGTATAATACAGTATAGCAGGGATCAGCAACCAAGGCGGCACATGGGCTGATTTTTAGTGGCACACTGCTGCCAGCTGGGGTCCTGGCAGCCGGCCCCGCTCAGCCCACTGCCGGCCTGGATTACAGAACCCCAGACCAGCAGTGGGATGAGCCGCTCAGCCCGCTGCCGGTCTGGGGTTCCGGCCACCAGCCCCCGGCCAGCCAGGGTCCCAGTTGCCAGCCCCACTCAGCCCGCTGCAGACCTGGATGGACGGAACCCAAGCCAGCAGCTGGGCTGAGTGGGGCCGGCAGCTGGGACCCCAGACCAGCAACGGGCTGAGCCACTCAGCCTGCTGCCAGTCTGGATCCTGGCTGCCGATCCCTTGCCAGCCAGGGTCCCCGCCGCCAGCCCCACTCAGCCCGTTGCCGGCCTGGATGGATGGAACCTGGGCTTGCAGCAGGCTGAGCAGGACTGGTGGCCAGGATCCCAGACCAGCAGTGGGCTGAGTGGGCTGAGCGGCAGTGGGCTGAGCAGTCTGGGGTCCTGGCTGCTGGCCCCTTGCCAGCTGAGGTCCTGGCCGCCGGCCCCGCTCAACCTGCTGCCGGCCGGAATGGATGGAACCCGGACTGGCAGCAGGCTGATCAGGGCCGGCGGCCAGGACCCTGGCTGGCAGGGGCTGGTGGACGGAACCCCAGACCAGTAGCGGGATCTGGGGTTCCGTCTGCTGCTCGCACTGCCGGTCTGGCATGCAAAACCTTAAATTAATGAAGACTTGGCACACCACTTCCCAAAGGTTGCTGACTCCTGCAGTATAACATTCTATTACAGATATCACCTCTGTTTTCTGCAAATGTTGATGGAGTTATTCAAAAGACTATTTTGCATTACAAATATTTATCAGCCAGCACTGTTGGATTGTTTTTGGGGGGGATGATCACTGAATGAATGACGTACGTTATAACATACCTAGAGGAATGCTTTTATGTACTTGATTTCTTTTATTAAACTTGAACTCTACCTCTTTTTCTTCTAGAAAATATGCATGTGCGTAAAATAAACCATTGGCAATAGCCACTTACCTGTAAGCACCCAAAACATATATTCAGTCAATTGGTAACTCTTTATATATGATACTTGGGAATGGGTATATTTATAACATATGCAATTCAACTATGGACATATGGTGGGGCATACAAATCCCACAGTAGCCAATCAGCCCCAGCACACTTCATGTGCAAGAGCTGTCAGGTGTAAAGGGGGTTCAGTCTCTGCAGTGAGGAAGTGGAAGAGGAAATATCTTCTGATTTTCATTGTGGGAAAAGAAAGGATGGTGGTGAGGCTATAGCAAAGATAGGGAAATGAATGTTTTGCATTCTATTTCCATTTCTGCAACAAGTTTCCTGTGTGATCTTGGGCAAGTTACTAACTTCCTTGAGGCTTACTTTCCCCATCTGTAAATATAGGATAATATGAGACAATTAATTTTTGTAAAGTACTTTGTAATGCTCATATAGAAGGCACATTAGATGTGTACAGATCTCTGTGGCACTGTCACTGGAAGGGCTCTGAGGTTCACTTTTTCTCAGTTGGAGACTGATTGGGAAGGAAAGTGGACTAGCAGCTCCCATGTTGCATGAGAAATCTTCATGGGGCTAGGAGCTGACTGAAATATGTGATCCTCCAGGACCTTCTTGTGCAAGGGTAGATCTGACACCAACTATTTGTTTGATTTGTTACCAACTATCAGGAACCTGTTGGGGATTGATAAGGCAAGCCACTGCAGCTGGGGCCTGCCTAAAAGGAAGAGGGCTGAAAGCTGAACCCACTAGTGACTAATGCTTTCTTTTTAAGTATTTGTCTATTTTTGTACATTACTATACTAGCTGTTTCTATTGCTGTCCTTGCTAAGTCATCTTCCTTTTCACAGAAGCTGCAGTATTCTTTGTCTAAATGTATCTCTATATAGTTATGTGCAGCTTATTTCCTAAGGTCTAGAGGGTTTAACACGTACTCTGACTCAAAGTGTCTCATCCATAAAAATAGACAAAAACCTAACAGGAAAGTAGCAGTTACTAGTGGGCATAGCTGTAGGCTTTGCAAGAAGTGCCTAGAATTACAGCTTGTTAAACTATAGGTTGTTGCCTTGTAGCAAAGGTGCTATCCTTGCAGACGGCCTCATTGGATTGCAGGAGCACTGCCTCAGTTTCCCCCATGAAGTCTTCAGCACACTTTGGTTATTGATGTGGCTAGCCCTCCAGCCAAGTCACTGTGAGAATTCAACTCCTTTCAGAGTAGCAGAGTCCGCAAGTCAAAGTCCAACAAACACAAACCAGAAGAATCTTCTGCCAGTGCCAATTCAGTACCTGCTGTTTACTATGGCTCTAAGTGGCAGTGAACCCCAGTCTTTATGCTGCTTTCTTGCTCTTTGCTATAAGTTGTTCTGCTATAGTCACAAACCATACCATTCAAGATTTTTGTGGAAGCAGCTCATGTTACTGGAAGGCTCACATGCACATCCCTTAGGCTCAGTTCATGTGGGATAGTGGCTGGGGAGAAAAGAGGAAGAGGTGCCTTTTCTTTTCACATAACTTTTGAAAGTATTGTCCCTAGGTGATTGTGATTAGACAGTCATCATTGCTGGATCTACTGATACCATTCCCAAAAGTCAAGAATCAGAGGGGTAGCCGTGTTAGTCTGGATCTGTAAAAAGCGACAAAGAGACCTGTGGCATCTTATAGACTAACAGACATATTGGAGCATAAGCTTTCGTGGGTGAATACCCACTTCGTCAGTCGCATTCCCAAAAGTGTACTACTGTCATCTATGGCACTTCTGAGAATGAAATATCCCACTTGCCCACATCCAAAAATTGGTCGGTAAGCAAGATAGATTATCTGCTGGTTCTGAGACCCTCAAATCCATTCTGCTCATAAAAGCTCTAGGTTTCTTAGCTATTAAGACTAAGGTATTGGATTCTAACAAGTGGTATGTTCTGCTGTAACAAATACTTGCAAACTGAAGTATCTCCATTATAATGCTGGCTGTCTTCTGTAAGATGTGTTCTCCACATGGATTCCACTCTTGGTGTATAGACATCTGATTCTTTTGGCCAGCAGAGTCAATTGAAGCCATGCCTGGGCCTGAGGTGCCCTCCCACTCGAGGGCATAAAGGATGGAGCAGTCCCAATCACCCATTAGTACCTTTGCCAATACAGAATCCCATAGGAGCAGTACTTCAGAGTAGTAGATTCCATGACCCACCCTCTTTCCCCGTGTAAAAAACACATTTCAAGAACCAACTCACTCCAGGATAATACTGTTTGTTTTTTTTCCTCAAGTGATTGTCCACACAGATTCCACTCTTGATGGCTAACAAGCAGTTGTCTATTGCTTGGAGGTGGGCAACATGAGTCCTACTAAATTAGACCACAGATCAGCCTTACTAAAATTGTCCTCCAATCTGGAAATCTCTGTTAATTAATAGTGTCTTGTAAATGTGTTGTTTGAGCTCCATTTAGTGCTCTACACATCTTCTCAAACAGGCAGCAAAAGCTGCCTGAGCTCTTTTTATTATTTGTATTACAATAGCATCTAGTAATATGGCTGCAGAGCAAAGAAAAACCCATGGATGACCCACAGGGGTTACATTTGTAACTAGGGTCAAGCCAATGGCTTCACAATAACACACGTTACTAAAGTGATAGAGACACAAATTTAGGAAGAATCTCAATCCTTGAGCCAGTGGATAGAAATGTTTGGGCTCTAGGAAGAATGCAAGTATTGTTCAGTGTCATTCTTTCAATCTGCCAGTAACTAAAGAGAGAACTTTCAAAATGGTGAATGGAGATTTACAGTTTACATGCTCAAATCCCAGGAATGTTAATGGGAGCTTTTCTCCCTAACCTGCCTCCGTGCCCCCCACACACCACTTGTGCAGCTTTGAAGATGTAACTTTTAGTAGTATTAGCATTAGCCACATCACACATGTTCCTGTCTGTAGGGACAGCGATTCAGTCAAAGCCATCTAAATAATAGCTGGGTTCTATGGGGATAGAATAATAGGGCGCTGCAGGACTCATTTAAGTTACTTTAAATAGCAAAAGCTTTAGGAACAGATCTAGGCTGTTTCAGTTAAATAATTTCAATTTAAACATGTGGGCAAAACATAGTAAGCCTTTTTACCTACTTCAAATTAATGCCAATGCATAGAGATAGGAAGCAGGCCCAGACTGTAACCTCAGCACCCATAGGGAATGTAGACCTGTAATTAACCATCATTAGGTATCACTACTGCACAACTTAATTGCAGCTCAGAATGCATTTTTGTGGCAGTGTAAAGTACTTTATATATCTCATACAACAGCTTTGTACAGTTGCATTTCTAAATAAATCCACTTTATTACAAGAAGGCTTGGGTGGAGGGGATTGGGAAGTGTGAAGTTGTGTAAATATGAAACTTTATTAAGGAATAAAATTGTATGTCATTCAATGGGAATAGGGGCCATATGTTCCAGTTCTCGCACCCACATGGGAGTTTTGCCATTGATTTCCTGCAAGCAGGACTAAGCCTCTAGGATCTGCTATTCACTGACCACTCCTACCTGACCACTGACATTTATTTAAACCTTAAAATGGAGGCACCTCAAAGAGTCTGCCTCATGATTTTTGATCTCTTAAGGTTGGCAATATTGCAGATTTTCTAAAGAGCTGTGCATGCAACATGCTGAGCTCTTCAAAATCTGACTTCTATTTTGATATATAAATGGAAGGGGAATTCTTTTGAAAAACTAGCTCAACATCTCTCATAGTTCTTGTGAGGCTGATGTACCTTATCACCAACTCATACATAGGACTGTGCCTTCAAGCCCTCCATATCTGCCTTTTGTAGTAAGGGTCTTTTCGCCTACTGATCTAGTGCAATAGAAAAGTTGAAAAATCCAGTAGAGGACCTGATCCTACAGCTTTTACACACGTATGTAGACTATATTGAGACTACTTACATGAGTAAAAATTGCAGGATCAAGCCCATACATTCAATATTCAGTGATAGGAATGTAGTATGACATAACTATTTGAATAAGATTATATCAATTTAGTAATTAACCATGACGAAATATTACAATAAAATATTCATCCTACAAGAGAAAATATGTAAGAAAAAGTAGTATAATGGTAGAAAAACTAGAAATGCAAGGAAGTCATATGCACATAATTATTGTATGTGTTTTCTAGTTTAAGCAGGGTTTGCTATTTTGCCAAGAAATACCTGGCAGTAGATAGATGGTATCCATATGTGCCACACATTATGGGTGTACCTGTTGTGGTCCCTCACTCACAAGTGAGGAGGGAGGCCACTCCACCTCACTACTGTAGGCAACAATAGTCGGGCTCACTGGCCCCCATAGACGACTGGTGCCTCTCCAAACTGAGGACGGGGGCGCAATCTAAAAGGGAGGACACGTGACCACCTCACATGTCTTCTCTGCCCAGCGACACCCCCTGCACCCAGTCTGGGCCTTCCATGCTCTCCCCACCCCACGTTACCTGCGGGGAGGGGCGGCTCTGTTCTCCTTCTGCTGCACCTCCCACCCACCACAGCACATTTGGCTGTTCTCCCTGGCAGGTGGGCCCGGGCAGGGAGCAGGACAGAGCCGCTTCTCATGTGGCTGAAGCTGGCCACTCTGGGTCGCTGCTCTGTGCAGTTCAGCAGCTGCCTGAGATAGCCTGGCTGGGGCAGCAGTGATGGGCTGCCCTGGGTCTGGCTGCCAGGGACAGGGGCCGAGCGAGTTGGAAACATGCTGGAGCAGGTGGGGGGACTCCAGTTCACTCGGCCCCTGTCCCTGGTAGTTGGGCCCAGGTGGGGGCAGAAGGGACAGGCCGCCCTGCCACCCCACTCTCTCTCAAGTGGCTGCTGCACTGCACAGAGTGGCTGGCATAAAAAGTTGCTAGTTCCACCTCTTCCACTCTCTGCCTGAGCCCAGCTGCTGGGGGACGGAGGCAGGAGCAGTGGGAGGACAGAGCCCCTCCCCCCCAAAAAAGGCCAATATGAGGGAGCATTAACCCTGCATGCCCCCACATGCGTTGCCCCAGCTAGCCCCACTGGCCGAGGCAGAGCAACAAGCAGTCCTTAATCCTAAGCCTCCTGGCTGGAGCTGACAGCCATCAACAGTTACTGACCTTCTGGCCTAGGGGAAGTGTACAGCCAACCCCGAGTGTGGGGATGGCAACAGAGGAGGTACAGGGGCCCAGGCCCACCCCACTCCACCGAAGGCCTTGTTAGTGGCAGGTAATCCCATAATTAGGTCAGCAGAGAAACAAAAATACACTGCCTTGCTTCCTGCCAACACAGACAGACCAAAGTCTGGTTCTGCTGGGCTACTTCCTACCCAGCTCAGTCAGCTTTGTTCTCTTTGCCCCAGGCTCCATCTCACTGCTTCACAGTTGGATAGCGTCCTTTCAGGCAATTCCTCAGAGCCCTCCGCCTCTTCGGTCAGTAGGGTGCTCGTCTGCTCAGTTTCTCATCTGGGATCCCGCAGAGAGCTCAGTTCCCTAGAAGAGATGTCTGCCTATTCCAGCCCCAACTGAGCTACAGAGCCTTCACTTTTATACTTCCTGTCCTGCCCTGATACTTATGGCAAATGGGGCAGGGCAGGACAGGAAAATAGCCTCTCTAGTCCAGAGGGAGGCCACGCCACCTCACTACAATACCCTGCAGGACCTCCATTAGAAAATGTGTGAAATAGAGGGATATGAGATAAGATGCTGTACCATCTGGTACATTACCTTAATATAGGTTTTACCACTGCAGATCTCTTAAGTTACTGAAGATGTCACAGCTTTTCTGTCTCTGTTATGTTTGCATAAGGGTTATGTATACCCTCATTTGTTTAACTTTGTTGCCCATTTGGGACTGGACTGACAAAGCTTCAAGGAATATTGAGAGCTGTATTTTCTCTGAAATGTTCTGCCATGGCTGCTGCTACCAGATAAAGGGACAGGTTCCCTGTAGGTTTATGCTGGCATAATCCCTGGCAAAGACCACAACCTCATTTCCATGGAGGGATTATAGGGACTCAGCTCTGCTTGAAACATTTCTAACAGATTATCATAAATGGCTCCCTGAAATAGGAAATGGGATTTGATAATTTTCTAGCCATCTTTTATTTTACCTATCCATATATTTTGTCACTTTTATGAGGCAATGTACAGGTTATGTTGATAGAGTAAACTGGGCAAGATGAAACATTACAGCTTGTTCATTTACAGACATTTTATCATTTGGCTTTTTCAAAGAAGCAGAATTTTTTAAAAGAAAGTATATTTTTGGTGATAGCTGGGCTTCCTGGAAATATACATTCAGTCTTAACTCCTTCTTCAAAACTGTTAGTTTGCAGATTTCTCTTTAAATATAAACTTTTCCTAAATAAAGGTAAAAAAGTCTCCTGGCAAGTCTGTTACCACCAAGGTTTTCAGCCACATTGCCCTTTGACTTGCGTCACCTGTTTCTGACAGAATTTTAGGCACATACCTAACAAGGTTTTTTTCCAAGACAGTTTGTGTTCAGTCCTGTATCTCCTTTGTGGGCAACCCTGGTCTTGGCTGGACCTGCTCATTCTCTGGTTTCCTATCTCTTGGTAACCCCCATTTGGTGAGGTATTTTTGGGATTGGCTAGCTCATGTTTTCAAATTCCTTTCATTATCTTGTAGCATTTTATAAGTTTGTGACTAATTTAATGATAAATCCCTCCAAAGATAACTCTAAAGCATATTAAACAAAATGTAACCCATTTAAAACCACTTATTAAAAATAACAAATGCCAGTTTAAAAAACAGAAATTAATTGACTGGCTTGTGTATGTTAATTAGGAAGTGTTTCATGCAGCTTCTCCTTTCCTTTTGGTAAGCAGGAAAAAAACCATCAAAATTAGCAAGATCTTCTCCTCTATTTTCAGTATTTATAACAGAGTAAACCAATTTAAACAAAGAGTCAGCAGAGCTACACTAATGATCTTCCTCCGAGTGCAAGGGGAGATGAAACTGAGGTTAATGCCTTATTCCGCAAGAAGTAGGTGCTATTGTATGTATTGTCACACCTCTGTGTGGTACCAACTTCCCTCCCCCATCCCCCCTTGAAGGTTATTGGGGCTTTCCTGAAAAAGGATAATCCCTACCTTTGGTACTTAGAGTGGAAGAAACAATGAAACTTTCAAAAAAGCATTCTATATGACATACAACAGTAACACTTCTCAGATGTATAACAAATAAGGAGCAGTCTAGATATACAGTGCCTCATTCTCATTTGCACGAAGACCTCTATGCTGCCAGAGTAGTGTAAAATGGTATAGTGTAAATTTCTCCCCCAAATGGAAACAACCCAGAAGTCCCTGAATGTGGCTAATTGCTCAGTTTTATATATTGTGATTGCATCTATGCAGATGATCAAATCAAGTGTGTCAGTGTAAATGTCTTAACCATTTAACAGCTGTGGAAAGGGCATTATACAAGTCCATGAGACAACCAGGCAGTCTTGCTGATGGGGGCAGCCTGCAAATATGTGGCCTGCATCTTTTGATTGTGACTCCACACTTTGAAACTGCGTCCAAAGACCCCACTTATAGTCATCATCACCACTTCTGAAACAATCGAAGTATCCCAAAAATGGTATGAAAGGTCAAAACCAGACCTGGACTGTTGGATCTGTCATGAGATAGGCATTGGCTATGTTTGAAGGTTATTCTTGCCACCTACCACATTACCTGCAGGTGATATCAAGGTTCCTTAGCCAAATTGTCCAAATGGGAGTGACTTGAGCTGAGATGATGGCTCAGTGGATTAAATACATCTTGAAACAGGGATAGGTGTGATATGTCTTGCATCTAAAGGAGCAGATTCCACAAGGTGACTTGCACCTGATGTCAAGAGTGGGGATGTTGAACAGGACTGGCAACCCAGGCCAGGTTGATCAGTATCATGGTACCCGTTATATACATGGTTCCATTCAGCTGAGTATCTATTAGTCCTGGGGGTTGGGGTGGGGGCACACTGGGGAGCAATACTCTGCCATAAAATAGCATAAGACATGCCCACAGTTTCTTAATGTCTGCACATTGGCTCCCCAGGTAGAACCAGCTAATTTGCACTTTTTAGCCTTAACATTGAATTTCCTGGATTATGTCCATTTTAAAAAGGCTTAATGTTATCTTTAACAATTTTTGTGTGTGAGAATTTATTTTCTCATGTAACTTAAAAGACAAAAAGTTGCAATGAGGAAACTACAATGATTCCAAATGAGACACTCTGTAGTTTTATTGAAAAAATCTGTACTGCATGCTTGGAAAGTAGTATTTTGGTAATAAAGCAATACTCTTCTTTAAAAGGCAGTTTATACTTGTAAAAGTTACAGGATAATTTTTTTCAAATTTTGAGATAATTTTAATTCAAAATTAATTTTACTGCTTTTTTTAAATTTCGGGATGCATATTTTTCTCTAATACTGGTAATTCTGTATATTTTTCACTCAACATTTTAAAACGTAATTTAAAAAAAACCCTTTGTACACTGAAAGGAAGTGGTGCAGAACTGAGACCTTTAGCACCTAAGTTTCTATATTAAATGAAGTTTTATTGACCAATGACAAAGGCTAACCTAATAATAAGGGATTTTAATGAAACCATAGACAGCAGACGTGTACTTATAGCAGTATTATGGGAGACCAGAATACACCTTTCTGATAATCCGTGTAAATATGCTGTTTCACTGCAACCTCAATTATAGAGGCTTTTACAGATGACTGTGATTTTAAGAAAATTATGGCAGATCAGAATATTTTGAAACATGTGCCACCTCTTTTTCCATCCTCCCTCCTCTTGTTGTCAGCCTGCCACTTAGGTTCTAGTTTTCTTTTCATTGTACCTTAGCACCTGAGCTGTATTTCTTAAATGTTTGTTTTCTGAGTAAAATGCTGCCATCTTGAGGCTGTCTTAATTAAAATAAACAAACAACTTCTATTTTTTTTCTAGACTTCATGAAGTTTTCATATATGTGGATTTAAAAAAAATATTGAACAGATTATTCAGCTCAAAAGAAGCAGCTATTTTTATAGCCAATCAATTAATGGAAATATTACTTCATTTAACAGGTGTACACACTCATATGTCCGAATCCTGCAAAAACAAACACCTGTCAGGGATGTTCTACATAATACTTAGTCCTGCCTCAGTGCAGTCTTCAGGGGACTGGACTAGATGACCTATGGAGGTCCATTCCAATCCTACTTTTCTATGATTCTGGGTGCTTAACTTCATGCACATAAGCACATGTGCAAGTCTATGATGAATCAGGTACTGACAGATTCAGAATTTATACTGCCTGAGAAAAAATCACTGAGATAATCTTTAGGATGTCATACAAATGTATGTGAAAATTAAACCGGCAAATGTAATTTATTTCAGCAAACATTTCAGAAGAACTGCATTAAGCAGGCTACAGGGCATTCAGCACATCAACAATTACATTAACTTTCCTTTTCCTTCCTCACATTGCCCTGAAATTGCCCTGGCTAATTGTGCTTAGCAAAAAGGTCACATAATGCATCAGAAAGAAGCACAGCTGGAGTGAAGACTGGATCTATAAAAGCTCTGATAACATGGTAAATGTTTTTCATTTAAAATTTATGACATGGTTTCCTTTTAGTACTGTGTAACCCTGATGGTATACAATAATATAAATATAGGAATTTTCTATTTTTCCAAAGATTTTTGTTGAATGTGGCACACAGAAACCATCATACTCTCTCTATAAATATGATCTTATGCATGCCATCTATAAATAGATCAGGATTCCAAACAGCAAAAGAAATCCGTACCAGCTTGATCCTGAAGCATATTTATGGGCAAACACTAACCCAGATCATTCAATTAAAAGTATGTTAACTGTTTTTTTGGATTTAAAGTTGAAATATCATAAACTTAAAAAGTCAGACATTCAAATCATTGCTCCCACGGACATATTCAGTCACATTATATGTATTATGTTGTATTTTTTACTACTGTTTTATTAGTTAAATGTAAGCTTTTTTTGTATTATAGAATACCACAAAAATATTCAGGATAGCATGGGTGAGTTAATATTATGGAAATTACTTAATCTTTTGGGATTTCCTAAACTTTGTGTACCTGATATCGGGAACTGGAACATATCTCTTCCAGATATGACTTCCACGAGCCTCATGAGCAAGAGCCCCAAGATCACTGCTGAGTCTGTTTCCCCCATATAGTAGAGCAACATGTTTCTTCTGGATCCCGAGGTTAGTAATGTCATTGACATTTTCCTCTTTGTAATTAATTTTCACAACCCAAATCCAGTGAGAATAAACATTTTCAATTTGGTGAAAATGATGAACAGAGGAGTGGAGGGAGTTTAAATTAAATTCTTTGGCGATCTTCAGTTAAAGCTTTGGGGTCATTTCTCCTTTTCTCTTGTGTCAACTATGATAGGATAAGAGACTGATCTTGTGAAAACAGATATATGAAAGTTTGTGAGATTTAGGAGAGAAGATACTATGGTAATAGTGGCCATATCAGTGCCATAGATAGATTGATTAAAGGAATAAAAACTTCTTTGATCATCAATGACTTTCAATATGAGAAAAATCTCACTTAGAAAAGGAAAAGTCCTTGGCCAAAACTATTCTTGTGAAATGCCAGTCTTCTATTCCTTGTAATGATCATTTTACAAAATGTAATGCAGTCAGTTGCTGGGAATGAAGATAACTGAAAGTTGAAAGTAGACCAGTTCTCCTTCAACCCAACTATTGTCCTGTGTGAGTATATGAATATCTGTATATTCCCTACATAAGTACATTATTAACCAATATTTTTTTAAAAGTAACCCAGAGTCACTGTGTAAAAGTGTATATGCTGCCTAGATGCCCAAATGCAATTTCAATAATTTCACATGAAAATAAAGAGTTAGGTGACAGTCATTTGCAGGAACAGTCACTGTAATTTCATGGGAATATGTAAGCACATGACTGCCCATACATTTTGCAGATAGACCTCATATGACTTTCTAAAAGAGCCTGTATGGTCTTCTATGTAATGTGCATAAATACACTGTACAGAATATATTTTAATGTATATTAGAGCCAAATTCTGCTCTTATTTACACCTCTGTGAATCTGGAATAACTCCATTGTTATTGGAGTTACTGTTGATCAGGCCTGCACAACATGCGGCCTGCGTGGGCTCACTGTGCAGCCCGCGGCGGGTGAGTAGGCAAGCAGCAGGTGAGGGAGGGGGGCTGAGGAGGCGAGCGGGTGGGCAGTGGCAGGGGGTGAGTAGGCGGGCGGGCAGTGGCGGTGGGGCAGGTGAGCCGGCAGGGGGGAGGGACTGAGGAGGCAAGCAGGCGGGCAGTAGCGGGGGGTGAGTAGGCGAGCCGGGGGGCTGAGGAGGTGAGCAGGCGGGCAGTGGGGGGGGGCAGGTGAGCCGGCGGCAGGGGAGGAGGCGGTTGAGGAGGCGAGCAGGCGGGCAGTGGCAGGGGGTGAGTAGGTGAGCGGGAGGGGAGCGTGGGCTGAGGAGGCAAGCGGGCAGACAGTGGCAGGGTTGCAGCTGTCTGGAGGTGCCTGCCTTCCACGCCTTCCTCATTCACACCTCATTCATTCAACAGGGCAATTGATTACAAAGTGGGGGGAAGATCTTATTCTACTTCTAGCAAAAAGACAGTTTTCATTTACCTTAATTATACTACCTTAGGGGCTCACTATAACATATTACCAAGGTTCAATACCGCTGTTTCGGTGGGGCGGCGCTAGGGAAGGAGGGTTTGTTTCCTCTGTGTGGGCGACGCTGGGGGGGAGGTTGTTTTGGGGGGGCTGGGCAGCGCTGGGGGGGGCGTGTTTCAGCAGCGTTGGGGGGGTTGTTTCTGTGGGGCGGGCATCACTAAGGGGTGTTGTGTTTCAGGGGGGTTGGGTGGCGCTGGGGGGGGTGTTCGGCAGGGCCAGGGGGTTTCGGCCCTCAGCTGTTTTCTTTGGAGTAATATGGCCCTCGCCGCTTTACGAGTTGTGCAGGCTCTAGATTTACATTGATAATTGAAAGTAGAATATAGCTTTTTTCCTCCCCGCCTCTTACTCTTCCTGTTCAGCACAGGAGAGAAGGCAGCTTCTCATTCATCTCATCATTTTTTCTTTATCAATTTATTTTGTCCCTATCCTTTCCCTCTGACAGCTGCTGAAAAGATGCTTTGCCAAATAACCTCTTCCTAAGCTAGACCCAATTGCACTCAGATTTGCAGCCAGCCTGGGAACATTGCAAGAGAAATAATGTTATCAGCAAACAGTCTCCTAGGGTCCAGGTCACCTCTATGTTTAACTCGTGGACATAGATGCAAGCACAAAAACGGTTGGGTGGATGGTGAGGGAATCAGTAGTGTTATTTGGACTCACAAGTTGCAGGGGAGGGGCAACAAGCTAGCTTCACAGAAAAGCTTAGTTCTACTCTTCCCAAAGGTCTCCCCATTAACTCCACATCCTATATTTACCACAAAAAGGGGTGTGTGTGACTATTGTGCGTGTACATATGTGTATACCCAGTGATTTGTCCCCCATCCCGTTATTCTGTCCCCTTAATTCTCTCCCTATGTGTTTTGTTCCCCACCAGCCTGTGTTCTTTGTCCCTTCTGCATTCCCCCATGTTCTCTGTTTCTCTCACTCATCTTTTGGGTCCAGTCAGTATCTGCTCCTTTCCAAGCAGTACCTTCTTCCTTTCCATTGGGAAAGTCACTGGTGGGTGTCCTCTTCTTCCTTTCATAAGTTGCAGGCTTGTGGGGGCAAGAGGGAGGGACTCTTCCTCTAGGGTTACCATATTTTAAAAAAACAAAAAGAGGACACTCCACTCCCTGCCCCCGCCCCAACTCTGCTCTTTCCCCACCCCAGTCCCGCCCCAACCCCGCCCTTTCCCCAAAGTCCCCATCCCAACTCCACCCCCTCCCTTGAACACTCCGCCCCCTGCTCCTCCCCCTCCCCTGCTTCCCGCGAATCAAATGTTCGCGGGAAGCCTGAAACAGGCTGGCAGCAGGTAAGCTGGGGCTGGGGCTGTGGCAGTGGCGGTGGGGCGTGAGGAGGCACGGCCCAGTCTGGCTCCCCCGCCGAGCGGCTCTGGCCCTGGCGTCTCCGGCCCGGCTCGGCTTGGGCCCTGGGGTGCTGGCCCCGGTTCCGGCCGAGTGGCTCCAGCCCACCCCGGCCCCGGCAGCTCCAGCTTGGCTCGGGCCCCGGGGCATGAGCCCCGGCCGAGTGGCACTGGCTGGCGGCCGAGCACCCCCAACACCGGTCCCAGCGGCTCCGGCCCGGCTCAGCTCGGGCCCCAGTTCCGGCCGAGCGGCTCTGGCCCGGCTCCGGCCCCAGCCCTGGGTGAGTGGTGCCAGCTGAGCACCCCCAGCCCCGGTTCCAGCGGCTCTGGTCCGGCTTGGGCCCCAGTTCCAGCCGAGCGGCTCTGACCCGGCTCTGGCAGAGCGGCGCCGGCCGGCGGCCAAGCACCGCCGGCTCCAGCAGCTCCAGCTCCGGCCCCAGTGGCTCCAGCCCAGATCCAAGCCACACAACCCCTCCCTGTTTTCCCGGACATGTCCGGCTTTTTGGAATTTCCTCCCGGACGGGGATTTGAGGACCAAAAAGCCGGACATGCCAGGGAAAATCCGGATGTATGGTAACCCTACTTCCTCACTACCTCTGTGAGTATAACCAGCATGTAGGAAGTTTGACTTTTCCCTCTGATTTCCCCTGCTGGATCTGTATGGTGCTGCCTCTGCTCTGCCTGTCAGATTGTAAGCAGCTCTTATCCTCACTCGCCATCTATTAATAGACGCAACAGGGGATGGAAGCAAGAATGCTGAGCCCGCTGCTGCTGGAACTCATCCCCACTTGCCTCCCCTCCAACACAAGCTCAAAGTTGGGTGAGAAAAGACAGGGGTTGCAAAGTCTCACAAGTAATGTTATTTTGGCCCCTGCTGCAGACAGTTTTGCAATGATGTGAAAAGCTATGGCCTTCATGCAATTTTTTGGAAGTAAAACTAGAGAGAAAAATGCACCCCCAGCAATGCCCGGTAGCAGAAGCTTTAACTGAGATCTTATAAACCATGAGCTCTTGTCTCAGCTCTTCCACTGGCTGCTGTTAATATTTCTGTGCACTTAACCAACCTTATTATGAGCAATTTCATTCCTTTTCTGGTAATTGTCATACACCTACTGCACAGATAAGATAAACAAGAGCTTGCACAAAATCACTTCAGACAGAGCTCACGATAGAACTGAGCTCTCTAATATAATAGACCTAAATCTTTGCCACAGTCTTTTGAGAAGAATGTGTGAACGTAGGTGTTTAACTCTTACTAAGGCAGTGTGACTCTGTCACTGCCTACCTAGACCATATGTAGAGATTTATGACTCTGCTACTACTTCCACACTGAGAGAGCTTGTTCTCTATCTTCAGTGGTAAATGCTCATGCTTTTACATGCAGGGTCCCAGTCTCAACAGACTAACCAGACAGCATAGTTGTTACATTTGGACATGCTGTCTGTAACCACTAAACAACAATCTGCTCCAGTGCCAGGAGAAGAATCCTGGTGCTCAGTGTTCCACTGCTATCTTACAGATACTTTTGTAACCCACTAGCACTGTGTGTACTGTAGGGGATGGTTCACATATCAGATAACGTGCTTTCACTCTCTATGGCTCCTCTAGGTGGAGTGGATGAGGTTTGTACTATAGATCTGAATTTTGTGGATTCAAACCTTTCTAATGAGCCATGTGAGGGTAAAATACATTTATGTATAGAAATTAGTGTAAGGATGCTGAAATGACTTTACATTGCATAAATCACAGAGCTAAAAATATGATTTGATCTTTTAAAATCTGATGATTTTGGGACCAACTTCATGGTGTTTGGGGGTCTGACTCATTACTTTTGAACTTTTTGTGTTGACTACTTTTGTTGTCCCTCCCTGTCTGAAAATTGGGGGCAGGGAATGACCTTTGTGTCACCTTTGTAGTGGTACTTCCAATCATGGATAAATTAAAGAATGATTTACCCTTTCGAGAACCTGTTTACATGAACTGGTAATTTCACCCTTTGAGCACCTATTTGTGGGCTCAGCAAACGAAGTGCTCAGCAGTCTGACCCTAATATAGCCAAACATTTAAGCACATGTTTAACATTCAACATATAAGTAGCCCCACTCAAAGTTAAGCATTGCTTAAATTCTTTGCTGGATCAGGACCAGGGTTCTCATCACCCTGCAGGATAAACAGGTGATCTCTGTCAAATACACAGTTGTGATGAATGAGAGAGAAAAATAGAATAGCTTCATTTCTTTTAGCAGCCCAGAATTGCTTAGTCCTACCTTTAGCTCACCATGAACTACACGTATCCTGATCAAATTTGCAAAGAGATAACTTTTATAAATATCATACATTCAGAAAATTTGATTGCGGAATATCCAGTAAATCTTTAGCATCATAAACTAGGTGGGATAGATAATTCTTTCAGTGTCCAGGTAGCACATTTAATTGAATTTCTTGGATAGTTAGTTATTCAGCTTTTGGTTTTATGCCTTTTAATCTCAGCTAATATATGCAATAATCATTCAGAAATGCACTGCTAGTCATGTCTTCTTGCTTAAATTAAGGTAGTTAAGACTTCACAGCTGATCAGATTGCTTGATTACCCCATTATCTAATATTTCTGTCTCATCCCACTGCCACAGTAAACCTTCACATGGTGCTCTTCTTGCATGAAGCAATAGTGACATCCAGTGACTAAATATATATATTAATCACAAGCATCTCTGCCCCTTGACTTCTATGTATACCTCAGGACAAAAATTCCATAATTCAAACTTTATGGGTTTACAGCTTCTAATGGGCCAAATTCTCCTCTCAGCTACACCAGTGCAACCCCAATTGCCTAGCTGTGTAGATATTTAACAGTAAGCAACATTTAAAAATATTGCTTGAAGAATTACAATTACTTTATTCTCAATACAAATTTACTGGGGAAAAATCTGAAATACTGATAGATTATTATATCACCATTTTACTAAAGATCATAGGACCAAACTTGCTCTACCTGATCATAGATGATATATATGACCAGATTTGGATCTAATTTACACTGAAGTTAATAATTAAGTCATTTAACCTATGGTATTATTTGATATTTATATCTGGGAACAAAGAATGTAGGTCATACTTACAAGATGGGGGACTCTATCCTGGGAAATAGTGACTCTGAAAAAGATTTGAGGGTTATGGTGGATAATCATGTGAACATGAGCTCCCAGTGTGACACTGTGGCCAAAAGGACCAATGTGATTCTGGGATGCATAAACAGAGGAATCTCGAGTAGGAGTAGAAAGATTATTTTACCTCTGTATTTGGCACTGGTGTGGCTGCAACTAGAATACTGTGTCCAGTTCTGGCATCCGCAGTTCAAGAAGGATGTTGATTGGAGCGGGTTCAGAGAAGAGCTACGAGAATCAGGGGCGGCTCTATGTTTTTTGCTGCTCCAAGCATGGCAGGCAGGTGGCTTTCGGTAGCGCGCCTGTGGGCAGTCCGCGGGTCACACGGATTCGGCGGCATGCCTGCGGGAGGTCCGCCGGTGCCGCGCCATCGGCGTCCCCGCTGCCAAATTACCACTGAAGCTGCGGGACCGATGGACCTCCCGCAGGCACGCTGCCGAAAGCTGCCTGCCTGCCATCCTCACAGCGACTGGCAGGCTGCCCCCTGTGGCTTCCTGCCCCAGGCACGCGCTTGCTGCGCTGGTGCCTGGAACCACCCCTGATGAGAATGACCAAAGATAAGAAAACATGCTTTATAATGATACATCCTAGAGCTCACTCGATTTAACTTAATAAAGAAAAGGTTAAGAGGTGACTTGATTACTGTCTAAAAGTAACTACACAAGGAACAAATATTTAATAATGGACTCCTCAAACTAGCAGAGAAAGGTGAACCATGATCCAATAGCTAGAAGTTGAAGTTAGACTAACTCAGACCAGAAATAAGATGTAAATTTTTAACAGTAAAGGTAATTAACCATTTGAACAATTTACCAAGTTGTGGTTGATTCTTTGTCAATGGCAATTTTTAAATCAAGGTTGGATATTTTTCTAAAAGAGATGCTCTAGGAATTATTTCGGGGAAGTTGTATAGCCTGTGTTCTACAGGAGGTCAAACTAGATGAACACAATGATCTTTTCAGGCCTTAGAATCTATTAATTAAGGGGGCTTATATGAATTTGCAACAAAGCTTTACAGTCTTTGACGTTTATAGGATTCTGTCTTGAGCAGGCTGGGTCTTGTCTTCCATTAGTCAATGCTGTAAAAAGATGATCTGAGAATTCCATAGATCTTGCAAAGCCAGAGGGAACTCTGAAGAGTAACTGCTAGAAAGGTCCAGATTACCTGAGACAAATATCTATTTGTAAATAAGTAACAGAGCAATTTAAAAGAATATGTTAATTGGTATTTGGGTAAAGCATCCATCGTTAGGTTTCAATACTGATTCGTATGTTTCATATTTACTCTGCGTAATATTCTTTTGTTATGTGAAGTGGCCCCTGAATATTCCCACTGAGTTCCACCTCAAATGCTATTGAGTTTCAAGGACTTTCTGGAAAGCAGTGCCCATTGGGGCCACAAAAAATGTTTGGAGCTGAACTCTTTCCTTTCTGCAGCCAGTAGTGGTTATAGGGTCCTTCAATTTGTATTTGGAGTGATTTCTGGGCATCTGGTTTAGACTACAGAGTTAGGTTGATGTAAGGCAGTTTTCTGTAAGTGTCTACACTACAGCACTTCTCCCGCCAATGTAAGTCCCCTATTATGCTGACCTAATAACTCCACCTCCATAAGAGGTATAGCACTTAAGATGATGTAGTTAGGGCAACACAGTGTCTGTACAGACACTGCATTATTTACGTAATCTGTCAGCTCCACACCCTGCCCAGCTCCCTACAGGGAGCAACGTGGGGAACTGAAAACCCAGGCTCTCAGTACCTGGCAGCCGGGCTCCCAGCAGGGAGCTCTGTGGGGAGCTGAAAGCCCAGCCTCTCAACACCCAGCAGCTGGGTTCCCAGCACGGTGCTCTGTGGGGTTCTGAGAGCCCAGGCTCTCAGCCCCTTCATTGCCCCTCTTAAGTTGGCGCAAGTGTTCTTGGTGTGAATGCTAACCACCACAGATGGATAGTATGGATATGAAAAACTGCAGTAATTATTTCACTGGCTGTAAGTTGACCTAACATAGGTCGACTTAATTGTGTAGTGTAGACAAGGACTTAATTTATGGTTTGTCATAACTAGTTAGCTAAGTCAGGTAGCTCATTACCCAGTGTAATTAAGGGCTGATTCTGACCCCAGTATGGCACTTCAGCAATGTAGAGGGGCAGTAAATGATTTGCAATTCCTCCGCCCTCCCCATCAGAGGAGAAACATCGGGCCAGTGCAAGAGGCTATATGCTTTCCTCTCCTTGCAAACCTTGGACCAATAAAAGATGTTATCTCCTCCACTGTCTCTCTAATGGTTGTGTAAGATTATGTGTGGCTGCAGAGAACAATAGTCATTCTCCCTTTTGAAAGATGGGGTTCCGACTGCAGGCAGCAAAACAAACTGTGGCAGGCTGAATCTTTCAGCAGGCTCTCACTGCTGTGTTACGTAATGCTTAAATAATAATAATTATTAATCAGTCTTTCCATGTCTCAATAAGAACAACATCACAGATGTAAGTAGAAGTAGCAATAGCACTCAGCACAAGGGAGATTCTGGGCTTCATTAGCCATAATCTTCAAAAACCCATGTGATCGGGGGAGGTCCTGGAAAATTGGGAAAAGGCAAATATAGCGCCCATCTTTTAAAAAGGGAAGAAGGAGAATCCGGGGAATTACAGATCAGTCATCCTCACCTCAGTCCCCAGAAAAATCACACAGCAGGTCCTCAAGGAATCCATTTTGAAGCACTTGGAGGAGAGGAAGGTGATCAGGAACAGTCAACATGGATTCACCAAGGGCAAGTCATGCCTGACTAACCCTGATTGCCTTCTATGATGAGATAACTGGCTCTGTGGATATGGGGAAAGCAGTGGATGTGATATACCTTGACTTTAGCAAAGCTTTTGATACGGTCTTCCACAGTATTCTTGCCAGCAACTCAAAGAAGTATGGATTGGATGATGGACTATAAGGTGGATGGAAAACTGGCTAGACAAGGGGTAGTGATCAAGAGCTCGATGTCTAGTTGGCTGCCAGTATCAAGCGGAGTGCCCCAGGGGTCAGTCCTGGGGCCGGTTTTGTTCAAAATCTTCATTAATGATCTGGAAGATGGGATGTATTGCTCCCTCAGCAAGTTTGCGGATGATACTAGGTTGGGAGGAGAGGTAGATATGCTGGAGGGTAGGGATAGGATCCAGAGTGACCTAGACAAATTGGAGGATTGGGCCAAAAGAAATCTGATGAGGTTCAACAAGGACAAGTGCAGAGTCCTGCACTGAGGACAGAAGAATCTCATGCACTGCCACAGGCTGAGGACCGACTGGCTAAGCGGCAGTTCTGAATAAAAGGACCTAGGGATTACTGTGGACGAGAAGCCATTGTCCATCAATGGCTAATAGCCAGGATGGGCAGGGATGGTGTCCCTAGCCTCTGTTTGCCAGAAGCTGGGAATGAGTGACAGGGAATGGATCATTTGATGATTACCTGTCCTGTTCATTCCCTCTGCGGCACCTGGCATTGGCCACTGTTGGAAGGCAGGATACTGGGTTAGATGAACCTTTGGTCTGACCCAGTATGGCCGTTCTTAAGCTGGAGGCGAGTCAACAGTGTGCCCTTGTTGCCAAGAAGGTTTATGACATATTGGGCTGCATTAGTAGGAGTATTGCCAGCAGATCGAGGGAAATGATTATTCTCCACTATTTGGCACTAGTGAGGCCACATCTGGAGTACTGCGTCCAGTTTTGGGCCCCCCCACTACAGAAAGGATGTGGACAAATTGAAGAGAGTCCAGTGGAGGGCAACAAAAATGATTAGTGGTCTGGGGTACATGACTTATGAGGAGAGGTGAGGGAACTGGACTTATTTAGTCTGCAGAAGAGAAGAGTGAGGGGAGATTTGATAGCAGCCTTCAATTACCTGAAGAGGGTTCCAAAGAAGATGGAGCTAGGCTGTTCTCAGTGGTGGCAGATGATAGATTAAGGACCCATGGTCTCAAGTTGCAGTGGGGGAGGTCTAGGTTGGATATTAGGGATACGTCTATACTTACCTCTGGGTTCGGTGGTAAGCGATCGATCTTCTGGGATCGATTTATCGCGTCTTGTCTAGACGCGATAAATCAATCCCGGAAGTGCTCGCCATCGACACCGGTACTCCTGTTCCGCGAGAGGAGTACGCGGAGTCGACGGGGGAGCCTGCTTGCCGCGTGTGGACCCGCGGTAAGTACCTTGTAGTTCGAACTAAGATACTTCAACTTCAGCTATGTTATTCACATAGCTGAAGTTGCATATCTTAGTTCGAACTGGGGGGTTAGTGTGGACCAGCCCTAGGAAAACACTATTTCACTAGGAGGGTGGTGAAGTGTTACCTAGGGAGGTGGTGGAATTTCCATCTTTAAAGGTTTCTAAGGGCTGGCTTGACAAAGCCCTGGCTGGGATTATTTAGTTGGGGTCCTGCTTTGAGCAGCGGGTTGAACTTGATGACCTCCTGAGGTCTCTTCCAACCCTAATCTCTGACTCTATGCAGTGCAGCTAATAGGCAGCTGGGGAAAGGCTGCTGCAAGTTAGAGCAAGGTTAATTGCACAGTGGCTGCCAGAGGGTATGCAATGGTGCAAGTACACTGCTTAAGGAAAACCTTGCTCTCTGCTTTTGTCTATTAGTCCCATCCTCTTCAACTCTGTCTAACTCAACTTTTTCTTGTCTCTTCCTACTTGTCGCTCACTGTTTTCCGCCCCCCCTTAAAATATTTCCTACACCTACAATTCACTTCCCAAGCTAGCCTACCATTCCCCCTCCTTCCCCTTCAACTGTCTCTTTAAGACACTTCAAACAAAGCTACAAGTTGTACATTTCCCCACAGTGTACAACATCCCCTTTAATAGCTTATTAATGAGCAGAACACTTTCAAGTAGGGCTGTTGATTAATCACAGTTAACTCATGTGATTAACTCAGAAAAATTAATCAAATAAAAAAAATTTATTGCGATTAATTTAATCTCACTGTTAAACAACAGAATACCAATTGAAATTTATTAACTATTTGTGGATGTTTTTCTACATTTTCAAATATATTGATTTCAATTACAACACAGAATACAAAATGTACAGTGCACACTTTATATTATCACTTTTTATTACAAATATTTGCACTATAAAAATGATAAAAGAAATAGTATTTTTCAATTCAGCTCATACAAGTACTATAGTGCAATCTCTATTATGAAAGTACAACTTACAAATGTAGATTTTTTTGTTACATAACTGCACTCAAAAACAAAACAATGTAAAACTTTAGAACCTACACGTCCACTCAGTCCTACTTCTTGTTCAGCCAATCGCTAAGACAAACAAGTTCGTTTACATTTACAGAAGATAATGCTGCAATACATACAATGTCACCTGGCAACGAGAAGAGGCATTTGCATGGCACTTTTGTAGTCGGCATTGCAAGGCACTTACATGCCAGATATGCTAAACTTTCATATGCCCTTTGCTTTGGCCACCATTCCAGAGGACATACTTCTTTGCTGATGATGCTCCTTTAAAAAAATGTATTAATTAAATTTGTGACTGAACTCCTTGGGGGGAGAATTGTATGTCTCCTGCTGTTTTACCCCCATTCTGCTATATACTTCATGTTATAGCAGGATTCAGAGTAGCAGCCGTGTTAGTCTGTATCTGCAAAAAGAACAGGAGTCTCAGATGACGACCCAGCACACATTGTTTGTTTTAAGAACATTTTTACTGCAGATTTGACAAAACACAAAGAAGATACCAATGTGAGATAGTTACAGCACCTGACCCAAGGTTTAAGAATCTGACGTGCCTTCCAAAATCTGAGAGGGATGAGACGTGAAGCATGCTTTCAGAAGTTTTAAAAGAGCAACACTCCAAAGCGGAAACTACAGAACCTGAACCACCAAAAAAGAAAATCAACCTTTTGCTGGTGGCATCTGACTTAGATGATGAAAATGACCATGCGTTGGTCTGCACTGCTTTGGATTGTTATCGAGCAGAACCTGTCATCAACATGGGCGCATGTCCTCTGGAATGGTGGTCAAAGCATGAAGGGGCATATGGATCTTTAGCACATCTGGTATGTACATATCTTGTGACACTGGCTACGACAGTGCCATGCAAACATCTGTTCTCACTTTCAGGTAACATTGTAAGCATTGCAACATTATCTCCTGTGACAGACCCAGACCAGTGGGGTACAGGAGTCTGGTAGAGGGCAAATATACTGGTCACTGGATGAGTAGTTTTCTGTTCCCTGAGTGACCAAAGCAGGGGCTGCACTACAGTAATCAGGAACCTGCTAGAACCAGTTAAGGCAGGCAGGCTAATTAGGACACCTGGAGCCAATTAAGAAGAAGCTGCTAGAATCAATTAAGGCAGGCTAATCAAGGCACCTGGGTTTTAAAAGGAGCTCACTTCAGTTTGTGGTGCGAGTGTGAGGAGCTAGGAGCAAGAGATGCAAGGAGCTGAGAGTGAGAGGGTGTGCTGCTGGAGGACTGAGAAGCACAAGTGTTATCAGACACCAGGAGGAAGGGCCTGTGGTGAGAATAAGGAAGGTGTTTGGAAGAGGCCATGGGGAAGTAGCCCAGGGAGTTGTAGCTGTCATGCAGCTGTTGCAGGAGGCACTATAGACAGCTGCAGTCCACAGGGCCCTGGGCTAGAACCCAGAGTAGAGGGCAGGCCCGGGTTCCCCCCAAACCTCCCAATTGACCTGGACTGTGGGTTTTTCCAGAGGGGAAGGTCTCTGGGCTGTTCCCCAAGCCATATGGTGAATCTCTGCGGCAAGAAAATCCTCCAATAAGCGCAGGACCCACCAAGATAGAGGAGGAACTTTGTCACACTCCTGAAAATGTAACCAAACTTGTTTGTCTGAGCAATTGGCGGAACAAGAGGTAAGACTGAGTGGACTTGTAGGCTCTAAAATTTTACATTTTAATTTTGAATGCAGTCATTTTTTTGTACATAATCTACATGTGTAAGTTCAACTTTCATGATAAAGATATTACACTACAGTACTTGTATTAGGTGAATTGAAAAATACTATTTCTTTTAGTTTTTACAATGCAAATATTTGTAATAAAAATAAATATGAAGTGAGCACTATACCTTTTGTATTCTGTGTTGTAATTGAAATCAATATATTTGAAAATGTTGAAAACATCCAAAATATTTAAATAAATGGTATTCTATTATTGTTTAACAGTGTGATTAATTGTGATTAATTTTTTAATCACACGATTAATTTTTTTAATCGCTTGACAGCCCTACTCTCAAGACAAATCCTTTATTAAGAATGAAAACTATTTACGGAATAAGATAACACTTCCTGCTAATCTCCAGTTGTAGCCTGTGAATGTCTTGCCCTGTGCTCCTTTGTTTATCTTCTCCCTAGCATGCAGTGCCTCACAGAAAAAAACATAGAACTGCTAATAGAATGTACAGGAAATGTGGCATCTCTACAACTCCTGAGGACTCATTCTATAGCACAGTCCCCCTCAAAAAATAAGGGGAGACCAAAACAAACAAAAAAAGAAGGGGAAGGGAGGGAAAAGGAAAGAAAGGAATGGAATGGGGGCTGGTAGGAAGAAAGGAGTGCTACATCTCAGTTTCCATCTGCCAAGAATTAATCAAAGGTTTCTAAAATGTTAGACCAAATCTTTTCAAATTTGTCTTGAGGGCCCTCTTCTCCAAAACGTTTCTCACTCTTTAGCTACCAAGTCAGTCAAGTTGCTGTGCCAAGCTTCTATCCATGGAGGCAGTCTGCTGTTCCATCTAAGCAATAGAATCATTTGGCTACAAGCACAGCTCTGCAGAACCAAACTTTCCATGAGTTGGAGAGTTTCCAAGATGCTGAGAAGTAATTTTAAAGGCGGTATCCATTATCATATTAATTCTCCTGCCGACTTCTAGTAAAGAGGATAATACCATGGGACGGTCCCAAAACATATGAGCCAGTGTGGCTCTGGGAGACTCACATCTCCAGAAACAATCTGTTTTGACATGGCCTATGCACTGCAACCTGTATAGGAATCAGTGTAAACAAAATACAATTTTCTCTTGGATTAGCCTTAATCATAGATCAATAGTAGAGTTTTTAATGTTTTGTGAGGCACTTCCACATTGGCTAGGTTTCCAGTATATTCATAAATCTTTGTTCCAGGCAGGGAATCTAAATTAGGGAGGGTCTTTTGGGCCAGGAAGTCATTTTTTTTTCCAGTTGACATGTTACATGCACATTCAATCTGAAGACGGGTAGTAATTGTTGTTGTTGTTAGAAGGGGGTTGCAGTGTAATGTGTTTTGAAAACACATGCCCTAGAGAATGCTGAGCCTGTTACAGTCTTGGCTAATAGATAGGTGTCTTTTAGTTCATGCAGTAGAAGCTCATGCATTTAGCTCCAGAGGTCCCAGGTTTGATCGTCGCTGCCGATGCCAGTGTGTGGGTTGTTGTTACACATATATTGAAAGAGTGTCAGATAAAGGAGTCAAATAGACCAATGGTCAAAAATAAAACTATGAACCCAACTTTGCTCAGCAGCTCCTACTGATTTTAGTTGGAACTGAGTGGGTGGTCATCACTTCTGGAAATAAAGCCTGATAAATATCTGTTCAATGCAATAAACCTAAAAACAAAAACAGAACAAAACCTAGAATGTTTGGCAATGGAAGACGACTGTAACATAATGGACATTATTAAAACTTGGTGGGGCAGATCCTCAGCTGTCATGCAGTAGAACCCCTATTTTATGCACTAATTGAGGATTGAGGCAGTCATAAAATTGAACATCTCAAAAGTACAGTAGGTACTGTACATAAATTGCAGTATGATTCACTGCATTGCTTTCTTCTTGTCCTTCAAATAATGCAAAGTGATTTCTAATGCACTGAAGGCATCAATGTGAAGGGATGTCAACTTGTTCTTCAATGACATCACTTCTAAGATATGATCTGCCCCCTTCTCCCCCCCCCCCCACATCAGGAATAGTAACTTGTATAACTGGTCATTTGTAAGATTGGTGTTTGTAAAATGGAGAGAATCTACTGTCAGTGGAAATATGACAAGTTACACCAGCTGATGATCTACCCTGGTGGTTTTACAAAAGTCCGTAGGATGCAGTAACATGAGTATAATCTATACAGGAGGGACAGATTAGGTCACAGAAATTGGAAAGTAGCATTATATTTGAAAGATACCATGGAATCTAATTAGATTAAATTTCTGTAGGAAAGGACAGTAAAACCTGTACTGATACAAATTCCAAGGCATATGAATTTCAAAATATTAGTATGGTTATATTTTTTCCATATGAAAACATAGTAAGAGAACAAAAAAAGTGCCACTGTGGCTAAATAACAAAGTAAAAGAAGAAGTGAAAGACAAAAAGGCATCCTTTAAAAAGTGGAAGTTAGATCCTAGTGAGGAAAATAGAAAGGAGCATAAACTCTGGCAAGTGAAGTGTAAAAATATAATTAGGAAAGCTAAAAAAGAATTTGAAGAACAGCTAGCCAAAGACTCAAAAACTAATAGCAATTTTTTTAAAGTACATCAGAAACAGGAAACCTGCTAAACAACCGGTAGGGCCACTGGATGATCACGATGCTAAAGGAGCACTCAAGGATGATAAGACCATTGGGAAGAAACTAAATGAATTCTTTGCATCAGTCTTCATGGGTGAGGGAGATTCCGAAACCTGAGGCATTCTTTTTAGGTGACAGATCTGAGCAACCATCCCAGACTGAGGTGTCATTTGAAGAGGTTTTGGAAGAAATTGATAAACTACCGGTAAACAGTAATAAGTCATCAGGACTAGATGGTATTCACCCAAGTTCTGAAGGAACTCAGATGTGAAATTGCAGAACTACTAACTGTGGTTTGTAACCTATCATTTAAATCAGCATCTGTACCAGATGATTGGAGGATAGCTAATGTGATGCCAACTTTTAAAAAGGGCTCTAGAGGTGATCTGGGCAAACTAGTTGAAACTATGGTACAGAAAAAAATTGTCAGACACAGATGAACATTGTTGTAAGCAAGACACGAGAAGCAATGCTCTCTCAAAGCCTTCCAACATTTTATATGAGACAAGTCACGCTGTCAGCATTCCTCCTCAGTGAATGCTCCAGTGTTTCTGTTTGCACCCAGTGGTGCTGGAACATTTTTAATAGTGTGGGTGCTGAAAGCCAGGCCCCTTAGACCTATCCACTCCTCCCAGAGCTGAGGCCAGGACCCGGCACGCGGGCCAGCAGCAGGGACCATGGGTGCGGGGCTGGCACCCGGGAGCCCAGGGGTGGTGCAGTACCTCCTGAAACCCTAGTTCCTGTGCCTGTTTGTACCTTCAGATATATCAGAACAATCCTTTGTCCTTATTCATAACAAGATATTTCTGTGTGGGTTGTTTTTCCTGTATACTTCTTTATTGTAGATTTCACAGTCCTTTAATCAGCATCTGGCTCAGTATGGAAATAGGCCTGCATTGTGAGGCATACAATACACAATGACCAGATAGGGAGATAAGAGTCTGTTACCCCTGGCCTGAAAGGAATCCATCCAAGACATGTCACCTCCTTGTTACTTGCCTTAGGAACATAATTTTAAGAATAGACACGTAATTCCTTACATATTATTTGTACATACATTTCACAATGATCATGGTGACCAGTGGGCTACTGGCTCGCAGTAGAGCCCTCACATGCCACCCTTTAGTACCCCCTGCCATTTGACACCAAAAGGTTCCTGGGTCACACTCAAGATAACACTCACGGAACATAAACCTCAACTTAAGCTTTCCCTCCACACCTAGTTGTTCCTAGTTTACTGCCAGCAGTGGGGATTAGACACTGGGCCAATGGGCTCTGTGCCTAGGGGTCCCGGACAACTGGGGGCCCCCTGGAAAAAATCCGCCACTGGTGGCAGAAGCCTGGAGCCCTGGCCGCCAGGCACGCAGGGCAGGGGAAGCCCCTGTGCTGAGGGCAGGGCCAGAGGTGGAAGGGGTGGGATAGAAGTGGAGGGGATGGAGAGGGGTCCCCCACTTGCTCTGGCCCAGGGCCCCAGCAACCTTACTCTGTCTCTGAGACATACTTTGCGGGGAAGCCAAACTCTTGTTAAGTCTTAGACCATCACTGCTGAAGATTAAGGTGTCTACACTGCAATTAAAAACCTGTGACTGGCACGGGCCAGCTGACTCGGGCTCATAAGGTTTGGGCTGTTTAATTGCAGTGTAGAAATCAGGGTTCGGACTGGAGACTGGGCTCTAGGATGCTGCTAGGTAGGAGGGTCCCAGAATTTGGGCTGCAGCCCAAGTTGGAACGTTGCAGCCTGAGCTGGAACATCTACACGGCAATTAAACAGCTGCACAGCCCAAGCCCCGCAAGCCTGAGTCAGCTATCACAGGCAAATCACAGGTGTCTAATTGCAGTGTAGACATACCCTAACTGTGATCTTGAAAAATACATGTATAACTTGACTCACCTTGGTAGCCCCATTTAATTCAATAGGAACTATACATATAAGTCAAATTATTCCCATGGTTGAGTGTCTGCAGGAGTGGGCCTGAACATAGGTATAATGCATGTTTATTTGTCTTTATTTGTTATAAGTTTTAACACAATTCAGTAATATTTTTCCAGTTAACATTTTACCTTTTAAGTAAGAATTTCCTTCAAAACATTGACATCATAGAGTTGTCTGTTTTCTTATTGGTTTTACAAAACTCTTTCTGATAAAAATGTTACAGTAAAATATTGTTAAAATATCTGAATGACCAGAAAATAAAGTATTATTTTATATCTCAACAAACAATACCCCTGTATTTTTTAAAATCAGAGCATTTTCATTGAGAATATGCAAAACAACCCTTTCCCTCTGAAGACAGTTTGATTGAAATCAAGGACCCCAAGAGTCCACCAAACTGGGTACTGAGCCAAATTGTCCAATACACAGGAAAAGCGGGGTGGTGGCAGTTGTTTGTGTGCATCTTGTGGGGTGGAGTGGGTAATTCCTCCAAGGAGTTTGTGAGATGTAGTTTTTCAACTGTAATTTAATTGTTTTGGGGAGCCTGTTTTAAAAGATAACTCTTGTGAGAGATGTTGGGGAGGGACAGCAGGTCCCTCCTGAAATTAAGAATTTGGTAGAAATTCCTGGGGAAACAGTTCCTGGAGGTGAATGTCATTTTGGGAAGCAGCTCCTGGGGTGTGTTTGGAAAAGGGCAATTCCTGGAGGACACAGAATTTGTTGAGAGTGAACAGTACCCATAGTCTTTCAGTTGGTGTAGTACCTAGCCACCTGCTTGTAAAAGAGAAGCAGTTCCTTTGTGTGGGTGAGAAGGGAGAGCAGAAGTGAGGCTGTTGGGTGTGTGTAGGGGGGAGAGAGGTTGTTGTGGGTGTATGTATGGAGGGAGAGGGGCTGTTGTGGAGATATATGCGTGGAGAGTGGAGTTGTGGGTATAGGGGTGTGGGGGGGGAAGAGGGGCAATTGTGGATGTGGGGATGTGTGTAGGCGGAGAGTGGGGCTCATGGTGTGTGTGCATGTAGGGGCAGTGTGTCTGTTGTGTGTGTTTACGGGGAATGGGGCTGTCGTGGGGTGTGTGTGGGGTGAAGGACAGCCCCTAGCCGGGAGCCCGGGGAGTGACTTCGCGGAGGGCGGACGCCTGGCTCCTTTCGAGGCGTCCCGCTGAGCATCCTCAGCCCCAGCAGCCGTTGCGGGTTGGCGGCCCTGGCCCAGCCCGGCCGCAGGCGGCAGCACCGCAGAGTGCTGGCCCCGGGGCGGCCCCTCTTGCTGGGCCGCGAGCGGCGCCTGGATAAGGTCAGGGCGGCGGTAACGGAAGCTTCTGCCGGTTCAATGTCCCGGAACAACCAGCACCGCCCTCCGTTCGCCGCCACCTGCCGCCGCGCCCAGCGCCCAGCCCCCGCCCGGGCCCCATGACACCCTCCGCCCCTGCCACCGGCCGCAGTTGACACCGCGACGGGACCTGCCCGGGGGCGGCGGCCGGGCCCCCGCAAATCCCCCTCCGGAGCTTCCTATATGGGCCACCTGCTCTCGAGGGAGGGAACCAGCCTGAGCCGGGAGAGGAGTCGCCTCCGCCGCCGCGGGAGGAAGGTGCCGCCGCGGAGCCGGAGTTGCTTCCTGCGCGGGCCCTGCATGCTCTGCTTCATCGTGCACGGCGCCAGCCCGCCCGCCCCGGAGCAGCCTCCGCCCGGCCGGGACTCGCCGCCTCTCTGCACGGCCCTGAGTTCCCCGGAGCAGCGCGCCGCCCGCCGCCTCCTGCACCTCTCGCCCGCCGCCTGGGAGCAGCGGGGCCCGTGCCAGCGCCTGCTCCTCTCGCGCCTGCTGCCCCCGCCCGTGCGGGCCTTCCTGGGCTCGGCGCGGCCGCCCGGCGAGCCGCCGGCCCCCGACATGGTGTGTAAGCGCAAAGGGGCCGGCCTGCCCGCCTGTCCCCCCTGCAAGCAGCCCCGCTGCGGCGCCGCAGCCCCGCCAGAGCCGGAGGCTGCCGCTTGCCAGTGCCCGAGCGAGCAGCAGCTCTGTCCCCTCCCCTGCGCCTCGGACCGCGCTGCTGGCGGCGGGGGGCCGCTGCCCGGGGCCGCTGCCGGGGAAAGTGGCGGCGTGGGGGAGCTGGCCGCTGAGCTGCCGCCGCAGGAGGAGGAGGAAGGCAACGAGCCTGACCGCCAGGAGCCGCTGGAGAACCCCAGCGAGTGCTGCCGAGAGTCGCTGCAGCTGCCGCCCCCTGACATCAACCAGCTGCCGCCCTCCATCCTTCTCAAGGTGGGTCTGGGTGCGGGGAGGCTCCGCCAGAGGGGGCTGACTGCTCGCCAGCAGCTAAGGGGAGCTAGAGTTGAAGGTGGTTCAGACTCAGAGGGCTGTTGCTTCCCCCTGGTAGTTGTGAGTGATGGTGGGAAAGGGCTTCCTCCCTCCTGTGAGGTTCCGGCTATGGCTATTCAGGGTATGTCTACACTGTCCCTACACCCCCGGGGCTGGCCCGTGACAGCTGACTCGGGCTCAGGGTGATCGGGATAGGGGGCTATTTAATGTGATGTAGAGATGTCAGGGGTAGGTGGACACTGCAGTATAAGCTCAAGGTTAGTGAGACTTGAGCTAGCTGACTCCTGTTAGGGAACCATGGCCATAGTGTCAACATTATATTTAACTCCTATATTAAGATTTTTCTACCGTACTCAAACCTATGGTTCTGGCATTCACACTATAGTGCACAGACCTGAGTCAAAGCCCCTAGAGTGCCCCCCGGACCTTCTTCCACCAACATGTGGCTGCTCTAGCCCTTGGACTGTGGTGTACTGTAAGGAAACTTTACTGTCCAATCTCCATATTACTAGGAACCAGCTTGCTTTGCAGAAGGCTTGATTGGATCACTTTCTATTGCAAACCCAGGAGGTTCTTTGACATTGTGCTTGCAGGTAAGTGATCAGAATAGGTTAACCCTGACCTGAGTTGTTGCCTTCTGCCAAGAGTGTGTGTGGGGGGAGTCTTCTGTTTTCAATAGTGGATTACAGATTATTGGGATTGAGAAGACTAAGGAAGTTATCCCATGGAATTGTGGGATATTTCCAAATGACTCCTGGGACTTCAGTCAAGCTTGAGAGTGCCTTCACTGTAAAGCAATAGGACTCAGACCCTGGGACTTGACTCAAGCTTCTGGGTCTGAGCAGTGGGACAGTGCAATTGCAGTGTAGACCCAAGGGTGGTAAGCCTTGAGCCTGGGCTCAAGAATGAGTTTACATTCTAGTGCAAATATATCTTTGGACCCTGCTTTTATGTTTCAGGGTTACCGCTCTCCTTCCCTGAGACTTGTAAACAAGTTTGGATCAATACACAAAGTAGCATTAAACAATTTCTCTCCATCTTAATATTATGTTTCTTGAAAAATTTATAGGTACTGTTTTCCTCTGTGGATTATTACAATTAATAGGCAAATTTAAGAGATTTCATTTAGGGCTAAATGATCATCCCATTGCAGTGAGTATGTCTTCATTGCAAGCAGGATCTTGACCACATATTGAGAAAAAAATATGGGCAAGATATAGGATCAACTTATGCCCCCTCCCCTGCTATGCTGATCCCCAGGCAGAAATGGAAGAGAGTTAGGCCTTTTCTACAGTACGGAATTAAATTGACCTAAATTAGGTTGACATATAGCCACCACAGTAATTACAGCTGTTTTTCATAACCACACTGCCCTCCTTCTGGTGGTGGTGTGTGTCTCATCAGGAGTGCTTAGACCGACCTTAGTGGACCAGTGTTGGGTGTGACAGCGGGAGTCTCTCCCTCGTCTACCTCAGGGTCTGACAGCAGGAGTTGAGCCAGCAAGGCTCCAGCAGTGAGTCTGGGACAGGGCTGATAGAGGCAGCAGAACTCTAGCTGTGACCCCTGGGGTGGGGCTGACAGCCAAGAGGTGATGTAACTAATGCAGTGTCTACACAGACATTGCGTCACCCTAACTATATCAACCTCTTGCAGAGGTGGAGTTATTAGGTTGGTGTAGTGGGCAATTTACATCAGTGGGAGCAATGTTGTAGTGTAGATGCTTACAGAGTTAAGGCTACATAAGTTGCCTTACATCGACCTAACTCTGTACTGTAGACCAGGCCTTAGCTTCCTCAACAATGTTACTTCTCCTCTCTGCCACTTCTCTCTTCCTCTAGGAACTTGCAGGAGCTCTCCAAGGGGTTGAAATCCATGCATGGAGGTTGATGGGGTCTGGTTATGAAGATAATAGGCATTCTGGAGTTGGGTGGGAAGGGAAAAGGCATGTGATTACGTTAGTAACTTTACAGAACAATCTGGGAGACATTTAGCAAGGGTAATCTTGCCCGCCTTCTACCTTGTTCCCTTCGGAGTTCCTCTGGGCAGCGTCCGCTGACTCCCTTGACCTCTTTGAGGAGCAGTGGGCACGGTCCAGGTTCTCTGCTCAGTTTCCCCCTCAGGTTCCCTTTGTTTGACACTTTATACCTGCCCCTGTTAGATTTTTGGTTGTCTCCTGTAATTGAGTTCCTGGACCTTGTGGATCCTTCCCTAAAGCTGGGTGCGGGTCCTTTAGCAATGGGCGGGCTTTTGCTTGCCCGTTTCCTGGAACCAATAAGACTTTCTGAGAGTCATACCATGGGATGTGGAATGACCCAGCCCTTAGTGGTGGGTAATGAGTTCAGCTTCAAGACTTAGCTCAAGGTTAATTTAAAGAATAGTCACATGTGTTCTCTCCACTCCCTGAGCCCTAGGGCATAATCTCAGGTGAACTTCAGATTTAACCTTTCCTTGCCAAATTTTTCTCTATCATGTAAATACACCTGTTTGTTACAGCTGACAAGTAGGCTGTTGGAGTTGTATGTGATTGAGAGACACATGAATGACCACTGATGGGAGAATAAGAGATGCTGATAGAATGGAAAGGATTTTAATTTGACTAGATTGTGATCGAACTTTTGGGTCCTACCTTCAGAGGAAATACTGTTCAGAATTTATTTGAGATTAGTTGTACATGTTCAGGCAAATCTGACTTTGTTTGTACAACAATTGTAATACTCTTCGTTTGGCATATATTACAGTAACACCTTTTAATATAAGGTTCAGTGCGGGAAGTAGAATAAAATAATACATGTGGACTTCTGTGTTGCAAATTTATAAGAAAGTGCTTAACATCTTGCTATAAGTTTCTATATATTTTTCCTTTGATTCCATTTATATATTTAATTGTATTTGTTCTGTTCACTTCTTGTTCCATTCTTGGTGTTTAGTCTTCAGATATTTGTAGACTGTTGTCTCCCCACTAGCTATTTTTTTAGCCATGCTTTTCATGTTTAGATCTTAATCTTTCCTTATAAATCAAACTCTCCAGTTCCATATTTACTTTGGTTGATCATTCTGATAAAGAATTACAGTAGAGTTGTATAGAGTGGGATAGCTGCTTTCCTATCCTTCGTATTCCATGATGCTTATATGCTGCTCAAAACTGCATTAACATTTTTATGCTGGCATATTGCATTGCAAACTTGTCTGTTTTGGTGTCCATTATCTGGATTTCCACGTTTCTCCCAACCTGAATATTAGCATCTGTCTTGGATTATTTTTTCTTAACAAACTCCGCTTACTATCTTTCCAAGTACAAACTGACATCGTTGTTTCCCCATTTTGCTAATTTCTTGTTCCCTTTGTATTATTTTTGTCCTCACTAGTGATCACAGTGCTTTCTCTTTTAACATTAAGCTGTGAATTTATTTTGTTACCCCTCTTTTTGTGTTGCCAACCAAGATATTAAATGAAATATTACTGGATCCAAACACTGATAATTGTGACCTCTTCTGTAACTTAATACATTGTTTTTTTATCTGTTTATTTTCCTTACATACATTCCCCAAGCCAGTCTTACTCATACAATTCAGATTTTGAGAGAGACTATTGAATGCTATACTATTACTCAAGCATGCTATTTCCTCATCTACTAAGGCCCCAGTCCTGCAGACACTTAAGTATTTGCATAATTTACATGAGCAGCTTTGAGTTGATGTGCTTTAAATGTTTGTAGGATTGGGACCTGTCTTCATAATGCTATGAAAACAATTGCTTCGGTCTGGCAATATTAATTCTTTATAAGCCCATGTTGCTCATGGTTACAGTATTTTCTAGGGGTGTTCAGTGTTTGTGTGTGTTTTTTTTTCTTCATAATATTCTGTTATCTTACTAGGAATAGAAGTTATTGACAGTAATTCCCAGGATCGCTTTTTTTTAAGATCATTGGCACATTTGCTTTTCTTTGATCTTACAATATTTCTGCAGTTCCTCATGACTTCTCAAAATAGCAGCTTGGTGAGCCCACTAACCAGTTCTTTCTTTCTTTCTTTCTTTTTTTTTTTTTTTTTTTTTTTAATACCTTAAAATGTGTGGGCCCCAATTCAGTCAATTATTTTTTGTTCATGTTTTCCCAAATGTTTTATCTACTCTTTATTAATACAGTAGTTGTCCTTGCAAGATCTTTGTTGCTTGGTAATCTTCTTTTAAATGTATTTTTCACAGTAGGGATAGATTTAAAAATTGAGTTCAGTATCTTCCCAATCTCTGAATCCAAGTTCATCCCTCCTTTTTTTTTTTTTAAATACTTGTTTCCTCTCTAGTATAGTTTCTCTCTTGTTACTCTCAGATAGAATTAATTCATTCTACTTTTTGGCTGCCTTTATTTTCCATACACTCCTTAACTAAACTGGTATTCTTACTTGGTTACTTCCATCCTCTTCATGATGGGATTTTTACTTCAGATTTCTGATTAGTCCAGTGGGGGTAGTTGTGGTTGTTTATATTACACTGGTCTACAATTTTTGAGAAGTCGTCTGCTTCAGAGATAAAATGTGCTATTTATTATGTATTTTGATGTGCTGAATTCAAATATGACACTTAAAACACCTGATTGGCTACTGTTTCTAAGATACTTAAGTTTTTACATTTTATGTCTATGTATATTGTGTAGATAGAGTTTTAATCATAAATTGTAAAGCTAGGTCTTTTCATGTGTTTATGGTTGCTTTACATGATAATATTCCACCTGTCCTGTTTATGTAACACTTTAAAAATCAGCAAAAGGGTTATATAAATAAAATTTATTATGAAACAAAAGGCAAAAAACTATTATGTACATAGTTTAGTCCTATTCAGTGTCTACTCTGCGCTTCTTGGCTTGTCTCTTGTATTTATTAAATGGAGCATCTCTTGTCACTGTCCAGCCATAGTCTGCAAGCATTGATGGGCTCCATTTGCCCTGATAGCGTTTCTCCATTGTTGCAATGTCCTGGTGAAATCGCTCGCCGTGCTCGTCGCTCACTGCTCCCCAGTTGGGTGGGAAAAATCTAGATGAGAGTGCAAAAAATGTATCTTTAGTGACATGTTGCAACCAAGGCTTTTGTACGCCTTGAGGAGGTTTTCCACCAACAACCTGTAGTTGTCTGCCTTGTTGTTTCCGAGAAAATTTATTGCCACTAACTGGAAGGCTTTCCATGCCGTCTTTTCCTTGCCACGCAGTGCATGGTCAAATGCATCATCTCGAAGAAGTTCACGAATCTGAGGACCAACAAAGACACCTTCCTTTATCTTAGCTTCACTTAACCTTGGAAATTTTCCACGGAGGTACTTGAAAGCTGCTTGTGTTTTGTCAATGGCCTTGACCAAGTTCTTCATCAGACCCAGCTTGATGTGTAAGGGTGGTAACAAAATCTTCCTTGATTTGACAAGTGGTGGACGCTGAACACTTTTCCTCCCAGGCTCCAATGACTGTCGGAGTGGCCAATCTTTCTTGATGTAGTGGGAATCTCTTGCACGACTATCCCATTCGCAGAGAAAACAGTAGTACTTTGGGTATCCAGTCTGCAGACCAATCAAGAGAGCAACAACCTTCAAATTGCCGCAAAGCTGCCACTGATGTTGGTCATAGTTTATGCACCTCCAAAGTTGTTTCATGTTGTCATAGGTTTCCTTCATATGGACTGCATGACCAACTGGAATTGATGGCAAAACATTGCCATTATGCAGTAAAACAGCTTTAAGACTCGTCTTCGATGAATCAATGAACAATCTCCACTCATCTGGATCGTGAACGATGTTGAGGGCTTCCATCACGCCATCGATGTTGTTGCAGGCTACAAGATCACCTTCCATGAAGAAGAATGGGACAAGATCCTTTTGACGGTCACGGAACATGGAAACCCTAACATCACCTGCCAGGAGATTCCACTGCTGTAGTCTGGAGCCCAACAGCTCTGCCTTACTCTTGGGTAGTTCCAAATCCCTGACAAGGTCATTCAGTTCACCTTGTGTTATGAGGTGTGGTTCAGAGGAGGAGGATGGGAGAAAATGTGGGTCCTGTGACATTGATGGTTCAGGACCAGAAGTTTTCATCCTCTTCCTTTTCCTTGTGTGACTCAAGTGAGAATGATTCTGGTTCATCAGGAACTGGCAGTCCTTCTCCGTGTGGGGTACTGGGCGTATAGCTGATGGAATGTTTGGATAATGCACAGTCCACTTTTTCTTCTTTGACAGCCCTTTCCCAACTGGAGGCACCATGCAGAAGTAACAATTGCTGGTATGATCTGTTGGCTCTCTCCAAATCATTGGGACTGCAAAAGGCATAGATTTCCTTTTCCTGTTCAACCACTGGCGAAGATTTGTTGCACAAGTGTTGCAGCATATGTGTGGGGCCCACCTCTTGTCCTGATCTCCAATTTTGCAGCCAATATAAAGGTGATAGGCTTTCTTAACCATAGTGGTTATGCTGCGCTTTTGTGATGCAAAAGTCACTTCACCACAAACACAGCAGAAGTTATCTGCACTGTTCACACAAGTACGAGGCATCTCTGCTCACTTTGGCTAAACAGAAATGTGTCCCTTTGCAAAATCAAACACTGACAAATAAGAGAGTACGACACTGTATGATTTCTAGAGCTGATATAGGGCAAGTTGTTCAGCAGAGTGATGTAAGCTTTGTTATGATTGCATCATCCATGACTTCTAAGAATAACATGATGCAATTCATATCATGTATGATGCAATACCAGCTTCAGATTGCATCATTCATTGTTTTGCCTAAAAAGCAAGTACTGTCCAAACCCAGTCATAGATTTATTCATAGATCCAGTCGATTCATAGGTTCTAGGACTGGAAGGGACCTCGAGAGGTCATCGAGTCCAGTCCCCTGCCCGCATGGCAGGACCAAATGTCTAGACCATCCCTGTTAGACATTTATCTAAACTACTTTTAAATATCTCCAGAGATGGAGATTCCACAACCTCCTTAGGCAATTTATTCCAGTGTTTAACCACCCTGACAGTTAGGAACTTTTTCCTAATGTCCAACCTAGACCTCCCTTGCTGCAGTTTAAACCCATTGCTGCTTGTTCTATCCTTAGAGGCTAAGATGTATTTTAGTCATTTCTGGTTTAAATTGAGATCCCTTCTCTTTATAACTCACTTATCCTCTGCCATTCCCAAGTCAAGGGTCGTATATACTGACCCAATAGCATATCTTGAAAACTAGAGCCAATCAACAATTTTAAGCATCATTTTCGTTCTCAATGACCCAGAATTAGTAAAGTTTGACTACATTTATTTCAGAAGCATTTTGGCTGTAGAGCAGTGTTATAGTAGTGTATAGAGACCCCAGTTGGAGTCTCGTTGTGATAGGCTGATGTGAAGTATGAAGAGACCATCCCTGCTCCAAATTCTAATTAAGATGCAACAGAGGAATAAAATAAATGGAAGAAGGGATGATGAGGTAATGGTGAAATGAGCAAGTTTTTCCACAGTAAGCAGTAGTCATGTAAGCCTTAAGTTTAGGAGACCAGTATTCTATTATAACATGCTGTTCAACCACCCCATTTTATTTGTATGTGAAACTAATGAATTGCTTGGCAGAGTGGTGGATAAATGGAGGCTAGCTTTAATTGTCTTGTTTTTCATTTGCCTACTTAAATGTCTAAAGCAGATGTGTCAAACTAATTCTGTGTAGAGGACTGAATTCAATTTTTTTGAACTTGATCCGTGGGCTAGGGTATAAATATACAATTACATACTAACCTCAATCTGCAGTAGAACTCCCGTTGTTATCAACTGGAAGACTATATAAAGATCAAGGGTTGAGTATGGTTTTTGCTTAGTAACTACATCTTTAGTTAGTTGTTCACAGTTGATAACACACAATAGTAAAACACATGCTTACTTTTAGGAGCACCACTTTTTGTCTTTTGTTTTCATTTCTTACCCATCCTCCTTTTGTTTTTTCTCTCCCTTTTCCCTGTGTTTTTTTCCCTTTTTTTCCTTCTCTGTTCTATCCACTAAAATAATAAGCAGTTAAATAGCTAATGCTGATATTTAAATTGTCATGACTTGGCTTTAGAGTTAATATCTCAATGGGAATTATAGGGCTTGGGGAATTCAAACCTCTGAGCTACTGTTTCAGGACTCAGGATGACCATGCTGCATTGGTTTACACTCAGTTCATATGTGGAAGATTAACAAGGGCTAGAAATTTATATTTTAACGGCCTCATGGATTGTGGAATCTGAATATTAAACAAGGGCGCTAAAGTACATCATGCGGATAAGATTTGGCCTGCAGGCTGGATGTCTGACACCATTTCTTCCAGTTTGGAGCTCCTGTTTTTGAGATTGGGTGCTGTGATGGGGTTCCCTCACCACTTGTGGCATTTCCTCCTGGCCATACTGGGAATTAGCTCTCCAGGTGTTACACCTTTCTTACTGGTCTCTCTACCCGTCGTCTTCTTCCCCCCAGTCTGCAGCCTCTTTCGCTCTTGGGGAAATCACAGTTCTTCCAGACCAGCTGCCCATCTGATGTCTCCAACACCCTTTGCTGCTACCCAGTGGCTAGTAGGGGAACCCAGGCCCACTCCCTACACTGGGTTCCAGCCCAGGAACCCTATAACATGTAGCCAATGCCTGTACTGACCTAGTCCTTGCTGCTGTTTCCCTGGGCTTCTTCCTACATAACTGGCTTCCACCCTCTCTGAGTATGCCAGCCTCCCAACTCCCTTCTCTCAGGGAATAACAGCAGCCTGCCTTCCTGCTGCCTCTTGTTGCTCTCAGTTCCTGGGCTTTATATAGGCCCCACCTATTCTTGCCCAGCTGAGCCTGCTACTAATTAGTTTACAAAACTTAGAAACTGTTCCTTTATTTCCTCTAATTAGTGGCCTCTTTGTAGCCTACATCGCTCCCCGACTTGCTGCTTAATTGGTTAATTAGGTGTGCCTGGTTAATTTACCTGCTCAGGGCCAGTTTGGGGCATACCCCCATTACAGGTGCTCTCTCTGGACCTTGCTTGGAGCTCCATCTTAAATATTTTCCTTTAGCTAGTAGGCATCTGACAAACTTGAAACTATACTCCTCTTTAGCTCTGGGAAAGACCTTTACATATCTTCTTCTTAACTTTGTAGCCTCCTGGCTCCTGTAAGGAGGTAGCTAGAAAATAAGTTAGCATTATTCTCTCCCAGCAGTTGTCCTTAGTCTTTTCCTATAATTAATTCATTTTTTTTTCTACAGTTGCACACAAATTTTTCCAAGCATGAAACTGACTAGGTGTTTTTTTGTTTTTTGGAAAGTTCACTGCTGCCCATAGTATTAAAAAAAAAAAAAAAAAAAAAAAAAAGTCTGAAACTCACTGGTCTTGTTAACCTCACCATGCTGCTGCTGGGTGAAGCTAGGAGTAGCATCGGAGGCACTGTTAGGGCTGGTCTACACTGGGGGGAGGATCGATCTAAGATACACAACTTCAGCTACGCGAATAGCATAGCTGAAGTCGAAGCATCTAAGATGGAATTACCTGGTCCACACGGCGCGGAATCGACGGCGGCGGCTCCCCCGTCAACTGCGCTACCGCCGCTCGCTCTGGTGGAGTTCCAGAGTCGACGGTGAGCGCGTTCGGGGATCGATATATCGCGTCTTAATGAGACGCGATATATCGATCCCAGTTAAATCAATTGCTACCCGCCGATGTGGCAGGTAGTGAAGACGTACCCTTACTGTCAGGAAGATGTTTTGGTTCATGTTTTGAAGGTTATCTTTGCAACCATAATGTCTAGAAACCTTTTTTAACATCTTAAATTCTGCAGAAATTGATGGCTTGGGCTTTTGCAGTTGTCATTAAAAACTAACTTATTGTGTTCTGTGGTAAGCATGCTGTGTGGTATAAAGATGAATTTAACAAAGTTCAGTAAGTGTCTCAATTTTAATTGCTGCACAATGGTATAGAACAGCATGGGAGAACAGATCAAAGGAAAAATTAGGGATTGGGAGGAGAGAGGAGGCATTTTTGTGAAGGGAAAGAAATAGACTGGCAACAGGAAAGAAAAGGTGGGACTGGTTCAGATGCTGTATGAATCAAAGTTAAGTTTTGGTGGCAGACTTATAAGGGGCAACCTTAAATATTTGAATACTGTCAAGTATCACCTGCCTGATTTTCATGCAGTCAGCATGAAAATATAGTTGAGAGATGTGAATTCTCATTTACTTTGTTTGGAAGCGTCCATGGACTTTTCCCAAGATGTTGTGGAACACCTCCCACGACAAAAATGCTATGCCATTTTGCTGTGGTCAGGTGCCTTCCGTCTCTGCCATGCCGGAGTCAGCCTGTAGCTGCCTCTTGCTCTCCAAAGCTTTTCCTAAAATTGGTTGGGGGTTAATTGGATTGTCTGTGTTCCTGAGCTGATTTGTAGAGCCAGACAATTGTGGGTCAGGGAGTCAAGCTTGCAACCTGTGCAGGGTGGGGAACCAGAAGGGCAGGCTGGGTCCTTGGGCTGCCTGGTGAACAGTACAGAGCCAAAGGCTGAAGAGATGAGCTGTTGGAGGCTGGCTACCAGCCTCCTTTGCCTGTCATGCATGGTAGGGAAGTAGGTTCTGAGATGGACTGACTGAACAACATTACAACAGCCAGGGCCGGCTCTGGCTTTCTGGCTGCCCCAAGCAAAAAAAAAAAAAAAAAAAAAACCCTGCGGCACTGCGGGAGCCAGGGTGCAGGGGGACTCCCTGGGCTGCAGATGTGCCCCGGCTAGCGGGGAGGGGAGAGAGAAGGGGGTCGGCCAGTGCTTCAGTGGGGCGCTGCCACGCAGCCCGTCCCGCCGTGCCCCCTGCTGGGAGGGCTCCGCACCACTCCCGTTGGCGGGGAGGGAAGGACGCGGGCTGCCCTGCAGGGCCCTCCCGTCCTCCACGCCGTGCCGCCCTAGGATTGGGCAGAATGCCGCCTCCTACAAGCTGCCGCCCCAAGCCCCAGCTTGCTTGGCTGGTGCCTGGAGCCGGCCCTGACAACAGCCAAGACTTATGGAGCTGCCTGGAGAGCATAATGAATAACGTGAACAAAAATAATCATTGTTGAATATAATTGATGAATTTCTCAGTTGAACATGCTCATTATGAGCTGTAGTAGTCAGTGTCATATTATTGCCTAGGCCGACAAATTTGCAGGGGTGGAAGCTCCCCTCCGCGCCCCTTCCCCCTGCTCCAGCTCACCTCCGCCTCCTCTGCAAGCGCACCGCCATGTCCGGTTTTTCTCCCCTCCCAGCGCTTGCGCCATGAAACAGCACTTTCGTGGGGCAGGGAGGGAGGGGGGAGGAGGGGGAAGGCTGCGTGCTGGGGGAAGAGGCGGGGGCGGGGCTTTGGGGAAGGGATCCAATAGGGGAAGGGAGGGGCGGAGTTGGGGCGGGGACTTTGGGGAGGGGGTTGGAATGGGGGTGGGAAAAGGGCGGAGTTGGGGCAGGGCCAGGGCGGCAATTATTTCCTGGCCTAGGGGCTGCAAAATTATTAATCCGCCACTGGTAGTAGTAAGTTAGGGAGGAGAAGACTGGATAGAATCACTAAATTACACAGTAATATTTTACGTTTATTACTGAATTTGAGCCCTTGTCCTACCGAGTACACATGGGACCATGCTTATATCCTGTGTTCAGTGTTAATACAGTTTTGTGTTCATAATGAACTTTAAAGATGAAAAGCACTATACTATGAGTGCTATGAAATTTATCTAACACTGACTTCAGTTATGTTCCCTTCTTTGAGGTACCTGACAGCTGAATATATTTGCTTTTTTTCATAACTTTTTCCTGAGAAGTGTTTTAGAGAAAATATTTTTCTGTCCATGTTGTTACCAGATTTGGCCAATATTTGGTGTATGCTCATTTATTAGGGTTACTTCTCTGGGGGTGGGGTGGGAGGGTGTAATTCTATCGATGTACTGCTTGTGTCACTTGTGTTGTCATGCGGAGCTCTACTCACTGCTACAAGTTCCCGCCCAGTGGAGCTATCCTGCAGGACCTAGGTTCCCCAGGGCTGGGTTTTTCCAGCCACACACTCACTCACACACTAACAGAGCGCATCTGAGAGGACCAGGTTAATCAGCACTTCCATGGTGACCCCTTCTATGTCCCTGGACTCAGCAGGCTGGGTTGAGCAGCATTTCCAAGCTACCACCCTCATATGTCCCAGGTTCAGCACATCCCTATCCCCACTTTCATGTTACAGTTGTTCTGGTAGTAACACAGTTGATGAGCAAACCCCACAGGATTTTTGGGCGCTGCAGGGATCTTTAGTTTAGGTACGAGGAGCGTTGCTGCAGAGAGAGAGAGCGCGCATGTGCCCCTCCTCCCCCCAGCATAACAATGGAAGTTATTTATTGCCAGGTGGTAACCATAGGGGAGCCAAACAAACAAAACAGTTATAATATTAAATCTAACTTAAAACTACAACTGATCACACAAGTCAGGGTTAGAAGGCTATACCGAGAGAGAGAGCTGGTTTCTCACCACTATGTGAAGTTTGAACTGGTTGGGGTTCCCAGGTGGTTGTGGTAGCTGAGGGTCCAGAGTGCTGGAGAGAGGCAGAGCCTTCAGCATGATCAGTCAGGAAAAGATGAAGTCCCAGAGAAGAGGATGCAGATTTTTGGATCCAGGCATCAGAACCCTTACTTGAGCGTGTGTTGGGAAATAACAATGGTTCAAGGTTTGTTTATGGGTAAACTGATGGCTTAGGGGAGTATACCAAAGTTGTTTTGTTCAGGCTAGACCAGTGGTTTTCAAACTTTTTTGATGCCTGTGACCCAGTAGAGCTGGAGATGAGGGGTTTGGGGTGCAGGAGGGTTTTTGGGGGGGCTCAGGGCTGGGGCAGGGGGTCGGGGCGCGGACTTACCTCCGGCAGCTCCCGGTCAGTGGTGCAGCCAGGGTGCAGAGGCAGGCTTCCTGCGTGTCCTGGCACCGCGGACCGCGATGTGCTTGAAGCGGCCAGCAGCAGGTCTGGCTCCTAGGCGGAGGCATGCAAGTGGCTCTGCATAGCTCTCGCCCGAAGGCACTGCCCCCTCTCCCCTCAGCTCCCATTGGCCGTTTCTGACATTCCGGTCAGTGGTGCTGACCAGAGCAACCCAGTGCCTTACATGACGTGACCCAGTACTGGGTCGCGACCCGAATTTTGAAAACACTGCTATAAAGCATTTACTGTCTCTGAGCTGTCCACCATTGTCTCTTTCATTACTTTCTTTTAAACTTATTTTGGAGGTCCCTAGGAGTAAATAGTAGCAACAGCAAATTATTATTCCTAGGTGACAGCATCACCAGGACATAGGCTGGAGGGGCCTTGTCTGGCAACAGTAGCAGGGCTAGCAACTTAGTAGTAATTGTATACCTGTGCACCTTTTTCCTAAAGCTCTGGTAGCAACTTCTTTCACTTCATTCTGGGCCAATGACTTTTGGCTGACTTTTCATCTCCTACTCATTGTCTCCAAATGTCATGAAAGTTTTTGGCTTTTTTCTTCAATCTTATCTCTTATCACAACCTTCTTTTTCGCATTACAGCCAAACCTCTGAAAGAGGACGGGGTGTAACTTCTTTCACAACACCTCTGCTCCTATATTCCCTCTGTAGAGTGACACACATCATTCCATCTTTGCAGATTATGGTGTCTGTAGGATTCAAAGCCTCTGGAGTTGGGATAAGGATAAATGCTAATCCTGCACTTGAATCCCTTGCATTGCAGTGATTTGTGTTGCTGATCCTCTGGGCTATCCCTGTGTGTGATCTCTGAGGATGCTTTTTAAAAACTTAATGAACATGTGTTTCAGTTAATAAAGCACTTGTTTAAAAGATGTGCCATGTCTCAGGCACATGCAGAACATCAGAGTAACGCTGTGGATGAACTAAATGTTTAAGTAGAATCCATATTTTATACCATGTGGTTTATATGTCTGAGATAAATATCTCAACAAAGCTGTTTTGTTAGTCCCGTTTTTCATCCTTGACTCAACAAGTCTGGGACAAAGAATTGAAACAAGTGGCAATTACGATATGAATATTTTTCAGTTTGTCTTATACACAGGTTTTTATGATCAACTAACAAGGAAAGCATTTAATTCTGTGTCTAATATGGTTACCGTATCTGACAAGTTTTTTTTGTCTGTTTGTTTTTTTAACAGATATTTTCCAATTTATCCTTGAATGAGCGCTGCCTTTCAGCATCGTTAGTTTGTAAATACTGGCGTGACCTCTGTTTAGACTTCCAGTTCTGGAAGCAGCTGGATCTCAGTAATCGTCAGCAGGTATGAAGACATAATTGTGAAAACTTGATTACATTTGGACAATTCACAATTTTGATTTTAGTTTTTACAAATATTGAAGTACATGCTGGTAGTTGGTGATCTTTGTTCCTTCGCTTTTCAACTTTACTTTTCATGCTAGAAGTAGAAGATGACTGAATTATGTCTTAATTTAGCTTTTCTAAATGCACTTTTGCTTTACTTTGAAGTCTGTTGTTAAAACAGAATGCAGGTGTGCTCTATTTAAAACAAGTGGTGTATTACCTGTCATTTATTTGTTGCATGGACTACCACAATCTAATGGCTCATCCTGGATGAGATGCCTGCCTTTGCTTAAATTGTTGAGAATTGGTTGCTACTAGACTTAGTTTTTGTGATCTTTGTCCAGTTGGTACTTGGTTCAGCATAATCTTAGGGAGAGGTGTATCTGTGGGTGGTTTTTTTTTTTTTTTTTTTTTTTTATGACCCTCTTCATCAGTAGAGGGTGCACCACTTGAACATGGAGTCTGAGTGTGTCCTCCGGGTGTACCAAGTCCAGAATTTAATTTGTGAATTCTAGACGGAGCATAAAGTCCATCTTGCTCCTCCCTTAGATTCCTTATGTTGTGTAACAGGACTGAGCCACAGATCCCACTCCCCAGCGGGACCTGGCAGGTTGGCTTAAAATGCCTCGGCCCACGTGCCGTAGTTTGCCCATCCCTGCTTTATAAGAAGTAAGGTTAAGCCCTGACCTCAGTCTAAAGTGGAGGTATTGTTCTGATGGTCTGATGTAGGGGGCTCCTTGTCAAGTTTCCAGTTATGATACTTGACCATTAGTCCACTTGGCTGATTATTTAATATGTTACTAAACCAGTTTTTTTAAATACACATCCTTATGGATGTGTATTTCTTTCTTTTTTTTAAATGATTTTTAGAAATCACTGTTTTACAGATTGTGTTTATTCCTGTACTGTGCAAGAAATGGAGGCAAAATTTTTATTTTCATCTGCCCATAGCAAAACCAAAATCTCATCCAATGTAAGTGGTGAGTTATGAGCAATTTTGTCAATTTAGCTTGGTTTGGTTTGCTTTGCCTCTATTTTTAAAAATAAACGTTTCTTTCTTGCTGTTAGGGATTTGCTGTCTGGTCATTTGAAAGGACTGGTTTTGTACTGTACTCTGTCCATCTGCTTGGTAAAGCTTTTAATTGATTCATAGGCTTAAACAGCTGGAATTTTGCTGTTGTTTCTCCTTTAAAAAATTTGTTATGCTAATATAATATTGGTTTCAATTGATGAAATGTGTCTAGATGCCAAGGAGATGAGTGCTGTTACTAAGGAACTGCCGTGAAAGGCGGTGCATAGCCGTTCCTGGTTCATGATGACTGAACGTGGGCTAACTGATATTTTTAAAAAATCAAATTTTCTATTTTTTTTTAAATGAGAACATTATTATTTTTAAGAGTCTATTATTGTTTTTTCCCCATCAACATATTGGCTTTCCAGTTACCATCAGACTCTCCAAGCTGCTGCTGTCATTGAAAAACCGGGTACCACTGACATCACTGTAATATTGATTTGGTAACAGCTATTGGATGGTTGCCAAAAGCTATCCAATACATAGTTTCTTCAGCGAAGAGCAATATCTAGTAATTCCAAGAAGCACGAGCACAATAGCTCTCTATTGTGTTCATAGAAAAGTACCACAACAGGAGTTAGATTAAGACCAGGTCTACACTCAGAAGTTAAGCTATGTCACACGGGTGTGAAAAATCCCAACCCCTGACCAAGGTAGTTAAGATGACCTAACCACCAATGTAGACCATGGTCAGGGCTGCCCAGAGGATTCATGGGGCCTGGGGCAAAGCAATTCTGGGAGCCCCTTCCATATATTAAAAAAAAAGTTGCAATACTATATTCTCGTGGGGGCCCCTGCGGGGACTGAGGCCTGGGACAAATTGCCCACTTCCCTCCCCTCCCCCCCCGACCATAATAGGTCATCAGAAGAATTCTTCCATTGACCTAGCCACCACCTCTTGGGGAGGTGGATTAACTGTACTGATGGGAGCACCCCTCCCATTGCTGGACTGAGTGTCTATGCTGAAGAGTTACAGTGGTGCAGCTGTAGTGTTTCAAGTGCAGACAAGTCCTTATTTTTTTTCCCCCATGAAAGACAGTGGTCCCCTGTTGAGGGTGTGAGCAGGCCGTTTAAAGCTATAGCTTTAATTGTCATCAGGGATTGGGACAGGACTTGTACAAAGGTAACTGTCAAGTTGTTGACAGTAATCCATGCTTGGAATCTGTTAAACAGAACTTTTTCCTCCCCTCCTTTGGGCAAATGCTTTCTGCCAAGTCATAGTACTCGTATATTCACATATGATATCTCCTTCATTACTCTCTCTCTATACATGTTTTTAATCTAAACTATCAGATGACTATGAGAATATTAAATTGAGAATTTGAATTTTGTTGACAGGTCACTGATGAATTACTGGAAAAAATTGCATCAAGAAGCCAGAACATATCTGAAATCAATATTTCTGATTGTCGCAATGTGTCTGATACAGGAGTGTGTGTGCTAGCATTTAAATGTCCTGGACTTCTAAGGTATACTGCCTACCGATGTAAACAACTTTCGGACACCTCTATCATTGCAGTTGCCTCCCAATGTCCTCTTCTTCAGAAAGTACATGTAGGCAATCAAGACAGGCTCACTGATGAAGGACTCAAACAGGTAACTTTAAATTTTTGTCAAAGATACCAAAATTGATGCTGTCTTTTTTGCAGCAATATTAGGTCGTGATGACAGACTTTCTTCTTAAATCAGGCTAGTCCTTTTCAGCTGTATGAAGATGGAGTTCCACAGGTTGACTGTGCATTGTGTGAAGAAATACTTCCTTTTGTTTGTTTTAAACCTGCTGCCTATTTCATTTGGTGACTCCTCGTTCTTGTGTTATGAGAAGGAGTAAACAACACTTCCTTATATAATTTCTCCACACTAGTCATAATTTTATAGACCTCTATCATACCCCCGTCATATCTTTTCCAAGCTGAAAAGTCTGTCTTATTACTTTCCTCATACGAAAGCCGTTCTATACCCCTAATAATTTTTGTGCCCTTTTCTGAACCTTTTCCAATTTCAGTACATCTTTTTTGAGTTGGGATGACTTCTGCACACAGTATTAAAGATGTGGGCGTACTATAGATTTACACAGAGGCAATATATTTTCTGTCTTCTTATCATCTATCCTTTTGTTAATGATTCCCAACGTTCTGTTTGTTTTTTGACTGCCGCTGTACATGGAGTGAATGTCTTCCGAGAACTATCCACAAGGACTCCAAGATCTTTCTTGAGTGGTATCGAGGGTGGATTTGACTTAAATCATGATTTAAATCACTAGTCAGGAAGACTTGATTTAATCATGGCTTTCTACATAAAAGTGCGTTCTTGTTGCTTGTTATAACCTTAATACATATTCTTTACAACTCAGAGATAGATGTAGGTTTCATTTTTAGAAGGTATACACTATACATTTTTAAACAGTGATTTATTTTGAAAACTTTTCAGATTAGTTTTACAGATACAGTATATCAGAAAATGAATGATTATTTGGTTATTTCATTTACCCAAGGTAATTGAAGCCGATAGTTCACCTCCCAATGACTTCATAAATATCTCCAATTCAATGGGTTAATCATTAATATTTGGAGGATTTTCTTAGTATGCTGTATTAGGAGGAGAACATCACCAGATAGAACGTGGCAGGGGAGGGATAGCTCAGTGGTTTGAGCACTGGCCTGTTAAACCCAGGGTTGTGAGTTCAATCCTTGAGGGGGCCACTTAAGGATCTGGGGCAAAAATCAGTACTTGGTCCTGCTAGTGAAGGCAGGGGGCTGGACTCGATGACCTTTCAAGGTCCCTTCCAGTTCTAGGATATCTCCATTAATTTAATTTAGAATTTAGACATTTAAATTGTTTTATTTAACCAAAACAAAAACGTTGTGTATTCTGGATTTTTTTCTTCAACAGCAAACATATAATATTTTAACAAAACAAGCATATGTCCCTCACGTCTCACATTTATCTCCAGACTTCTTCTCCTTGTCCAGATCTATTCTGCTCCTAACAATCTTATATTCATTGAACTTTTTGAAACTTTGCACTTTTAGAGAGAGGTAAGGGATTGACTTTGTGTACACAAATTTGCAGAGGGACATTGAGCTGATGTCTGTTATTTCTCACCTCTGTGTATATATATTTATTTAAAAACATTTTTGCTGTTAACAAGCATTTTCCTCTGAAGACACAAATCCACAGTTTGAGAACTGCAAAACTAAGCATCTCTGATGGTATCTTCTAGACTGAGCACTAGACTGAGTCCCATTGGGTAGATAGAAAGATTAACCTAAATAATCTATACAGAAGCCTGTGGAACCCCATAAGATTGGGTCCCTAATCCATGAACTACTGGAACACATTTACAAAACTTTTTTCTTAAACATTACATGAATGTATTGTTTCATACTATAGAATTTATAATCCCTATTCTATGATGAGATATCTTTGAGCTATAATGTATCTTAAGATAGTTTTAATTAAGATTGTTTTTCCTCAAAAAGCATATCTAATCAAAAAGTCCGATTTAAATAAAAACAGATTTTTTGTTTGTAATTGATTTTTATCCACCCTGGTGGTAACAGTTAATTTAGACACCATCATTTTATATGTATAGTTGGGATTGTTTTCCAATGTGCATTACTTTGCATTTATCAACATTGAATTTCATTTGCCATTTTGTTGCCCAGTCACCTAGTTTTGAGAGATCCTTTTGTAGCTCTTCGCAGTCTGCCTGGGACTTAACTATCTTGAGTAGTTTTGTATCATCTGCAAATTTTGCCACCTCACTGTTTACTCCTTTTTCCAGATCATTTATGAATATGTTTAATGGGACTGGTCCCAATACAGACTCCTAGGGGAACCACTATTTACCTCTCCCCATTCTGAAAACTGACCATTTATTACTATTGCTATTGCTTTTTGAGTCTTTGGCTAGCTGTTCTTCAAATTCTTTTTTGGCTTTCCTAATTATATTTTTACATTTCCTTTGGCAGAGTTTATGCTCCTTTCTATTTTCCTCACTAGGATTTAACTTCCACTTTTTAAAGGATGCCTTTTTGCCTCTCACTACTTCTTTTACTTTATTGTTTAGCCACAGTAGCATTGTTTTGGTTCTCTTACTATGTTTTTAAATTGGGGATGTACAGTAAAGTTGAGCCTCTATTATGGTGTCTTTAAAAAGTTTCCATGCAGCTTGCAGGGATTTTACGTTTTGTGCTGTACCTTTTAATTTCTGTTTCACTAATTTCCTCATTTTTGTGTAGTCCCCCTTTCTAGAATTAAAGTGCATTTTTTGGTGAGTTCCCCCTGGAAATAGGTCTATAGGAATATGGAGTCGATACCTTATTTTTTTTCTGTCTTTGGTCAGGATGCAGGAGTTCTGAACTTTGCCTCAGGATTTGAATTATTTTCTCTTGCTCTGTATTCTTTCACCCTAAATACTGTGGCTTCTAATTTCCCTTTTGCGGGTATTTTCCTATTAAATGGACATAGTAAGCTGTTCTACTTTAAAAACTAGAAGAAGTTACTTTTTACTTCTTTTTCCTCCCCCTTCCATCTGGATTTTTTTTTTTTTTTAAATTTCTGCCTCTGAAATCACAGTTAAAAGAACAAACATTGGGAGACCCCGTAAGCTAAAATCTATTTAAAGCAAAATAGACCTTCAAAGTAGAACTTGACTAATTAATGGGAGACTTGGTGGGTGGTTTTTTTTTTTTTTTTTTTTTTTTTGATTTATTGATTGAGTTTTCATATTGTGTGGAAAGTTGAAATTTCCATGAATGTTTATTTCATATTCAAATAAATCAGTCTTAAAGCATCTTTTTTTTTTTTTTTTTTTTAGAACGATTATTCATTTGTTTTATGTTTCAAACTCCAGATTGTTACAATTTTTCATACACCAGTGGTGAAGAGGAAGAGAAAAACCATAGAGTTTAGAATTGCATGTAGGGATAGGAAACACCAATGAGGGAAGAAACATCTCTAGTTTCTAGTTTTTGTCTCAGTTCTCCAGCCCCTCTTCCAACAATTTCTGGTTATTAGGTTGCTGCCTTTTTTTTCTGGGAAATAAATGTGTTGTAATATTTCCTTCCACCTCTTTAATAGCCCACCCCCCCCCCAACTCTTTCTATAGACCTCCCCAATACTTCTCGCCTTGTTTGCCTGAGCAAGAACAATTGCTGGATTATTCTTATCTAGCCTCTGCAGTAAAGGTAAGTAACAGGAACAGATGAATTGTTAAGGAACATATATCCTATAGTCACACAATTACCTAGTGTTTTAATAATAAAAAATGCAGACTAGATCATGTAAATTCAATCACTTTTTTCAAAGCTCGCCCAGGCATCAGCAGACCTTTGAAGGTGATGGAAAAATTGATGTTGGGGAGTAAGTCAAAAATATTAATCTTCAACAAAACACAACACACTGGTTTGATCAAAAGAAGTTTTTTTTCCCCAACTACACTTGGAGATCACAGTTGCCTAAAAGACTGTATGAATTCAAGTTTCCAGTACTATTAGTGTTTGTGATATCATCTGTATCAGGAAAGATTCTGGAGTCTGGCAGGTTTGGTCAAGTGAAATGAATTTTCAGATTTTTTTTTTAATAGTGCAGTTAATAAGAAATGTAAAGATTGTACATATAAAGCTTGATATTAAAACAAACAAGTGAACCTACAATCATGTCTAATTTTTATACACAGCTACTATGTGGGACAGTCTATGTAACTGGCCAGATTGATGCTGGAGTCACTTGATCATTACCTATTAAGTTCACTCCCTCTGGGGCACCTGACATTGGTCACTGTTGGTAGATACTGGGCTGGATGGACCTTTGGTCTGACCCAGTATGGCCATTCTTATATTCTTAAGCAAAGAAAATCATCTTGAAGCTGGTAGTGAACTAAGTTCAGGTTCTGATGAGGGCAACTTATTTCAGAACCAGAGAGAATGGTGATGACAACAAATGGACTTTTTGACTGTGGACTTTGATTACTCAGACAGGTTAGTCCAGGATCAGTGGTCTCCACAGGAATGTCACAGGTGTATCAATGGTCTAGATCACTGAGCAACCTGATTAACTTATTGGGCAATAATTTCAGTGAAGGCTGCCACATGCTATCATTAGTGACAACATCATAGCCATATCTGTGTGATCAGGCAAGGAAAACAGTCACCTTCCCTATATGAGGAAATTCAGTTCTACGTTTGTTAGAGAAACTCTTCCCTCCATTTGGGAACTTTCATAGGAAAGGTCTCTCTCTCTCTCTTTCCATAGCAGACAAAAAGTGATCCATTGAAATGGCATCTGCACAACACTGACACTTTTTTTTTTTTTTTTTTGTCTGATAGATATTTGGCATCTAACTACAGACTATTTTGCCAGGCAAAAGTACAAAGAGACCTTAGCTCTAGATGCTCTCTCCTAGCCCTTCCCCAATTTGACCCCTGGTCAGTACAGTGTATTGGCACCTCCCTTAAACTGCCAGGTTGTGCCCCAGAATCTAAGCTTTAATTTTGAGCGTAACCAAGGCAGCAATATTGATCTGTGTTTGCAGAGACCTGAAACAATGGTCCTTATTGTTTTAGAACTATCTTGTTCACTTCAGTGAGAGATTCTAATGATTTTAATGTCAGTTACCTATATCAATTCTAATCAAAGGATGTTAGGAGGGAGATGAAGGTTCACATTATGGAACAATGGTGGAAATCTCCTTTACAAACAGATTGGAGAAAATCTGGAAGACAGAGCAATTGAATTCAGAATGTTGTCAGAACTGAGTGTTGTGGGATCTGTCTATACTCTCCTTAACTCCAGCACAATGGTGCCCACGTTACTGGTATTTGTGGATCTTGCCAAGTGCTGCATAGTCTATCCCATTGCGTGGTAGGAGGGGTTTGTCACTGATGGTTGGGCTGCCCTGTTCTCTGTCTGGAGGAGTGGGGGGCTCTGGCTTGTGATCTGCAGTTGATACTTCCAAGCTCTGGCATCCAGGAAAAGATGGATAGAACGTTTCCCAGAGTGACTTCAGGCATAGTTACAAGTCTGTGGTCATGGGTGGGTTTGGGGGACTATGCTGTAGGTTACAATTCGATTAGATGACTCCTTATTGGATTCTTTAGGATTATAACCATAGAGGTACTGTTTATGGCAAACATCATCATAAAGAGGCAGCCTAGAATCTGTTTTTTACAGCTCAGGCAGCATTCTCACTTGTGGATATCACCAGTCTGCTGTACTGGACCCATCTTTTGGATTCCCTGTCCTCTCAAGCCATCTGAATCTGTAGTATCCAGACACTTCCGCAGTTCTGGTCTCTCCGGCACACTGTCAGGGTGCAGACGCCCTGTCTGGCACCTCTGCTTGAATCCTGTAGTCCCACTGCCTTCAGCTCTGAGACTAGTGCTAAAATCCCCCATGCCTCCCCAGTAGCTAATGCATGCTCTCCCCTGAGGTCCATCCTTGTGCGCATACTGAATTATAGCTTAACTATTTGGGGACTGCATGACAGGTGAAGATGTGGTGATTTGGGAAATGTGTATATTTACAAATTTAGGAGTTCAGATTGCTGTTATGAAATTTTTGTTGTATTACGGGGGGCCTTTTTCTGCATATGGAATCCACCATTTACTGATAGGGGCTGTAGTGCAAATCTACCAGACCAGGACAATGGAGAATTGTTAGCCATAATGACTGTGCTCTGACCAAACAATGGATATGCTAATGAGATTTCTTTAGTGGGGGGGGGGGGGGGGGGCAAAAGCTGCTAGACAACTGACACCACATTCTACAGGCCATTACCCTCTGACCCCACTGAGGAATACCAAAAGAAACTTCACCATTTGCTCAAGAAACTCCCTAAAGAAGCATAGGAACAAATCTACACTGACACACCCCTAGAGTCCTGACCAGGGGTATTCTATCTGCTACCCCGAATCCTGGATGCCCCATCATCTCCGGCATTGGCACCCTGATAACAGAATTGTCTGGCTATGTAGACTCTCTCCTCAGGCTCTACGCTACCAGCACTCCCAGCTATCTTCAAGACACTACTGACTTCTTGAGGAAACTACAATCCTTCGGTGATCTTCCAGAAAACACCATCCTAGCCTCTATGGATGTAGAAGCGCTCTACACAAACATTCCACACAAAGCTGGACTACAAGCCATCAGAAATAGCATCACTGATACCATCACCGCAAACCTGGTAGCTGAACTTTGTGACTTTGTCCTCACCCACAACTATTTCAGATTTGGGGACAATTTATACCTTCAAGCCAGCGGGACTGCTATGGGTATCTGCATGGCCCCAGGGTATGCCAACAATTTTATGGCTGACTTAGAACAACACTTTCTCAGCTCTTGTCCCCTTATGTCCCTACTCTACTTGCGCTACATTGATGACATCTTCATAATCTGGACCCATGGGAAGGAGGCCCTTGAGGAATTCCACCAAGATTTCAACAATTTCCACCCCATCATCAACCTCAGCCTGGACCAGTCCACACAAGAGATCCATTTCCTAGACACTACAGTGCTAATAAGCGATGGTCACAGAAACGCCACCCTATACCGGAAACCTACTGACCGCTATACTTACCTACATGCCTCTAGCTTCATCCAGACCACATCACACGATCCATTGTCTACAGCTAAGCTCTAAGGCTTGGTCTACACTCACCCCCCAAATCGAACTAAGGTACGCAACTTCAGCTATGTGAATAACGTAGCTGAAATTCGAAGTACCTTAGTTCGATCTTGCCTCGGTCCACACGCGGCAGGCAGGCTCCCCCATCGACTCCGTGGTACTCCTCTTGTCTAGCTGGAGTACCGCAGTCGACGGCGAGCATTTCCGGGTTCGACTTATCGCGTCCAGACAAGACGTGATAAGTCGAACCCAGAACTTCGATTGCCAGCCGCCGAACTAGTGGCTGGGTGTAGACATACCCTAAGCTACAACTGCATTTGCTCTGATCCCTCAGACAGAAAAACTCCTACAGGATCTCTATCAAGCGTTCTTAAAACTACATTACCCATCTGGTGAAGTGAAGAAACAGATTGACAGAGCCAGAAGGGTACCCAGAAGTCACCTACTATAAGACAGGCCCAACAAAGAAAGTAACAGAACGCCACTAGCCGTCACGTACAGCCCCCAATTAAAACCTCTCCAGCGCATCATGAAGGATCTACAACCGATCCCTCACTCTCAGACCTTGGGACACAGGCCAGTCCTCGCTTACAGACAGTCCCCAAACCTGAAGCAAATACTCACCAGCAACTACACACCACACAACAAAAACACCAACCCAGGAACCAAACCCCGGTGCCAACCCTATCCACATCTATTCAAGGGACACCATCATAAAACCTAACCACATGGGCCACACCATTAGGGGCTCGTTCACCTGCACATCTACCAATGTGATATATGCCATCATGTGCCAGCAATGCCCCTCTGCTATGTACATTGGGCATACTGGACAGTCTCTATGCAAAAGAATAAATGGACACAAATCTGACATCAGGAATCCTAACATTCAAAAACCAGTAGGAGAACACTTCAGTCTCTCTGGTCACTTAATAACAGACCTAAAAGTGGCAATTCTTCAACAAAAAAACTTCAAAAACAGACTCCAACGTGAAACTGCAGAACTGGAATTAATTTGCAAACTGAACATCATCAGATTAGGCCTGAATAAAGACTGCGAGTGGTTGGGTCATTACAAAATCTAAACCTATTTTCCCCAATACTAATTACCCGCTACTGTTACTCACACCTTCTTGTCAACTGTCTGAAATGGGCCACTCTCATTACCACTTCAAAAGTTATTTTTCCTCCCTTGGTATCCTGCTGTTAATTGAATTGTCTTGTTAGACTGACCTCACACTTGGTAAGGCAACTCCCATCCTTTCATGTATTTATACCTGCTCTTGTATTTTCCACTCCATACATCTAGCCCATGAAAGCTTATGCCCAAATAAATTTGTTAGTCTGTAAGGTGCCAAAAGGACTCCTCATCATTTTTGCTGATACAGACTAACACATCTACCACTCTGAAACCTGTAGTTGATCAAGTTTCCCTGAAGGGGGATAGTGAACAAAGAGTGGAAAATCACCAGGAGCAGCACAAAGAAACAACCTGGGGTTGGTGGGTGAATATATAAACTTGAGAGACTTTAAGAAGCTATTGGCAGGAGAGAGGAAGAGATGAGCAGATCTTCTCTAGCAGCAGAAGAGGTCTGGTTTAACTGCAGGACAGCCAAGGTCAGAGAAAGCTAACTGACCTAGAAAGCTTCGTGATTCTGAAGAGAAGCCATGAGTTGCTGGAGAAAGACCATGGATGCCCCAGAGGATCCACCAAGCCCAAAGAACTCTCCAGAGGAACCTGAGGCTGGGACGTGTGTGTGTGTGATTTTGTGCAGCTTCATGTATTTCTCATGCTACCTAAGTAAAGCTACTGATATTCTTGGACTACAGTGCAAAAATCTGTGTCCTTGCTGACTTTCACTATCGTGTGACCTGGAAGCATTAAATTGTAAACCCAGAAGTGCCTATGTTGCTGGGAGAGGATGTGCTTAAGTAGAGTGGGGAGAGCTGGAGGGGTCAACACTGGTCCTGTAACCTAAGCATTTGGACTGCGGAGTCTCCATTCTCGGAAGGAGGTGCTATGCAGAGGATCTGTAACCTGAGTGTGCCTGGAGGCCCTAAGCCAGGGGTGGTGCCTGGACTCTGTTCAGACTTAGGAGCGTTAAAAAAGCCCACAGAGCCCAATGAGGTGGGCAGCAAACACAATAGATTGGGGAGTGCACAGCAAGAGGAGGAGTTCTGCCAAGTCTTGGAAAAGAAGGCACTTGGAAAAGAAAACACGTGCACTTCATACTTCTACAGCACAGGGGACCTACAGATATAGGCAAAAGAACAAAAAACTATGTATGATTCCTCCTTAGTCCTTAGCACTCCTGAGTGTTCATGGGGGTTTTGATTATTGTCCTGGGAGGAGTCCAAGCCCTCACTCTTCCAGTGTATGTTCTCTTTTTGGAGATGGTATGGTTCCCTGGTGCAGAAAGCGTCTCTCTTTAAATATCAGTCTGTGACACCTTTTCTTGCTTCTTTCCTTACGCTGTTTTTCTTCTGTGCTCCAGCCCTGGAAGTGAGAGTGCTGGCAGAGAGGGTCTTTAAAAGTCAGTGGCTTAGCCACCAGCCCTCATTATACCAGCAGGGTAGGACCGTCCAAAGTCGATGGCCCTATTTCAGCTTCTCATGCAGTCTGTTTTTTGCCACATAATGGAGGTTCTAATCTGCACTGACTGTTACAAGTATAGTTGGTGTTCATGAAATCAAATGGAATTCACAATTGCGCAAAGATGTTCTCCAAACTGTTGGTCTCTTCTCTTCTCCAGATTAGTTTAAATCTCATTGAGTAATGTTGGTCTAATTTTAAGTTATGGTAAATGGTGACTCTTTTTTGAGTACATGAAAAATAATGGGGAATATTAGAAGAAAAAATTAAAACAGAATATCCAACATCAAATGTTGTTTAACGCATCAGTCCACAAAAAATCATTAGTTTGTTTTAACTCATGAGCTCTAAAAAATAAATGTTTAGGTTCTTTTTATTGGCCATTTGCTTTGTGAGCCTTCAGGATACATGTCACATTTTTTCAGGCTTTTCTTTGTAACTATAAGGGCTTAAGACTTTGTTTTCTAAATGATAGCTGAAATTCTCAGTCCCAGAAGCTTGGGCTTTAAGTAAAATATTAAATATCAGGAGACTTGTAATAAAATTTCCAGAATTTGCTACAGGTGTTAACTTTCCTAATTACAACCTAGATTTTTAAATATATATGCTGGCTGAATGCGGCTAATGATTTAACTGAATTGAAGGACAGCAAGCCAGCTCTTTAACCACGTTTCTCACATTTTAAAAAATTAACAAATTTTATTTTAAAATCACCAGAACTTTTTTTTGTCCACAGCTCAAAGTACTAGAAGTTTGGGGAAGATGTACTTTATGGTGTGTCTGAAATAAAGAAGTTGAATCCTTATTAAAAGGGAAAAACTGATCTTAGCCTTAATAGAGACACTACTGCATATCTATAAAATATATAAACACATTGTAGCTGCAGTCCTGAATGGGACTGCACAACTTCTTTACTTACATATCTGAGGAGTTTCTAAAACACATGAATAAGAGTTTTGTTCAGATTCTTCCATGTGTGTTCTTAGAAAAAAAACTAATCGATTGGAGCATTGTTTGGCTTCTCATGCAGGAAATACAAGTACATTATCTGGGTTATTTAATACTATTTGGCTCTTTTTCATCAATGAAGGAAACTAAAATGAAAAGAAAAAATAGGTATAAGAATACTCTTTTTAAAATTTTTGTAATTTTCTTCAACTCACCTGATTACTCTGAAAATCAGTTTAGGATCATATATATTTATTTACTTACACCAAGCGTAAGTATGGTCAGCAGGAGCTGTTGGTTCTCAATTTTCTTTACAAGGGTCTGTGTGATAGTACATCTCTACCTCGATATAATGTGACCCGATGTAACACGAATTCAGATATAACGTGGTAAAGCAGCACTCTAGGGGGGCGGGGCTGCGCACTCTGGAAGATCAAAGCAAGTTTGATATAACGTGGTTTCACCTATAATGCGGTAAGATTTTTTGGCTCCTGAGGACAGCGTTATATCGGGGTAGAGGTGTATATTGAACCAAGTTTCCTGGTCAGTCAATGAAGGGGCTCTGGAAAAACTGCTTGTTATCTCTGAACTTTTTGAGGTCATCTCTGCTTTCAGGAAGTTGTTTTTATTTGCCATTGGTTGCACAGTTGGCTGCTAGGGCTGCAGTTAGTTGCTCTTTTTCCCAACTGCTGCTTATATACCCCCCATTTTCTCTTCAGTGGTTACTTTGGCACCTAGTTATTTAATCAATTGACAAGTAATTTTATCTCAAATGTGCCATTATATTATAAATTTTGGCTATTTATGCCTGAGTTTTTCAAGGCTTGGCTGCCATTTGGAACTAAGCTTTGACTATGTAACTTGCAGAATGAAAGAGAAAATTGGTTGATTTTGACTACTTTTATTCTTGTTAGGTATGCCTCTCAAAGCTTAAGGAGGATTAGAATTAATGAAGATATATTTTAAACTGGTATTTACAACAAAATTATATATTAAAACAAATGTGTTTGGAATTGGTGTGGGGCACAATCATCCTGGGCTGCTCAAAGTTGTCCTGTCAGAAATCTGATTTTCCTAGGCAATGTTGTAAACTCCTTCTTAGAGGTTCTTCAATTGCATCAGACTATAGGAACGCAACAATCATTTTTTCTTGTTTGTGAATAACACTAGTGTATTTTCCAGATGAGCATATCCTTCAAAAAAATGCTACAAATAAGTTCATATATTCTTGTATGTTTGCTGTTTTTCTTTAAGTATTAACATATTAATTTATTTACTTGCAGCTGGGCTCAAAGTGCAAAGAACTGAAAGACATTCATTTTGGCCAGTGTTACAAGATCTCAGATGAAGGAATGATCATTATAGCTAAAGGATGTCTGAAGTTGCAAAGAATATACATGCAGGAAAACAAATTAGTAAGTACTTGTTGAAATATATGTAGTTTTTAAAAATGCTCATGCTGTCCTTTGTCCTATCCGGTTTCCAACTTTTCAGCATCAATATTTTCTCTAGATTTTAATTCTGAATGCTATTTCTAAATAAATACTTTTTTTGAAGTTGCTAAAACAACTTCTCCCCAATTTGAGATTTTCAGTTCTCTATAGATAACACATCTGTTGACTGACAAACTGAATGTCAAAACTCTTTTGGTATGTACTGATTAATCCTCTTGGAGGACAGCATATCTAACACCACTCCAGTTAAGTGTGTGTTTTTTGCACTTGTTGCAGACTTTTTTTTTTTTTTAAACTGCTTCAGTCTAGATATAGATTTGTTATAAAATGTGTTCAGGCACCATATAGATAAGATAAGAACAGGTCAAGTCCATTCAAAATCTTATGCAATAATTAAACAACGTATTGGTAAGAGTGTAACAGGAAATCAGTGCCACTTCCTCTGAAGTTTCAGATGTGTAGTTTTTTGTAATGCCTGGTCAGAAATACTGGCAAGTACAAGTTAGTAGTCTAATCTGGAAATGTGAAACTATATCTCAATCAGGTTCCAGTAGAGCAATGTTCTTTAGATGATAAAAGGCAGATATAACTGTGAAAGTAACATTTCTTGAAGAGTAATACAGGGTCTTTTGTGACCTAGATATTGGAGGCCATCTCTGAAGTGACAAGTTGTTACCATCAAAGCCAGCAACTGCTGAAAGCAATAGGGTAGAGCAGGGATCGGCAACTTTTGGCATGCGGCCCGTCAGGGAAGTCCGCTGGTGGGCCGGGACAGTTTGTTTACCTGCAGCGTCCGCAGGTTTGGCCGATCGGTTTGCCGTTCCAGGCCAGTGGGGGCTGCGGGATGCGGCTCGGGCCAAGGGGTGTGCTGGCTGCTGCTTCCTGCAGCCCCCAACACTCCAGAGCCCATTGGTGGGGAAAAAAGGTGTGTGTGGGGTGTGTGGTGTGGTGGTGTGTGGTTTTTTTTTTTTTTTTTCTCTTCTCCAAAAGGCTGTTTTTTTGCTTAGCGTTAGATTTAATGGTGCTCCAAGGAAAGCCAGAAAAAACAAACTCTGCCAGATGTGAAGACCCACAGTTTGTGTAGAATAGCATATGTAGATTTCAATAAGTAGTAACGGCAGTTGTGCACATCAGGTTATTTTATGTATATGTGTAACTAGCTGCTATTTGCATAATCACTGTAAATATATGGTTATGCAGTTCCTTGTGTAATTTTACACTGTGTACCTGTTTTATTTTAATTTCGGCATCTGTCTTTACCCATTGTATTTTCATATTTCTCACCTGAAATCATAGTCCTTGATTTGTGACATCCTAACTATTTGCATTAGGGAATTTTCATAAAAACAAGAATTTTGCTACACAATAATTCAATTTATTTCTGAAATTATAATTTTCTATTAGGGTCATTGTAGAGCATTCATTTTTGAAATTTTAATCTTCTATTAGGGATATTGTAGACAGATTTATCCATTGACTGCTTCCCTCAAATCACACATTCTCTAGCAAAATAATTTTAAAAAATGCAAGACACATAATTTGTATACATATATCCTTTTTCTTCTTTGTAACTGTTTTATGGACTAACATCCTATAGAAAAGCTATTTTCATTCTAAACATTCTGTTGTGGCTTCAGTCTATAAGATTGCAGAGCAACTCCCTTCTTTCTCTAAGAAGTTGAAAATATGTACATTTCATTGGCTGTTTCTTCTAATATGAAACTGTGTAGTAGTGCAGCATAGAGTGCTCCTTGATGGCTGAGATTGCATGGGGACTCATCTCAGACTTTTAGTTATGTTAAAAAAAGAATAAACAAAACTAGAAAGCTTCAAGTTTACAGTGAAAATAAACTCATTAGTATCAAATGCATAAACAGTATACTCTGGTCCCTGTTTAATCTGTGATTCTGCTTCTGTGGGATCCACTCCTTCTTTCAGAACTGTACTCCAGAATCAGAGGTGTCATTTTAAAACCCAAAAATTAGCCTGTTCATTTGCTAAAATAACAGTTGAGAATGTAGTTGCAATGTTGTTATGCTTAGTCTGCAGGCTGAATTCTTCTCTGCTCCAGAGCTTGGGTTAATGCAGGGAAGGTGGGGCAACATCAAGGAGCTGGTTGCAGCTCCCTGGTACTCTGCAATCCAGCCCTGGCATAAATTGGAGCTGTTCTTACTTATGACAGTGGCATAAGATCCCTTGCTGACCTTAAGCTAGTGGTGGATAGACATAGTGGAGCGCCACTCCACTTTAAATACCCCTTTCTCATGACTGGCTGTGACATACTGTACCTCAAAATAACCTGTACCCCATATTCACCACTTGTATATGCTTATGATATATATTTGTACAAAGTATGCCTTATGAGGTACCATTGGAAAAGTCATACTCTGTTGACAATTAGTGTCCTATTGACATGTATGTATCATCATTGTATATGAAGTTATGAGATTCTGCTATAAGTTTGTTACTGAAACATGTGAGTCTCGGAAATGCCCACAGATAAGCTCCTTAGAAATAACAAAGGAACTGTGAACACAAGACTTGCAAGTCAAGCCTCGTGTACACAAAAGGTCTAAGCAAGAAAATGCATTTCATATGAAGGACTGAATGCAGGGATGTCTAAGCCTATGACACAACCAAGATTTTTTTTCCAGCACCTGCAGGAGAGTATAAAATAAGGAACAGTGACATCATAAGGCCACATCACCACCACCACATATACTGAAGGCAACAAGATCATTTGGAAGACCGATACATCATTGAACTGGGGGGAGTAGTCATAACTGGCAAACTTTCTAGTTAGCACAGACTGTTGTAGGCTTTTGGATAAGAAAGACCTTATTGCTTTAAATTTGATTTAGTTTGATAAAGTTTAGGAATTAGGCTGCAATTTTATCTTTATTTCTTTATTTAACCAATTCTGATCTTCTATGCCTATATCACTTACATTCATCTAAAATCTTTCTCTAGTTAATAAACTTATTTTAATGTTTTACCTAAGCATGTGGGCTTTTGACTGAAGTTTGAGCAATCTACTCATATTACAAAGGTTGGTGCATGTTCATACTCGGTGAAGGAATCACAAACTAATAAATGAGCTTATTCTGATTGAGGGGTCTTAAACAGTGTAAGATGCACATTTCTGGGGTGCAAGTCTAGGACTAAGGCTGGCACAGAAGCCGCTGTGTGCTGCCTCCACCAGCTTTAGCCTAGCAGCTAATTTCTGTACATGGGGAATTCTTTGCTGGCCACCTCTAGTCAGAATCCTATGGCCACTTTGCATCACCTTAGTAGTGCATAGTAGTTGTAGTAGACCAGTGAAGCTACCTCAAGTCTGGAGGCAGCCTGAAAAAACACCTGAAAGTGGCGAATTTCCCCACTCTAATCACTGGGTTTCAGACCCAATCCAGTGAGAATAGTATAAATGTCAGCATTGTTAATGGTTTCATTGAAGATCATTTGAAAACCGCATTTCTCAAACTATGTGGGTGGGTCTTGCAAGGGAGTATGGGAACGTGTCAAGGGAGGTGTGAGCTGTGTGGGGTGGGTGTGTGTGTGTGTGGTTTTTTGGGTCTGTCAGCCCCAGGTGGCTGGGGCTCGTGCAGAAGGGCGGCGCACACCCTGGTGGTAGGTATAAAGGAGGCAGCTCGGACCCCCACCACTAGGCTCAGTCTCTCCTTCGCCTACCCCGTGCCTCACCTGGAGGCGGCTGGACTCTGGCTGTCAGCCCCAGGGTGGCATCAGCAGTGCAGAAGTAAGTGTGGCAATGGGGTGCTAAGTCTGCTGTGAAAAGTGATATTTACAAATATCCCTTTCCACATTGCCACCCTTACTTCTGTGTTGCTGCTGGTGCATGCTGCCTTCAGACCTGGGCACCTGGCCAGCAGCTGCTGCTCTCTGCTCTGCCTTCAGAGTTGGATGGTGGTATATGTACTTTGGGAGGGGGAGAATAAACAGACACAAAGAAGGGGGCCTGATCAAATAAGATTGAGAACCACTTTAAACAGCTAGGCAATGTACTCATTCCATGATCACCTCCATACAAACCCCAACTGCCTCTGACCCAGCAGTCAAAACCTTCATTGCTCCCTACAACTTTTATAATGCAGTTGTAGGTTGCCAGTTCAATAATCAGTAGCATATCAAATGAAAATGTAGGGATATCTTAAAATTATATTTGATATCAAAGTAATACCAGAGGTTCTGTAATTTCTTCATTATTCATTTTCATATGTAAACACTTCCTTTCTTTTTTTTAATCCAGAGTCAGTCTAAAATCTTCCAGTTTTGCAGCACTGTTGCGGTGTAGTTTAGGTCCAGCTTGCTGTGGAATAAATAGGACTTTGGTTGTTCCAAACAATTTGTTATAAGCAGTGCTATTACAGAGCCATCCAGTAGCAAAATGTCTTTTAGAGAGAAGATTGCTTTGCAATGAAATGTGGACCAATGAATACACTTCAGTTGCCTCTTAAGTTGCAGAGTAACTCCATTGAGGCTGGTGGGAAAGAAGAAACTTTTTGTTTTTTTTGGTGACTGGCTGTTCATAGCACCAAAAGCATTCGAGGCACCTTACAAAAAAAATACACATCCTTTGCTCTGAACTTCTGACTGTTAAATAGTGTACAGTAGAACCTCAGACTTGCAAACAGATTGGTCAACCACACACCTCATTTGGAACTGGAAGTACATAATCAGCAGCAGAGACCTCCCCCGCCCCCCCCCCCCCAAAAAAAAGTATAGTTGTGATGGGTTGAATCACAGAAACCCCCTTGGGAACTGTCAACTGATGTGCCAAGATTACTTCTGCCCCTGCTTTCCCTGCCAGCTCGAGACCCCAGCACCCTGTCTTGCTGAGCCAGACATGCCCATCTGCTCCAACACAGACCCAGGGTCTGAATTACTTGCCCCAAAGCTGCAGACTTGACTGAAAGCAGCTAACAGAAGTGTTCTTATCTTTAACACTCAGATGCCCAACTCCCAATGGGGTCTAAAATCCAAATAAATCTGGTTTACCCTGATAAAGCTTATACAGGGTAAACTCATAAATTGTTTGCCCTCTATAACACTGATAGAGAGATATGCACAGCTGTTTGCCCCCCCACCCAGGTATTAATACATACTCTTGGTTAATTAATAAATAAAAAGTGATTTTATTAAATACAGAAAGTAGGATTTAAGTGGTTCCAAGTAGTAACAGACAGAACAAGGTGAATTGCCAAGCAAAATAAAATAAAACACGCAAGTCTATGTCTAATACAGTAAGAAACTGAATACAGATAAGATCTCACCCTCAGAGATGTTTCAGCAAGTTTCTTTCACAGACTGGATGCCTTCCTAGTCTGGGCACAGTCCTTTCCCCTGGTACAGCCCTTGTTCCAGCTCAGGTGGTAGGTAGGGGATTCCTTATGATGGCTGCTTCCTTTCTCTGTTCCACCCACTTATATATCTTTTGCATAAGGTGGGAATCCTTTGTCCCTCCGGGTCCCTCCCCACCCCCCAATGGAAAAGCACCAGGTTAAAGATGGATTCCAGTTCAGGTGACATGATCACATGTCACTGCAAGACTTCATTACCCACTTGCCAGCACAAACATATACAGGAAGACTTACAGGTAAAACACAGCCATCTGCAGTTAATTGTCCTGGTTAATGAGTCATCAAGATTCCAAACCGCCATTAATGGCCCATACTTTGCATAATTACAATAGGTCCTCAGAGTTATAGTTCATATTTCTAGTTTCAGATACAAGTGATACATTTATACAAATAGGATGATCATTCAGTAATTATAAGCTTTGTAATGATACCTTACAAGAGACCTTTTGCATGAAGCATATTCCAGTTACATTTGCATATTTTCATAAAATCATATAGAGTGCAACGTCACAATAGCACTGTGTTAAACTACTAAAAAGGAATTTTTTTTTTTTTTTTTTTTTAAAGAAAAGACCTGACATGGTAAGAAAACTGTTTCTGTGCTTGTTTCATTTAAATTAAGATGGTTTTTCTTCTGCAAAGTAAGGTTTCAAAGTTGTATTAAGTCAATGTTTGGTTGTAAACTTTTGAAAGAGCAACCATAACGTTTTTTTCAGAGTTACGAATATGACCTCCATTCATGAGGTGTTTGTAACGCAGAGGTTCTGCTGTATTAAGTGAAAGTTATAAACAAAAGAGAAAGAAGATGGGAGAAGTTACATTGTCACTTAGTTACTTTGTGTACCTGTCTTATTACATATGGACTATTTTGTTTCTTATCCCATTAGAATGTCATGCTTGCTTACTTTTATATTATCTTTAAACAGGAGAGAAAATACAGGCAAAGCAGGGTGTTTTCCTCACCATTGGGCAATTGTTCAGTCTGATAATATAGTAAAAAGTAACAAATATTCCACTTTCCAAGCTTGTTTAGTTGGTTTGATTTTCATAATTGCTCTGACAGTTTCTGATTTTATAAAAGGGTAAAAACTGACATCTAACTACCTCACAGTAGTCGAACATAAATGGAAAACTGTTTTAGAACTAGGCTTTCAAGTTTAAAATGTTGGTGTGAGGATATGGTTTTTACTTTGCTGCTTCTATTTGTTTGGCTGGAGCTAACTTCTGCAAGGCAAATATTAACTATATTTCAAATGAAATAGTAATGTAGCTCAAGGCGGTAGGAGATGAATTGGTTAATATTCCTTCCCCCCCCAAAAAAGTGATTATTAAATTACTGTACGTACTCATAGGAACACTAAATGAAGCACGTTATAATTATCCCTGCAGTCAACGGCACAAGAAACTTCTCAAAAAGTGTAAAGCAACAATATGGCATTGCCACCCTTTTTTCTGCAGTGCTGCTGGCAGTGGCATTGTCTTCAGAGCTGGGTAGTTGGAGACCCGCTGCTGCTGTACCCTCCCCACTTCACCTTCCTCAGAAAGAAAAAGGTTGAGAACCCCCGCTGTGTTAGGGAACTTGAAATATGGTAACCTGAGCAAAGAAGCTAAAGGTTATCACTATTTTTGTGTGTCTGGTGACCCCCCCCCCCCATACAATAGCCTTGTTGATTCCCTTTTGGGTTGGGACCCCCAGTTTGAGAAACTCTGCTCTTGCCAGATTGTACTGGGCAGGATGTTATGTATGTGAGTGGGGTGTGGGGTGGTTTTTTTTTTTTTTTTTTTTTCCTCGCCCCTTCACCTTTCCCACCAGCCCAGGGACTCAGTGGGTAGGTTAGGTTATAAAATTCATTTTTGTTGCAACTTTGCAGGTACTTGTTCCATAGGTAGTCACGTTCCCTGATGAAACCGAATTGGAAGCATCTTAAAAGAAGGTATCTACTAAAAGAGAAATAGGTTTGGGGCGCCTAAAGACTGATACAACAAGGTGACAGGTCCCCGCTTCCTGATCCATTTAACTCTAGAAAGAAGGAAAGGCAGTGAGGTCCCAGAAATGGTCTGAGAATGGGGTGGGGAGGGAGACAGCAGTCCTCCACCAAGCAGAACGGATTACAAAGGAAACATGACCTATACTGGGTAACTTGTTGCCAGATGGTTCCTAAATGAGTTAGTTAATAAAGTTGCAACCTAGTTCAACCGCATTCCTGGTGGTGTTTTGTTTTGTCTTTGTGTGGTGCTTAGGATAATTGGATTGATGCTTACAACCATTAGTAGTGCACAACTTCCATTTTAAGAAGACCAACTTCTGTTTGTATTGACCTCTTTACATTTGAAAACCTTGTTTTTGATACTTTGGTTTGTGAGAGCATTTTGAACTATTTAAAGAGTTACTTCAGAGTATTCTGTCTTTAAAGACACCATGCTGATCTATAACCTAAGTTCGTCCATGTGTACTCGATAGCAGAATCCGCAACCAGTGCTCCGTATTTATAATCTTTGCTTTTCCCCATGCTGTTTTAGGTTTGTATCTTTTAATGCAGAGTAGAAATTGATTGTAAAATCTCATGCCATAATGATTAAATGTAGCTATAAAATTAAGAGTGGATGTAAAGTGTCTCTATATAAAGGAGACACTAGGCAAGGTCAGTTCAAGATATTTCAGTATAAATGTTTCTCTCTCTCTCTCTATTGAATGCACGTATGTATGTAGAAATGCTAACTTAAAAACATTTTTATACACTAAGTGAAACCCTCATCTCTATCCTTAGTAGTACTTTAAATCTATAGGCGAAAATAAATTTGCTTCCGACTTCTTCCACATAGTTACCGTGAAGTAACTTGATCATTGATCCCTTAGGGTATGTCAACACTGCAGTTGAAAACTTGCAGCTAGCCTGTGCCAGCTGACTTTGGTGTGTGGGGCTCAGGCTCAGGGAGTGTTTACTTGTGGTCTTTCTCCACATTGGGCAGATGGGTCCAGGATATGGTTTGACAGAGTTACATCGTAGAATTTTCAAAGATTCCAAATAATTTCCTCCTTCTTCCAGTATACTCAAATCTGCAAGAGGCAAAATATGTAAAAGCCTATAGATCACCCTTTGTGAATTGGCACTATAGAGTTCCTGAGACAGAGGGTATGTCTACACTACGGGATTAATCCGAATTTAGATAATTCGGATTTGAGAAACAGGTTGTATAAAGTCGAAATGAGTGCGGCCACACTAGCACAGTAATTCGGTGGTGTGCGTCCAAGTACCGGGGCTAGCGTCGATTTCTGCACCGTTGCACTGTGGGTAGCAATTCCATAGCTATCCCATAGTTCCCGCAGTCTCCTGCGCCCATTGGGATTGTGGGTTAAGATCCCAGTGCCTGATGGGACAAAAAACATCGTCGCAGGTGGTTCTGGGTACAGCCTCACTCCCTCCCTCCCTGCCTCCCTGCATGAAAGCAACGGACGGCAGACAACCATTTTCGCGCCTTTTTTCCTGGGTGGGTGAACACTGCAGACTCCATACCACGGCAAGCATGGAGCCCGCTGAGGTCAAGACAGCACTCATGAATATTGCAAACACCTCGCGCGTTCTTGTGGAGTTTATGCTCAGCCAGGACCAGAAAAACGAGGCGAGGAGGCAGCGGCGGCGGCAGCGCAGCGACAAGCATGATGAGGACATGGACACGGACACGGACACAGAATTCAGTGAAACCACAGGCCCCAGTGCTTTGGAGATCATGTTGTTAATGGGGCAGATTCTATCCATGGAACGCCGATTCTGGGCAAGGGAAACAAGCACAGACTGGTGGGACCGCATAGTGTTGCAGGTCTGGGACGATTCCCAGTGGCTGCGGAACTTTCGCATGTGTAAGGGCACTTTCATGGAACTTTGTGACTTGCTTTCCCCTGCCCTGAAATGCCAGAATACCAAGATGAGAGCAGCCCTCACAGTTGAGAAGCGCGTGGCGATAGCCCTGTGGAAGCTTGCAACGCCAGACAGCTACCGGTCAGTCGGGAATCAATTTGGAGTGGGCAAATCTACGGTGGGGGCTGCTGTGATGCAAGTAGCCAAAGCAATCACTCAGGTGCTGCTACGAAAGTTAGTGACTCTGGGAAATGTGCAGGCTATAGTGGATGGTTTTGCTGCAATGGGATTCCCTAACTGTGGTGGGGCAATAGACGGAACCCATATCCCTATCTTGGCACCGGAGCACCAAGCCACCGAGTACATAAACCGCAAGGGGTACTTTTCAATGGTGCTGCAAGCACTTGTGGATCACAAGGGACGTTTCACCAACATCAACGCGGGCTGGGCGGGAAGGGTTCATGACGCTCGCGTCTTCAGGAACACTACTCTGTTTAAAGGGCTGCAGCAAGGGACTTACTTTCCGGACCAGAAAATAACCGTTGGGGATGTTGAAATGCCCATAGTTATTCTTGGGGACCCAGCCTACCCCTTAATGCCATGGCTTATGAAGCCATACACAGGCAGCCTGGACAGGAGTCAGGAGCTGTTTAACTACAGGCTAAGCAAGTGCAGAATGGTGGTAGAATGTGCATTTGGCCGTTTAAAAGGTCGCTGGCGTTCATTATTGACTCGCTCTGACCTCAGCCAAAGAAATCTCCCCATTGTTATTTCTGCTTGCTGTGTGCTCCACAATCTCTGTGAAAGTAAGGGGGAGACCTTTATGGCGGGGTGGGAGGCTGAGGCAAATCGCCTGGCTGCTGATTACGCGCAGCCAGACACCAGGGCGATTAGAAGATCACACCATGAAGCGCTGTGCATCAGAGAAGCTTTGAAAACCAGTTTCATGGCTGGCCAGGCTACCGTGTGAAATATCTGTTTGTTTCTCCTTCATGAAAACCCTCCCCCTTTACTGACTGATTTTCTGTAAGGAACCCACCCTGCCCCTTCCCCCAGCTTTCTTTCAAACCAAATAAAGTCACTATCATTTAAAAATCATTTATTCTTTATTAATAGATTAGAAAAAGAGGGAGGGAACCCGGGTGGTATTTGGGAGGAGGATTGCTGGGAAGGAAAAAGCCACAAAGAAAAGGTTAAAAAAATGACAGCCTTTTGCTTGGGCTGTCTACTGGGGTGGAATGGGAAGGTGTACGGAGCCTCCCCCCCCGCGTTCTTACACGTCTGGGTGAGGAGGATACGGAACATGGGGAGGGGGGAGGGTGGAACAGGGGCTGAAGCGGCAGTCTGTTTTCCAGCAGCCGTTCCTGAACCTCCACCAGACGCCGGAGCAGCCCCAGCGTTGCATCCTTCATCCTCTGGTCTTCCTGCCGCCATCTCTCATCTCGATCGTCTCTCCTCTCCTCACGTTGGTCCCTCCTCTCCTCACGTTGGTCCCTCCTCTCCTCACGTTCACTGACTTCTTTCCTATACTTTGAAACTGTTTCCTTCCACTCATTCAGATGAGCTCTGTCACTCCTGCTGGATTGCATAATTTCAGAAAACATGTCCTCCCGCGTCTTCTTCTTACGACGCCTTATCTGTGATAACCTTCGGGATGGAGGAGGGAGGCTTGAGGAATTTGCAGCTGCTGTAGGGAGGGGAAAAAAGAGAGAATTGTTTTAAAAGCTACATTTTGCAGAACAATGCTTATACTCTTTCACGGTGACCAACACTGTTCACATTACATAGCACATGTGATTTCTGTGCAAGGTCGCATTTTGCCTCTTAATGCTGAGTGCTTGTGGCTTTGCTGCTAGAGATCACAGGTCTGGGCAACAGAATTCGGCTTGCATGCGGCCATGGTAAGCCATTGTTTTACAGCTTCTGCACCCTCCTTTCCCACATACCAAGCATAGCCTGTAGAGTGCTGCAGAAGCCTGGCCAATCTCAGCCAGTTGGGGGGGGGCAGTGTGGGGGGGCTTGTCTGGGCCCCTTCAGGCAAGTAGAGTGCTGCGGTTTTTCTGTTAACATTCAGCAGCACCAGAAAACAAACTAACCCCCCCCCCGCCATGAATTCTCTGGGATGATCACGGTACCCCTCCCCCCACCGCATGGCTGGTATCAGGGAAGATCCCTGCAGGCACCAAACTACCCCCCCCCCGCCGCCGACCCCCCCCCTCGCCATGAATTCTCTGGGATGATCACGGTACCCTCCCCCCACCGCGTGGCTGGTAACAGGGAAGAACCCTGCTAGCCAAACGCGGAAAACTTCAGGGCCAATTTCCCATCTGCGCTTGGCTAACTGCAGGGAAGGATTTATTTTCCGCCACAGGCAAACAGCCCAGTAGGAACGGCCACCTCTGTCCCCTTAATTAAGTTCCCGTATTTCAACCAGGTTACCAGGAGTGATATCACTCTCCTGAGGATTACACAACAAGATAAAGAACGGATGTTGCTTGAATGCCAGCAAACACCGGGACCATACGCTGCTAGGCTTTGTCAGGCAATGATACCAGATTACTTGCTGCAAGCATGGCGTGGTCAAGTGTCCTACCATGGAGGAGGGAATAAGGATGCACTGCCCAGAAACCTTCTGGCAAGGCTTTCGGAGTACCTCCAGGAGAGCTTCATGGAGATGTCCCTGGAGGATTTCCGCTCCATCCCCAGACACGTTAACAGACTTTTCCAGTAGCTACAGACTTTTCCAGTAGCTGAACTGACCGCGAATGCAAAGTCAGGCAAAGTAATCATTAAAAACCGTTTGCTTTTAAAACAAGTTTTATATTTTAAAAGGTAAACTCACCTGAGGTCCCTTCCATGGGGTCAGAGTTTTGGGTACTGGCTTGGGAGGCTTGGGAGGGTACTTCAGTCAGGGTGAGAAAAAGATCCTGGCTGTTGGGGAGAATGGAGTGCTGTGTGCTCTCTGCAAGCTCATCCTCCTCCTCCTCCTCTACCCCATCGGCAGAATCCTCAGGCGTCGAGACTATCCCCGACCCAGAATCCACGAACAAAGGTGGGGTAGTGGTGGCAGCCCCCCCTAGAATTGCATGCAGCTCGGCGTAGTAGCGGCATGTCCGCGGCTCTGACCCGGAGCGACCGTTTGCCTCCTTTGTTTTTTGATAGGCTTGTCTGAGCTCCTTGACCTTCAAGCGGCACTGCTCAGAGTCCCTATTGTGGCCTCTCTCCATCATGCCCTTGGAAATTTTTTCAAAAGTTTTTGCATTTCGTCTTTTAGAACGAAGTTCTGCAAGCACTGAATCCTCTCCCCATACAGCGATCAGATCCAGTACCTCCCTCACGGTCCATGCTGGTGCTCTTTTTCGATTATCAGCCTGCATGGTTACCTGTGCTGATGAGGTATCTGTGGTCACCTGTGCTCTCCATGCTGGGCAAACAGGAAATGAAGTTCAAATGTTCGCGGGGCTTTTCCTGTCTACCTGGCCAGTGCATCCGAGTTCGGATTGCTGTCCAGAGCGGTCACAATGATGCACTGTGGGATAGCTCCCGGAGGCCAATACCATCGAATTGCGGCCACACTAACCCTAATTCGAATTGCTAAAATCGATTTTGGCGCTACTCCGCTCGTTGGGGTGGAGTACAGAAATCGATTTAAAGGGCCCTTTACATCGAATTAAATGGCGTCGTTGTGTGGACAGTTACAGGGTTAATTCGAATTAAAGCTGATAAATCCGAATTAAAGTCGTAGTGTAGACCAGGCCAGAGATTCTCTGACCAGTACTTGATCTTGTTTTTGGTATTGGGGAGATCCAGGGAAGACAGCGCTGTGTTGGACTTAAAACACCTGAACAAATTCATAAGGAGAAACAGATTCAAAATAGACACCTTGAACTCAATAAGGTGGTCTGCCAGGGAGATTACCTTATGTCCTTTGATTTGAAGGAGGCCTATCATCATGTGCCAATTCACCAGCACACAGGAATTTTCTATGATTTATTCATAGGACCAATCATTTTCAATACAAAGCACTGCCTTTTGGACTGCCGTCCATGCCTCAAGTGTTTGCAAACGTTTTTGTTGTTCTGTTGGCTGCTCTCAGGCAGAGCGTGTCCAGGGGGGGTCAACTTAAAAAACTCAGACCACAGTGCAACATCATGGATTTATAGTAAATTTTGATAAATCATCTTCAGCCATCTCAGTCCGTGCTTCACTGTGGAGTGTTGATAGACACGCAGGCCCGCAAAATCTTTTAATCAATTAGGAGATCAGATTGCCGATTACCTTGTGAAACACCTGAGGAGGTTGGTTGGCACCTAATGAATATTCTAAGGATGATCGTGTCCTGCATAGGGATAGTGCCTTGGGCATGAATGTGTCTGAGGACTCTCCAGGGATTCTTCTGTTCTTTCGCTGCAATCTGATACTTTACATTTCAGAAAGTGAAAGTTATGTTACTTGTGTTTTGAATTTACTGATTTGCTGGATGTGTCCAGAGAGATTTCAGGGAAGGTTGGCCGTGGTGGAGCCAGAAATGTCTATCATAACTGATGCAAGTATGAAAGGCTGGGGAGTGTTCCCTGAAAAGTCAGTGATTCAGTGGATTTGGTCCTTCACAGAATGAAAGAAAAGCACACATTGTCTAGAAGTGAGGGCAATAAAGTATGCTTTTCAACAAATGGCTGAAGCATTGCTGAATGGTCGCATCCTGGTAATGATGGACAACACATCAACGATTGCCAGGTGGGTACAAGATCAAAGGATCTACAGAAGGAGGTGGCATCATTGATGCAGTGGGCGGAAGGCTCATCTACAGTCTGTTAGGGCCTTGCACATAAAGGGTACCAGCAATATGAAAACCAATTGGCAGAGGAGAAGGAGAATCAATTTGGGGGAATGGAGTCTTCACAATTAATCCTTCTGATTGATCACCAAAACTTTCAGAACTCTGATTCTGGATATTTTTCTATGTAAGGCAAACTGGAAGGGTCACCAATACTTTTTAAGTGAGAGCCAGGAGCTCCAGGCGCATATGTCCTGTCAAAGGGCTTATTTTATGCTTTTCCCACAGTGCCCATCATTGCCAAGGAAATTCAGAAGATCAGGAAGGAGGAACAGAAGTGATTTTTAATGGCTCCCCATTAGCCCAGGAAGTCTTGGTTTCCTGGCCTCATGAACATAGAATCATATGGTTAGAAGGAACCACAAGGGTCATCTAGTCTAACCCCCTGCCAAAGTGCATGATTTGTTGTGTCTTAACCATTCAAGACACATGGCTATCCAGCCTCCTTTTGAAAAACTCCAGTGAAGGAGCTTCCACAACTTCCCGAGGCAGCCTGTGCTATTGTCCTACTGTTCTTACAGGTAGGAAGTTTTTCGTGAGATTAATCTAAATCTGCTGTGCTGTAGTTTGAACTCTTTGCCTCCTTGTTCTGCCCTCTATGGTAAGAGAGACAGAGAACTTTTACTCCATCTTTTTTATGGCAACCTTTCAAGTATTTGAAGACTGCTATCCTGTTCCCCCACTTAATCCCCTCTTTTCCAGACTAAACATACCCAGTTCCCTTAACCTCTGCTCATATGACTTATATTCTATTCCTTTGGTCATCTTTGTCACGCACTTCTGGATCCTTTCCAGTTTCTTTACATTCTTTCTATACATTGGTGACCAAAATTGGACACACTACTCCAGCTGAGGCATAACCAGCACCAAGTAGAGCAGTACTATCACATCCTATGACTTGCATGCTATGCCTGTGTTAATGCAATGTAAAGTTGCATTTTTTTTTAATTTTTGGAACAGCATCACACTGCTGATTTATGTTTGAGGTTGTGATCTACCACAATTCCCAGATCCTTTTCAGCAGTGCTGCTCCCAAGCCAGTCATCTTACATTCTGTATTTGTGTATTCGGTTTTTCTTCCTTAAGTGTAGCACCTGACATTTCTATGTTGAATTTCATTGTGTTGCCTATAGCCCAGTTCTCCTCCAGTATATCAAGATCCCTCTGAATTGTGGCTCTATCCTCCAAAGGTTTGGCAACCCCCACTGGATTTGTCATCTGCAGATTTGATCAGTATGCTCTCTATACAGTAATTCCTCGCTTAACGTTGTAGTTATGTTCCTGAAAAATGCAACTTTAAGTGAAATGATGATGTTAAGCGAATCCAATTTCCCCATAAGAATTAATGTAAATGGCGGGGGGTTAGGTTCCAGGGAAATTTTTTTCACCAGACAAAAAACTATATTTTATATATAAAAAAATACCACACACACACACGCTAGAAGTTTTAAACAAACAATTTAATATTGTACACAGCAATGATGATTGTGAAGCTTGGTTGAGGTGGTGAAGTAAGAGGGTGGGATATTTCCTGGGGAATGCCTTACTGCTAAATGATAAACTAGCATTCGGCTGAGCCCTCAAGGGTTAACACGTTGTTAATGTAGCCTCACACTCTACAAGGCAGCACAAATGGAGGGAGGGGAGACAGCATGGCATACAGAGACACACACTCTGTGTGTGAGGGAGAGAGAGAGAGAGAGATGCGCATTGCCCCTTTAAGTATGTTGACCCCAGTCTAAGTACATTGCCTCTTTTAAAAAAAAAAAAAAAAAAAAAAAAATCAGGAAGTTGAGATAGTAGCTGTGGCCAGCAAGCTCTCTCTGTCCTGAGCCCTGTCATAAGAACGGCCATACTGGTTCAGACCAAAGATCCATCCAGTCCAGTATCCTGTCTACTGACAGTGGCCAATGCCAGGGGCTCCAGAGGGAGTGAACCTAACAGGTAATGATCAAGTGATCTCTCTCCTGCCATCCATCTCCACCCTCTGACAAACAGAGGCTAGGGACACCATTCCCTTACCCATCCTGGCTAATAGACATTAATTGACTTAACCTCCGTGAATTGATCTAGTTCTCTTTTCAACCCTGTTATAGTCCTAGCCTTCACAACCTCCTAAGGCAAGGAGTTCCACAAGTTGACTGTGTGATGTGTGAAGAAGAACTTCCTTTAATTTGTTTTAAACCTGCTGCCCATTAATTTCATTTGGTGGCCCCTAGTACTTATATTATGGGAACAAATAAATAACTTTTCCTTTTTCACTTTCTCCACACCACTCATGATTTTATGTCTCTATCATATTCCCCCCTTAGTCTCCTCTTTTCCAAGCTGAAAAGTCCTAGCCTCTTTAATCACTCCTCATATGGGACCCGTTCCAAACCCTTAATCATTTTAGTTGCCCTTTTCTGAACTCTTTCTAATGCCAGTATATTTTTTTTGAGCTGAGGAGACCACACCTGTATGCAGTATTCAAGATGTGGGCGTACCATAGATTTATATAAAGGCAATAAGATACACTTCTACCCCAATATAACGTGACCCGATATAACACGAATTCGGATAGAACGTGGTAAAGCAGTGCTCCGGGGGGGGCTGGGCTGCACACTCCAGCGGATCAAAGCAAGTTCGATTATAACGCGGTTTCACCTATAATGCGGTAAGATATTTTTGGCTCCCGAGGACAGCGTTCTATCGGGATAGAGGTGTATTCTCCATCTTATTCTCTAGCCCTTTTCTAATGATTCCTAACATCCGGTTTGCTTTTTTGACTGCCGCTGCACACTGTGTGGATGTCTTCAGAGAACTATCCACTATGATGCCAAGATCTCTTTCTTGATTAGTTATAGCTAAATTAGCCCCCATCGTATTGTATGTATAGTTGGGGTTATTTTTTCCAATGTGCATTACTTTACATTTATCGACATTAAATTTCATTTGCCATTTTGTTGCCCAATCATTTAGTTTTGTGAGAACTTTTTAAAGTTCCTCAGTCTGCTTAACTGTCTTGAGCAGTTTAGTATCATCTGCAAACTTTGCCACCTCGCTGTTTACCCGTTCTCCAGATCATTTATGAATAAGTTGAATAGGATTTGTCCTAGGACTGACCCTTGGGGAACACCACTAGTTACCCATCTCCATTCTGAAAATTTACCATTTATTCCTACCCTTTGTTCCCTCTCTTTTAACTAGTTCTCAATCCATGAAAGGATCTTCCCGCTTATCCCATGACAAATTACGTAAGTGCCTTTGGTGAGGGACCTTGTCAAAGACTTTCTGGAAATCTAAGTACACTATGTCCACTGGATCTCCCTGTCCACATGTTTGTTGACCCCTTCAAAGAACTCTAATAGATTAGTAAGACATGATTTCCCTTTACAGAAACCATGTTGACTTCCGCCCAATAAGTTATGTTGTTTTATGTGTCTGACAATTTTATTCTTTACTATTGTTTCAATTAATTTGTCCTGTCCCCACCATGCTCTATATGGAGAAGGTGTAAGCGGGGGGAAGGGGGTTAGAAGTGAGGGGGAGGAGGACACCCTGACATTAGTCCTCCTATTCCCTCCTCCCCTGCATAGCAAGCAGGAGGCTCCTGGGAGCAACTCCAAGGCAGAGGGCAGGAGCAGCACATGGCAGTGGAGGGAGGGACAGCTGAACTGCTGGCAATTGATAGCCTGCTGGGTGCCTGCTGCACAGGGAACTTAGGGGAGCTGGGAGCTGATAGGGGGCTGCCGGTCCACCCTGGTTCCAAGCCCCCACCAGCTAGCTGCAACAGGCTGTTTTTCCTGCAAGCAGTGGACAAAGCAGGCAGCTGCCAAATGACGCTAGAAGGGACCATCACACAACTTTAAACGAGCGTGTTCCCTAATTGATCAGCAATGTAACAATGAAACAGCGTTAACTGGGACAACTTTAAGTGAGGCGTTTACTTTATCTACATCCAGGTCATTAATAATGGTGTCTCCACTGACGTGTTGTTCCTGAATTCAAGTCTGGATTTATCATCTGATGGTCCTGTTTTTCCCCAGAATACAAGAAGATTATATATAGCAGCCTGGCATTTGCAAGCAAGTTTCTAAAATGAAAGGGTTGCTCTGCTTGTCTTATTGAAACTCTGTTGGCATCTAGGAGAAAATCAATAAATGGGGCTTACTTTAGGATATGGTCTAACTTCAAAGCTTGGTGCAGAGGGAGATGTGTTCAGCATCATGTAGTCAAAGTTTCTCATGTTTGGGAATTTTTACAGGATAGTTTTGTTCTCAGGTTACAAGCTAATCATTTGAAAGTATACGTTTCTGCACTGTGGCAATTTTGAGTGTATCTAGAAAGTCTTCCATTTTCCACCATTAGGACATATGTTGCTTCATTAGAACAATTGAGCTACTGTGTCGTCCTACGGCTCAGAGAACTCTGTCTTGGGATTTGAGCATTGTGCTCAGTGCCTCAACGCAGGTACCTTTTGAAGCTATGAAAACAGTTTCATTGTAGTATTTGACTATCAAAATGACCTTTGTGATCACTATCACCTCAGCAACGAGGGTGTCCGAGCTGGAAGTGTTAACAGCTAATCCATCCTGCTATATTTTCCACAAAGATAATGTGGTTTTGAGTGGATCCCACCTTTATTCCAAAAGTGAAGTTGATTTTTATTTTTTTTTTTTTTAAATCAAACTCAGGAGATCTCATTGCCTTCCTTTTTGTCCAAATCCTTTTCACTCAAAGGAGAATCTATGGCATTTGCCGACTGTAAGGTAAGCCTTAAAGCTTTATATTAAAAGAACTGAGAGCATAAGGAAAAGAGGTGCAAAGGCATCTAAACCATCTTTCTCATGGTGAATATGCTGGTTCATTGCTGAGGCATATAGAACAAAAGGAGTCAATCCTCCAAATAGGCACAAGAGCTCACTCAGTACAAGTAGTGGCAGCATCATGGGCTGAGAAAGTATGGGAACCCTTGCAATGAAATTTGTACAGCTGCAACTTGGGCATCCTTGCATAGCTTACCAAGTTTTACAAGAAGTTTTTCTCTGTTTTCAGCTGATGCAGCCTTTGGCAGGCAGGCCCTGCTCAGTGTGGTGTGACTGCTTAGAGTAAGGGAATCTTTTATCTCAGGGTACATCTACACTACCGGGGGGAGTCGATTTAAGATATGCAAATTCAGCTACGTGAATAGCATAGCTGAATTTGACGTATTGCAGCCGACTTACCCCGTTGTGAGGACGGCGGCAAAATCGACTTCTGGGACTTTTTGTCGGCGGTGCTTACTACCACCTCCGCTGGTGGAGTTAGAGCGCCGATTTGGGGATCGATTGTTGGGACGCGATAAATCGATCCCCGAGAGGTCGATTTCTACCCGCCGATTCAGGCGGGTAGTATAGACCTAGCCTCAGTGACGTTACTTTGTTTCCCTGATGAGAAGATCTCACACTGAGGATCTGTGGTCCTAGCTCTGAAAGAGATTGGGAGAATTTGTGGTTGCCTACCTGGAAAAATTTCCCTCATTTGACAGGATAGGACCATAGATCCAGCCCTCCCTGAAAAAGGTTAGTTATCTGCAGTAGTTAAAATCTTTTATTGTTCATAGTGTTCTCTTTTTAAGTTAAAAGCAACAGAGAGTCCTGTGGCACCTTTAAGACTAACAGATGTATTGGAGCATATGCTTTCGTGGGTGAATTCCCACTTCGTCGGATGCATCTGACGATGTGAGCATTCACCCACAAAAGTTTATGCTCCAATACATCTGTTAGTCTTAAAGGTGCAACAAGACTCTCAGTCTGGATCTGTAAAAAGCAACAAACACGGCTACCCCTCTGATTCTTTTTACGTTTTTAGGTTTTTTTTTTTTTTTTGCAAGGCCTTGATGGGGGTCAAGAGATTAGTGTTTTGTTTTGCGGTGCAGAGTCTAGAGGGACTAGCTTTAGAAGCATCTGAGAACTGAGGGAGCCTTCGGAAGGTGGGGGCTAGTCCCTCATCAGTTTTCCAATCAGCTTTGCTTCTGCCTTCTATGGCTACTGGAAAGGAAGATTTTTTTTTTTTTTTTTTTTTTTTTTTTTTCAGGTAAGCAACTAGCAAGTCTCCTACTACTTCCTACCAGTGTACATAATTTTGGCATATGTAGTTTTAAATATTTATTTACTAGTACACTAGAGACTATACTGAAATATACTTTTAAAAGGTAACATGGTTTTAGTATGAAACCTCACTAAGGCACTCCAATAGATCTTTGCTGAGAAGTGGAGTAATACACTTTGTGAGAATTATTATATTATGTGAATTAGCCAAGTGAGGCACTAGTGTGGTAGTGCTCTCCAGAACATGGGCACTTTATTGGAAAGTTGTCCTTCCATTTAAGTTTTCTCTTGAGATCAATATTTTGCTATAATTGTTGTGGAATCTATGACTTGTATAGATACTTATGGTGAAAAAATGTGAAATAGTTAAGTGTATTAGAGGAATACTCTAAGGCCAGGAAAGCTTTCTTCCTAGCTACAGTCTGATCCTTTGCTTATTCCTATACATGAAAATCCTTGCCTTTTGATCCAGTTTAAAAGTTTCTATTTTTGAAATATGATTTTTATGGGAAAAAACTTCTTGTCAATATTTCAAAGAGTAATATCCATGTTCTTTGGATTTTTGATTAAATATATTTTGTATAGCAGTTCAAGTACTTTTAACCCATGTTAAATGTTTAATTTCTGATAGATCTCTGTAAATATCCTAATACTAAATACACATCTTTATTTTGTGAATTGTCCTTTAGGTGGCAGTATTGACTTTGTAGATGGCACTAATAGGCCTTTGTGTCCTTGGTATAACAATAATGAAATGCCAGTACACAGGCAGTTTTTAAATACTGTACTGATGCTGTATGTTGCAATATCCTTTTTTCCTGTCATATACGATTACTGGATGATGATCTGTTTGTTTCTTTTAAAAGCCATTTCAAAATATGTTGATAGTGATCACATAACAGACCATTTGGCCTACAGTATTTAAATCTTGAAATACAGATATGCATATTTTAGTTGCAATTTTTTAAAAAGCTTTGCTTTTTAAATATAGGTTGTTGCTTTGTTTCCAAAAATGTTAGCAAAGAATGGGGGGCAACTGACATGAGTTGTGGTGTTTGGGGAGTATTTTAAACCCTTTCTTTTATGTAGTAAAGTTAGTTAATCATGTAGGATAGCGAACCTATCCAGGGCAAGGAATATATGGAATAGAAAATAAATGTGCTTAGGCTAAACATCACGCATCCTGAGGGAAACTTCGGAGAGAAACAACTATTGTTCCTTGATTAGACTTTTGCCCTGTCTTGAGGTCGTATGTCTGTATTGTGAGCTGTGAAAGGTATGAGGCTGGTGGTTGCTCATTGAGCACAAAGATCACATCTTCTCAGGATATGGGGTATTTAAGAATTCAGCCTAAAGAGGATGGAAATCTCCATTTAAGTACTGACATGCTATCAATAATCAACAGCTAGCGTAAGGTGGTACCTCAGGAAATTAGAGGAAATCCGGACTAGAATTGTATTGTTCCTGTTCAAAATAAAATACGCTGAATGAGATTAATTTTATTTTGTATTTCTCTGTGCATGCACATTTCTCTCTGATACTGTATGTATTTTTTTATGTATCGTATTACATGTCCTGTATAATACAAAATAAAAACTAAAGCTCTTTGAAAATGTATCTGAAGAGCTGTGTTCAGTTATTTTTCAAATTTAATATACCTTACTACTTAGGATTTGTTTGTCATACTCATATTTAACTCCTTGCTGTCAGGTGAGTCAATAGCTCCTTAATAATTAGCACTTATCAGTTAGCACTGTTGCATCTCAGGTGCCTCCTGCTCTAAAGTTAACATTTAACATATTAACCTTTTTTCATATTGCATAGTTTGTTCAGAAGGCATTTTGGTATGTGTAGGAGGAAGATATCGCTTATAATGGAACAAATCTTTTTATGTACATAGTCACTGTTTGTTTTTCACCATCTTTAATAAATTAATTTAGTACTTAGCCCCAATATTACTTTTCAGAATTCTAACAACTTTATCAAGCAAACAATACTTAAATAAAATGAAATATATATTCAGCTTTAAAATAAATTTAGTGCTTTTGAAACATGCCAGATTGACAGCATTGGAAACTGAAGTCCTCTTTTTGTCCACTGAACAGGTACAACGTGAGCAGCAGCAGTGCAAGCTTCTCCACACTGCCCCATCCCTGTGCTGCAAACCCTGACCTAGAGGATTCCTCTAGGATGGGTAAGAGAGTAGTTCAGTCTCCATGCTTGTTCAATCGTTACTGTGGCTGCCAACGAGAGGCCCCATTTGTGGTAGTTTATAGCATCAAGAACTGGACTGAAACCACCAGCTCATTTTACATTAACCACCGAACATCTGTCAATGGTAATAACTTCAATTACAGCAGACCTGGGCCATTGATAGAAAAGTGAGAGGCTCCATGTCCTATTGCCAGTCCTCGGAGTCTAATTATATAGATATGATTGCTACTTTGTTATACTGTACAAGGAAGTGTACAAATTAGAATTATTTTGTAAGGTTAATGTCATACAATTTTTAAATGGCTACCTTTTTAAGTTTAAGGGCCATGATTTAAAAAAAAAAACCGTAAGTTATATAATTGTACTACTTTGTACACTGCAGACACTGCCTTTAAGTTGGAGAGATTTTTAATGGCTTATATGACTTTGTCATTATACTATGTTACATACAGTATTTTTAAGCAACTAAGCAATTTAAATTGTAATATGTATCAGCTTGTGCATTGTATCTCGATTCTTTTTACTACATTAATTATGTTTTTCAGTGCTCTGTTAGGTAATAAATGGTAGATTAATTGAATAAGAAATTGTTCTACCTATTTTTATAATTTTCAAATTGCTAAATTTAAGTTCAGACACATTTTTGTATAAATTTATAATTTGGACATTTGATATTTATTAATCAAATATAAATAGGCTAATGAATATCATTTGTGGTATTTATTCAGGTGTCAACTTGTTGCAACATTCCTAGCTATTAATATTTCAGATATACATGAAAAACTTGGTGCATATACAGGAGCTGTGCAATATTGCAAATTAATATAACAGAAAAGATTAGATTGAGTAGAATTGGTTTATTGTTTAGATAAGATGGAAATTAAATAGTGATGGATACAAAGCACTGGTAAAAGTTATGTCTATGTTTTGGTCAAAGTGTAAATGTGGTGTGATCCTGAATATTCTTCCATGAACATTATATGAATATATTTTGCATACAGTTACATAGATTCAGTGCTTTTATTAATTATTGTTGACAGGAGACTTGCCAATCATTAAAATGCAGGCACATTAGCACTACATAAACTTGTACATTGAATTTACAGTGTACAATAATGGGTTCTAGTTTTAAAATTCTTTAAATCTTACTATATCATTCATAGTGTAATGAGTGGAGTTCAAATGGAAAATTCAAAATTTAAAGCTCAATGAGCGCTAAATCCTGCTTAACCTGAGTAATCTAATGGAGTCCTATATTGTAATTTAAATTAATACTGCAGGTAATCTAACTAATCAAGTGAGTAAGATGGAAGAGGTTTGTTCCTATTTTTATAGAACATACGTTTTATTTTTATTAAACATCCTATTGACCTTTATTGTAATAGGAAGCTAAAATGTAATAAGTAGTTTATTTAAAAATAAAATCCTAAAATTTCATTATCGCTGTGGTTTTTTTGGTAATTTGAACTGTTGGCTTTTATGGATCAAGGAGAAATGCTAGCAAAATTAAACTAATAGAAAGGTTGCATTAAGCAAATCTGTTCCAAACCAGGGCATCACTATAGTTAGAAAAATTATTTTACAGAAGCTAAATATTTTACTGAAGGATATTTATAAAGTGCAAGGTATTTATCTGGAAGAGCCACAATCATCCTTTTTGTGAGATTTATTATGGTTCAGATTTTTTACTAAAATGACCAGAAAGAAATTGTTAGAAAAAACGCCAAACTGTCCAAGCAGGATAATTCAGCATTGGTTAACAGGTTTATGTATTATGTAATGGACATCATAAATCTTTGGTTAATCTGAAGTATATGTACCTTGTTTTTAATATAAATATCATCAAAAAATCTGCCCTGTCCTGGATATGGAGCCCCTTTGATTGCTTGAACATATGCATTTAATTATAACACAGGTCAGTGATAATCAAAAGTCATTACATTTTACGGTTATATAAAATGAGAATTCTGTAGTATTAGCGTGACAAAAGGGGGTTTCCGCAGGTACATGTGGTTAGGTGAGAAGAAACAGAATGTTTTAGCATTTCTGTACTTGATATCTTTAAAGTACTGTACAAACAGTAAACCTCTGAATAAACCCTGTGACATAGCTAAGTGTTGTTTCCATTTTATGGATAGGGGCAAATGAAACACAGAGGTTGAGACCTGTCAGAAGCCACACAATGAATTAGTGGCAGAGCTGGGACTAGAATTCATGATTTTATTCTATCCTGGCCTGTGTCTAGTCCCTTGGAGCATTTACCTACCTGTAAAAACCTAGGGGCAATTTTTTTCTAACTTGGGAGCCCAAAGTTAGGCACCTACATAAAAATAACCTGGCAATTCAGAGTTGCTCAGCACCCAGAGCTTCCACTACAATAATTTAAAAAACAGAAACCACACACCACTGTGGGAGAAGAATGCTTCTGAAAATCAGTCCATTTTTACTTTAGTGTGTAACTATAGACTCCCAAGCTTGAAAAACTTAATGCTAGCTCCTTATATCACAACTAAATTAAATAAATAACTATTCAGATATTTCCTTTTAGTGTAACCACATCTTTTAGTTGACGAGAGCACTAAAAAACTCTATTTGTGATTCTCTATTTACACAGTCATAATCTTGACCTGTTTTGTATTGCTAAAATTTCTCAGCCACTCACTTAAAGGTGAGCAATGAATCAAAACAGTTAATGTTACTTCCAGTGAGCTGTAGTGCCTTCTGTTGAAAAGAGATCACAGGTATGATGTTGTGAAGCGAGTCCTTATAACTGTTGGTATCATTTCTTTAAAATGATAGAAATGTACATCCATCAAAGATAATATAAAATATACTTTTTATATGAACAAAAAACAGACAAACAGAGACAAGATTATGCCCAACAAGTCTTCCTACTTAAATCAAGCAGTTCTAACAAATACCAGTAAACATCCTTTTAGCTTTGTGAAGCTAGGTTAAATGTTCTTTTGTTCTCTGTTTTCTCAAGCAGGACTTCAGCGATTTCTGTTCCCTCAAAGGAGAGATGGATTATCACCATAAGTAGTTCAGAGTTTGGGAGTATAACAGTGCTACCTCAGGTTCCATAGTCTATCAAATGCCTTCTTTAGTGAAAGGGTACGTCCAGACTACCCGCTGTATCGGCAGGTAGCAATCGATTTATCGTGCACCCAGTCGACTCTGGAACTCCACCGGAGCGAGCGGCGGTAGCGGAGTTGATGGGGGAGCTGCGGCCGTCGATCCCGCGCTGTGAGGACCCAAGGTAAATCGATCTAGATACTTCAACTTCAGCTACGCTATTAAGGTACGCTATTCACGTAGCTGAAGTTGCGTATCTTAGATTGATTTCCTCCCCCCCCCCCCGTGTAGACCAGCCCGAAGAAACGTCTACAAATTCTCTCCATCAATGCCAGTATAGTGTACCTATCACCATAACAGCTAAGCACCATGTGTAATCATGACCTTTTGATTTTATGTTTTGAGATGATTTTAGCACTGTTACTACTGCATGGTTGGAGACAGGTAACATTGTTGGCATATGCACAATAGAGGCCACGGACTGAATGGGCATGGAGACTGAACTATTCTGTTTGTGTTTAGAGGTAGTTCCTCCTAAATCAAGGTTAAACCTTTTCGCTTCTTTTCTCCATTGTTACGAACAACAGAACCATCTGTCACCCAGGTTTACAATCTTGGGTTCCTATTTCATGCTTCATTTTCTTTCTTGCCAGGCTTCCAGGTTGTCACCATGTTTTGCCACTTCAGCAACATAAAATCTTTCCTGTGCTGTACAGAATAAAACCCTAGTCAGACCCTGCCTTCATTACTGTAACCTCTTCTTTGGCCTTTCTACCCACATTAGTACTGTTTAGTTTGCTGAAAAATACAGCTGCTAAAATTATCTTCTGTTTATCAGGCCATGTTGCTTCATTCTTCAAATCCCTTTACAGACTTACCTTTACTTGTCATTTCAAAGTTATTGTCTTTGTCTGCAAAGCCATGCACAACTTCATGCTGGCTTCCATGTCGGATTCCATTTCTTACCATGCCATCGCTCAATGATTGTAGCTTTGCCTCCTTTGCTGATTTTTCCCACTCCTGTCTTTTGCCTTCTTCCATGGTACCCCTGTGCCAGCATCAACATGCCGGATGCATTACCTCTTTTGCTGTTTTCACATCCCTCCGACAGATTCTCTTGGTGTGAAGTCTTTGAATCCTAATCTGTGTCAGTCTGATGTCCTCTCCACCCCAATATTGTAGAATAGGGATACATTTAATATCTAAAAATAAAATTTGAGTATCTTCCTCTGGGTTTCATAGTGAAATTTGTTTTGATTGTTTACCTTTATAAACTCTTGAGGGGTAGAGATTCTGTACTTATTTTGTGCAGCACTAGAACATGATAATGCATGCCAAATAATTAGACCCGTTAGTAGAGGATTGGGGGAAAGATTGCATTGCCAATGTCCCATGCTCTACTTATTTTGTAGGTAAATTAGGAGACCAACTCTGTTTAATAGAAGAAATACTTGTTTATTGTGCAGAACTGGTTAAATGTCTGTTCCTAGACGACTTCAATGTTTGAAAAGAGTGAACTACTATTACAGTAAAATGCAATGAAAATGATCAAAGGGGAAGCAAAAGTTGCTTTTTAATCTACTCATTTGTTTCTTGGTCTTGTGTGAACTTTACTTTTGTTCTATGTGCCTAACCAAAAAAAAAAGTATGTTTAACTATTTACGAGCTCAAAAACAACAAGGAGTCTGGTGAATTGATGCATCCGAAGAAGTGAGGTTTTTACCCACGAAAGCTTATGCCCAAATAAATCTGTTGGTCTTTAAGGTGCCACCAGACTCCTTGTTGTTTTTGTAGATACAGACTAACACGGCTACCCCCGATACTATTTACGAGCTGTACAGAGATCCAGATGAAAAGAGAAATTAAGACTTTGGAAGGGTCAGTGAAAACTTGCTGCTGTTAATATTTTGGTGAAGCTCCAAAATATTTAGTTTGATGTGACAACTAATTATTTTATTATTTTAGTATTGGTATTGGAGGGCTAATAGCAGTAGAAGTAACAATAGCCAGATTTAGGTACTTTTTTAGTCTTTAAATGGTTAGTTGAGAATAAAACAAAGGCTATTGTCAAATTTATTTTTAAATTAGTTTGAATTCATGACTAATAAAGGTGAAACACAAAATATTAATGGGTGCCAGGTTATACAATTCATTATGCCCCCCCTCTTTTTTCTTTTTTTCCCCTTCTGGCCTGGATTCAAATGTTGGTCAGACTGGTTAAATTTAATGGTCAGTCTTGTCCCTCACTAGATGTTTGTTCAGCATAAAATATACAAACTTTGGTACATTTGACTTTACATCTCTAAAATAGAATGGAAATAGTTGATCCACACTGAAGAGCATTAAAGTTTGTAACTTTTTAGCTACTATGGTCATTGTTCTATAATGTGATCACTGAGAGGTGCAAGGATATAAACAGCCCAGCACTGAGAAAGCTATGGAGAAGACGTATTACAGCAGCAGCAATTTTGATTGTCTCATCCAGACTTCTTCTTGCAGCTTCCGGAGAGTATAAACTGCAGTGGTAACTCTCACTCTTTTAAAAATGTTTCTTACTAGTACTAAGGGAGGTGTAGTCATAACTCCACTATTACCCCTTTCTGCTCCATTTGTAAATGCTGGTGCCAACGCCTTTTTCATGGAACAGTAGGTTTGCTTCTAGGCCACTCTGCACTGATATTGCTTGTTCCTCTTTCTTCCCACAGCCTTCCTTTTGTATCCATGTAGGGCTAGCCAAAGTGTGAACCTCTTAAGGCAGGTCTTTTTGCATTGCCAAAGTCTGCTGTGTTCATAACTCCTTGTATACAGTTGTAAGTTGTTTCAGTGGTGCACAAGGCTCACCACTGCTTTAGCAGGTTATTCTGCACCATTGTAGTGTCAGTGTAAATCAAAAGTGCTGGTGTCTTTAGTTGCATTGTTGCAATTAATTTATCTATCACAGTCGAACAATACTGAAAAAGAAATAGGTCCGTGTCTGAAGGAAACCCTATTTTTGGTGAATAAACCAAACGTTTTTCAAAATTTAATAATGGAAGAAATATTTGTTGTTCATGGAAAACTGCTGTTTCAGAACAGAGGAAGAGCTTTGTGTAAGCTTGAAAGTTTGTCTCTCACCAATAGAGGTTGGTCCAATAAAAGATACTGCCTCACCCACCTTGTCCCTAATATCTTGGGACCAACCCGGGTACAGCAACACTGTATACAATAATGAAATATTAATCTTTTAAGGGGAAGTTTGTAATAAAATTGTCTGAAATGTTTTTGTGTTGAAAAAAGACAATACTTAACACTGAAATGCTATTTACATGTTCAAAACACTGTACGATATTAACAGCCATCAAATTATTTAGTGACTGTATACCTAGAGCAACAAAACATGGTTCATCCTTTATATGTTATTGAAGCTCTTGTAAAATAAATTATATCCAATGTTCTAGACAATATATCACCTATATAGTCTCTATTAAGATATCTGACGTGAGAAAATGTAGAGCATTTCTGGAGTGGACAGCTTTTTGGGAATTTTGGCTTCCATATGTGTTATGCATTCCTGAGAAACTTAAAGTACCAACTGCTTCGGAGGTCTCATATTACAGATTTCAGAATGAGTTAGAGTAGATAATATGTGCTGACATTTATTTATTTAATTGTCTTCCTCATTTAATAGTGGCTAGAGCTGAAGTCTTGGAGACTCTTCTTGTGCTTGTGAGTGATATGGTTTGAAACTATTGAAGTTCAAAAGAGCGATGCTTTACCTCTTGCATCCAGGTGATGCTTTCTCCAATTAAAAAATGTTTGGCATAATCTACATTGCCAGAAATGTACTGAATGTGAGAGGGATTGAAGTGGAGTTCCACGGAAGTAAACTTAGGTTAGAAAATCATTTGGTACTTAATGTGGTACTCTGGATTTCTTTTTATAATAGTTGTCACTAATGAGTAGCATTAAGTAGCATTGGAATCTAGTATAAAGTTATGGATTTTGAACTGGGACTTTCTTTGAATTCAAACTATTTTAAATAGTTAATTGTCTAATTGTAAAATTAGACAATTACCTGAAAGTCTTAGGCATCCCAAACCTTTGAATAATCTGGGAGAGCAGGCCACAGTGCTTTTGAAGTCTGTGTGCATGGTACCCGAACTCTAAGCACAGGCTTCAAAGCCTGCTGATCAGCCTCCGTTGTAAATAAATCTCCAGCTTTCACAGGGCTTTGAATTTTAGTGGAGCTGCTGGAAGAGACTACCACTTGAGGTCCTTGGATCTCCACTCACGTGAGTTGCCAACTGTACATAGCTGAAGCTCAGAAATACCCTGTATCCGACTTTTAGGGATCTCAATATCCCTCTTCTTTCCTGAAAATTTCCTGCATTACTCTCTGTGTTCCTTCCCTTCTGGCCAGTGCTCTTCCAGTTTCAGCTGTGAAGAGCTTTCTACTGCAGAACATTAACGGTTAAAATCTCAACCCTCTCTCCAAATTCTTCTCAGGCAGTCCCTTCTTCACTTCTGCTGCTTGGATGGAATGTGAAGAAGCTGAGATGCTCACATGACCCACTTCAATATCATTTTTATAAGAAAGTTCACATGATCAAGTTTGTACAATATTTGTATATTAATATATGGAGATATACCTATCTGATAGAACTGGAAGGGATCTTAAAAGGTCATTGAGTCCAGTCCCCTGCCTTCACTAGCAGGACCAAGTAGGATTTTGCCCCAGATCCCTAAATGGCCCCTTCAAGGATTGAACTCACAACCCTGGGTTTAGCAGGTGATGCTCAAACCACTGAGCTATTTCTCCTCCCTTTCTCTTGTCTTTCTCCAGTCAAAGCTTTTGGCAGACTTTTGCTCCAGATTACATAAAGGGACACTGGTAGAACATTTTGACACACTTTTTTAGGATGAAAAGCTTATCTACAGCACCTTTTTCATTTATTGTGGAGCAGAAGTAATCTCTGTCCTCCCTGGTTAAAGTTGATTTCTCTATATTTAGGTCCGTGATATGGATTTTTTTTTTGCCCCCCTCTGAGATGCACTGCATCTTTTCAAAATCCTGGAGGTGTTTTAAGATTGTGGAAAGGGGGGTTTAGAATCTGGGAGGAAGAGGGAGAGAACGGTAGGTATGCAGCTACGTGTTGCTGAACTGCAACGACAGTGCTCCCACTACTGGTTCTCTGTGGCAAACTGAAAGCCAAGAGAGATTTTAATGCTTTTGAGGAAACAGCAATTTGTTATTAGGTAATAATTTTTGTGAATATGCATATCAGATGGCACAATGTCTCTTTACTGATGTGGGAGTGGGGATGGTTCTGCTCTCCAGCTGTTTTGAAAGCTCATCTGTGGTGTGGGTGAGGGTACCTCAAAGCCTAAATTTTGGTTTGCTCTGCAGACAACTACTGGCATTTTCACCACATATGGCAAGTCTGGAAGGACAGCATGGCCATCTCTGACAGCTGTAGCTTACTTGAATCTTTCCTGCAAATCGCTTTTTGGGTGTTATGATGGTGGACAGGAAGTAGGGAATTAATTGTTAATGTATCATGCAAATATAGATACGTTGTCACTTTTCCCTTGAAGCCCTCTATTTGCGGATCACTTCTTCAGCCACAGGAATAGTAAGGAATTTTATAAGAGGTCATGCAGTATTCATTCATTCTGATACTGCTGCCTTAGTTTCTTTTTTAATATCCCTTCACCTTCCATCAATAGAATTTTGTACTATAGCAGCTAGATAGATGCAAGCTGTTTACTATAACTGTGAATTCATAGTTAGGGAAAACACCTTAAAACCTTTCTTCTTTTATTTTTAAGGGATGTAATTAAACTAGGGTGGGGTCAAATTAGTATCCAAAAACACTCTACTGGCGGTGTTAATTTAAAAATTGAATCTTAATCGCTATGAAATAAGGCGCTAATCCTGGAAAAATGTGTGTCTTTGTTACTATTTGTGCATAAAGTTGTAACTGTTTGGAAGATTAGGACTGAGGGTTTTAATGTAGGTATTTAGATATCAAGTTTTAGTTTAAAAATGTACTTCTAATTTTAAAAAATAAAAAAAAATGGAAAATGGTTGCTGTTATTGACCATTGTGTCTTCTAGGAAATGTTTCTTAGTAACTTAATTTGAAATATATATTTATTTTAACTACATGTGTGTCTGTGTGTGAGGTTTATTGAGGAATGCCTAATTATCCTACTTTAGGGCATGGGAGTAGGGCTATTAAGATTGTAATATACATTTTGGCATATTCTCATTCATTGTTTAATATTGGCCAAGTGATTAAAGATGAACAGGGTACTTGAGCATATGAGAGCTATTAAAGGAAAACGCACATAGAATAGTTATCCCTCCAGGAATGTTTAAGACCTGATATTTCTGGCCAGGAAAGTGTGTGCTTGATTACAGCTGGTTTCTGTTCTGCAGAGGATATTAGCTACACTATGATTCCTTTGTAGTGTAATAATGTAACTAAACCTAAGTGATTTTTAGCATGCTGTTTGAAGAATGAGAATTCAAAGATTTCATTACCTCCTTTTTTTAAAATAAAATTTGGATGCAAAAATGTAGTAGTTCATTTTTGTCCAGTAGTTCAAATAGAAATTTTAATAGATTCCTCATGAATTAAACATGCTTTTTATCTTTCTGCTGCCTGTATTTTTAGGAAACACTGTTTTGAAAAGATAAATTTAGATGTATAAATGAAAGGCAAAAGACAGATTAAAGATTTAGATCCAATGGTTCAAGACTGCACCCAAAATAAATGTGTTCCTTTTATCTAGTAGCTGTGTTAATGATGTAATTCTTTATGTATCAAATCTGCCCGCTGAAGTCATTAGTATGCTGAGACTGTTTTCTGGAACATTGGGCTTTTACAATACTTAAACTGTTAATCAAATTGGAGTATAATTCCTATTTGTGGTACCGAATACTACATTATTCCATAGTTGCTTGCTTTTGACAAATTTTATTTTTTTAAAACTAACACTGGATTACACCATCCTAGAAAGTTAAAATTAGTTTTCAAAACAGTATCCTTTTTAGTAATTTTTATTTTCCTTCAGATTTCTTTGGGGAGGGAATTACCCTAAATTATTTTCTTTGCAGTACTGTTCGGGGCTAGGAAGCAGAGGAAATTTTATTTCTCTTTTTAATTGATTTTGCCTGTTTGGGGACAAATTCCACACTTCATGATTTTTGTTTTTCTCCTGAGTTATATTTACCACCTAGGAAAATTAGTCAGATTCATAAATTAAAGTAGTAGGTATTATCAATCTGTCATAACCTACAAAAGCAGTATGTTAATAAAATAAACTGGTTTTGGTTGATACATATATTTCAAAGGACAGTTTACTGTTATTATTTATTTTATTATTGATTAAACTATTTTTAAATTGGGACATTACTGAATAATTTGTGATGGTAATTTAGTTTAATGCCTCTAGTTAACGTTGCCAAATACTATAAGACCCTATTTCAGTTGCTTATAACTTTGCCAAACTTTAACTGTTTGTTTGGGCTGAAATTTTTCATGTAGGGTGTCTCTCAGGGTGATTGTGTGTGATACTTCAGTAATAAAGGTTCAACTGTTTTTGAAAACCAGGTTAGAGAAAAATAGGTTGTTTTGTCCATGTGAAATCCAAGTGTCAGGGAAATGCCATTTGCTGTCCTTGTGAAGAAAATCCACTCAACGTGAGTCAGTTTATAAGCCTCTGAAAAATGCAATTTGAACATGTTTAGCCAAGATTTGTTATTGGCTGGCAGCAGTAGTCTCTGACGATTGTTTGTCTGCTTTGAGCATGCCCTATTCCCACTCAGCTCCTATGTGCCAGCCAGACTGTGCATGCACAGAGTGACAAAGCATGTTCTATTCCAGGTTGGAAGGGGCTACCAAGCAATTTCTCCTCCCAGATGTCATGCTATGGTCCTAGTAACCTGAACTGAGAGGTAGGACTGTGAACTGGGTCTCTCTACTAGCACCCAGTAGGAACCACCTGACTCAAATGCAAAGGGTTGAGGAGCAGAGACTGGGAGGAATAGGAGCAGAGTGAGAAACTGAAGTCTGTGTAAACCACTAATGTACACTCCCTTTCAGGGCCTAGAATTGAGCTCAAGAACCTTGAATCTCAACATTCCTCAAATGCCTAGCCAATAGCTCTAAAGCCCACTGGCAAAATGTCGTCTGTCTTCTTCTTAGTGGTCCCCATACAGGATAACCATCTACTACTCCTATCAATCTGTGAATCTAAAAGTCCTAATCTTGTTGATAATGTGGGGGTGGTCTGAATGCTTCTGCATGATGGTTTTTTTTTCCCCAGTTTGTTTTTATAAAATCTTAGCAGTTTTTTATATAATTTCCTATGTTAGAACCTTGTGTTTGCAAAATCAAGCACTCAGATATTAGAAATTGACATTGCCAACCTCAGTTCTGGCATTTCCTAACTTTTTTGCGTGCTTGAGTTTGCAACGTTAACTTTCTTCTAACATACAATTAAAAAAACCCACACACAACAGCGCGCGCACACAACTATGTATAGAATGACTGCTCCATTTTAAACAAAAATCTGGTTATAGTCTATTTAAAAACACTGAAGCACAGTGGAACAAAACCCTGTGCAAGTAAATCTTTCATCTAATGTACATTGGATATCAGGTTTCATGCTATGTTCACTGAATAATATGTGAATTAATTGAAAGAAATACTCCTGAAATCTCACTGGTTTATCTATAGATGCAGTCCAATCCTGTACAGACTACATATACAAAGAAATTGCATCACTGGATCCATGCTTCAAAATGAGCCATAAAAAAACCTGCAGATATTCGATATAGATTTTATGTCCATGTTTCCAAATTAAGATGTCATGTTTGCTGCCTTTTTAACTATTATTTTTGATATTTTAGTTCTACTGCCATTCTTCTCAAACAGTTGTTCTATTTTGGCAGCTGGTGGATAAGCAAGACAGTGTATGAAAATTTGTATTACTACAATATGCTCTTAATTTAGCACTTTACTGAGAATATATTGGTTTCCATGCTGGTTTATGGAATTAGAGATGTACTATTCTGTAGTAAATTCCACTCCTTTCTTTAACAACCTATTGCACTTTCTTTCCATTTGCAAAGGGACTTAGATCCTTATAATTGCTAATTGGCTCCATGTTGAAGGTTAATCAGTCCTTCCAAGAATGATGTTCTGGCCTACTGGTCTCTTCCTCAATTGTATGGGGCCCTTTGAGCTAGGTGTAGAGACTCAGGATGTATGCCTACACTAAAAAGCTTACAGTGACGCAACTGCATTGAAGAAGCTTTCCCACCGACATAACACTGTCCACACTGGTGCTTAGGTCAGTGTAACTTATTTCACTCCGGGGAGTGGCTTATTCACACCTCTGAGCAACATAAATTATATCGACATAAGTGGTAGTGCAGATATAGCCTAAAAGTCTTTTGACTAAGGAATAACTCACAACCTTAAGACTGAGCCCTTCTTAACAAGGTTTTTGCATATACAAATGCTAATTATGGATAGTTTTTTTGTTTTTGTATTTTTTACTCTTTGAATGATCTTTCTCTCTCCTTGCTAATTGCATTCCAGCTCTACCTCTGTGCACCTCAGCCCTGATTGTTTGAAAGGTTCCAAGTACAACTTTATCCAATAATACACCTCCACCCCGATATAATGCTGTCCTTGGGAGCCAAAAACTCTTACCGCGTTATAGGTGAAACCGCGTTATATCAAACTTTCTTTGATCCGCCAGAGTGTGCAGCTCCACCGCCCCCCGGAGCACTGCCGCATTCTATCCGAATTTGTGTTATATCGGGTCGCGTTATATCGGGGTAGAGGTGTAGTCATAACTGGTAGCTGGAAGCATGATCTCTAACATGGTGATATATCAAACAACTGCAGCTTACAACAGATTGTGAAAACCTTTTGGTCTAGGTGTTTAGAGAATCAAAAGAATGTACAGAATTTCCTGAGTTCTCCAGACTTTACCACATTTGACAAATGCTAACTTAAGGTTACTATATTTGAATACTGAGAAAAGAGGACACTCCACGGGGCCCTGCCCCAACTTTGCCCCTGCCCCACTCCCATTCCAACCCCTTCCCCAAAGTCCCCACCCCAATTCCGCCCCCTCCCCTGAGCGCCCCGCATTCCCCCTCCTCCCTCCCAGCCACACGAAACAGCTGCCTGAGTGTTACCAGTTTCACGGTTTGCCGGGCAGCCTCCATATCTCCAGCCTCAGTGCCCCCGGCCGGGCGCTTCCCCAGCACAGCAGCAGCCGGAGCCTGGGAGGGGAAGCGCCTGGCCAGGGGCGCAGGGTCTGGAGGTATGGGGGCTGCGCGGCAAACCGTGAAGCCGGTAGCGCTCGGGCAGCTCAGCTCTTCAGCAGCCGCTGGCGCTGGGGGGAATCTGCCTGCAGCTCGCAGCCTGCCGGAGCCCACTCTAAGGTAAGCCCGGGACTGGGGCAGGGATGCCGGCAAAGCTGGGAGTATTTTCCCGGACATGTTCAGCTTTTTGGAAATTCCCCCCAGACGGGGATTTGAGGACCAAAAAGCAGGACGTGTCCAGGAAAATCTGGATGTATGGTAACCCTAGCTAACTTCGCATCTTGTAGGCACCACCTACATTTGCTGAAGGAGAGTCAGGCATCATAAAAAAAAAAAAAAAAAAAATCTGTTCTGATCTCTTATGTTAGAAGTAGCTTACAGTGAATCTTCTGGATGTTCTATATAGATATTAGATATGTGTGATACTTAGCGCAAAAAGAAGTGCTCCCTGCAAAATATTGTATGGTTGACAGTTTGTCCCATTTAAGCATTTTGATGACTACATTTATTTGTTACATTTATGCCTTAATTTGTGAACAGTGTGGCTGGTTAAAGTGGTTCTGGGAACTGTAGCTGAAGTTTTTTATACTATTTTAATAATTTGAGCACTACAGTCAATTATACTATTTGAATTTTTTTATTTTTCCTTTAAAATTATGTCTACATGTGTTTTAAAGGACTTGCTTTTCTAACTGTATGTTTTTAGTGTTGAATTTTTGGCAGTGGATTGGTGAATGTTTGATCAGTCACTGGTTCATTATATTCTTGCAAGGACTGAGACTCAAGCTCCAACTCCTTTATCCTCATTCTCTGTGCTGTTTCCCAGCCAGCCTGAGCCTCTCCACAGGAGGAGGAATGCTCTTGAAGTGGCCCTTGCTTCGCGCTGTTGCTGAAAGTGCTTGTCAGGGGAGGCATATCTTGTGTTTCTGAACATGGGTCTCATCCCCATAATCAACCCACTCACTGACCAACTTAGCCAACTGCTGGAGTTGGTGGGGAATGGCTTGAGAGTCTCTTCTCATCCACGTGTCTGTCTTCAGAAAAATTGAAGAAAACTTCAAGATGTGGGGATAAGAGAGAAAAATAGAAGCAAACTGCTTAATTTCGAGAGGTTTTATATCTTCATTTATTTTGGCTACTTTTACAATTAAATCACCTTTAACTAGATCGATTTTTTTCAGATACTAGAACTAACCTCCTTCCCCATTCCTCTTAAATGTTTTGCGTACCTTCCCCTCGTGAAAATTTAATACCCCACACCACTCTTATTTGGAAAATGGTAGGGCTAATAGAGTGCATCTCATGATGGTTCATATTGACAAATTTAATGCAGCCTATGTTGATAGTGGTTTCTTTCCATCAGTTGGTAATGTCTTCTTTTCTGGTCTTCAACTGCCTAAGTTAAATTGACATTGTTCTATCTTCTTTTTCATGATGACTTGGGATTTTTTTGTGTTCTGTTAAACAAGTTAATTTTTAATTGTGGTGTTCTGGGAGATTTTTTTGGTATTGAGTTTGTCTCTTCGTTTCTTCTCTAATCTGACACGTTCTCTCTTCATGCTCGTAAATATTGTTTCCTCTCCAGTTTCTAGTGTTACTGAGTTCCTAGAGTAACCACAAAAAGATTTGGACTTCTTTCTATATTTCTGAATGATCAACAGGCCTTTTTTATATTCTTTTCATCATCATATTGTGAAGATCACATTTTCATCTCTTTATCCATCATCCCTCCACGGAGGCTAAATATAATTGAGTCTGCAGAGATTTTAATATCTTTCCCACTGAATCAAGTGTGTAAGAAATGCCATATGCATAATATGTTTCTGTAAAGGGCGCAGATGGGCCCCTCTATCTTCGTCCACTTCTGCACCCACAAACCAGCCAGAGACCTCTGCTTTGGTACAGTCACCCATGCTCTTTATTTATAGTGCAAGTTCCCACCACCTTGTAGCTACAGACAGCATCAGGCTTACAGCCTCAAGGACTGCTAGCTTCTGCAGCCAGCAGGGGAGAGCGGCCTCTAACTCCCTGGATCCTCCCTGGATCCTCTTTCCTCTTCCCCCACGGCTTCCTTCCTGCCAGCCTTTATGTAGTCCCTGGCTAACAAGGCCCTCCCTATTTGCCCCTTAGGCCTGGGCCTACTCAGCCAGGTCCCATTCCCCTTTCCTGATTGGAGCTGGCGTGACAGAGGTCTGGCTCAGGGTTTCCTAGCCAGCATGCTGTCACAGTTTCATAATGGGTGTCACCATTTTTTTCATTGTGAGCAAATGGTCTGTTATAGGCTGCTTATATAAAGCCTTCATTGTGCCTTGGTTGCTCAAAATATATTTTGCTTCTCTATATTAGTGTTGTCTTGAAAACTACATGCAGGAGGCTGAAGAGCCTGAAGTCATACAAGCCTTTCTTCCTTTAAAAAAAAAATAATTTGTATGTTACAGGTTCTTCTCTCTCCATTTTATGACATGAACACTTATTTCCCCCCCCCCCTGTTGTTGTTCTTCTGCTATGCTCTTGAAATACTTTATGATGTCAGTACTGATGTTTTTTTTCCCCCTCAAGCACACTTTCTCTTGACTGCTTATTTTCTCTGCTTGCTGTATCTTCACCATTTATTTTCTGTTTACAGATGTTGGTGCCATGTTTGTCCAAGGTCAGTTTGTAGAACTGTTTGTCTAGCAGTAAAACTCTGCTACCTTCTGTAGGATGCCATCTCGCTTTATAATTGTTTCATTGTTTGTCCTGCAAGAACAACAAGAACTGTCACTTTTTTCATTTGAGTCATTTCCTTGTAGCCCTTTTTCCCTTCCAGAATGATGATATTTTGTTTCTAGGATGTCTTTCTTTAGAGCACACATGTTGCCAGATGCAGAAATCTCAAGGTGTATCTCTCCATCTCTTCAGTATGTTTTTATTATGTTATGTAAATAATTTCTCCGGAGTTTACAGATGTGTGGCTTATTAAATAAAACGTGTTTTTCAGTGATTCGTTTGCAAGAACTTAAAATCAGAAACTAATTTCAAGCGAGAGAAAAATGTACCGTTTTTTGTAAGTTAATTCTCAATATTTTGTACACTGATCAGTTTTGTGTTATGAAGCTTTGTTGATCTATTTTGATTCCATTTCAAGGATTTTCATGTATTGACACCCTGTGGTCTTTTCCTTTTTGTTTTGATATGAACAGTTTTTTTGTCAATAAGCTAACACTGTATGTAAAAAATAAATAGTACTGCACATATTTAAAATATACTTATTTCAGAAAAAGGTTGACTTAATTTTGCAGAAAATGGGAAATCAGCCTCCAGATTTCATATTTACGTAGATCGCAGATTAAAAAATAATACAGATGGATTAAACCAGTTTGACCAGGGTCCCAGGGGAGCCAGCTGAGGTCACTAAATAAGGTGAACTGCAAAGAATGGGGCAGACCATTCCTAAAGCTGGTGGATATTTCAATACTTAGGTTTACCAAGGCAGCACAAAACAGCTTCTTTATTACCTCACTGGTTACTCAGAAGTCAATACCACAATTCCCTTAAAGTAACCCAGACTCAGGCCTCCACAAAGGCACCCAAGTCAGATATGATGAGGATTAATGAAAATCTTATTCATCATAGAAAAAAGTTTTACCAATCCCAAAGGATCAGACACATTGCCTCCCACGTTAATGAATATTCCAGCTCTTAACCATATACACACTTACAGCCAATTCTTATTAACTAAACTAAATTTATTTAAAAAAAAAGAGTATGGTTAATAGATCAATATACATACAGACTTAAGTTCAATTATTGAGGTTCAAATTCATAGCAGAGATGGTGTGCTTTGTAGTTGCCAAGAATTCTTTTAGAATTTAGTCCATAGGTATAGTCTAATGTTCAATATCATATTCAGGATTCAGTTTGAGCTTAACTGGAACTCAATCTTGTGACTCAAACTTCCCCTGATGAAGCTTAAGCATATCTGAGATGACCGGATCAGGACCCAAGGATCTTTGATACAATTTCAGGCCTTCTTTGGCAGGTTGGAATCCCTTGGTTTACAATAGGCAATCAGGATGACTTTGAAGTAGGTCCATCACCGATACTTAGCTACATGAATTAACATAAGGCAGTTGCTTGTTTTTCCACCATTCGCAGATTTGCTATACATTTCAAAGAGATGAATACAGTGATATCCTATGTTTACCGTTCATTTAAACGTTAAGCTCTTTTGATCTCTGAATTAACAGAATACAGCATAGACAGTAACTGTTTGATTACATTGTTGACCTCTACCAATATATACGTAAATACACAAAAAACACAAACATTATCTCCCCATATGTTTTTAAGTCATTGAATTTGAATCCTCTATGCTGCAGGATGTTTAACCATTCCTGGTCATGCATTACAGAGTTATGAATCTGTACTGGTTTCTTGTATTTAGATCAGTGAAGACCTGTGCTTTCCTTATAAATACATATGTGATCATTGTCTCCTTTGGAAGACACAAGCAATCTGTTATTGTGGCCTGGCAGTTTGTGCTTTGCCCCTTATTACTTTTCTGGCATGGATCTTGCAAGGGCATGGTTCACCATGTTAAAGTGGTGATTGTGGATTGTTGTATTAGAGTGTCTTGATGGCTGGGATGAGAATTTGAATTGATGCCTCATTTTCCATATTTTCTTTCTTCTCTCCAGGAATGCTGTGGGTTGCAGATCAAGTCAGTGGACTGTGACCCCCGCTTACCTAGTTGATGATCTGGCCATGTGGCAGTTTGTGTGTCTGGAGAGTTTTGGACCATTTGAAGATCTGGGCCAGAAGTTAGACTCTGGAGCCAGATTAGAAAATAACTCAGCACCCAGCAGCTCCCTTAAATAAGTTGTTGGCTTTTCAGTAGAGTTTGGCTCCCATTCAAATATCTGTTAGGAGCTGCTGGTTGCTGAACCCTTCTGAAAATCTGTCCATGTCATTTAAGTGCCTAACCAGGAGCTGAGCTCTTAGAAAAGTTGTGCGTGTTGAACATTTTTGAAAATACGATCCATACATTCATTTTTAGTTTCCTGAGTAAAGATGGCCAGAGTTTCAAAGGCATTGAGCATACTCAACTCCCATTACCTTTCAAAAGTGTTGAGTAGCAGTAGGACCCTTTGAAATCAGGCCACCTTTATTTCATGGATTAGGTGCCTAATTATAGCTACTGAAATTTGTAAATTGACACATTCATCACATGATGATAAAATGGGAACTGTGAAATCTACTGGGCTATACTTGTACTCTGAATAAGAGCTTTTAATCTGTTCTTCCAGACTCAAGAATACCACAGTTTTTAAATGTAATATCTGAATATTTACAGTTGTGTCCAAGATACTATTGTATAATTACAATAAGAGTCTGAGAATGATTTTAAACATCCTGCATATAGTGTTTTGATCACTTCTTTCTTCCTTGCTTTGATATAGTGTCCAAATACTGTGTGTTAGTGATTTTAAAAAGATTGTATATAATATGTAGTAGACTTATTCTGTGCTAGAAGACTTCCTGAAAATGAAATTGCTAAAATAAAAGCCTTACTAAACTTTGAATAAAAAATCAAAATTTGTAATTATCCCATGTATCTGTTCTTTTATGAAGCCTCCATAGTCTACCAGCTCATAGTCCTCTTATAAGAAATTTCTATGTAACTGCTAAAAGCTGCATACTTTTATTACTATTTTTACGTATGTAAAAAACAAAAATTAAAAAAAAAAACCAAACAAACCTTTCCCAACCCCTTTCCCTCCCCGGACTTTCACTGCCGCTTGCCAGCTGGCCTGTAGTGACCTCATACAATATCAGTTGGAAACCTTTTTTTAAAAAAAACCTCCTTAGTTTAACTACAGGACATTCAGTAGCTTTTGTTTTCCAAGGAAAGAGGATTTAAACAAACTTTCTATTACATTTGTTGAATGTGTATTTCATAGTAACCACCATGAAGTTCACAGCATTTAAGGAGACGACGAAGCTGAGATGAAAAGATATAAATTCATGAAGGCTTGGCTTCACAGTTGGCGTATAATCCTTTCTGCTGTCATTGGTACCCTAACCCCAGTACCCACCAGCACAAAAGAAACTGAATTGGAAATTGTGGGAGCTAGGGAATGTTCTGTTGGCAGCACATCTCATGGCCCATAGGCCTTGTCAGGTCTCAGTTTGATACCCTTTATTCTATCTGACAGATGTGAGGTAAGTTCTATGAAGGGGAAGTCATTACTAGAGTGAGGGCAGTGTCAGATCAAAAGTAACCAGTGATCAAACAAGGTGAAGGGCTGTGGAAAACAGGCTTTTTTTCTGGCCTTGACACCTGCCTGATCATTGAGGGGAACAGTCCTTATGTGTCAGGTTGAGTTGATTCTCTTTGATGTACAGTGAATGAGTGAAGATGGAAACTGAACTGGAGAAGGGAAGATTTTGGTTTCCCTTTTCTTTCGGGTCAATTAAAGGTGCTTTGTTATGTGACACTGACATTTGGCTATACAACTGCATGTCCCGTGTATGAAATAAAATGTTCAGTCTTGGGATATTGTATTTTAGGTGCCTTAGTCTTGCTAATTAAATTTGCAATAGCACAATCTGGTGTATTAGTATTTAATATACACTTTTAAGAAAAGAATCAATTTGTGGTTTAAAGCACCCAATCTTTCTAGAATAACTTGTTTAAAATTATGATTAATATGTGCTATTGTTGGGAGAAAACTCTGTCTTGTGGAGTTACTTTGAAAATTGCATGATTTGGAAATTGTCTCTGCTGTTAGTATACTCGCACAGTAATGTCTCTCTCTTGCCTTTCAATCTCGATTTCTACATTTTGGTAGAAAATAATACTTTTTTTAAAAAAAAGTAAGAAAATTTGCCCACAAAAAGTACTTTTGCTTGTAACATTAATAAAATAAAGTGTAAAATACTGAATACTTTTGAATGCAGCATGTATATAGAAAGCACCCAAAGGATTCGTATAAATCACTTACTGACAGTTCAAGTGTATTGATAACACTTACTGGGATTCTAAGCCTAACAACTAAACATGTAGTCTGTTCAGCAAATAGAAATCTATTCTCTAAGGGCTAACTATACAAATGTTATAAATAGAAAATGAATTTTATAATTACGTAGAGTTTAATTTTAGGTTCCACATCCATTCTATTGAATACATGTTTGTACAAGCTACTGTAGTTTCAGTGAACTTCATTGGATCCTACAATTAGGATAATTTCTGCCTATTTTTTTTGCATCTTCTTTGATCTCTAGTTCAATATTATTTTACAATATTTTCATATTTCTGATGGATAGCGGTCGTAATATTTGTAATGTAAAAGGAAGTATTATACCAAAATTTTGTGGAAAAGAAATTGTCTGCTAATAAAGCCTGGTGTTAACTGTAACATGTTCACAGATATGTACTGAAATTAAATAACTCACATATTCTCATACCTCTAAGTATTGCACATCACATCACAGCTATATTTTTGTTTTCCTCTTTGCAAAAGTATATCAGGTATACAAACACACTTTATGCAAAAATATTGAAAACTTAAAAAGAAAACAGGTATTTTCAAAAGAAAAGCATTTGAAAGAAGAACTGTTTGATATAATCTTAAAGAAACTTTTTAATGAGATATTCTATATTATTGCTAATTATGGTCTGTTTTTTTTTAAACATGATCAATCAGGTTCCAAGCTTTTCTATATGTTTTTACATGATTTAATTTTGAACGCTAGTTAAACTGGAAATTTGACAGTATGGATTTCCCATAAATTTTAGTCAGTATTGGGCCTTCAATATTTCTTTTACTTTTAAAAATAAAACATTTAAGTTAGGTTAAGTTAGATATAAACCTACCAATTTTAATTAAAATAATGAAAACTATAATTGTTACCATCTTGGCTAAGCAATGCTGAAATGCATGTGCTGATCTTAACATTCCAAAGTTCAAATTTGAAAGATATTACAGAATTTACCATAAACATTATAAAAACATTCACACTTGACAACATACAGAGGAAATATTAGTATCTCATTCCTTTCTTTTTTTGAAATAACTTTGTACAACTATACATTTTGTTTCTGTAGTAGATCTAAGATTCCTATTAAAGGAGTAATTTGGCCTTCAGGTGGTCTCTTAATTTTTATTTAGGGCTGTTGATTAATCGCAGTTAACTCAAAAAAATAAATAACTCAAAAATTAATCACGATTAAAAAGATTAATCGCAGTTTTAATTGCACAGTTAAACAATAGAGTACCAATTGAAATTTATTAAATATTTTAGATGTTTTTCTACATTTTCATATATATTGATTTCAATTACAACACAATACAATGTGTATATTATTTTTATTACAAATATTTGCACTGTAAAATGAGAAACAAAAGAAATAGTATTTTTCAATTCACCTAATACAAGTACTGTAGTGTAATCTCTTTATCGTGAAAGTACAACTTACAAATGGAGATTTTTTTTTGTTACATAACTGCACTCAAAAACAAAACAATGTAAAACTTTACAGCCTACAAGTCCACTCAGTCCTACTTCTTGTTCATCCAATTGCTAAGACAAACAAGTTTGTTTGTTTTCAGGAGAAAATGCTGCCTGCTTCTTGTTTACAATGTCACCTGAAAGTAAGAACAGGCATTTTCATTGCAAGGCGTGTCATAATATATTTATGTGTTGATAATGGGCTTGATAACAATCCAAAGCAGTGTGGACGGATGCATGTTCATTTTCATCACCTGAGTCAGGTGCCAGTAGCAGAAGGTTGATTTTCTTTTTTGATGCTTTGGGTTCTGTAGTTTCTGCCTCAGAGTGTTGCTCTTTTAAGACTACTGAAAGCATGTTCCACACCTCGTCCCTCTCAGGTTTTGGAAGACCCTTCAGATTCTTAATGTAAGTTAAATTGGGAACTAAATATCTTTATAGTGTCCCACTAAGAAAACTGGCACTAATTTTGTAAATTAGACTACCAAGTACTTAATGTAACAGATGCTCGTTTTGTGCGCATTGGGACTCCCTCGTAAAAGAAGTTTACTGGATTTGAAATAGACAGTTTGGATGCAGCATAAATTTATACTTAACACTTAAATTGTTACTCAAATAGTTTAGTAGAATATTGTATGGTACTAAATAACGCTGATTTTGTAATACCATTGGACTATTTTGTCTGAACTATTCCTTCCCTAGCACCGGGTACTGAAGGGGGTATTGGTTCACCCTAAAATTCCCCTGCCTTTTTTTTAAGGATATTAATCTTGTGAGTCTCCATAAAGTGTGCCTGGAGAAAACCCCCAGTGTTTTATATTTGTGTACATCATTTACTCAACTTATTTCTAGCACATAGTGACCTGTGTAGAGAAATGCAGAGTTTGTCCGTAGAATGATGGCGATCCACAAGCCTTATTTTCTCCATATTGTTTCTATCTTGGCCTAGAATATAAAAGCAAAGCTTTCCCAGAGGTTTACTTTTTGAAACCCCCACTCCATAACCAGCAAATTTGCCAGTAACACATAGTTGCTTCCACTATATACAGACCTCTCTTGTATTTCCAACTTTGGCCCCAGGAACTGAGTAGCCACTCATTATGATCCAAATTGGATCATAAGGATACCATTGAGTCTGTTCTGGAGATTTACTGCAGATAAACTTTGTACAGGTAAAAAGATGTCTGAACACATGGTTTACTAAAGAGAGACCACTTTCCTGATTATAGTAACTTTTTTTTTTTTTTTATGAATACAGCTAATCAGAACTGCATATCGGTTACCTCTGAACCTAATAAGCATTTTGTTCATAGTTTTAGCTAAAACTTGGCGCTACTAATTTTTACACTTTTTGGTACCTATCTTAAGTTCTAAATTCCAAACACATGTTCTTAAAAACAACAAACAAAAAACCCCAAACCCTTTGTTGCTCACTTAAAGTAAAAAAGCAATGATTAAACAACTTCATTATTAGGATATTTTTCGAAGTAAGATTCTAAAAGAGGACTTCAAACCAAATTCTAGTGTGAGGAGTATCTAACTACATTTTGTGCTATATAAATTTAATATCTGCCTGTCTAGTACTGTAAGTATTTGTGCACCTCACAATCATGCATTAATTTCATTATTAGGAAGCTCATTAATATACTGCACTTGAAACTTCCTAATACTTATGTTACTTTTGAAGAATATCAGCCCATTCTGTTTCTTCTCACTGAAAATGTAAATTGATACAATACCACAGATAGCAAGCATTAAGAAAACTGATTCAGCAAAACATAAACCAGCTCTTCATCCATTCTCTGAACTGTACCTGGATACTTTGCTTTAGGCTCAAGTCATTCTCCTTACCCATACCAATTATATATCCTTGGCTTCCTTCTTGGTCCTCCCCAATGACAGCTCTTCCCATCTTATACCAATTTCCATGTTATCAGGGGTCTTTGGGGAAGGAAATAACTACATCCTTTTTGTAGTGCCATCATTAGAGAATGGGGAATCCCCTTCTTGACCAGTTGGAAGGAATTTTTTGAGGCTATTGTCCCAGCTGCAAGCCCAGCAGCCTATATTCTGTTTATTATGCCACTGTTCACTTATGAGCAAGGGTATTTCTGTGGTACTCATGTTGAGGTACAGCATAGAAACAGTAGCAGTTTGTGGAAGTTAAGTGGATTATTCCATTTAAAACCCATTTTTCAGACTTTCATAACTTTTTCAAAACTTATTTGGGATTGAAATTTCTTATGCATGGTAAATTTCTTTAGAAAGCTTGAAGAAAATGTGTCATATTTTGAGTGTGAAGAATGTTTTATGTGTATATTTTTTGTTTATTCTTTTGCACTTGAACTGTAAGCAGTTTTGTTTTAAAAATTTCAAAATTGGTGTGTATAAGAGTTCTCCATGAGGAATACCATAAGTGTGTGAAATTTTTATGTAAATAAATTTAGAAGCATTTCAAAACTGCATAGTAGTGCATTCGTAGAACTTAAATCTCCTTGAGGAAAAAATAGTATGCACAGTATTCCAAATGCCCATGTTGTCACTCTGTGTATTTTTAATATATAAAACATTCCCTCTTGACTTTGTCAGAGTCTTGGTTCCTTGGGGAAGTAAATTAAGATATTAGGATTGGTAGATAATTTTGAGGAGTTGGTTGATGGGTCCAGCAGGCTTCCATTGGAAGCATTGGAATGTCTCTGCATGTGTAAAATTATGATCACACATACTGTTCCTAATTCAGTTAAGGTTTCTATTTCTACATGAACTTGGACAACTCTCCTACCTGTTATGTACAAAGTTGATACTGAAACAGTAACCTTAGCTTTTGGGTGTCTTGACACTTTCGAAATTTAAATTCTCAAGCTTTCTGGTACATTGGTTTAGTTCCTTTCATTGAATGATTTGCGGCCACAGGACACAGTGAAAAGGAGCCCATCGCTTTCTCCCATTAGGCTCAGAACTTACTGCAGTCCTCCACCTTAAGTCTTGGAGTAGATAACAAAGGATCATCACCGTAAAAAAATTATTTTTTTTGTTGAGCCAGTATATTAAAAACGTCATCCAAAGCCCACTGAAGTCAATGGGAGTCTCTGTCTTGATTTTGAGGGGTTTTGGAGAAAGCTCTGTATGAATCAGTTCTTTTTTTATTGAACTGACCTAAAACACTTAATTCTCCTATGTTGCTGTAAAATGCATTTTTACTAAAATGTGTAGTTTTTCTAACAGTGCACAGAGCTGACTACTAAATATCTCAACTGTTCAGAAAACCAGGGAATTTTAAATAGAAAAAGTAACTTTATTTCAATTTAACATGGCAGATACTTTAGGTATATTTTAAATGCTGAAACTTTTCTGTCCTGGGCAGCAACCACATCTGCTGTGCTATCAGTCATTAACACGCCATTAGTACTAATGGAATATTAGGGTGTGTCTGGTATATTCAGCATGGCTAGTGTATTGTGCCTGGAATATTAAAATAATGAACAATTAAAATACTGTGTCCTAAAATGGTATATACACCTTGGATATGAATATACAACCTGTGACTTGATGACCGTTTTAGAAAAATATATGTACAGTAGCCTGTAAACATTCTAATCAGCTTTATAAAAGATAATTAAGTCTTGAATTTTCACTGTGGCATTAAGGAATTTAAAACTAGGTGTGTCTTAAAGTTGTTTTTTGACTGCTGAGGTATAATTAATAATAAAATAACAGTCTCATATTTATAAAAAATTTACATTAAGAAGGGGAGAAGTCTGCACATTGACCAAACCAAACTGCCTCTTGAATTCCCAAGAGTGTGCCTTAGAAGCAAGCGAGTAAAAAATAATTGTAGAAATTCTAAAAGGTGGTTGGGGGGTGGGGGGCGGAGGGGGTTGAGAGAGAGAGAGAGAGTGTGCACACACATTTCTAGTAGTATTTTGGAAGTCGGAGGATATTTGCTTGGAGGAAGACTTAATTTAAATCCATTAGAATTCCAAAGACCCTTGAGATCCACTAAATTATAGGGTCCTACTTAATTTAGTATCTTTTTCTCTAGACTGCTTTGAACAAACAAGGGGTGTGTGGGTGAGTGTGGAGTTTGGAAGCTTTCCAAGACCACAGTCTATGTGTATGAGAAGTTATAATTACTGTCTGTGAAGTCTGAGTTTTATTGGGCAGGCTTTTCTGGTGGGTTAAAGCCCCCCTCTATCTCTTCCCAGATGGTAACTGGCTTTTATAGCAAGAATTACTTGACCTTCCCAGACCTAACTAAATGGGGCATCCACTGTAGGGTTCATGTGCTGCCAACTGAAAGAAAGTAACAAATGAGAACAGATGACAAAACAGATTGGTATAGTAAGAGAAAGGAAGAAGAAAAGCGAAAACAAAAGGTATGAATATAAAGAAAAGGGAGATGGACATTGGGGGAAAAATAAGGAAATAAACAGAGGTAAATAATGAGCTCTAGGAAGTTGCAGGACTTCAAAAGAGTAAATTTATTACAGGAGTAAAAATATGCCCTTTGCAATTAAGGATACAGAGAAGATTTGACAATCTTAGCTATGAGGTAATCTAGTGCTCAGTAATAGAGAAATGAAATGTTATCAGCAAAGTTTGCAAGATGTTTCAGTGGTCTTTTTAGGTAAGGCCGTGGGGTTTTGAGTCTTTTTAGAACCATTTTTCAAGTGCAGCAGGTTAGAAACATTTGAAATCGGTTTATATAATCTGATCTCTGTATTTACCTACTATTACTGGTTAGAACTGGCCCTTTGATTTAATTGTCTAGGGAACTGTATCATTTGCATAGTGAATACCAATAAACAGAACAGATTTCAAGTAAGGGAAAAATTACAAAAATATATGGGTCTTAGGTGTCAGAAAATGAATTCTAAAGAATTCCACACTTGAAATTATATATTTATTATTTTTAAATAACTATTTTAAACTACTTCCACACTAGAGTACTTCTTTTAGTGTTGTAAAATAAAAATTATGTAGAATGTTGTTGTTTTTAAAATAGCCAGAGGAATATGAGAGCTCAGTTGAATTTTGGTTAGAGCTGCTGTAAAATAATTCTGAACCTCTTTTACAGAACTTAAAAGGGACCAGTTCTGCTCCCAGTGAGTCCAGGGGGAGTCTTGGCAATGATTTCAAGAGTGGCAGGATTGGTCTAATTCAGTAAACTCTAACTGAAAAATTAAAATTAAAATCTAGTATTTTTTTAGCAGCTGTAATGCTCTTAAGCAATAACATCTCTGCCATCAGAATCCCTGAATTGTTTATTGCAGTCCTTTATCATTAATTAAGGAGTATTTTGAGGCCTAAACTATTATACAGCACCACATGCATTTTAAAATGTAAATAAAGTGTCATTTCTGGGAAGTCTTAAGTATGACTTTATGAATCTCATCCAGTCCCATACTTAAATTGGCCATCTGCTGAATACAAGGTTCACAAACCTTGGCAGCAGTGAGATATTTTAAATTCAAATGGTAATATAAATAGAAATGTCAAATTTAAAGCTTTGATAAATCAGGAAATATAAAAGTTGCACTTAAGGCTCAAACATTTTGTTCCTATTTACTGTTTGTTTTTTCATACTCTGAATATGCTCTTGGAAGGAAATTTTCTTCTTATGATCATAGTAGCAGTGTACCCTTTCCATAAATTGCTAGAAACTGGTGATGCAATTAATGTTAGTTTGGTTAAAATGGTGACTGCTATTGCTGGTTGTGTATAATATTAAAAATCTACCAAGCTATTAAATTTTCAGATTACCAGCATATATATTTTGATACTTCTGCCATATATGTAATTTTCTAAGAAAGTTAGAAAATCATATTACCGTATTGGTTTTGCATTTTTGTTTTCTATAAGAACAATTAAAATTTCAGGGCTTTTTTCCAAATACAGTAGACAGTAACAAACACCTTAATGTCTTCTATTTTTTTCATAGTTTCTTGTCCTCCCTTTTTTCAGTGGCTGTTGCTCAATGGTCGAATTAAAGCAATCAAGGACTTGAAAAATAATGACTTTTCAAGCTGAAAATAATGTGAACTATTTTTGTTACTTAAGTAATTTTGTTAAAATGTGGAAAGCAATTTAGATTGAAAGCTCCTTGGGGCCAGGATCTTGTTTTCTATCTTTGCCTCAAAAGCGCTATGTTCTAAAGTAGTAAGATTTTTAATTCTATACTTGGGGGTCCTATCATTCCTTTGCCAAGCATGATCAGTGGTGTAAAGTTATCTATTACAGCCAAAGTCTTACTTTGCAGCTGACATGCACAAAATTAAAATAACCAGTTTCTATTTTTGTAGGATTTTATCCTGCGGGGGGATAGCACTGAATTGTAAAACGGAGACATTACGTCACGGAATATGTGGGAGTTGGGAAGGAGATCCTCTTGAGGGGAATTCAAAAATTCCGGAGGTGGAAAATGTGTGTGGAGAAAGCCATTAGTAAAGTGCAGCTACCCTTTGGATCCTGTACTCTATTGTGTTTTTTCTCTCTTACCCCAAAGTAAATTAAACAACCTTGATGTTAGAGTGTAATAATAGACTGGCAGCTGTGTTACAGTCGATTTCTATTTCAGCCTTATGGAAAAGCCATTGCAAATACCTAATTACTATTCAAAGCAATCTACGGCACTAACTTCTGTGTTGTTACAAAAGCATTCTTATGACTTGCAAATAAAAAGCACCAACAATACTCACTTCTCAGGAAGATTTATTATCATAGGGCTGTGATGAGGTCTCAGATTACTAAGATTTCATTTTTTTTTTAAACAGAACATAATGACATTTATTCTAAATAATTAAAAGTAAGTTACATTTGTCAAAATAAATTAAACTATTTTGTGATGCATTAGCCCTGGTTTTTTTTTTAATTTACTTGCTACTTTACAAACTTAAGCAATATTTAATGGGTTTCCTAATTATTAATGAGGTTCTACTGACTGTTTTTGGATACTGACCTTCTTTGGGATATGTGCTTTCAGTTCTAATGACTCTCTTGTTTTAAATAAATAAATAAATCTAATAGGCCTCTATGCCCAGTTATATATTTTCAGTTCCCTCAGCTCATATGGTAGTCATCTGAATATATTTTCTGTAGTCTTCACTATTTGTTTGATAGCATATAGGACAAAATGTAGAGGACTTCAACAAGTGAGGCATTTTCTGTACTCTGTCATATTAAGGACCACAGAATTTCATAAATCTAATGAGCCTTTGTGGAGGTAAGTAGCTTAAGGAAGGAATGTTTGCCTAAAATATTACTAACAATGTTCACAGCATTGAAAAAAATGTATATGTAAACATATGAACTAAATCCTGCCTTTTTTCATCACCCTGTGCTTGTTCATTGCTCTTTTTCATAAAAATAGGGTTTATGTGGAAGAAACTGGGAGGGATAAATAGGCTCATCAGGATAAGAGGAAGGCAGTAATGACCGTGTCTTAGGACCCAATCGTCTGAAATGCTGAGCACAATTAAGCTCCTTTTTAATATCATAGGTACAGCCTTGTACGTTTTACCCTTTATTTAGGAAATGTGAATGTTCATTTTTATTTCAAATTTAATTAGGAAATTTTGCATTTGACAAAAGCTAATCATGCAATAAAATGGTTCTATATACTATTTGTCCATTTTCATACTCTGCTTGTATCAATATGACTCGAAAATACTTCAGTGTTTTATTTTTAAAATTGGAATAAATAAATTATTGCAATTAAATTATTGATTGTTCATATAAAAGCACTTTAGCTAATGGCTTCTTAAAAAATTCTTATTTTATCTACATTTTAGTCCTGGGTTAAATTGTTTTCTTTTTATGTTATGTTAGTAAGAGGACATCCACTCTTGGAAATGGAGAAGATCATTAGTAACAGTGTGAGCATTTTTGCACTCTCTTTATGTAAAGGAGATAAACAGTTGCAGATTACAGCACAGCTGCTGGGTTTTGGGGTTTTTTTGGGTATTTTTGGGCAAGCATATTGGTTTTCATGTATAGAAATAAGTGCCAGTGTGGGAAGTACTCCAATATTTTGAATCTTGTCTTCTATACACAGAGGCTTGATCAATGTACTTTTAAAATGTATATTTAATGTATATGCTTTTAATGTTCAGAATAATGTTATATTGTACATAATTGATTATACAGTATTCCTAACATAGTAATAAAGTATAATCAAATTCATTTACCAAAGCTGACTCTACTTTTGTGTTTTATGTGCTAGTGAATGAAAACTACACAAGACTGTCAATGGAAAAGAGTTTAGTGAACTCTTCTAATAAAACAAAACAGACTTAAGCATCTGTTGTGTTTTAAAAACAATAGACCATTGGGCACCTGGCTCATATTTGTATGTCTTCATTATAGATTAGATACCATTGCTTTATTATAGATCATTGCCATTTGTAATTTATATATTCAAATCTGCATTTCAGTAAAATACACTATGTAAATTAAATGCACACATTTATACTATCTGTAGATGTATGTAGTGGTCTTGATTCATATTAAAGGGATAATATTAAGACAGGATTTAAATTTAAGATATCTTTAAATTGTATGGGATATTCTAAATTAAAATGTGATTTGTTTTGTTTTAATTCATTGTTTTCATCTAATTTCTCCACAAGGCTGAACAATTAAAAAAATGAAACTAAACAAAAAAGTATAGTGCACAGGGTAGGTCCCAAGGATAAACAAAAGTGCTTGCAAACCTGAAATTTGTGATGATTTGGTTATATATCTCGTTGTTTCTTTAATATCTATTAGTACCACTGATGGGTTTGTTGGTTTGTTTTTACTTAAAGATTCTTGCACTATATTTAATTTTATCCAAAAGCACTATGAACATGTTGTGTTTTATTCCCCTAAGCTACATAATTTTTTTTAAAAGAAGCTTAATTTTGAGGCCTAAGCATGTTGAGAATCCTGGTAGTAAACAAAGCAAGAGATTTTGAAAGCTAGTTCAAGGCATATCTTCCTTTTCTAAAATGCATATGTGTAAATAAATTATATTTATGCACAAGCATACATGAAGACACTGATATATATTGATGCCTGTGTAATGAATTTTAATAACTGGAAAATCAAAATAAGTTAAAAAATGTACATATGCAGCTAAGATTTAAACTCAGAGATAGTACATAGCATACAATTTAAAATTAAACAGATTTTTCCTACTTAAGATCAGACATTTTCAGTAACATGGCTTCACTAAGAAAACCAGTGACATCTCCATGAATATTTATTTGAATACTTATTTTATTTGAATTTTTAAAATACAACTGTAGGTAGGACATAGCTAACCAATAAGATTTGAACAGTTTAATATGTAGTGCCAACCCATTTATTATGCTGAGAAAACTAATTTGTCCTTTTTAGGAAATGTCTAAATTTTGATTGGTTAGTTTAATAGTAGAAAAACATAATATGTGACTAAATATTTGGATTTAGTTCCTGACATTTTAACATGACTAGCCATTGTCTAGCTGTTGTTCAAAGCTGTAATTTTACTTTATTGATAGCAAATATAATCAATCTAAAATGCATAGTAAGATTTTTAGTTTGTAAAGATAACAACATGGCTCTCAGAAATTGTGGAGTGGTTTCTTATTGACAGCTTCTGTGCACTGTTACCATACTGTATAAGTAATTTGTTTGCTAGTAGTATCTTAGTGTTCTAGTAGTAGTATTTTAATTGGTAGCGTTTAGTTGAAAGTTTAGCTTATGGTACACACATTAACCTGAATGTACTCAATACTTTACATTTTATCTCTCTGAATTGTAGAAGTGTTCTTGAATTGTATTATAAACTTAAAATGTTAGGTTTGATACTGTGGAATCTTCAATGTTTGTAAAAAGAGAGTAGTTTATTCATGTTAAATTATGATAAAATATTGTATTTATAAATAGGGTTTTATTTTGCTAGGAATATTAACCATTGTAAAGACTATCAGATGTAAAATAACTTAACATCTTGTAATGTTTATCTGACTGGTGACTATATGTGGATGACAGATAACTTTGCTGGAAAACAGTAGAACTTTGGAAGTGTTTTTTAATCTTTAAGTGGCTGCTATTTCCTGTGCAATGATATTGTAATATGTTTTCAAGGTCCTTTTTTTTTATTATTAGTGAAGTGCGCTCTGCTTCTATCACTGTGAATATTTTAAAAGCCACTACATTTAAGGTAACCTGTTTTGATAGGCTATTCTTATCCCCACCTTTTGAGCTTTAATAGTTTGTAATATTTTATTTTGGCAGTAGTATAGCTCTTGTGAGTGCCATTTTTGCTATGTGCGTGGTTTCTTGATTTACTTTTAAGAACGTAAATTTGTTTTACTTAGTTTATGATTGTTGCTTTTAAAAATATATTTTAAAAATGTTTTTGTTTGTATTAAATAAGTTGAACAAGATAGTTTAAAGTAATAATTGTATATTGGCCTTCTGTTTCCTCTTCTCAGATTTGCAGATCTGCTAAATGTTAATTTGAAAGTAGATATTTTTTGCTGTTAATAATAAATAATAATTTTTTTTATGCCAAGAGGCCTTAATTTTTTGTCTCTGTATTTGACTGGTATTATAGATATGTCGCAAGAAGAAGGGGGAGCTAATGTGACGCTAGCAACTTTTTTTGGAAATTCTTTATGGCAGTACATGAATAATAGAAAATCTGAAAATAAAAGAACACAAATTATAAAAAAAAAAAAAAAAAAAAAAAGAGGTGAAAACAAATAAAACCCTATATTGTCAGAAACGGTTCACTGAGGTAGGGGTTCATAAAAGTCAATAGTTGGTCAGACTGGATTTTTGGATCTTTATTATTTGATGTAGACTGCCTAGGTTTTGATCTTTTGCACGTATGAGCCACATTTTTCAGCGGAGTTTGACAAAACTAGAAAGTAATTAATCTATCTGTCATTCTGAATTGATTGTTAGAGAACCTTGTCATAGTGTACATAATGATGTATGACTTTGTCTTCTGTCGATAGTGATAGATTTACAACTTACAGAATTTAAACATTCATCAGTTTCCTTTAATATGTCCTTGAAATGAGCTGCTTATACTACATTTTGTGAAAAACACTTAGTTCTTGACAAAGCAGAAAAGTAATGTGTTACTAGAAAGTGTAACTCATTCTAGTTCTCATTCTCATTTTTGCATGTATTAACGCAGCGTCATGGTAGCGGCACTAAAACTCTGGTGCTTTTAGTATGTCTGAAAGTGACTTGATTGGAATGAAACCTCCTTGCCTTTCTTTTCTTGTTTTCAGATTTGTGTTTGAGATCACAAAATATTGTTTCAGTGCATGTGCTCAAGTACTTTAATCTTTCATTACACGAAGGATGGTCTTGTGCCTAAAGCACCAGGTTAGATGTCAAGAGATCTGGGCTATATTCCTAGCTCTTCCTGATTATGGGCGGGAAGTGGCACAGGCTGAGGGATGTGCTGGCCACCACTTCCCGCCGCCCCCATTTGGCCTGGAGTGGCGAGCCGCGATCGGCCAAACCTGCGGACGCAGCAGGTAAACAAACCGGCCCGGCCCGCCAGGGGCTTTCTCTGAACAAGTGACAGACCGACTTTGAGAACCACTGGTCTAGAGGTCATGGTACAGTCTTAAACCTGGACTAGCAACCAGAGTACAAGCCTGCTGGGGACCCAGAGTACATACTTCGGTTGCTAGCCGGTGCCACCACATCTATGTTAGCTAGACTGAACTAGCATGGATAGGCATACCTGTGATACAGTCACACCTTCACTTGCAGTGTTAATCACCACTGTGATGGCCCACTGCTTCTTGAGGATGCACTCCGAGAAACAGAACCTGTGGACTACTATTCTCAAATATATAAGTTGATTGTGCTTCTGCGTACTACGCATTGTGGACAGATGAAGAAGAAAGATTGCAAGAGGAGAGAGGGAGAGATTCTGAAAGTGAATGCGGAAGGAAAGAGAGTAGTGATGGAGGCAAGTGTTTAATATACATTAGAGATTTAATATTGGGAAGATGTATGAGTGTAGGGAAAACGCTTCGCATCAGCTTGTCTAATTAAATCTACGTCTAGTTCATAGTAATACGTATGTTAAAAAGTTACTCGAAGTCAACAAATAAATACTGTAGGTTTCTAAAAATTCAGTTAAATTTGCAATTTATATATTGAACACATATCAAAGATTTAATTGCAAGTATATATAGATACTACAAATCAAAGTTACGCTGGCATTTTCTACTTGGTCTTTAGTTGGAAGGTAATTTTTTTTTTTTTTATAAATACCATTAGTTTTATATAAAACATGTAGTAACCAGAATTCATAGTGTCTGTCATGATTTCCAGAGAAGTGTTTTACAAAATTTAAGAAACACGAAATTAAAAATTTTAAGATAATGATTCCAGGAGTTGCATTTCAGTACTCTCTCTGAAATACTTTAATGCACTTGACATTTGCAAAAATAAATACCTTGTCTTTATCTGATACTGTGAATAATAAGACTTAGCTCTTATATAGCTCCCTGTTTTCAAACCACTCTAAAAATATTGAGTAATTAGTCCCCATTGAGGGCATAAGAATTTAACAATGGAAGGGCTGCGTGAAACTTAGGCCTTTCATACAACTCCTCAGATCCTTGGGCCTGTAGGAAAATGAGATGTCCTCTACCTTTTGGGAATAATTTTTTCTTGCTCACATTGTATGCAGTAAATGACAAATGTTCCTAATAATTGTGATCTTTTCAGAACTCCATTCATTAATTTATATTCTGAAAATTCCTTTCTCTCCACTTTTATCCTACATATATCTGGTTGCCTACATGCCTAGAGTTCTTGAGCTCTGGATGTAAATATTGCAGACTACAGTTACACTATATATATGGACAGAGAATGATGACCGACATGAAAAAAGCTGAACCATAATAAAACATTGAAATACTGGTCCAGATCCTAGGATATTGTGTGGCAGCTTTACACTGCACCAGTGGCACATTCTGTCAAGAGAAAACCATCCCAGTGTAGAGAGATCTGTCAGTGCTTTAGGGCTGCAATATCTCCTTTCACCACCCCCAACACTAGTGCTGGTATAAAGACATGGTTGGGGTAAAGGTGCATGGCTTGTGTTTCCAAATGACCAGCTGATTGCCAGCTGCACTATAGGGCTTTTGGGTCATTGGGAGATGATGTAAGGTGGAACAGACGTCAGGTTGCTTAAATTACACTGGGAGCAGCCGCAGGATCAAGGGAGCAGAGCACACTGTCTCGTGAGCTGAGTGCTCGCTTTCTCTCTTGCACTGCACTGTGAGCTCTTTGGTTATTTCTTTCCTCATCACTAGGAATTGTGACTGTTTGATGTAGTAATTGGTTGTACTGGGAGAGATTAGATTGGTAAATGGGTTTTGCAGGAGGGCTGTTAAGAGGGGGGGGGAGTAATGGTTAGGGTTATGGAACAGGGTCTATGGTGTACCGATGCTATTTAGTGTTTGCTTCTGACTGGAATTTCGACATGCAATGTTTCCAACGTCTTTCTGGAGAGGAGAGTTTATTTAGAGATCCAGGTCTCACTGGCATATCAGTTTTTCCATGAATAGAAGCCACTAAAGGCCTTAGCTTAAAAATGTGTTGGAATTCATCATGACTTTGGCTGTTTTTGAAAATACGTTCTAGTTTTTCAAATGTAACACATTTTGGAATAAAAGCTAGCAAGTTTCCGACAACAGAATGTAGGGCTGGTCTACACTTGAAAATTATTTCAGGTTAACTCAGGTATTTTTCAGAATCAATTGCCTTATGTCCAGATAAACTTTTCCCCAGAAATTTTTTGGCATCACATTCAACATTCATTAATCTACTATGGAAGTGAATTTACTCAAATTCAGAAGTTATTCTGCAATAATATAGGTGTGGATTCAGATAAGCTATTCCCCTTCTGGCAGTACTCCGCCTGCTATCCTTTATTGCATTGTTGCACACCTGCATAAGCCTGTGTCTAGTATCGGGGTAGCCGCGTTAGTCTGTATCCACAAAAACAACAAGGAGTCTGGTGGCACCTTAAAGACTAACAGATTTATTTGGGCATAAGCTTTCGTGGGTAAAAAACCTCTTCTTCAGATGCGTGGAGTGAAAGTTACAGATGCAGGCATTATATAATGACACATGAAGAGAAGGGAGTACCTCACAAGTGGAGAACCAGTGTTGACAGGGCCAATTGGATGTTTCTGTGTGCTTTCTGTTGCAGTCATCTTGACCTAATGTTGCTTTGCTATTTATATTCTCGTGCGCAGCACTTTGTGATTGCAGCTCCTGGAGAGTTCATGCACCCAGAGTCACATACTGGTTATACAGCAGTTGTATTCAGCAGCTGTGCTCTGTATTTCCCAGTTGTTCCCTTGCTGAGGTCCTGGACTTCCTTTCCCTCTGGGGAGAGGAAACAATCCAGTCCCATTATAGCACCAGATACCAGAATGCCAAAATATATAATAGGATATCAAACCAAATGAAGGACGGGGCACTCTGGGGCCCTGGTCTAGTGCCACAACAAAAGAAAGATGCTCCAGCAGGGTTACAAAAACAGAGGATAATGACCACTGCTGGGGAGAGGCTTGCATGGTCCTGAGCCTGCAGTGAAGAGCTGGACTGGATTTGTGCAGGGGAGGCCATCATCAAACCCTGACATATTCTGGACAGCACTGAAGACACCCCAGAGGATGCTGATTAGGACCCAAGCAGATTGGCTATCCATGGTAGGATTAATTTGATCCACAAAACCCCGAGGCTGAGACAGTGCTGGTGTTGCAGGTGAGATCCCCATCCCAGGAGGAGAATCATCCTGATGGTGCTGGAGATGGGACCTCTTCCAGTAAATGTTAGGTGCTATATTACAATGCAGTTGTCTTGGGGGATTTAAATAACTTTGTCCTGGGTACTGTCAAGGCACTGCCATATTGGGCAGATGTGAGCCTCTCTCCTTTGCATGCACTTTTGATTTAAGTTGGCACTGGATTTAAATTTGTATTATGTTCAATAATATTTATTATTCAGAACTTGGTTCGTTTATTTACAGGTTGGTTGAAAATTGTCATAGTCATTGCACAAAGCATATTAAAATCCTTGCACCAAAGTATACATATTTTTCTCCATTACTCTTTAGCCTCATTCTAGGAGTACAAGTCATCCCTGACCCGGTGTCCCTGACCAGTTGTGATATTTAGCAGAGGTAGCCTCTCTGGTGGTTCATAATATTCTGAAAGTATCTCCATCTCTGTCACCCTCCTCCTATCAATGAGGCTGAATCCCCTGCTCTCACAGGTGTGGTGCAAAATGCAGCAAGCACATTTTAACACAAGGCAGATGTTACTCAGCATCCTCCAGCCTTTGTCATGAGGCACCCCCACCTTCCCTTCAGTCTTCCAAATGCACACTTCGCTGTCTTTCTGCAGCTAATAAAGATATAGTCAAATAGGTCCTTTCTTCAGTCCAAGTAAAAGACTTCATAAGTTAGGGAAATAGGCAAGCTAGGTTTTTCAGAGTGACAGTAGGAATCACAACATCATTAATGTCCATGGTGGTCCTGGCAGCAAAAGTTTAATTTCTCATTGCAGAAAATAGGCCAGAGTTTCTAAAGATCCTGGTATCATGGACCTTTCCAGACCATCCCACATTAATATTGGTGAACCTTCCTCAGTGATCAACCAGGCCTTGCAGCACCATGGAGAAATATCCCTTTCTATTTATGAACTCCCGAGAGTTGCTTTGGGGACAAAGAATAGACATGTGGGTCCCATTAGTGCCCCCAATACAATTCGGTAACTACAGCATTCAAAATCCATCAGCAACCTTCTGTGCTGTGGCATCAGCACCTACTTGATTGCAATGCATACCTCCATGACAGCCCCAAAAGTTGATCTACTGAAACCAAACTGGTTAGCTATAAACTGGTAGCAATTGGGATGGCCGTTTTCCAGATAAACTGGTAGCAATTGGGATGGCCATTTTCCACATACTTCTCCATGCTTAGGGGAGTGCTCATATAGGTATTCTGCCTCTCCAGCTCTGGGATAAGCCAACAAAAATTTCTAGGAATGTAGTCTGTCATCCTGAAGTTGTGCCACCACTGCTGGTCATCTCAGGTCTGCGTCACTATGCTGTCCCACCAGCCATTGCTAGTGGCCTAGCCCAGAAGTGGCTACTCCAAGTGAAACTGCTCCAAGAAAAGTTCATGGAGAAGTAACTGCTCAATTTTATTCATATTCTACTTTAACCATCACTGCAGCACCACCAAGGCTGTCTCCCAACTCATTTAAAACCATCCTGCTGCCAAAACATGTGTATCAGCTTGTTTTGTATTAATGATAATCAGGATTATAGCACTTAGTAGTTTTTCTTTCATAGAGCCTGACAGCAGTTTGAAAATGATGCTTGCTTACCAAAGCTAGATGAATGATAAGGATGACAGGAATCATGGGAATTTGTCAGTTTGATCCCAAGTCCCAGAATTTCAGTGGCTTCTGGTAGGTGTATCAGAGTGCTAGGCAAGAACGGCTGAGCCAGCCCTCCGGTCACGGCAGCTCCAATCAAGCAATGCACAATGGAGCTGGTTAAACAGAACTGTGCCTAATTTGAGGGAGGAGGAGAGTTGGAAGGCTGGAAGAGCCTCTCTGTTAGGCAGAGGCTACAAGTAGGCACAGGAAGGAAGTAGAAAGGGGAAAGTAGGCAACGGGGGAGGAGAGAGATTGACCTTCCCTGCTTGTTGCAGGAGCTGGGGCTTCCTAGGAATGTTGGATCAGAGCTATATATAGTATGAAGATGGTGGGTAAATAAACCACACAATGTGTTTGACCAGCACAAAGGTCTCTGAGCTGTTTGTGGACAGAAGCAGGAGCCAGAGGACCCTGTCACAGTAGGTATTCCACAGTGCACTGCGAGAAAAAAATCCAGAATGCATTGGGATTAATGGCAGAAAACGAGATCTGTTGGGAATGCGGTGTGCTTATTTCAAAAAAATGCAGTGTTGTAATGTCTTGTGAGAGAGTACAAAAACCTTACTAAAGGTGAGATGTATCATATCTATTGCTTCTCTCCCAACCACAAGGCTTGTTACCCTGTCAAGGAAGAATGTTAGGTTTGACATAATTTGTTCTTGACACATCCACGTTGACTGTTAACTTATCTTATTTTGTTTTAGGTGCTTACAAATTGATTATTTGCTTCATTATCTTTCTGGGTACCAAAATTAAGCTGCCTGGCCTGTAATTCCCTGGATTGTCCTTATTCTCTTTTTTCTAGATGGGTACTCTGTTTGCCATTTTTCAGTCCCCTGGGATCTCTTCCATCCCCTACAAGTTCTCAAAGATAATGGCTAATGGCTCAGAGATGTCTTTAGCCAATTCCTCAAGTATTCTAGGATGTATTTTGTCAGGCCCTGGCAACTTGAAAACATCTAATTGTCTAGGTAATTATTGTTCTTTCCCTATTTTAGCCTCAGATCCTACCCATTTACACTGATATTCACTAGGTTTGTCATCTGATCATTGCTAACTTTTTTGGTGAAAACTGAAACAGAAAAGGCATTTCATAATTTGGCCATTGCTTTTTCCCTCCTCATTGAGTAATGGGCTTACCTTGTTCTTGGTCGTCGTCTTGCTTCTCATGTAGTTTGTAAAATATTTTCTTGTTACCCTTTATGTCCCTAGCTAGTTGAATATCATTTTGTGCCTTGGTCTTTCTAATTTTTCCCTACATGCCTGTGTTGTTTTTTTATATTCATTGTTCGTAATTTGACTTAGTTTCCACTTTTTATATAACACTCTTTTTTGAGTTTCAGGTAATTGATCATCTACTAGTTAAGCCAGACTTTCTCTTTTTCCTATACATTGGAATAGTTTGCTCTTGGGTCCTTAATAATGTCTCTTTACGAAATTGCCAACTATCCTGAACCTTTTTTTCCCCCCTTAGACTTTCTTCCCAGTGGATCTTACCTATCAGTTCTCTGAGTTTGCTGAAGTCTGCCTTCTTGAAGTTTGTTGTCTTTATTCTGCTGTTTTCCTTCTTACTATCCTTAAAATCAAGAACTCTACTGTTTCATGATCCCTTTCACCCAAGCTGCCTTCCACCTTCAAATTCTCAGCCAGTTCCTTCCTATTTGTCAGAATCAAATCTAGCCTCTCCCCTCATCACTTTCTCCACCTTCTGAAATAAAAATTGTCTCCAATGTATTGCAAGAACTTGTTGGATAATCTGTGCCATGCTGTATTTTCCCAATAGATGTCTGAATAGTTGAAGTCCCCCATCATCACCAAGTCCTGTGCTTTGGATGATTTTGTTGTTTTAAAAATCTTCATCCACCTCTTCTTCTTGGTTTGGTGGTCTGTAGTAGGACCCCCACCATGACATCACCCTTGTTCTGTACCCCTTTCATCCTTACCCAGAGACTTTCTACAGATCTGCCTCCCACTTTTGTCTCAACCTCCGTTCAAGTGTATATATCATTGAAATAAAAGGCAACACCTCCTCCCTTTTTCCCCCTTCCTGTCCTTCCTGAACAACCTGTACCCATCTATACCACAATTCCAGTCGTGAATTATTTCACCAAGATGGCAATTATGTCGTAATTGTGATTATTCACTACAATTTCTAGTTCTTTCTGTTTTATTTCTCATACTTCTTGCATTTGTATACAGACATCTTAAGATGTTCATTTGGGTTTCCTTCTACATTACTTTTTGTTTCCTTTGCCCCTGTTATGATTACCTGTATGTTCCCCCTCATCCCCCAGATTCTGACCCTTCATCAAGATCTTTCCCCCAGTTCCTTTCTTGATACTCCCCAATCTCTCTCCCGCTCCTGGCCTCCAAGTTGTCATCCTTCCTGCACATGTTCCCCATCCCCTCCATCTTGCTCAATTGCAATATCTTCACTTTCCACAGCATTTTCTCCAATCTTTGTCCAGCCAGTCCCAGTTCTCCCTGCACACCCCATCTCTGCATCACATCTGTCTCACCTTCACACACTTTCAGGCAACCTTAATAGGTGGTGGTACAAAGAGCATATTCTATGTGAAGGAATGGGATTCTATATAGATGTATATAGTAAATTGAAACAGCTAATAGAACGTAGGCCATGTAAAAAAAGAGAGTAAGGCTTCTGAAAAACCATAAACCCTGTAATTGATTCTTTCTATAAGGATATAAAATGAAGTATATTAGCTTGTTCAAGGCACTTTTTCAATGAACTGTTTCTTGATATAATTTATTCAAACAACTTATTGATGCTCTTTGATATTTGTTTGAATGGGAGAGTGTTGGTGAGAGAAAGAGAGGCTGCTGTTTGCACAAGAGAAAAGGGGTTTACTTGAACTTAAAAGATATGAGGTTAAGAATTATTCATTTGCTAGTATTGTTTGGAACTATAAACATTGGAACTTAGTACTGTATGAAAATACTGGAGTAGTCAATGAACAAATAAGTGTCTTAATAAATTTCAACAACTTTTGACTGATTATTACAAACAATTTTTAAAATAACAGCACAGTCTAACTTATTCCTGGAATTGTACATAGTGCTTAAGAAATTATTTAGTTAAAGGAATGGGTATGGAAATTTTTCTGTGAAAGCCATGAATATGAACATAGGAACCAGAAAGCACTTATGGCTGGTGACATGGAAAGGTGATGGTCAAGCACAGGAATTTCTTCCTCTAATTTTTTTTCCAGATGTATGGTCTATTTGGTGAGTAACTCACAGGGTAATTCTTACCAAAAAAAAACCCACCCCAGGTGTTCAGATAACCTGAAGTGGTCAAAGTATTGGACACCTTTCCCCACAGACAAGGAAACAATCATTTGGTTTTTCTAAGGATGGAACCCAGTCTAAGTACGGCACAAGAGTCAGTCACCAAGGTTCTAGGCAGAACACCTTTACTAACAATGCAACTACATCTTCATAATTCAATTTCCAAGGCTAGCCACAATAAGGGAGGAGCTTTTACTGTTCAGTAGAAGACTGTCAGACAACTTGGACCTTGGAGATCATGTGGGAGTAGTATGCTCTGGGATAGAAAGAGATGCCTCGACCAAAGTTTTTCCAGCGATCAAAATCCAGCAGTGCCCTCAAACATGAAGTGATTACTACTGAGGTTTCACATCAGTTAATTTATAGTTACGATATTTTTAATTTTTAAACAAGACCAGCAAATGGAGAATCATTCTTAACCTCATAAGTTTTAAAAAATATAATAAGATGCAGGATGGAGTCTCTGGATTTTTTAGATAGCTTCCAGAAACATAGAGGATTTAATGTCTTAGATCTGGGGGATGCTTAGCTGTACTTTACGATCAGGAAATCATACCACAGTGTGTTTGAGGTGCTACTAGTAGAACAGACACTTTAATTTGTGAACAAGGTCTTTTGAATTATCTACAACTACACCTTTTTGCGAGGATGCGAATAGTGAGTATTGCTTCCCATTAGTTATCAGAAGTGCATATTTTCTTCTTTTCGGATGGCACTTTGACAAAGATATAATTCTTCAAGCTCTGTTGTCACTTGGTAGGGCATGAGGGAACAAATCTTGAAAGTGGTCACAAAACTGACAACTAATCACTCAAGTGTCACAGTTTTGTGATGAATTTCAAGATCCGTTTCTTTATACACTGGTAGGTGATTGATTTCAGCACTACCCTCAGATATTTAATCTAAGAAAAATGTTCCATAACATTGAGTTAATCACGAATATTAGATTCAAAAGACCTTAATTGATTCAAGAGCTGATGAGGGTATTGGGTAGATAGTACCTTTTTTATAGGTGTGACATGAGCCAAATGCCTCTTCAGTTCCTTGAAAACATTTAATCAGAGATTTGATTTTTTAAAATAGGTCTTTCAAATCCACCTTAGAAGCCAGGGCCAAGAGTTTAACTAAAATCCAGCAGAAATCATGTAAAGAAAAAGGACAGACCTCGTTAATCTCTTATTTTTGCAAATCTCTCTTAGCCTATTACACTGCTCTACAGCCAAAATGCTTCTGAAATAAATGTAGTGAAACTTTACTAATTCTGGGTCACTGAGAACGAAAATGATGCTTAAAATGGTTGATTGTCTCTAGTTTTCAAGATAAGTGATTGGGTCAGTATATACGACCTTTGACTTGGGATTGGCGGAGGATAAGTGAGTAATAAAGGGAAGGGAACTCAATTTAAACCAGAAATGACTAAAATACATCTTTGACTGGATCTATGAATAAATCTATGACTGGGTTTGGACAGTACTTGCTTTTTAGGCAAAACAATTAATGATGCAATCTGAAGCTAGTATTGCGTCATACATGATATGAATTGCATCACATTATTCCTAGAAGTCATGACTGATGCAATCATAACGAAGCTTACATCACTCTGCTGAACAAATTGCCCTATATCAGCTCTAGAAATCATACACTGTTGTGCTTTATTATTTGTCAGTGTTTGATTTTGCAAAGGGACACATTTCTGTTTAGCCAAAGTGAGCAGAGATGCCTCGTACTTGTGTGAACAGTGCAGATAACTTCTGCTATATTTGTGGTGAAGTGACTTTTGCATCACAAAAGCGCAGTATCACCGCTGTGGTTAAGAAAGCCTAACACCTTTATTTTGGCTGCAAAATTGGAGATCTGGACAAGAGGTGGGCCCCACACATATGCTGCAACACTTGTGCAATAAATCTTCGCCAGTGGTTGAACAGGAAAAGGAAATCTATGCCTTTTGCAGTGCCAATGATTTGAAGAGAGCCAACAGATCATGCCAGCAATTGTTACTTCTGTGGTGCCTCCAGTTGGGAAAGGTGTGTCAAAGAAGAAAAAGTGGACTGTGCATTATCCAAACAGCTATACGCCCAGTACCCCACGGAGAAGGACTGATGGTTCCTGATGCACCAGAATCATTCTCACTTGAGTCAGACGAGGAAAAGGAAGAGGATGAAACTTCTGGTCCTGAACCATCAATGTCACAGGACCCACATTTTCTCCCATCCTCCTCCTCTGAACCACACCTCATAACACAAGGTGAACTGAATGACCTTGTCAGGGATTTGGAACTACCCAAGAGTAAGGCAGAGCTGTTGGGCTCTAGACTACAGCAGTGGAATCTCCTGGCAGGTGATGTTAGGGTTTCCATGTTCCGTGACCGTCAAAAGGATCTTGTCCCATTCTCCTTCATGGAAGGTGATCTTGTAGCCTGCAACAACATCGATGGTGTGATGGCAGCCCTCAACATTGTTCACGATCCAGATGAGTGGAGACTGTTCATTGATTCATCGAAAACGAGTCTTAAAGCTGTTTTACTGCCTAATGGCAATGTTTTGCTTTGTGGCGATTTGAAGGTTGTTGCTCTCTTGCTTGGTGTGCAGACTGGATACACAAAGTACTGCTGTTTTCTCTGCGAATGGGATAGTCGTGCAAGAGATTCCCACTACATCAAGAAAGATTGGCCACTCCGACAGTCATTGGAGCCTGGGAGGAAAAGTGTTCAGCATCCACCACTTATCGAATCAAGGAAGATTTTGTTACCACCCTTACACATCAAGCTGGGTCTGAAGAAGAACTTTGTCAAGGCCATTGACAAAACACAAGCAGCTTTCAAGTACCTCCGTGGAAAATTTCCAAGGTTAAGTGAAGCTAAGATAAATGAAGGTGTCTTTGTTGGTCCTCAGATTCGTGAACTTCTTCGAGATGATACATTTGACCATGTACTGCATGGCAAGGAAAAGACGGCATGGAAAGCCTTCCAGTTAGTGGCAATAAATTTTCTCTGAAACAACAAGGCAGACAACTACAGGTTGTTGGTGTAAAACCGCCTCAAGGCATACAAAAGCCTTGGTTGCAATATATCACTAAAGATAGATTTTTGGCACTCTCATCTAGATTTTTTTCCACCGAACTGCGGAGCAGTGAGCGACGAGCACGGCGAGCGATTTCACCAGGATATTGCAACAATGGAGAAACGCTATCCAGGCAAATGGAGCCCATCAATGCTTGCAGACTATTGCTGGACAGTGGCAAGAGATGCTCCATTTAATGAATACAAGAGACAAGCCAAGAAGCGCCGAGTAGACACTGAATAGGACTAAACTATGTACATAATAATTTTTTGCCTTTTGTTTCATAATAAATTTTATTTATATAACCCTTTTACTGATTTTTAAAGTGTTACATAAACAGGACAGGTGAAATATTATCATGGAAAGCAACCATAAACACATGAAAAGACCTAGGTTTACAATTTATGATTAAAACTCTAATATCTACACAATATATATAGACATAAAATGTAAAAACTTAAATATCTTAGAAACAGTAATCAATCAGTTGTTTTAATTGTCATATTTGAATTCAGCACATCAAAATACATAATAAATAGCACATTTTATCTCTGAAGCAGACAACTTCTCAAAAATTGTAGACCAGTGTTATTTGTGGAATAGTCCTTCAGAATCTGTTTTTCAAGCCACCATCTTGCCTCATTCAAATTACGCCTACAGATTTGCTTCTACAGAAACAGTGCACACACATACACTCAGGTACGTATGTTTGTGTCTTCACTAGACAAAAGGACTATCAAGTCATATGAACACCCAACATCATAATTGTGTATCTGAAATCCATGTCTTTCCTTACTGCTCCCCTTCCTGGTATATGTTATATTCTTGTTTGTTTCAAACCCATCCATTAGTTTATAAACATTATGGGACAGGACCTATTCTTTATCTGTTTTCAATGAATTGTCTAGGATACTTGAGGGTGATATAAAATAGTTTTTTTTGTTTTAGTTTTTGTTTGTTTTGTCATGGATTAGAAAACAAACCACAGATAAATATTCAGTTAATATATTAAAATGATTTATGTAAAGTTGGTTCAGGAACATCTGTATGCATTGTTCCATTTGCTGTTTTGACTGATAAAGTTGAAATGCAAACATAAATAAGATGTGTGTAAATATACATATTAGTATAGGTGGTAATGTTCTGATTTCCTTTAATAGCCTTTGGCTGTGTTTTTGGAGTATGCTTTTATCCATATATCTTCAAACAGCTTTAACAATAGAAGCTATAAAAGCATATTTGCCTTTTAGGCAGGAAAAACTAATGGCGAGGATTCTTAGACATTTGAGTGAACTGATTCTATTTCTATTTTCTCATGTTATTGTTTGGTGGGTTATTGTTTCCAGCAGCACCTAGAAGGAGCTAGTATTGTACAAACATAAAAGCAGGTATTATCCCTTCCCTCTCCCCCAAAAGTGCTTACAATTTAAAACACAAAATGATGCCTCCTCTCCACCACTCCCCACTCAATTTTTATGCACTGGGATGATTACAAACAGATTAAAAGTGAATTGAACAACCTCTGCTGCTGAAATGAATGCTCTATAAAAGTCACAGAACTCAGCAAGCCACCACACTGTTGGTGTCCAATAATTTTTAATTGATTGAACTATAACGATAATTTTTGCACTAATATCTAAGGCCTTGTCAAACACCTCATTTAACAGAATAATTAGGAGAATATTTGCCAATTTGGATATTCAAATCTTGGAACCTTCCTAAGGATGGAATGAATTGATTGGGCGCTGTGTTAGATAAAGGAGTCATTGGAATGTTTCTAATATAATAAGCAGTGTTGACATTAAGTGTTCCTAAGTAGACTTCAAAGTTAACAGCTCATTTAGATGAATGAGTGAAATTTATTCCTGATACTTATTGTTTTAGTTTTCCCAGCAGCAAACAATTCATACATAATTCACATTCTTAAATGTATCTGAAAGCTTTGAATACTAGCAGGCTTTTTAAAATGAATTACTAGATTCTAGAGTTCTTTGGGAAAGATTGTGAATCTTAAGTGATGCAACTGTAATGAAAATCTGTTATATGTAAACATTACACTACCTAAGAAAAGTGAATAAACAAACACTACTGCCCAACACTTCATGCAATGTTATCAGAAATGTAAGGCATTGTCCTCCAGGCCATAAACTTGAATGTTCTGAGTATCAGTGCTGACTAATATGAAGGCATGAGTGAATGAGATCCTGAAATGTGACCTTGTCTCTAATTCAGGGTCCATGACATAGGTTCATAGTGAAGGAGAATAAAGAGAAAATAAGGTTTATGCTAGAGAGAGGTTGCTAGCAATTCATACTGCTAAATGCTATCTAGTTTGAGGTTTAAAAAATGTTTATTCTTAAATTTGTGGCACAGATAATTTCCCATGTGTATGAATAAACTGTTATTTAAAGTGTTATCAGATTTTCTTCATAGCATTCAAAGACATTTTGAAAACTGGAAACTTTTTAGTTTTGTTGGATGTGGAATGGGATTATAATGTGTTGGTGCATTGATATTTTTTTTAATGATGGATTAATACAGATGATAAAACTTTACATTTTTCATTGTTGTATAATTAATTCTTATAACATCCTTCTGAAATACATTAGTGTTATCTTCATTTATGGAGAAACTGAGGTACAGAGAGTGACTTGTATGATGTCATGCAACAGGTCAGTGGAAGAACTATGGGTAGAACTTAAGTCCCTGCTTTTTGAACACTTATTCTGTTCCCTGGAGTCTTTCTTTTAAGATTCTTATGGAGTTATTGATGAATGTGTATGATTTCAATGAAATTTAATCTCTTTTCATATATACTTTTTTGTTCCCCTTTGTCCAGCCTTCCTTTTGTACTTAGAGGTTATCCTTTACCTACTGCTGCTGTCAGCTTTCCAGAATAGAAACAGAGTGAAATTTACAGGAATGTGTTCATTTTGAGTGCTGCTAGCGTTTCTGGCCAGCGGTCAAGCTAACTACATTCTTGTAGGTTTCAGAGTAGCAGCCGTGTTAGTCTGTATCCTCAAAAAGAACAGGAGTACTTGTGGCACCTTAGAGACTAACAAATTTATTAGAGCATAAGCTTTCGTGGGCTACAACCCACTTCTTCGGATGCATACGTTCTTGTAGAGCATGTCAGTCCTAGGGTGTTAGAGATACAAGGTAAGTATCTTTTATTGGACCAACTTCTGTTTTGTGTGTGTGTGTGTGTGTGTGTGTGTGTGTGTGTGTGAGAGAGAGAGAAGCTTTTGAGCTTACACAGAGCTCTTCTTCAGGTCTGAGAAATGTTTTCAAAGAGTCACAGCTAAATATAAGGCGGAGCAGATGTTTTAGGATAAGTAGTTAACACATATTTCAAGGGACCATTCAACGGAAGTGGCCCATTCACACCCTTAGAGTCATGGGGGAAAGGAAGGTGTGGGAAAAGGCTGCTCTGTGTGTGTGTGTGGGGGGGAGGGTTGTTATTGGGTTATAGATAGTTGTAATAAGCTCTAAATCCAGTGTTCAGGTTGTGATTTTTAGTGTCTAGCAAAGTTATGAATGTAGCCTCCCAGGCTCGTCATTTGAAAGTATTGTGCAGGTTTCCTTTGAGGAGGCCGACTGATAGGTCAGATATAGAGTGATTGCTTTGTAAAAAGTACTTCTGTTCTTTTTGCGGATACAGACTAACAGGGCTGCTACTCTGAAACCTGTCTTTGTGAAAAGTGTTCATCCACAGGTGATACAGTTTTTGTCTTTTAGCATTTCCCTTTGTTAGCTCATTCAAGAGCATAATGATGGTCTGGTTTCACCCACATAGCTGTTGTTAGGGCATTGAGTGCACTGGATAAGGTGTCACCGTATGTTGTGATAGGAATGTGTTGGATGCGTGAATCTTGAAAAGTGTTGCATGGGGTGTTGATCATAGTAGCAGTGGAGATATGTCTGCAGGTTTTGCATCTGTTCTGGCAGGGTCTGGTACTGCCTTGAGTTGGTGTGTCCTGGTCTGTGGGGAGCTTGCTTCTGATAGTGAGCTTGGATAGGTTGGGGGGTTGTTTGAAGGCTGGAAGAGGGGGTTCAGGAAAGTTTTCTTTCAGGTTGGGGTCCCCATTGAGTAGGGGTTCTAGTTGTTTGATTCCCTGTATGGGTTCCAGTGTTGGGTGGTAGGTGACAACTATGGTGTGCGGTGGGAGGGGGGTTTATTTCTATATTGAAGCAGATTCTCTTGGGATATTTGAGTGGCCCATTCCATGGTGCAATCGACTTCTCTGGTGAAGTGTCCTTGTTTGGTGAAGGAAGTTTTGAGTGTGTTAAGGTGTATATCATGGATGTTCTCCCCGGAGCATACTTGATGGTATTTGAATCCCTGGCTGTAGATAACAGATTTCTTGATGTGTGTTTGGGGTAGTTATTGGATCTATGAATAATATGGTGGTGATGCATGGGTTTCTTATATATAGTTATCTGTTGGGTTCTATTGTTGAAGCTGATTCTGGTGTCCAGGAAGTTGATGCTAGGGTAGGAGTGTTCCAGAGAGAGTTTTTAATGTATGTGTGGTGGTTGCTGAAGTTGCAGTGGAAATGTATGAGGGAGTTTAAGTCCTCTGTCAAGACTATGAAAATATCATTGATGTATCTCACGTATGTCATTGGTTTTGTGGTGCATACTTATAAATAGCACTGTTTTGCTAGTTGGGAACACTATCAGAAGTAGCAGAGGCAGACTAAATTCTCTGCTGCTGTTGTGATGGACCGAAGAAAATGAGAGAGAAAATGTTTAAAGTACTGTATTTTCCATCTTTGCATACATCTGATCATCCTCAAAACACACCATGCCTGCTTATATCTTTCAAGCTTTTGTAGCTTTCTCTCTCTCTCTCTCTAAAGTCAATAGGTGTCAGGAGTTAAAATCGAGCACATTGCTTTGAAAATAGCTTCCTTCTTAATATAGTTATGATTTCTTTTATTAAATATGGATTGCTACTGAATGCTTTTATTTATTTTTAAGCTTGAAATAGGAAGTGTGTGCCTGATAATAGATATCAAATATATTTACAAGCATTCCATATCTTATCCATAGGGCAGCATGGAATAAGTCTGAACTGACATTTGCTTCTGTCAAAAAGGCATTAAAAATATATGTTGCTCTTTAAGATAAGGCACAAAAAGAGGTGTATTTTTTTCACTACTGACATCAAAGTGAGTGCTAGGGTTGTATCAAAATCTTAACCCTTATCTATTAGTAATGTACAGTAAATAAATCAGTGCTTTTGGGTCTCTCAGAGGTTAGTCCTTTTCCTTTTAGGTTGTATTTTTTAAATAGCAAGTATTCCTAGCATAGTGATCTCTTTTTATTAATAAAATAGCTTGAATAAAACAGGAAGTTCAAAATGAAGTACTGCATAAAGTACACAACCTTTTTTCCCCAAAAACTCTCCATTCGCCATATGTACATTCTCTATCTTATCATGAAAGTAAGTGTTTTCTTTTAAGTAGACCTTTCTGTTTTTAAAAGTTCAATTTGCAAATTGCTTGTAAAAAATTCACCTTTCACCTGCAATTGGGTATACTGTACATATAGTACTGTAATTTCAGACCAAAGTGAGTTAAATATATTTTTTAATAAATATGGCACAAATATATTTTATTTAAAAGAATTTTGTCTGGTGCTGGTGCTTTGAAAGAGTGTGCAGGCTATTAATCTGTAATATGGACTAATGTGTTTTACTTTAAAACAAACAAAACCTATTGTGGTTTATAAAGTAATTATAGTTTCTGTGCAGTTCTCTTATGTAAGGATTTTTTAGGGCTTTTATGAATGTTCAGGTTAGCATAGTGAATGTTTAAAAAATCTAAATAGAAAATTTAGTAAATTCAGTTAAAATGCTTCATTTAGTAAAACAAAAATATTGAACTTTTACAGTCATAACACTTTGGTTTAGTGTATTAAATAGGACATCTGGTTTTGTGGTAAAAAATAAGAATGATGTTCAGCAATGAGAATTAGTAGAAGTTTAAAGTTTTCAAATGTGACTGTTGGAATAAGAAGAAATGATTAAATAAATTATTTTTATAATGTGGCTATTTCAGCATAAGCTTCCACACTGAAGATTAACAATTTTTCCTGGTTTATACTTGAGGTATTTGCAGAAAAATCATTTTATTTGCTGTTAATATAAAGCTGTTTCGTGACTGTACATTTGCATTTATATGTAGTTCAAGAGATGTTCTCTTCAGCCTGGATGTCCAGCAATCAAGTATATGGTTAAACGGTTATAGATTGTTAGCAGGAAATCTGTGTGTGTGTTTGCACTAAACACATTTTTATCTAAACAGAAATTAAAGTAGAACACATTGAACACAAGCTTCGTGGCCAGGACATAGTGTCAGAATTCATCTTCTGTTGTATTCCATCTGAGTTCATAGAATCATAGAAAGAATATCAGGGTTGGAAGGGACCTCAGGAGGTCATCTAGTCCAACCCCTTGCTCAAAGCAGGACCAATTCCCAACTTAATCATCCCAGCCAGGGCTTTGTCAAGCCTGACCTTAAAAACCTCTAAGGAAGGAGATTCCATCACCTCCCTAGGTAACCCATTCCAGTGCTTCACCACCCTCCTAGTGAAAAAGGTTTTCTTAATATCCAATCTAAGCCTCCCCCACTGCAACTTGAGACCATTACTCCTTGTTCTGTCATCTGGTACCACTGAGAACAGTCTAGATCCATCCTCTTTGGAACCCTCTTTCAGGTAGTTGAAGGCTGCTATCAAATCCCACCTCAGTCTTCTCTTCTGCAGACTAAACAATCCCAGTTCCCTCAGCCTCTCCTCATAAGTCAAGTGCTCCAGCCCCCTAATCATTTTTGTTGTCCTCCGCTGGACTCTTTCCAGTTATAATAAAATTATTGGAATACTTGAATTAAAAATTTCAAAATATTTCAAGAATGTTTTAAAAAGAGATTAGCATAGTAGGAAAAATATTTTCAGAAATGAAAATAAGTCATAAGCACATATACAATAACAATCTCAAAAGAAAAGTAAATGACAAAAAAATTAAGAAAATGAAGAAATAGGGTGTTTAAAATTAAAGTTACTTCTCACATAGGAAGGCAAGAATATTAACTCTAGGCCTTGTGTTATCTATAGTTTACTATTGTAATGACAACTGACTGGAGCAGGTAATAGTATCTAAAATACTGACAAATAGAAAGGACCTAAATAATTCCTCTCCTTTATGTTTACATTCTTCCCGCTTGACACACTTCATATAATTGCAAATGATTATTATGGCTAAGATTTTTAAAAAATGAGTGGCCAAAAGTACGCTCTTAAATAAGTAGCCTGATTTTGAAAAGTGCTGCGCACTTAGCAGTACCACACAGTTGGTCCCGTGGCTTTTCGCTTCTATCTCTCATTTTGTGTATATATTTATTTATATACGCATACAGATTAGGAGAGTCTGTGTAGATCCCTCAACATAGCTGCCAAATTACAACACTGGGTTCTTTTGAGTCTGAAAATTATTCCCCCATCCCAGGCTTGTGGCCTGAAATATAAAAATTACATAAAATAAGACTGTCCTGGCATATAAATATCGTAACATTAATGTGTTTCTTAAATGTGAACATACACTATGGATTGCTTGAGAGTTTGGAATTAGATTTATGCTTTAGTGATGTCACACAATGATATGTTCTCAAGTGAATAGCGAAGTGCCGGGTAATATTTTTTGCGGGGGGAAGAGATTTTTTTTTTTAATGATTTTTTTCCTGTCCTGTCCAAACAATTTGATTAGTGTGAATATTTGACACACAGGTCTATACTTAACTCAGTTTTCTTTTTGGTTTGCAGTTAACCTTTAAATAAGTTGCATTAGCCCTTAATCAGAGTAGTTTAATTGAGATATATGAAAGCATAGCTAATAGGATAATATTTTTGAATGGGATTCAGTGATTGAATTAAGAGATGTTTAAAGGTGAAACAATACTTTTAAAGTAATATTAGCCTATAAATATAACGTACCGATAAATACATTTTAAAACAAAGTACGGTATTTGAAAATCTGTTGTTCCTTTCTGTACTTGCCAAGACATGAGTTTAGGTTTCTATTATAGATGACAAATCAAACCTCAAAATAAGGAAAAGAAGGGATTCTGCTCCTTGCTGTTGAGACATTTACCAAATAGTAGATGAGAAAAACAGAAACTGAACTTGAATTTTGTAGTGGGGGTGTATGTGTGTGTGTGTAGGGAAACCAGTTTTTCCAGCTCCCATGGCTTCATTCAGAGACTTGTGATTAGTGTTTTTCTTAAAGTTCCAGCTGCTGGAGTCATGTGACAGTGTTAGAATCTCAGCTTTTTTAAAAAAGTAAGCTTCTACCTCTTATTGTTGGAAAGTAAAACCTACAACCATGAACTGAGTGTATTCTAAGGACTAAAAACAAAAAACAAACAAAAACCCTTAGTAAAATAAACCCAATTTCCTGTTTTTAACAATCTCGTGATTTTTTTTATGTCAAGTTCATGATTTTGAATGCTTAGAGTTGGCAATACTGAGGAGCAGATAGATAGTTCTCTTAGGCCTGTATTTAAATTGTCTGTTATTCCCATTCTCCTAAACTCTGTCAGTTTGTTGAACTGTCCCTAGATTGTGAGGTCAGACATGACTCACTATATGGAAATTTATTTTCTTAAGATTACTGAAAAATTTTAATAAGAGTGTAGTAGAGAAATCTCTAAACATCAGTAAGGTTTTTGCGCAAAAATTGCAACTTAATTTTGTTCCACTTAGTTTTTTTTTGTTTAAGAAACTTCTGTTTTCTGTTCGGATTTACTCTTGACTTTCAGTATACAGTATCTGTATCATTATTGCTGCTGCCTTTTGTATTCTGGAAATGCCAACAATGTGGTTAGTAATTTCCAAACACACAGAGATGTAATTACTGCCCTGAAGAATTGATAATTTGTTTTTTAAATAGTGTAACATATGTGCCCCAGCAGGAATTATATCCCACATATTCTACGTGATTTGAAAACAGGCAATAAAAAAGATTCCATTGACTATGGAGTAGATGTTTTGGCATGGAGCACTTGAACTATATTTGTTCTGCTATTTGATTGCATTTAAACTAAACTGGCAATTGTTCCCCCAATTTATTTATTTATTTGTATTGCAGACATGCCTAAAGGCCCACTGAAGAGGTTCCAAAGGATGGTGCATATATTTACCACCCAAACTTTTCATTTCAGAAATGTTGACCTAGATTTTCTTTTAATTTTACAGCTAGAATATCTGTATGGAAGCAAAGAAGGTGCTTTACCCTATACACTATTTTTGAAGCATAACTGACTAGAAAAATCCCAATACTTAACACATACAGCTTGATTGTCCATGTCATTGCATTGGCTGGGCTAGTTCAGAGGGGTGCACCTCCATGGGTTAGCTCAGGGCTCCCAGGAGGCTCCAGGAGTGCAGTACGTCAAAGTTCTCCATAAGGCCCAGTGCCTACTACCACGCTACTGGGGCTGTGAGGTTCTGCAAGGCGTAGTTGATCTTATAATGCTTGCATCAAGCTAAATTCAAGTAAAAATAATCTTTGTTTTGTTGTTGTTGCAATCTAAATTTCAGTGAGCAAAACTAATATTATTTTTTATCTTATTTTCTAAGAGTCATTTACTGTACTGTCAGGAGTTGAATATTTTAGAGGAACATTGAAACTGAACAGCTTTCTCATAAGTTTGTCTTGACAGTAAATGCTGTAAAAGATTATATATAGGTTGCTAAAAGTAGATGATGACAAAATGTTATGCAAAAGTAGATTTTCTAAATGGTTTTACATAATATAGTTCTTTAAAAATAACAGGCCTCTTATAGGAAGCAATGTGATGAGTAGGTTTTGAGTGACAGAATGACATATATTTTAGTATGAGCAATGTTTGGTTTAAATCAAGGCAAATCAAAATTGTAATGTTTAAACAAAAATACATTATTTAAATGTTCACAATAAAACATCAGTGAAGTATAAATTGTCTGAGGAAAACATCTTGCAAACTATAACACTTGATAAAATCTTTAAACCTTAAAAGACGTAAAATACATCTTTGTTAAAGTGGAGATATTGTAAGCCTGACGGTATGAAGAAGGCTCTTCTCATAAATAACCTTTCATAAATAATTCCAAGATGTCTGAGTAGATTCTTGAATCACTTTTTTTCTGGAATACTCTGCAAATGACATTAACTGCATTGGGATAAAAATAGTTCACCAATATCCTGTGCTGTTCAGAATCATTACCTTATTTAAGATTTTCATGCTATTTATGGTGCGCTATGTGTGAGAAATGTGGGTGTTGGATAATTCCACCCCCTCACCCCTTTATTTAGTAATTATACTGCAGGTTAGCTTGTCAAAGAGCATTATGAATAGGGAGATAAAAATATGGGTAGATTGCAGTGTTTTATCCTTGCACATTATTGATCCATAAAGACTTACAATGTATTATTGCTATTGCTATAGGGAACCAAGGAAAGAATTAAAAAACTGCACATACAGAAGTTATCATTTTAATAACTGGCAATTTGGTTTGGGGTACCGGGAGCAGCGAATAATACAATCAATCATATCAGCAAGTCTTTTTACAAATCTTTCTAGTTTATAACAAATGTTGTACGTACCATCGAGATAATTTGATAGTGTTGCCGAGATACTTTTTTCATATCTTTACAATACCAGTGTTTTGAATAAACTGCCATGTCCAATTCCTTGGAGTTTCCTCAGCACAGTGAAGCAATGAGATAGGAAATAAGACAGCTACAAAATGAGACAATCACTTCAAAGTAATAGTTCTAGTATTTATTGTAATAAGCAGTTTTTGTGACAATCAGTACTTAGGACTGACACTCATCTCTTCCTATTCCCTAATAAATGACTTCTGCCCAGGCAAAAAACATTTCCAGTAGAAGCAAAAGGCCTATGCCTGACCAGAACTCTGACAACCTGGACAGATGTGTTTTCCTTCCTTTTAGTTTTTGCCTATTGTCTTTAATGCTCCTTTTCTCTTGTAATAGAAACTCAATGATAGCGTCAGAGGTGGGAAACACACTTTATGGACTTGGGAAAGGTTGTGCTGAGGTGCATCCTCCAAAAATAATGTGTGTAGGGTATAAATACATCTTTTTATCACAAGGAAGATACCAGATTTATTATCTAAAGTCTTCTTAATGTACAGTCAAAAGGTACAGTCAGGCCTCCTGACAGTAGATGTCATGCCACTCTGACATGAAAAAGGGTTTTATTCAGAGTACTAGATGATATAATCTATTACAGAGATTCATGTAAGTTAGTTTTGAGAACATTCTCCTCTTTTAAGGATCCCAAAAGGAAAATGTTAAGTATTGTGAGGTATGGGAAACCGGGGTGGTTTCATTGAAAACCTCTACACAATAAAACATTCTTACATTCATTCAGTGGAAGAGTCTTCTCTGTTCATTTCAGTGGAAGATTTTGAGAGTTTAAAACTTGGGCATTAAGCATCTAACTATACTTTTTTTTCATTAAGAAGTATCCTGGGGTAGCCATTTACTAGTACACCTCTACCCCGAGATAACGCAACCTGATATAACACAAATTCGGATATAACGCGGTAAAGCAGTGCTCGTGGGAGTGGCGGGGGGCTGCGCACTCTGGTGGATCAAAGCAAGTTCAATAGAACGCGGTTTCACCGATAACGTGGTAAGATTTTTTGGCTCCTGAGGACAGCGTTATATCGAGGTAGAGGTGTATATGTTTATATTCAGCTAGGCTTCTGGATGTAATTCCTGGCCTGTCTCCTCCACTTCTATTCATACCTTTCAAGCCAAAGTGTTAATCTTGGCACAAGCATAAATAGCCTGAACAAATTCAGGCTGGAAATTAGAAGAAGGTTTCTGACCATCAGAGGGGTGAGGTTCTAGAGCAGCCTCCCAGTAGGAGTTGTGCAGGCAAATAATTTAATTAGTCTTGAGAGAACTGGACAAATTTAAGAGTACAGTTGTATGACAGGGTTGCTTGTGATGATAGAGGACCTCACTTCTAGTTTATGTCTTATGTTCCTAAAGCTTATACTTCAAGGTTTCAGCTGGCCACCATGTTCTAGGAGGTTTTTTTAATCTCCTCTTTCTGAAGCATCAGGGATGGGTGTGGCTGGCATTGGGACATAGGGCGGAGTGGGCCAGGGCTCTGAGGTGGCACTGAGCATTCTCTCAGGTGTTTGGCTGGCTGAGGATCTAACTGCTATCTGTATGTGGGGTTGGAAAGCAATTTTCCTCCAGGTGACCGTGGCAGTGACCTTCAGGGTTTTTTACCTTCCTCTGCAGCATGGGATGTGGGTCACTTGCTAAGATTGTCTGGGTATATCTCATTTAACTTACTTCCCTGCCATTGCGGAGGCCTGGTGCATTGGTGAACCTCATTCCCTCCTATTCTCTGTCAGTGGCACATAATAGTCGTCTCCTGTGGGTTGTAATACTTTAGTCTAATTTCTCTTGTTGGGTTTAGTGCATGGGTGTTGGGGATATTCATGGTCTGTGAGATACAAGGGGTCAGACTACATGATCTGGTGGACCCTTCTGGCCTTAAACACTATGACTCTATGAATCCTTTTACAGCATAGAGTCCCTAGTAGCTAGATGTGCATTCGCCTTCTGAAAATTCCAGGAGGGAAAAGGAAGGGAGAACAGAATCCTACTCCCATGGCATGGAATGGCAGTAAATCTACTTGGCAGCCATGAGACATTAGTATCAACCCTGGCTCCTGTACTTTTGCTCTGTAGTAGAAAATGGCTGGTGAATCAGCACAACCTTTACTCTGCTCCAAATTTTCCCTGGGAGCCCTCATTGAACTCCACGCCCCAGTGCAGGCTCCTCAAATCTTGTTTCTCCCTTCCATTACAGCAGAATTAGTGTGCCTGCACAGCTGCGAGGCAGGATTTACCTTTAAATACATTGCATGAAATCGTGAGTCTATTAAAGTGAATAAGAGCTTGGCCATTGACTTCAATGGGGCCACGATTTCATCCATTGCTGTACTTGGAATCCACAGGATGACAAGGAGTCACAGTCTGACAGTGTTGGTAAATAAAATGGACTGACATATGTTTCAACAAAGTATAGAAATAACTTGCATTTCCACATTTATAATGATATATAAATAAAACTTAACCAAACTCATCTCAATCTTTAATGGAATGTATAAAGAAAGTACTGTAGTACATTACAGAAACTTACATTCTTGAACTGGATTTAACCTGTTCTCCTTTTATGTTTTTATAAGAAGTTTGAAGTGCAAAAATAAATAAATGTTATGTTCTACTAGTTGAATTGAATTCAAGTTTACTTTCAATTCTTATTTGCATTGGTAAATTAGTCTTCATAAGTTCTTATGCATGAGTTGATTCTTAATATGACATCTTACTTTTTAGATATGTTTTGAAGAGATTGCTGGTATGCTTGAAATAGTTTACATATTATTTAAACAGACACTTGTAAAATTGCAAATATTGATATTTTTAATTGTACAAAGTATTGTATTTAAGTTCTGAATATAGTGTTATTGTAATTGGTTGCTACCAGTGCACATTAGCTGTGTAATTCTCACTTTATTTTCATCACAGACAAAAATTAAATCTCTAACAATTGTGTCCTCTCATCTTGTTCAGATCTTGTCTAATGCCATCAGATTGCAGTTTTGGCTTGATTGCAGGTTTAGCAGATCGTGCTTTTCCCTGTCATACTTCCATATTTTTGTATTTTTATACATAGTCATAAAAAGGAAGAAATAGGAGAAAATACTTATGTAAGGACTTGGATGTATTGTGCTGATATGCAGGAAACTACTTGAGGTTCCTTTATGGAGCACCAAATGCAGACTGGAAGTATATGAGCACAACTCTAGTGAGACAAATTTATTTATAACACATCTAAGTTTGGCAGGGAGTATTTGCTTATGTGCCCACTGGGAAATACACCAAGTTGCTTAAATGGATCACGCATCATACAATATTTTTTTGCTAGACTGTGCAAGAGCCAGAGCAGAAAGTAATGGGCAGGAACATTTAGGAAACACATGAGTAATGGCCAGTCTTTCTTTCTCCCAAGATGATATTTTTCTCCATTTCAGGGTAGGCCTGAGGGGCCCATATTTAGGCATATTTCCTTGAACCAACAAGAAATTTCCTAATCTAGGTCTAGACTCATATATTCAAGTTTTTCCCCGTCTTCTCCCCACAATATTTTCTCAGTGGACCAGATCAATAATAGGTCTTTCCTATCTTCATGTCAGCTTCAATGTAATGTCAAGTTTTAAAGAACATGTAGTTTGAGTATATAGAGGTAATCTTTCTCTCATTCTGGTAGACTGTCCAAAGAGCATCAAGTGTGCAGCCTAGGATTGATTATTACCAGCTAACATGGTGTTGAATCTCATGCAGACTAGGTGTCGAGTGAGGTTTTGAATGAAGATAGCCCAGCTAAAAGCAAATGGATTTCCTAATCTACACATACTCATTATGTAATCTTAGACTATAATGCTGGCCCCAGTTATACCTGTTATCCTGACTTTGTGGTCTGATAGTTCCTTACTATATGCAATCAGTTGCCTTTGTGTTAAAATAAAAAGGAATGCAATAGGTTGTATTCCGCTTATGCTCAAATTTGAGCAATTCTCATCTTTTTATTTTTATTTTGAAGATTGAGCCACTGGTGCCTATGTTAAAGATCAACCTTTATTCTTCCTGAAGCTGTTCTTGATGGACTTTTTCAGTAGCAGTGTTTCTAAGTTTTACAAAATGTGGCATTTTGTGCTAGGTCCCAGCTCCTGGAGTAATATGATTATGTGAGAATCTCAGCTTTCATTTATTAAAAAGAAAGTGGAGTGGAGTGGGGTGTAGGGAAGCTAAGATCCCAGTGCACAGAAAAAAGCCTGAAAATGTGAAATGTCAAAATGAAAAAGGCAAATGAAAACCAAAACTTTATTTGCTTAAAAATTAAAAATCTCATTACTTTTTGGGGCCTAACTCATGATGGTTGAATACTTGTAGTGGGTAATACTGCAGTAGTAATTGCCATGACTAGAATAGGAATTGGCGATGAATTCCATTAAAGGCAAGGACCAAGTAGATGGGCATAGCTGTGGACCAAAGACAAAGGAAGGGAGTAATAGAAGCAGACTGTTGTGAAGGGTATTGTATAAGAACCTAAGAAGCAGGCCTGGATTAACTAATGTGCACTCAAAGCACTTGTACAATGCCTCATCTCAGGGGAGGGGAGTTCCCTGACCACTGGATAAAAATAAAAATAAAACTGAGCTGGGGGGTACCAATGAGTGTCCATGAAGGTCACAGTGGTGGTGGGCGAGAGGCTAGGGGCAAGTTGTTGGTCTGCTGTGGGGTAGGTGGGAGTGTTGGTGGGCTGTGGAGTGCGGAATTGGAGGCAAGTTGAGATGTGGGTTGGGGTCCAGGATGTTGGGGGCTGTAGCCAATGGGGCTGTGGGGCGTGGCATGTATGTGAGCACTGCTAGGATATGTGTGATAGGTGTCAGAGTAAGTGGTGGGTTATTGGGGTTTGTGGTGTGGGGAGAGGTGAATTTTGGGATCTGTGTGGGATGGGAGCACTTTAAGGAAGGAGGGGATCCCCAGTTTCCATTGTGCACAGGGCTCCAAAATTCTTTAATCTGGGCCTTGAAGAATTGAAAAGTACAGAATGAAGGGAGAAGGGGCCAAAGGAAGTGGAAGAGGACAAAGGAGTTACAGGATGTTAAATAGATCCAAGGATGGAAAGAGGCAAGAGAGGACAGGGATTTCTGGCTTCTTCTCAGAGCCTGCTATGTTTGCACAGTGTAGATCACACATTTGCTATTCTACCTATGACTACAGCTAATGGAGGAAATTCTTCTTCTACTGCTACACAGCTAAAGCACTACTGACACTTTAAAATGACCCAGTATTATTTGAGTGGACTACTGTTGGACTAGTGTTTATTCGTTCAGAGTTGACTTAATTGATTACTTTTCAAGAAAACCAGGATCTTGAAGATTTATTGCTTGTGTAAATCAGTAGATATTATTCTATTCATTATATTTACACAAATTTGGAGCTCAAAAAACAAAATGAAACAATCTCATTGGAAGATTAATAGTGTCAATGCTTTAATTTTTTCCATTGATGTAGTGGCTCTTTAAGTGTACATTATGTATCTTAATGGAAAGAAATATGATTTGTACTGATTTAAATAATAAACATGGATAAAAGAAATAACTTTTCAGATACCGTACTGTGTATGTTGCACGTTGGAGATAACACAGATTCATGTAAGCAGTAAGACAAATTGGGTTCTGTAGCATGAAGCTGAAGTTAGTGTTACTTAAGTCTTCCAATAAATGGTGATATCAGTAGGACAGCTGACAATCTATAGGAAAAGGTTGATAATTCTACAGAGTTTTTACACCAAATTCTGTGGAATATTTTTAAAATTATGTGCCAGAGACCTCCCTCCCCACAGTTTAATTTAAAACACACTTGCAAACACAAGTTGTTTACTATATTATTAGTGTGTGACCTATTCAATAGTGCTCAGTAAAATGGTTCTTCTTGCATTTTCACATTTATTTTTTACATTTGCCCTTTCTGGGAGAAGAATGTGCTCTAATTCATTTTTGGTTTTCCTCCCCTACATGAGAGAAGGAAGCCACTAGCCAGCTTGTTGCAAAGAATTCCCTCAGATCCAGTCATAGAGCCTGTTCCTCATAGCCGTGGAATAGAAATTGAGAGGGTATGATTTCCCTTTTATCTGTTCATTAATCTCCTTATTAGTCACATCTGGCTGATGCCCAATTCCAAGTAAACATTGCCCACTCACAATGCTGAGCTCTATGGATAAAATTTACTCTTGTACATTGGGCTGACAAAGAGCTTCTGCGCCACATAAGCCCTATAATGGAGATGATTGGGGAGTTTCTTTTTCCTTCTGTGCATACCATGGAGAGAGGGAGGTTGCCAACAGCTCTGAATAGGTTCATAGAAAGTGGGGATGGAGGAGGGCTATGAGAGACTATGGTATCTATTACTATGCTGATCCACCATCCAGTATTTGTGGGTAACAAAATCCACAAACAAAGTTTGTGAATGGATAGTTATTGTCTTTCCCAGTCCGTACGCTGAAATAAGTGACTGTATTTCAGTTGTGGGGCCTTCCTTACAGTTAAGTTTCAGAGTAACAGCCGTGTTAGTCTGTATCCGCAAAAAGAAGAACAGGAGTACTTGTGGCACCTTATGCATCCGAAGAAGTGGGCTGTAGTCCACGAAAGCTTATGCTCTAATAAATTTGTTAGTCTCTAAGGTGCCACAAGTACTCCTGTTCTTCCTTACAGTTAAGAGATGTTAATTTAATTTCCATAACCCTGGTTAGTTCCCTGTAAAGTAGCCCCCTTAGTAGTTTATTTCTGGAGTTCTGTTTTTCATAGTGTGGCACATGTCTTAATATAGAGAGTGCATTGTGAACACCTTCCTTCCCGTTCACAGTTGCACGGACTGCCTACCCTCCTATGTGAATTTGCCTAATATATCTGTGATAATGAAAGCAAAGACAAAAATGGAAAATTAATGTCAGGAGATATATAATCTTAGTTCTCTTTAACCTAAGTGTTTTGTTAATTTCATACAAATTAATCACACTCTTTGTTTAATCCCTTACTCTTTTAATACATTACTTTTAAATGACAAATTTTGTTATAAAATATGCTAAAATGAGCACAAAATAGAGGGGAATATATTTTATACACCACCTAGGTCTGTTCTTATAGAACAAAGCTATAGCAAAGAGCTTTTACGTTATACTTCAGTTATTTTTTTTAGATGATGTTTGAGTTAGCACTGATGTTTACGCTGCCAGTGTTGCCAGAGCTAATACTTTTAAATTAATGCTAGAGTATGTTTATAAAAATAACCCTGCATTAATGACCAGCTTGCCAGTCAGATAGATGCTTGGGTGTTGTCAGCTTGTGGGATTTTTTTGGTTTTGGCTTTTTTTGAGGCATATATAACAATTAATTTGTTAGTTTTTGGTTCTGCTTCAGCTGTCCTTTTTGGTTTTGTTGCATTATTTCAGGGATATGTAAGTTTTCTTCCACATGGGGAGAAATCTGATAAGTGTTTTTCACACAAGTGTACCAAGAACCAAGTATATCACAGGTGCTTTCCACATAAATTGTATGAAGAGAAATTTTAGTAAATTCACACTGTTTGATTGATTGCAACTCATTAATGAGTTGGGTCCGAGGTGTAAAAATCTCTCAGAAGTGATATTTGCTGCTATTTGACACTGTACTGGAGTTGAAAAATATGGACTTGCCAGTATATTTAGTATATAAAGCTAGTATAAAAACAAAGTGAACATATGGTCCTCTTTGAATTTCAGAGCAGATGTTTCAGTTAATTCCAATTGCTTTTAATTTTGCTGCCAATATACAAAACTAGGGTTTTAAAGTATACAAATAAATCGTCTGTGGTGTTTTAAAGGGTACTTAGAATAGAGAAAAAGCATCTTTTTGCTTCTTGGTTTTGTTTTTAAACTTAAGGGTGAGGAGAATAGGTTAAAAGAAACAAGTTGAAATAAAAATGTACTTTATTTAGACAAATTCGGATTATAAATAAGGCGTAAATTTTCAACGGTAAGACTAATTACCCATTACAACAATTTACCCAGGGTTGTAGTGGAATCTCCATCACTAACTATTTTAAAATAAAGAGTGGATGTTTTTCTGAAAGGTTTGCTCTGGGAAACTTTGGGGAAGTTCTATGGCCTGTGTTCTACAGGAGGTCAGACTTGGATGATCCTTGGAATCTATGAAGCTATGATTGTGAGATTGGCCAGCCATCACAGCTACAGGCTATTGGGTGGAAACTGTTGTGAGCTGTTAATAATGAGGCATGCACCATTATGGAAGTTTTGTTCTTGTAAATGTCAACCAAGCCCTAGTTCAGGGGTCGGCAACCTTTCAGAAGTGGTGTGCTGAGTCTTCATTTATTCACTCTAATTTAAGGTTTCGCGTGCCAGTAATACATTTTAACTTTTTTAGAAGGTCTATTTCTACAAGTCTATAATATATAACTAAACTATTGTTGTATGTAAAGTAAATAAGGTTTTTAAAATGTTTAAGAAACTTCATTTAAAATTAAATTAAAATGCAGAGCCCCCCAGACTGGTGGCCAGGGCCTGGGCAGTGTGAGTGCCACTGAAAATCAGCTCGCGTGCCACCTTTGGCACGCGTGCCATAGGTTGCCTACCCCTGTACTAGAGGCTTCACATTCCTAAGTATAAAGCTAAAGCCATCCAATGATAACTGAAGACAAAGAATTATAACAATGAAAGAGATGGGGGGAGAAGAGAAGGAAAAAGAATACCGTAAGCGAAATTGCTTAACTTATGACAGGTAATGGCAAACAGCAGAGTCCACTTATGGAGTCTAGTATGGCTAGCTCAATGCAAATCTAAATTACAGTATTCAGTAGATGTCCGCTTCCCTTAAGGAGGTAGTTCTTCACTTAATAATATGTTTGTTTGTTTGTTTGTTTTTTTAATGTGGGCACTCACCAATTATTGTGGATCCTTGAGAAACCTTTGCTATACAAGTTCTGTTTTATTCTTGGTCTCACTTTTATTTTAAGCATACATTTATATATAGTTTGTAAAGGGATAATACATGATAAATGTTTTAATAGTTAATTGTCAATTTCAGCAGGTCAATATGCTGAAAAACCATCTGCAAGACACACTGGTCATAGCTGTAACATGCTTCTAACATGCATTAATATTTATTAATTGTTTGCAAACTATTCATAAATATACCTTTGAAATAAAGTGGGATCCTGTTCTCCTTATAATCTTATACTTATGTATTCATCACTAGGGTATCTTAATGATCCAGATTATGCAAAGAATTATATAGTTCAGCCATGCAACTAGTGGGAATTTTTCTGGCATGGCGAACTATTCAAACGAGAGGAAAACAGTTGGGAGACAAAATGAAAAGCTGCTACAACTACTAAGTGAATTGACAGAAGCCGTAGAAAACTTTGACAAACAATTCTAGCATCAAATATTATTGAATTGAAAGGAGTCATTCCTTGTATAGTTTTAACAAATCTGAAAATTTGATGGCAAGCGGATGGTCTCTAAAGTCACTTAGATAAGGTCAACTTTTCTGTACGTAGAGCTTGATCGAATCGATGTAGGAGAAATAGAAATCAAAATAATGCTAGGAGGATTCAGTGCCAGAAAGAGAGGACATGTATGTGTTATATGAATTTCTTTTTTGCTACCTACAGTAATTGACTCTCAATTGCCTAAGGTCACACAATGAGATTCTCCTTGCTTTCGTAGTCCTTTGCTATAAATTATAAGTGGCCTTTCTACACAAACTGTTGGAAGATAGAAGAGAAATAAAGAAAGATTTGAATAATTAAAGCCTATTTCTTTAATTTTGTAATACCAGTGGAAAAAACTAAGATTAGGTTGGCAAAGGTATATAATTGTAACAAACTGTCATGTGGGGATCAATGATAGGTACTCTAGCTTAGTACTAATTATAAAGGCAGGGTCTTGAGTGCTGCTAAGACTGCACAGTCAGCTATTGTGTCAAGGAGGATTTAAAAATCGGATGTTGCTTTGCACTGGCCACTTAGGTCATTTTGAATGTGTTATTTCTGGGGTTTACAGTGAGCCTCACCCACCCTTTGGAGAAAGGATCACTGAGACATAAAGGCATTTAGGGAGGGTGGAGTAAATGGGGGGGGGAGGGGAAAAAAAGATTATTCTTGCTCCCAGCCTGACTGAGGGGATTCTCGCTTCCAGAAATGAAAGATAAACAATTTGGAATTCTCTGGCCTGTGTTATGTAGAGCAGAGGATCATCATATAAAACATTGCACTTGTTTCCCATTTTTCCAACACTAGTGTCCCCTTTTTGAGACTGATCTTGGCAAATGTCCAGTACATTGCAATTAGACTTCCCAGGAGAAGAAAATTCTGTGATGCAGAGTTTGTGGGTATATTCTAAGTCTCACTTCTTATTTAGACACACACAGCAATCCTGGACTTTGTCAATAAGATCATACACAATGAAATAGAAATTCTTCATCCAGGAATTGGAGGAGACTGCAGAGTAAAATAAATGATTGCCTGTCTTGGATTACTGAAGGCATTTAAAAATATCGTTTAAATTTTTCCTCATGAATTTAACATGCGATTGACAGCCCTGGTGACTGATATCTTCTTTGTGCAGCCCAAGTAGAAGACAAATAAAATTGTAATCTTCTCTACACTGCTTGGTCAGTGTAGTTCAACTTCTGTCCTGAAAGGACCATATTTAGGGGGGAAATGGGATAGTTCTCTGACCGGGCCAGTGGGTTGGCATCTTGGTAAAACTGGGAGTAAAGATGCCAGCTGTGGTGGTGTCTTCAGTGATAAGAACATCTATCCATTGGAAGCTTGACTGAGAGAATTGACCAAATGAACATGCAGAACCCAATAATTTTTCATGAAAATGTATAAGATCAGATCAGAGTGTGTAGAAACAAATTAAAATGTGAAAGATAATACCTCTGAGAAATCTACTTTAAACAGGCAATCAGATTTGTATGGAGAACCATTTAAGGGACTGTTAGCACGAGGAAGATCAAGCTATTCTGTGATTTGAATGTTTTTTGGTGGCTGTAATATTCATAACATGGAACAGAAAGATATGGTAGTGTGCTTGCTATGTCACAAAAGAGAATTTAGCAAATGGGTTTGCTATTATAGAGTGGATAGCTATTGGGCACAGCTGGTGGTAAGCAATGACTACATTTTCTTCTAATGATTGGTTGATTTTTAGTCACTGGCTGACATTTGAGAGTTGTTCCTATCTTACTTTCAAAAGTTAAAGTAAGAGTTTTAGAAAGATGTGGGTGAGCATTCCTGAACCAGTGAGCAAAGATTAATGGTCAAGCCAGTAAACCAAGCAGCAAACTTTTAAAAGCTTGTCCTTAAAACTCATGCCATCTGAGTATGAAAAACAGTTTAATCTTTACTGATGGAGTTGAAAAGGAGATAAAGATAATGAAAGCCCAATCATGGAATGGGAAAATATTGATTTTGTTTTTTCACAGCAAACAACAATAGACTTGATAATTCTGATGATAGTTCCATTCCCCGAAGGCAGAGCTAATATCATTGGTAATGAAACTGGTACCTTTCTTGGGATTTAGCTGAGATATATTTGGCCTAAAACAGAGTTGTTTGGTAGCTTTATAGTGTTCGTCTTGTACCAGTCAGAATGATATTATGATAAATTAACTTTTGTTCAAAAGTTATTTAGAAGAAAATAGCACATGTTTTAAAAAACATATATGAATGACAGCAAAAGATGTAAGAGGAAACAAATTGGGGTAATAAATTTTACGGATAACTTCTTAGGATTCGGAAATTCTTGTATTTTTCTTTTTTAAAACTCTTCTGTACTTGTAAAAATAATATAAAATTCATCAAAATAAGCAGAACAATGTTTACTCTTTCCCCAACAATTTTAATATATATTAAAGCATGCTGTAGGAAATAAAGGATGTAATAAAGACAGTATAGATTTCTAAAATCCTTAGTGAATAAACTATATATCTGGTTTGCAAATCTCTGTAGATCATTTTCAGTGCAATTGTGCTATGTATTCTGCAAAAAACATATAGAGAGTTCTCTGCAATTCTAAAGGTTAGCAGGATTTTATATAATTGCACTCTAAGGGAAGATTAAACGCTATGCTTTGGAAGCAGTATTTTTAACAATCTAGAGTAAACAACATCTTGAAATGAATAACATTTTGGCATGAAAGCAATATTTTAATAAGCTAAAGAAAATACTTATTAGTTTTAGAACTTTATTTCAGTTTCACAAGAAATAAGTTAAAACATTTTGATAGTCCTGTTGAGTATAAGGGCAGTGAAATAGTGCTTTATTAAATGGTGGGGCTTATTAATGTTGAATCAAAGATAATTTTATTGTAATATTGGTATTTCTTTAAATCATAATTAAAATTCTGAAGGCATGAGATATGACTGTACATATGATTTTTCAAACTTCATATGCTCTTTATTTGCCGAGATTTAGCCTTTGACTAGGTCAGCAGTTAAAGAGGATCAAAATAGGAAGGGAAACTCACCAATTTTGATGGCTAGCATCACAAATCTCTGTGACGTGATGTGATGTGATGATTTAATGACTGGGTGCATCCAGGCAGAGAGAACAGGACCAAAAGAAGAGAGATTCTGAAAGGAGGAGCTTTGTATATGCAGGACCCTACCCAGCAAACAAGTGTGAGTGTAGTGGACATAGCTGGCCACTTGAATTATTGAAGTACTTTTGTTACAGTCCTGAAAGTTGGATTATTAGTGAGATCTGTATTGTGCCATGTTCTCTGTATAAAAGTCAGTTTGAAAAGTTATTTCTATCAAATACACGTGTATTGTTTGTTTAATATTAGCCTTTAAAGAAAGGGACAGGAAACGCTTTTACCTGACCAAATCTTGAATTATAAGATTATATATATAGCAACTGCAGTAGGCTTGACTTTTACACTATATATGTCCTTTCTCACAGTGAAGGACTCCAGTTTCCAGGAAATAATGTAAACTATCTTAAAACTCATATCTGAGTAAAGACAATAATATTAGTTTACTAGGTTAAGTAAATGTTCTCACAGTGGAACACCGGCATATTTTTATCTTCTGGAAATATTTGTGATTAAACAAATGTGCCCTATGCCACAAACAGTTTGACTATGCTAAGCAGACTTTTGGGGATGCTATAAGTTTTCTGTTCCATTGAAGTAAACCCAGTCAGTAAAATGAACTGAAAATGTAATTGTTCATTGTTGTCTTCCAGGGTATTTCAAAGAAAAGCTCACGGCTGGCCTGTGCCAGCCGACTCAGTCTCGCAGCGCTAAGACTGTGGGGCTGTTTAATTGCTGTGTAGACTTCTGGGCTTGGGCTGGAGCTAGGGTGATCAGATCACCCAAGACAAATATCGGGACGCGGGGTGTGTGTGTGTGTGTGTGACGCGGGGGGGGGGGGGGGTGTGGCGGGGGGCAGGGCCAAAAAAAAAAAAAAACCCTTCCTCCGCAAGCGCTGGAGGGAGGCCCGGGAGACTCAGGGGAAGCGCGGGGCCGGGGTGAGTAACAGTCCGGCCTGGTCCCTTGCAGGCAGGACTCAGTTGGGTGGTAGGGCGAGGAGGGGGGCGGCCCGCGGGGCCAGGCGGCGGCTGTTCTCACCCCCGGCCAGCGGGACTCGGGAGCAGCCGCTGCTGCAGTTCCCACTGCCGCGGGGGCAGGAAGCGGCCATGGCGCTCCGCGGCTGCAGCTCTGGCGCCCCCGAACCCCCCGAGCTGGGGCCTGCTGCGGGGACCCAGCAGCGCGCACGCTGGGCCCAGCCCCTGGCCAGTCGCGTCTGGGCTGCTGCCCAGCTGGTGCTATCCCGCGGCGGCCCCGGAGTGGGGGCAGCAGGCCCCAGCCCCCCCGTCCCGCAGGGGAACGAATGGGGCTGGGCGGCCGATGCCTCCGCCCCGGGGCTGCCGTGGGATAGCACCAGCTGGGCAGCAGCCCAGACGCGACTGGCCAGGGGCTGGGCCCAGCGTACGCGCTGCTGGGTACCTGCAGCAGGCCCCGGCTCGGGGGGTTCGGAGGCGCCACAGCCGCGGAGCGCCATGGCCGCTTCCTCCCCCGCGGCAGTGGGAGCTGCAGCAGCGGCTGCTCCCGAGTCCCGCTGCCCGGGGGGACAACAACAGCCGCCGCCTGGCCCCGCGGGTCACCCCCCTCCTCTCCCTACCACCCAACTGAGTCCTGCCTGCTCGGGGCCAGGCCGGACTGTTACTCACCCCGGCCCCGCGCTTCCCCTGCGTCTCCCGGGCCTCCCTCCAGCGCTTGTGGAGGGAGGGGGAATGGTGAGCCCGGGGAAGAGGCGGGGATTCGGGGAGGGAGCCAATCGGGGGAGGAGGGGGCGGAGTCGGGGCGGTGGGGGGGTGCGAGCACTTCCGGGCTCTAGGCTCCGGGGCATTTCCTTTTTTGTCCAGTGTCCCGACCGCATGTCGGTCGGGACGTGGGACAAACAAGGAAATATCGGGACAGTCCCGATAAAATCGGGACGTCTGGTCACCCTAGCTGGAGCCCAGGCTCCAGGACCTGGCAGGGTGGGAGGTCTGTAGAGCTCAGGCTCCAGCTGGAGCCTGGAAGTCTACATAGCAAGGAAACAACCCTGCTGCCTGAGCCCTGCAAGCCCGAGTCGGTTGGCACGGGCCAGCCACAGGTTTTTCTTTGCTGTGTAGACATTCCCATAGTGTCTGGACCTTCATGAAAACAAGATGCATCACACGAGGCTATCTCAGGGTGCAAAAGTGTTCATGTTTACAATGTATTTTAACAAAACTCTAAGTGACATAGAATTATGGTAATTCAAACGCTTTGATCTTAGTTACAGGAACCTGAATTGAATCTTGGTAGCTTTTGTTAGAGGCTGGATGTATGTAACAGAAGAAATCCTTTGAATGTTCCTTGCCCTTGGCCAGAAGAAAGACCTGATAAAAACTTAACTAGATTGCAATAATCAGTAGCAAAATTTGAGATGACCCATTGTAACAAATGATGAGAGAATTGATGAGCCTTTGCCTAGTATTTCCCATTAAGCAATATGTAAATCAAGCTGAGACCTGTTAAAGAAATACTAATGAAGCAGTACAGGAATTATTTTAGGTATTGTAGCTATAAAATGGCACTGTCTTTCTTTTTTTAACCATTTCTTATTGAAAATTTTCATCAGAAATTAACATACATTACCTATACTGAAAATTACCCTATTGAATACTTGAAACATAGGTGGGATTGTGCAGTATTTTCAACTCTTAAAATGTCATTATAAATTCATAAATGGTTCTGAAATAATTTAATCAAAGAAGAGGATGTTGAACAACTGGTACTAGATAGGGATGATTCCTGGAGCAGCTTCACATTGTGCAACAAGGTTTCTGGGCTTGAGAAACCAGCGTGGATTGTTGGGAAAGGATTGGTCTGCAGACGTGGGATGACCAGCAGGGATGAGAGAATTTCAGGATGGCAAAGGCAACCTTTTTTGAGATGTGCTGAACTACCCCTGGAGCTGCAATGACAGTGCACCAGCACACAATACCTCATTCCCCTGGGCGTTGCCATTGCCATCTGGAAGCTGGTCATCCCAGAATGCTAGTGGTCCGAAGCCAACTGATTCAGCATGGGAAGATTGAATGTTAGGGCCTTTGCCATGCAAGTGTGTGATGCCATAAAAAAGTACTTGTAGCGGGGTGGCTATCCGCTACTGCCCTGAAGGGCTTGAAAGAGGGCTGAGGCTGTGAGAGGCTGCTGCTAGGAAAAGCAGCAAGCCTCGGCTGATTGGGGAATCAGCCATAGATGTGGCCATGCCCCAATCAGGGCCCAACTGGCCCTTATAAGAGGGCAGTGGGCCAGGAGCACACAGAGTGTCTCTCTCTCTCTCTCTAGCTGTTGAGAGGGATGGGCCTGGCTTCTGGGAGCTGAGCAGGGTACCTAAAGTGGAGCAGGGCTGGGGAAAGGCCAGAGGAGCTGGGGAGCTCTGGCCTGGAAAAACCCCAGGCTGCAGGCCTTGTTAAAGGTCAAGAAGGGTACTGGGGTTGCAGAGGGGCAGCCGAAGGGTAGGCAGAGGCAGCAGGTCCAAATCCTCTTTGCCAACGATGAGTGGCAATTATACTGTAGTCCACCCCAGTGAGCGGGGGCTAGATGGTGACTGGCAGTAGCCCAAGACTGAGATGAGGTGGGGATGGGGTGGTACTGCCAGGGGGCAGCACCCCGGCCTGAAAGGGGCACCAGAGTCCAGGAGGGATTCGGGCCCAGAAGCAAGCGGGACATCGGCCTACAGAGGGCGCTCTGGAGGCTGGAAATGCTAATTCCCTGGATGACCAGCAGGAGGCGCCGCAGGGGTGAGTCCCACCCTGTGACAGTACTGTTGCACTGGGTTGTAAAGCTCGGTAATGCTCAGGAGATTATTGATGACGTTGCACTCCTGGAGTTCCCAAACTATAGTGGGGAAATGGATGGGACCCATGTGCCTATTTTTGGCCTCCCTTCTGCTGCTCCCGTTCCCCCAGAGCTCAGAATTTATAAACAGAAAGGTGTATTGTTCCATGATGCTCCAAGGCCTACTTGACCACTGTGGCAGGTTTACAAACATCTATGCAGAATGATCTGGGAGGTTCCACAATGCTAGATCTTTTGGAACTCAGCTCTGTTTACTTTCATGGTTAAAGGACAGCTTGCCCACAGGGTCATGATGGACATTAAAGGTGTGGAGATGGCTCCAGTTATCCTGGGAAACCTGGCTTATCTTTTGCTTCCCTGGTTAATGAAGCCATTCCCAGGCCACTTGGACAAAAGGAAGGAATTGTTTAACTGTCACTTTTGTAGTTGCAGAATGGCAGTGAAGTGTTCATTTGGCCATTTGAAAGGAAGGTTGTACTATTTGTGGAATAGGTTGGTAGCTTGAGAGAAAAAGAGTACCTACGATTATAGCTGCATGTTGTATTTTGCACAGTATTTGTGAGGATTAAGGAGAAAGCCTTAGTGAGGGTGGGAGACTGAGGTGCAGAGACTTGCTCAGCAGTTTGAGCAGCCAAGAAGACATCCAGTAGAAAATGGAAACAAGGCAGTGTTGTAAGGGATGCCTACTATTGCTCTTATATTGACTCTCAGGTCTGAAAATGTGCAGCTGTACATCCAGCTGTTAACCCATTGGGGTTGGGGGGGGGAGGTTGGGACAGATTGTGAGCAGTGTGGTCTCATTTATTGGTGGTGGATGTGGCATGTTGTGGCAGTCCTTGTTTTATTTTGTCCGTGCCTAGATACTTTTTATAAAACCCTATGAATTAATTAAAATGTACAGATTTTCTGTGTAAAATGCATTGATGCATCTTTATGAAGGAATTTTAAATGGTTATTATTAAACAATCTATGATTTAGCACCAGAAATAAACCTTTAATAAAAACGATATGAAATAAACATTCCAGGTGACACAGTGCAGTGGAGGACAGAACAATGCAAGGGGATAGGGGGATTCAAGTCACAAGCAAATAGATATCTTGCCTCTCTGCCTCTTGTGCTTGGGCATTCTTGTGTTGACTGCTGATGTTTGAAGTTATCAGGGAGGTCGGATGGCTCAAAAGAGCTTGGCTCCCAAGCTTTTTCTTGCTGCTCTGAGCATGGGTTTGTGAAGGGAATGACCCATGGGAGCAGAGCTGATGGGGTGTGCAGTGGGGAAGTGCTGGTGTTTGCAATACACTGTATACAATACAAGGTGCTGCAGAACATGACTGGGTTCTGGTTGACAACATTTCATTTCCTGATGCCCTAACAAGAGCCTGGGTTGCAGCAGATCAATCTGGGTCTATATTGTCTCCAGGAGTTACCTCTACATCTACCTCTCTGTTTCAATAGTGACATGGCAACACTGTGCCTGGCCACTGCAATGCTGCCTTTGGCCACTCCAATGATCTTTCTGGAAAACTCCATTTCTTTTTCTCTCTCTGTCCTCAACTACAACCTCTGTTATTTTGGGCTATTTTGGGGGTGGGGGAGGAGTCTGTAATGAGGTGTGCAAATATTTCAACCTGAGTTTTCCATTTCCAGCCACTCAGCTGTTGGTAAATGTACTGCAGGTGCTGTGGCTGGGGAGGGAAAAAATCTGCAAGCAGTTATTGTTCATATTCATATTGTTTATAGAGAGGCTAAGTTAGCATTTTTATATGCATTTCTGACTTTCCCTTCCTGAGAGTCTTCCCAGTCTTGCGGGAACTTGAAAGAGGGTAAATGGTGTGTGCATGAGGGCTGTACTGGGATTTCTGTTTGCAGAGTATATGCTCTTTGGGTTTGACTTTGTGCCTTAGAGGGTGGGGAAGAGGTAATGGGAAATACGATCCTGGTTTCAGTTTTCAGTTTTGCTTATTTGATGTCAGAGGGCTTAGCAGGGGCATCTGGGACTGAGTTGGGTATTAATCTCTGTCTCCTTTAGGCTGTCCTACTTACTTACTCAGAGGTAAGTAACTAGAAGGCAGAGAATGGCCTTAAAAAAGGAAAAGGACAGACCATAGAGATATGCTGTGAAGTTATTCTTCAGCATGTTCCCCCAGAAGTGCTGCAGGAGTGGAAGGGAGTTGGAGCTATACTGGGGAAATGACCATGCAGCTTTCCCCCGTACGGCTGGAGCAAAATAGAGCAATTTCTCTGTCTTAAATTCTGCTTTATCTCCCCTGCAGACATGGTGAAAGTGCAGAGAAAAATAGATAGGGTTCTGCAATGATTGTCTGAACCATTCAGTGTTCCCAGTTTTTCTTGATGTAAGCCTGTGAAAAGCCATTACAAGCTTTGCTATCCCTAAGATAAAGCTCTTTTCCTGTAAGAATGAGTGTTATAGGGCATTTATACTTAACTGGGGAGCTGTAGTCTTTGTACCTTTATGGGCATGCAGTGCCACATCTACTTCATGTAAACTGACAGCATTAAACAAATTTCTTTTCCTGTAACCACTGTCTGAGTAAGTTGTTGAATTTTCCACAATTGAATTGTTTCATTACCTGAATCTGCTGTGGAAGGTGGGGAGGGAGGATGTTGTGTCTGTGTCATGTTGACCGACTGCCATTTTGAGCTGGAGACCAAGGTTGGTGCGGGCAGCATTTGCTGGGCAGGACAGAGGCGTGGTGGGAAAAGAAAAATAGGTAGATGAGCATGTACCCGCTGTGCTGTTGACTTGAAAATGGTCAATGGTCAGGGCTTTAGCATGACACAGAGGCCGATTTGCCTGGCTGGAGCAGCTGCCATTTAAAAAATATGTATGCTGGCAAAACGGAGAGTGTGGGCCATGGAAGGGAAGGGAGCCAGAGACTCTCAAAAGCTCCTAACTCACATCTGCCTAATATGGCTTTAGCTGTGGAACATCCGGAACAGAAACTAACAGGGCTATATAGCATAATAGTAGTAATAATAATAATAATAATAAATTGTAACTAGAGATACTCATATGATGAGTTTCCCTTGATAGGATTGGGCCTTCTTATTCCTGGCCTATGTTTCTGGCTGGGAATTGGGCTCATTTCCTTTATGGCAGGAATTCAGCTTGCCTGTGAATTGACTAGAGTCAGGGTAGAGCTAAGAGAGCGAAGTCTGGGGCAGCTCTTCACTGGCCTCCTCGTGAACATGCTCTGATGACTTGCTTCTTGTCCACAGCTGGGGATGGGGGAAGCAGAACCGGCAGCAGGGTCCACAACCTTCTTGGGTTGGGTAGTTGTGTAGTTGATCAAAATCCTGTCCAGCGCCTCAAAAAATGGACAGGTCACGTGTCCACTGCTGGACCTTTTCCTCGTATCCTTGGTTTTAAAGTATATTTTCCTGAGCTGTTTGCTCTTTATCCTGCACTAGTAGGCATCCTGGTTGTGGCCCCTCATGGTCATTTGCTTAGCAATCTCCACAAAAGATCCTGGTTCTGATGGCAGCTTCCAGCACCAACCCTTCTCCCCAGATGACAGTGAGATCTAGAGTCTTAGCTCAAGTCAAGGCGGCTGCTCGAGACATGTTGTAGGGCTTCTGGAGTAATATCACAGCAATGCTGATATACTCGATTCTAGGACAAATGGGTAATTACTGGCTATGCATCAGTTTTTAAACAGGGAAGGGGATGTCCTGTAACCTTGGTGCTGGAGCAGTGGACACGCGCATGTAAACGGTCACCCACAAAAGCAGTGTGGGATAGCAGTTGGAGGGCTGCCAAAGTTGTGCGCAGCATCATAGTGTACACACTAACTATGGACCAAACTAACTTGGTTCGCATAAAATATCTTCCAGTTTGAAGGAGGACTGCAGAGTTTGTGATAAATGCAGAGTTAGTGCACTATAGTGAATTGTGTCATGTGAACACAAGTGTTTACAGACGAGATTAATTTGAACTAATCTGATTTAACCACCTCAAGTAAACAAGCCCTTAGTCATAGACCTAGTCCGTATGCATGTGTGTAGCTTCACTGAATTCCCTGGGACTCTTCCCATTAGTAAGGTTCACCTGAGTTGCAGGTTTTGGCTCTATATTAGAAATAATACATTATAAGGCCAGGAAGGGCCATTGCAGACCTGTTAATCTGACCTCCTGTATAATAGAGGCCATTGGGCTTCGCTGAAGTAATTCCTGTTTGAACTAGAGCATATCTTTTCGTAAAAAAAAATCCAATCCTGGTGTAAAAATGGTCAGTGATGCACCACAACCCAATGATAAATTGCCCTAACTATTAAAAATGTTTGCCTTATTTCCAGTCTCAGTTTGTCTAGCTTCAACTTCCAGCCACTTGTTAGAGCTCTGTTGTATTCAATGTTTACATTTCAGCTTTAAACTCTAATGTATATTTCATATGTCCTGTTACTAGAACACATGTAGGTCTTCTGTAAAATTCATTATTGAAAATGTCCACTGTAGTAAATTTTTCAGTTTATTGTTGATGTTCAAAAATTGGATGACTTGCAATTTTGGCAACATAACTTTCTCCTTGTTTTGAAACAATCAACTAAATTAGGACATGAACATTCATTTTTTTGCTTAATAATCTAGAACTTTTATTGTCATATGGTAATATAGTTCACTTGAGCAACTATAAGCTGTTTTATACGATTTTTTTCTCTTGTACAAGTTTTATAAACTTTTAATAAAAGTTTTATGAAGAGAGTGTAAATATTACAAATAATTAAAAAGAAAATTGGATAATTTCCTTACCTGCTGAGACTAGAGCACAGGAGTCTGTTATCCCCCTGCCACCTTCCTCCCCCCTGCCATGTTTATAATACTGAGTTGGCAATAAACCTGAAAGCTCTACGTATTATTGCAGATTTAACCCAGAGCTCTTGAGTTGCCTTTATGAATAAATCTACAGTTAAATTATCCAGCTATTGTACTGAGCCTTAAGAAATTAGTAATGTGACCAAAAGCATTTAGATAAGGTGGGCATGGTACTAAACCAGTAATGAAATTTGGATGTCTTGTACATTGAAAAATAATGATAAATTATCCTCACCTTATCTTTTGCAGATGTTTTGTAATTACAGTAGGGGTTTGTGAATTAAAATAGTCACTCCAGCACTGGTTGCTTTCCCAGAATGTTTGTTCCAATTATCATTTAAATACAGTATGCCGTTTGTAAAAAGTAAGCATCTGTACCACTTCTTTTAAAATCTGTGAGAACATTTCACTTAAATTTGAGATCAGTCTTTTTTATGTATTGTATATTGAAGGTGTTTTCCAGCAATTTTGTCTGGGTGGAAATATGCCCCCATACTGTGTGTGTGTGTGAGAGAGAGAGAGCTGTATTACCATCTAACCCAATACTACCACTTTAAATTCTGAGTTTTATATTTGTGCACTTTAAGGTAGAATGATCAATTTCTATAAAACTTTATTAATAAAGGTTAGAAATAAATGTTAATGAGTGCCCCCGGCAGGCTAGGGGAAGGTGCCTTTAATTGCCTCTATGCCCCAAACTGGTTGCTGCAGCCTGATGTAGAAATGGATTTCAATGAAACTGAACAATTTAACAGTTCAGATTAAAAATGTAATAATGAATGCTCATTTCTAGGGAGGCATCTCTTTTAGGCTCCTTTCAAGTTCATCTGTGATTGCAAGTTACATTTAGACTTTGATGTATGTTCCTCTTTTCTTATTCAACCAATAGGGTCATTCCAGAATATACAGTATTATAGCTTCACCTATGAGGAGGTGAATAGACAAATCGGTTGTGCAAGCCCTGTATATAAGGTCCCAGCACATCTGCATTCTTTTTTTTCTTTGCCTTCTGTTCCTGGAAGCATGAAGCATGCCTCTGTTCTCATGCCTATGTTTTTCTCTTCCCAATTCTGGAAAAAGAGGGAGGATAAGAAATGAGTGTGCCAGGAAAATAGAAAACCAGGGGAAGAGATTGGGCAGCAGAGAGTCCTTAACAGTGAGTCCTCTGCTTCCTTCCTATCCTTCTTGTAGGGTAAGGTGATAATGGCACCAGTAGCTGTGAAAGGCAAAAGCCCCCAAAAGCTTCCATCTCTAGGGGATCTTTCCCACTCTGTTCAGGGAGGGTGCCATCTTGCCTTGTTGAGACCCTGTACCATGCTAGCAACTGCCTCTATCTTAGTTCTCTGAATCAGGAAGCCTCTGTCCATAGCTCTTCTTGCTAACCTGCATGAAGGGTATTGCTAGCAACCCTCTAATAGGTCTAGCAAGAATGACAGAATTCACTTCTATGGGCTCTCTTCCCTCCTCACTGAGGAGTCAAACTGCTTGGCCACCAACAATTTCATTATTACTGCCCTTCCCGAACCTTGGAGAGATCCTCTTCTCTCTGGTACAGTGGCTGGCACTCTTACTTACAGCCTCAGGAATGGAGGCTGTTCGTAACTCTGAAATGTTTGTAATTTTGAACAAAACATTATGGTTGTTCTTTCAAAAGTTTACAACTAAACATTGACTTAATGCAGCTTTGAAACTTAACTGTGCAGAAGAAAAATGCTGCTTTTAACCATCTTAATTTAAATGAAACAGCACAGAAACAGTTTCCTTACTTTGTCATATTCTTTTTTAATTATTTTTAGTAGTATATATTTAACAGAGTACTGTACTGTATTTGCTTTGTGTGTGCATGCGTGCGTGTCTCTGCTGCTGCCTGATTGCGTATTTCCAATTCCAAATGAGTTGTGTGGTTGACTGGTCAGTTTGTAATTCTAGTGTTCATAACTCTAAGCTTCTACTGTATTTTTCTGAACCTCTAGTGATGATCCTCTTTACTCAGGGGAGTCATATGGTTTTCCTTCTGGGCATGGCTCTTCCCTGCTTTAGCCCAGGCCACCGAATCCCTGATTCTTAGCAGTAACTTTCTCCTCGCACCATCAGGTCACTTTTCAGTCCCAGTCTCAAGAGAGCATCAGATCAGTGCCAGCATCTATATTGTCTCTGGCAGGATCTCTGTACCGTCTATAGATTTTTTTGGTAGCCCCATGCAAATCTTCCCAGATTCTTCTCCCACCCAAAGGATGATGAAATGTTCCAGGGACTTCTTATGAATTATCTTTCCTTGAACCCTCACCTGACTTTGAATCCCTTGGACTCAAGTCCCTCATCTTGTTCACCCTCTCCACCCTTGGGCTTATGCCCTAAACCTAAAGGATCTTCCAAAACACTTGTGGTGAAACTCTGGCTCAGTTGAAGTCTATGGCAAAACTCCCATTGACTTCAGTGGAGCCAGGACTTCACCCTCCATTTTCAAAGGAGCTCCTTTCCCCTTTAAAAATCAAGTTGCCTGTCCATTACCCTCAACAATGTTACAAGTGGTCGTTGTTAAATAGCACCATGTGGATAGAAATGCCCTGAACTTTTTTCCCCATGATGAAGAGGTACCCATTGTCTCCTGATAAATCCGAAATTACATTTCCTGTGTGGCTCTTTCCTTTACGTCCAACTCCCCCACTCCCTCCAAACTCAGAGGCAGTCCTGAAAAACCTACTTTCCCAATATTGCAGCCATTCTTAATCTTTTGGGTTACATTGTGGCCTGTGTGTATCTTTTCCCTCTGTGCCTTTAGCCCCCACAATCCTTTTTTTTGGTCAGGTGGCTGTCTGTCTCTTCCAGTCTTTTTATTAAGAGGTTGATTTTGTTGTTGTTGGAGATAGCTCTGTATTATTCAATGGTACCTGAGAGGGGCCAGCCCCTTGTTTTGTAAGTGCTTACAGGTTCTGTTTTGAATCCTTGGAAATCTCCGTCAAGCTAATATTTTTTAAAGAGGCCTTTTAAGTTGCAGTGACATGAACGTTTCTTCCTGAGAAGGTAGCTTTTGGTTTTCCCCAAAATGCATCAGGAAGGGGAACACTGAGTTCCACATCAATGAACCTGTTGTGTTCTCCACTATTTGTTCTAATTCTGCTTTTCCCCAGGTCAGAAGACTTAACTCCCTGTATGTTAATATTGTGTCAAGAGATGTTTATCTTGTTTACTGGTGTTCAGAAAGATTTGACTGTGCTTTGTCTGTTCTGAGGGTTGTCTCAAAACACAACATTGATAGATAAGTAAATAACTGCATCTTCCTTGCCTATGAACAAGTTGAGTGTCAGCATTTTGAGCCAATCAAATGTCTCTGCTAATTGGTTCGTGACATCCTGTGCTGTGAGAGCAGCAACCTCCACTTCCAAGGTGAACAGATTTACAGTGTGGTCATCTCCACCTATGTGCATGAAGCACTATCAGATGGATCAGTTTGCATCTGTAGATACATTCTCTGTTCGCAGGGCTCTCCAAGCAAGATAAGTTCTCATCCGCAGGGTACTGCTTAGTCCATCTACTGTCTTTGACTATCTCTAGCAGTAGGATGGGAGAAGGCGGATGTACCATTGGGGGAAAACTTGCTTGCTGATAACTCCTTTTGTCTTAATCTTCTCTTCTCCCAATCTGCCATCCTTCCTTATCCTTGTGAGAAGCACCAGCTTGTTCTTTTAGCATGTTCTCTTACTTCTCTACTTATTCACTTATTTGTTGCTCTGGAAGAAAGTCTGCAAACTGGGGCTTAAATAGAGGGCTCAATTGATTCCTTTGGTGCCTTGCTTCCTGGTAGGTGGAGTCATGATACTTTGAATTTTTACTGTTGTTATTGGTAGGATGAGAGAAGAGAGGATTATGACAGAAGGAATTGCCCAAGCATATTTTTTTCTTTTTTCCCTAATGATAACATGAAACTGACAAATTTGGAGAGATTCATAGATTATAAATCCAGAAGGGACCATTGTGATCATCTAGTCTGACCGCCTGTATAACAAAGGCCATAGGATTTCCCTGAATTAATTCCCTTTTGAATGAGAGCATCTCTTTAGAAAAACATCCAATCTTGATTTAAAAATTGGCAATGATGGAGAATTCCTCACAACCTTTGATAAATTGTTCCAATGATTACTTACCCTCACTGTTAATTTTGTTCCTTCTTGCTAATCTGAATTTGTCTGGCATCTGGCCATTGGATTTTGTTAGACTTTTGTCTGCTAGATTGAAGAGCCCTTTATTATCAAAACTTCGTTCCCTGTGTAGGTACTTCTAGACTGATCAAATCAACTCTTAACACTCTCTTTCTTAAGCTAAACATATTGAGCTCCTTGAGTCTTTCACTGTATGTTTTCCAATCCTGTAATTATTTTCATGATTGATTATGAACTCTCCAATTAATCACATCCTTCTTGAATTGTGGATACTGGAACTAGACACAGTATTCAAAGAGGTTGCACCAGTGCCAAATACAGAGTATTCCTGCTATGCTCGAGGTTCCTTCACATACAGGAAACTCATGTTCAGCTCATTATCCACCATAACCTCCAAATCTTTTTCAGAGTCACTTTTTCCTCATAGTAGTCCCCCACCTGTAAGTATGGCCTACGTTCTTTGTCTCTAGATGACATTCAAATATCCCTAATTATGCAAAGATACTGACAGTGTTGGTGGTGGCAGTATGACACCCAAAAACTCTGAATAATCAGGAGAGGAATCTAACTGGGCCCTGAAGTATGCATCTAGGGATGACAGAAAGGCCAAAGGCTACTTTTCCCAAACTTGCTGGCTGAGTGGCACAAGAGCTCTGGTATGCAGAGCTTAGCTTTAGACTGAGGTTTCAGACGAATCTCTCGGGCTTTAGTTGGCATTCTCATAACTGAAACTCTGTTAATTGGGGCTCGGATTACTGAGGTTTGACCGTATTCAGAATTGTATAATATAATTGCTCATACATTTTCAAGGTAATTTTTCTACATTCCTCAGACAGACCCTCAGATATGAACTACAAAATGACAGCAACTAATTCATTTGTTAAAATCTCTTTGGTGACAGTCATTGTAATGTTGAGTCCGTTTACTAAAAATTCTTCTAAAAAAACACTACCATGTTTATTACCGAGAAGACAATACTTTCCCCAAGTGCTCTTTAATCTAACTTTAAATTATCTAAATATTTTCAGTGCTATTATATAATAAGGGATTGACCATAAACCTCTCTGATTAAGTGGATCAATCGCTTGCACTGAAACAATTACCTTATCCTTTTAGACAAAATGGCAGAGTAAATCTCATCTTTAATTATGCTTTTGTAATTTGACATGCTTTAGCAATGTGGTAACCAAATTTTGTTTCTGAACTCATTTTTAGTAGTACATATATAGTAATCTCCATTTACAATAGTACTACTGCTTTTGTCTCTATTCGTAAGATGGGTACACAGAAATAGGAACAGTTTTCTTACCTCTTGCCTTATAATATGCAAGTAGTTGTCATAACTTTAAACATTTTCATTTCTTGTGTTGTAAAGCAGCCTACTCCCCTTTTGCAATAAAAGCTGGTAAAACCATTTCCCCAAAATTTCTCCTCTGGCATATTTATACATTGTATAAATGTATTTATTCTAAAGCTCACAGTAGTGAATTCTGTAGGGAAAATTGTGTGGATTTTCATTGTTATAGTTTTATGTACTTAGATTTGTTGTAAATATACAATTTTAAAAATATGTGTTTGTGTATAGCTATTGTGAGATGCTTAAAGTAGTTTTACCAAATCCAACCATGTCATTGCCTGAATGGTAGCTGATAAATACCATGTTAGCACTTGTTGTTATCATCAGTTACCATTTGACTAACTATTATTTGGCTGATGTGAATGTTATGACAGTAAAGTCTTTAGCATTAAATGTGGGAATCACTGGTCTTAAGGACTATTGCTATTATAAATCATTTTCAGAAGTTGTTAATAACAACATTTGAAGATTAACAGCAGTAGCATGGCTGAAGTTAGTATACTGAAAGGTATTTGTACAAGACAGATGTCAAATTATATTTTCAATCTATAATCCTAAAATATTAATTTATACTAATTCTTCTTTTTCTTACTGAATAGATTAGTGGAAGCCATTGAAATATTTTGAAAGAAATATGGTCTAGAGCAGTGGTTCTCAACCTTTCCAGACTACTGTATCTCTTTCCAGAGTCTGATTTGTCTTGTGTACCCCAAGTTTCACCTCACTTAAAAACTACTTGCTTACAAAATCAGACACAAAAATATAGAAGTGTCACAGCTGTTACTGAAAAATGGCTGACTTTCTCATTTTTACCATACAATTATAAAATAAATTGATTGGAGTATAAATATTGTACTTGGATTTCAGTGTGATACTTGAGCCTGTTTTTCACTTGAGTCTTGTCTGATGCCGGAGCCCTGAATGAGAGGGCTGAAGCCCGAGCTTTGCTGCCTGGTGCTGAAGCATGTAATTTAGCTTTGCGGGGGCCCCTTTTGGTGTGGGGCCCCAGAGAGTTGCCCTCCTTGCTACCCCCTAATGCCAGCCCTGCACTTGCAACACCCCTAAACTCACCTTGCAACATCCCTGGGAGTCAAATCCCCCAGATTGAGAAACACTTTTCTAGATGAATTGATGTACCCCCTGGAAGACCTCTGTGTACACATATCCCTGGTTGAGAACCACTGGTCCAGAGTTTAGAGAAGAGGGTAAGGAGCCATTGGTAATCCAAATTTGTATAATAAGTATCGATTACACAGACTTGTGGGTGCACTTAAGTCTTTAAGATAAAAGAAAACTGCAAGAAGATAACTTTGGTATCTCAGACACCAGTGTGCTGGCAATTCTTGGAAAAGATTGATTTCTTATCTTAAAATTAGATTCATTTTGGGAGTGTGTCTTTACACTGGATTAAATATTGTAGAACTAAAAACAGCCATGCAGCTGGGGATGCAGAAGTATCATGTCATGGGACAGGACTATGATAATCCCACTCTCTTATTCCGTTGTGACAGCCTCTGTGATATTGAGATGCCTCCAGGGCTCATTATCAGAAAGATAGACAAATTGGAGGCATTTTAGGAAAGAGATATGGAAATAGTTAAGTGGCTGGTAGGTTTTATTTAAGATTAAAATATATGTATTTTTAGGTTAGCTAAATGATGATTACACAGGAAATAAATTCACAGGCACTTGAAAGGTTTAAATACCAAGGATAGACATTAATTTTTTTATACTTATATATCCAGGTTAGAAGAGAACCAAGAAAGAGGAAGATTGGCCAGGCTGGACCAAGTTGAGCTCTCCAACCTTCTGAGTTTCCCCCCTCAAAGGCACCTTTGTAGCTCAAAGTCTGCAGTGCAATGGGGAAAATTAAGGCCTCCAATCCTGATGATGATGCATGATATGAGGGCTGTTTCAGTTGCAGATATGGAATTTGCTTTCATTTCCTTAACTTTTTATTACACACAAAGTGTGTGTTTTCAAAATGTTATGGTTTGGTTTTAACAGTAGCTTATATAACCTTTTTATAAGTGTATGAAGAAAAATAAAAGGAAAATGTTAGATTAATTATCAGAAAAAAGGTTTCTATTGGTTTGTGGAATAGCCTTCCTAATAAGAGGCAAAGAAAGCACTGGAAAGAATACTCTAAGGGGATAGTCATGCTGACAAGTGGTCATTGAGATGACAGAATAGGTTTTTTTCCACTTCAAATTTCTATGAAAAGCATACTCTTGTACTTTCTTTTAGAAAATTATGACATTTCAATCAACCAGTGAGGGTCAATGGGTGGATGGGTGATTTGTTAATCAGTTATTTTCAGTGTTTTTTGTTGAAATTTAAGTAGCTTGTTATTTTTCATTTTTGTTTAGAATTATCACCTTTGCTTCAGAGCTCATCTTTTTTGCAGACTTGAAACTTGAATAGAATACCAAATGGACTAATATTTAGTGAATTTAATTCAGAATATCCAAAATATTGAATTTGAATAAAATAATGCAGAACTGCAATAATAGAAAGTAGTCCAATAAATTAAAGGAAAATGGTTAAGCCAGGCCTAACTTATCATAGATCATTTTAATAGGTGCAAAATATCTGTGCCATTAGTTCCAGGCCAATGTCTTTCCCATTCACAACGCTTTAGTGCATAACTTATAAATCTCTGCTCATCAGCTTATATGACTATTTCAAAGCAAGACTAGCATTGAGCATGGCAGAATGAGCGAAAGTCAGTGAAGGTCGAAAAGGCAATCAAATTATTACAGATTCCTCAATGAGCACTAACGTACTTTTGTAATGTGATTAGTTGTGAATTTCTGTGCCCTTGTTGACAAGGGGTCATTTTTAATAGAACTATAGTATAGTATATATGGTGATTTGCTTTGAGTTGCACTGACTAACCTATGTGCACTGTGTGTAATTACACTGCTCTACAATTTTTGAGAAGTCATCTCCTTCAGAGATAAAAAGTGCTATTTATTATGTATTTTGATGTGCTGAATTCAAATATGACAATTAAAACAACTAATTGGCTACTGTTTCTAAGATATTTAAGTTTTTACATTTTGTGTCTAGATAGTAGATTTTTAATCATAAATTGTAAACCTAGGTCTTTTCATGTGTTTATGGTTGCTTTACATGATAATATTTCACCTGTCCTGTTTATGTAACACTTTAAAAATCAGCAAAAGGGTTATATAAATAAAATTTATTATGAAACAAAAGGCAAAAAACTATTATGTACAGAGTTTAGTCCTATTCAGCGTCTACTCGGCGCTTCTTGGCTTGTCTCTTGTATTCATTAAATGGAGCATCTCTTGTCACTGTCCAGCAATAGTCTGCAAGCATTGATGGGCTCCATTTGCCCTGATAGCGTTTCTCCATTGTTGCAATGTCCTGGTGAAATCGCTCACCATGCTCGTCGCTCACTACTCCGCAGTTGGGTGGAAAAAATCTAGATGAGAGTGCAAAAAATGTATCTTTAGTGACATGTTGCAACGAAGGCTTTTGTATGCCTTGAGGAGGTTTTCCACCAACAACCTGTAGTTGTCTGCCTTGTTGTTTCCGAGAAAATTTATTGCCACTAACTGGAAGACTTTCCATGCCGTCTTTTCCTTGCCACGCAGTGCATGGTCAAATGCATCATCTCAAAGAAGTTCACGAATCTGAGGACCAACAAAGACACCTTCCTTTATCTTAGCTTCACTTAACCTTGGAAATTTTCCACGGAGGTACTTGAAAGCTGCTTGTGTTTTGTCAATGGCCTTGACAAAGTTCTTCATCAGACCCAGCTTGATGTGTAAGGGTGGTAACAAAATCTTCCTTGATTCAACAAGTGGTGGAGGCTGAACACTTTTCCTCCCAGGCTCCAATGACTGTCGGAGTGGCCAATCTTTCTTGATGTAGTGGGAAACTCTTGCACAACTATCCTGTTCTCAGAGAAAACAGCATTACTTTGTGTATCCAGTCTGCAGACCAAGCAAGAGAGCAACAACCTTCAAATCGCCACAAAGCTGCCACTGATGTTGGTCATAGTTTATGCACCACAAAAGTTATTTCATGTTGTCATAGGTTTCCTTCATATGGACTGCATGACCAACTGGAATTGATGGCCATTGCCATTATGCAGTAAAACAGCTTTAAGACTCGTCTTCGATGAATGGATGAACAGTCTCCACTCATCTGGATCGTGAACGATGTTGAGGGCTGCCATCACGCCATCGATGTTGTTGCAGGCTACAAGATCACCTTCCATGAAGAAGAATGGGACAAGATCCTTTTGACGGTCACGGAACATGGAAACCCTAACATCACCTGCCAGGAGATTCCACTGCTGTAGACTGGAGCCCAACAGCTCTGCCTTACTCTTGGGTAGTTCCAAATCCCTGACAAGGTCATTCAGTTCACCTTGTGTTATGAGGTGTGGTTCAGAGGAGGAGGATGGGAGAAAATATGGGTCCTGTGATATTGATGGTTCAGGACCAGAAGTTTCATCCTCTTCCTTGTCTGACTCAAGTGAGAATGATTCTGGTTCATCAGGAACCGTCAGTCCTTCTCCGTGGGGTACTGGGCGTATAGCTGATGGAATGTTTGGATAATGCACAGTCCACTTTTACTTCTTTGACAGCCCTTTCCCAACTGGAGGCACCATGCAGAAGTAACAATTGCTGGTATGATCTGTTGGCTCTCTCCAAATCATTGGGACTGCAAAAGGCATAGATTTCCTTTTCCTGTTCAACCACTGGCGAAGATTTGTTGCACAAGTGTTGCAGCATATGTGTGGGGCCCACCTCTTGTCCTGATCTCCAATTCTGCAGCCAAAAGAAAGGTGATAGGTTTTCTTAACCATAGTGGTTATACTGCGCTTTTGTGATGCAAAAGTCACTTCACCACAAACATAGCAGAAGTTGTCTGCACTGTTCAGACAAGTATGAGGCATCTCTGCTCACTTTGGCTAAACAAAAATGTGTCCCTTTGCAAAATCAAACACTGACAAATAAAAGAGCATGACACTGTATGATTTCTAGAGCTGATATAGGGCAATTTGTTCAGCAGAGTGATGTAAGCTTCGTTATGATTGCATCATCCATGACTTCTAGGAATAACAGGATGCAAATCATATCATGTATAATGCAATACCAGCTTCAGATTGCATCATTCATTGTTTTGCCTGAAAAGCAAGTAGTGTCCAAACCCAATCATAGATTTATTCATAGATCCAGTCAAAGATGTATTTTAGTCATTTCTGGTTTAAATTGAAATCCCTTCCCTTTATAACTCACTTATCCTCCACCATTCCTAAGTCAAAGGTCGTATATACTGACCCAATAGCATAACTTGAAAACTAGAGCCAATCAACAATTTTAAGCATCATTTTCGTTCTCAGTGACCCAGAATTAGTAAAGTTTCACTACATTTATTTCAGAAGCATTTTGGCTGTAGTGCAGTGTTACATGCAAAGAAAGAAAAAGAAAAGAAAGTTATTTAGGTTGCAAAGTCAAGCACTCAGAAATTAGGAAATCCCAAATTTACAGTTGCCTCTGCAAACTTAATTCTGACTCTTTGTGCTTCCATACTGTGGACTGAATGATGCCGGGGTTCATTAAAAACAAATTATGTAAGTAATAAGCAACAGAGAGTCCTGTGGCACCTTTAAGACTAACAGATGTATTGGAGCATAAGCTTTCGTGGGTGAATGCCCACTTCATCAGATGCATGCATGGGTGCCACACGACTCTCTGTTGCTTTTTACAGATCCAGACTAACACGGCTACCCCTCTGATACTTGACATGTAAGTAATGATTATCATAATGCACACATACAAAGGCACAGAATTAAGATTGTACAGTCACTAAATCTGACATTTCCTAATTTTCAAGCTTGATTTTGCAACCTAAATAAAGTTTAACACAAACTTTTTGTAATTTCTTAGTTGCTTTTTTAAAGGAAATGAAAGCAAATTCCATTATCTGCAACTGTAAACAGCCTTCATATATTGCATCATCATCAGGATTGGAGCCCTAAACTTTCACCATTACAATGCAGACTGTTATTACTTGAGCTATAGAACTAACTATGTTAGCTGGGTATAGAGGGTGCCTTTGGGGGGAAATCAGAAAGTTGGAGAACCCAACTTGGTCCAGATGATTAGTTTTCCTCTTTCTCTCTGATCTCTTCTTACCTGTATGAAAGTTTTAAACACCAAAGATAGGCAGGTATAATTTAGTGTGGTATAAGGATTAAGGATGGGGATTTCCCAGTTTTTCCCAGTACAGCTGCTGCTGCTTTGGCAGCAGCATGGATTTGACCTAGAATTTTCATGTTCTGTTATTATTTTGCCAGTGTTTTCCTTAAGCTCATTTGTGAAAGAAAGTAAATGGCGATTTTGACACTTGGAATTTCATGGGACAAAGAAAGGGAATTTCTGTAATCTGAGGGCGTTCTCTTTTCTAAATATCAAAGGTCTTGTAGCAGTGGAGATGGGGAAGCTTCTTGAATAAAAGACTGTAAAAGGTTTTTACAATGTAAAGTGCAGCCCGAATATATTATCAGCTCCTTCTCTAGAATATTATAATTCTCTCTCTCATTCTCACTGAAATCTTACACTTGTTATATATGTATGTTGTGAGTTCTTATATATCTATCTCTGTCTATATCCACAAAATACTATGAAAGAACATTAAGGGTACAAAGTTAAGCACTCAAAGTTTAGAAAATGCTAGCATTAAGCTTGTCTGAGCAATCTTAATTTGACCTTGTGCATATGTATTTTGATACAGTTTTTAATTACATGATCACATACTATTTTTTCCACATCTCAGGGTGAATTAGGGATGTGTAGTGGACCTTTGGTTCATTTTTTGCAGAACTTGGAAGGTGTGTAGCGAATGAGGCAAGAAGCATGGTCTTGTGGTAAAGGTAGTGTTTTTTTTTTTTTTTTTTTTTTAAGATGCATATACCTCCACTTGAATAACCCTCGAAATTTTTGAAACACTTCACTCCAGATGAAAACGTATTTTCTGTAGGCATGACTCTTTGCAAGGAGAAGTAATGTCCAAGTTAGGCTTGGTGAATGGGATACTGTTATCAACAATTCTGGCTGGATGCAATGCTAAAGTATTTGGCCACAAGGGTATTTTTTGTTTATCTGAAAAAGAACCCTCCCAATCCATCTCTTCCCCCTCCCAAAATATCAAATCAAAACAGCCACCCTAAATACATCTAACACTAAATATCTGTCCAGACACTGAAGGACTATATCCATTTTTCCAAGCCCTTAATGGTCTTGTTAATTGTTTAAAAAAATTGAGCCATTGTCCCTTTAATCATGTCCCAGCTGATTTCCATTTTTTTATCACAGCCAAGGAAGAGAGCAACCATGTGTTAGAATTTCTCATGTTTAGAATGTCTGGTGACATCTGTTGCATACTCACTGGACACTGCAACATTAAAATATCCATTTGCCGTGTATAGCATTTGGGCTGAAAAAATTCAGGAACTCCTGGTACAAGTATGGTGACGAATGTTAACTAGGAGATTACAGTGCCGACGAAAGAAATTTTATAATTTTCCCTTGCAAATTCAAACTAGCCTCCACAGTGGAATTTCTGCTGACTGGCAGTGAAGGAGGCTATCTATTATTGAACTGAATCCAAAGTTGTTAAACTGTTTCAGTGCAGTACTGTTTTTTGTAAGTCAGTATTTAAGAGCACTGTTAGCAATACCCTATCTAAAATTTAATCAATTCATGCATAATGTAAATAATTTCTGAGACCGGAAAACACATGACTTGCATACTGTAGAAAAGGAGTGAGAGACAATATTTGATTGAGTGAAATTATATAGGATATTGAAAAGGTTCACTCAATTAATAACCTGTTTTACCAGGAAAATATCTTTTGTGCAAAGATTACTTGGTATGTTTTGTTGTGTACATTCATGTATTCAAATGTTTTGTTGTGTACATTCATGTATTAGCAGGAAAGCATTGTAAAGTTTAGTAATTTTATTATTTGCAAACAAGTCAAATATTTTACATGTATGTGGAGGTAATATTAATGTGAGAAACTGCGGAGCCTTATCATAAATCTATGATATTTGACCATCTAACCCGCTATTTGCCCACTAATGCACTCCCACTCCATATCAGCAGGGAGGAGGGAATGTTAGGTCAGACTAAAAGGAATGATGCTCATACTCCAAGATGAGGTGGAGGAGGGAGCGCCAGAGCTAGCCTCTCCTCCAATATCAGTGCATGGAGGAATGAGCATTGGGTGTGTCGGGGGAGGGAGAGAGAGGGAAGAGAGATGATTTCTTTGCCTTCCATTGGCTGGGTAAAGGGGGGAGTAGAGCAGTCAATTGGCTATCATTCTCCTCTCCCCTTCTCCCCCCCCCATTTTAAATGTCCCCAGGCTTTCAGTCGCACTCTTATGCTCTTTGTCTACCCCAGTAACCCATCAGTAGAGTGAACGTAGGTCCCATAACATAGTCCCAGTGACTGGATCCTTGGGGAGCCCTCCAGTGCTGCTTTTGTTGCTGCCCTGGTCTGGAAGGAATGTGTGCAAAGTTCTCAAATTAATAAAGTTGCAGACTGCCACTAAAATCCATCTGTAACAGTGTAGATGGCCCCTCAAATGAAATTGGACCCAGATCTCCAGTTCCAGTCCAGATGTGCTATAGTTTGGTATAATGAGTATGGGTAGGGCTGTCCCTGGGAATTATAAATGAAAGTCCAGAACCCAGAGAAGGGAGAGTTCAGATCCCAGCGTCCAGAGATGGGGAGTGTGTTCAAAATCCAGAGTGAGATGGGAGAGTCCTGAGAATAGAGAGAGCTCAGAAGAAGAGTAGAACTGGGCTAAGAGCTTCAGAGAGGGGTTGCTCCTGAAGAAGGGAGCAGAGAGAATTCCCTAGTTGGGCACTGGGGCCACATCAGGCTGGTGAAAGCAGAAGGCAGCTAAGGATCAGCTACAAACCTTCTCCAGGCCAGAGAACCACGGGCAGAGAGGGCTGGTGAGGGATGAAGGCTGAGAGCATCAGCAGGAGATGCCTGCTGGCTCTCTAAGCCAGAGAGTTGAAGCAGGAGGGCCAGAAAGGGCTGAAGGCAGGGGAATGAATAATGGAGGAATGAGCCCACTGATCTCGTCAGGCAAGAATTGGAACTATGCCAGGAAAGGAAACAAGGCACAGTAGCACCCAAGTTGGAGGGGCCTGGGTCAGGCACGGTGAGGGACACTGGAGCATGGTGAGGTGGGGTGTTGGTGGACTGTTGGACTGGAGAATTTTGGACTATGGTTGTGGGATTTTTTGGTAATAAATTAAACACATGAAAGTCTGTTTTCTATGTGGAAAGCTATGGTGTGGAGTTACTGGGGTCGCTGTCAAGAAAGGGGAAACTGAGGCAGGCTTACTGCTCATGCCACAGACCCCATTGGAGGGCTTCTGAAGTGGGACTGCTTTTTCACACCATCACTGTCTGTCTTGGACTCATTCCTGCATGTCTTGATCCATCTCCTCCAGAATTTATTTTAACTTTTCAAGCTCCTTAAAAGCTTACAAAAATGCTATTGTATTTCCCACATTGTTCTACTTTTCTGTCTACTCCAAAATGTGGAATTTCCCTCCAGAATTATCATTGTCTAAGGTCAATAACAGCTTTTCTACACATAGAAATGTCATGAATCTAAATTTGTCTCATGATCCAAGAAACCTAAAATCAGTCCCATCTTTCTGTGGGGACCTGTAGTAGGTCCTAGCCGGGGCTCGACCCTTCCGGACAGGAGGGGAGCCACACCGACTCACTACTGTGGGAACAAGTAGTCAGTTAGTCCCGGAACTCCGGCTCTTTAGTGCAGAGTCGGAGCAACCACAGTTAAAGTTCAGGCCCTTCACTGCAGGGGCTGAGCGAGCAAAGAGTTCAAAGCCCAGGCCCTGGATCAGGGCGGGGCAAACACAGTTAGCTCAGGCCCTTGTTTGCAGGGGCTGAGCGAGCAAAGAGTTCAAAGCCCAGGCCCTGGATCAGGGCGGGGCAAACACAGTTAGGCTCAGGCCCTTGGTTGCAGGGGCTGAGCGAGCAGACAGTTCAGAGCCCAGGCCCTGGATCAGGGCGGGGCAAACACAGTTAGCTCAGGCCCTTGTTTGCAGGGAGCTGAGCGAGCAAATAGTTCAAAGCCCGGGCCCTGGATCAGGGCGGGGCAAACACAGTTAGCTCAGGCCCTTGGTGCAGGGGTTGAGCGAGCAAATAGTTCCAAGCCCAGGCCCTGGATCAGGGCGGGGCAAACACTGTTAGGCTCAGGCCCTTGTTGCAGGGGCTGAGCGAGCAATTAGTTCAAATCCCGGGCCCTGGATCAGGGCGGGGCAAACACAGTTAGCTCAGGCCCTTGTTGCAGGGGCTGAGCGAGCAATTAGTTCAAATAAGATATGCCTAGGCTTCTGTAGCCGAGCGTTGGGTGAGGGGGAAGCCTGCCACCCGTGCGGCGGGTGGCAGGGGGGAACGCAGGCCCACCCACTCCACTGCATTCCAGCCCGGGGCCCTAACAGCGGTTGCTGCCGCTGCTGGTCAGTGGGGTATCCAGACCGCAACACACTGACATAGGCTCACACTCAGTTGCAGCCGGACCGGGGTCGGCTATCCCCGGGCTACTTCCGTGATCCCCCTCCCAGCCTACCTCGTTCGTTACGCCGGGGTCGGGCCAGTCCATCTCCATGGGCTCCTCTCTGCCCGGGCTCGGTGGCAAGTCTGGTAGCTCTGCCGGGAAGTCCGGCCAATGGTCCTCAGGCGGCTCCTCTGGATAGCAGCAGGGGCGAAGGGGTTCGGGTCCAGTCTCACCCTCAGGGTTAGTGGGGTCCGGTTCCCAGGGGTTCTCCCAGTGGCGGGCGTGAACGGGCTCCGGCGGCTCCTCCTCGTAGCGGGCCCGGGGTAGCTCAGGCCAGCCAGGGTCCAAGCCCCGGTCTTCGACGGTCTCCTGGCCAGGAGCTACCGGCCGCACGTCTGCTCCCTGTGGTGGCTGAGACCCAACTGAGCTCTGGCGGCCGGCCTTTATACTTCCTGTCCCGCCCCTTGACTTCCGGGGGGCGGGGACAGGTGGTGGTGGTCCCACCCACTCTGGTGCCGGCACGTGGGCTCCCTCTTCTGGACAGGAGGGGAGCCACACCGACTCACTACAGGACCCAGCAGCATTCTTTTCTAAGGTGCTTATCAGCAAAGAGTACATGTGTGTGTGCACAACATTTAGTTGTATTAAGAGCATTATATGCATACTATGCATGAAAAGGAAAATGTACCTAAGTGAACATTCATGTTCACATATCAGAAGTTAACCTTTGCTCTTGATAACATTCATTTTAACTTTTTTCATATTATAGTGATTATAAAAATAAATTTTAAATATATTATTTTAATTCTCATAACCTTGAATATATTTTAGTTGATTTGTTTGTTGTTCAGCACTGTTTTGAATGCACAGTTTTGAATGATTAACACATGAGCAACATTTCATGAGGAGCAAAAACATCCTGTGAATGGGAGGTAACAAAATAGTACTGAAAAGAAGATCAATCAAAAGAAGGTGAAAAGAAAAAGGGGCGGGGAGTTTGAGCTCTCTTTAAAGTAATGTTACAGACTAGAAATAGTGTCATAATGCTCAGTGTTTCAAGAGAAAAACTTGAACATAATAGAATATATTTGAAAAATAATTTATTTGATCAGAATTAGAACATGTACTGTAAAGCTGTATATAAAGTTGTAATACTGTATACAGAATCATTCTTCCTACTATTGCAGATAAATATTATAATGTAAAACAAAGTATCCTCATACAGGGCTGGCTCCAGCGTTTTGGCTGCCCCAAGTGGCCAAAAAAAAAAAAAAATCTGCTGCCGCGTCATTCTTCAGCGGCAATTTGGCGGCAGGTCCTTCCCTCTCCGTTGGCCGCCCAAGCACTTGCTTGCTGCGCTGGTGCCTGGAGCCAGCCCTGTCCTCATACTTTCAAGGGACAGGAAACAAGATGTATCTTAGGCTACATCTACACTACAGGGGGGAGTCGATTTAAGATACGCAAATTCAGCTACGTGAATAGCTGCCGACTTACCCCGCTGTGAGGACCGCGGCAAAATCGACCTCCGCGGCTTCCTGTCGACGGCGCTTACTCCCACCTCCGCTGGTGGAGTAAGAGCGTCGATTAGGGGATCGATTGTCTCGTCCCGACGGGACGCGGTAAATCGATCCCCGAGAGGTCGATTTCTACCCGCCGATTCAGGCGGGTAGTGTAGACCTAGCCTAAATGTATGATTTACTGCACTTAGAATCAGGTAACTTTTGTAGTACTGTAACTTTTTCAGCATATATACGTCACTGAAGTGATAGTCCCATTGAGATCAATGGCAAAGCTATCTTTGACTTTAGGGCAGCAGGTTTTTGTGTCCTTTTCTATCTTTAACTGCGCATATAACTTTATATATGATGAACATCCTTTTGATTCAACCTCAGGAAAGTGGAAAATGAGAAGGGAAAAAATGATGAAGGGGTTTCAAGACAATAAAAGTATAGATTTGATTTGTTTATGGTACGTTGTATATTCTCTGCTTTAAACAAATCTTTCAGAGAAAATACAAAACAAAACAACACAAACTAAAATAATCCCCACAAGTGGCAACAATGCCCATTTTGCATTTATTAATATAACCCTTAGCTTAAATATGCTTCAGGCACATATTACATTTGAAGATGAGATTAATATTGCATCAGATGAATGTTGATGCCAGTGGCTTCATTTCTTTTAAATGTTTTTATATTATGCTTTTAATGTACTGTACTTAAGGATGGTGAGTTTTCAATGTCTGCTTAAAATAGATAAGAAAGATATAAGGTGAGATTCTTAACAAGTAAAGCCAGTGTGAAATAGGTATTTGTAGTGAAGAATAGAAAATCTAGTAAAAATATTTAATTTTCTCTTGTCTGGATAGTAAAAATGAATTCCAAACTGTGATGGAGAAAATTGGGTTTGGTTGATTTAAGCCATGCCTTAATAAACCATTGGGAGAAATACAGTAATATGGAAAAATATAAAGGAATTGAAAATTTAAGAAGACTAACAGTTTAAGGAAAGGAGTTCAGACTATTGTCCTTCCAATGAGAGAACATTTTTGTGCAGAAAGTCTAATATTATTTAAGCATCAAATTTAGTGCAGCACATTTTTCATGTTACATTTTACTAAGTTTTGTTGCAGATATAGACTTAATTATAAAGCTATAGATAGATAAATATAGACATAGAAAAAGTAATATTCCAGAATAACAAACCACGCAGCCTGTACACCTGGCTTATAATGGGAGGGAGGGGAAGGAGTAGAGATTATATTGGAATATTAATCTCTGGTATGGGAAGCATTATTTACAACTGCTAGCCTATGTACAATACTGTGCATTCACTTCTGTTAGTTAAAGATTTACTCATTGACAAGAAATTAGGATTGTATTTTAAAATGAAAAAACCTTATTGATTCTAGATGGCTTAGATTTAGTGGAAGTTGTTTGAAAGATGAAATAAAAAACTTCTTGAAATATAACATAGTTCAAGTACTTTGTGCACAGCCAGTAATGGGGACCGTGTGAATCTGCAGGAGCTGGTAATAATTTTCATTTGTTGATGTTTTGATGTTGTGCAAAGTTATGTGAAAAACAGATGGAATGAATTGTTTTTCCCCTGCAGATAAATTCAATAGTAAAATTTGAAATTCACTGTCCATCGTCTAGTAGTTACTGTCTCTCTCTTTCTTGTGGGAGATGATTCTTTTTTTTATCCCATACATATATATCTGCAGACCTGTAGGCACACTATACTTTCTCGCTCATACTGTCAAGACAAAGAGAACTATTGAACCAACAATTCACCACTGTTGCTGAGATGCTTGCTAGATTTCATTGTATTGAGTAGATAAGAGTGTCACCTTCAACTGCTTTCTATCTCTTTGTATAGGTGACCGATCACTCGGTAAAAGCATTTGCTGAACACTGTCCTGAGCTGCAGTATGTTGGGTTTATGGGCTGCTCTGTTACATCTAAAGGAGTCATTCACCTCACCAATGTAAGTACAGTAGCTGCAGTACTTAATTATCACCAAAACTGTTGGCATCAACAGTATTATGCCTGCATGTATAATATAGTAACTAGACCTGAGTAGAACAAAAAAAGATTTTTGTGGTCATAAGAAAAAAAGTCTTTGAAAGGTAAAAAGTGGACTTTCCCTGTTCAACTGTATGCCATAAACATGTTGAGTGAAAAATCTTCTCTCAGAAAAAATACTGTAAGTGTCAAATGTCTTGTAGGCAATCAGAAAGTTTTTCTGTTGAATCTATACATCTAATCTGACTGAAGTTCTGTGCCCTCAGTTAACTGCAGACATAAACTTGTGGATGCAAATAAGACTTTAAACACCTGCCTGTGTGCACCAGCATATATTTTACATGTGTATGTATATGCATACATATAGTATGTATATGGATATCTGTATTATGTAATATATAATGTAAATCACTCTTTATAATTATCCTTTGTTTCCTTATTTCCTTTTTAATCAGTGTAGCAACATGAGAGAGAGATGCCAGGCTGCAGAAATTGGTTTTGGGACTGGTCTCATTTAATATCTTCATTAATGATGTGAAAGAGGGGATAAACATATTAATTAAATTCACAGATGATATTAAATTGGGAGATGATGCAAAACAGCAGGAAGGACAGAGAAAAATGCAAGATTCGCAATATAGCTGGGAAATAACAATGACATTCAAATAGGAAAATGCAATCTAATGCAGCTAGTAAAAATAATCAGGAATAAGGATGTCACAGGGTGACTGGGCCTGTGAGGGGTGCAGCCCAACTTGTGACACGTAGGTTACCTCTCCAGGTGGAGAAAATAACCTGCTTGTCATGAGACTTTGTTTATATGGCTAAAATCAGGCCTTCTGGGGTAGAGAGCCAAGGGAGAAGAGAGGACAGGCAGGGAGAGGAGCATTGCAGGGAGAAGCCTACCTGCCTACTTCACAGCTGAGGAGGAGGAATGTGGAATCCCTTAACCTATGGGAAGGAACTGAGTTCCCTACAAGCTTAAGTTAGAAGCCACAAGGGGGTGTACAAGTATGGCCATGAATGACCAAAGTATTGTATACTTACTAAATTAAGCTCTGGAAAGGGGGGTATTACTTCAAGAACTCCAGGCTGTGGATAAGCTATTGGGAAAACCAGGAGGGAACTGAGTGCAAGTTCTATCAAGGCCATGCCATGCTATGCAGGGTAGTGCTCTGGGATAGGATCCTACCTTAAATGTGAGGTACAAAACTGGTAAACACTAGTGACCAGAGAGACCAGGTGACAGGTGACATTGGAGAGCATATGAGATAAGAATTTGTAATGTAATATGGCTGCAAAAAATACAAATACTATTTTGTGATGCAATTGTATAAGCCTTTTGTCATGATAGTGGTTAATTATAGATTCTCTGTACTGGTCAGACCATCTCTAGAATATTCTGTTAAGTTCAGCTCACCTCAGTACTTGAAAATGTTATTGAACTGGGAGGAATTCACAGAAAAGCCACAAAAATAATAAAGGGGCTGGAGGGACTAATTTACTTGAAAAGATAATAAGAATAAATTATGTCTAGTTTGGATACATGACCATGTTGGATACTTGAAATCATGTAGTAGCATATGAAGGGTATAAACAGCATTAGGAGAGAGAAATTACTTAAGTGGGACAAATAGGACTTCAGTGTCTTAACTGAAATGTAGGTATTTTCCTGGCTATGCAGGAAGAAAGAGAAGATGCAAGGGGTGTGGTTTGAATAGGCTGAAATTTTATTAACTTGTCTGTTATACTATACTATATATTAGGAGCTCCAACTCCCTTTCCCCAGCTTCTTTAGGGAATGCCTTCCTGTAAGTCCACCTCGGACTGAGGTTTATCAGGGAACTGGTTTCCCTATGGAATGAGAACCTGCACTGGGAACCTGCCAAAGAAGGTATCAGCTTGGTTGCCTCACTCTATGACCAGCTAACAATTTCCCAATAGCTAACAATTTCCTCCCTAATACTGGCAAAAAATATATCCACGCCTTGGTCAGACAGGTGTACACCATTATCCCTAAATAACTTGGATACCCAATACAATATTTCCTGATGAGTAAGGCTAAGATTTAGTCATGGGTAATTTTAGTAAAAGTCATGGACACGTCACAGGCAATAAACAAAAATTCATGGCCCCGGGACCTGTCCCGGACTTGTACTATATACCCCTGACCAAATCTTGGGTGTTCTGTGGGACTCTGGGAGCAAAGCTGCTGCTCTGGATGGGGGGCTCTGGGATACCTGCAGGTGCTGGGGGGAGCTCCAGGGTGCTTGCTGATGCTCGGGGCGGGGTGTGTGTGGGTGGGCTGGGACTGTCGCTGTTGTTCGGGGGGGGGGGGGGGGGCATTGTAGCTGCTTCAGCGGCCCTAGAATCAGTTGCACTTGCTGGCTGCAAAAGTCCTGGAGGTCCTGGAAAGTCATGGAATCTGTGACTTCCATGACCTCCATGATAGACTCACAGCCTTATTAATGGGTAGTTACGGACCCTCCCCGTCCATGTACAGGTTTAGACATCTCCTGACTTAGGCACCTTCTGGCCACGACAACCTGCGGAGGCTTGGTGACTCCTCGCCATACCTTCTGCTATAACATATTGGCCAAATTATAACTAAGGCCAGAAAATGTCCTGGATCTTCCCCAAATCCGTCTTAGTCCTGAACATCAAGTCAACTGCCTTACAAATTTCCAAATCATTTTCACTGAGTTGAAAAATAATAATATCTAGTGGCTGTCCCCTTGCTGCCAAAGACTGTATGAGGGACATCAGCTAGCCCTAAAGCATGCCTGTTCTCCTCTTAGGCCAACTCAGGATTGCCTCACCACTGAAGTCCAGCTGCAAATGTCCTGATGAACTGTCCAACTGCCAGTGCACCCAGTTCACAATACTGAATCTGCAGACACACACTCTAGCTTACTTGACTTGTTCTCTTGCTCCTGAAATTAGGTAGCTAGTAAAAATATTCATAGTGCTAGAGTCTTAGTGTCTGTCTGGGCCTCATATATGTCCTGTATACATTTGAATACTAGCATCTTATTGCCTGTATCCACTAAGCCCTTAGTCTGAGCTCGGCTGCCATTATTGCTGCCCTGATCTTGAGCACATGGGAACTGAATTCATATGCAGGGAACCCTGCAATGGTAAGACCCTTTACAAAACTTTCACAAACAGATATTTTGTGAGGTGCCTCAATGAAGAAATAGGGGTCCATCCCCAACCAGCATCATAGCTGTATAAGTCCTTAGAGCCCCCGATCCCTGGGTTGCCCCCTTCTTGTAGCACTGAGGACTCACTTAGCCCCTCCCTGATCTGTTTTTAACATCCTCAAAGTCAAGATAACCAATTGCTCACCCTCCCATAAGCTCCTGAAATCCAAAGCTATGCTTGAAAGTATCTCTTGCTAATCCAGTCACCATTTCACTGACCCTATATGCTCCAGAAAATGTTATGAGGAATACAACCTTTAACAGGCTACCTGCTGCCCACTTTTGCATATTTATTGAATAACTTCCACTAAATCCCCAAGCAACTGAATAGTGATAGAATGTTGAGGATCTTCAGTATGGTCTTTGTCTTGAGATCTTCTTACTAGGAATCTCCTTACTAAGATCCTGCCACAAGGTTCTGGGTAACCTTTCATCCTTCTAACAACATAAGGCCTGATAAGTGTCCGGAGATGGTGGACGATACTAGCCTCCTTGGTGCGCCAGTGACACCATCTATGAAGTACCTTGTCTTTGGGAACAGGTCAGTTGATAGGCAGACCCTCCTTCATCTGAAATTGCATAAATGTATTAAAAACCAAACCATAAGCCCTAAATGTTTGCGGTGTTACTGATCTCTACACTACTCCAAGAGCAGTCATACTCCAGAGAGCCACGGGCATCTGTTCAGCCTCCTTGTTGGCTGCCTGTGCCAGGTCTTGGAATCAGTCCACCTGTAATTGATATGATACTGGCATAGCTGACTCATTAATACTGGGCACATGTTTAGCAGAAAAACATATAAGTTAAACACCATGGGAGAAACGTCCTCACCAACTTCATAACCCTGGACTACCTGCAGGACTGGCCATTATGTACCACTGCCAGGTTGTTACTCCTGAAACTCATGCTTTTGTTTGCAAATTTCATTTCCCAAAGCGTCACTGCAACTCAATGGGAGAGAATTCCAGAAATGTTGTGTTCTTCTTATCCCTTATCCCTTCACTCAGTGGGCCATTTCTGAGCACCACTTCTCCTGGTTTAAAATAAATAAATAAATAAAGGAGCAACCCTCTCAATCCTATGTCCCTCTTCTCCAGCCAATGCATCTGAAAGAATTTTTAAGTCTGCCTCTAGCATCCGTTCCTCTCTCCAAATTAAATCCCATTAAAGTGATTCAAGAACTGTTTCCATCCACATAATTACTCCCTTATCTCTTTATTTACTCTTGTATAAAATGATTAGGCATTAATATTCCCAAAGTGGCAGCTGACAGTTGAGCACAAAATGCCTATTCTGCGGCCACAACTCAGCATTTAAAATTAAAATGTCTGATGATAACCCGCAGGTCACGGAGTGCAACCTGATTAGCTGACCTAGCCCTTTGATCCATCCCCAAAGTGCCATCAGTTTATTTGTGGGGAATCTAGGTATGCCAACCTGTGTATCTTACTCAATTCCTGTGTAGGTCATCTTAGTTGAGGGTCCCTCTGTCTTTTTGTCTGCTAGTGTTATTCCCAGCTTGCCAGTCACAGCCTGAATGCAGCCAGCATGCTCCTCAGACTTTTTCCTGTCCTGCTGACAAGAAGACATTCAAGTAGCGTACCATCTGCCATGTACCACATTCCCATGCCACTCTCCAGTGCAGCATTGTGCTGAACTTTTCAAATGCTGAGCACAAGATTGAGCATCATTATAAAATGGACCATCAAAATAGACACCCAAAAGGATTAAATCTGAGAGATATACAAGGAGCAGTTAAAAATCCAGCTTAATATCAAATTTTGTTAACAACGACCCCAGGTCATAAACCATAACCGTGCTCACTGTGTTGTCAACGGATGAATAATGTACTGAAGGGTTATGGCTAGAGGGACCAGGTTATCAATAACTTCCCTTTCCCCCATTCGCCTGGCAAGTCCCAGCAGAGCCTACCTCTTCTGGTTGCCTGTGGCTCATGTAATTGCTCCCTTTGCCTTCCCCTTGTAACCCAAAGGCAATGGGGGAACCTTAAAGGAGCCACAACTCCTTTTCTTCTTGCTGGCCAGACAAAGCCTCACCACATTCAGGTTGCATTGACTGCATTTAATTTAACCTATAATTTACCAAGAGGGAAATTAAGGAATAGAGAGGTTACGTAATCCTGGAGAGATGACCTCACATGTTTTTGATTCAGGACCATCCTTTCCCTGATTCTAATCTAGTGTTACCTACTATTTAAGACCATTACATCATCTCCTTTCACCAAGTGATCTTAAAATATACCAATATTTGTTAATATTAAGAAAAGATTAGGTTTCTTCCTCTGATTAATATTAATTCATATTTCTTCTGAATATTTTCAGTGTGATTTTTTTTCTTTAATAAATGAAGTTTATCATATCTGCATGCCAGAGTTCAGACTGGCACTCAGTGAAATATAGTCAATATTCTGATTAGTGTCTGCATTTGTAGCTGTCATATTCATTTTGGCTTTCAGAATACAATAATTATATTCTATTATGGAATCTAGAATACCAAATATGTTTACATGAAATAATTATTCTAAACAGTAGCGGAATTTACTTAACTAGGATTTGCTGTGGAACATAACCAATGTATACAAAAATTCAAAACCAGGAATACCATTCCATAAAGGAAAAGTAGACAAAATCAAAATACAATGTTTCAAATAATTTTGAAAGAATTGCTGCTACTTTTTTGTTCAGAATATGTATAGGTATATTTTCATCTGGATTTGTGGAAATTCATGCATCTGACTCCCAATGTACAAGTGTATAAACGCCATTAAGTTATTAATGAATGGTATTGCAATATATATTATCCAACTCCTAAATGTAAATTTGCCTTTGTTACCAGGTGGTTTTAGGGTTATTTTTACTAGTAATTCATAGTGATTGCTTCTGGGTTACCAGATATTAGTTTCAGCACCTGTGATTGGTTACTTTAAATAGCAGTTTTGTTTTTTAAATTCTGAGATACATGTGGGAAATGAGGTGTAGAGCTCTTCCTATCCTAATGAGAGAGAGAGAGAGAGTGGCTTTACCAAATGGCTACTTATTTATCTCATCAAAGACTTTATCCTTGTATTTGTTTCACTTGTCATACTCCTTTCCTATCTTTTCCCTAATGTTTTACTTTTAAAGATAAAGATTGTGACAGGTTTGGTAACAGAGATCCCCTTGAGACTGTCACCTGACATGCTGAAATTACCTCTGAGCCCTTTTTCCCTTCCAGCTTGGGACTCCAGAACCCTGCCTTGTTGAGCCAGACATGCTAGCCTACTGCAACACAGACTCAGGGTCTGGGCCATGCCCCCAAAGCTGCAGACTTTAACTGAAAACTGCTCAGCAGGTTAATGTTGCCTGTTCCCTGGAATCAGGACAAGAAATAACCACAAACAAAGGTCGAACTAAAGCAATACTGAGGGTTGATTTATTGCTTGCTTCCCTTATTTGCGCAATTATATAGACACAGACATCCAATGCATACCGGCAGCCTGTAGACATGGGTGTTGCTTTCGATCTTAGGTGACTGAGACTGGCCAGGTTACAGCTTCTCAGAGATTGAACCACTAGGCGACGAGAGTCCACAGTGTCCCTTTGGATCTATGGGAGGGCTCTGCTGCTTCCGGTCCTGAGTTTTTGCTGTTGTGGGTTACATCTCTCTCTGGCCGTTACTGCTGTAGGATTATATACGGTCCCATATATACCTTGATTATCCTTACATGGTAATATTTTGGTTCAAGCATTGCAATTGTTTTCTTACACTCATACTATCTCACTCACTCCTTATATATTGATTACATATTCATAAGCATGAATACAATTGGTAATATAGCTTTAACCAAGCCCCTCACATCAGCGAGGACTTCTGCTGGTGTTCGTGGTTCAGACAGAAAACTGTGCAGCCTGCACTTCAAGAGCAAGGTAGCTGGCATAACAGGAAGTCTACACAGACAGATGGCATTTGAAAAAGCAAAAGGGGGAGTAGACGGGGGAAATGGGCTGCCCCTCCTCTGTCTGGGGAAGGCCAAGCCTTGGATGGGGGCCAACCATGGATGGGGGCTGTGGCCGGCTACAGTTACCTCTCCAACACCCAAACACCCAGCTCCCAAAGGGATCCAAACCCCAAATAAATCCATTTTACTCTGTATAAAACTTATACAGGGTAAACTCAAACTGTCCGCCCTATATAACACTGATAGAGAGATATGCACAGTTGTTTGTCCCCCAGGTATTAATCACTTACGCTGGTTCATTAATAAACAAAAGTGATTTTATTAAGTATAAAAAGTGGGATTTGAGTGGTTTCAAGTAATAACAGACAGAACCGAGTAAGTCACCAAGCAAAATAAAGCAAAAACACGCAAGTCTAAGCCTAATACATTAAGAAACTGATTACAGGTAATATCTCGCCCTCAGAGATGTTCCAGTAAGCTTCTTTCACAAACTAGACTCCTTCCTAGTCTGGACCCAATCCTTTCCCCTGGTACAGTCCTTGTTAGTTCCAGGAGACATCTTAGGTGGTAACTAGAGGTTTTCTCATGACTGGCCTCCCCTTTGTTCTGCTCCATCTCTCTGGGTCTCTTTCTCCCCCCGCCCCCATTCTTCTAAATGGAAAAGTACCAGATTTAAGATGGATTTCATTATCAGGTGACATGGTCACATGTCATTGTAAGACACCCCCCCCCCCCAGCCTCCATTCTTCCTGGGCTGGCCCACAGGTACACAGGAAGGTTTGCAAGTAAACGGAGCCATTTACAGGTCTTTGACTCTGAAGCACCCTAAATGGCTTCCACTTTATATGTTTACATCAGTAATACAAGTTTATATCTTATTCTCCTAATTTCAGACATTGAAATAATACATGCAAACAAATAGGATGAACATACTCAGTAGATAATAAGCTTTGTAATGATACCTTACAAGAGATCTTTTGCTTAAAGAATATTCCAGTTACATCATAATCTCATTCATAAGCATATTTTTATAAAGCCTATGGAGTGCAACGTCACAAAGATAATGGGTAAAATTTTGTACTCTTAAAATAGGACAAATTATGACTAAGCCAAATAGGACAGTGCCATCATCTAGCAGTTGAAACAATCACAGTGTTTATCAGCACCTGAAATGATGGCAATGAAACAAATGTCACTACAAACTGTAGCCACTGTGCTACACTAAATACATCAACTGTGAAGTGGTTGATATTGCTGAGTAAATCCCTTCCAAAGTTATTACTTGCTAGCTTGCCCCTTAGACTATGAAAAATATCAGAATTATTCTACCTCTGAGCCATGTCGTTCAAGAAAGAGTCCAGATATCTCATACAATGGGAGGTAAGGCTATTGTCCAGAATATAAAAATGGGCTCACTGCACTCTGGCAGCAGAATTTCAAAATTGGTTATAAGATGCGACACCTTTCATGTTTAAAGGAAGTAGGGTTAATCAGTTCTTCTGTATGTTAGGTTAATTAGAAAACTGGTTTCCAATTTTCTTCTTTAACCAAACTTTTCTACTAGACTTGCTACGGTTTCCATGCTGTACCTTTTTCTGTAAGGTTTACTAAAAAGTCTTCCCATAAGAGTTTTTTCCCCATGTTTCATGATATTTTACACCTCTATGGCACCTTTCATCTGAGGACTCTTTAATAAATATGTGTGCGACAAAAGTATTGCGATCCATGTTTTATTAAAGAGTAAACAAAGGTACCGAGAGGTTAATTGAGTTGCTGAAGGCCATACAGCAAGAAAGTAACAGATACTGGGTGGAGTCCAGATTTCTTGATTCTCAATCCATTGCTTTTAACATGATATATTTCTTATGTTTTGTTTTACGTTAGGCTTAAAAATAGTCCTTTTGCAAAAGCTATAATTCCCATATGTTGTGGGAAGAGAAGTACCTTGAATGTATATGTTTCTTTGAATTATTCCTGCTTCTAAACATGATGAAATTAAAGAAAAACTAAATACATTTAACAGAGACGGAAGTATTTGTTCTTGTGTCTGAGGTAAAATACTTGTTATCATCTTAATGTTTTTTTTCAAGGGTGGTTATAAATAATAGAAAAATTACCTAAAATAAATCAAAGTAATGAGACAAATAGGCATAGGTTACATTTCTGAAAGGTAATCCCAGGACTCCATTCTTTAACTGTAACCAGAATGCTCTTCCGTTTCCTCTCAATGGTAACTTAAAATATTGTTACCATTAGCAGTTTCATAGCTGTAATGTCATTTTAAAAATAGTGCCACAAAACAGCTGAACAGTTCTTTTCTGTGATGCCAAAAGGATTTGGTCAGTGGTTCTACACTCTTTTGGGGAGGAGGTGTTATACCAATAGAATAAAAATCAGCAGGATCTTATTAAGAGGGATAAGGCAAAGATGCCACATTTATTGTAAATAGAATACTAAAGCAAAAGATAAAAGTAAACAATGTTGTTTGACTACTTATTCCTATCACTACTTATTTCTTACACACACACACACACACACACACACACACACTCATTTACACAATCATTTATTTAAGTTTTGAATAGGTGTTATAGTTACCAGCCTAGAAGTTGCTCATGCCAAGTTACTGGCCAGGTATCTTGGTCATGAGGATGGAGCTGAGTCTGTGTCAGGTGCACCTGATGCTCCTGGAGGCTGGCAGCAGAACCAGAGACTCAAAATCATCAGTCTTTAGAGTCCATTCTTATAGGAATTAATTCCTATGTTAGTTTATGGGAGCTGTTTCATCCTGCTGTTGCTGACTTAATCAGCAGATGGCACATTCCTGTCCAAAGTGGCACATTCCTGGTGGCTCCACACTGTTCAAAGTTTGTGTTTTTTATCCTTCCAGGTGATGGGGTGGATCCCAGTTTACCCTCAGGGGGTTGTCTGGTGGTCCTACCTGACACACTCTTCGGCCGATGGATACTCCCTTTCTAGGCTGGCACCTCCCTAACCATTTATGTACGTTAAGCATTCATTAACATACATTCCATATCTTAACCATATTTTAATTTACTGTCTCCACCACTTTTGGGGTGTGTGCTAATTCATTTGAGACTCCCGGCCCTTTAATCACAGAGGGTGGGAGTCTGTTCCTAGGAGCCATTGCTGTTACAATGAAGTGAAAGTCACTTAACGGCTTATAGCGTTTGTTTATATTGTATCAATTTACTTCAAGAACAAAGTCAATTAACTTGTTTGTAAGTTTTACATAGTAATAAAGTATCTTTCACAGGACAGATACAATCAATGGTTTCTACAGACAGTAGCTTACAAGTTGACTTGGTGAAACTGTTGGATTTTAAAGTGTGTGGGACAAATTATGGAGGGGTCACTGTCACTTCTTTAATATCCCTACATAATAAGCACCCTTAATGACTGATTGGGTGATTAAGAGCTTTTATACACAGTAATGTGCTATGGGGATTTCTTTTTTAACTATATCTTTAGGAAGTTTTAAGTTTACACATCCTTGCTATGTAAATATGAGAAACAAAACCATTATTACAACAGTTAGCTTTTGTTTAAAGAGACATTATACAGGATTATAGTCATCAGATCTTTCTGTTTAATAGGGTGTTACTCTATTACAGAAGGAGCGGCATTACAATCCCTGTGTTGTTTCTAGTGATTTTATTAAACGGAGTGAAATCTCTATATACACATATTTAATAGACCAGGTATGTCTATTATATTAATTTTAAAAAAAGGGACAGGTGTGCTGTTCTTGCTGTTTTGCAGGTAAATGTACATCTCTGAGAATTGAATAAAAGGTAACCACTGTCTATTTTGCTGGGTACATAATTGGCGTGTTAATTTTTCCGTAATCACAACCTCCCATATATTTTTTGAAACCCTTCTCAATGGTTGGATTATTTTTCTTTTCCCAGCGAGAGTCTACCAATAGCCAAGCAGCTAGTAGCAGATAAGAGATCAATTCACTTCCTTTTGTGTGGCCATTTCCACTAGGAGGCCCCAGGAAGATTACCAAAGGATCATTTGGTAATAAATATCCAATGAGTGATATTTGGTTATGGATAGCATCCCAATACTCTAATGATTGGGCATGTCCACCATGTATGAATAAAATATCCTCTTTCATCACAATTTCTCCAACATTTATCCCCATCCAGTCTCTCTATTTTTAATGACTGGTGTGAGGTATCATTGAAATAATATCTTAAAGAAATTTTCTTTTATAGAGCTACAGACTGAGGTTGCTGGTCCTCTTCCAGGTCAAACTCGATTCGTTTGGGCTAATTTGTCTAGCCACAACTTTCTTCCAGTGTGTCATATATGGACACTTTTTTTGTTTGCAAAGATTTATATCAGCTAGTTACAATTTTTTTGTTTCCTAATTGACCAGACACCATCACTTCTATTAAAGTTAGCTTTCTATATAAAACAGGGTTTCTAGAAAGTTGAGAAACATAGTGCCTGCCTTGAAAGTACTGGTACCAGGGGCCAGTGGGCCAGTTAAAGTTAGTTCTGATCTCTAAATAAATTAGAGAAGTTTCTTTACTGAATAACTGGCCAACCATGTGTATTCCACTTTTCTCCCATCTTTGAAGCTCTGTAGTTCTTGACTTGGGTTAAAATCTGGATTATCTGGATTGGGTGTTATTGGTGAGGGAAAAGAACAGATACCTCTAGTTCTATCCCAAATCCAAACCCATTGCTAAAGGATTTGTGTAAATTTCTGGCAGGCATGACTTTTTAGTAATCCGTGGTAGCCTAGTGTTGTTTACACTTTTGCAATCTTCTTGTGGCTAGGTTAAAGCACCCCCACACCCCTACAGTTAAGAGGTGTCTGGCTTGATAGTACAATAGAATATTTTGGAACAGGTAGTCCACTCTGTTTAATGGGTCTGTACAAAGTATCTGCTTTCTCTCTTGGACTTGTCTTATTCCATATAAATTCTACCATCATCCTCTCTATTCCTGCTAGGGTGTTATCTGGGATGATTACAGAAGGATTTTTAAATAAGAAAGATATATCATTGGCTGAATATTCATTTTGACTGTGGCTATTCTTCACCACTAAAAAATTGCATACTTCCCTTAGCACTCCAGATCTTTTTTCGTTTGCTGAAGTAGGGGTTTGGCATTTAAATAAGAGAGCTCTTCTAGTGTTGTTTGAGATTTGAATTCTGAGATAGAATTTGTTGCCTATTTGTACCCAAGTGTTTTCTGGAGCTAACATTTCAGATTTGGCATTATTTACTTTAAATCCAGATTCTTTCCCAAAGTCCTGGATTTCTTTAGAAACTAATTTTAGGGAAATAGTTGGTTTAGATAAAAATACTATTACATTATCTGCATGTCATGCTATTTTCTGATGTGTTCCTGCAAATTTAAGCTTTTGAGCCAATTGCCTATCACTTTTATTTCCTTTTTCATTAAACTGCTTTCTATACCTATGGGCTTTTCCAGAAATGTCTGTCCATTAACATATGCAACTGCCCTCTAGTATTAGTTAACTGTTATGTTTTTTTTCTGAACCTGTGTTTTTATTAATGTCTTGTAACCTTTTGATCTCCTGTTCTAGTTTTATTTTTTCTTGAACTCCTTCTTTCAATTGAGAGCCTCTGCTTTTCAACTGACTCCTAAATATTGCTTTACCTGGCTCCCAGAGAAGGCCCTTTTTTTTTTTTAAATGTAATATATTGTCCGTATAATTTATTTGGAAGTACTGAACAATTCACTCTTCAATTGCTGCAACCCCAATTTTGTCTTGGAGAAGCAAGCAGTTCATTTTCCAATACAGTGATCTTTGGGACCAACCCAGATATCAAATATTGTTTCCACTGGTGCATGGTCTGACCATGTAATGTTGCCAATTTCCACAGATCTTGTTTGCTTCATTAATGACTTAGAGATTAAGTCTCTCTATAACCGATGAGGGTGTGAATAATATGTGCACTCTTTTCCCCCTGGGTACAATTTTCTCTAGAAGTCTGAAAGATTGTATTGTTGGCATAGAGAAGTCAATGCTGTACCTGCTTCCCTAACCCCCCCGTTTTTATCAGATCTGCCCCAGTAAGGAGTCGGTGTGGAATTGAAGTCTCCTCCAAGTGTAATTTCTCCCTCTCCAGAGTGTTGCAGTGTTTTAAAGAAGTCCTTTAAAAAAAGTTTTTTTTGCTTTTGCTTGGGAGCATACACTGAGTCCACTGTTATTAATAACCTAGAAATTGTGTCCTTCAACAGTATAAATCATCCTTCCTTATCCTTAAATTGATCTTTAATCTGAAAAGTACATGTTTAGCAAATATTATTCCCCCTCCTCTTTTCTTTTCTTTTCTTTTCTTTTCTTTTCTTTTCTTTTCTTTTCTTTTCTTTTCTTTAGACAAAATGTCTGTTGAAACCAATTTCCTTTCATGTCTATAATTTGCTCCTCCTGAAAATGAGTTTCTTGAGAGTGGGGTTTAAGTTTTGCCAGGGCTTTTTTCCTTTTAACAACATGATTTAGCACTTTGATATTCAAAGATGTTACTCTCAATGTCTCTTCCTTTTAAAGTAACTGTTCAGCTTATTGAAAAACCTGAAATTATTGTGATTCTTCAGCTGTTTGATTAAATGAACCCTTGTGTTGCCAGTGACTCTCTTGTTTTTAATTATGTTGCATTCACTATTGTGTGCCCGAATATGGCTTAGTTTCTGTTTGTAAACTTCTATATTTACTTCTTGTATAAATTCTGCCTGGCATCCCCAGTTCCCTCCCCTCTTCTGCATTCCCTTCACTCTAAATCGATAAATGAAATACCAACATAACATGTAAAATAGTCCCCAAATGACTATGCTTTGCTGAACCCTCATTCCTGTACTCTCCCCATAAGCACTTGGATTGCTTCTCTTGCAATCCAAAGGAGGTACATTCTCCACCTATGTGACCTTGACCCTCACCTTTAAGGATAGATTGCTGTCTGATCATTTGAGTTATTGGCGGGGGGGGGGGGGGTTAATTTGGTTTCCCTGTAACCCAAAGACATTTGGTCAGCTGCCTGTCTCATTGCCAACATGTGCTACTTTATCCCCCATCAAGTCTACATTTTCCCTCCTGTGATTCTGTGCTGGCTGCTTCTCAGGTCTTTAATGAATACATTTCTACCAGATATACTCTCTTTAGAGTCGGTGTCAGTGAGTTTCAACCTTTAGTAGTTAATCTTCTGTCTAATGCATTTAATAAAGCCAAGATAGATTTGTACTCATATTGAAGCCTACTTCCTTGGAGGGCACTGGCTTTGTAGCCTAATAGCTTATCATTTTATGAACACTTCCCCTAATGCCTGTATGGGTGAAGTTGCGTGCATGATTTGGTTTAAAGTATTCCTTTTGCGTTAATCCTAATTGGGCATGTCTTATTTTTCTCCTCACCAACGTATCAGGTGATTCTTCATCTAAGAAACCTTTTACAGAATAAAGTTATTGTCATAATATCTGTCTAGCCATATTCTGATAATAGCTGCAACTATGCTATCTTGCCAAGAAATGTCCTGCACCGCTTGGCACAAAGAAGGTGCTGCCTGCCACTGGTGTGTGTATGTGAATGGCTGGTTGTATGAGGGGAGAGGGGAGGTAAGTAGGAGGTGTTGCAGAGTTGGCCACAAGGGATGGCTATATGTAATGACGGCATTTCAGGGCTCTATTAAGACTGAATGAACCTCTTAGGTATATGATTAGTTTCCAAAATGACAAGTGGTGCATTATACATGACACTTTAGTAATAAATATGAAAAGAGCAACATAGAACATAGCAGCAATTTTCCATTTTCAGCTCATAATCCCTTACTGTTTGGGGCAACTATACATGCGATCAACTTTTAGATGCATATACACAGAAATTTGAAAAATATGAGTCAGGATTTTTTGGTTAGTATTTTCAACCTGCTGTTATGGAGCAGCAGTCTGAATGCAAATTTCCTTCATTTTGTCACTGCACTTCAGAGTTTGTTATTGTGAAAAGGATGTATGCATAACATTATTACCTTAATCAACACATCTCATCAGTAGTTGTGCTATTTTTCCAGAATGAATATACGAAAGACTGAATATATAAAATACTTTGAGATAGATAAACTATGCTAGATTATCTCATTACATAAACTGTTAAAATGTAGTCTCTACTGTGCTTGCTAGGGGTCTGATCATTAAGGGTGCGAGTCTGTCACGGAGGTCAAGAAAGTCATGGATTCCGCGACTTTCAGGGACATCCATAACTTCTGCAGCTGGCAGGTGCGACTGACCCTAGGGCAACTGGAGCAGCTAAGGTGGCCCTGGGACCAGCCACATCGGCCCAGCCACAACAGTGGACGTCCCAGGCCACCCCCTTTCCTTCATCAGGGACCACCCCCCCCCCCGAGCACTGGCGGGTGCCCCGGAGGCCCCTCCGGAGCACCAATGGGTGCCCCAGAGCCCCCCCTCCTGAGCAGCAGCTGCTCCCCTAGAGCCCCCCAGAACACCCAAGATTTAGTCAGGGGTATATAGTACAAGTCATGGACAGGTCATGGGCTGTGAATTTTTATTTATTGCCCATGACCTGTCCCTGACTTTTACTAAAATTTACCCATGACTAAATCTTAGCCTTACTGATACATGGTGTTCAGCATACTTCTCATTGTAATCAGTGAGAGTTAAGAGAGTGCAACATGTTGCAGGATTTGACTTTAAAAATGTTTTAAAATGAAACTTGTAGACATCTGGATCATTAAAGTACTGTGTGGGAAAACAATCTCTTCCTGACCTACTCAATCATCTTTCTTTAAAAAAAAAAAAAAAACAAAAAACCCACCACCCAGGGATGATTACTATTTAATGGCAGCCATACATATGGGTAGTATAATTGTAGTTAATCACTGAATGTAAAAAGAAGCCATTTACCTCCATCTTTAGTAAAGTTTAATATTTGTACCCAGCATTTTAGAATGTGAGATTCCATTCATACCTTCTTGGTGACCTCAAGTTTTTAATGGCAGTTCTTTAGAAATGCTTTAAAGTGACAGGACTTGATGTTGCTCTCTTAGGGAATGCCTACAAGGAGACACTCAGGAAAGTTAAGCTGAATTAAATGTAGATGTGAATTTAGAATGCATTAACCCCCTGTATGGATGCGCGCATTCAGAAGTAAAGTGGCTTTAGTTCCTACAGGGTATTAAGCTAAAGCAAACTAAGGCACTTTGCTTCTGAATGAGAGCGTCCACACTTGGGTTTACAGTGATGTTAACTAATCCAGTTTAAATTCATGATTTCAGTTAATTTGTCTTAACTTTCCTAAGTGTTCCTTTGTAGACATGCCCTTGCACATTGTTTTTGTGACTGACTTTATTGATTTTCTTAAAGAAACAATGAAAAGTAAAAAAGGTAAATGACTTACAGGTTGAATATGTTTTCAAATACTGCACACTTCATGGAATCTCCAGTAGAAATATGCAAATGAGGCAGTTTTACACCTGTCAAGGCTGCAAGACCGGACAATACTATGTAGACCCAACATATTAGGGAGGGGGGTGTAATAGTAATAAAATAAGAGAATATATATATGAATAGGGAAGGAGAAGATGGGGGGGCAGTGAAGAGGAGTTAGGTGGAATGGAGATCTTGCATTGTTTGAACCTTCTCACTATTTTTTATCCAAAGGTATCTAAAATTTCTTTGTATTCAAATACAGCCTGGACTGTGGGACCGCTGAGCCCTCTAAAACCCACCAACCTGGGCAGTCTGTCACACTGTGATGCTGATATCAAGCTACAGACCTCTGACAGGCACTGCACTTACACAGACATCCTCAGGCAGGGCCACACCCAACTGTGTTACATGAATGATCTCCCAGCCACTCATGAACCATCAATAGAGACTCCAGCCAATTCTCTTCAGCTCCCCAGCCTTGCATCACCAGAACTTTGCCAACTTGCACTGGTCAGAAGCCTGGCCAGTGTAAGCTCACTAGTTCACCACTCCAACAAAAGGGTAGTGGACATGCAATTGCTCTTGTTAACCTGAGCTGAGATTTTGCAAATACTTCAACCACAGTTTTAGGTAAAATATAAAACAGATGTATTAACTACTGAAAGATTGAGTTTAAGTGATTATACATGGTAGGCATAAAGGTCAGAGGTAGTTACCTTAAGAAAATGAAAAATAAACATGCATTCTAAAAACTAAAATTGTAGTCTAAGCAACAGTTGAATCAAACAATGTCTCAGCCTGACAGATGGTACAGCAGGGTAAGTTCCTTAATGTACTGACTGGACTCCCTTTCCAACCTGGGACCACTCATCCCCAGTTCAAAGTCTTTGTCTTCCAGACAGATAATTTTTCCAAGTGTTGAGATATGTGGGAGAGAGGCCAAGTGATGATGTCACTTCCCCTCTTTTGTATTTTCTTTGAGCTTGCTGTGACGTAGGTACCTGGCAGTTCCCGTTGGTCAAGCAGTCTCCATTGCATACGTGCTCTCTCTGAGAAGTCTCTGGGATGGCCATTGAAGAATGGATTCCCTTTAATGGGCCATCAGCACATGTCTGGTTGGTCCTTTGTTGAATTGAAAGGTTGGCAATGGGAGTCTCCCAACCTCACAACATACTTCAGTAACATGTATAGCAATGCTTCATAACTTCACATATAATGATGGCACCATACAATTAAATAGGATATTAATGTTCAACAGGTCAAGACTTTTAAAATACCTCCTCACAAGGTATACTTCGTACAAAACTTATCATAATATCACCATGGTGAATGTGGGGATTCCAGGTTGGTACTTTGAGGTACTGAGTGTCACACATGCACTTCGTGATCATTGCAGCCCTAAAGAACCAAAGTCTTTGTGGCAGAGTTAATCCCATTTTACCAGGTAAATACCCTATGATATAACTTTCATCTGCGGTTTGACTGCTAAAGCTGAGCTTTATTTTGACTTTCCACAGCTGCCTGACTATTGGACAGTCTCATGGATCAGGATTCCTTTTTCTTTTTTTTTGTTGTATTAAGCATAGCCTGAGATTCACAGAAGCATTTTAAACATTAAATTATACACTCTGCCACTGGGATTCTTTTTAAGGGCTGTGACAAATCCTCTCCCCAAACTAGGTTCCCAGTAGTCCTGTGGCCTCTGGCAGTCTTAGGGCATCTGGATTAATTGATATGTTAACAAGTGTCTAAGGGCATGTCTACACTTGGCATTTAAAGCAGAAAAAATCCCTTTTTTGCACAAAAACCATGGGAGTGTCTACACTTGCCAATGATTTTTTGCAGTGAAACTCAGAAGTTTCACTGCAAAAAGAAAACCACCTCCACGAGAGGCATACAGCTCTTACTGGTGATGCTTTTGCAGTGATGTGCAAGTGAAGACACGTTCCTTCTATTTACAGAGCTTTTAGCCTTCAGAGGGTATCCCACCATGCTTAGGTGACCACTCTAGAAGGCAGCTCTTCAGCTCTGTTGCCAGGTAAACGGACATCCACCTCTCCCCCTGTAAAGCCCTGGGAACCTTGAAACTCCCCTTCCTGTTTTCTTGGCAAGTGCTTACTTATCTGGCCAAGTGACAATGCCTTCTCCAGGGAGCAAATGATCCCCTGCTTGGAGCAATGCTGAGCTACTGGAGCTTTTCAGTGTTTGGGGAGAGGAGGCTGTGCAGGGACCCAGGATGCCCCACGATCACTCGCCCCATGAGACCAATCGTCAAATTGGAGAGAGCTGCACTGTGGGATAGCTGCCCTAAAGCGCTGCTCTCATTGGGATGGAAGTGCTGCTAATGTAAACACTCTCTGACGCCTGAGGAATTAAGTGAGTACACAAACCAGTGCTTTACTTTCACCGGTGAAACTTACAGCGCAAAAACTCTGCAGGTGTAGACATACTCCTAATTGTAAGTACTGCCACTCCACTGAGGATGGCAGGTCATAATGATGCTTTAGTATTAGAAAAGAGGCACAGCCCTCATCGCTGACTAATCGGGAAACGTGTATGTGCCTCTGCTCAGGCAGTTCTTCCAAATCATGGGTTTATTCCCAATTTGCAAGTCTGGGTTGCAGGGCCGGCTTTAGGAAGAGCGGGTCCTGATTCGAATACCCAGCGGCGGTCCGGGTCTTTGTTGGCACGTTGGCGGCGGGTCCTTCACTCGCTCTGGGTCTTCCACAGCACTGAATGACCCGCTGCCGAAATGTCGCCGAAGACCCGGAACGAGTGAAGGACCCATCGCTGCCATGCTGCCAAAGACCCGGACTGCCGCTGGGTGAGTAAAAAAAATTAAAAAGGCGCCTAAGTTAGGAGCTCTTCTTTAGGGCACGGGGCCCTCTTAGGTGCGGGGCCCGATTCGGGGGAATTAGGAGAATTGGCTTAAAGCCGGCCCTGCTGGGTTCCCCCAAATAGGTGCTTTTGCACGCTGGCAAGGATTAAATTGCTGCATCTCTGCTTGGATAGCCCAAATCCTTTGTGCAGCCACCACAGTATGCAACTTATTTTTTTCTTCATAGGACAAAAAGAGGAGCCAAGGAACCCATGGGGGAAGAATAGGTTGGGGGGGGAATTGTGCATTAAAACACGTTCAGTTTCCACCCACATGATTATAGTAGTGTTAGCATGCTGGAACCAATCTGACATCTGAGACATCATAAAAGCATACGAGTAATTTTGTAGGCCTCTGAACCCAACCCTCTTCCCCTTTGCCTCTAGGGAGTTGGAGTTTTATTAAATGATTGTTGTGAACATTGACCAGGGTGCCACAGGAAGACTCTGATCAGGGACGGCTCCAGGCACCAGCTGAGCAAGCAGGTGTTTGGGGTGGCCAACGGGAAGGGGTGCACGTCGGGCTCTTCGGCGGCAATTCGGCGGAGAGTCCCTGTCCCTCTCGGAGGGAAGGACCTGCTGCTAAATTGCCTCCAAAAAAGAAAGCGGCGCGGTGGAGCTGCCGTCGATCGCGATCACGGCTTTTTTCTTTTTCTCCCTGCCGCTTGAGGCTGCAAAAACCCTGGAGCTGGCCCTGACTCTGATAATGCTATTAAATTTTCTTAATTAAGACAAAGAAATATATACGGATAGGCCACTTAGAGGGTAGAGGAGGCCAAGCAGAATATTCATTTTTATTGTGTTAACACTTTCCCATAGGCTCAGGAAGAGAGGATGCCACCTATTTGTGTCACTAACTGTTTGAGAGAGTACAGGATCTAAATTTATTATCACTAGTTTATTAATATTTCTTTTATAGATAGGTTCATAATTGCATCAGTTTGCCTATGGAAATTCAACTGGAAGATTTCCAATAGTTCTGATTCCCCCTTGCCCCCCCCCCCAATTTATTTTGTAATCAGATATTGATAGAAGTTTTTGAGTTAGTGATAAGAGGGCTGGAATTGTGATTTCTGACTTGGATACATACAAAAGGGTATAGTTGCATATAACCTCAATTTATTTACAATGGAACCATGTTGGAAGAACCTATATGGCTATTGCCAGGGTTCAAGAGCCAAATCAAACAGTAATGGAAACAGTGGGCACCCTTTCCTGAAGAGGCTGAAGGTAGCCAAAGTCACATTGTTGGTTATGTTGTGGGAGGTCAGGTGAGATCAGAACAGTTGGATCCAGGAACTAAACACAGCTCCAAATCCAAATTTTTGTAGGGTATAAAACATAGTTGCAGCCCACTTTATCAAAATACTTTCTTTTATTTAAGACTAAAATGGCATATGGTTTGGGGTCGTCATATTTCATTGCTATAATATCAATAAGTTATCAAAGATTAACAGAGCCATGGCAGTCTCTGACAAACCTGACTTGATTTGGTTGTCTGATAGAGCCCAAAACCTTTCCAAGGCTTGGGAAAAATATTGCAGGGACTCTTGGCAATATGTTGACATCACTATTAAGTGAAATTGACCTATAATTGGAATATAGTGGCATCTCTTTCTTGTTTAGGAATAACTGATATTAAGGCTTTTCTCATCATAGGCAGAAGGGTACCCTCTATAAGTGACTAATTAAATATTAAATAAATTTCAAGCATCTTGTCAGACAAAAGTTCAAGGAAGTGTCTATGGAATTTAACTGAGAAGCCATCTGGCCCAGGGGCTTTCCCTACTTTTATATTCTTAATTGCTCAATTAACTCATCCTATGTTTGGGGGGGTGTCAAGGTTTCAACACTGGGCTGCAGTCATATTTGGAAAAATTGATCCAAAGCTCTTGTGGAGGGGTTTGTGTCTAATTTGTACAGATCGTTATAGAAATTAAAGAACTCTTTATTAATATATTTGTGATAAATATAATTTACCATGTTTGTCATGGCTGGTTGAGATTCTACATGCAGAGGCCTTCTCTCTTATGTGGTATGCTAGCAGCTTGCCTGCTTTTTCATCTGATACCCAGATATCCTGCCTGAGTTGAAATAGGGTGAATTCAGCGTATGCCAAGTATAGCTTGTTGAATTTATATCTACAATTGATCAGGGATCATAACCTATCTAGAGATGGGAGTGTGGCATAAGAAAAATCAAGCTCATTTACTTTTTTTCTCAAGGGGCATCATATTTTCTCCATGTTCCTTCTTCTAGGCAGATGCAAAACTAATAATTCTACCTCTCAATAGGCCTTGAGCATCTCCCACAATAGCCTGCTAGAAGCTGTTGAAGGTTCATTTATCTCCAGGAACAAGCCAATTTCTTTTTCAATAAGAACTTTGAAATGGGGATCTAATAAAAGTGAAGAAATAAATGTCCCTCTAAATGGCCATTTCTTACCCGGTTCTTTTGATATTTGAGGAGATTTATAGGGGCATACTCAGAGACAGCAATTGGTATCAATGGAAGAATCAATTACAGAATTAACCAAGTCCCTGGAGATCAAAGGTAATCTATATGGGAATAGGACTCATGTAATGGGGAAAAGCATGAATAGTTCCTACTCATTTGGATGAGCTGTCAGATATCACATAGTCCCAGGACTTTAATGTGCAATTCCAGGCCATTCTATTTTTGGTTAGTTTATGACCCTTATAACAAAAGGATCGAGCCCTAATTAAAATCCCCAGAAATCATAATAGAGGATGCGGGGTTCTCCATATAATTTAATAAATAATATATGAAAGATTTTAGAATCATTTAGATTAAGCCCATACAGCAATGATTATTTCAGATTCATTTACCGTGACTTTATGGATTAAAAATCTTCCCCCCGATCTGCCCCCCGGAAGTTGACTTTGACATTGTTACTGCTCACACTTTATGGAAGAGTATGGCTGCTCCTCTGTATTTGGATGAGAAGCAGCAAGACACTGCTTCTTCTACCCAATCACATTCTAATTTAGCAGCCTCATCTGCGGTCAAGTGTATCTCCTGCAAAAAGCACTACCTCTACCTTTGCTTTCTATAATAACTGGTACACTTTTTTTTCTTTTAACACTCCCCATAGAGAAGGGGAGAGGGAGGAGGAAGGGATCTATGGCTAAAACGCTGCAGATGTTCTACAAGTTTTGGATTGTCTTGCCAGATGATTGCCACTTGTCAACCTCCAGGGAATAGGGTAGGTGCAGGAGAATTGGGCTGATACATCAACATTATTTGCAGCCGCCTGCAGGAGCTTGATACAAATCACATTCATGTAGGTTGTAATTTTCTTGAGTACTGGTGTTCTAGAGAGAGGTGAAAGGGGGTGCAGAAGAGAAAGTGTAATAAGGGTATATAGGAGAGGGCTCTGGAGACGGGGAAGGAAGAGCCCAAAAAGAGGTTAAAGTAAAAACATCAGGACACATAACAACTTGACCTATTGCCAAACATGGCTGGGCTCTCTTTGGTGTGCAGTGTTTTCTCATTCTCTCCTGAGTGGTAACTCCACTTAAAAAGTAAATCATAATGAAAAAACAGCAATTGGTTTAATTTAGTTTACGGCATTACATGTTTGACAATCATCAGTTCTAGAGAGTGTGGGCCAGAGAGACACACCATCAAGGCCAGGAGCTTCATCAATACCCACTATTTAAAAACAGGCATCCTATATTTCCCTGACAGTAAAGAAATAAGCACATTGTAAGGCGATAGAAAGGGAGCATACAGTCCACAAATGTGATATTTCTTCACCTGGAATGTCAAGTATATGCCCGTGTCTTATCCCTTAATTGTAATCTTTTCAGTTTGCCAAACCAAACACCAAAGAACTGGTAGCTTGGAGCACTGTGAGAGATGATGTATGTTGTAGTGATTATTTTCCCAGGGCCACATGCTCCCCTCCCTTTGTTTTACAACCAAACATTCCATTTCTATTCCCCATATTAAATTAATATATAACTGACAGGAGAAATTCAGCTGTTTCACAAATTGTAAATTTATGCACCAAATATCACAACTCTCAGTCCAATTCACCCAGTGACTCTTCCATACAATTTTCATACTCCATGTCCATGGACTCAGGGTCTGAGCTTATAGAAAATGTTAGTTTGGGGAAAGGCGCTGAAGAAGTTGACAGGAGGCTTTAGGGGAGAGGGGATGGAGCAAGAGGGGAAAAAAATGGGGAAATAGAAGATGGAATAAGAGGAGCCGGGGAGGTATGAAGGAGAGTAAGGTAGGGGAGGTGGGGAAAGGAATAAGTAGTGGAATAGAGAGGAAGTAGGAGCTGAGGGGGATGGCAGAAATCACTAGTCCATGTAGCTTAGCAACCGCTATTCTCTTCTGCTCCATTAGCCCATATGGGGTACGGTTCCATTTCTTGGCTCCTGTGCATCTTTTCATGACAACATACCAGGAGGAAAGCTGCTTCTCATCCTTCCAGCACATCAAATGTCACGTCACCAGGCTTTGAGGACCCACCAGTAGCTAGATGAGGTGACACAGGAAGGTCTCTCACTGAGACAAATTTTAAAAGATGGACTCAGAGCTCTCGGGTTCCTACAGAGCAACAGGCAGCTGAATTGCTGCTGTGATCTCTTCTGTGCTGAGCTAACACATAAATCTTGTATACTCACAACAGATATTTCATATTGATCTATCCAGTTATGGATGATGTCAAATGTTTCATTGACTCCCCAACACAAATACAGGCACAAAGGCACTAAGTATCGTTAATACACAATTTAAATAAATCTTTTTCACGGTCTATTCTCTCCCATGAGATCAGTTTAGGATGAGGTGTTCCCCTTAACAACCATTCTGGGGTACTTCACTTTTAGTCATTTGATGAGATGTGATATCTATGTCCCAAAAGTTAATAAAATAAATGCTGGGAGCAGAAGAGAGAGCCCAAATAAGTTACTTAGTCCCAATCACTGGATAAGTTCAGATGTGCAAGTAGGGCAGACATACAGATTGGGAAGTAAACTTGGCATAAACTAGAACAGATGCTTAATTCATTGCAGGCTATTTAAAAATATTTGTGCTTCTGATTGCTTTTGGAACAGATACACTTCATCACCCAACCTTGATGTAGAACTCTGCTGGAAACTTCTTTAAAATATTGGAGCCCTAGCTGCTTGGCAAGTTTCCTTGCTCTTCTAAAGGCTGATCTCTACTCAACCACATCTTTTGCTAAATCTTGAGAAATCACTATTGTATTTTGTCAGGTTTCAGAGTAGCAGCCGTGTTAGTCTGTATCCGCAAAAAGAACAGGAGTACTTGTGGCACCTTAGAGACTAACAAATTTATTAGAGCATAAGCTTTCGTGGACTACGGCCCACTTCTTCGGATGAAGTGGGCCGTAGTCCACGAAAGCTTATGCTCTAATAAATTTGTTAGTCTCTAAGGTGCCACAAGTACTCCTGTTCTTTTTATTGTATTTTGTGACATTCCCCAAAACAGTTCTGTGTCTTCATGAGCTAGCTGCATTATTTTTCCTTTTACAGTAAATCTGAAAAATTTGACAATCAGTGCATGATGCTTTGGCTTGTCAGGTCATCTTAGGAGCCCGGGACCTACGTGTGTTTCTAAATCATATTTAAAATCATCCGGCAGACTGAGCACTTCTGTAAGAAGCCAGGGAACAAATTCTAGTGGTTTGCCTTTCTCTGCATCTTCCGGTATTCCTGTAATTCTCAAATTATTGCAGTGAGCCCTTTCCTCAAAGTCTGCCTCTTTAGATTTAGGAGAAGATAAGTCTGTTAGGCTTCTCTTCACTTTGGTAGCGAGTCCTTGTACCTGATCTTCCACTGAGGATATTCTCATTTCTGCTTCATTCACCTGTCCTGTCAGAGTTTGTAGAGAGGAGTTAATTGAGGTAACAGTCAATTGTATTGTGGCTGTTGTGCCCTTGATATCTAATGCACCTGCAGCAACTTTCTCCAGCAGAGCCACCACAGACACCGTGCCTGCATCAGCCACCTGGTTCAGGGGCCGAAGGGGGTGGTCTCTGTTTTCTTTGTATTTAAGCCACTTGCAGAGCCCACAGCCGTCAATTATTTGTCTCCTGACATTCCAGGGTTTTTTGAGATACCTGTTCCTTCACTGGGGGAAGGAGTCAGTCAGGGGCCATGGTTGCTGGATGGAAATGGATATTAGCTGAATGCTCTGGAGGTCAAGGGATGTGCTCCTCCATGTTGTGTAGCACCCCTTGGAGTCCAGAAATCCACATTTACACATTTATAAATCAGCATTGGAGTTGGGTAGAATCACACAAGTGTAAAATGGATTCGAGATCTAAATTGGGGTGATAGTATTTTGCTATGTACTTGCTTTTGCAGCTGAAACAGTGGGTCAGTAGTAGCCAAAACAGTAGAAATCTGAAAAAAGAATCGTAAACTCATCATATGATTACACATTCCTCTGAAGTAACAATACAGGTGGCTTTAGTAAAGATAGGACTTTTTAGACACTAACTATGCTCAACCGTTGATACCTGGATAGAAACACATGATCTGTATGCAGGGGATAAGAGTGGTAGGTTGTCCTATAGGGAAGGAAGGTGTGATAATCACTTGAAAATCAGTCCTGCTTTAATTAAAGAAAGAGAAATTCTAATGGTCACCAAACAAGGCATAGTTTCCAAGGTTTTTTCACACACTTTTTAACCTCCGTGTTAACGACATTTTGAAAGAATTCTCATGGAAGTAGAGCAAATAATTGATTGGTTTTCAGTTTGCTGGCCAAACCACAATACCCGAAGGAAAAAATAAATCTGCTCCTTTCAAACTTAGTGATTTTTCCCCTCTACATTTTTCTTGCTGAAAAAAAAATCCTTTGTGTTGAACAAAACAAGATGGGTCAATTTGAACTGACATTTTCTAAATGAACCGGAAACAAACCATTTTTACTTTTTCAAACTTTTCTTCCTCATTTTTTATTTATCTGAAACTATTTGCAAATTAGGGTGGAATTCGACTAATAGATTTAGTCGCTCTGAAATGGCATTTGTTGATTAATTTACTATCTGCTGAAAATCTTTTGCTCGGCTCTCCATGGAAGTTTTGAGGCTTGCTGACCTTGCTGGAAATTTTCAATCTCCGTAAGAACATAAGAGTGGCGATACTATGTAAGACCAAAGGTCCATCTAGCCTAGTATCCTGTCTTCCAACACTGGCCAATGCCAAGTGCCCCAGAGGGAATGAACAGAACAGGTAATCATCAAATGATCCATCCCCTGTCTCCCATTCCTAGCTTCTGGCAAACAGAGGCTTAGGACACCATCCCTGCCTGTCGTGGCTAATAGCCATTGATGGACCTATCCTCCATGAATTTATCTAGTTCTTTTTTCAACCCTGAATCCATTACGTACAGTGGAAGAAATTATAATCTCTGTAACTTCAGCATTGCACTGTTTGTCAAGATAGAAGACAAAGTTTCTAACACCCATGAAATCTCCTTTTTAACAAACTTAAGGAAAGTCTCGAACTAAAAAATTTTTTGTGTTTCGATAAGTTTAAAATTTTTATTTTAGTTCAAAACCATTAGGTATTTACACCAACTGTAGCTCTGTCTTTGGAACTCCCTGCCTCTAACACCATCTGTGGTCTAAAGATTTCATTTCCCATTCTTCTACCCACCATTTCCCTTTCTAATGTAGGTCATAGACACACTACATACTAGACTGCAAACTGTCAAATTAATAGGGCTGAGAACCTGACCTTCCCCCTTACAAGTGTCTCTCTAAAACCCAAAGGCACATTTTAGTTTCAACTTAGGAGTCTAGGACAACACTTTTTCCTCATCTACTGTACCCTTCATTTTTACAGACTGTCACTGTACTTCAGCACTGGGTTGTAGGATTGATATTCAATCCAGGATTGATTTGTTGAAAATACAGGAACATAATCTGTTATTGAATATTTGTTTCTTAATATACCAATTCCCGTCCACTGGATTTTCAGAAGGAGGTGGAGCTAGTGTTAGTATAGTTCAGATTGCTAAACATTTGTTCTAATTTGTATGTCTTCATGTTTTTTTAAAGTTAATTTACAGCTTAACAGTCAGAAATATCTTAAAGTGGGAACAAAAAAAGGACAAATTCTATTCCTGCAACAAAAGTTTGACCTAGAAAGTAGAGTGCAAGCGGTACAGCATATATGTGTAAATGGAATTGAATTAACTGCTATTTCCTTCTTTTCTAGCTTTCTCTTTTTCTTTTTACTTTCATGTTTTTAATTCTTCTATTTGTACCATTCTTTCTGTTTCAAAAGAAAGAGTATGTTTACACTGCACACTCCTTTTGGTGGTGTTTAGCGTACATACACAACTCGCATCCCAAGAACAAGTGTCTATAGCAGTTTCGATGGTGAGGCACTGGTTAGGTGAGTAGACACTCCTGAATCCATGGGTGTGTACCCCATAGGGTTCTCTATTTACCCAAGCAGTTTCTCCCCATCTACACTGTGATTTTTAGCAGTATAATGTCCTGCTGCCTCACTCTGCTGGAGTCTTTCCCTACCACAGGTGGGGAAAGGCTCCAGTAGTACCCTGAAGTGGGGAAAGACTCCAGCAGTGGGGAGCGGCCAGAACTTTCTTCCCTGCAGTGAAAGACTCTGGCAGCAGGAAAAGCTCTCCAAGGGGAAGACAGCAAGGAAAGGCTTTGGTATCTCCCTCCTGCTGACCATTTCTCACTATCTTCCCCCCAACCAGAGCCTTCCACTGACACATGTAGCTATATAAGGTAGCGTAGATGCAGCCTGCTTTTCACTGCAGTGTAGTAACACATGTCCAACATGCCACCACCAGTAGTATGCAGTGTAGAAGTAGCCAAAGAGTAAGAGAGAGTTGTTTCATTCTTCGGGGATGCAGTGCTCAGCTTCTGCTTCACTTTGACTGCTGCTGGTAGTTAGTTTTGAGCTTTGGAAGTAAGTGTTGGAGAAAAGAGGGATTAATTGCAGGAACAGTCATCCTAAAAGTAGTCAGTAAGAGAGTATTGCTGCCTGTCAGAAGGCGGAGGAGAAATATACTCATTCTCATGCTCTGAGATGCAAAACTTAATTAATAGGATATTCTGTTTCTGCACTGTCTGTTTCTGATAGTGATTAAAAGTCTGGTACGTTTAGGGCACTCAAGATTCATGCCTGACAGATCAAAAGTCCAACTGTTTAGAAAGGTTTTTTAATGTTCTGTGCTCTAAGAGCAAATATGTAAATAGTGAAATGATCGTGTCTCTTGGTGCTGGAGTGGTTTCTAAGTCAGTAGGATGGGAATTTGTTTTTGTATTATAGTTAATATTTGTGTATTAATGAAATAATTTCAATGCAATACTTTGCACAAAGATTTCAGATGCAGATCTTCAAAGTACAGTTTAAACAATTAATTCCTAGATTCTAGCATGGTTATATTATTTAAAAGATTCAAGACAATATTTCTAAATCTTTCATGGACAATTTTTTTTTCTTCTACATTTCAGGTACAAATATAACTAGATGTTTTGCAAGATATTCTGCAACCTTGTGCAACTAAAAACCTACAATATCCTTAGTGCATTGGAGTTTTGTGTCCCTTGTTGCCCTGTGGGTTATTGTAAAGTTATTTGGTTCTTTCTCCTGTTTGTAAAACGTGAAACACAAACGGAAAACTGAACACAGTTTGTGAGAATTCTATATAGCTTTTCTTTACTAAGTCTTTATAATGTGTTGCAGCATATATGTGGTTGGAGTAGAGGGCTGGGAGCCAGGAACCTTGGATTCTATTTCCATCTTTCCTACTGTCTTTATTGTGTGACTGTGAATACATCATCCACTGTAATTCAGTGTCTCGGTTTCCCCATCTGTAAAATTGCAGTAATATCCACTTCATAGAGTTTTTTGAGTCTTTACAAATATAAAGTGCTTTGAGATCCTGGACTAAAGATGCTACATAAATGCTAAGTAGTAGTAGTAGTGCTATTACCAATTTTTCATACATTTATAATATTAGTGACTTACAGGGTACTTAACACTGTGGCACTTATGCTTTACAAAATACTTCCTTTAAAATCAAATGAGAATGCCATGAGCATATGACAAGAGAGCATACACTACACTCAAATTTAATTAGTGATAAAAATTGCTGCAAATATATTTAACACAGTTCACTAATAGCTAATGGCCACTGCCATGTAGTCCTTACAAGTTAGACCAGGAGGGATATGGCCTTTCCTTTTCATTAACTACTAGTTAAATGAATCCCTTAAGATCTGTGAGGAAATGTACATTGTGTATTTACAGTAATAACAATGATAAATATAAGTCTAAGCTTCTCCACTGGTCAGGGAACCAGGTAGGCTACCTGTGAACAGGAGGATATGACAATTAATAGGAAATGATGATGGAATTGTATACATGTTGAATAGGATGGTGGAGTGATGGTAATCTCTAAGGATATGTCTACACAACAAAGGAAAACCAGCAGTTGGCCCATGCCAGCCATCTGCAGGATGGGTCCCAGAGCTCAGGCTCCAATTCAAGCCTGGAAGTCCACACAGCAAAGAAATAGCCCCACAGCCCAAGCCCCATGAGCCTGAGTCAGCTAGCATGGGCTAGCCACGGGTATCTAGTTGCTGTGTAGACATACTATAAATGTGAAGTAGCCACGGAGTGACTGTGCAAACAAGGGATGACATCATGGCCGCATTGAACTAAATGGCAATTTTGTTAATGACTTCACTGGGGCTAGAATTTAATCCCAGTTTTGGGGAATCTCTCCGTCCAGAGCAGTGGTTCTCAAACTTTTGTACTGTTGACCCCTTTCACATAGCAAGCCTCTGAGTGCGACTCCCCCCTTATAAATTAAAAATATGTTTTTATATGTTTAACACCATCATAAATGCTGGAGGCAAAGCAGGGTTTGGGGTGGAGGCTGACCCCTTGCAACATCCCATTTAATAACCTCATGCCCCCCTGTGGGGTCCCAACCCCCAGTTTGAGAACCCCTGGTCCAGAGCAAAAAGCCTTTACTGAGAAATTGTGTATTCTTATTTATGACACCCACTATCCTTCCTTCCCTGAGTTGACCCTATCCTCTTGGTGCCCCACTTGTAAGCCACTTGAAGTAGGCATCATAGGCCTCGTTTTTCAGAAGTGCTGATCACCCAGATCTCCAATTTAAGTCAGTGGAAGCTGTAACATTGGAAGCTGTTGAAGTTTTCAGCACCTCTGAAAATTGGACATTGTGTCTTTTTATCTTTATTAAGTGGTGCCCTTTCTTGGACACTGTAAAACAATAAATAATAATAAAACTCATGAAGAAAAAAGAGCCAGCAACATTGCTATCTGAGAGTAAACATAATGGGGATTGAAAAAAAGAGTGCTTTTGGATGGCCTTCACTTCCTGTAATATGTTTAGCAGCCCTCCAACAGTGAAGAGCTAGGACAAGTATGTGTGTTTGATTATTCTTTAGACCTTGTGTCTTTCTGGGCTTTGGAGTGATTCCATGCAAAAACATTTATTCAGAAAACAGCAGCGAACTATTACCAGGCAACAGTCTGTCATAATGTATAGATCCATTCTTCAGTTATAAGTGGATGAGGAGAATGTCTTTTCTAATATTGCTGCAGGATGTACATTTATTCGGATTGACATATAAACATTATTGTAATGATTTGTTTGTGCATGCCGTTGATTGAGTAAATGGGGGCATTGAGTTTTCCAGTTGCACTGCTTGCAGAAAATTTTTGAAGGGAACCATTAATTAGGATCATCATCCAAATTCATGACTAGTGTAAGTAAGACTTCAGTGGACTGTCACATGGCCTGTTATTCCCAAAATTATTACTAAGGCCAATAATGTGTCAGATTATCTAATACAACCATTGAGTTGAGGCGAATCCATGTTGCAGTAGCAGCAGAGTCATTGCAGTTTCACTGCACAAATATGAAGGGAGACGGGCCTCGTATAGGTGGCAGGCAGGCTTGGGTGAGCAGCGATATCCGCTCCAACCTTTGCGAAATATGGTCACCCTATCTAGTCTGTGAGTTGCTGCTCGCCCAAGCACTGCCTGCCCTCTCGCGGGAAGAGGGACTCAGGCTAGTGGCTCAGGCCAGCCCCAAGCGGTGTCCCGTTTTGCCTTTGGGAAGTATGGTCACTCTGCCTCTACAAAACAGCTCTGCAACCTGGAGGTAGCATTCTTTTCCCCATTCCCTGAGGAAATATCCTCCATCCAACCCATTACTGGGGACTGGGTCCCTGAATTTAACTCTTATTCAGGAGAGTTTTGTTGACAATAAATCTATTTAATTTCTTTTCAAACTTTAAATTGGAGAAAGTTAGACCTTGTGGAATAAAACATGTTTACACCAATTCTAAAGATTGCCTGCATTTTAAGTCCCCAGTTTCTTTTAAATATCTTGACTTAGTGTTTAACTACTGAAGTGAACAATTTATATGATCTCAGTTGTAAGCCTTTACTTAATCAAATCCTTGGTGGTGACTTAAATCACTGAATAGGATTACTATTCTTTCATACAGAGAAGATAAATTTAATTAAAATGTCAGTATTACCTAAATGCAATTATTTGTTCTAGAGTATGCCAGAGATTATTTCAGAGACCTTTTTTTTTTTTTAAACATTAGAAGTTACTATGACGAAGTGTATTTAGAAATAAAAGGATTGAGAGTCATTGTCTGAAGAGTTTGTGGCAACTTGAGTCCATTAGCTCAAAATATGCTTCCTGCTATATCCATCCTTCACTTACATGCACACAGAGTTCAACCTTTTTTATTTTTACAGGGAAATGCTGAAAAATATTAAAAAATGGGAATATATGAGGTTAATGTTAGTTACCCAGGCTATATAGTTTGTCATATTGTGCTACTTCCAGGAAGGCAGGATTGTGTTCGTGCCTTTGAATTTTGTGTAGCCCTACTCAGGGGGACAGATATTTGTTTAAATTCTCCAAATATAACAATTGTAAGATGTCGTATTTTAGACTGTTAGGTATAATAAGAGAGTACTCTTTATACAAGATCACTCTGTCCAGAATGAGCTGGAAGCTGCCTGCTCCTGGAAAAAGAGAGAGAGAGAGAGAGAGAGAGAGAAAACACAATAAAAAGACAGCACAATTTTTGATGTAGGTCTGACTACTTTAATCAGGGTTCAGTTAATTATTATGGTAATAGTAAAGGCTACTGTTTATAGGAAGATTGAGTGTTTTAGAGGTATCCTTCCTATCCCAATGAATTTGAAAGAAGGCTGTGATTTAAAGGGAAGTGTTCAATATGAAAATCACATTTCCATATGAAAACTGTGACAGGTCACTGCTAAGGGACTGAAAGAGATTAGAGAAATTAAGTTGATCAAAGTGAAAGTTAAGTGGTCATGATTGCTCTCTGTAAATACCTACATGGAGAGAAGCTTTTAGATAGAGGCCTCTTCAGCAGAGAAAAGGGCTTGTCCACATGGTGGGATAGGGGATGCGCGCTGATTTTTACTGCTCAGTAACGTAGGCACTAACTGTTCCCTGATATAGCCTGAGTAACTTTAACATTAACCTGATGTATTCCCATTTTTTAATATTTTTCAGCATTTCCCTCTAAAAATAAAAATAAAAAATAAAAAAGGATGAACTCAGCGCGCATATAAGTGAAGGATGGATATTGCAGGTCTACAAGGACCAGTTAATATTCATAGATTCATAGATTATAGGACTGGAAGGGACCTCGAGAGGTCATCGAGTCCAGTCCCCTGCCCGCATGGCAGGACCAAATACTGTCTAGACCATCCCTGATAGACATTTATCTAACCTACTCTTAAATATCTCCAGAGACGGAGATTCCACAACCTCCCTAGGCAATTTGTTCCAGTGTTTAACCACCCTGACAGTTAGGAACTTTTTCCTAATGTCCAACCTAGACCTCCCTTGCTGCAGTTTAAACCCATTGTTTCTGGTTCTATCCTTAGAGGCTAAGGTGAACAAGTTCTCTCCCTCCTCCTTATGACACCCTTTTAGATACCTGAAAACTGCTATCATGTCCCCTCTCAGTCTTCTCTTTTCCAAACTAAACAAACCCAGTTCTTTCAGCCTTCCTTCATAGGTCATGTTCTCAAGACCTTTAATCATTCTTGTTGCTCTTCTTTGGACCCTTTCCAATTTCTCCACATCTTTTTTAAAATGCGGCGCCCAGAACTGGACACAATACTCCAGCTGAGGCCTAACCAGAGCAGAGTAGAGCGGAAGAATGACTTCTCGTGTCTTGCTCACAACACACCTGTTAATGCATCCCAGAATCATGTTTGCTTTTTTTGCAACAGCATCACACTGTTGACTCATATTTAGCTTGTGGTCCACTATAACCCCTAGATCCCTTTCTGCCGTACTCCTTCCTAGACAGTCTTTTCCCATTCTGTATGTGTGAAATTGATTTTTCCTTCCTAAGTGGAGCACTTTGCATTTGTCTTTGTTAAACTTCATCCTGTTTACCTCAGCCCATTTCTCCAATTTGTCCAGATCATTTTGAATTATGACCCTGTCCTCCAAAGTAGTTGCAATCCCTCCCAGTTTGGTATCATCCGCAAACTTAATAAGCGTACTTTCTATGCCAATATCTAAGTCGTTGATGAAGATATTGAACAGAGCCGGTCCCAAAACAGACCCCTGCGGAACCCCACTCGTTACGCCTTTCCAGCAGGATTGGGAACCATTAATAACAACTCTCTGAGTACGGTTATCCTGCCAGTTATGCACCCACCTTATAGTAGCCCCATCTAATTTGTATTTGCCTAGTTTATCGATAAGAATATCATGCGAGACCGTATCAAATGCCTTACTAAAGTCTAGGTATACCACATCCACCGCTTCACCCTTATCCACAAGGCTCGTTATCCTATCAAAGAAAGCTATCAGATTGGTTTGACATGATTTGTTCTTCGCAAATCCATGCTGGCTGTTCCCTATCACCTTACCACCTTCCAAGTGTTTGCAGATGATTTCCTTAATTACTTGCTCCATTATCTTCCCTGGCACAGAAGTTAAAGTAACTGGTCTGTAGTTACCTGGGTTGTTTTTATTTCCCTTTTTATAGATGGGCACTATATTTGCCCTTTTCCAGTCTTCTGGAATCTCTCCCGTCTCCCATGACTTTCCAAAGATAATAGCTAGAGGCTCAGATACCTCCTCTATTAGCTCCTTGAGTATTCTAGGTTGCATTTCATCAGGCCCGGGTGACTTGCAGGCATCTAACTTTTCTAAGTGATTTTTAACTTGTTCTTTTTTTATTTTATCCGCTAAACCTACCCCCTTCCCATTAGCATTCACTATGTTAGGCATTCCTTCAGACTTCTCGGTGAAGACCGAAACAAAGAAGTCATTAAGCATCTCCGCCATTTCCAAGTTTCCTGTTACTGTTTCTCCCTCTTCACTAAGCAGTGGGCCTACCCTGTCTTTGGTCTTCCTCTTGCTTCTAATGTATTGATAAAAAGTCTTCTTGTTTCCTTTTATTCCCGTAGCTAGTTTGAGCTCATTTTGTGCCTTTGCCTTTCTAATCTTGCCCCTGCATTCCTGTGTTGTTTGCCTATATTCATCCTTTGTAATCTGTCCTAGTTTCCATTTTTTATATGACTCCTTTTTATTTTTTAGATCGTGCAAGATCTCGTGGTTAAGCCAAGGTGGTCTTTTGCCACATTTTCTATCTTTCCTAACCAGCGGAATAGCTTGCTTTTGGGCTCTAATGCATGACACATTAGTGGGCGTTAAAAATCACACAACCTTAGTGCATATTACTACTCTGTGTAGACAAGTCCAAAGATATAACAAGCTACGGTATTGACATCTCTTGCATTTTTATCACGAGACTCACAATATTTGTTATTTTCTTAAAGCTTTGGCTACTGGAATTAAGTGATTATATTTGCATCCCTGCATCTTTCTTTTTTTTTTAAAAATGTCTCTAGCACTTGTGGTTGCAAAGAAAAGCTTGAAAATGTGATCTAAAGTTTGTTCAAAAGGCTTAAAAAACAGAACGCAAATACCCTACCCCACAAGTCATCCCTCCCATAATTTTTAAGTCAATCTCAACATTTTGGAGGACCTAACTTTGAATGCTTTTGGTTGAAAATACTGAAGACCAATGTCTGTGAGGATAATTCAGCATTGGACTATTTAACAATGGATATTAGGATTCCCCATCATGTAGTCTTTAAATCAAGGGTAGATGTCTTTCTAAAAGATACACTTGAACTCAGCTAGAAATTGTGGACTTGATGCAGAAATTGTAACATGGACAAGCAATGTGATGTCCTGCAAAGATTAACTTTAAAAGTCAAAGTCACATATTTCAGTTCTAAGGTTGTAAAAAGTTTTTGAAAACATTAACTTTGTGCCTTCAACTAAACCACCATCAAAGAAACATTTTAATATTTGAAGAAAAGAAAATGCTGGAAGCCTCTGATTTCAGATAGCCAAAAGCCAGAGCAGAGTTTAGCAGGTAATAAACCTGGGGGGGGGGGGGGAGGGGAATTCATAATAGAACTGCTAAAGCAGTCTAAACTATAGATATGCTAGAGGGCCCATATAATACTAGCAAACAGTTACAATTAAAATGACAGACTATTACATTTTTGGTAATAAACTCTTCTCAAATTAAAGAAAAATCTGGTTGTCTCATGCTGATGTCTGTATGATGTTTCTGACTATTCTAAACCCTTTTTACAAAAAAGTGAGAAGGGCTTTTCATTAACTGCAATGCATCTTGCCTGTCTGTCTTATACAGCACATGATTCCAGAAAGGTGTAAAGGCTTTTATAACAGAATGTGTCAGTACTTACTGAATATTAGTACCTTTTCAGACACTTTCCTCTTTATTGTATTTCTCTCAATAGCTAAGAAACCTTTCCAGCCTGGATCTACGTCATATCACAGAACTGGATAATGAAACTGTTATGGAAATAGTGAAGAGATGCAAAAACCTTAGCTCCCTCAATCTCTGTCTGAACTGGATCATTAATGACAGGTAACTTAATTATACCATCTAACAGCAGTAAATCTCAGAGAGCAAAGTTAACCCATTGTATTGAATAATTGTAGTCAATGATGATTCATAGCTGTTTGGAGGGAAAGAACTCCTAAAAACTGATGTCTCTGTCTATGTTGTGTAAATCTTCTAGACCCTTATTTTCTGGTGCATCTGTCATATATTTTAACAGTAGAGAGTGAGTCATTATAAATGAATGAGGGCATTATTCAGTTTTTCTTGTAGATAAAGTCAGAATGTGCTCCTTGATTTGGTTGCTTGAGATACAGAATTCCTGTTTTCAATACTTCTGCAAACAGGTGTGCAGCATTTGAACACTGCATTTTATGGGCACATAAAATCCAAACAAAAACATGAGTAAGTAATGATAATTTATTTGTAGGTTCAGTTTGTTGAACTTGTATTTGTTAAAAGTTAGAGAACTGTAATACTGCCAGGCTTTTGGGGAAAAAAAAATAGTGTGCATCAGTAATAATTACCTTTAGATTAACTTTAACTGACTTTATAACTTTAATTGTTCCTGTTTCCTTCCTAAGCTAATCTTATATTTAAAATTAAGAAAAACCTCATGGGAAATTTAAGTTTATGCCTTACATGGGGTGTAAAATATTGTTAAAACATGAGACTAAAAAGTTGGAAGAGTCTTTTAAAACAATTAGAAAATATATCAAAGCCACTCCTTTGAAGTGAAAAGCAACAAAAAATTCTTCCGAGTGAATTTCTACAAAAGTAGTTATAAATGCTGAAAATAGAGGCTTTAAGTAGAAGCCATGGGATATCCTTAAATTACAGTGGTTGTTCATAGTGCATTTCATATAACCATAAAGACATTGTTTAACAATTATAATATATTTCTCTTCCTGACCACAATCACAATTTTATTTTTAAACCTCTTCTTACAATCTTTTTTCTTTATCCATTAAAAAATTATACCTGAAATAAAAACATATTGTGTGGGAAGTAAGATTTTTGGTATATATTTGGGTGACTATCTTAATTAGTTTTCTGATTTTTCTTGAAATGCCCAACACATTTATTTTTAACTTTATTAAATTTTACTGATATTTTCTTTTTAATTCACACCAGAACCAATTCAATATTGTTTTAGAATTTCTATGGGAAAATGGGTAAAACCTTTTTGGATAAAGGTCTTCTTGCTCTCCCTGTGTGTTTATTTTTCAATGCCTAATATATGTTTGTGATGTACAGTACCATCATAGACACCTAACATGCATACCAATTATACCTCAGATTCTGTCATCCTTAGCCTGAGTAATTAATTCCCTGGGTAATTAAATGGGTACAACACATATAATAACATATTTTCTGATGTGAATGTGGGTAGATGAATTGGGACATTCAATCAGTGACCAACCTTTTCCTTCTGGAAAGGAAAACAATATAATGTGGTGTTAGAATAAAATATAGAATATAAAATTGTAGAAACAATAGAAGTTTAGATTTAAAAATTGTTTGACCGTAAATGTAAATAATTCAAGAGAAGAAAGGATGATAGTGAACTGGGTCAGAAAAAGAAGCCTGTGAAAAATAACGTATAGGAGAGGAAATGACTTTTTTTTTTTTTTTTACATTATTCTCAAACTGCAGAAAAGAGGATTTCTTCCTCAAATGTAACTACTGCTTTGCTTGTAATAGAGCAATACTATAGTTTTTTCCTTCATTTGGAAAGGATCTATTAAATCTGTGAACTAAACTCACCAGCTGTATTGTGATAGTTCAAGAATAGTCTGCTGAAAGTTCTCACTCATCAGATACACAGCTGTCACTCCATTCGTCATTCTTACATATAGCTAAAGTATGTGTTTCAGTGATCTAAAATAGGAGACCTCTTCTAATGTAGATTACAGTACATAGGCACAGTACAATGAAGTAAATTATGGATGCCATGATAGACTTAACTGTAAAATTTTCTTGCTTGTGTGGGTTTAACTCAGGCACTTAATAATATTGTACTTCAGATCATTTGATTGCATTTAATTGTAATAGTTCTTGTTGTATATAAGGACTTATTGTACAATGCCAAGTTCGTTTATCTTAATGTCTTAATGGAAAATTTTAGAATAACAGAGGAAAACTGTAGAAGAAAAATTTAAACTTAAAGGACAGAGTTATTTTTTATTTTTAATTACATGCTTACACATACTATTTAGCAGGATTAAGAAATATTTCTTTTAAATAAATTGGTATAAATCTAATTCTTCACATCAAGTTTAATTACAAGTTCAACATCTTTTCCATAGAGGGCAAAAACGTGCTGTTGTATTTAAACCTTTCAAGTGACTACTATTGTCTATTAATTCTTTGTTGTTATGCATTGATTTCTGTTCATAAATACTTTATGATTTACCTGCAATTTTTCATCATCAGTATGTAATTGTGATACAAAACAGACAATGACTATTTAAATTAATCTCAAAGCAAATCTTTTTGTGTTGATTGAAGAATTATTAATACTTGGCACAGACAATAGAAAGTTGTTGCCAGTTGCATTGCATATGAATTAATTTTAACTATGACATAAGTAAGATGAAGTGCCGATACGTATTTTTATTTTTCCAGAATCATGATTCAATCTCTTGACATTAACCTTAGCACATAAGCGTAAATTAAATGTAAGCTGAGCTTATGAAAAAAAGGCTGATACCAAAGTATTCCTCCCAACGATTAAAATTAAGCTTCTAGGCTATTATGCACTACTCCCATTAATTTCATTGTGCGTTGTGCATCTGAATCCCCTAGTCAGCTTTGAAAATCTCTGCTATAGTATTCTCTTGGAGCCTCTAAGATAGTTGAAATATATATATTTTTGTTTTAATACAACATTACACAATTTTTTCAATTTCACATCCTGTTTTGTAGTAAAGGTACTTTTCTATGGCATGTAGGCTAGAGATAGCACATTTTCTGATGTATTTGTCTGGCACACTGAATTAATTGTTCTAAGAAGCTTAATGAGAACAATCCTCCCTTATTCTGATGTCTGTAGCAATCTGTATCTTGGCCAGAGGGAGATGCTGGAAAATAAAATCTGTCTTAATTATGCTATAGTCACAAATGCCACTTCCTCCCTAGCCTATGTAATTTGAGAACTGATTTTAGATTTCCTCTATTATTAATGTATTTGATGAACAACTTTAGTACAGGGGTTCCTATAAAGGGCAGCTGCCACTTTTCATTAGTTGGTTTGTTTGGTCGTTTTAATGTGGAAACAGAAACAATGAGATGCAGAAACCATAGTATGGTTAAATGCAGAACCTGCAACTTTATTTCATAAGTAAAATCTAGCTGGGATAAAACACCCCAAACTGCCTGGCAGGGCTGTTCCAGTGCGTACCTCAAATGGAACCAATGGCCTTGATATAATATAAACTAGAGAGTGAGTATGAAAGCCATCCCACCTCTACACCCACGGGCTTGCCAAGGGACCGTGGCTGGAGCATGTGAAGAGGAAACACAGGGAACACTTCTTGAGCTTCTTCCAACCAAGATCTCCTGTCTCAACTGAAGAGTGTCTTCAGTAGTCCAGCTCCACCAAAGGCCCACCCCAGATAGTTCTGATGAACTCCCCCCCCCCCCCCCAACCCTTAGAAATCTGGTGTTGCCTTCTCCTTTCCATAGCATCCTGGTATTGTCTTTCACTAGTTGTACCTTGCCTGATCAAAAGTCAGCCAAGATAGACTACCTGGGATTCTCCACACTTTTGTGCAACATGATTGTTTATCACTTTACCATATGCGCATGCTAGTACCCCAGCAGGATAGGATGCATACCCTCTTCCTTGAAATTGTCAGTGTCTGTGTATGGTTTGGCTCACATGTGGTACTAAGAGAAAAATGAGATTCGTTCTTCCCTCCTTGTCCACCTCCTCTCAAACCTAAATATTTATGAGCTCAATTTACGGAGAGATTGCATCCCAAAATTGTACCCAAATTGAAGTCTCATGGCTCCAAGTTACTGGTCCAGCTAAAGATCTGATATTTGAATGTACTGGTATGCTTTAGAAAAGCATTAGATGGATACAATATTGTTCCTGGAAAGTATAATACACAGTATATTGTAACTGTGTGAAATTTCATAACTCGCCACCTTCTGAAAGAGGGAAATGAGTTTATTTCAGATAGTATAAAATTGGTGCACACTGGGAGTATGAGCATTATATAAATCCTTGTAGTAGGTCTAACCACTAATTAGAAATAGGGGAACTGCTCCTCAAAATGTACTCCTTCGTATTGGATTTTCTCTCTTTCTAGGGCTGGAATCTCATATAGTGTGCCATATTATAAAATAGGAATCCTTATTGTCTTGTGCTTCTTTCTGGAGTGTCTCAGCTTGAGAGAAGGGCTTTTTGTGGTTGGAGTCCAGGGATCCAGAGGAGCATTTCCCAGTCTCACTCTTGTAGAAGAAGGTAGGATTATATTCCCAGTCTCCTAGTAGACATGAGAGGAGAAATGGTCTTGCATGTTTGATGGCCCTTTTGAGGCTGAGAATAGGGAAAACTGACCATTCCCTGAAGATCAAAAAAGGAACAATCACAATTTCCTGAAGTGTTTGGATGGAGGCTTAGAAGATGCCTCTAGAAGACAAGGGCAGGAGCTGCTGTTGTTTTGGAGGTAGGAAGTCCTATGGGAGAAGTAATTTAAGTGGGTTTTATCAATTTTGTATCAAAACCAGTTAGTTTTGCTACTTTTGTACTGAGTTTCACTATGAGGATTTGGATTTGTTTGTGTAAAACAAAAACTTAAAAGTGAAACTCTTTTAGTTGAAGTGTTGAAAGCATGCAAACCAAACATACTGGTAAAGTTGCATGTAATCTGGTTGACAAAAAACTAGACTTTTTGTTCAGCTTTAAGGTATAATGGTGAATAACCATAAAATACATTTGAGCATTTGATGTGGAACAGCAGTGAAATGAGGACAGACACATGGATGAATTTTAAGTGGCGGGCCACAATTTTTATTAATCTTAAATACAAGGGAGGGGCACTACCTATCCATGACTCATACAATCCTATGCCAGGCATTTAATTGGTTCCGGTGTAGGTGTTACAGGGCTTCTACCTTATGACCTGTAACTTGTGTGGTAGGCTCTCCTCAGCCTGCACCCCTAGGATTCAACTTGCTCTGAATCCAACACACATACCCCTGCAAGAGGAACAAAGGGTGCAGAAGGGTGGGGACCTCAGCTCCAGGAAAGCCACAAAGTCTTACTGACCCCATCACCAAAATCCCAGGTCTTTCACCTCTGGGAATTCATTTTGTTATTTTAACTGCACAGGAAACCAGATGCAAGTTGTGATGAATTAAGAACTTGACCAAGTTCCTCAGTTAAGTACCAAGTGTATTGTTACTTACCCTACTGTGGCTTGAAAGTGTGTGCAAGGAAGGCGTAAAACTCCCTGGCCCCTGGGTGAAAAAATTCCTTCCTGATCCCCAAATGGGAAATTGACTAGACCTGCAGCAGGTGCGAGGCCAGATTCCCATTCCTAGTTTGGGGTGGGTAGGGTGGGCTTCTGGAACAGAGTTGAAAGATGCTCCCCATTGCCCCTGCGCCAGGTTAAATCCTGGGAGCTGAGGAATGCTGGCCAATCAGCATCCCTCTCCCCAAACTGGTCAATGTGTGCCAGAGGAGTTATCTGGTGTCCCTCAGTGAGTGTCTCCCTCCCTCACTGCTGGGCCTTTCACTACCAGTCCCATAAAGTTCCTCCACCCGCTGAGGTGGGTGGGTGGCATTTGCAGATTCTTTGGCAAAAGTTATTCAAAGTTTGTAAAACTGCATTTCAGATGCAAAGTATCTTTACCTGAAATCACTAGTACTGGGGCAATGCACCAGTACATCTACAATGTTAATTCCTCCTAGCTGCACAGTGCCATCTCCCATTATGCCGCGACCGTGGCATTTCTTGTTTTCAGGGATTTAAGCCTTCAGCGTGCAAGACTTTCACATGTCTCATATACCCTGTAAATCATCTCCACATGCAGAAACTCATAAGAACTATTGATTATTTTTCATGTTTTATTAAAGCTATTTTGTCATAAGAAGCCTGTATCTTCAAGGCAAGCATAGAGAAATAAATTCATTTTCATTTTTACCTACAGGAAAAATATGTTCACTTAAGATAACTTTGAATTAGTTTTAATATGTAAAGAAAATAGGTTTCTTGTCATGACAAATAAACCAGTCTGTCAGAAGCTGAGGGCTAAATAGGAACTTGAAAATAGTTTATTTTAAAATGGCTTATTAGGAAATCTAAATGTGTTGAATACCTGAGTAGGTATTCAAAGTTGCTCTGAATTTGTACAGTATATGTATCACTTAGGTAAAATAAAATGTGGAAAGAATTCCTTACTACCTGTTTCAAATATGAAGGAAATAAAAAACTGTTGTCAATTCCATTAATAGACTTGGGGGAAATGGTCATTATACATTATTAGGTCATTTTGTATCCATACTTTATAATCTGATGGGTACAAACAGGAGATCTCTGTGCACCTTAGGTGCTGTAACATGTTCTGACACTTTATTTAAATATTTCTATTGACACCAATATTTTCTGCTTGCTTTCTTTTTACATCAAATTTCAGTTGATTCAATAAAAATGGTGACATTTGGAAATAAAATTAATGGGGGATTTGAGCAAGTGGTGGTTTACCAAATGTTTGCAGAGTGCCCCATAGTATGTCATTTTCCAAGAAAGGTTTTGTGAACTTGTGCTATGTGTTGTATCTATAAATGATCAAGGATCAGGCAGCAGATAATCTATTATTCTTTTGTAAAAGTCATGTCACAGTGCACTTGGAATTGCAGTTCATGTCAATTTCAATATTACTTAATCACCTAGAGATAAGTTTAAAAGCTATCCAAATGAAACAAAACTATATACTAACTACGGCACACACAAAGTAGATTTTGTTTTACAGAACTTTTAGTTTATCTTAAACTGGGGTGCTCTGGAAAGGAGAGATGTAATTTTCACTCAAATTTTTAGTACAAGGCTTGAGCAATTTTTGTTTTTCCCTCCATGAATGGCAATGAAATCTTTGGCATATTACGGGCTGTATAAATTGCCTTTCCTACTAAAACACTCTGTTGGTAGTATTTGCACCACAGATGCTCTGTCTATGTCTACTGTGATCAACATCAGTTTTGAGTGGAGAGGGAACATTACAGGTTTTTGTTTTTATTTTTAAATCATTACTAGAAAGTTGAGGCAAATACTTTTTATTGGTGTAACTTTGTTTCTCTTAGCCAAGAGCATGTTGCACTTTTTCCACTGTATAAGAGAAGACAGAATCAGTGGGCATGGGAAGAGTAGCCGCTAAAAAGATACAACTGAAACTGGAAGCAAAGAGGAAGAACTCGGCAGAGCTGAATTTTCAGTAAATCCACCAAGTGTTGAAACATAGTTTTTAGTTTTGTCTTCTACTTCCCTCCTAAGAAAATTGTGGGCAGTTGCATATACATTTTTGCAAGCCATTTTGCAAGGACCTATCTGCATGACAAAATTGTCAATATTAGGGAACACTACTAGTAGACAAAGTAGTGCCCCAACCATAATTAGAACACTGTTTGATCCTGCCTGTGTCGATGGTACCAAATAATGTTATAATCATGTATCAGTAGAGTTGTAAAAGGGTTTGGTAACATGATGATAACACTGGCTGGTGCTATATAAAGAGGCAAAACCAACTAGTGTCATAGCACACTGGGGGTACTACCATGTTATTACCTAAAGTAAATTGTTATTAGAGCCATAACTACAATAGGGAAATAACTGAACAATTTCCGATTGCTGCTCACACGGGTTCATCTGAACTAGTGTTAATAACTTTGGGAGCCTGAGTGGAGGTAAGGCTTCTTTTCAGACTGTCAGTTGCATTTGCTGCAACCAGTGCTTGATGATAAAGTGCTGAAAATGGGTTAGTAGCTGACTAGCTCACTTTGCTATTGCTCCCAAAGTTGCTAATGATGGGCTCAGCTAAAATGATGTTGGCAGTGGTGGAAAACGAGGCACTAGGACAATAACTAAGCTGTTACTCTAAGGTGTCTACTAAAATGTAGAATTAGTAGATGCTAGAAACAATCTTAAATGCCTAAAAATGGTCTAGTAAATTTTAAAGCTTGTCCATTACATGTAATTAAACTAAAGCTGTTCCTTTAGAAAGTATAAGTTACTACATCTTGATGGTGAAGCATTATTTTAATAACACATTTTAAATTCAAATATACATAGCCTTCCTTGCATCATATTCTTACATGAGAAAGAGAATGTATGCTCTCTTTATCGGTGGTAGCTACAGTAGTAAATGGTGCGTGTTCAGATTCATCATCTTTAATCTGACTGAAGTGGAAATGTACTTCAGGAGCACTGATATTTATTCTTCTTCCTATCATTTAATATAACTTTGGGCTAAGGGATATAGTAGAGTCTTCCAGAAGAATAACTGTACTTTGTACTGTATGACAGTTGTCATGAATTACTACAGGTAAATACTAGCATTTCTTAATTCTGAATTCATTCACTTCTTTCTCTGTTGTCAAAAAGATCATCTCCCTTGTGCCTTGCTATTATGCATTTTTATGTCTACATATTCGTAAGATGTTTACAACCATCTACGTTTAAAAAAATGCTCAAACTCCTTCACTAAAAAAATAAGTTATACAACTTACCATTAATGCATATATGACAGATATTGCAATCCTCTGCAATATCTTTGGGGACCATATTGTATTAAGTTTATGTATCACTGTGGGCCAGAGATTGTATAAAACTCCAGGGGGGATGGTTACCAGAACTCCTCCAGGAACAAAAAACAGTGTGTGTGGGGCTGATTAAGGTGAATTACTTAGGTTGTAAACACTTCCAAAACGGCACCAGCCTCTGGGAAGTCTTGCATATACTAGTACACACTGGATTTTCCAGACCCCAAAGAAAGGACTTTGGGTAAATAGACTGAGTTTGAACTCAGGGCTCTTCTTCCTGATCCAGCAGACAAACAGGACATTCTGTCCAGGAGGGGCCCCAACCCTTGCATTAGGGTGTCACAGTTCTCTGGCTGCTGGCAGGCACCGCCTACTGTACAGATACTGAAAAATGCTTTGGGCACCCCATCTGCCTATATGTGAGTCTCTGTGATATAAATTGGGTCATACAGTCCACTTGTGTTTGAAGGGGATGAGGCTGTTGGCTCCCACTGCCCTAGTCCCTATAGTATGGTCTCAGATTCCCTAACCCCAAAAAGAGTAGGGGTTAGAGGTACCAACCTTGACCTTGGAGCTTGCCCAATCTATCCTACCTGATCAGTATACCAGGGCCATTGTCTCCTTATAGGCAGAGTGGTGGTGACGCTGGTGAATGGCCTGCCTTAGGGCAGTTCTCCTGAAGGCTTCCAGGAATCTCCCTTGGGAACTATAGAACCACTGTCTGCTCTCGCCCAGCTGCTGGGAACTTCCTGCTTTTAAGTCCTTATTCCACTCCAACATGATAAACAGGGTTGGAAGGGCAGGGGCCAGCCTTGCTCACAGCAGCTCTTTAATCCCTTTGTCACTAGTATGGGGTTTATAAAGGTTTGGAAAGACTTTAACTTACTAGGGCCCCATAAGGCTGAGGGATGACCTCTGATGAACTTTTAGCATGCATATGGGAATGTTTCTTGTTTTTCATATGTTTTCTCTGTAATGTGTCTACCTTATGAATAAATGAACTTGCTTAGAAAGAGATGTGTGGTAACTTTTAACTGCTGGCAACACAGTGTTAGTAGCCCTCAGAGAGAGAGAAAGTCACGGGTACTGGCTTTTGGGAAGACTGGCTTGCTGGGGATTTCTCAGTATGGGACATGAAGAGGTCTGGAGCACATGTGCGCGTTGAACAAGTAGTCCTACCAAAAGTCTCCAATCCAAGGCTCTTGGGATACATGTGCTCCTGAAGTGGAGCACCCATAAAGACACTCATTTCAAAGAACTCCAGTTTCTGAACAAGTTTCTGCAAATAACCTCTACAACTGACATTGCTCTAGTCAGATAGCATTTTAAGACTATTAATAAATGTATTTAGTGAATTCAGAATATTATTTGTTTTCTGGTTATAGTATTATGATTATGAGGAAATGGATTACTAATTTTTATTCTTTGAATTTTTGATAGTTTCACTTCAGTGCATGTTAGGTGTGTTAATAGATAAGGACGTGTAATATATAACATTTTTTTTCGTTTTTCTTTCTCTGATATATTTTGGTAACATTGGAAATTGTCCTGATTAAATGGAATACATTTTTGGAGCTTTTATTTTGTTAATGGTGTACAGGTTCTATGCTGATTGGCACCTTTAAAATGTTCACATTATTTGATGATTATTTGATTAATTTTTCTCTTTGCAAGTAATAGTTTTATGTGAATCAGTGTATTATAGAATTTAACTGAGTGGGGGCCTGAGGATTTTGGAGTATCAGATAATTCTGCTGCAGTATAAACAGGAAAAATATTCATAAGGTATCTACATATGTAATTAAACAAAAGCTGGCTTTCAATTGTTTTATTGCTCTTTGTGGTTTGCTACTTCAGATGTATTTCTGTCAGTTAATTATAGCCAAAAAAATTTGCTTGTTTATATTCCCTCTCTTCTGTTGTCTCCCCAAGTCAGCTGTATCTGTTGCAGCTTTCATATGACTATACTTAAAGGTGTGGACTATTAGCGTTTTTTCAACAGTAACCTAAACCTGATTTTACTGTACTTATAAAATTGATTTATGGTAGCTTCTTTGACAAGAATTTATGGGAAACTAAAAGGACAAAATTATTATGTCTCCTCCAAGTTATATTCTGCCAACGTACTAAACATAAATAAAAATGCAAGTTCACATCTTTAGGTTCTCGGCCATTAATGATTTTAGGGAATTCTGATGTCAGTTTTCTTTTAAAATCAATTAAAATTGTGAAGCTGCATGGTTCTGCTTATTGAATATCCAAGCAGATATTCTGCAATATTTCATTATAACAGTAATGTAACATTTATACACACAATGTCTCCACTGACAGATTTAGGAGTTGTCACTCATTCTTTATTTCAGTAAAGCAATTTCTTGCATGATTTGCTTTTTGTTCTCATTGAGCAATAATGTATAGGTAAAAGGAACTTCATCTGATTATTCTTAGTAATCCATGATGAAATTTCTGTAGAAGCTAGCAATGTATATATTAAAGTGCCATCCCACAGAGCTTAAATATCAAGCATTTTATTGAAACAGATCCTTCTCATAGTTGTTTTTAAAGTTTTACCAGACATAGACTCAGAGTATATTCTCAGGCTAGGTCTATACTACCCGCCTTAATCGGCGGGTAGAAATCGACCTCTCGGGGATCGATTTATCGCGTCCCGTTGGGACGCGACAATCGATCCCCGAATCGGCGCTCTAACTCCACCAGCGGAGGTGGTAGTAAGCGCCGCCAACAAAGCCCCAGAAGTCGATTTTGCCGCCGTCCTCACAGCGGGGTAAGTCGGCTGCAATACGTCGAATTCAGCTACGCTATTCACGTAGCTGAATTTGCATATCTTAAATCGACTCCCCCCGGTAGTGTAGATGTACCCTCAGTGATTAAGGTGTAAGTGTATGTTTGTACCCTTCTTAATTCTACTTTTACATATCACCAGTATTAAAATAAATGGTTCCTTAGAAACCATTTTCTGGTGGAGATGGATTTTACCAGAAGTGTTAAAATATTTAAGCCACATTGCCACCATTTTTCTTTTCTTTCTATACTTGAGAATTTGGGAAAGCAGTTAAAATAGCTCACTGTTGTCAACCTGCTAAAATGTATGATAAATGAAGCTTTGTAAATAGTGAAAATATGCTAAAGGTGATTAACTCCGACAATTTTCCTGTAAGAAGTTTGAGATGATAAATCTCTCCTGTGGTTAGTTATTAATTTAGTGCAAGGGATTTAGCATCAGCCTAAACTATTTTATGAATTGTGGCATAAAAAAATATTTTAGAAGTTAGATACACGCATGTTAAACCAAAGGAGAAATTGCTTGGACTAGATTGGTAGTAATTAAAAATGGCAGATTTGACGCAAGTGTGACTTAGCTATTTTCTATATGACAGTCCTTACAGAAATTAACAGAGTGCAATGGACCCTGAAGGTATGAAAAATGACAGAATATTATAAATGAGTCCTTAGACCTACCTGAAAACTGAAAGGTTTTATAGATATCATTCCTCTGCAGATAAAATATTTGCAGTGGTATAATTTAAAGTACAAAACAATAAAAAAAATCTGTTACTGAAGCATAGAAAACAAGATACAATCTTTATTGCAATTATAATTTCATTTTGAGGCTACCAACTATAATTTACCATGCAACTAGCATGGACACTTTATTTAAAAAAGAAAGAGAAAAAAGTGATGGCTGTCTTCATGATTTACGGCACTGACTATAATGTTTAGAGTCTGTCAGTATTTCTGTTATAAACACCATTTTTGAAGGGTGCATAACTCATCTTTTAAATTGCCATGGGCTCTGTCTTGGTGCATGGGATATCAGCTCAAATGTAAATTATGTTCCTTTTTAAAATTTTTGTGGGTGAATTTGCTTTTCATAATAAATGAGTGATTAATATTACTGTGTGGAATCTGACATAATATGGGCAGGAGCTACGCAAGGTGCCACAGATAGCTCTGCTAAATCCCTTGAATCCACATTTATACTATCTCTGTGATCCCAGTTCTGGGAGCATTTTTAGTGAAAATATGCTAACAGTGATTAACTCTGATTAGCAGAGATTGCTAATTGTCCTGAATTTTTGTGGTGGTTTTGTATGGACAGTTATTCGCTGGGAATATAGGGAGAAATGTTTATATGGTCAGAATCCATGGCTGCCCAAGAAGAATAGAAACCTTTGCAGGAGAGATGTGAACTTCTGCTTCTACAGATGTAGTGATCCAAGGAAGGTTGTGGGGAGGAGAGGTGATCAGAAAATGATGAATCTCTTAGGGAGCTTAGTTTAGTAGCATTAGGATGGTGCAGTGAGGGCTGCATCACAACTGGTACAGATTAAGCAACGTTTAAGTGTTAGCAAAGTGCAGTGGGTTCTGAAGCTTGTGAGAGAGCAGACTTCTGGAGTGTGTGGAAAATTGTGGGAGAGGCTGGTGTTCTAACTGAGGATTTGGGAGCAGCGGTGAGCACTACTAGTAGTGGTGGAAAGTAGGAGAGGATTAATGGAAAGGAGCACAGTGGGAGAGTGAGGCAGAAGGAACCCCCGACTCCTCACCAAATGTTGTTTCTCAACTCTCACCTTTCACTGGCAAGCTTGTCTGTCCTTCTGTAGACCTCATTTGTGTCTTAAAGAAGGCCACTCGGTACCGGCTTGTCTCTCTCCTAATAAGATTTGAGTCTGTATAGATTGGTGAGCTGATTTGGAATACAGTCACCCTCTTAAAATGATGCTATATCAAGGGCACAGGTGCTTATAGTAATAATAAAAGAGGAAGAGATTTAGGCAGATAGCCATAAACAATCTTTGACCTTGAGTACCCTGAGGTGTACTACTTACATCCACACCCTTTATGGAGGTAAGGGGAGATATTTTCTGTTCAGAAACATAAGACCCGCCAATGTTAATACTTACATTTCTATTGTGGACAGAAATCAGTCTTTCTCCTGTGGCATCACTGCAATTAGTGGGGAGGTCTGGCCAGGACCTACCTGTTCTTTGCTAGCTCTGCCACATAGTGAGGCATATAGGCTTCTAATAGAGGGAAAGTTCTACTGCTTAGGAAAGAAGTTGTAGCGGCATCCCAACAGAGAGTCAGATACTGCATAGTATTTTCATGCTGGCCTTATTTTCAGCTCTATGGAAGTTTCCTGCAACTTCTGTCCATTAGAGAGGAAAAAAGGCTGGAATGAGCCATTAACCACCTGGGCAACCTATCTTCCAAAATATTATATTGGAATAGGTATGGTCAGTTCACAATTAGATATGCACCAAAAAATAAAATTACTAGTTTTCTTTTCTGCTCGCCTCTGAGACAAAAATGTTCACAAACAGAAATGTCAAGCCATTAAACTATGACTGCTTTACTTCTGGCCCATAAAAGGTTCTACTACTACTTTTAAATAGACTTTCTTTAAAAAGTTAGTAAAAACAGCAAGCCATTCCAGATATATCTGAGAACACAAAAAGGAGGTTCGTGTCTGCCAGACATACCTGGTGCATTTGACATTTAAATACAGTGAACTGGCAATTGATGTTTCCATTGATTTACTGTGGTATTTTGGTGTATTTTCTATTGTGCTTAGTTGTAATTATTTTCTTTCACTGTATATTTTAAAATTGTTATGCTTTTGTGTATCCTTCCCCCACCCCTCCTCCATTGTGGGTATGTGCATGTGTGAGATCATTGTCGAGTGACATTACTTATGCCATATTTGGGGGACAGGAGAAATATTCTATATGTGAATAACTATGCTAAAGATATTAATTCTAGTAATGTTTTCCTGCTAGCTTGACAGTTTAAAATTACTGTTAAATCTTTACTGTGAAGTGGGGGAGAAGATTTTATTTGAGATGAGCCCACACTGCAAAATTCAGATGCAGATTTAACTCCATATTTTAAACCAAAGTTTAGGATGCTATGGCATGTTGCAGATTGAAACTCTAATTATGACATTGAAACCGGGTTCAGGTCTGGGTTTCAAGCTCTTCATCGCTTTGAGGTGTTCAGATTCTTGTTCCTGGATCATTTCTTATTCCTCGCTAAACAAATTATTAACAACTATATTTTTAGATTTTAAGAGTTGTTGCTCTGTTACAGATGACACTATCCTTGGAGCTCTGTTGCCAGTGTTATTGAAGTTGCATGGCTTACCACAACTAAGAAACATCAAACATATGAACAAGTATAAAAACGGAAGTGGGCTGGGGATATATTGGAATAAATTTTATATTTGACAAAATGCCAACATGAGACAAAAGCTCTCTTATAAGTCTCCATTAACTAGGGCTGAAGGAAGAGAAGGCTGTTTTCTTTAATTCTTTCCATGTAAGTATAAATTGATACATTAGCTGTCTGTACAGGCTTACAGCTTTTGAGAATCTAATATTTATATTTTCAATTTGCCTAATGTTTTGGATCAGAGGTGGCTTGCTTACTATAACTGAGACTTTAGAAATTTTTAGACTTCAAAGCAAACTGTACCCTTGAAATGTATTTATTTACTTGCCATAATCTCTTCAAGTGGAATTTATTCCCAAAGACTAAACATCATTATATGGAGAGAACTCCTTTTCTGTGGTGAATCGTGGCAGCCATCCATCAATAGGACATAACAGTGAACTTGTTAGACTGAGGACGGAATGAAGTATTACCAAGCAGGTCTTGTCAGATGACATTCAAATATTCATGCAGTCATTGCAGGATCTTGATAGTGGTTTCCCACTGTGAATAAAGCAACTGCTTTAACTGGAAGGTCGTAACTTTGGAATGTTATAGACCTATTGTTTACTCTGTGCATACCCATGTTCCTTTCAGTTGTGGGCTTACAGCAGTTTCTTTACTGTTCTGTTTCAAATTTATAATACTGTATCTCTGATTTTAAAAACCATCACTTTTTGGGCACATTTACACACATGAAGAAGTCTGAGACAGTGGATTCTACTTCTGGAATTTTTATTTTATGTGAATGTTGTCTCATACTTCAAGACATACAATGTAATATAAAGGCATGAAATGGGAGATCTATCTTTGTTTAATTTACATTTAAAGAACCTGATACAGTTGCAGAATTTTTTTGTGGTATGTAGTTTTGTGGATCTGAAATTGTTTACAGAGTGTTTTATCACTCTGTCTGTAGATATATCCACACTATGAGCTAGGGGTGTAATTCCGAGCTCACGTACATGTACTCATGCTAGCTTGATGAGTGCTGCACATTCAGAATGGAGTTTGCAGCTTGGTAAAGATACATATAGAGTTCAAATCTCACAGAGAATTCATAAACTGTACAGAGTCCCCAAAATCATCACAGTGCTTAATACCCTGATTTATCCGGTCAAAGAACTTCTTGGGAATTTCTTTACCTTCTTCTGACCCACATAATCCAAAATATACTTTTAGTGATGATTGAATCTTGATTCTCAGATAGCAAAGTCATGATTTGAGGATTCTCTTCTCATTTAAAACAGTTTTGATCACTTTGATAGAGAGCCAGGAATAATTTGCATTCTGGAAGAAAATTAAGGATCATTTAAATACCTACACAAAGTTACTGCATGGTGTATGATACCCTGTTTGGACTTCAGGCATTATTTCTCCACAATTTTAATTAGCTTTCCCAAATTCATTCCTACAGGAGCAGATATAGATATGTGACAGACCCACCACTATTTTTTACTATATAGGGTTACCAGATAGCAAGTGAGAAAAATCGGGACACTTTTTTTGGAGTGTGAGTGTGAGGGTTCCAGATATAAGACAAAGCACCTAATATATGTATGGTCCTGATAATGTTGGGATATCAGGTCACCCTATTACTATAATAAATGTGCATACTTTGAAGTTTTTTTGCTTACTTGTCATTATATACACCCAAATTATATGTACTGAAACATTTTTAACTTGGTCTCATCCATAACCAAAACATGATCCCCATCTTCCTTTTACTGTTTTCTGTTCCCACAAGTACTTAAAAAGTAATTATTTTTGGAAGCAACAGTTTTGGTAAATATTCTCCTTTTCATACAATTTTTAGGTAATTAAGAGGACATATGCAACCACTTTCCTAGAATTCAGTTGTTAGTTGGCTTCATGAAATGAGAAGTTACTTTACATAAAATCATGAATGCTTTTCCTCTCTCTTATTTTACATATAAGCAAAATGAAGGAGCAAACACAATAGTGGACTAGGAATGGGGAGGAAAGACAAAGATTATTGTAATAAGATTATAAGGTTCCTCAAGAAAGGCTGATATGCAAGAAGGATATTTTTTCATAACATTACTTTCTAAATATAAATATTTGTCATGATTTTTTTGTAGGTGTCACAGTTAGAAATGGGTCTTAAGGAAGGATTTGAAGGAGAGTAGGTTATTGGCCTTGATCACACATAGACACATCCCACCCTTTGACAAACTCCTGAACCAGCAATGCCCACACTTCTCTTTAGAATGCTTCAACTAACAAACCTACTTCTCCCTCTACCCCCAAGGGAAGCTGCTATGCTGGAGGCCTCTCCCGCCCTTCTACTTCAATTAACTTTTTCTTTCAGTACTGCATGTGGAGTCCAGGGTGAGGGGGCTGAGGCTGTGCTGCCAAACTTGAGATCTCTGCTGTACTACGCTTCAGGCTCTGTCCTGCTCAGAGCACATGGGTATGTACTGCAGGCAGCAACTGTCTGATACAAAGTGGCACAGCAGCTTCTGTTGGCCAAAGGGGGAACTGCTAGTAGCTCAGGTGAAATGTCTGAGCTACTAGCAGTTAATGTACAGGATTGAGAGTCCCCTCAAAATCTGACCTAAATTGTGACAAGTTTTGGCAACGCTGCTGCTTCTGAAGATGCCCAGCAAGCAAGCTGGAGGACACCCAGTATGGCAGAGGAATGAGCCCAATTATGTTACGTGAAATTTGTTTCAGTTCTTCTTTCTCTGCCGAAAGGAAATGTGATCTTAAGTCATGTTACTCCCTCTCAGCACAAAGAGGCAACAGGGGACAGCTAGGGAGTAGAAAATGTGTGCATGCTCCTTTATAATGTTGGAAGGGTAAAGAAGGACATATACTTTCTATGTCAAATAAAATTGGCCAGTATTTCATTAAATGGTTCTGAATTTAGAAATATTGAAACCCTTTGCAGTACAGATGATGTAATCATCTCCTTGAAGGTCTACATTCATGATGTATCTGGAATATTACATTATCACTAGTAGATGAAAACCCATTTTGTAATGCACATGTGGCAGTTGGGCCAAGTAATATAGGATATGTGCAGTTTCCCTCAGATAGCCAATGAAATTGTTACATGCAAAATAGCTGTAGAATAAGGTTGATGATTGGTTAACTAATCTCTGATGATATGATGGTCTAGAACTCTTGGCATGGCACGGATACATGGCCTAGTGTAGCTATACACTGCATGGGTGTAATTCGTAAAGTCAGAGTGACTGAGAACTTAAAAACTGGACAATTAACAGACCACAAATCCCAGTTATGATTGAACATGGTCGTATTCTAAACAAAGAGTTCTCAGACATACTTGTAGCTGTTTCCATCTCTCCATACTGTCTCAATGGACATTCTAGGCTTCAGAGTGACACACAGGATGCATCTCCACCACAAGTTAGGAAGTGATTCCCTGCTCCTGTATGAAAGCTAGTACGAGTATAAGTAGTAGTGTAGCTTGGTTGCATGGACAGTGATATGCTGCCCTCAGTATATACACATTGTGTTCTGGTTGGTTTTACTTGGCACAGCTAATCTAATTTTTTTTTGCTTTTTGAAATATTTGATAAGAGAGTTTGCCCTTTCCATCGTTTTTCATACTAATGAAGACGCTTCAGAAATAAGTGTGGAATGATGCACTAAACCTCTTGCAAAAATTCTGTAACATTGAAACTTCTTGGGAATTTCTTCACCTTCTCATAGTTTGTATAATAATAAAAAAAAACTCAGTGATGATCTTATGAGGGTTCGCAGTGATTTGGAGAATCTTTTTTCTTTCTTATTCAGATAAGTTTTTATCACTTTGTTGGTGTGCATGGAATAATTAGCATGCTGAAATCAAAGTAAGGTCTAGTTAAATATCCACTTGAAATAACTTCGTGGTAGATTTTAAGCATGTCCCCTACAATTTTAGTTTTCTAAATCTATTTGCTGAGAGGTAGACCCAAACACTGATAGATCCACTATTGTAATTAACCTCAGTATATGCCCACACAAAATTGTATTGTTGAGCAACCTATGTGAGCAGTAATAACTGAGTCTCAGATCTTTAACAACTATTCAATAACTGGTCCAATATTTCATGTCTATCTTTATATGGGTTAACTATACTTAGACTTGCTGCTACTCATTAGAACAAAAAGGTTTGAGTGGCAGTGATCTAGTGGTTAAAGAAAACTGTCTTTTGTTGTATTTGCTTAACTTAAGCTACAATTTTTCTTGGTTGAAATTGTTGCTTAATATATGCTTACCAGGTTCAATGATGTGTTCCAAAATGGTGTTCCCTTTGCCTTTGAGTCAGGAATCCTAGTTTTGGAAAATTCTTTTAAGATTTTTTCCTTTGGTTTACCCGCCATTCTTTTGTGCTTGGTTGTTCCCTGGCAGCTTAATCTTGCAAATCTTGAATAGCTTTTTCAAACTCAAGGTTCAGTGTGTTCTTGGCGCTTTCCCTCACCTAATTACTTCATAGTAATAATTTCTTCTCTCTATGACTTACGTTTGTGAGAATGTACAAAAGCAGTAAATGAACTCTTGAAAAGAGGAGGAAAGAAAATTTCAATTATAATCTATCACAGTATCCTTTGCCAAAATGTACTCAAGTCAAGCAGAGCAATCAGTTACTGAATTAGACAAGGCTTTATGCAGTGTATTTCTCTTAATGCTGCTTCTGATCATAATGCCAGTAAACCTCTTATAGGTTTGGCCAAGACAAAACTGATGTATTTTTTGAGACATGTATAAGTAGGCTTTCTTCTAATGAATAGGTTCAGTTCATCAATTTGAGCCAAGAAAACATGTTTTCATTGTAATACCTTTGCATATTTATAAGGCTGAGGATAAGGTCCTTCAGAAATTTAATAATTGGATTTCAAAAGAGGGATCTCCACATATGTGAAAGCTAGTTTTTGATTAATGACTTGGCCTTCCATGCATTTCTCTGAAATTTAGGTTTTGTTTTTCCAACGTATAGTGCTGGATGTACCTCTTCAACTTTAAGTACTTGTAGACGTCCGGACTCACCCCTGCGGCGCCTCCTACTGGTTGTCCAGGGAATTAGCTCACCAGCTTCTGGAGCGCCCTCTGCAGGCCGGTGATCCGCCTTGTCCTCTGCACTGGTCCCTCCCTGGGGAACCCCCACCCACTAACCCCACCTCACCTCAGGATAAGGCCACTGCCAGTCCCCATCTAGCCCCCACTCTCTGGGGCAGACTGCAGTATAGGCCACTCATCATCGGCAAAGTTGGGTTTGGTCCTGCTGCCTTGGCCTAGCCCTGGGCTGCCCTCTGCAACCCCCAGTACCCTTTAGCCTATTACCAGGCCGCAGCCTGGGGCTATCCAGGCTGGAGCCCCCCAGCCTTTCCCCAGCCCTGCTCCACTCAGGTACTCTGTCTAGCTTCCTGCAGCCAGGCCCTTCTCTCTCTGAAGGCAGAGAGAGACTCTTGGGTTCCTGGCTCCCAGCCATCTGGGCTCTGATTAGGGTGTGGCCCAGCTGCAGCAACTTCCCCCAATCAGCCAGGGTTTTACCTTGCCCAGCCCCAGCCGTCTGGAGGGCTTTTCCATCCCCTCAGGGCAGGAGCGGGTGTCCACCGCGCTAAAGTACTCAATTACATTGGTCCTTGTAACATCAAGATTTTAATCACTATCAATTGGCATGATCAAAATAAAAATATATGGAGATATATGTATCTCATAGAACAGGAAGGGACCCTGAAAGGTCATCAAGTCCAGCGCCCTGCCTTCACTAGCAGGACCAAGTACTGATTTTGCTCTAGATCCCTAAATGGCCCCCTCAAGGACTGAGCTCACAACCCTGGGTTTAGCAGGCCAATGCTCAAACCATTGAGCTATCCTTCCCCCCAATAAAACATTTGGCACAGATCTCCTGTACACATATTTCTCCTGTACTGCACAAATTGTGGGAACAGTTGAAGATTAAGCAGATTATAGAAGGACATCCTGCACATTTCATCACCATATCTTTACAAAAAATAATGGGTTTTCTGGGTTGTGGAGGCCATGCCCCCTGCCCTTCCGTTTGGCCACAAACTCTTTGCCCCACAGGGCTGGCCATTTAAATTCATCGAGTTTTCCATACATTTCATTCCTCCTCTTTCATATTTTGTCATGGGATGCGATGGCCCAAATTGGAGCTAATGATTTCACTAGTATTCTGATTAAAAATATTCTGCATGAGATTCACTAAAATACAAAATTGGGTGGAAAGAGATATTATTCTGCTCTCTTTTTCCCTTAGCCAAATATAGCTAATAAATAAATAGATGTGCTAACATGGTAAAAAATGTCATTAACTTGTTTTCAGGGGTTTTATTACTATGAATTTGCAGTAAACATATTCAGGATTGTTAGTTTAAATACGAGATTATAATCTGGGTACAGTAGTTTTGGTCTTGGTTAAAGAATTGTGTTGGAAGACTTGTACAAATCTCAAAAGCAAAGATGTTTTGTGGCATACTTGAAATTTTCACTTTTGTAAATAAAAAGTTGTCTTTGATTTAAAAAAATGAACACAATTGTAAAGCTAAAAATTATGTATAATGTGTACTTATTTAGTTATTTATAATTTATGAGATTAAAATTTTTAAAAATGGTTTCCTCATAAGGATGGTCAGTAGCAAAAACAGTTGCTAGGTGTATTGTGTATAACAAATTATTTGGCTAGTGCAGTGTATTGCTTTTAAATACAGTATGCAAATACTTCTGAGTCATTACAGTGAATACTGTCAGTTATATCTGTATTAATAATTATGAAAATATGCACTGACAGAAATGTCCCAATTGATGCTGTAGAAGTTTTAATAGTCTGTTTTATCAATTATTTTTGGATTATGCTAGTGAGTCGTTCTCTGAGACTTTTTAAAAATGACCATTGATTATACTTACCTTATTAATATTTCTATGGGACCTTAAAAGTGTAATGCATAATATTAGTGCTAAGTATTATCATCATCATCATTGTCATCACTGTGTTCATATCTGTGCAATTCTGTACTTCAATGTCACGGGGCAAACTAAGAATGGTGTGAACGTCTTAATTCAGATCTTTCATGGTACTTGTTCTTGATCTTACATGTTGCTTTTGTGTCTTAGATATTCATGTGCTGCTGAAGCATGGCTCTTTTTAAGGCCTGTTTTCTCATTTGTGTACCACAGTTCTCCATTTGTATCAACTAAATGTTAGGCTAATAGTGCTGAGTAGCCTAAAATAGAGTTTATGTAAACAATTGCTTCTGTTTTATATTTCCTATACTCTCGAGTTCTATAACACTTAGTCTTTATAAAACATTTTGTGATAATAGTTCATCTTCAGCTTGTGTGTCCTGAACTTTTTTCAAAATATCTAAACTTGCAGACAAAGACATAATAAAATCCACCACCAGGAAACTGAAGCTAGACAAATTCAGACTGAAATTAAGGTGCAGACTTTTCACAGTGATAGTAACTAACTATTTTGGAACAATTTAGTGAAGGTTGTGGTGGGTTCTCAATCACTTGGCGTTTTAAATTAAGATTGGATATCTTCCTAAAAGCCATGTTCTAGTTCAACAAGAAGTTAGGGGCTTCATCCATATTACTGGGTGAAATACTCTGGCCCATGTTATATAGAAGGTCAGTCTAGATGATTATAATGGTCTCTTCTGTTTTTAAGTTCTATAAACCTATATTCTTTAATGTAATATGAATTAAGATGAAGTGAAGACAAAACTTGTAGGTATTTTAGAAAAAGAAAACTGAAGCAGGATTTGTAATTTTCACTATTTACATTCTTTTGTTTAAATCAGGGGTGGGGAACCTTTTTCCTATCAAGGGCCATTGACCCACAGAAAAAATCAGTTGAGGGCCACACACAACCCTGTTTGGTGTGTGTGTGTGTGTGTAAGCTCGGGGCTTCCCCTAGGCTCTAGGGTGGGGCCAGAAATGAGGGGTTCAGAGTGTGGGAGGGGACTCTGGGCTGGGGCAGGGGATTGGGATGCAGGAAGGGGTAAGGGCTCTGGCTAGGTATATGGGCTCTGGCTAGGTATACGGGCTGGGATGAGGGGTTTGGGGTGCAGAAGGGGGCTCTGGGCTGGGGCCAAGGGGTTTGGAGTGTAGTAGTGGGTTCAGGGCTGGGGCAGGGGATTGGGCTGTGGGAGGAGGTTCGGGGTGTGGGCTTCGGGAGGGAATTTGAGTGCGGGAGGGGGCTCAGGCTGAGGGTTGGGGTGTGGGTGGGGGTGCGGGATCTGTGAGGGAGTTAAGGTTCAGGAGGGGGTTCTGACCTAGGGCAGGAGGTTAGGGGTATGGGCCCCGGCCGGGCAGCGATTACCTCAGGCAGCTCCCGGTTGGCGGCTCAGCGGGGCTAAGGCAGGCTCCCTGCCTGCCCTGGCTCCACATTGCTCCCAGAAGTGGCCGGCATGTCTGGGTCCTAGGGAGAGGGGCCAGGGAGCTCTGGGTGGTGCGTGCTGCCCGCTCCTGTAGGTGCTGCTCCTGCAGCTCCCATTGGCCATGGTTCCCGGCCAATGGGAGCTGCAGAGACAGTGTTGGTGGCAGGGGCAGCACATGGAGCTTCCCTGATTGCCCCTGCTCCTAGGGACCACTGGGACCTGCTGGTTGCTTCTGGGCGCTGTGCGGCACCGACCGGACTTTTAATGACCTGGCAACCCTAACTTCCCACTACAGTGGGGCAAGCCGGCGCTCTCAGCTCAGCGCGTAGGCTCGAGGCTTCCAGCCAGCGGTGGAGAGACTTGCCACGAGTCAGATGAAATGAAGCAGCGGGCCGGATCTGGCCCTCGGGCCATTGGTTCCCCAGCCCTGGTTTAAATAATGATTTAATAACACACAAATTAGAGATATAAAACATTTATTTCAGAATCAATTTTTATGGACAATTCTGTGCTCCAAGTACCACTTCTTAGTAACAGACATCATCTAGTACTCCTGGGGGAATTCTGCGCCACTGTGTAAGTGCAGAATTAATGTCCCTACAGATATTTTTTCTCCTCCAGAATAATTTATTCTGAAGGGGAGGCAAAGGGATGCAGCAGTTACATATTTCACCCACCGCAGTCTGATGTGGCTCCAGAAGAGAGGGCAGCTGACTCATGGGCTGGAGCAGCCAGCCGTGGAGAAGGAGGGGGCAGAGGCTGCCTTCCTCACAGTGCCCTCCCCATGGGGCCAGGTGTGGAGGCATGGGATATGGGGGGGAGGGGATGGCCAGAGCAGGGCCCATGGGATTGCTGGGTGTGTGTGTCACAGACCCAGGTCCAGAAGGGACAGTGGGGGAAACAGACGTGTGTGTGTGTGTGTGTGTGTGTGTGTGTGTGTGGAGGGGGGCGCGCACAGGGACTAGTTTGGTGACATTGAGCCATGGGCTGAATGGTAGTGGGGGTTCAGGGCCGGATGGGGCAGGGGAGGTGCGGGGACCGGGGGATTGGGGGTGGCTGAGTGGGGGTGCAGGGACACTTGGGGACAGTGGCAGCTATGCCTGGCTGAATGGGGAGTGGGGGTGCAGGGTCAAATGGGGACAAGGGCAGATGGGCCTGACAGAATGGGAGAGGCTAGGGGTCAGACAGGGTCTATATGGGGGAGGCTCCTCAATTCCTTAACAATCCTTCCCCCACCCCCAAAAAAGCAACAACTGTTCTATACTTCTGTCACCCACACCCAACAAGCCTCCATGTTCACTCCCAGGCTCCTTCACCGCAATTATTCCCTCTCCCTCAACTTCTCCGTTATCCCTGACTTCCCCAAGCCTTTGACCTCCTTCTGAGGGCTGCGGGAAATAACATTCTGTATTGTAGTTTAAATTAATTATTACTCAAAGTTCTGTATTAATATGCCTAGTAAGGAATCTATTTGTCAAAAAACATTTCCTGACTCTTTTTTGTTGTTTGTATTGTTATAGACATACTTGCTGACAGGTATTTTGAAATAAATTTCCAAAATAATTTAAACTGGTGTGATTATATTGTGTTATTTTGACAAATAAAATATGCAGCATCTTGAAGAATTTTAAAATACACCTCTACCCCGGTATAACGCTGTCCTCGGGAGCCAAAAAATCTTACTGTGTTATAGGTGAAACTACGTTATATCGAACTTGTTTTGATCCGCCAAAGTGCGCAGCCCTGCCCCTCACTGCTTTGCCGTGTTATATTTGAATTCTTGTTATATCGGGTCACGTTATATCGGGGTAGAGGTGTATTGTGTACAGAATTTGGGGGGGGGGGGGAGGAAGGAGAGGGAGGGGTTCAGAATTCCGCCAGGAGTAATCTAGGTCCATTTAGTGAATGCATGAAATCACATTGTGGTGCATAGTAACTTAATGTGCTTACCTTTCAGAAATGAAAAGATAATCACTCTTTTAAAAATGCATTTTATCAGATTATTTTGTTTTTGCCATTTTTTTGTAATACAATATCTTCCCATAATCTCGCATTACAAATATCAAAAAGAAAAGAGAAGAATAAGCGTTGTCAAAAACTCCCCTGAGATTTTTTTATATTGACAGCCAAAAGTCAAACTGTCAGGGAAAAAACAATAGCAGGTGCTGATTTTACTTCACTAGATCTTGCCCTAGTTTTTGGCCCTGAGGCATACAGGTTTATTATAATCGTAATTGTTTATTCAGTTTTTACTGGCATCTTTCCAGATTTGGTTATTGACATGTCTAAAAGTAGAATGTAACCTCTAAGCCTGTCCTGAATTTTTGAAATAGGTTTTAGTCAGTAGAGATATAAAAATCATATTGTTAAAAAGATGTGTGCTAAGGGGACTGTCTTTTGAAGCAGAGATCTTAATATGGATATAAAGCAATGCTCAGACCAACAGAGTCTATTAATGAACATTGGATCATTTTGGTTTCTATGTAAGTTGTTACCATTTAAGCAATAGACATCCTGTAAATAAGAAAAATATTTAGGCCTGGAATGGAACAGTACTGTATTTGAGATAGTTGTATGTATTTTTATGCAGAAAGCATTTAGTGCCTTCTAGGGCACTGGGAAGCCATGGCCATTTGGGACAGAAAAAAAAGAAAAGTGCTTCTGCGTTTGGAAACCGTTCCAAAGAGTAGAAACCGACCATGATAGGAGCAGAGAGCAGTGGGGGAAGTATCAGGCCCCAGTTGGGGCCCTCAGGCTGCCCCCACCCACTCAACCTTGTGGAAAAAGTGATGGCATCAGATACTGCTTTCTTCAGTTTCAACTCTGGGCAGTTTTTACTCTCTGTTGATCAGATTTGGGCTAAAAAGCTTCAATGGCCTTTCCATTTTATTTTGGGAACTGATTTTTATCACTAACTTTCCTTCACCTTGTTTTTTCTTTTTAACTGGTGCATTGAGTACTGTACCTCTGGCCTGCAAGGTAGGGTAAACACCCTCTTTTGAGACTGCTGATAATGCCAGTCACTGTATCAGCCAGCAAAGAATGCTTTAACAGCTGGCACTCTTCTCTGCATGCTGCCTGTTGCTGGTCGTGATTAGTCTCTACCAGCAAAGGGCAGAAGAGTAACTGTGTTAAATAGGCTACTTCATCAAAATAACTTGTGCTATCCCAAGTCATGTGGTCATGAGTAACCTCATCAATATGTAAAACATATACTACTATATTACATAGTAAAAGGGATTGCAGGAAACATGAACTATTTTAAAAAAAAAAGTCAGATTACCATATTTTGAAATCCTTTTCTGAGATGGTTTAGGTAAGAGACCTCCTCACCTATGCCCCCCAATTCAAAACACCATTTGAATTTCAATATTCATATAAATTACATGTATAGAGTGAAAAGGGGCAAGCCAACATCATCTGTTGTTTATAGGAAAAAATAATTGTTTCATCAAATATAGAGGTGATATGATACATAGATACTTCCAGATGATGAAGCTTTGCTCACTTCAAGATTATATATATGAGTAGAGGTGGTATTTGCAAAATTGTTTCACATAATTTGGTATTCCAGATATTTCAGTATGTTGTGAAATTTCAGGATGCTGAACATTTTTTACATTGAGGCACATGATAAATTAAAAAGAATTATTACACAAAATTTTGTTCAGAAGGTTTATTGTGACTTTTTGAAGAGGAGATTCCATGGAGAATACATAGTGTAGAGAAAACATAGGACTGGGAGTCCTCGAGTTACATGCTGCCTATGCCACTGATAGGACTTTACATTTATACTTTACTTGCAAAGTGCTATGTAAAAGCATTGTTTGATTACAGCTCATAACATCATTATGAAAGAAGCTAATCTCATTACTTCTGTTTTCCAAATTGGGAAATTTATGTTCAGTGAAATTACGTGACTTTCCCAAGATCACATAGCAAGTCAGTTTATAAAGAGGACTAAAATCCAGGCTACCCTTAAACACAGCCTCACAGGAAAGTCACTTAACCTCTTTGTTTCCCACTCTGTAAACTGAGGGTAGCAATTCTAGTATATGTGTATATCTTTTAATGCTGCATATTTTTATTATTTTACAATATTATAATAGAGAATTCTATGATACAGTATTTAATAAGAAAGGAGAGCTTAATGGGCAGATACCCTCTCTCGTATGTGTTTAGTAATACTTGGTAATTGCTTTTCTAGCAGGAGAGGGAAACAATTTTTAATATAGAGGTATCATGTATGCAGTCTAATCCATGAGAAATCTGAGCTTTTTTGAGATGCTTTTTTGACACTTAATCCTTGTTCAATATTTACTCCTAATAATGGGGACATTTGATTTTATGTGGATTCTGCCTTTTTCCATCAGTGACAATGAGCCGAATGGTGTGTGAAAAATTTAAATGATAAAAAAAATCTCTTTAATATGGTAATAGTGACAGACAGTTCACCTTTACATGATCAAGGGATAAGTTGGGGGATAGATGATATAGAGTTTTCCTAACATATTTGTCACTTTTCATTATCGTATATGATGTAATAGAATTTTCTCATCCCAACTGCAATTATTTCTTGCTATAAATTAAACGTTGCCCACATGAGTGCAAATGCAAAATGCAGTTGTACTTCAACACCAGCATTAAACTGGTGACTGAGAACCACTTCCTTTGCTTTTTATTTAATATGTATGTGAAACGGTAGAGATGGCGATTTGTCTAATTGCTGTACTGTAGTTACAATTATAGAGAAAAGGTCAATCTAGTCATCACCAATTAAAGTAGGAAAAAGCTACATTTATAGCCCTGAAGAGCCATTATGTCTATTTTATGCTGTTCATCAGGGTATAACACGTTTTCTAGGATATATAAATCTAATCTTCCTTGGTAGTAGACTCACTTCATTATAGGCATTTGGTGCTGTAGAGGAGAGGTAACCCTGAGCAACGTCTGTTAATTGCACATCCTTTCATTGTGTCTCATGTTTTTCAGGATTCATGTACTGTTAAACCTGGCAATTGTAATGAGTAGAAATGGATGTTCCAGATTGCTCTTTGACCTCCTATTCTTATATATTTAACAATGTGAAGAATGAAATTATGGAGTCTTGTGTCTTCTAACCTTTTCTTAAAGGCTGTGAGGGATAGTACTAATTGATTTCAGTTCTAGTATTGGCTACATTTTTAAAGGGACTGTTTTCACAGTTCCTACCATGATAGCAGGTACTCCCTGGAACTTTAATATATAAAGTGTTACCAGAAGCTTATAGGGATATTCAGGAACTTACTTATTCATGTATATTTGTTGTGTGGTCAAAGGGCTTTCTCTCTGGTTCTTCATTTTAGCTGATCTGTTTCTACTCTCATGCTGGTTAAAATCATGAGTAACTACATTGATGTGGATAAGATTACATTACTATAAAACTGGTATGATTATAAAATTGGCCCACTGTATTTATCTTAAAAAGTTACTTAATATCTTGAAACAAATAAAAACCCATATTTTAATAGATTATATCTGGAACTCACAAATATTAGGTACTGTTAAAGAAATTATAGGACAGTACAGTTATCGTGGATGGCATATATTATATCATTTATACTTACATTTTTAGTCATTTGACTTACTGATTGCTGCAATAGATTAAATACGGGCTATAATATGAGTTTCTAAATGTTTCAGAATGTGTTTGAGTTAAAATATAATTGTCTTGTTTGCCCCGAATTCTAACAAATTGAAATCTGAGGCCATGTCTCCATGCTCTAAACTTATTACTGTATGTCTGTCATCATGAAACATGATTTTTTTCTAGCAACATAAGAATTTTGAGGCAAATATTTCCCTTTCAGTATAAGATTCAACAGCTAAAAATTTCTCTGAAAAATTACTACACTTTCACTACAAATTAAATTTAAATATGAAGGCATACTTCAGTACAGCTTTTCTTGCCAAAGCCATCTGGCATTTCAAGAGGAGTGTCTGAAAGTAAAAACTGGTGGAAAGCAAATTAGGAAAAAAATAATTTGACAGTGTACTACAGTTTTGATGCTTTTTTAACTAGATGGATGGGCATGAGTAAGGAAAATGAAAATTAATATAATTCCATTAATAACTTTATGTTAAGCTCATTGTTGATTTAAATGTTAAGAAAGGCAAAGTTTTGGTTACATGTGCATAATGAAAGTAGTATAAGTAATCAAGAATGCAAAAATAGTTATCGATCTTATAAGATATACTAGTTAGATATGTATATAAGATTTTTGTAGAAAAAAGTCTGGTATATATTGTTATTTGAGAAAATAATATGATACAATAACATGAGATCATAGAATTAAAGACTGTATTGTTATCTATAAATACAAGGTGGCAATGTTAAAGTTTCATGCACAACTTTTACATTGTTTTCTTAATTTGGAACACTTAATACTATATTATTAATGTTCTCTTAACATAGCTTTAAAATATAATTTCTTAGGGTTTTTTTAAACAGAAAAAACAATTTCCATAGTTTAGATCTGTTTGGTGCTATCTTACGAGAATACTCTATCGTGTATGCTATATGTAAGAATTTTGCAGATGAGAATCTTCACTGAATTCTATGAATGGGGCTGCTTTTATATTTCAAGAGGCACAGTGAATAAAGCAAGTGCTCCTGATGTCTGGATTCCTTTTCTAACCACTTACAATTAATTACAGTAGTTAAGGTGCACAGTGAATGAGGGCACGCTTAGAAAATATGTGGTGAATGAGGCTAAGGCTTCTTCTGGTTCCTGAAATGCAATGTTCAGAGGTTTATTATTTGGTCAAACCAAAACCATTCTTCACCAGAATACTTAAACACACTTCCCTTCTGAGAAAGCAGTTTTGAAATTTGTATCCTCAGCTATTTTGCCACTAGAGCTATTCATAAATATGGGTAGCATTTTAAAAAGTGCTTATGAGGTTTAGAAGCACAAGTCCCTTTGAAAATCTCTCCCAACATTTTGTGTGTGCTTATGTATATATATACACTCGCACATATTTTCAACTTGTCCTACAATTTGGCTTAAAGAATGGCTCAATCATTTTTAGAAAAACATCTCCTTAAGACAGAGGCCAGGCCTGGAAAGCTTCAGCTCAAAAATGATTTTATAAGGACATTACAAAGGAATAAAGCCAGCATTGTAGAAAGGAGATGCTTTTGCTCTCTGTATAATGCAGTAATCCTTGACTCCCAGAACCTTTCTTTTCAACAGCCAACCAAATGTTGTGAACAGTTAGAAGAAATATGTGGTATCGTATAATTATCATGTCCAATTTTCGGTAGATGTAGCAGTTTGCAGACAGAATGAAAATCTAACCTTTCTTAAAACTTGCATATGTTTAATATTTCTAATTTAAAAATCTATCATGATTCTGACTTTACAAGGGTTCTTCCTGCCCCTTCCTTCCTCTCTCCCCTCCCCTCTAACCCTTCCCCGCCTCGCTGGAAAAGGTTTGACACAGTGTCAGACCACAGTCAGAATATATTTCAGCCCTTTGTAGATAGAAAAAGAAAATAGTGAATTATACAGTAGTACTTTAAAGTTTTCAGCATTATTTGGGAGACTTACTGTTTTGTAAAGACTTAGTGCTCAGTAGCAGTTACAAGCCCCAGAGAGATTAATTTCTTTGTAAAATGGTTCTGGGACATTGTCAGTGAGGGTATTTATGTGATAGTTCACCTTCTTTTCCCATCTGCAAATCTGTACTAAATTCCTATGAAGTAAGGATTGGTTTTCTGTGAAAGAGGTGAACACTTTCAAAACACTGTAGAAAAGAACTAGTCTGAATGTAATGGTGTTATTGTAAACTGACATCTTATGTTCAGTTGTGCTGGGTTTTCAAGGTTTAGTTCCTCAGATTATACGATAGAGAGTGAATATCTCCTAATGCTCCATTTTTGAAAAAGGGTGAATGGATGACCCGGCTAATTATAGGCCTGTAAACCTGACATCGATCCTGGGTAAGGTAATGGAGCAGCTGATACAGGACTTGATTAATAAAGAATTAAAGGAGGGTAATGTAATTAGTGCAGATCAGTGTTGTTTCTGGTCAACAGATTCTGTCAAAATAACTGGATATCTTTCCTTTTATGAGATTACACAGTTGCTTGATTTAAGGTAATAGACTTCTATAAGGTATTTTACTTGTTACCACACAATATTTTGGTTAAAACACTTGAACAATATATAATTAACATGGCACACAGCCAGTTTTAAATCCATTTAATAATTGAGAGGTCTCAAAATGTAACTGTAAATGGAGAACCATCATAAAATGGGTCTGTTTCCAGTGGGGTTCTGCAGGGATCTGTTCTTGGCCCTATGGTATTTAATGTTTTTATCAATTATCTGAAAGAAAACATAAAATCATGACTGATAAAGGTTGGAGATAACACAAACATTGGGAGAGTGGTAAATAATGAAGAGGACAAGTCATGGATTCAGAACAATCGATCACTTGGTAAACCGCATGAAAGCAAACAATGTGTATTTTAATACAGTTAAATGAATATATCTAGGAACAAAGATTGAAGGCCATACTTACAGGATGGGGGATTGAGCCTGGGAAGCAATGACTCTGAAAAAAAAATTTGGAGGTGAGGGTGGATAATCAGATGATTGTGAGCCCCAGTGTGATGCTGTGTCCAAAAAAGCTAATGTGACCTTGGGATGTATAAATAGGGGAATCTCGAACAGCTGTAGAGAGGCTATTTTACCTTTGTATTTAGCACTGGTGTGGCTGTTGCTTGAATACTGTGCCCGATTTGGTGCCCACAATTCAAAAAGGATGTTGATAAATTAGAAGTTCAGAAAAGAGCCATGACATGATTAAAGGATTAGAAAACATGCCTTATACTGATAGACTCAGAGATCAATCTATTTAGTTTAACAAAGAGAAGGTTAAGGGGTGACTTGAATACAGTCTATAAGTATTTACTTGGGGTACAAATATTGGATAATCGGCTCTTCAGTCTAGCAGAGAAAGACATAACAATGTCCAATGGCTGGAAGTTAAAGCTACACAAATTCAGATTAGAAATAAAGCATACATTTTCCGTGGTGAGAGTAATCAATCGGAACAATTTACCAGGATTAGTGTGGATTCTCCATTGCTGACCATTTTTAAATCAAGATGGAATGTTTTTCTAAAAGATATGCTCTAAGAATTATTCTGGGGATATTCTGTGGCCTGTGGTATACAGAAGGTCAAACTGGTTGAACACAATGGTGCCTTTTGGCCTTGAAATCTATGATTACCTCCTGTCATTGGATTTAGCTCAGATACATTTTGTGTAGTAGAAAGAAAAGCTTCATACCATGTTATAAATTGTTCAGTATTGGCCAACATAGCAAGAGATGTTAAGAGTAACAAGAAGGGTTTCTTCAGGTATGTTAGCAACAAGAAGAAAATCAAGGAAAGTGTGGGCCCCTTACTGAATGAGGGAGGCAACCTAGTGACCGAGGATGTGGAAAAAGCTAATGTACTCAATGATTTTTTTGCCTCTGTCTTCACGCACAAGGTCAGCTCCCAGATTGCTGCACTGGGCAGTACAGCATGGGGAGAAGGTGGCCAACCCTCTGTGGAGAAAGAAGTGGTGCGGGACTATTTAGAAAAACTGGACGTGCACAAGTCCATGGGGCCGGATGCGCTGCATCCGAGGGTGCTAAAGGAGTTGGCGGGTGAGATTGCAGAGCCATTAGCCATTATTTTTGAAAACTCATGGCGATCGGGGGAGGTCCCAGATGACTGGAAAAAGGCTAATGTAGTGCCCATCTTTAAAAAAGGGAAGAAGGAGGATCCGGGGAACTACAGGCCAGTCAGCCTCACCTCAGTCCCTGGAAAAATCATGGAGCAGGTCCTCAAGGAATCAATTATGAAACATTTAGAGGAGAGGAAAGTGATCAGGAACAGTCAGCATGGATTCACGAAGGGGAAGTCGTGCCTGACTAACCTAATTGCCTTCTATGATGAGATAACTGGCTCTGTGGATGAGGGGAAAGCAGTGGATGTGTTATTTCTTGACTTTAGCAAAGCTTTTGATACTGTCTCCCACAGTATTCTTGCCACCAAGTTAAAGAAGTATGGGCTGGATGAATGGACTGTAAGGTGGATAGAAAGCTGGCTAGATCGTCGGGCTCAACGGGTAGTGATCAATGGCTCCATGTCTAGTTGGCAGCCGGTTTCAAGTGGAGTGCCCCAAGGGTCGGTCCTGGGGCCGGTTTTGTTTAATATCTTTATTAATGATCTGGAGGATGGTGTGGACTGCACTCTCAGCAAGTTTGCAGATGACACTAAACTAGGAGGCGTGGTAGATACACTAGAGGGTAGGGATCGGATACAGAGGGACCTAGACAAATTAGAGGATTGGGCAGAAAAAAACCTGATGAGGTTCAACAAGGACAAGTGCAGAGTCCTGCACTTAGGACGGAAGAATCCCATGCACTGCTACAGACTAGGGACCGAATGGCTAGGTAGCAGTTCTGCTGAAAAGGACCTAGGGGTCACAGTGGACGAGAAGCTGGATATGAGTCAACAGTGTGCTCTTGTTGCCAAGAAGGCTAACGGCATTTTGGGCTGTATAAGTAGGGGCATTGCCAGCAGATCGAGGAACGTGATCGTTCCCCTTTATTCGACATTGGTGAGGCCTCATCTGGAATACTGTGTCCAGTTTTGGTCCCCACACTACAAGAAGGATGTGGAAAAATTGGAAAGAGTCCAGCGGAGGGCAACAAAAATGATTAGGGGTCTGGAGCACATGACTTATGAGGAGAGGCTGAGAGAACTGGGATTGTTTAGTCTCCAGAAGAGAAGAATGAGGGGGGATTTGATAGCAGCCTTCAACTACCTGAAGGGGGGTTCCAAAGAGGATGGAGCTCGGCTGTTCTCAGTGGTGGCAGATGACAGAACAAGGAGCAATGGTCTCAAGTTGCAGTGGGGGAGGTCCAGGTTGGATATCAGGAAAAACTATTTCACTAGGAGGGTGGTGAAACACTGGAATGCGTTACCTAGGGAGGTGGTGGAGTCTCCTTCCTTGGAGGTTTTTAAGGCCCGGCTTGACAAAGCCCTGGCTGGGATGATTTAGCTGGGAATTGGTCCTGCTTTGAGCAGGGGGTTGGACTAGATGACCTCTTGAGGTCCCTTCCAACTCTGATATTCTATGATTCTATGATTCAACATAGGTTTCAAACAAACAGACTACAGTAATGACATTTCAGACTGTTAATGGAAATAAGTGGACAACATGGACAACATATTTTAATATTTGTGTGGAATTTTTAACTTTTTCCATAGTCTTATTTAAAATAAATAGATTTGATTATTCTAATCAGACCAGTTTGGCTCCTAGTGTATCAGGTGCCCCCCTGCTCCTAGTCTAGAATGTGATAGCTAAACTTCTTAGGATTACAGTTGTTGATTATGTATTTGTATAGACAGTCTTAAGAACCTGGATTGATCTGGGTAGCACTCGACCTGCAAGGAGACTACATCCCTTTGGGATTTGTCATGATGCTGATGATGATTGTAAATTGGTTCTTTCATTGCTGTTGTAATTGGGTTGATGTTAGCACTTTGACTCTAATATAAAATGCATCAAAAACTGGTACTAATTTGTGTGCTTAATCTTATTCTATCTTATATCTGGAGTAGACCCTTTGTCTCTGCTCATTTTTAATTAAAAACAAAACAAACAAAACAAGTCCAGTGTATTGGTAGCAGTCTTTCCACGTTTTATTATTTTTATTTGAAACTCGTTCTGAACAGTTTTCAGGACAGCTTCCTTCTTTAGTGTAATTAAGAACAAAATTAAAGAAAATTCTTTTCTACTTAGCGAATGGTAGTGAATGTGTTACACATTCTTTGTTTTCTAGTTGTCCGTGTTTTAAATCAAATGTTAACAAATTCCACCATTTAATTGGAAAAAAAGGATAATTTCTGTATAATAAGTATAATGATCAGGACTGCTTCACCTAATCATGGCAATATATGACCTTATTTCCAATTGCAATTCTTGGTGGCTTAGCACATATAGGTGATATCAGTACTTTAGAAACAAATTCTGATTTCTGGGACTTCTGATTAGGTCAAAAGTCCTAAGTATTTCCATTAGCTCATTTTAGTAGGACAGTAATGTACCAAGTTATAGGATTTGTTTGGGTTTTTTTCAGTTTCCCCCTCCCCCATGGAAAGAGAAAATCTTGAAGAAAAGTTTCTGAAACATTATTCAATAAGAGCACAAATTAATCTAGCATCAATTGATTTCCAGATGTGATGCATTCATGCAAAAAATTCTGTAGATTAGTTGAATGCATGGACCTACATAGGGTTTTTCAGGCTCTTTGCTAAAGGAACCATAAATTCCATAAACATTAATAAATATGACTGTAGTTCAGACATCATGCCTAGGAAATCTCAGTGAGATTTCTGGGGAAGAAAAACATAAAACACTTATTCTTCTGTCTATTGTTATGTACATTCCGTTAGTTTAAAATGCTGTAACTACAATGCATTTGCTGAGAAACAATCTCTATTGTACATGATTTCATGGCCTATAGACTTCTTTCTGAGTTTTTCCATAATCCCAGCATGAAGTTTATCATAACCTATAATCCCCACAGCCTCAAAGATGAGGGTTTTTTGTTTGGGACAAAACTTGCATTTGGCCTCTTTAAGGTTAGTAAACCCCACCCCCTTATTGCGAGCTTGAAGAGGAGAGAAAGGGGCCTCTGTGGTTGATTTGATTGGTTTGGCAGCCTATTGGCTCCTGTGCATCGACTTTGTAAACCCTTCCTCAGCCCTATTCTGCGCAGGGAAGAAAAACCCCCATCCTCTTTTGGGATTAGAGTTTGGGGGGCCTTTCTCTGGATATTATGCTCGTAGCCTTTTTTGGGCTGGGAAGGAATTTTTCCCTTACTGCCAGATTGGCCTGTGTAGTGTGGGTTTGGTTTTTGTTTCCCTTACTCTCAGTAGCCAAGGGACCTGGTAGGTAGGTTAGATTGTAAAATCCATTTTGTTGCAACTTGGCAGGTGCCCAGTGCAGGTACTTGTTCAAATTCTCTGATAAACCAGATTTGGAAGAGGATTAAAAGAAGGCATCTCCTAAAGAAGGTGCGGAATTGGGTTGGAGCTCCTAATGTTTGGTACAGTGAGACAAACACTCCTTCCCTGCCCTCTTTACCCTTGTTTAAAGGGCAGGGGATTGAGTTCAGTTGATAAAATGTGCTGTTCTGTTCATTCCTTCTGAAGCAGCTGGCACTGGTCACTGTCGGAAGACAGGGTTCTGGGCTAGATTGACAGTTGATCTGACCCAATATTGCCATTCTTATGTGCCCCAGAAATGGTGCTGGAACAGTTTGTATAGTGGGGGTGCTGCGAGTCATTTAACCAAACTGTAAATCCTGTATACGATGGAAACCACTTCAAGCCAAGGGGTGCTGCTGAAACCCCAGCACCCCTAGTTCCAGCAGCTATGATGCTGGGGTCCGTTAATGGAGTGGGGGGCTGAAGCCCTCCACCATATGGAATGGGTTATAAAGGAAGGCTGACTTTCATTGAACAAGTTATTCCAGATAATTCCCAGATATGTTAATGAAGTTGTGGCCGAGTTAAAACACATTTTTGCTGTCTTCCTGTGATGTCCAGGACAATCAACAAGAAGCATATTTGGTGCTTAGAATCCAGGTAAAGTTCATCTCTGGGAGGACAAGGGAACATGAAATGGAATCTAAATTATGTATTCTTATGGAATCATCACTAATTATAATACCCAGGGATTTAAAAAACTTTTTATGGATGACCTAGTACTGGTATGGTTGCTTCTATATAATCTAGGTAATGTTAGTAGGCAATGCAATTGATAACTTTCTTCATGAAAATGATTTATACTATTTTTATTATAAAATATGTTTTTAAAGAATATCTAGGATTGTCTCTCAAGAATACAGAAATATACAGTACGGTATGCTGGAAAGAATTTGTTTATTTTACAACGTATATTACATGACTGACTGTGACAACTATTGAATGTTATTTACAAAGTGTATGAATGTACATATTTGGAGCTAAATCCTTTGAGGCCAATGGGAGATAGATCCTCCCTTTTTCTATTATTATTGTTATTCATTTGGTTTACCATTGTGCCTAAGTGTCCATCTCTTGCTCTCTGATTTTCACGTAATAATTGGGTAAATCCAAACCTTACTAGGCATTGCTATACTTATTATTTACTCCAGGAGAGGAGCCTGGCACCAGATAGAATGGATTAAAAGATCAAGGCTGGTGGGAGAAGAAATTTACTTAGTCTGTGTATAAAGCAAGATATTATAATTAAAGCTAAGATATTGTCACAGGTATTTTTAGTAAAAGTCACAGAAGGATGCAAGCAATAAACCATAAATCATGGAAGCCCGAGCCCCGGTGCTGACACCTAGAGCCCCGCCACCCAGGGCTACAGTCATGGAGGTCACACAAAATCATGGAATCTGTAACCTCCATGACGAACTTGTAGCCTTAATTATAATTAAAACAATAAACTAAGTCACTGCTTTTTCACCTCTGTCTTCCTGTTATAACTACCAGCTTTACCCACACTCTCAAGGCTACTTGTAGAATTAACACAATTGCTTCTCAACAGGATGAAGGCTTGTCTGGAACAAAAATTGATGCACGTACAATGTGTTTATTCTGTAGACACCACTCTGCAGTGGTAAAGAAATCCTAACACTTGACAGTTGTGGGTAAAAGGATGTGCAACTTCATTAACCAAGGAACTAAATAAGGAAAAATAAACTCTTTAAATAATATATTTGGTTCAAAAAGAAACGTGAAAAGTTAATGTTCTTTGCCCTAAACTCATGTTCTTGAATCTAATTAATCTAATCCTTCTTTGTCACTGTGGTATTTGAGCATCTTACAAGAAAACAGAATTGGGTAGTTTATGCAGAATTAGTTACTTCTTCTCTGTTCCCATCTCTCCCGTTGAATGGGAGGGAAGGGTATTTGAATTTAAGTTTTTGTTTGTTTGGGGGGCCTTTGTCTTAACTTGGATCCAAAGTTGGTGAGAGTTGAGATTGCTTTGATTTCTTGAGAACAAGAATTCCACAGTTGAGGGCTACCTACTGAAAAATTCTGGCCCCAGCTCTATCATGTCTTACCTTTATTGTGTACAACACTGTTCTCAAGGAGTGTAACTGATGTGAAGAATTGTAGACAAGACCAGCTCCAGGGTTTTGGCCGCCCCAAGCGGCGCAAAAAAAAAAAGTCATGATCGCGATCTGCAGCTGCAATTTGGTGGGAGGTCCTTCGCTCCGAGCAGGAATGGGGGACCGTCCGCCAAATAGCTGGACGTGCCGCCCCTCTCCGGAGTGGCCACCCCAAGCACCTGCTTGGCAAGCTGGTGCCTGGAGCCAGCCCTGATTGTAAACCTGGAGGGGAGGTAGATTTGATATTTAGTAGACCTTTAATCATTTTTGTTTCTCCCACCTACAAATTTTGCTGATAGGGTATCCTCAATTGTTCTCAGATGTAGGACATGTACAATAATAATCCAACCTTGAGATCCCAAAAACTTGGATCATTATTCCTAAATCAATAGTGGGAGCGGACTCATTTGAAGAAGGTTTTTATAGTGTTACTTATAAACTGGGTCTATACAGAGAGACTCCCTTAATAAAATGAGAAGAGACACTTCTAGTTCTAGTTCTTGAAAAACAGCTTCATCTTCCTACTAACATCAGTTTCCTGGGTTTAGATTCAGCCAGCTGCATTGGTATTACATAAGTATTGGGGGAGCAGGAAGATCATATTTCCTAAACTTGATGGGAAGAAGTACTGGAAATTGAGTTTCTCAGTCTCCCTTCATGATCATTTAAAAGAGTTCATGAAATCATGTACAGTACGCATTATAAAACCTAGGCAAAATGAGGTAATTTTCGGATTTAGGGGTGAGCATTTAAGAAGAAACGTGAGATTTTGTGGTAGTTTGTTACTCTACGAAATATAGGGAAAGCATGGGGCTAGGTTTACAGCTTTTTCAGACTTGATATATTCAGTGAAATTATTATTAAGATTTAACACACCTCATATAACCTTCATATTTAATACATTAATTTGAAATAATTAAAATGTGACTCCCCCACAAAATGGAGCTCTTCGAGTAGTTCAATATCCTGAAACAAATCTTTTTCAGAAAAACAATGAGTAGAGAATTTGACTAATCCATCAAATTATTTTATATGGTAAAATACTTTTTGTTTTATTTTTAGCCAGTTCGGAAGGAAAGTGTATGGGAAAACTGACAGCCATCTCTTAGCTGTGGTTCTAGAGATTCTTCCTGCTCCTTTCCTTCCACTAAGAAAGAGGTCAGCAGATGGGGGAAAAAAATATCAGTATGCACAGAAAGTATTAAATGTGTTCCTGGGAGCCATGTAAAAATGCAAAACTGAGTGTCTGTGTAATTGGTTACTTAATATGAGTACTGTTCCTTCAGGTTAAAAGGTAGTCCTGAAACAGACTTCTTTTGCTGTGAAATTGTGTTTCTTCCTCAGAGCAGTTCTGATCCGATAAAGGTCTTTTTGTTTCATTTACAGGAGCAGTATGTCAATCAAATAATTAGCCATAAAGAAGTGTGGTCTGGGCAAGGTATTCAGCAAATGGAAGGACAATGAATGATCTATAAAGTTAGAAATAATTGCAAAGTAGTTGCGCATTAAGGGATAGGCTGTTGAGATGCAAATTCATAGAAAAAAAAAGTTTGAGATCCCAATTTAATATGTGTGATAGTTCTAGTTATAGTCAAGATATTTTATTTAGACTGCTCAAACTAAACTAAGTTCCAAAAATGGTTTAACAATCTGTGGTTTTAAATTTCTATATTTTGAAACAAATACTGAGTCCTTATCCAGTTCTCCCTCACTGTCTTCAATGGGAATTAACCTGAGTACAAGAATTGAGACCTAATTTCTATAATTTTCAGTCATAATAAAAAAAGGAACAGACATTCCCACAAAATAAACTGAATCTCAACCCACCAACCACACACCAGGCCTGAGAGGAAAGATGAGCCTTGTACCATGCCATGAAGGTCAAAAGACTATATCAAACCCTGGGATGGTCTCTTTCCTAATCAGAACCAAGTAGAGAGGGCATTATTGATCAAAGTTTACACCCACTTGAATTGAACCCAGAAATTAATAGGAAGCCAGTACAGTCCCTGACACAGTGATAATCAGATAACCATATACAGGCAGAATCAAGAATAATCTAGGTAGAAACCTCACTTTGAGAGACTCCTCCATTGTAGAATCTTTAAAGTAAGGGGTCATTTTTATTAACATATTGTAATAAATGTTGTTGAATGCTGGGTCATTACTTAGGTATCTTCTTTCTGATGCACGGGGAGAGGAGCCAGCTAGTAGAGGGCTTCATAATTCCTAGAACACAGGAAGGAGAAGTAATATCCTAAGGTCAGAGAGTCCAGGCTCAGAAGAGAGACAGATGTTTCATGAGGGCATGAGCAGCAGGCTGACAGCAGCAACCTTAGAGCTGAGACTAGAAGAATGAGAACTGGGGAGCAGTTGGCAAGCAATAGCCACTACAGCTGGGTGAATTATTGAGCTGGGCCACCAAACTGAAAAATAAAAATAGGGAGGGGATTTAGGTTGACCTAAACCAACAAATTGTTGGTTTCTCTTGCTGAAGTGAAAAACCAAAAGCATTTAGTTTCTGGTCAAACTAAAGGCTTGTACACACTTACTTTGTTATAACTTAAGTCACTCAGGGGTGTGGAAAAGCCACCCCCCTTAGTGCCATAAGTTACACCAACCTAAGCGCCGGTGCGGACAGCACTATGTAAGTGGGAGAAGCTCTCCTGCTAACATAGCTACTGCCGCTTAGGGAGGTGGAATAATTATACTGATGGGAGAGCTCTCTCCTGTTGGCATAGAGCATTGCAGTGGCAGAGCTACAGCAGCGCAGCTACATTGGTACAGTTCTAGTGTAGACTAGCCCTAAATGTTGAGTGCTCTGCACTTTCTTTCTGTTTTAGCTAAATTTCAAAGTGAAAGGCCGTTTTGACAGAGAGTCAAATTTCCCATATTTTTAACAAAGAGTTAAAATGTTTTGTTTCAAAAACTTTTCAACTGTTTTGGAAAATTTGTTTGTTTGTTTGTTTCCCCGGCCAAAATTATTAGATGAATTTGACCAAATTCATGAACAGTTTTGGTTGGCTCCAGACTATATTTTTCAACATATAAACAATTTGTCAACATTTTTGCCCATCTGTACTCGCCACAGCTGAAAGATATTGGGCAGTGGCGTACATCAAGGAGGAAAGTGTTCAAACGTTATGAGATACTGTTACCCATATGCCCCTCTAGAGCACTGCCTCTAAAGGCTTAGGTAAGGACTGTTGGGTTGATTATTTAGTTGTAACTGGTAAGGAAATTGTGAATATGGTATTTGCATGTTTCTGTTTATGGCAGCCTTGGCAAAATAATCTTCTGTTACTCATAATGTGAGAGTGTTTATGGAAACATGCCAAGGACTACAACCAGTACCGCTTTGTACTTGGATCTCCTATAGAGCTCGCGTCTGAGCTCATGATCCACAAAGCCGGCTACCAAACTTCCACAGGGGACTGGGAAGTATTACTACTCTCACATCCTGCAGTGGGGATAGTTACAATATTTTTTTAAACAGTTTGTACTCAAGCTTTGGCCCATACCTTCCTATTCCTGGACACTGTTGTTACAGGAGGTATGTCCATAAGTCATGGGAGAACTGGCAGAATCTTAGTTTAAAAGCTTTAAATTAATTTAGCAGTGAATGGCAAAGATTTGAGTTTAAAAAGTCCCCAAACGATTAGCATTCCCAGTCAACAACAGAATGTAATTTATGCTTTTGGAAACAAAATTTTAAAACCTTTTACCTTCACTTGCTTGACAGACATGAATTCAGGATTTCGTAACCTCAGAAATCCCTTCAATGGTTTAGCAAAATGGAAAGAAAAAATAACTTGAATCCTGATTTTCAGAACATCTGCACAGCTCCCATTGATTTCAGTGAGATTTATGGATGTCCTGCATTTCTGAATCTCAGGGCATTAATGAAGAAGAAATGGAAAAAAAAAATCTTAAAATTTTAAACTAAAGAATCAGAACTGGGAAATTTTGGGAAGCTATTTGGTTCAACAAATAGGCCACTGGATGGGCATCAGAGATTTGGATATTATTCCAGGCATTTCTTTTACTATATTTCTGACTATTGAGAAAACATTTAACCCCTCTCTGCCTTCATTTCTTCTTCCGTAAAATGAGGGTAATGATGCTAACTTAACTTTAAATATCACTTTGATATCTACTGATGTGGCTCTTTATAAATACTAAGTATTGATTGTTGTTATGGGCAGGGATGGTGTCCCTCGCCTCTGTTTGCTAGAAGCTGAGAATGGGCGACAGGGGATGGATCACTTGATTACCTGTTCTGTTCATTCCCTCTGGCCGCTGTCGGAAGACTGAATACTGGGCTACAAGGACCTTTGGTCTGACCCAGTATGGCCATTCTTATGTTTAGTTATTTTAAAACCACATTTCAGCACAAGTAGGTGGTACTGTCTTGTGGCTGTACATATGTATTCACTGCCAATTTCCCCACCCCCGCTGTAAATTTTTGATAATGGTAGAGCCAGGCCACAGGTTGTCCATTTTCTTTCCGTGATCAGAGAAAATGTAATGACATTTAACATGCTGCAAATAAGGAGAATGCTATCCAGTTGGGGTTGTTTTGCATAGTTAGAGTACATTGGAGGGAATATACTGGAGAATAAATTTCTCTGTACTTAAATAAAAAAAATTGCCTGGCATCTGCCTTCTCTTTTGTAGTTTTATCCAAATGAAAGAAATGCTTAATCTTTAAAGTCACTGACTTTTGGAGAACGTTATCATCTCCTCCCTTCTCACTGGCACTTTTAAGACTTCATTTTTCTTAGTGTTTTTCCACTGAGTGTGTGTTAATCTCTTTTCCTACATTTTCATATACAGTTCCTTCCTTCCTGATCTATTTAATTATCTTTCAGTTTATAAAATATGCCTTCTGCGTATGTCTATTCTGAAGTTTGGGGCAAGCCTCCTAGCCCAAATCAACAAACTCATGCTAGCAGCCTTTGAGCTAGCCTGTTAAAAATAGCTGTGTGTGGACTTTGCAACCCTAGCAGAGACTAGGGCTAGCCACCTGAGCTCAAGCCACCCAATGCCCTAGTTTTGAGTTTTGATGACTAGTCTCAGTCTCCACTGGAGCAGCAACATACACGCAGTTATTCTTGGTGTGCTTGCTTGAGCCCCACTAGCAGAACTGTGTTTGCCTGAGCTGGGAGGCTTGTGCCAAGCTGCAGTGTAGACATTCCTTAATAGGTCAAATAATTAGCTCCTCCCCAGCCTCTCATCTAAAGCCTATGAAGAGATGAGTTTTGCTCTGTGCCTGTAAAGTAAGTAAATTCCAGTTCTGTGAATTCCAAAGTCAAGGATCCTCCCCCAAGAATGATCTGTGCACTGAAATTTAAATATGTGGTCTTGTTAGCTGATGCTTGGCCCCATGGGGAGAGGGTGGAAGAAAGGACTGACTACATGTGATAAATGCTAGTCCCATTGCTTAATACATTGTTGGATAGCATTTAGATACTATACTGATGAGGGGAATGTAAAAATCTATACAGAATATAACATCCAAAAAAACTACATTAAAAGAACATTAAGGTTGCAAAGCACTCAAAAGTTAGGAAATGCTAGAATTAAGAGTTATAATCGTCTATAATTATATAATCACATACTATTTACTCCTTAGTACCCCTGCCTCATTCTGTGCACATGATAGAGGTACTCCCTGAATGGATAGCTGTACAGTATTTCTTCTGATACTCATCATTCAATATGTGACCCAGTCTTTATTCACTGCATACCATCCAAACCCTCCTCTAAATACAGAATTATTAATTTTCTCAAGGACTTTTCTGTAGCACTTATTACCATAAAATCTGAGTGCCTCACAAACATTTCTGAACTTAACTTCAAAATTCCACAGGGAAATAAGGAGGTATTTTAATCCTTATTTTACAGATGGGGATTTGAGACCAAGAAAGATTCAAGCCAGTATTTCAAGTGTCCATTAATTTTGAGTCCCCAATTAAGGTGCAAGCGCCTGCTTTTCCAGGCCCTGTTTTATAGCATTTAATATGTGTGTAAAGTTGCCATTGATTTCAGGTGGAGATGCAAGTGCTTAGCAACTTCTGCAAATCTGACCCCATGTGTCTCACTCTGAGCACCTGTAAAATAAGAAACACACAAATAGTTTGAATTTCAACACCTGAGAGAATTTTTGATTTATGTAATTTGTTCAGCGACATATAGGAACTTTGGCAGACATTGGATAGAATCTAATTCTCCAGGATGTCACTAAACTGCCTAAATCACAAGACCATCCTTTCTCTTCTTGTAGCTCCCTGCCTCGTTCACTATACAGCTTCCAGCTTCTGCAACAGGGGGCTAAGTCAAGGTTTCATGGACAACTTTTATCTCTCCCCCACCACAGCTTGTCTCCTCCCCTCCTTTTGCCTCTATTCCCTTCTGCTATGCCCCTTCATTGCTCACTTGTCTCTGTCCTTCTGTTCTTTATTCCAGTCAGACAACTTCCTCCTCCTGGGCAGTAGCAATGGGATCCTGGTGAGCACTCCCTGCTCTCATTTCCTGTGGCTAGTACCACAACAGTCCCTAGATTCCAGGAGAAATAACAGCAAAGTATGTTGCTCAGCCCCTGCAGTCCTGGGATGGAGCATGTGTAGTACAGAATCTATGGAGAATTTAGCTGCTATTCTTGAACATGAACATCTACTGAGCATGTGCAAACTATAGTTTTTCTGAGACTTAGAACTTGGCTAAATTTGGGTGGATTTTCACATCACTGAGCACATCACTGGATCCAGGCTGATGCACCTGCCAAATTTCATTTCCCTGATGCAAAGCATGGAGGCACTAGAGCTTCTCAATGAAATGGTTGGTTATGAGAATTTTTTAACAAGGTAAAATAATGCATTTACCCCCAAACTTAATTCTGAGGAATGGCTGAAACATTTAAAATAAAAAACAGCCTGAGACCCACACACCGGACACAGAGAGCTTCACCCATTCAGTTCAAGAGTGGCAACGTTATAAGCAACAGGGTAACAGGTTTTTATAGTGGTAAGTGTTAGAAAACATTAGCTTTAGCCATTGCTAGCAGCTACACCTATATGAATAGTATAGAACAATGAAACTTTCACAAGCCAGGGCAAGGCATTCTTGATGCTGGGATCTACCTTGTGAAGAGATCCTAAATGTTGTCCTTTGTTATCTACTTTCCGTAATTCACGGTGGTTGAAAATAGAAGTAGGTACATTGTTTTGATTTGGAGCAATATTATCCTCTTTATAGAATATTGTTGGAAAGTGAAAAGACTACAACTTAGCATGGCAAATGGGAAAATACGTCTGTTCTGCTTTTCTTAATAAACATGCACTTGTTAAGTCTTTTGTAGCTAGACAATAACTTAATACCTAAAGCCCTACTTCATTTGCAAAATTGCAAAAATTGTGGATTCCACCATATTAGTCTTCCACTGCAGTTTTGATTTTAATTAGCTTATTTTGCACAGTCCACAGTTTTGCATAGATTTTGAGGTTTGCAACACACACTTTTTCTCCATTAGTACAGTAGAACCCCATTTTATATGAATTGACAGCATCTGGGGCTCAGGCTGTCATCCCCAGGTGTCTGGGGTTCAGGCTGTCAGCCCCGCGCATTAATGACTATTAAATAGTTGCAGCAAAATGTCTGATTATCAAAAAAAAAAACAACAACAACAACAACAAAAAAAAAACAGGAGGCATAACATAATGTTTATATTGAATGTTTATATTGTTGCAGCAAATTGTTCTTAACCAAATAGGTCTTCTCTAGCTTTTCCAAATACTGCAATTAATAAAGGTCCATTATTACTTTTCTGGGATTTTCCATGTCTTGTCCTCAACTGAGCCACAATATTTGACAATCATCCTGCAATTCAAGTATGGCCTTATTAATACCACATTTCTTGCATCTCATGGATTTCTTCTCAGTTAAGCATTCTGACACACTATTCTTTTAAATTTAATTTGCTCCTGTGAATCTGTTTTCTGAAAAGGAAATGTATCAGATATTCACATTTTGTAAGTCCAACTGTATTAGTTGTTTGAAGATATATCTTCTCCAGTCCTCAACTAAAATTAAATTGCATCAGGAATGAACAACACAATGCAAGCACTGATGTATTATGGTGATGGGGACCATTTATGTAAATAAGATAGAGAGAGAAGTATTAAAAAAAGAGTAAGAGATACTGTCCCAAATTTTTGTGACTTTGATATGTCATCTGTAGACGTAGTGTATATGCATATATTACAATATTGTATATAAGATATGTAATATAAGGTGCATATATATCATAGTTAATGTATATATTGCATTGCATATTGAGGGAGAGCTGGCAGCATCAATGTTGCCTGACATTTTCCTTTATAAGATCCCATTTTCAGTTGGTACAACCTGTGTGGTGGTGGATACAGGGGTCCTATGGGCAAGACTGTCAAAAGGCTCATGTACAAAAAGGCAAATTAAGGTTGCACAGGCAACCTTACCACTGGCATCTCCTAAATTTTGATGCCAAAATTTGAGTTTACATTTGTATGAGGCTGATTACCTTGCACAGAGTTGTATCACACCAAGGAACTTCGGACACCTGTTGTTTAACAAGGAAATAAAGTATTTTGAATAATCAGACATCAAAGAAAATTTTATCCCCATCAGAATCTGCTTAGGATGCACTTACAATGACAGAGATCATTAATACATCTCAAATAAACTTAATGTAACTGTTTTAGTATTCTAAATTAATTGAGGTTTGAAACCCCCAGTAATAATGGTTGTACTAGAGAGGTCATAGCTTGACATAGAAGAAGGTGATCAAAGACTTCATGATATTTATAACAAGGTTTCCGTGATTGTGCCAATTTGTTAGGCCAGTCCTGCATATCTCAAACAATGGCCATGAAGTACAGTCCCAGAACAATGACAGCTAATGCAGAGACCCATAATTCTGTCTCTTGGGGGAAGGAAGAGAAATTCAGGTAGACGTAAGATTTCCAGTATACCTGCTAACTCAAAGATGGCATTAGTTCAAAATTTATATGTTTAGCTTTATGAAAGAGGCACATTTCATTGTAATATCTTTTCTATTAAACCTTTAAAAATGTTCCACAGTTTCTCTCTGGATCATGTTTGTGTTTGCGAGTCTGAATCTATAAATAGAAATATTATTCTATAAACAGTCTCTGGTTTAATCTATGAATCCAGATTAAATTCTGCTCATGATCCATCATTTTGTATGTATCATGATACTGCTACAGATATCCTAGAATCACCACACATGGTCCTAAATATGACCATATGCCTGAGAAAAGTGTTATTTCTCATGATACTTTACAATAAGGAAGTTGATCTACATGGGGTAATGCTTGGTTATGGTAGACTTTTAAAATCAGAAACTAGATGCAACAGTAATAGCAACGAAACACTATATTACAAATGTTACTCAAAGAAAATATGACCTAGAGTAACCTTTAAAGTAAATCTCATATAAAATGTATGCTTTAGGCAGTGATTAGCCTCATAAATTCTGGTTCACAGTATATCTATATAATTATTGTAAAAGCCTAAAGGATGTTAACGGTCCATTAAATTGACCATGTTTTTTTCTTCACATATTGTATAATGCTTCTGTAATGTCTTATAAAAAGAAAAAAGTAATCAGTAGTTAGATACAATTAACCTAAAGAGTTTTTAGGGGATTACAAACTGAGCCAGGCAAAGTGGCATAAGCCCTTAATGTTTTATTAAAGAGTTTCCTTGAAAGCTTTGTACTGTCTTATGGCTGTAACAACTTAAATGTGAGATTCTGCTGTTTTTATTGGGTTTGCTTTACTTGGTTCTATATAATCTTTTATGCAAACCATGGCTTAGTTAATCTTTTTTCTCATTTCTCATCTTTTGTTGAATTTGTTCAAATCTGGACCTTCACCATGAGAAAAAATTAGTTGAGAGAAAAGTGGAGGAATTTAAGTTTAACTCTGATCATACCATGAACATTGCTTCTGATGTTTTTCATTGTGGATATTTGTATTCATTTTATACTGTACTTGATCAGCTTTGTTTGTTCTCCTGAACAAATGGCCATCTACACTGTAGAATAAAATAAATATGGGAAATTCTCAGATTCTTGGAAAGCAGTGAAGTTCAAAAGTACACTTTATATTTGCTGACCCATTCTGAACCTTGAAGAGCAGCACCCATATCTGTGCTACCTTAAATGTTCAGATTTTATTTTTTTTAAATAACTAAAGTAAGTGGCAGGTGTTTTGAGTGAAGTAATTTCCTTAACAAAAACTGCCACTGCAAATTAACAAGGCAAATTAACAAATCTGTATAAGTGACATGGGTGTGGGAACATTTTTATTGTTACTTGTCATTAAAGGCGACAGTTGGAAAGGCTGGAAGCCTGATAGACAAAAAGAGTTTAAAAGTTGTACAATTGCAAGTAAAGCATTGCAAAAAGCTATATGTAGACTAATTCATATGTTTGCAAATATAAACCTAATCTCTAGTCAGTGGACTGAGTTTTTGTTGTCTGTATCTGAGTTATCCTTGAAATATTAACAAAACTGACCATTACCTCTACCCTTCTATTCTGGAAATATTTGAAGTAAAAATCATTCTAAAAGGGCCTTCAATAAGCAAGATTTGACATTCCTACCTCTAGATTTATATGTTCTTGATCCTTTCAGGAAAAAGTGAGAAATATTAATATTTACTTTTAAAAAATAGTAGTTGGCTAGAATTTTGAATATTTCTAGAAGCTGTCTCCATAAATTTTCGTTTTGCCTTATTTCTTACTGAGCTTCTTGGTGCGAATATCCTCTATTTAATTCTTAAGTAAAAACAAAAAAAAAGGCCACTCATTTAAATGTTTTTCTTCATTGTCTTTTAGATTTTTTACATGCAATTAATTTTTAAAAGGCTGCAATTAGTGTTATTTATGTAGACTTTAGAGACCAAAGCAGTTAACATATTGTAACAAATTGGTGTTTATTTATAATAGCCCACTGTTTTGAGGACTGAGATTGTCTCTTGAGTGTCAGAATGTTGTTGCTTTGAGTTGACTTAAAAAAAAAATAAGGAGCATCTGGAAGTTTCAGACACAAATTATTTACAGTTTTACCTTATCATTCTGGGTATGAGTACAGATTTAGCTCATTAAACACCTTTTAAGAATCACCTGCTGCTGGGAGTAAAGTGGGAAAAAAATTCCCAAAACAGTCTTTGAAAAATTACTGTTTGCAAAAAGATTACAGGGGAAGCAAAACATTGGATGCAAAATAATTACAGTTAGAGTGCAGCCTCACAGTTTCTCAAGTACCAGTGCAAAAGTGATAAGACATGCACAAGAGAAGTAATTTTGAAGATGTATACAAATAAATAAATACAAATATTTAGGATAATTAAAATTCTAATTCCTCTTGCTGCTATCTTGTCATCATTGTGAGAAGATGTTAAATATTTATAGGATGATGACCTCTTGAGGTCCCTTCCAGTCTTACGATTCTATGATACGGATCACAGAACATTTTGATTCTCAGTCTAGGTCAGTGTTTCTTAAGCTATAAATACCTAACGATGAGAAAATCAAATAAGTAGTTTGCTAAATAGCATGAATAGTAGTTATATTGGATGAGGTGAATGTCTCTAAAGGGGAGCTGAAAAATATTTGGAAGTAAATGTGATGACAGTAAAGTGTTAAGGATTAGAAGATTTCCAAGGCTCCCCAGAGTATTTCAGCCAACTAGTGACTGGATTTAGACTCTTGTATGATTTGGAGCAAGTGTCTGCTTTCTTCTCATTGCTTCTTGGAAATTAGTAAGAAAAAGATCTCACATTCCAGTTCCAAACAAGCAAAAATATATAAAGTTTTGACACAGACAGGAGGAGAGGCAGAGAGAGTGAGGTCTCTTTCAAGACATGTTGTAGACTTTTGCTTTAGTTAGTCTCTGCTGACAGTGTTGGGCAGTTGCTTTGTTGCATCAGTTCAGGTGCTACAGTCATTGGCTGCAGTCTTGAGTTTTTTGGGGGGGAAAAGTCTATGTACAAAAATGTAATTAAATGTAATTAAAAATTGTATGTGTAAATACAAGCATGCAGTCAGGCAATTGTACATACTACTGGCTATTTAGGCATCTAAAATAGCATTCTCATCAGTCTCTGACAGACATGTGAAAGACCTATAAAGGTCCAGAAAGAAATTGTGCATATGGCCATAGAAACATAGGTTTTTCATTTATCGTTGTAAAGTCTAAAGTCACAAAAGGGCACTGCTGCCAACCACATGCTCCAGTCTGTATCCACTCCCTGGACTGGTCTGCTACTGAACAATTCCCCTGTTGGGCTGAATATTGCCATGGAGAAATCAGCCAACCTTGCAATGAGTCTTCTTAGTGGTGGGCAGCAGGGGGAGCTCTGATCAATGAAATGATGCTCTGTTCTGTGGCTGACCTCTTTAAAACAGCCGAAGTCAGTTAGGCAATCTATTTCCCTGTTGCAGCAAGCAGCGTAATCCATGTGACAATCCAGAAATCATACAAAATTGATAAATTTCTAGAATTCCCATGTATGCCGACAGACATGACTATGTCCAGTGCTAATACATATGGTATTTTGGTCCACCCTGGTTAGCGAACATGGTGGTGGTCATGGCATCATTCCGCTTTACATTCTCCCTTCTTCTGGGTCACCACTGCTGCTACCCTACTGTGTGCCCTTTAAAAAGTTGCGGTGGCGGCAGCCTAACTTCTGCTGCTGTGTGCTATGACAAGGTTTATTAACAGCTGGCTCCAAGCTTCTATGTTTGAAAATAAATTTTCTTATATATCAGACTCTTAAAAGGGACAAGCTGGCAATGGCAGTGAGGGAAGGCAAGAGAGGAGATTGAGGATCAGAGGAGGAACATAAGCCCAGCTTCATAATTAGACTATAAATCCATTGAGGAGGAGGGATGATGAGATAAAACATACAAGCAAAACAGAGGTGGGTTTACTGATGCTACCAGAGCCACAAGATTAGCTTTCTATCTACAAAAGAAGTATCATAAGGGTTTAATAACTGTTGTGCTCTGACACATTCTGATTCTCCTACCCCCACCCTGTGTCCCCTGCCCTGTGTCATTTCTCTCATTCATAGATATGTGTGTGTGTGTGAGTGATGCAGTGAGTTAGTGTATGCACACAGACAGCTGTGCATACACTTAACTCACTGCATCACCTAGCCTAATGCCATGACAGCAGGAAAAAATATTCTTACACTGTACTTCAGGGTGGCCACTTATCGTTTCTTTGCAAACTAAAGGCACAGAAAGATTCCATGCCACACTGTACGTAGTACAATTGCTTAACATGCTTGCACTTTCACTCACTGATGCAAGTGTGCGATGCCTATACCTTTGCCACTGTTTGGTTAACCTTGACTCAGACTGCCACTGGGTGAGCTGAGGCTGACTCTTTCTATAGTTCTTTGCTCCTGTTTGGTTGATCCTAGGTCTCTGATGTCTTGCTTGCTGCTCTCATATTTCTTTAGTTGGCTCTGAATTCTCTGCCCCACTACGCCTGGGTAAGCTGGTGTATATTACGCTACCAGCAGCATGTTTCCTCTTTGTTGTCCCTGATGCCTGAAGCTGTCCCTTAAATCCTGAATAACGTTACTTACGCTTCCAGTAATCACTTCTACTTCCCAGACCTTGGGCTATAGTTGTTCCCTGTTTTCAGCTTAAGTGGTTTCATCATAATATGATGAACCTTAAAAATCCTAACCTAAACCTGGCCAAAAGCACACTTCCAATCATTTCCTAACCCTCTTCTGTTCACTCCCACACTTTTCATATTCAGAATTCCAGACTTGTCTAACATGGTGTCTCATTCCCCAAATCTGACTATTCTCCTGACTTCAAACTGCCCCCTGTAGTTCTTACAAATGTAAACAATTATTGGTGTTTGGCTACTCTGCTGTGTCTATTTTTGTTCTCTTGGATCACCTGTTTCCCCTATGTGTTACTGCCTCCTGCTTTGAAAATTGACAGAATGCCTTGACATTGCAAATCTTGTAGCTAGTGACATCTTGTCTCAGCCATCCTAAGAGTAGCACAGTGACAAATTCAAGTTGTCTGTTTAGATTTCATTGGTAGGGATTCCATGCTTCATTGGTGTGCTTGCAAAACTGACCAGTCTCTCCTATAATTTTCACTCTGCGTGGGCTGCCAGACATCAATAGCAAGACACATTTTAAATGTAGTTAGAAACATTCATTTTTAATACTTACACAACCATATCTCATACTACTGTCTTTATGTGTTCTCAGTCAATATCCTGAGATAAACCCATCTGGCCACAATGATACATGCAGTTGTGATATTGAGGAATGAATGTGAAGATACTGATGCTCCAGGTTGCAGCAAGCAGCTGTCCTTCTACTAACTGTATGGATCATGGCTTGATTGCTTTCTCTCTCTCTCGTCAGCAAAGTACATGCACTCTATAGATGCTGGTAGAATTCTATAGAATTCTGGATCATTTCAAGGATCCGATGGTGATCTTGAAATCTCTCAATTGGCTTGACCCAAGCTATCTCAAAGACTGCTACTTTCTGCTACAACCTGGCTTACCATGATATCTAATTAAATCATTTGATTTTAAAAGGTCATTGGTTTAAATCAAGTTGAGGCTTTGTAAAACAAATTTGAAAATGTGTGCTATAATTTTGATACATTTTGTAATGAATTAAATTATAACTGCAGTGTTCTTAAATGCCAGGATGTCTTAATGTTACAAAGCTGTAATAGTAAAAAAAAAAAAAAAAAAAAAATATTGAAAGGCCCCGAATCTACAAATACTTAAGCAGGTACATAGCTTTACTTCCATGTCTTCAGTGGAACTTATCATGTACTTGAAGTTAAACGTGCACATAAATGTAGCATCAGAGACTAAATCTTTCTCTTTTTTGTAAATGTAGCATCAGAGACTAAATTGTTCTCTTTTTTTTTTAAATCTTTTGACTTAGTGGCATAAAATCTTTGTCACTTCAAAATAACTTTGGTTCAGTGTTAACAATGAAAAGCTATTTCAATTTTCAATACATTAACAAAGTTGTTGTGAAGTTTTTTATATATATATATGGAGATATACCTATCTCCTAGAACTGGAAGGGACCCTGAAAGGTACCCTGAAAGGTCATCAAGTCCAGCCCCCTGCCTTCACTAGCAGGACCAAGTACTGATTTTGCCCCAGATCCCTAAGTGGCCCCCTCAAGAATTGAATTCACAACCCTGGGTTTAGCAATGCTCAAGCCACTGAGCTATCCCTCTCCCCTTATAAACACAGACCAATTTTTTTTTCCAAAAACAGGAGCTTAATGGTGATAAACACCGAGACTTCCTAGAAAGCACACATGTGCTTGTGTGTATTGGGTGTGTGAGTTATCCGCAATATGAAATTGCCTATCTATACGCATGTCTATTTAGCAGGATTAAGTTTCAGTTGTGTTACGGTGCAATTTGGTCTTCTCTGTTGCGATAGTACCAAACCATCCTCTAGGGAGGAGTATAAAAATATTGCTTGAGCATGCAGGGGTGTAATCAGGAAGGCCAAGGCACAATTGGAGTTGCAGCTAGCAAGGGCTGTAAAGGGTAACAAGCAGGGCCGGCACAACCCATTAGGCGACCTAGGCGGTCGCCTAGGGCACTACAATTTGGGGGGCGGTGACCGTGGTGGTATTTCGGCGGTGGGACCTTCCGCCGCCTCTGTGGGGGGTGGCATTTCGGGATGGGACCTTCTGCCACCTAGGGCGGCAGAAAAGCTGGTGGCGCTCCTGGTAACAAGAAGGGTTTCTACAGGTATTTTAGCAACAAGAAGAAGGTCAGGGAAAGTGTGGGCCCTTACTGAATGGGGGAGGCAACATAGTGACAGATGATGTGGAAAAAGCTGAAGTACTCAATGCTTTTTTTGCCTCGGTCTTCACAGACTAGGTCAGCTCCCAGACTGCTGCACTGGGCAACACAGTATGGGGAGGAGATGAGCAGCCCTTAGTCCTTAACCTGTTCTTTCATTACTATTTAGAAAAGCAAGTCCATGGGTCCAGATCTAATGCATCCAAGGGTGCTGAGGGAGTTGGCTGATGAGATTGCAGAGCCATTGGCCATTATCTTTGAAAAGTTGTGGCGATCGGGGGAGGTCCCGGACAATTGGAAAAAGGCAAATATAGTGCCCATATTTTAAAAAGGGACAAAAGAGAACGCGGGGAACTACAGCCTCACTTCAGTCCCCGGCAAAATCATGAAGCAGGTCCTCAAGGAATCCATTTTGAAGCACTTGGAGGGGAGGAAGGTGATCAGGAACAGTCAACATGGTTTCACGAAGGGCAAGTCATGCCTGACCAACCTGATTGCCTTCTATGATGAGATAACTGGCTTTGTGGATATGGGGAAAGTGATGAATGGGATATATCTTGACTTTAGCAAAGCTTTTGATACGGTCTCCCACAGGATTCTTGCCAGCAAATTAAAGAAGTATGGATTGGATTAATGGACTATAAGGTGTATAGAAAGCTGGCTAGATTGTCGGGCTCAACGGGTAGTGATCAACGGCTCGATGTCTAGTTGGCAGCCAGTATCAAGCGTAGTGCCCCACGGGTCGGTCCTGGGGCTGGTTTTGTTCAACATCTTTATTAATGATCTGGATGATGGATGAATTGCACTCTCAGTAAGTTCGCAGATGATACTAAGCTGTGGGGAGAGGTAGATACACTGGAGTATAGGGATAAGGTCCAGAGTGACCTAGACAAATTGGAGAATTGGGCCAAAAGAAATCTGATGAGGTTCAAGTAGTACAAGTGCAGAGTCCTGCACTTTGGAAGGAAGAATCCCATGCACTGCTACAGGCTGGGGACTGACTGGCTAAGTAGAAGCAGTTCTTCAGAAAAGGACCTGGAGATTACAGTGGATGAGAAGCTGGATATGAGTCAGCAGTGTGCCCTTGTTGCCAAGAAGGCCAACGGCATATTGGGCTGTATTAGTAGGAGCATTGCCAGCAAATTGAGGGAAGTGATTATTCCCCTCTATTTGGCACTGGTGAGACCATACCTGGAGTATTGCGTCCAGTTTTGCCCCGTCACTACAGAAGGGATGTGGAGAAATTGGAGAGAGTCCAGTGGAGGGCAACGAAAATGATTAGGGGCTGGGGCACATGACTTACGAGGAGAGGCTGAGGGAATTGGGGTTATTTAGTCTGCAGAAAAGAAAAGTGAGGGGGGATTTGATAGAAGTCTTCAGCTACCTGAACTGGGGTTCCAAAGAGGATGGAGCTCGGCTGTTCTCAGTGGTGGCAGATGACCGAAAAGAAGCAATGGTCTCAAGTTGCAATGGGGGAGATCTAGGTTGGATATTAGGAGACACTATTTCACTAGGAGGGTGGTGAAGCACTGAAATAGGTGCTAGGGAGGTGGTGGAATCTCCATCCTTAGAGGTTTTTAAGGCTGGGCTTGGCAAAGCCCTGGCTGGGATGATTTAGTTGGTGTTGGTCCTGCTTTCAGAAGGGGGTTGGACTAGATGACCTCCTGAGGTTTCTTCCAAACCTAATATTCTATGATTTTATCAAGGTTAAAAACAAACAACAGTTCCACATGTATTATCCACCAAGGCTAAAGTATAGGGGATGGGAGGGTTGTTTTGTTTTTAAATTTGGTTAATTTTATCCTTGCGAGAGTGACCAAACCCTGTTATAACACAATTGATACTCAACTGGGTTAAACAGCTACTAATATTAAACAGGGTTGTTGATTTTTTTTGGTCATCCATAGTGTAAAAGGTTCTTGGGTCTTCCTATTGGTCTATCTCTTAATACCTCGGATCTTATTTACTCCCTTCCCTGTGACAATATAGATTTCAGGTTGTCTGAATCCTAGTTAATTATCTTGTTAGACTCACATAAAATACATGTTAGATTGTGGTTTATTATATGAAGGTGAGCAGTGTAACAGAAATGACCTTGTATACTCAGACATGCATGATAGTGGTCTATTTTGTTTTCTTATTATAAAGTTATAAAAAAAATTTTTAAAAGAGAATAAACTGTCGCAACTGTTTGGATATACATTTGGAACATATGGCAGTCCTGTTTTATATCCAAAATATGAAAAATGCAAACTGCACAAACAAACCCACTATGGGCACATCTGATTTTCACATTGTTAATGTTTGCTTTTAAATTAGCCTGGATGAAATTAAAGGTAATGCAACATGAATGCATGATTAATTTTGATTCAGACTATGGGAAAATATCTTTTAACATGTGCATTTTATTTATAACCCATTTATATTTTTATTGCTTATTCTTTCTTTGGCCAAACATTTTTCTCTCTTTTTAGTTCTGCTAAAGTTAGGAGTTTGAAATCATTCATAAAACTGTCAAGGGTTAAAATGTTGGTCTTTTGTAGTGGGGAGTAGATTAAAATGACTTTGATCCACTTATCTTTTTTTGCTATTGCTTTCAGGAAATATTGAAGTGACCAAAGAAATTTTTCTAGATAACTGAAAAAGCAGGTTCACAGAGATAGCTTTTGCTTTCCTCCAGATTATTTCTAGAATTATCTTTCTCTTGAATTTGTCACATAAAGATTATCAAAGTGTGGGTGAATCTTTCAGTAAAGTTTTCATTTTCCACAGTGGATCAGTTTTCTGTGCTTATTCTGTTTGAATATAAGAACAACCATTTTAGGTCAGAGCAATGGTCCACCTAGCCCATTATCCTATCTTCTGACAATGGCCGTAACTAGATGCTTCAGTGGGAATGAACAGAACAGGGCAAGTTACAGGTCTGTCGCATCTTACGCTGGGGTTATGTTCTGCAGTCAGCGCGTAAAGTGAAAATCGCGTATAGTCAAAATTACATTGAGTGTAATGGCGGGCGGAATCACCCGCACTAGAGGTACAGTATTAAAATTGTTATTTTTCTCTTTTTTTGTTTTTGTTTTTGCTGACTGCGTAAAGCTGAAATCGCGCATGTTAAATGTGTGTAAAATGCGACAGACCTGTATAGAGTGACCACCCATTGTCGTCCAATCCCTGCTTCTAGCAGTCAGGTTTAGAGACACTCAGAGCATGGGGTTGCATCCCTGACCAACTTTCGCTAATAGCCATTGATGGAGCTATTCTCCCTGAACTTACCTAATTCTTTTTTTTTAAAACAGATATACTTTTGGCCTTCACAACATCCCCTGGCAACAGGTTCCACAGGTTGACTGTGCATTGTCTGAAGAAGTACTTCCTTTTGTTTGTTTTAAACCTGCTGCCTATTAATTTCATTGGGTGAGCTCTGGTTCTTGTGTTATGTGAAGGGTTAAAGAAAACTTCCTTATTCACTTCCTTCACATCATTTATGATTTTATAGAGCTCTATCATATCTCCCCTTAGTCCTCTCTTTTTTAAGTTGAACAGTACAAGTCTTTTTAATCTCTCCTCGTGTGAAAGCTGTTCCATACCCTTAATCATTTTTGTTGCCCTTCTTTGTACCTTTCCCATTTCTAATATATCTTTTTTGAGATGTGATGACCAGACCTGCACACAGTAGTCAAGGTGTGAGTGTACTGTGGATTTACATAGTGACATTATGATATTTTCTGTCTTTTCCTAATGGTTCCTAACATTCTGCCGTTGTGCATTGAGTGGATGTTTACAGAGAACTGTCCACAGTGACTCCAAAATCTCTTTCTTGAGTGGTAACAGCTAATTTAGAGACCATCATTTTATATGTATAGTTGGGATAGTTTTCCAGGGTGCATTACTTTGCATTTATCAACATTGAATTTCATTTGCCGTTTTGTTTCCCTGTTACCCAGTTTAGTGAGACCCCTTTGTAACTCTTCGCAGTCTGCTTTGAAGTTTGAAGAGAGTTTTGGAGCAGTTTCATTGGGTGTGATGTTTTATTTGGAGGCTGTGCTAGTTTTAGTTGATTTGTTTTTTGTAATTTAGTCAAAGGAGCCTCTTTATATGCTTTTTTGTCTGATGAGCTACAATAATATGTATTTGCTGTAAATGAGATTGCGTAGTATCACATGTTTGCAGAAGTTGGAAGTAGCATAGTTCCTTAGGTTAGTTAACGCAGTTAGTTTTTGAACTATGCAGACAAAAATCCCATCTCATAAACAAGTGTGGGCCAGCACAGCATAGGGATGATATCTTCCCTTTGATACAGCATTAGCAGCAATTTATTAATGATGCATATCTTTGTTAACACATTTAACAATGCTGTAGTTTAGATCCTATATATTTACTGTTAATACTTTTTTGGTAAGCAAAATTAAAGTGTTGGAAACTGCCAGCAATAGCTAATCTTCAATAAATCGATTTAATTGTTTATGCCACAATAATTTAACATTATTTTCAAGTAAAGTCCTGTGAAATTTCTGTTTGAAACACTGTTTCTAGGCGTTGTACTGTTGGTACAGCAAAGAATAAATTGTGCTCACACTAAAAAGTTTTGTTGAATCAAAGTATTGGATCTGAGGTGTATTCAACGTAGCAGAGCTAGGCAAGATGCCAACTCAATGAAACTTATATTTTCACTTAAGAGTTTTTATTTTTCTCTCTGGGAACAACTTATAGGAAATTGAACTAATTGAAAGTAGTTATAGTTTGTATCTATGGTGAATCATTCATGCTGGGTTTGTAACAGCATGACTGAGTATAAATATTATAATCACTACAGCAGCTTCGCTGTAGCCAATCAGAATTCTAGGTCATCAGAGTTCATGGATTTGTAATTTTAGAAGGATTTAAAGTGATGGTTAATTGAACCCCTGAAACAAAGAGCACCAATCTCTAGTTTTCTGTTCTCAGTAAGAGAGCATGAGATCAACTAATAAAATATCCTCTTGGTTGGAATTAAACTGTTACATTTAAACCAATCACTTTAAATAGAAAGGAAGATAAAATATACCTGTATGGTATTTCTTCATACTCCTAGATCCTAATCTTTGGATTCTCACTTCCAGAGTGGAGGTGGAGAGAAATTACAGACTACTTTATCAGGAGATAAACCATGATATTATATCTCAGTTCAGAACCCCGATGTCCATGTCTTGAGATGGCATTATGGTTAGTTTTGGAAGAGGCAGATGCTTTGCTCTTCCAGCCAAACTAATCTCTCAGCTGGTGTGTATTTTGAAGGGGTGCAAAGGAAGGAAGGCATTTGAAAGAGGGAAATAAAGAAAGTGTAGAATGAAGGGGTAATTGAGAACTGGAGATCTGCAACTGCAGGCTGACTTAAATAATAATAATTGATAATTAACACTGATAAAAAACCACTCTTGAACCTCTGCCCCTGAAATCCTTTTGCGTATGCACTGAATTATGATAAACAAATGAAGGTTCTCTTTCTGCCCTTATATTGTTGTAAAGTGTGTGTGTGTGTGTATGTACACACACACACACACACACACATACCTGAGATGATTGGAGAGGGGGGAAAATGTAATGAAAAAATATGAGTTAATTCAACATTTTGTTTCTGTTGGAACAAATAACAGGTTCTACTAAATGTGTCTCCAAGAAAATCATGTCTAAATGACAGTCCGATAGTCTGATTGCATTTGTAATTGTTACAGTCTGGTAATGTGAAGGACAAGCCAAAGGATGTCAGCCTTTGTGGCCAACCTCCAATCTATTTCTTTCCAGGGCTATTTTAGGGTCTAAACCTGCAAATACTACTTAGCCATAAGTGGTTGCGGCATTAGGCCCTTAAATTGCACATACTCAAAGTCAGAAGAGTTAGGCAGTTTCATAGAATCATAGAATATCACGGTTGGAAGGGACCTCAGGAGGTCATCTAGTCCAACCCCCTGCTCAAAGCAGGACTAATTCCCAACTAAATCATCCCAGCCAGGGCTTTGTCGAGCCGGGCCTTAAAAACCTCCAAGGAAGGAGACTCCACCACCTGAGCAATCTTTTTATACTCCTCCCTGGTCATTTATCCAGTCTTCCACTTCTTGTAAGCTTCTTTTTTGCGTTTAAGATCAGCAAGGATTTCACTGTTTAGCCAAGCTGGTCCCCTGCCATATTTACTATTCTTTCTACACATCGGGATGATTTGTTCCTGCAACCGCAATAAGGATTCTTTAAAATACAGCCAGCTTTCCTGGACCCCTTTGCCCTTCATGTTATTCTCCCAGGGGATCCTGCCCATCTGTTCCCTGAGGGAGTCAAAGTCTGCTTTTCTGAAGTCCAGGGTCCGTATTCTGCTGCTCTCCTTTCTTCCTTGTGTCAAGATCCTGAACTCGACCATCTCATGGTCACTGCCTCCCAGGTTCCTGTCCACATTTTCTTCCCCTACTAATTCTTCCCTGTTTGTGAGCAGCAGGTCAAGAAAAGCTCTGCCCCTAGTTGGTTCCTCCAGCACTTGCACCAGGAAATTGTCCCCTACACTTTCCAAAAACTTCCTGGATTGTCTGTGCACCGCTGTATTGCTCTCCCAGCAGATATCAGGGTGATTAAAGTCTTCCATGAGAACCAGGGCCTGCGATCTAGCAACTTCTGCTAGTTGCCAGAAAAAAGTCTTGTCCATCTCATCCCCCTGGTCTGATGGTCTATAGCAGACTCCAACCACGACATCACCCTTGTTGCTCATACTTCTCAACTTTATCCAGAGACTCTCAGGTTTTTCTGCAGTTTCATACCGGAGCTCTAAGCAGTCATACTCCTCTCTTACATACAACACAACTCCCCCACCTTTTCTGCCCTGCCTGTCCTTCCTGAACAGTTTATATCCATCCATGACAGTACTCCAGTCATGTGAGTTATCCCACCAAGTCTCTGTTATTCCAATCGCATCATAGTTCCCTGACTGTGCCAGGACTTCCAGTTCTCCCTGCTTGTTTCCCAGGCTTCTTGCATTTGTATATAGGCACTTAAGATAACTCATCGATCGTCCCTCTTTCTCAGTATGAGACAGGAGTCCTCCCCTCTTGCGCTCTCCTGCTTGTGCTTCCTCCCAGGATCCCATTTCCCCACTCACCTCATGGCTTTGGTCTCCTTCCCCCGGTGAACCTAATTTAAAGCCCTCCTCACTAGGTTAGCCAGCCTGCTGGCGAAGATGCTCTTCCCTCTCTTCGTTAGGTAGATATATCTACACCAGCAACACCATCACAGGACCTAACCAGATCAGCTACAACATCACTGGCTCATTCACCTGCACGTCCACCAATGTTATATATGCCATCATATGCCAGCAATGCCCCTCTGCTATGTACATTGGCCAAACTGGACAGTCACTACGCAAGAGGATAAATGGACACAAGTCAGATATCAGGAATGGCAATATACAAAAACCTGTAGGAGAACACTTCAACCTCCCTGGCCACACAATAGCAGATGTAAAGGTAGCCATCTTACAGCAAAAAAACTTCAGGACCAGACTCCAAAGAGAAACTGCTGAGCTCCAGTTCATTTGCAAATTTGACACCATCCGATCAGGATTAAACAAAGACTGTGAATGGCTATCCAACTACAGAAGCAGTTTCTCCTCCCTTGTAGTTCACACCTCAACTGCTAGCAGAGCACCTCACCCTCCCTGATTGAACTAACCTCGTTATCTCCATACTGATTTATACCTGCCTCTGGAGATTTCCATTACTGGCATCTGAAGAAGTGAGGTTCTTACCCACGAAAGCTTATGCTCCCAATACTTCTGTTAGTCTTAAAGGTGCCACAGGACCCTCTGTTACTTTTTACAGATTGAGACTAACACGGCTACCCCTCTGATAATTGAAAGCAATGGAACTCTGCATGGATGCAGAAGTCCATGCTAGCAAATCCCAATGAATGAGTGAATCCTAAATGGATAAGAATCCAGTTCGATTCTAGTTTTTTCTCATAGCAAGATTCATAGCTTGCATTACGAAGAATAAGCCTTCCCTGTACCAAAAAAATTGGGTTTTAGAGTTAGTTTTGAGTTTTATGGTAAAGCCATGTGACATAATCCATTCAGAAAAAAATCTCAAGAGCAACTCATCATATCTTGTTAAATATCAGATTAGAAAAGTGTACTGTTTAAATCACCTTCTGAAGAGATTTGAGTTTTCAGATATTAATCAAACATAAATGTAATAATGCTCCTTGAAATGGTTTGGCATTGTTAGACGTTGCTTCTTTGTTAAAATAATCCTGATGATTTTAGCCCCTTAAAGCATATATGACTTGTTAGAAGTTGTTTTTCTGAGTGTGTGGCTTTACATGCTGAACCTCATCATTGGTATCATCATCAGCTGCATACTAAAATGTTCCCCTGTAACGTTCTTTAACAAGTGATAAGAGAGATCAACATCTCATTACATTTTAAAAATGCCCAGAAATAAAATTGTGCTACAGAACTTCACGTAATTTTCATCTGTACTTTGTAGACTCTTAATGCATATGAAATGTTATGAGCTAGGTACAGCCATCAGAAGATTTTAATATATATATTTATTTATTTATTCATTTATTTAATCTTACAGTACTACTCACCACAGGGCAAGTTATAATAAGATGGTAACTACAGTCAATGTGACATTAACCCTTTAACTTTTCATTTATTTCACAAGGTTGATCTTGTAAAACAATATTTTACCATTAAACCATAGACTAGTTAGGCTAACAGACCATAACAGTATGACTCTGCAGATTTTAGGTAGAAAGCGTCTCCTGTTAAAAATGATAAACTAGAGAAATACCAGAGCTGTTTGTGAGTAAATAAGCATAATTTTGCGGTGTGAGCTTTCTGAGAGATGTGAGACAATGGATAATAAACTCGAGAAGAGTGACTGAATTAGCCGTGTCTTTGCATTTTTGGATGAAGGTAATGAGCCTCTTGTGAAGAGATTATAGATTAAAAAAAATCATTAACACATGATTCTTTCTTGAAATTTGGCAGATAAACTTTTAACATTCCTAAAATGTCATTCCTCGGAAGTGTCATAGTATTTAAATGTAGAGTACATAAACATCTATCTGGGCTTAATTACTGCTTTAGGAGACCACAGCTTCCTGAAAGTTTTAAATTAAGTCATAATGATTGTTATATTCCACAAAATTCATATAGTGGGGGTCCTAAATGCAGGAATTCTGATATTTTACAGGAAAATGAAACAGTTCATAGAATTTTTCCCTCATGTATTGGTATTAGATATAGAATAGTAATATTTTATAGTAGTTTTTATGCTAAAAGATCTATAAGAACGTCACAAATATTTAGATATATACAACATCACTGACATGCAGTCACCTCTATATTGGAAAGCAGCAGTTAACTGGCACACAGGAAGAAAGGAAAACTTTGACTAAAAATCCTAGACCAAGCCCCTACTTATCATGGAAAGCGTCGTGAGAGTCATTTGAGTTTTTCGTTTAAGAAAATTCATGTATGTTTATGGAAAATCCAGCTCTGATGGGAATGCCCATATAACTCATTAATGTGATATATTTCTGAAAGCATTTTCCTAACTAATTTGTTTCTGTAGCTCCGATACGCCAGATTGGAATTGTTGGCTCATTGCTGTGATGTGAGTGGTAGACAGAGGCATCACTTAAATTTTAGTCCTTCCCTGTGTCTCCTTGATTGCCTTGTATCTCTCTTGAAGGAGCTACAACCCTCAAGATCCCCTTTGAATAAAATTGGTGAGTTCCTTAAGAGATCTTACAAGTTTGTGGCTGACATGCTCATTATGGCATGGTTGAAAGAATTTCTGTCTTCCTCTAACAGGGCTGTGTCTCAGTCCTATTATAAATGTCAGGACTCTCTAACCAATGTCCTGTTATCTCCATGATATGGCTTAAGACTGTTTTAAAATATCTTACAGTAGCAAGCACCACCATAATAACATTCACGTACATGAGGAAAGAATTCTGCAAAATTCTAGATCATGGTCCTTGCACATTATGATGGTTACTTTTTGAAGGATCCTTAGCCCAGATACCAAGGGCCTGATCAAACTCCCATTGAAGAAAATTCTTTCTGGGACTTCAGTGGGCTTTGGATCAGGCTGTTACATAACATCTTTGATTTCTGTAATGTTTCTATCTTCCCAGGAGACACTTAAGTCCTGTAATTCTTCTTGTCCATATATATAGTAAGTCCATAATGATTTTTTGGCATTCCTTTTATAACAGATCACCTACGGACTGATAGTGGAGAAATTATCAAGGGAATTTGTTGTTTCATTTCAACTTCACTCAAGGGAGAGTTGGGAAAACACAGTTCTATTATTCATCCTCACTGAAAAGTTCTGGGGAAAAGAGGCAGATATATTACATTTCTTAATTAGTGGTGGTGCTGTGACCAGTGGACCCTCTTGATAGTGTCCCAGAGTCTATTGCATAAAGATTCTAGACCTTACAGACCAATCCTCTCCATAGTCAATGTGTCTGAAACATTAGCTTTCAGTGAAAGGTTCCCAATCCTGATGGTTAGTGGTGCCTGTTGAAATGGATCTCTCTGCAGAAACCTGACTACTTCATAGTGACCATAGGGGCTAGGCTTGTGATATGGGGCCCTGATTTGGTGTGCAGAGTGGTATAAGGAAAGTAGTTCTTTTCTCTTTTTTCCCATATGCTTAGAAAAATCTCCTTACTTTAAGGCCAGCTATCAGGAAAATGTAATCGCCCGTTGTCCTAGGAACATGAATCCTGTGTCTCTGAGTTTGATGCTATTATTCAGATGGGACACTCCTCTTTAGCCTTCTCCTTGTCCTCTTTAGATGCCAGATACCCCATCTTTATAATAGCTACATCAATTCACACAGAATTCTTTTATGGATGCCTTTGTGATCTTGTATAACTATTGCTTCTAGTGGTTCAGTTTTTTTGGTCTGGCAGCTCTTCCGTCCTTTATTCCCCCTTTTTTCCTGTAATGGACCCTTTCAAATTCATTTAATTTGCTTTGAATTTTAATGAGTAGTTTTTATTATAATTCTTTTATTGTAGTTTAAATGTTCCTGCTGTTTTGCACAGCACTAAATGCATCTGATTAGAGGAGGGGTCTTTAAGAATAAAAGGATGATGATGAAGGAATGAATTATTATGAAGTGAATAATATCCAGGAATAATGCACACAGTTTTATTTCCTACCCTTTTTTCTGAGATACGGAGGAATGCTGCATTCAGCTTGCCAGTTTGGAATAAATATGACATGGAAGAGAATAGATTAGAACCACTTCCAGCTGATTAGAAACCAGTGAGCTGAGACAGTTCCTTGAACCAGCCAGGTCTGTGGGGAAAAGGGTATTTACCATTTTTAACAGCTACCAAAATTGTTCCAAAGCTATGTTAGCTAGATTTTTGTACGATCAGCAAGTAGAATATTGTTTTCCGTTCTTTGTCTTTTAAATGCTGCTGAGGGAGCTACATAAGTTATAATTGATGAACATGAAAAGATTTAGAATTGTATACTCCTATAAATTGGCACAGTTACATAGACTATAAGAATGACACTGAGAAAATTATTTTCCTGGGCAAATGATACAAATTACTGTTTACACACACTAAAACATTTTTTAATACATTCATTTTCAATGCTAGCTGTATAGTCCATTTATTGTTGTAGAATAATGTGGGGGACAAAGTGAAGAAGTTTGCATTACTTTTTTTTTTATAAATTAGGGCTGTCAAGTGATTAAAAAAATTAATTGTGATTAATTGCGCTGTTAATAATAGAATACCATTTATTTAAATATTTTTTGATGTTTTATACATTTTCAAATATATTGATTTCAATTACAACACAGAATACAAAGTGTATAGTGCTCACGTTATTTGCACTTTGATTACCAATAATATTTGCACTGTAAAAAACAAAAGAAATAGTATTTTTCAAAAGCAACAGAGGGTCCTGTGGCACCTTTAAGACTAACAGAGGTATTGGAGCATATGCTTTCATGGGTGAATTTTTCAGTTCACTTAATACAAGTACACCGGACCCTCACTAGAACGCGGGATTTGGGATCCAGGCATGGTACCGCGTTAATGCGGGGACCGCATTATAGCGGGGAGTGCATTAAAATGAATTGCAATTAAAGTAATTAAATTTTTGATCCAGGGCCACGACTGCGTTATATGTGAATTTGCACTATATAGACGCACGTTCTAGCGTGGGTCCGGTGTACTGTAGTGCAAGCTCTTTATCATGAAAGTTGAACTTACAAATAAAGAATTATGTACAAAAAAAATTGCATTCAAAAGTAAAACAATGTAAAACTTCAAGGCCAACAAGTCCACTCAGTCCTACTTCTCAGACAAACAAGTTTGTTTACATTTGCAGTACCACAGATTTGAGATTGTGTTCTTTGAATGTTCCCCCATTGACACGTAGCACATGGAACAAAAGGAAAGTAAATAGAGCTAATGTAAATAGATTAAACAGTTATAGGGCAGAATGATACAATATTAAGTGGTGAATTTGGATATTATGATACAATTAAGGTTTTATATACAGAATGTTCAGACATAAAACAATATAATGGGCTAATCGGCAGCTCTTGGGTATCAATGGCAGCTGCAGCTCACTGTATTTAAGTGGAAGGTATTAAAAAACATTTTAATCATTCCCATCAGCAGAAGCTGCTTTAGCACTTTTCTTGTAGATGGAGATGTCCCAGTTTGCTTTCCAGCACTGAATTCTCCCTGTTGTTCTTATTAATATTACAATATAAATGTCACCAGGAATGTTTAGTTCTCTTCCAACTTTGTGCTATTATTTAACTTGTTGGTGAAGATGAGTATAGATTTTCAGTTTACATTGTAACAGATGGCTGCTGCTAGTGAATATACTTGTCTAGCACACAGTGGATGCATGGTTCTTTCATGGCCCTACTGAGAAACTACACAAAGGAAATCTGCTTAGAATAACTGAACTCTTAAGTCTGAATGCTAAAAGATACTTGCCATTTACATGTTTCAGTTACTTAGTAGAAAATACCAGGAATAACTGTATACAAAGTTTTAAGTTTAGAATATGTTTATTTCCTACCATGAATCTATTAAGAAGAAAAATGAGTTATATTACCCAAATGTGTAAACAAACATGATTATCTTGTCCTGCTTCTGTGGACTCTGTGTCTGAAATTCAATCTGGAAGAGATTGAATGTTGAACATTGATTTATTAAATTGAAACCCATCACAACTCAATGGTAAATAATTTCATCCGTAATTACTGAGCTAAATTATAGCTTTGAGAGCCAGTGTGACACTGAAGAAATGGGGAGGGAGAAGAGAGCATGTGAGCAATAGGGTTGGTATGATATAGCTGTATAAGGCGTAAGGTGACCAGGAGCCCAGAAGGCAACTTGATCCACAGCAGCATTTACTGTACCTGCACAAAAGATATAAAAGACATGTAAAAAGACTCCCCACTGCTATTCTCCTCACACTTGGCAGTAGGTGTGAGGTGGGGGCTAGGGCCTGTGCATAGTTATAAGCAGTTCTCTGCACCCTCTCCGCTACCTACTACATGTATAATCTGTTTAACTGTGAATAGCTCTGTCCATAGGATTAGCAATCCGTGGTCTTTCAGTAGTCCATATTTCTTCTTCCTCAACGCTTAGCCAGACAGTCAGCTGTAGTGATCGTTCACCATTTGGTCCATCCCTGCGCAGCCGCAAAGGCTTGATGGCCTGAGAGTGCAACATCGGAACAGACTTGATGACGTTGACATTTTGTGTGGAAAGCCTCCAGCTTTATCTAGTCTGCGCAGCGTATTGTCCATGTTTCACAGCCGTACAACAGTATGGGAAGGATACAACTTGAATAAATCCTGAACTTGGTTGTCATATTAAGATGATGTTGATTCCATATCCACTGTAAATGGCTCATGGCAGATCCTGTGATGCCAATCCAATGGGGAACCTCTGCGTGAGAACTGGAGGAGCTGTGAAGTATAGAACCCAGATCGTAAAAGCTGGAAACTGATTTGACGTTTTCATTGTTTAAAGAGGTTGGAGTTGCAGGTGGACCTGGTCCTAGATTTTGCAGTTTTGTCTTTTACCATGAAATATGGGGACCAATTTTAGCTCACTCCTCCTCCATATGCTGGAGTGCATCACAAAATCTGTCATGGATCTGTACTAAAAGAACGACATCAACGTAGTCAAGGTCTGTGAGCAAGAGATCACTGATTTCAATGCCTATGGACCTGATGGAATGCTGCATTATGAAATCGATTGCCTGACAAAAGAGTGCAGGGGCCAGAACGCAACTCTGCCTAATACCAGATACTAATTTGAAAGGCACTGATATCCGGTTTCCCAGATGAACATGGGCAGTGGTTCCATTATGCAGCTCTCTAATAAAGTCCAGCAGAGTGGTAGGACACTTATGTCCTTTAAGGCCTTCCATAATGCGACACGGTCTACTTAATCAAATGCAGCCTTAAGATCAAAATACGCTACGTGCAGGGGCTTCCTGAACTCATGATGTATCTCTGACAAAAAGCGAAGGGCCAAAATGGCATCTAATGTGGACCTGTTCCTCATAAAGCCTGACTGTTGGGTCGACTCTTCCGATGTAGCAAAGGCTCCAGACGTGCCAGAAAAACATGCGCAAACACCTTCTCTGGAAAGGAGAGCAAGGTGATCAGCCTGTAGTTCTTACATTCACTGCGCAGTCCCCTGTCCTTCCAGGCAGTTGGCAGGGTTCCAGTTCTCCACACCAGACGAAAGATGGCCAGAAGTGATTCTGCTACAGAAGCAATAGCACATTTTAGCAGCTCTGTGGGGATGCCATCAGCACTGGCTGTGCATCCATTTTTTAGTTTAGAGATGGCACAAGTCACTTCATCCAATGTTGGTACATCAGTCCATATTTGGCTCAATAAATCTAGATACATTTTCAACAGATATAAGGTTGTGTTTGTGCGTGTATACAATGTTCAGTATCAGTATACATTATTGCATACAAGATGCCTTTCTAAATTTGTATATTCCAAGGAACAAAATCTACATTTGAGGATAACATAAAGGTCATACCATCATACTTCATCATGTACCAAAATTGCTAGATTTTTGAATATACAACCTTTTTTCCTGTTATAGGCTGTACAATTATTTTCTTGCCTGATTTGCTTCAATCAGCCATTTAGTGATGTATGTATAATTGTCCGTCCATAACAATAAATCTCAATTAAGATATATGATGTTATGAAAAATGTATAATAATTTTAAAACCAAAGAGTCTTACTTATTGGGAATGTAATGAGTGGGATTCACTGATCACTGACAAATCAAAAGTAGTTTAAGTGTGAGCAAATTGTAAAGGTTACTGTGCACAATAAATCAATAGGCAATTGTGCAGTTCTTTAGAGTTGATATAGGCAAAAAATCATGAATTTTTAACCACATCATGAAGTGCCAACTTTTCTGTTACATTTATCCTTGAGTATTTATTACAGTACAAACAATCAGAAAGTCAATATAGTGGCCTTCACATTTGGCATTACTTTGTGCAGAAGGTTGCTTTTCCCACTCAATGCAAATTCTGCAAAAAAAAAAAAAAAAAAAGAGCTAGGTATGGCTAAGGGGAAGAACTTGTTTTGTAACTATATTAACTGGCAATCACAGCTGATGAAAGCAGCATATTCTCTCATCATATATTGTTGAAATGAAACAAAAATGCGTTTCTTGATATTTCATTTTTAGCAGTTCTGCATTTTTCCATTTGAAATCTTAATCCAAAAGATTTAATTACATAATTAGTAACCCAAAGTTTTTCCTCACTAAATATATTTTAATTATACAGTTCAGAAATATTGTATGCCTTTGTTTCACATGAATTTTGTCCATAGAAGGTTGCCCTAAATCATTCTAATATGTGGTAGACAGTTGCATATGCTAACTATCCAACCCAGAATTTATCCAAATTTGGGCTAATTATACACAATCCAAAATTATCTTTTTGGTTGCTCACCCATAGCAGTACTTTGAGTTTCCTAGGTCAGTCATTTTCAAACTTTGGGTCGCAACCCAGTACTGGGTTGTGGAATGCAAGGCACTGGGTTGCCTTGCTCAGCACCCAGGGACCCTGGTGGCCGGCCAGTAAAAACTAGTAGCCCTTACCTGTTCTGACACCACGCTGTGCCCCAGAAGTGGCCAGCAACAGGGGGGCCACAGGGCTCCGTGTGCTGCCCCTGCCCCGAGCACCAGCTCCGCACTCCCGGTCAATGGGAGCTGGGGCGAGGCAGTGCCTGCGGGTGAGAGCTTGTGTGCCTTTGCCTAGGAGCCGGACTTGCTGCTGGCCACTTCCAGGGCGCAGCGCGGCCTGCAGTGCCAGGACAGGCACCCCTGCCTCTGCACCCCGGCTGCGCTGCTGACCAGGATCTTCCGGAGATAAGCCCGAGCCCCAATCCCCTGCCCCAACCCCCAAACCCAGAGCCCCTCCTGCACCCCAAACCCCATATCCCTGGTCCCACCCAAGAGCCCTGACCCCCCCACACACCCCAACCCCCTGCCTCAGCCCAGAGCCCCCTCCCACACCCTGAACCCCTCATTCCCAGCCCCAGCCCACACTCTAACCCACTTCCCCAGCCCTGAGCCCCCTCCCACACTCCAAACCCCTCATCCCTAGCTCCGTTGGGTCGCGGGCATCAACAATTTTCTTCAATTGGGTTGCCAGAAAAAAACATTTGAAAAAACCTGTCCTAGGCTGTTCAACCTCCAAAGTTCCATGTAGTGCTGATTTCATCTTCATGCAGCATTGCCTCTTTTCTTTCCCTGGGGAACTGGGGAACTCAAGGGCACATATATAGGTTTTTTGTTTATGGTCATTTGCAGTAAGTCATTTGTTCTTCTGGTTAGTTTGACCTTCAGCATGGCCAGAATGCATAGCTTTCCAAGTTGTGCTGAATTTCTGCTGGTTAGGTCTGTTAGGTTGTTGGGTGGAGACTGGGAAGACAATTAAAAGAAAAGTGCAGGGACAGTGAGTTCTTTACTATTGAAATATAGTAGACTTATTTTTCACTTTTTTAACAGGTGAGCTTAAACTCTGGAGACATGTCTGATTGTGCAGTAGATATGAAAGCAATCTCTTGCCTAAATTGGGTATAAAAGATTTTTTGGCATGATCAGTGTGCAACTAAAATGATTTCACAATGCCAGTACTGTGTTCTGAGTGTAGCAGCACCCAACCAGCAAAATTAATGGGTGCAAAGTTCATAGGCTATAGATTTTTTTGCCAAAGTAAAATTCAGATCCACAAAGTTGGGGTGGGTAGAAAGGATTCAGGCATCTAATTGCCAGAATCATGCCTTGCTCCGCTGCCCACAAACCCTGTTGGCACCTAAACTTGCTCAGCGCCTAAATTTGGCAGTAAAAGCTCCCTAGGCAGCTATTTTTGTGCCTCTGCACAAGCACATTGCAGCCCCATATCAGGTGTCCAGATGCCTAAGCTCCAGACTGATGTATGGACCCTGGGAAAATAGGTGTTCCTCCTAACTCACCTGTGGGGCCCAATCCAGTAAGTATGCTCAGATCTCACCTACCGGATTGCGCCCATGTAGACAAGCTTACACAAAACGGGGACAAAGGGCTGCTTTAGGATAGTGGTTAGATAAGGTACTCACCCAGTTTTTAAGCCATTGCACTGTGGATAAATAATGAGAGAATCACTGGGCGAGAGAGAGAGTGTGAGCAAGCAAGCAAGCATGCACGAGAATGATTCTGCAGTGTGATAGAGCACTCACTAAGAAATGGGAGACCCAGGATCCAGGGCCCTGTCTCCAATGAATTTGTATTTATTTATCCACAGTGCTGCAGACTGAAGGAATCCCTCATAACAATATCCTATATCCCAGTGGCTACGTCAGTCCCCTGAGAGGTGGCAGATCCCAGTTCAAATCTCAGGTGGAGGGGGGGAGTTGAACTGGTGGTCTTTGATGTGCCAGGTGAGCACCACTGGGCGAAAAGTTATAAGGAAACGCCTTCTCCTCCTCCTAAATTTCTTTGTGAATCTAACCCTTAATGTCTTCCAGTGAGTTTTTTTCATATATAGAGAAGGTTTGCTATCAGAGTTTCTAGATTTACTTAAACGATTTTTTGGTTGTAAATAACACGTTAATATTTATGTCATAAAATATATTTTTGAAATAAATTAAATCTACTCTGAAGTGGTTTTATATCTGAAAAAATGGACATTTCTTAGCACAGCTATTTAGGAATACTTCTAATTTATTTAATATAAAATATTAATATTTTAGTTTAAACGAGTTCTGTAGCTTATAGTGGAGATTAAGGTCATACAGTTGTATAAAAATTAAGTGAATTTTGGTTTTGCACTTTCATCAGTGTATATTAATTGCTTAAGACAGTGATAGGCCCCTTTGAAGCTATTCTAAAAATACCTTTACTAGATCCTTTTAAATGGAATCAATAATAAAGGGTGTCAAAGCTTTATGTTTTTTAATTTTCACTTCAAACAGTTTTCAGCTAAGGTGTTCTTCAATTAATTTTTAACCCCCTTCTACTTGTTTTTGCCTGTTTTGAAAAATAGTATCTGCAGCTTGTTGTCAATATGTATGAATTCACTCGTTCACTCTAGTGCAAAAAAGGATCATTCTGGAACAGAAAGAAAAGTGATTGCAGAATTTAAGCAGTTTTTGCTGCTCAGCTGGGTCAGTTAAAAAGGGAGTCAGGCTAGCACCTGTTGCAAGGATGTTCTCACCTTGTCACATTTAGAAGAGATCTGATGCTAGAATGAATAGTCTCTTCATGCATTTGTAGTAATAACACTGTAGCTACCATGAGAAAATAGGCCACTGTAGCCCAAAATGGTTAAAATCCCTTTTTAGAAGATCTACTAAAATGTCATCCAAATTAAAACTGCATTTTTAAATTCTGCTTGCCAAATATTCAAGACCAATATATGTAACCAGGCTTTTCACCCTTCCTGTTTGTTAGTTCTCTCCCATTGCCGCAGTGATTATAGCCAGCTTCCTTGCAGCATCTTTTGTGGGGATCACAGTCCATTTTTCTTTGGATCTTCATGCCCATTGCCTCATTTCTGCTTCTGCCAACCTTAGAGTCAGAGGACAGTGTGCATCTTTCTGAAGTGCCTGACAGAGGGCTTGTCTACACAACCACTGGAAGTGAAATAACTAACTCTGGTTTTAAATCATTTTGTTATTTCAGGGAAAATCTGGGTGATGTGCCTCTTACTTTGGATTAAGATGATCCACACCCAGGTTTGTACCAAAATAACAAAGGCTGTGAATGAAAACCCAAGTTAATAATTTCACTTCCCATTAGTATGTAGATAAATCCAAAGATTATACCCATTAGATCTCTACACAACCATTCCATGTGTTTGGGGGGTTACTTGTCATTGGGTGGAAAATCAAAGAGAAAATGATAAACAGTTATGATATAACTATAGGCAAATGCAATATGAAAAGCATAGCTATGCATGATCTAAACTTTGGTACACAGCATGTTGATTACAAAAAATTAAACTATGCATCTTAGAAAATTCTTTCTCAGACACATTCAGCCAGCTTCTCTCATATTTCCCCAGGCAGGAGTATGACAATGAAGTTTCTGTTTGCCACGGAGGATCTTAGTCCTTTATAGGAAAACATCTTATCTTTGATTTCCCAAAAGCATCTTCCCTTTCTTGTGTTGAAGGAGATCAGTTATCCATTGTCTCATGGTCCCAGACCAGTTTGAGACTGCTGCATCCTTCTCCCCAGCCTCCAAGTGCTGTGAGCAATAAACCATATCTTCTTTGATTAGCTCCTTCTAGTCCTGCATTTGTAGCGATTTGTCATAATGACCCTCCACATTTTAGCTAAATCTGTTTTCCCCAACAGTTTTGTTCAAGAATAATGTAATGTGATCATCTGTATTAGAGATTAACTTAATACAAATGTCAGAGGGGTAGCTGTGTTAGTCTGTATCCACAAAAACAACAAGGAGTCCAGGGTGGCTTACGCCCAAATAAATCCGTTAGTGTTTAAGGTGCCACCGGACTCCTCATTGTTTTAATACAAATGGATTGTTCTCCTTTAGTAAATTATATCATGTTTCTTAGAGGAATATTTCCCATTTCAAAAGAAGATCCCGTGTTTCTTGAATGCTTTATGGTTGGCCATTCTTGTGGCCTATAAACTGTTATGTGCAGGAGATCCCAGTCTCTGACTCCCTAAACCAGCAAGGCTAAAAGCAGATTGTGGATGTGATGAGAGGAGAGTCTGAGAGTTTAATTTAAAAGATTTGATCTCCAGATTCTGATTGGGATGCTTGTTTTAGGAGACACATTGGTCCGCAAACATGCTATAAAACAGGTGACAGGGCATATGCCATATCAGTATAATAAAATCTTATTTTCTCTGCACATTAATTAAACCACACAAAAGGCATTACAGGACATCTAAATGAATCCAGAAAATACATTATTAGCCACATTTTTATTTCAAGATGTACAAAGAAAATGCTTGACCTATTTTTCTTCCTATTTTGATTAAGCATATAAAATAGACTCAGTTCTATCAATTTTGATTAGTTATTTGGGCTACTCAAATTGACTGTGAAATTCTGTGTAATGGAAGAATATAATTCCTTTGCCAAATATATTGCTCACTTGTAAACAATTAACTTTGCTGTTTGTTTAAAAGCTCATATATGATAGTGAGTAGTGATATGGCTGTTTCCCCCAGAAAACAATTCTTTGATAGCCAAATGACACTAAAAATGAAAAAAAAAAAAATTCTCCAAAGTAATAAATAGAAAATTACACATTTGTATTTTGAATATATAACATATTTCTTTCTGAAGTGGTGTCTCTTTACTGTAAGTGTAGCACCCAGAGTCTCCAGGGAGGATTGGGACCCTCTTGTACTTTCCTATTGATCTTACTCTTGTCTAGTGCTTTTATAAATTGAAACTAGTGCACAATTATTTTCCTTCAAATTAAAAAAGCAGATTGAGGTAGTCATGTCAATCCCCAAAGAGTTTAGGATGTTTATAGTCTAGTTTGGATGAAATGGGTTGCTCATCTTTTTTTTTAGTCCATCACTACTGTAATATAAAATATATGTATTAAATAAGAAAGCTAGCATTAATAATATATTAAGGATTTAGAAATGAAATATTCAAAAGTGAGGAAATTCCAAAGGTTACAATTGAAAACTCTTACATCTGGTTGCTTGTGTTTATGCTTTAAAATATGGGCTTTATATCATTATTATTTATCAAATAATACAATGTTGTCCAAATCCTGCTGTTCTTATGTATGAATAGTCCCACTGAGTGGAATTACATGCATGAATAATGCAAATAGGAGTTGACCTTATATAATATAACTAACATATAATGCATAGTATAAGACATAATATGGAAAAAAATGTATACATTCATGCATCATACTCAGAGTTAAAGTCAAACTTTAATTTTGAAATTTCCTGTCTTCTAGACTTTGATCTTTCAATCTTAACATTGCATTTTTAAGTCTTAACGAGATCTACAGACAAGTCAACTTTGAACATTCTGGTTTCTGCTGTTTTAAGCTAGCCAAGGGCAGAAATCTTGATTGGAACATATGGGGAAAATATTTTTCATAATGAGACATCTCAAAAAATATTTTATTTTAAATCACTTGTCAGCTGTGGCTCAAAATAGAAAAGCTTTTAGTTCAAAATGAATTTATTTGAGTGAGGTCTGAGCATCGAAAAGGTAGGCTAGAGTGTAATTAGAACTAAACCTTAACTAAATGCAGCCCATCCCTACTATATTAAAAAGAGTGCCACTTTTAGCCCTAAGATATAAGCTTCTTTATCATAAACTTCATTTCAAGCCATAAAGGTTAATTCCAGGCTGCTACGTGGAATACAAAATAGGTTTGGGGCAAATTTCTTTAAATTGTTAGTATTCAAAGAATGGCCTCTGTATAGTTCAGTATTTGGTAGGACCTATGGCAGGGGTCGGCAACCTATGGCACGCGTGCCAAACACGGCATGTGAGCCGATTTTGAGTGGCACGCTGCCTGCCCACTGAGAGGAGGGGGCGGAGGGGCCGGAAAGCGCCACACTGGGGGAAGAAGGGGGAGGAGGGAAGCTTGGCTGCTGCAGGACAGCCCCCCACCCCACTCAGCCCCTCCGCCCACCGCTCTCCCCTGCGGGGGCAGGAGGCAGAAGCTTGGTCCTGCGGCAGGCACGCTCCCCCCGCCGTTTCTTCCCACCACATGGTGCATTCCGCCCCCTCCTCTACCCTCTCTCCCTGCTGGCGACGGAGCAGAGCAGAGCCGAGCCGAGCGCAGCGTCCTCGCTGCTCCGTAGAGAAGGCAGAAAGAGGGACGGGCCTTGGGGAAGGGGGTGGAACAGTGCATATCCCTCCCAGCCCCCTGCCATGAGCCGCTCAGGGCAGGGGGCTGGGAGCACCCCCACGAGCCGAGCACCCCAGCCTTCTGCCCTGCACCCCCCGCACTCCCCCAAGCGCTCTGCCCTGCACCTCCCCCCAACACCCAGCCTTCTGCCCTGCACCCCCCACACACACCCCAGCCCTCTGCCCTGACCTCGAGTCGCCCCACTCAGCCCGCTGCAGGCCTAGGTGAACAGAACCCTAGGCTGGCAGCGGGCTGAGCAGGCTGGTGGCATAAGATCAGCATTTTAATTTAATTTTAAAGGAAGCTTCTTAAACATTTTGAAAACATTGTTTACTTTATATACAACAATAGTTTAGTTATATAATATAGACTTATAGAGAGAGACCTTCTAAAAAACGTTAACATGTATTACCGGCACGCAAAACCTTAAATTAAAGTGAATAAATGAAGACTCGGCACACCACTTCTGAAAGGTTGCCTATCCCTGACCTATGGGGAAGGGATGAAGAGGAGAGAACAAGATGGGAGGAGTGTATTTCCTTTGCAGATATTGTAGCTCTGTCAGTTTGGGGGAAAGAATTGGCGTAGTTAATTGTTTTCAGCACTTACATGTTAATAGTACTGATTAGATACTCTGGATTCTGAAGTTAATATTGAAGTTGTCTTGGCTGCTTACCTATATTTTTAGTATAGGTTCAAGCTGATGTTATCTTGGTTGTCCCTTTGCCAATGTAAAAATTGTCTAGGGGAGGAAAAGCCAAAAAGCCAAAAATAATAAGTATGAGTGTTACTTGGTGTGTACAGTCACTCTCTTTCTCCCCTACAGCTACTGTATGTATGTCTTTGCAGATTGTCTTTATAGATTGCATCCAGTGCTCAATTAATTATTTTTCTTAAAACCAGAAAGCTAGATTGAAGTATGTTTCCCCAAACAATTGCACTGGAATACAGCGTTCCTACTGATTTTCTATTCTAGGCATTCCTCCATCTTTTCCTCCTCCACAAATTCTCCACTCAGGAGACACACTCACATTTTTAAGTTATCTGAAAAGCTGCAATTAATCTCAGTTCCTTCAGGCAGAGTGTTGCTCAGGGCTCTGTCAAAAGAAGTACTTCACTTCATTTAAAGCAGCTCCCTGATTGTTTATGGCATTTACAACACTAAGCACTCTGGTTCACCTAGTTTGTGTACATTTTGACTGGAAGTATATTATTAACAGATATATCTCTATTAATAATCAACAGTTTCCTTGAAGTACTTTTTTATACCCTTATAACCCTTATTTTGGGAAAGTAATCCAACACAAAAAGACAAATTATCCTTAAAAATATCCGCAAAGCTACCTCATTATGCACTTGTAAATCCCTCTTCAAAACTCTCCTTTGCTGTGATGCCTGTGAAAAACCTGAAAATGATTAGGTTGTTGGTGTGCTGAGACCACTGCCTGTTGTGCTGAGAAACATTGCCTCGTTGTTTCCTTGGATTTCCCTGGCTCTATCCATCTTTTGTCTCATGAATTATACTTAATTGATTATGTATTTGTTATACTGTAGCACCTATGGGTTATAGACCAGGACCCCATTGTGCTAGGAGCTGTACAGTCAGGGACCATCTTTTTGTTGTGTTTGTACAGCACCTAGCACAACGGGATCCTAGTCCATGACTAAAGCTCCTAGGTGATATAAATAATAATATATGAAAGAAAATTATGTTTATAAGACTGATGTATTAATTTTATTGCTAGATTAAAAACTACATTCAACTGGCATTCAGATTGTGTGCATATCAATTACTTAAAGGGAGGGGCAGTGGAACCGAGGGGCAGGGAGGCTCGTATGCCTGCAATGGAAATATTGTGGGTGGCTGATGTATGTTTCCACACACCCCAGTGTTGTCTGCCCCCATACTATCTCTTGGAGGCAAGAGTGGGACCTGGCTATGTTTTTACTCCCCCCACTCATGTACATGGGGAAGGAGTGGTGGTGAGAGTGGGGCCCAGAGGAGGGGCTGGAGTAGCCATTGCACACAACATTGAGCCAGCTGCCAGGGAGCAGATAGGAAACATCCAGTGGAGACACCGGCCCAGGCGAAGGCAGGACTCGGAACGCATGTGCCAGCTGCCATGGTGAGGTGAAGGTGTGGGTTAATATCTTTTATTGAACCAGCTTCTGCTGGTGAAAGAGACAAGCTTTCGAGCCACATTGAGCTCTTCTTTAGGCACAAAAAAGTGGCCTGACACCAAGAGCTACATTTTATTCAGCATCCATTTTTAATTAATTTTAACTCATACATTAATTAACCATTTACTTTTAAATTCTCAGAAAATTCATTCTGTACCCAAAATGTCTTAAGTGTTTTAGTTTTGGGAAGGATCCCCTGTGTTCATCATACATAACAAATGGTGGAATCTCTGTATAAAACTCAACTCATCCTTTACTCAGGAAGCATGACTGGCACTTCTATAATACTACTACTAATTATTATTATTATTATTTATTGTTATTACTAGCAATTGTTAGACTGTAGTTGCTACCTCTGACAGTTCCTCATTGTCATTCAGCAGTCTGTTACTTTCTTGGTGCATGTTACTGGACATACATTATTGATGAATGATGGGTATTTTCACTACAATTGACACGTTATATTTAATGCATTTTAAAAAATTGTTTTGTATTAGAGCAATCTTTTTAGATGCTTTGACTTACTCTGGGTATAATTTAGTTTGTTTTAAATCCTCAAGATGATTTCTTGGATTCTGTTATTTCCTTTTAAAAAAATAAAAGGGGCAGATGTTATCTGACTTTTCCTTGTCCACATGCTATCCTGTGCAAGGAAAACGTTGAAGGGAAAGTTAATTTAAAAAATACAAAACTTTTTTCTTATTCAATAATTAAAAACTTTCCCCCCATTTATATTGGTTGAAATTCAAGAGAGAGGTAACTCAGTTTAGTTCAAAAGCCACTTCCTAAGGAGAGGAATTAGCTGGGAACAGTACTACATTAACACACCCTGCCAACAGCTGAGCTCTGCATACAAAACACTTGTTCATGTTTTCCTTGAACTCCTTTGATAGGACCTAACATTCAGCTTACACTGAATGAGCTCTGTCTGAACCTTGGCAGGAATTGGAGAATGTTGATGTGTGTTGTAATGAATAGTGGAACTTCGAAAGGCTTAAGTGTGCTGGCACAAGTACTGTCTCAGTATGATGAGCTAAACACAGGCATTGTTCAAAGAGAAGCCTCTGTGTCTTTTTGGAAATTAAATCTTGGCCAGTGAACATTAGATCTGAATTGAATTTCTTTGTCTTCTTACTGTGGTATTCCATTCATAATCAAACATTTCAAGCAAAGTTCTAAAGAGGTTCTTGAATGCCACCTCCTTCAAATATGCCCTGAAACAAGTGGTTGATGTAAGGATGGCATAGTCCTCTCTCTCTTAATTGGTAACATTCCTTAATTTACATCAAAAACCTTAAGAACAAACTTCTTGCACTAGTTACAGTTACAGCTGGAAAATAGTGTAGAGATTTATGACTGTTGGGGACATGATTCTTGTGACCTCAATGGTAAAATGAAATTTACAATAGAATGTATAATGTACGGTACTTTTATGTCTAGAATGACTCCTGAATTTGCTGTGGCACTTCTATATTTGTCTCAGAATAAATCTAAAGTCAAAGAATCCATTTGTTTTCTAACAAATGCATGCTGTTTGCATGCAGAAAAATATGAAAGTAAAATAATTATTTAAGTATTAATTCAAACTCATTAAAATTAGGGCTGTCAAGTGATCAAAATATTAATCACGATTAATTGCCCAATTAAAAAAATTAATAGTGATTTATTGCACTGTTAAACAATAATAGAATACCATTTATTTAAATATTTTGGATGTTTTCAAATATATTGTTTTCAATTATAACACAGAATACAAAGTGTATAATGCTCACTTTATATTTAATTTGGATTACAAATATTTGCACTGTAAAAAACAAAAAAAATAGTATTTTTTCAATACACCTAATACAAGTACTATAGTGCAATCTGTTATGAAAGTTAAACTTACAAATGTAGAATTATGTACAAAAAAATAACTGCATTCAAAAGTAAAACAATATAAAACTTTAGAGCCTACAAATCCACTCAGTCCTATTTCTTGTTCAGCCAATCTCTCAGACAAACAAGCTTGTTTACATTTGCAGGAGATAATGCTGCCCGTTTCTTGTGTACAATGTCACCTGTAAGTGAGGACGGGTGTTCGCATGGCACTTTTGTAGCTGGGGTCGCAAGATATTTACGTGCCAGATGCGCTAAAGATTCATATGTCCCTTCATGCTTCAAGCACCTTCCAGAGGACATGCACCCATGCTGTACATAAAAGTTTGTTACAAGGAGAAGGGAGAAAAGATATTGTTCTTAACCTCTGAGGATAGGACAAGAAGCAGTGGGCTTAAATTGCAGCAAGGGAGGTTTAGGTTGGACATTAGGAAAAACTTTCTAATTGTCAGGGTGGTTAAGCACTGGAATGAATTGCCTATGGAGGTTGTGATTTTTAAGAGCAGGTTAGAGAAATACCTGTCAGGAATGGTCTAGATAATACTTAGTCCTGCCATGAGTGCAGGGGACTGGACTAAATGACCTCTTGAGGTCCCTTCCAGTCCTATGATTCTGTGATGATGGGTTCTGCCTGATAACAATCCAAAGCAGTGCGGACCGATGCATGTTAATTTTCATCATCTGAGTCAGATGCCACCAGCAGAAGGTTGATTTTTTTTTTTTTTTTTTTTGGTGGTTCGGGTTCTGTAGTTTCTGCATCAGAGTGTTGCTCTTTTAAAACTTCTGAAAGCTCCATACCTCATTCCTCTCAGATTTTGGAAAGCACTTCAAATTCTTAAATCTTGGGTCGAGTGATGTAGCTATCTTTAGAAATCTCACATAGGTACCTTCTTTGCCTTTTGTCAAATCTGCAGTGAAAGTGTTTTTCAAATGAACAACATGTACTGAGTCATCATCCTAGACTACTATAACATGAAATATATGGCAGAATGCGGGTAAAACACCGAGCAGGAGACATATAATTCTCCCCCAAGGAGTTCAGTCACAAATGTAATTAACGCATTATTTGTTTAACGAGCACCGTCAGCATGTCTTCTGGAATGGTGGCCGAAGCATGAAGGGGCATACGAATGTTTAGCATATCTGGCACGTAGATACCTTGCAATGCCGGCTACAAAAGTACCATGTGAATGCATGTTCCCACTTTCTGGTGCCATTGTAAATAAGAAGTGGGCAGCATTATCTTCCATAAATGTAACCAAATTTGTTTGTTTTAGCTATTGGCTGAATGAGAAGTACAACTGAATGGCCTTGTAGGTGCTAAAGTTTTGCTTTGATTTGTTTTTGAGTGCAGTTATGTAACAAAAAAAAAAATCTACATTTGTAGGTTGTGCTTTCACAGTAGAGATTGCACTACAATACTTGTATGAGGGGAATTGAAAAATACTGTTTCTTTTTATCATTTTTATCATGTTATCATTTTTTCAGTGCAAATATTTGTAATAAAAATAATATAAAGTGAGCAGCATACACTTTGTATTCTATGTTGTAATTTAAATCAATATATTTGAAAATGTGGTAAAACATCCAAAAATATTTAATACATTTCAATTTGCCTCTGAATTGTGCTCTAAAAGATATATTCATGCATCTAGTCATTCCACAAAGAACCCCATGTAGAAGTGACTGTCCCACGTGGTTCTGCTTCTCAAATGCACAATAGGGTGACCAGCCATGTCCATATGTCTCTCTTCCCACAGAACCTGCAGATGGTTTTTGGAAGCAGGAGAAGGATTGGAGGGTCGGGTGGGACCCTGTTGGAGCCAGCATCATTCTTGAACCAGCCATGTAGAGTTCAGAATGAGCTCTGAGTAAAATATAATACAGCCCCAGACTGTATTAACTTTCTATGCCACTCTACCTACTCACCCATTCTCTATGGTGAGAAATTGCCATAAAGAGGGTTCCTTCAGCAGCTGTCAGATTTGAGAGCCCTATCAATACAACTCCTTTGGAGTTATATTAGCAGGTTGCAGGGAACAGAGAAGCCAGTGTAAGGAGGAAGAAGGCTCATGAGTGGATGACCTGAGCAACCCATTTCTCTACCAGATGGATCTGGTAGATATGAGAGGTTTGTGCGCAGGCCTTGCTGCCAAATGAAACCAACAGAGAAAAATCCTCCCATTTAGCCCCTTCTTGCAGCAGCTGAACTCTACAAACTGTTCCTCCTGGTTGTGAAGAAAATCTTTAAAATAAAAGTATAAACTGATGCCCCATGATGTCGTCTTGAGTTTGCAGACATCCTGAAACAGTAGCTCTGAGAAATGTAAACTACCCATCATCCATCAAGGGGGTGTTAGTTCTGAAATCTAATGATAATTTAAATGACAAGTGTTTCACTGCTGATTAATTTAGCAATAACATCCAACTAATATGGTTACCCACAGTTCCAAACAGCTTCCCCTACCTTATTGGGTTCCAAAAATCCCATTTGCCCCTTACACAAGATCTCCAGTTTCCCACTTAGCAGCTTCTACAACAAAGCAGTAATAGGTTTGTTAGCATAGAAATCTGTGCCTGAAGCTGTGGAGACACAGTAAAATACACTGAATTTAAAGTGCAAACAATAGAGGGATGATGGTAATTATTTTATTATTTACATTCATATGTAAGTCAGTGAACACCTCCATTATTTTACATTTCAGTGAAGCATCCAAAAAATTTCCAGTTTGCCTCACCATATTACCTTAGAAAGCATGAAGCTTTGGTCCAGAATTTAAGTACAGCTTCCACAGATTTCCCAGGGCCTTAGGTAAGGTACAGGAATTTAGCCTTATACACAGTTAAATCACTTTTCCTTTCCCTGTGAAGGAAACACCATTTTCAAAATATAGTAAAATAACTACTAATTAGTTTGACCTAGGCCTAAAGATTATGAATGCTGTCACAGCTGATTTTCAGCAAAGAAATTAAAATGTAGAATTGATACCTCTTGTAATTCTAGACATTAGATTTGGGGGTCATGGTGAATAATCAGCTGAACATGAGCTCCCAGTGCAACACTGTGGCCAAAAGAGCTAATGGGATTCTCAGATGTTAAACAGGAGAATATCAATTAGAAGTAGGGAAATTATAGGTATTGCAAAGAAAGGTAGATAGCTTGGGATTTTTATTTTAAGCAATACCTAGAATGTTGTTCCAGCTTGCATCTAGGCACTTTCTACTCTAACATGTAACAGTATTTGTAACCAGTTAATGATATGGATAACCCTGAATCTGGGTTGTGTCCACACACAGTCAGTATTGGGTAATCATGTGTTTATCCCTTGCCAGCAGGTTGGTACATGATTACTTTCGGGTATTCAAGTTCAATGGCGTTTTTTAGTACAGAAGAAGACACACACACACAATTTTGTGCCTGTCTTAATCTGGTCTTCCAAATGACCTCACAGAACACGCTGTTCATATTTGGTACTGGTGATGCTTTGTGTTTGTCTTCAGGACATTCTGTTCCCTACTGAGGCATTAAGGCATAGCAGTCCCAATGTTTCCAAGATGCACTGATTCAAATATAATTAGGCAGTGTCATGAAAGTACAAACTTGGTTGATCCCTGGTTGTGTTGTAAACATGATTCAACCGTATTTCTTACAACGGATGAGAATATCACAAACTGGTTATAAAAACAAGTTTGTATTTGTAGTGTAGACAGGAACTTAATTTGGGAGGAGAACAAGGGACTGGATTCTTCAAGTTTCAAACTCACCCTAAGATTCCTGGTCCAACAGGACCAAAGCAGTACAGAGAAGGTGCGTGCCTCATGTTGCTCTTGAGCAACCTCTTCCGGCTCACACTTGGAGTGATATTGATGGACTCTGGAGGGATGATTGGTGTGACATGATGTTTTATAGGATGATGGGGTTATTGAAGAAAATAAAGAGAGCAAAATAAGGGTTAAAATAAGGCTGCAGAAGATCAGTGCAAACAGAGTATTGGGCATCTTGATTTGATGTTCGTGTGCTTATGAGGACAAGGAGATCTTTTTCCATGTGTTTTGATAGCTTATAGATGTTTCAGATTTATTGATCCTTATAATGATAAGAAATATAAGCCATTATGTCTAGCTTTTAAAGCCCAGTGAGAAGCTTAGTAAGAGCACTGGAAGTCTTTTTATTCCTTCTTTGCAAGGTGAGTTTCAACAGTACCCTCCTTTGCATGATGTAAATAAATAAATAAATGCAGTCTAAACTAATAGTTTAGAAATATTGTCGTATTCCAAAAAGAAAATAAGTATCCTATCATGGGAAAATGATGACTCAGACAGGTTTGCCTACCGCATTAGCTCTCTAATGGCAAGATTTATGCCTAATATGTACTGCTCAGCATTCCTAGATAGAAGCTGTTGATAATACAAAACCCTTTTAAAAGTAGTTCATGAATTGCTATTTTTTCCTCACACTCTGTCAAAATATTTACGAGGTTCGTATGTAAAGGGCATAAACAATCAAACATACATAATTAATTTTGTATTTTAAAAATATAGAGATACCTTTGTAACTTGTTTGTGTAGAAGAGTGTTTTCCCTGTTGTTTATCCCAGTCTCTTGGTTAACACATGAGTCTCATGGTACTTAATTTGGATGGAGTAATGACTGAAGGAAAGCATGTCTGATTGTTGCTGTTTAGTTTCTCCGATTGTTCTTTGTGCATGTACTGTAGTGATGTGAGACAGCTTTATTTTTGACATATCCAGGATTTGGTGGTCACACGTGGATAGTACAATACCTTAAATTCCTTACAAGACTACAATTTGGTTTTTTATTATACTTACTCGTCCAGGTGAAATACTTTTTGTTTATGTTGATTTTAACAGATATGTATTGACTCAGGGGGTAAACTCAGTGTTCAGCTACTGTTAATGACCTTCAGGTAACTGTTAAGCACTCATGGTACAAATTGAATTTCAAATACTGATTGTAACAAGGTCAGAGATTTGCACCTTTGTCACAAAGTTTCCTCATGATTCCTATGTAGTTTATAGTAAAGATTTACAGTGACCAGTTTTACTGAGTTCATTTATAGACTTTTTCTATTATACCTCAAGTAACTTCAGTAACTTCAAAAATTGTATTTGCTTTTTCCATAACCTCTTGTATGGTATTGTTTGACTGTCATATGTTCTAAGATAAAATTTTATATTAAATCCCACAGAGTTTAAGATTTTTAACTCTTATTCAACAGTATGTACAGTTAGACAGATCCACCCTTCTTGGAAAACACTATTTGGGAATGTGTAAAAGGGTTCAATTACTGCCCAGAACAAGAAGGGACTTGAAGCAGATTTGTGTTGTCAAATGTGTATTAACGCAGGGTCTGGCTGGGAGCTGTGGGGTGCTACCTGGGTGGACAAGGCACAACAGATGTTGACGGGCTGGTCAAATTCCTTGGGGTCATAAGAGGCTCAGCAGTTTCACCATCCTGGGGAACCAAAATTACTCAGAGGTTGGAGTTCCCCGTCAAGCTTTGGAGCTGATTTGTTTTGGCTGATATAGAAGGGTGGCAATAAGAGATGTCTCGAAACCCGACTGGGTTTTGGGGGGAGGCAGCCAAGCTAATTGCTGACACCTTCATGTGATGGATGTCCATGGCAGGTACTCCATAGGAAAGGTATACATTTAAAGGAACAAAGGGGTGGTAGGGGGGAGGGGGTTGGGGACTCCTATGATTGGTATGGCAGGGAGTCAAACCCTGATTCTTATAGCCCACCTTAACCCTCCTGGGGTGGGGTGGGAGATTGGTACGGTCCCAGCTTCCTGAAGGGAACTGGATAGAAAAAGAGGAGGAGCTTGTGGAAGCCCCCCAGGTAATTACTGAATAAACATGGAGTTACCTGCACTGTACACTTTTATCTGCCAGATAGTTCTAGACATCTAATAATAAAGTTGCAACCAGATTAAACCCATGTCAAATGTCTCCTGTCTATCTTTCTGTATGGCCGGACAATCAAAATGCATGAAAATTGTTACCTCAGAAGATGTTAAGAGGTGTCAGTGCTGAGTTTAGGAACTTGAATGTGAGGTGAAAAAAAATTGTGTAAGAAGTTAAAAGCTAAGCTGTTAGATATAATACTTTCTATTTGTGTCCTTTCAAGAGTATCTATTGGTGGTGATTGCCTTTTTCAGCATTTGGATTTGTTTCAAGATGAACTTCATATTATAAATTCAGAGCAAATATACTGTAGTTATCATTGTAATGTCTTTCATCAGTGTATTCAACTTCACTTTCTCATGTCTTGTATTTTCTTTTGTAAATTATTGATAAAGAGGGGCTAACCTAGTGATGAGTTTACTCCAGAAAAGAATATAGTAGTAGTTACAACAGAAGGTATTGAACTATTGCATTTGGTTATTTGAATCTTATTTTTTTTAGAGAAGATGAGGAATTGTGACATGGTAGCAGCAGATTAATAAGCTTTGATTTGGGAAGTAAGTTAAACAAGATTTTACTTCAGTTAAATCTTTCAAAGTTTTTGTAAGTAAAACACCCATTTTTAGTAAAAGATAAAAGTGGATGTCTACTACATTTGTTTATTTTTTCCTTTTAAAATTAATGGATAAATATTCTGTTCCTTTTCTGTCATAAATGCGGGGTGTTGCCATCCTAATTCCTGTGAAATACCTCAAGTGATTACTTGATAATACCTTGGATCACTTGCTGATTACCTGTTCTGTTCATTCCCTCTGAAGCACCTGGCATTGACCACTGTCGGAAGACAGAATACTGGGATAGATGGACCTTTGTTCTGACCCAGTATGGCCGTTCTTATGTTCTTATGTAATCCACTGAAATTCAAGTAAAGTAGTTTCTCCTGAGAATTTGAAGGGATCAGTTTGGCAATATACATTGAAATTTCATAAACGGGAACAGAAACAAGTTTCAGTATAAACCTTAAGGTAAATTCTTTAATCTGTTCTTTTAGAGAACATAATTTGTTTTGATCAAATATGAATCCCAATTCATATTAGGATAAGAACCATACTGTACCTTCTGGTCTGTTAATTCTCCCTTTAAAAATTGTACATTCCCCAGTAACATAATCAAAAAGGGTCTAGTTACATATGAAGGGGGAAAATAGTTAACGTATCCTAAAAAATATCCTTTGAAATTCAAAGGAGGCACAGCTACACAATGAATATAGGCTAAATATTTGAACGAGGGTTTAATGTCTCGTATAGTGTTATTGTCGAGGTCCTCTCTTGTTTGATAGAATATTTTGAAGTAAAAAGATAATGAATAAAATTAGGACAGAGTTTCTGCCATAGCATTACAAATTAACTTTTCGCTCACTTTTCCTCCTTCTACACATGCAAAGGGCTAAGGACTGAGCTGCACTAGAAAATTAGATGAACCCAGCTATCTCGCTGAGGGGTGTAAAAAGTCCACACCCCTGGAAGACCTAATTAAGCTGACCTAAATCCCAATATAGACAGTGCTTCCATTGACCTAGCTACTGCCTCTCAGGGAGGTGGGTTACCTCCAGAGATGGGGGAAGCCCTCCTGACACTGTTGTAAGTGTCTTCACTGAAGTTCTGCAGTGACATAGTTGCAGTGCTGCAACTGTGCTGCTGTAGTGTTTGTAGTATAGACATAGCCTAAGAGATTCATGTATGTAATTGAACTCAGAATTTAACCCATCATGTATTTACACATTTTCCTTTTTTATGTATACTCTACTGTGTGAATCACTGGATTATATTATAATCCATTCAATAGTAAAAAAATAAAAAGTGACTTTACTGAGTTTCTAAATACACTGAAAATATTTAATATAAATAACAAATGAAACAAAATAAACTCAACTAAGACTCAGATGTTTGAATTGCTGCAGTTTAGTTGATAAATGTTAATATAGATAATCTGATAAAAGTATTCACAAAAATATAAAATAGTATCATAAAATAAATGATAGTACTAAGTAATGACATCTGGAGAAAACAACAACAGACATCATTTATATTGCTTTCCTATCTTGCTTTTCCCAAGATAAATGAGAACTTTTTAATATCTATCTGCAATGCTAAAAAGTTATGTGACTAACTGAACTGAAAATCTATCCTCATAAGTGGCGAATAGTTTATCATATATTAGGTCTCTGTGTGAGGAACTGTAGAGAAATATGGTACATATAGACATATTAGTAATTATTTTGCACTTGGTCTATTTTCTGTAGCACGCCAGTACAGTCAACTGTTGGGAGATATTTTAATATGTGTAGAAAGAAGAGTAGTATGTACAGACCTTTAGGGACTGGTGGTAATACATTTCTACAAAAAATATCAGATAGGGACACTTATTGAACTGATTGAAACTATATGTAGATATATTATATACTTAAGTATTTAATCTGATAGACGGTGATATAATGATTTTTAAGTATATAATTTGATTTCTGTGTTAAAAAATTTGCCTTGGCTAAGTGAATGAGATTTGCAGGTTTTCTCACACTTATTAATTATACTGGATTTTTAGTTTTAATTAGAGTAGCTCTTCTGAGACTGAACCTTTTTACCATTAGGCCGTTTGAAACCTAAGAGATAAAAAAGGAAGAGTTCTTTCAGAACATTATTTACATGATTTTAATTAATGATTATAATCTCCATGGTCATTTTTGCAAAAGAGCATTTAATCCCTTAACCAGTTTTCATGATTTGCATTTTGCAAAAACATGTAAGCCCCGTAGGCTTATTAGCTCCAATTTTTTTCAAACCAAACTTCTTTTTAAAATTTTTTATTTTGTTCCTGCTCCAAGTCTCATTTCCTACCATAACACCTGTTTCTCATGCAGAGTGAGCTGATAGGTAGAAAAGTAAAGTTTGCTTCCTTTTGCCAAGACAGAACATAGCCCTTGGCAAGGTTACCTTTGAAAACAGTTTTTCATGCAGAGACCGTATACAACAGCATTGCTGTTGCCAAGATCCTCTGACTAATGAAGGGTCGGAGCAATAGTGTATTCTTTCTCATTGCTGGCGGCACGTATATGTAGCATTTCTTTTGAGAAAAGGCACTCTAGCGTTTCAAACAGAAGCTAGAAGTTTAACCTTCTAGGAGGAAGGTCAGTGTTAGTTTTTATTGATAACATAGAAGAAAGCAACTTTACAGGAATATAAAAGCTAAATTCCGTGCTGAGCAGAAACTGTTAAAAACAATGAGTTTTCAACCTTTTTTGTGAAAATCAGTGTGAAAACTTTTATGTTTACAAAGTTGCTTCTTTAGCTCTCAATGCAGACTTTTGTTTAAATTTTCCATATTGATGATTTGGAAAACTGATTCCTACCCTGTATTAGCATGCAGACTGAAATGAAAGGTCAGAACTTCCGGTGCACACTTATAGATAGATTTTCCCTTTCATTCCTAATTCAAGTCGTGCAGCATTAAGGAAAAACTGTACCATTTAACGTTAATTTGGTTTAGAAACATTGATTACTCATAATGCTGGAGAGCATTTGCACTGTATGTGTATTTTCAAGTCTTTGCAATATATGATCTTTCACAAAAGTATAGTTTAGGACCATATTGTTTGTGCTTAGACATGAAGATTTTGAGTAATGAGAATTACCTTTATGCAAAATTTATTTAAAATTGAGTGAAGGTGGCAGGCATGTAGTGAACTAAAAAAATCTGGGAATTTGTAATAAAATTCAGATAAAATTAGTAAGTGGTACACATCTTCTAATATTGTACTAGTCAAGTAACAGATAAGCAAACCCAAGAAGGACGTAGATACCTACGTAAGCAAAATGTCCAGTTTTTGCTGTGGATAACCCTAGGATACTTTATATGAAATTCATTCTATTAATATCGTTAAGCATTATTACTATTAAAAGAGTAAACACAATTTTCGTGAGGGATCATTTTTTAAAATTAATTTTAACTCAAAAGTTAATTATTTATAGATTTACTTCTACATTCTGTCAGTGGGTAAGTGCTGTAATTTTGGGGAGGATGTGGTGAATTTTTCATAATAAAAAGATTGAATTCCTACATTAAGTGCAAAGGTGAACTCAGCCCTAACTATGGAGCCTCAACTGGAACCTGCATAATGCTTTCTTCCTCTCTGCAGAGCTCTTCCTCTGCTTTTCCAAAACAGAACATTTCTTATCTCTGTTTCAGAACAAGTTTAAAACTCTAGTTTGATATTGAACTCAGGGGTTAGGGCTTTCTCTTCAGTTAAATATTTTGATTGGACAATATCTAGCTGTTTTGAGAACCATATTTATCCCCATGTGTCTGGAATCCTTTTGAAGCTTAGGCCTGGTCCCCACTAAGCCCCCACTTCGGACTAAGGTACGCAAATTCAGCTACGTTAATAACGTAGCTGAATTCGAAGTACCTTAGTCCGAACTTACCGCGGGTCCAGACGCGGCAGGAAGGCTCCCCCGTCGATGCCGCGTACACCTCTCGGCGAGCTGGAGTACCAGCGTCAACGGCGAACACTTCCAGGATCAATCTGGGATCAATTTATTGCGTCTTAACCAGACGCGATAAATCGATCCCAGAACATTGATTGCCTGCCGCCGGACACTCCGGTAAGTGAAGACGTACCCTTACACATAGAACTACTGTTGCACACTAACAATGGATTGCTAATTTAATAGAACCCTATCTACAGGCCTTGGTTCACCAGGATAAATAGTTTGTCCTTTTTCATATCTTGTCATAAAATTGTATTAATGCACATTTTCAAAACCACTACAGTTTCCTCACAGCATCTCAAGAATGCACCAAACAAACCATGTGCTTACCTGTAGTGGGTAGTATATTTTCAGTTACATACACAAAGTGTTAAGTAAAATAGAAACCTATGCTTAGTACCTGTATCTTGACTTTGTTTTTTAATTGGATATGTGCTCTAGGGGGCATTAGGTTGAAGTGAACAACAATATAGAAACAACATTGTATTCCTTGAGCATAGTCAATTAATCTCCCTTTACCTTTCAAAATAGTTACTTTTAAGTAACTGTTGTGTAAATTAGGTCCCATTGCAATTGCTATACAATAAACAAAAGACAGCCAGCTACAATGCATCATAAAATGCAGTATACATCCATAAAACCTCATTGTTTGCACCTGCCAAATAGCTATAGAAACCATGACTACAATGATTATGTAGTCCCATTGTAATTGCATATTTAACTCTTGCAAACAGGTGTTCATAAAGACAGATTGTTATGCCTTTAATTAGGTTCTCTGGGTCTAGTACACAGTATAGAATTGCAGAGTATTGTTAAGAAGTGTTTACTTTTAACTAGCTGTGAGATAAAAACTTCTCTAAAGGCACTTAAAAAAAAACCAACCAAAGAAAAACAACCTCCACCCCTCACCCCCACCTCTCAGGGAAATAAAACAATGATGAAACCTGCTGGGAACTAGATGGCTCATCATTTGTGCACTGGTTTTTCACCTCTTCGGCTCTTGGTCACTACTCTGAATTCAGGGTAGGTCCTTACAGACCAAAAGTAGTTGTTGTGTTCAGGCTGTTCTGTGACCTCTGAATAATGAGTGTGGTCATACTCCAGTGGACATGTGTCCACATCAGAGTTGTTGCAAATTAGCAGTTTTGTTGGCAGTGTCATTGAAGATGCCAAAGTTTGAATGGACCTGGAGAGTGGATAATCTGTTCATGCCTATATGCTTTGAAAAGAAAGAGATGAATTGTCACTGACAAAGATCAGACCCCACTTATTCTTAAAAAATATCAATGTCATAGAGAAATCAAGAGGAAAATATTTGACAATACCTTTCCATAATATACAAATTACATATTATATAAGCTGTATATTGTGTTGTAGTCTTTGTAGTGTTGAAAGCTATAGCTAAGGTTGAAAATCAACTTTTTTTAAATGAATTCCTATGTTTACATGATCATGACTGTCCCTCAAATTCTAGTTTACAGCTGAAATGTCCATGCTTAAATTCTCACAAAAGGTGACTTTATTTTGATGAAAGTATGATCAAATGCCATTTAGAATTATTCAAAAAGAGAAAATATAAGTTTTGTATTTTAAAACAACTGATTGATTTGTGCATAGCACTCAGAAAAACCAGATTAATTTTAAAATGCCAATCTTCACAGCCAGTAGCTGTTCTTCACTGAGAGAAATGCTATGTTTGGAAAACATATTTTAAAATAATGAAATTATAAGCAATTTAAAATTTGTTTTTGCAAATGTTCAATAAATATTGTCTTAGACTTTGTTTCTAAATTGCCTGCAGCACAAAAAATAGGTTTCTTTGCATATATGTATTATATAATATCAATAATTAAATTATGCAAATTATAATAATACAGATTCATGCTCAAATCCATATTGCCACAGCTCACATATGGTTTTATTTTTTGTTTCTGTGTTCTCTTTGGTGTATATAAAAATAAAGGAAAGGAAATAACAAAACTATATTAATGGAGCATCATGGTTGTAACTTGAAATATGAGATGTCAGGAAATGAAAATGTAAAGTTCACAATACAACATGAGGTCAGCTCCACTGTTAAATATAGGTGCAGTACTTTTTATTAATATTTAGATACCTATGGCCAGAGTCCAGCCTCCACTACAGCAAATCTTGTGCAGCTCTGGGGAGAGTAAAGAGGCCTTAAAGCTTCCTTCAGCTGATCCTACCTAAAGTAAAGCTTCCTTGTAGGGGGGAAGAAAAGCCAAAATCTTAGTGAAGTCCACTAGGAACATCACTTTGCCACTTTTCTTAATGTTGGAGATTTTAAGATATCACATTGTTTAGGCCATTGCAAAACCTCCAGGTAGACAGAAGACACTAAATTAAAACCACAGCACCTCCTTGTCAACCCTTATTGTAATCCACAGTGTATAGGATGTGTCAGACCAGAGTACTTGGCAATCCTTCTCTTTGGAGAAACTTGAAAACTGTTCTAAATTGCATTGAGCCAAACTGGTACTTGGATAATGGCAGGAACAAAGGTAGCTTAGAGCTGTGTTTGACCTGTAAGGTCACCATACCTCTAAAGGTATGGTGACCTTACAATACAAACCCAATATTTTCCCATAGTCACCACCCAGTGGCATCTGAGGTACTGTAGTTAGGGCTAGGCAACACACAAACCAATTCACTTGCAGCAACATAATCCACTTTCCTTTAGTCTGGTCTACCACAGATGTTGACGAGACATGGCCCACTACAAATGGAAGCAATTTGCTCCAGCATTTTTATCAGTCTCTGATTAACACTGCATTTGAGAATTGAATCTCTTATGTTGCTTTAGTCCCTCAGGGCAGCAATGACTAAACCAATCATAAATTGTTTTACCAGATTTTAATCTTTAGCAGTTGCTCACTGTGACTTTTGAAAAGGAAATTCTCAGGGAAATTTCCTTAGCGGCATCTGACTTTCAGATAATACTGTACACCCACCTCATAAAAGTCAGACCTCTTTAAGGTGTCTTATATAGCACTCAAAATCACTAATAACTTTTCAAAACGTCGGCCTTCAGAACCACCAACTTGCCATCTTAAAGTAATCAAGCATAATACCATCTCTTTTCTGAATACATAGGTCTAAATATAGTTTTTCTTTGGGGGAAAAAAATGCAAGTGATGGGCTATAATTAAAATAATGGTCCTCTTTAAATTTAGTTTCTTTTATTGGTTAAACAAAATATGTTTCGCCTGCTGGTTTGAGGGTTCTGAAATGTTATCATCTATACATAAAAAGTCAGAATAAAGAGATGATAAAGCTGACCTTTCCCTTCTTGCTTACAGTGTCATTCAAGAGTTAGCATTTATTTATGGAGTAAGTGGTAGTTTTTAGAGCCAAAGCCCAAATATATTTTCTCCTTACACTCATCTTTATTTGGGGTTTCAAACTTTTCTAGTCTCTTTTCAACTTCATCCCACCAAATCACAATAAACGAAAAGTAAGAACAGAAGAAACAACGCCAGTTACGCTACTGGTAAGCAATCATGACTTATGATTTTAGAAATTAGAAACTGTGAGCCCATACACCCATTTTTCAAGAGGGATAGCTATGGCAGGTCATAAACAGTTGTAAAATAAGCATGGTGTGTCTAGAATAGGTTGATGTTGCTTTTTAAACTTAAGTATGATCTAGCTGGGTTAGCAAATTACACATTAATAAGTATCAGCCGTGTTAGTCTGTATCCGCAAAAAGAAGAACAGGAGTACTTGTGGCACCTTAGAGACTAACAAATTTATAGAGCATAAGCTTTCGTGGACTACAGCCCACTTCTTAGGATGCATATAGAATGGAACATATAATGAGGAGATATATATACCCACATACAGAGAGCATAAACAGGTGGGAGTTGTCTTACCAACTCTGAGAGGCCAATTAATTAAGAGAAAAAAAACTTTTGAAGTGATAATCAAGCTAGCCAAGTACAGACAGTGTGATAAGAAGTGTGAGAGTACTTACAAGGGGAGATAGAGTCAACGTTTGTAATGGCTCAGCCATTCCCAGTCCTTATTCAAACCGGAGTTGATTGTGTCTAGTTTGCATATCAATTCTAGCTCTGCAGTCTCTCTTTGGAGTCTGTTTTTGAAGTTTTTCTGTTGTAATATAGCCACCCGCAGGTCTGTCACTGAATGACCAGACAGGTTAAAGTGTTCTCCCACTGGTTTTTGAGTATTTTGATTCCTGATGTCAGATTTGTGTCCATTAATTCTTTTGCGTAGAGACTGTCCGGTTTGGCCAATGTACATGGCAGAGGGGCATTGCTGGCACATGATGGCATATATCACATTGGTAGATGTGCAGGTGAACGAGCCCCTGGTGGTATGGCTGATGTGATTAGGTCCTATGATGATGTCACTTGAATAGATATGTGGACAGAGTTGGCATCGGGGTTTGTTACAAGGATAGGTTCCTGGGTTAGTGGTTTTGTGTAGTTTTCCAATTTACTAACCTTTACCCTCATTTACTATTTTTTAAATTTACAATACGATATATTTCATAGAAGTTTATTGATGTAACTATTGGTTCATTTGGTCAGTTTCTAGGCTTTTCAGTAGATAGCGTACTATGTGCACAGACCTCTTGTTAAACATTTTCATAAATTTGTTTATACTACGAATGCCAAACTCCTCCTTTTGCAATTGTTCTATATTCTGAGGACTCTTCTGGAGACTCCCTTACCAGCTACAGATATAAAGACCAGGGCCTCTCATTTGCTCTGCCATTTAGTCAGTTGATTATGGACACAAATTCCTAGTACAGTTATCATTTCTAACTTGTAACATGGGATAGTGCTAAAATAAATTCTCATCCTGAGGTATGCTCAAGTTGTTCTTAATGTTGTACTAAGTGAAATGAAAAGAACTAGTACAATGTGAATTTTTGTGTAAAGAAAATAGTTTTCCTACCCTTTTATTCTTTGGCTTAGTTCTTGCATTTGTCAGCTTTGCATTTTTCTATTTTTTTTAAAACAACAACAACAACAACAACAACAATTGCAAGTCTAGTGATACAATCAGCATTGGATAAGGCCTGGACTGCCTCCAGCAATTCTGTAATGTCTTCAGTACCGTGGAGCTGATGTAACATGATTTTACAAGTGTGTCAGTGGTTGAGGTAAGAGCACTAATATCCCTTCAGAAGCTTTATAACATTCTGTACACCTTATATGACATTCTTTAGATTGTGATGCTATCTCTGATCGCTATTAACAGACATTTGCTGCCACACATGTATAGGCTTTGATTATGTATAACTGAGAGTTACAAAGGACAAGTCTTGTTTATAGATAACATTTTTGATATGGGGATGCGGGCTCTGGGAGGGAGTTTGGATATACCTGTTCAACGTCTTTAAATAGTATTATAGTGTGGAAGTGATTAGTAAACATCTTACTGCATTTTGTTTAGTGTTCCTATATGCAGATCAGACCGAGTGCCTTATTCTAAACTTTGTATGCTTGTACTTCACAAAAAAAAATTGCATTTGTCTCCATTTAACTTTGTGGTTTGACCCCAAAAAAACAAAATATGTAGTGTTTTTCCTGATCTTTTTATTTATTATTATTATTATTATTATTTTCTTATAGTGCCTAGGAATCCCAGTCATGGACCAGGGCCCCATTGCGCTAGGCACTGTATACATGCAAAACAAAAAAGATAGCCCCTGCCCCTAGAAGCTTACAAGCTAACAGGCCCGCCATCAGAGGAGGCAAAGGGGGCAATTGTCCCGTGGCCCCCAGTCACCAGTAGCGCAGCAGGGCTAAGGCAGGCTTTCTGCTTGCTGCGCACCGCTCCTGGAAGCGGCCGGCATGTCCCTGTGGCCCCTCGGGAGGACAAGGGGTCTCTGCGCACTGCCCTCGCCCCGAGCACTGACTCCGAAGTTCCCATTGGCCAGGAACTGTGGCCAATGGGAGCTTCGGGGGCGGTGCCTGCGGGCAGTGGCATGCGGAGACTCCCTTGGTCCCCCACCTAGGAGCCGCTGCCAGAGGGGTGTGCCAGTCGCTTTTGGGAGCCACCCAAGGTAAGTGCCGACCTCCTGTCCCTCTCCTGCACCCCAAAGCCCTGTCCCAGCCTAGAACCTGCACCCAAACTCCCTCCCAGAGCCTGACCCCTCACCTCCTCCCGCACCCAAACTCCCTTCCAGAGTCTGCATCCCTCACCCCCCACACAAAAACTCCCTTCCAGAGCCCAACCCTGCACCCCTTCCCACACCCAAACTCCCTCTCAGGGCCCTCACCCCGAGCCCCCTCCTGCACCCAAACTCCCTCTGAGCCTGCACCTTGCACCCCCTCCTGCACCCAAACTCCCTCTTATAGCCTGAACCCTTCACTCCCTCCCGCACCCAAACTCCCTCCCAAAGCCCACACCCTGAGCCCCCTCCCGCACCCAAACTCCCTTCCAGAGCCCGACCCCTCACCCCCTACTGCACTTCAACCCCCTGCCCCAGCCTGGTGAAAGTGAGTGAGGGTGGGGTAAGTGAGTGACGGAGGGAGGGGGGATGGAGTCAGCAAGGGCTGGTGCCTCGGAGAAGGGGCGGGATGGGGGCGTGGTCTCATGGAAGGGGCGGGTCAGGGGGAGAGACAAGGGTCTTTGGGTTTGCGCGATTAGACAGTTGACAAGCCTACCAGGCGGGCATGTGGAAGCCCTGACTGTGCTGGAAGACCACACCCAGCAATGCAGCCAGCAGCTCACTGGGCGCCTGCACCGCTTAAATGTCAGGCAGACCACTTCTGAGCGGGCGTGGCTTGTGCGTGTGTGTGAGCCCATTGACTGTTGTGCCCTGGGGCCCGGAATTGCTGTCAGCGGGCCTGCAGGCTAAGTACAAGACAAGAGACAACAGATGGATATAGACAGATGGGGGAGTACAAAATAAAAATGAGACATTATTGATCAGAATGTCAGGTGGTTTCAGCACTCTGACTCTAGTATAAATTAGAAACAACTCATTTAAAATATAATAACTAGAGTAGTGTTCTTGTTCACTTCATAATCATATCTCATCCAAGTAAGTTCCTTAATTTGGGCCTACAGCACTTCTAGTTGATTGGTTTGGTTTTGCTATGAACAGTTAATAATTGTAAAGGGGAAGCAAACTAATAATAATTATAATAATCTCAATATCTAAATACGAGGCCTACCTGTCTTGTTAGATTTCTTCTGTCCATCTGTGTAATTCCTACAGATGCTTTTGGAGATTAAAAGGTTTATTCTCATGTAGAAGTGCTTCCTTCTGCATTTTAAACAATGCCCATAACATTTTAACCTTAGCAACTGGAAAAGAATTCATGTTGGTGAGGTTCCTTCAGTATCATAGTATTGGGACATAGTCCTCTAACCAACGATGACCTTGTTCATAATTGAGTCAGGAATAAGAAAATGAAATTGAACTAGGAATAAGAAAAATCCAGAAATAAAATAATTATAATAATAAAATTTTAAAAAAAGATTGCGGGCAGAAGTACCTATTCCTAAAAGGTTATTTTGTACCTATATAAAGTACTCCTGAGGGAATTTTATGCCAAAAATGTAAAAATTCTGCGTACAGTATTTAAAAATTCTGCATATTTTATTTGTCAAAATTATACAATATAATCACGCTCCCATGGTCAGCCCTGGGCGGCAAGGGCTCACGCAGTCAGCCCCAGGCGGGAAGTACAGGCAGGAATGCCAGGAGGGGATCACACATTCTGCAGGGAACATTAATTCTGTACAAATTCTGCATTTTACAGTGGTGCAGAATTCCAGCAGAAATAATAAATACATCTACAAAGAGTGACATAGCTTGTATAAATTTCATTTTAAAAAAACTTCTGAATCTTGTATGAGAGATGGAATAATTAAAACACCATAATGAAGACAAATTAGGAATAATGTAAAAAAATTGTGAAAAATGCTATTTAAACATTTTAGGATTCCGATGATATCACAGTTTCCCTAAAGCTTCACTCTCATAATTACCATGATGTCATGAGAACGTATTCAGGTCTTGAACTTCTCTTGTATTGATAGTTCATAATTAGCAGCATAGTATTTTCTCTCTCTCTCTAATCTATAAGAACGTAACAGCCATACTGAGTCAGGCCAATATACTAGTATCATGTCTTCCAACAGTGGCCAATGCAAGATGCTTCAGAAGGAATGAACAGAACAGGGCAATTATTGACTGACCCATCCCTGGTCTTCCACTCTCAGCTTCTGCAGTTAGAGGCTAAGGACACCCAGAGTACGGGGTTGCATCCCTGACCATCTTGGCTAATAGCTATCGATGGACCTATTCTCCATGAACTTATCTGATTCTTTTTTTGAACCCAGTTATATTTTTGGCCTTCACAACATCTACTCCTCGGGGAATTCTGTGCCAAAATATAAAAAATTCTGCACACAATATTTTAAATTTGTGCATATTTTATTTGTCAAAATAACAATATAATCATGTCAGTTTCAGTTGTTTTGGTAATTTCAAAATACCTGTCAGCAAGTATGTCTGTAATGATACAGACAACAAAAAAGTTTCAGGAAATGTTTGACAAATAGATTCCTTATGAGGCATATTAATACAGAACTTTGAATAAAAATTCAATTAAACTACAATACAGAAATGTATTTCTCACACCCCTCAGAAGCAGTGCAATGGCTTGTGGGAGTCTGGGGTAATGGAGGAGCTGAAGGAGAAGGAAGTAATTGGCTGGAAGGAGCCTGGGATTGAACTTGGAGGGATGTTGGTGTGGGTGGGAGAAGTACGGAACAGGTTTGTGGGTTTTGTTTTGTTTTTTAGTGGAGGAGGGATTGTTAGGGAGTTGGGGAGCCTCCCCCATGCAGACCCTGGCTGACCCATAGCATCTCCCATTCACTCGGCACATCTGCCTCTGTTCCCAGTATCCCTGCACTCTGGTCTGTGTTCCTGCACCTTCTTCACACGTGTGTCCCTACACCCCTTCCCCCCGTCCCGATGTGTCTCAGCACCCACACTCAGCCATCCTCTCCCCGTCCTTGTGTCCCTGCACCACCTGTCTCCATGTGTCCCTGCACCCCGCACTCAGCCACCCCAACCCCATCCCCATGTGTCCTTGCACCTGACTCCCCTTCAGTCCCCCCAGTCTGTCACTTCCCACTAGCCCTTCTGAACCCAGTATATGTGACCCTCAGCAGCCCCGTGTGCTCCGCTGTCTGTCCCCCCAATATCCTGTGTTTCCTCACCAAGCACTGCTGTGAGGAATGCAGCCTTTCCTCCTCCCTCTATTGGCTGCTAGTTATTACCCTCTGTTCTGGCACCCCAGCAGCCTCTGGTGGGCAAAAGGTATAACTGCAGTGCCTCTCCAGTAGAATGTATATTTTGCTGAGAAAAAAATATCTATTGGGGACATGAATTCTGCAGTGTGCAGTGGTGCAGAATTCCCCCAGGAGTAAACATACCCTGGCAACAGGTTCCACAGATTGACTGTGCATTGTGTGAAGGAATACTTCATTTTGTTTGTTTTGTTCCCCTGGTTCTTATGTTATGGGAAGGGGAAATAACACTTTATTAACTTTTTCCACATCATTCATGATTTTGTACACCTCTATCATATCCCCCCTTAATCATCACTTTTCCTCATATGGAAGTTGCTCCATCCCCCTAATCATTTTGGTAGCCCTTCTCTGTATCTTTTCCAATTCTAAAATATATATTTTGAGATGGGGCGAACAGAACTGCACATAGTGTTTCAGGTGTGGGTGTACCATGGATTTAGATAGAGGCATTATGATATTTTCTATCTTGTTATCTATTCCTTTGTGAATGGTTCCTAACATTGTTAGTTTTTTTTGACTGCCACTACTCTGGTCACTTAATAACTGACCTAAAAGTGGCAATTCTTCAACAAAAAAACTTCAAAAACAGACTCCAACGTGAAACTGCAGAACTGGAATTAATTTGCAAACTGAACACCATCAGATTAGGCTTGAATAAAGACCTGGAGTGGTTGGGTCATTACAAAACCTAAACCGAATTTCCCCAATACTAATTTCCTGCTCCTGTTACTCACACCTTCTTGTCAACTGTCTGAAATGGGCCACTCTCATTACCACTTCAAAAGTTATTTTTCCTCCCTTGGTATCCTGCTGTTAGTTGAATTGTCTCGTTAGACTGACCTCACACTTGGTAAGACAACTCCCATCCTTTCATGTATTTATACCTGCTCCTGTATTTTCCACTCAATGCATCTGATGAAGTGGGTTCTAGCCCACGAAAGCTTATGCCCAAATAAATGTGTTAGTCTCTAAGGTGCCACAAGCACACCTTGTTGTTGTTACTACTCATTAAGCAGATGTTTTCAGAGAGCTATCCAGAGAGCTGGGTGACTGGTTAATTAATCAGTTTGTTCCACAATATACAGTACACCCACAATATACGGTGTATGCATATTTCCTTTAAATACTTTAATAGTGTCATTGTATTACTAAACAAAGCTAAAAACAAAACCAGTGCAGTGACTGAAGTTAGGCCACACCAGGGCTACTGAGTTTTAGTATTGATGAAAAGCTGTGTTAAGGAAATAGGGAGCAATGTCAGGAGTAATATAGTCAAGGAGCCAAAAGAACAATTCAGTTTCCTCATAAGACGTGTTAACATATTATTTAGGCAAAAGAAAGAGGCTCTTCATCTTTCACTTAAATCCTTCCCTTGCTTTATTCTGTTTTCTTTTTTATTTATGGCCATTCCCTAAATTAATCCATTGGTAAAATCTCAATCGACAAAAATATGAGCTTCAGAGATTTGAGCTGTACAACATATTCCCATTGGTAATTGTATAGTGGCTGATATAAAGCATCTGGTCTTCTCCACTTTGGAAATACAGTGGCTTAAAAGAGTGGTAGTATTGCAGATAACATAGAAACAAAATACTTGGCTAGTGACAGAAGCTAGAGTTGTAATAAATCATAAACAGTGCTTTAAAATATATGTTCATCAAAGAGTAGCCATGATCCATGAAGGAGAAATAAACTTCAAAAGTGATTATACATTTTATGAATTGTAGAATATGTTCACCATGATGTGAACATTTTATATCTTGTCTTTTGCTGGAAAAAAGGGGCAGAAAGCACTCTTGCTTTGAAAAGGATCAAAACATATTCCAGTATCATTCATCTAAGAACTGGACCATAGGTTTTTGCAAAACATTCACACCTTTGAGCATCCGTTTTAGAAACTATCTTCTGATCCTTTTCTCACTAGAATTAGATGTTGTTCAAAGGTTTTCCTACATCATTCTCTGACCAGAGTAACCTAATAGCCCCCATTACAACTCTGTGTAATTAAGGCAGTGTTTCTATTAAAAACACCAAGTTCCATGAGTTTTAAAAAAATAAAAAGTTTGGGTACAATTCTGACAATAAATGTTTAAAAATAGTTTTCAACGATCATGGTTGGATCGAACTGGGGTCTATATCTTGCTTTTGATGACTTAAGTCTAAATGAAAAGTTTTCATGGGTATTCTCCCCTCCCACTCAAAAATCCTACTGGGGACAGGTTTTTTATTTTGTTGTGGTGGTTTGGCTTTTTAAACACAAACATCTCCTGCAGTGTTTGAAACTTATCTTAGGGAATGACATTTGTTTTAGTATCAGACCATGTCTTTTGATGTTGGGGTGAGGGGTCACTAAAACTCAAAAAATACAAGTTTAAGATTACCACTGACCTGTCAACAACTGGAGTCAATGAAAACACACTCCAGTTAGTTTTCAAAGTGGACAAGAAGGCCACCATTTTGTTAGTGAACCTAAGCAAACTATCATGAAAGGTTAATGCTTTGGCGGCTATAGAAAAAAGAGCTGATAGTAACCCCTACAATATTCTGACCTCCTCTATTGGATACTGATAATTTATAACAGTAGTGTCTTAGGCTCCAGCACTGCAAACACCTAATCCCATGGATGACTTCACTCACGTAATCAGTCCTATTGGCCTTAACAGTCCTGCCCCTGTGGTCTCAACATGCTGGTCATCCTGTGATTATAATGGGAGCCCTCAGACATGACAGAGTGGGTGTTCCATAGACCCAAGCCTCTTTGGCTTAGGAAGGTCAGTTGACACTTAATCTTTGAGAAATCACATTTCTCCAAACTCCCATCCTTTTTGTGTTGGGTCATGAAACCTCAAAGTCCAATTGTGAGGCTTTCAATCCTATTGTGAAGGACTCTTGTTTCCACCATAATCTGTGTCAAAGATGGCTTGGACCACAACTTAATTTGTCTCTTTATTAAAAAGTATTGCAGGAATCATAGATGTGTGTGTGATGGTCCATATAATGTATATGCAGTGTTGCAACATATGCATTGCAATACTGAAGCACAAGCAAGCATTAGAGTCAACTTTCTGCTTTCATTTTGTTTGAGTTAGTTTCTGTCAAAACTAGAGCATTACTGTAAAGGCAAACAGCAGTTTGTTTAAGATTCAAGTCATTAACAGAATATACATGAAAAATCGAGAATTAAAAATAGTTACATATTGAAACAAATTATTTTGAAAATCATTTCTACTGTCTGCAACAATCTGGGTTCAGTGAGTTGCTTCCATTATTCTACAGGTCGTAGTTGTTTATGGTGAAACCACATAATTGAAGGAAAATCAATTTTAAAATACTGGTCCAATTTTGTGCATCAGCCTACATTCCTTTTGTGTAAATCAGCATAAAATTACACCTCTTTTATTTTAAAATGTAAAATGCTTGTTTGTAATTTTAAAATCTACAGTAATTGTTTCCTTGAAACTCCCTGGTATGTATGTCTGTATCCATGTGGTGGTGTCCTTTGTCTTATACTTAGATTCTAAGCTCTTTGGGCAGGGACCACTTTTTTTGTCTGTTTGTACAGTACCTAGCATAGTGTATCTTGGTCCATGACTAGGGTTTTTAGGCGCCACATTGAAACAAATATATCATAATAATAATTAATAATATACATGGATCAAATTGGAAAACATAAGTGTTGATAATCTCCTAGGTTTTGCCTGCTTGAGATGCCATCTTGAGATGACACTGGCAATAGATTTTGCACATCTTTGTAATATACTTGCTGCTCTTCTTTCTTGCGTGCTTAAATCAATCAGCAATGAAAAATAACAATTAATAGTTAATCTTTCCATTAAAATTATGATGAAATCTTCAGAGATTGTGAGCTTTTACTTAAATTAATGAGCAATTATTCATGTGACAGGAACCCACTTCAGCCAATAGGAGCTACTCATGAAACACTGCTCACTAGTGCGAGTAAGGGTGGTCACAAACTGACCCTTATATTTTTTTAATAAAGAATTAAACAATAAAGTTGAATTCAACCCATATATATGCATATATCATTAGTGATTTCTGACAAGTTGCCATTCATCTTTAACATAGCTTGTTTATATGTTTATTATTATTATTTTCATCTAGAATAGAAGGATTTTTTTTATAAATAATAGAAAATGTGGGGAGGTTGGGCTCATGAAGAGGGTTTGGATGAATTTTTCTTTTTACACAAACTCTTGCATAGTAAGACTACTATTGACTTCTTAGCCTGTACTGAAACGTAACATACAATATACAGAGCATTATGTTAAACTGTTTTTGCTTTATTATGATGGTGAGACTAAAATTCTCACAGTACTTTATTAACCTATAATTCATTAATCTGAAAAGAAACTATTTTGAAGCCTTTGTGGGCCATAAATTTTGCCTTTTTGGAAAAGAAGTGCTATTTGTCTTTTAAACGTAACATATACATGGACAAATATTCTATCTCAAACCTATAATAAATCTTTATTTTTATCTTAGAAATATTTTTCTCCAGTATTCCCATATACTATGCAATGGGTCTTAAATGTTAAATGTTGTTACTCAGAGGGCATTCCTATAATAGAGGACTGAGATGAGTGGATATTGTTTTGCTTGAATTTTGAGACTGTATGTTACAAAGAAAATATTCTCAGAATGTTGTACTGTATGTATTATTTAAATCACTGAATTAAAAATAAAATTAAGCAATTATAATGTGCTTTAGTCAAACAATAACATTGATCTGTCCAACAAACAGGTCAAAATGGTTGAACCTTGAAACAGTATGTGGTTTTTAACTAAGTTATATGTGGATTTCAAATGATAACTTGGTAGTGTGTAGAATTGTTTTGTCTTATTATTTAAGATAATGTATAGTTCCTTTAGATTTATTATAGTAAAATATGGAATTAGGGAACATAGCATATAGAGTTTCAAAATTCAAATAAGCTATTTAAAATAATATAACGAACTAGTCTTCCCTCAGATAAAATACTGAATGTGAATGTATTAACAGATACTTTATTCTCTGCCAATTTTAACTATTTCCAACCTTCTAAAATTTATAGAAAATAAAAAACACGAAAAACATAAAAAATTGCTTTGACAGTGGCTGGTTCTCAAACTGTGGTCAGTGGACAGCCACTGGTCTTTGAGCCCTTTCAGTTTATCTGCAGAGTGAAACTTTGTGAAGCAGCCCTAGCAGAACAGAGATCAATTAAGGGAGAGTTGCATCCATGAGAAGATCTTTCTTTTACAAAATGTGCCTCAGAATGGCAACTTTGGAGAACCACTCGCCTGGCACCAACATCAATGTTGGAGGATCACAGTCCTGGATTCAGGTTAGCAAGGACTGTGAGTGCTATAGAATAGTGTAAATGAATCATTCATATGCCTCCTGGTGCTCTCCAGCAACCTTGGTAGCTATCAGGTGGAACATTATTTTGTAGTGCCCATAAGTTTTCTGGTAGCTTGACAGGAAACACATAGAAGATTGGTTCGTGATCAAGGGAGCTTAGAATTTGAATGATGGACTTTAGGATAAAACATACACAAGGCGGAGGCATGATGAAGTGTTTTTTGTGGAGCGTACATATGCCATAGTTGTTTGTTTTTTTGAGTAAGTGTACCAGTGTTGACTTGTCAGTATAGGAGTTACATATAGTCTTACTTATCCTGAATTAAACATTGCCAAGGTTTGACAGGATTTGTAAGGAGAAGAAATGGGAAAATGAAAGATGACTCCCCAAAGGGAGGTCTGGATACATTGTACTTGGCTGTTTTTTAATTGTAAGATGTTTTGCAGAGGTTTTCATTGAAGAGTTTTATTTATTTATTTATTGCCTTTAAGTTAGTAATCACAGGAAATGTTAGGCAAATATCTGTAATGCTATTTTAGTAATTTAGGGACAGATATGTCCTGTACAGTGGCAAGGAAAATCAGACTATAAAGTTTGGACACTTTAAATGTTTTCTCCTCATTCTCCCTCTAATGTGGAGGTTTTGCTGTGGCCCTCACAGAAGTGGAGGTGTGGTTGGCCCACAGTATTTGTGGTTTTCACAAAATATATGTAGCTCTCAAGGATGCACTACGGTCTAAGACCTGTACCTTCAAACTGTCTCCCAGCCTCTTCTTCCCCCAGTTTGTAAGCGGATGCCCTGCAGCCCCCCATTGTGGGAGGATCCAAATCTTTGTGGGGAAACGCACGCAATTCATTGCCAACTGTATTAGCATTAACTTGTCCCAGGGTTTTCTTTGACGCTTTGAGAGAATGTTATAGAAAGCAGCCTTCCTCCTAGTTATCCCTCTTCAAATCTGCAGGGGCCAGATCCTGTGGGACACTTATAGAAAGGCTCACATTGGGTTGGGAGGTGCATGCCATAGAGCCAAAGCAACAGGCAGAATAAAACTACTCGTTTGCAGAGACTTCAGATCACAGTGAATGAGATGGGGTTCTCCTCTGTCCCCCCTCTATTGTTTGTCATCTCCATAGAGCCTATAACACACAGTATTAAATATGATTTTAACATAGAAGATTTTAATTTAAGGGTTATGAACCATGTACTTTATTAATGGAAGACATCCTATTCTATCTGGGGATCTGTTCACCTGAAAGACCTTCAGATTCTAATGCATATTGAGGTAAATTTAGTCTGTAAATAATGTGAGGAGACAGTAATAACAGTGCCCCAGGAATCCTTGTGGGAACCTACCTGTAAGGAGGACACCCGAGAAATGTATATACAGTGTAAATATATATATATACATTGTGTTCAGATAGGGTTAGCAAAACAAAATAACACAATCAGAACTATGTCCATGAATGTCACTTCCATAATCGATTCACTTATGAAAAATAACTGCAAAAATTATATTTGCTACGTACTCCAATAGAATGCAGTAATGCAATTCAGAGGAACATCCCCCATAAGTTGCATATATTTCTTGAGGCTTTCACATTAACTATGCACACAAGTCTTTCTCTGTATTGACAGACTATTGAACATATTCCTGTGGAACAATAAAATGGTGAGAGCTCTGCGATTGACTTGAATGACACCAGAATTTCACTCCAAGAGTTTGTTACAAATATTGGTATTGTGTTTAGTTATCGGTAACCTTCTGGGCTCTTCTTTTAATTGTTCTTCTGGGTAGGTCAATTATAATTTTAATATCTGAGTTGCAATATGGGCACTCTCTTCTACAATATATCAACTAGTTAAGACACTTCCAGCTCTATACCAGCCAAGCAATATTCTGTCTACTTTAACAAAAAATGAAATTAAAGTCATTACTCAGGATAGAACTATAACAGCAGCATGTATCATTTGACATAAAGTGCTCAAACTTTTAAAGTACATAAGCAATTTCCCTCTTTGGTCTTTATCTAAAAATCCTATGTTTCCACAAGCTTTTCAAGATAACATTTTAGTCACTAGAAGTGCCAGAAAATCAAATTGCTATTAAATATTTGTGGGGGAAGACACCTAATGACTTCCAGGGGACGCTGAAAGAGAGTCAGTGTCCACAGAGTGGACTTATCATAGTTTGTTGTTGTTGTTGTTATTAATTATTTAAGTGCTGACAGTTTGTTCAAAGTTGTACAAAACACAAATAAAAAGTGTCAGCCCCCAAGAACGTAGTCTCCATCAAAGACAAGACAGTAGGTACTGGGAGATCCAGAGGAAGGAGTTAATTTATTTTCTTTTTAAAGCACTTTTGACCAATTGGCAGAAGAAAAGACCTGAAATTAGCACAGTCACTACAAAGTTGCAATTTTGTTGCAGCTGATAAACTTTGTTTATGTTGATGCTAAATATACTTGTTTTCATATGGATTGCTAGTTATTTTAATGTCCATGTGGCTTGATTTTTGTGTTACTATGCTTACTTATTCTTTAATATAATATATGGTAATAACATAGGAATGGCAAAAGCTATACAAAGGAAATTAAAGTCCATTTTTTATTCATGTGCTGTTTGAATATTCCTTCTTTAGTTGATTCTAGATGCAGTTTAGCCTAATAAAGCATACCAAATGAAGGTACACAATGACTGCACCGCATCTAAAGGGGGGGAGGCATTGTCAAGTGTTGCTGGAGAAAGGCCTCCGTGCTTTATGGCAGCGGGGAGGGGGGGGAAACAAGGGCGGAAACTGCTGCAAAAAAGGTGAGCGGTGGTCAGTTTTGCAGCCCTGACTCACCCCCTGGGAAGGGCAGAAAGCTTTAAAGGTGCAAGTCCTGGTGTTGGAAACCCCTTTCTCCATGCAGCAGGAAAGGCAGCATCCACCCTTCTTCCCCTAGAGGTGTGTTTATCAGGTTGTGTTTGCTGTGGGCATTGTGCTAGTCGTTCATTTTTAGGGGGGCTGGGAAGGAATTTTTCCCTCACCACCATATTGGCTTTGGTGGAGTAGGGAGTTTTTCACCTTCCGCATTGCGGGTGTCATGGAAGACCTATTACAATGAGGAAAAAAGTGGTTAGGCTGTATGTCACAACTTATTTTGTAAGTGTGGGGCAGATGTCCAGTGTAGGTACTCCATAGGGAAGGCATCCAGTGACCAGATAAATGGCCTGGTAAAGGACTAAATAAGGAGGTGCTGATTAAAGGAGTGGAACAGTGGGAGGTTTTGGGGCTCCTGTGGTTGGAACGGCAGGGAGCCAACCCCCTTTCTTAAAGCCCACTTTAATCCTCCCACAGTGGCGGGGGGAGCGGGGGGGAGGAGGGTGGACGGTAAGGTCCAAGCCACAGACTGGCTGGGGAACCTGGATGGACAATGAAGGGGGGCTGGAGGAAGCCCCGGATAGGTATTTGAATGATCATGGAGGTGCCTGCACTGTGCACTGTTATCTGCCGGGTAATCCCAGACAGCTAATAAAGTTGCGGCCTGATTAAATCCATATCTAGTGTCTTCTGTCGTTCTTTCAGTATAGCTGGACAATGAGGGAGCCGTGGTATTGTTTGTTTGTTTGCAAAAGGAAAGGTCTGTATATTTTAATTTTACTTCTTTCAAATGTATGCATTTTTATTTCTTGAGAATGATAGCTACTTTTTTGTTTTTGATCACAGCCTAATTTTCAGAGGTCATGTACGAGCACAAAGCTTTAACTTATCTGAGCACCCAGAGAGACCACTATTTCAATTACACTATACTTTTGCTAAAACATCTTTAAAACAACAAACATTTAACAAACCTGAACATTACATTGATATTGTGAGTACTTACTTAAATTGGAACTGAGAGTCCTGGAATATATCCATAGGTTTAAACTATCCTTCATTAATTCAAATAATATAAGTTTTTGCAGACACTTAATCTATTAAAAACACAAAGAAGTTACTTGTAAAATTAAATGCTGAATATCTGAATTTATTCCAGTTATCCATTCCAAGAAAAATAGAACTGTCAGAAATTTAAAGACAATCCTTTGTTTAAAAGGTAAACTAATGTAATATGTCATATTAATAAGCTGCTATACATTTATGCCACTAAGTGTATGATCTAGAATAGGAACAAATGCAATGGGAAGGAGCACAGCAAATGGTAGCTTATTTCTTAAGTTTGTTTTGATAACCACTGCAATAATTGATGAAAAAGTAATGCATTTCTTATTGTGCTACCTATAATATATTTGAAGATACGTTGTTGAGAGCTTGTGAATGTTAAAATTCATTTGATAAAATTTACAAAATGTCTTTGCATCTGTGTCCCCTTTTGCATTATAGAAAAAGGAAGGCATAGGGCTGTGACCCCATTTTGAGAGAAAAGTAATTAGAAGTATATGTAAAAATAATAGTATGATTAGATAAAATATTGTACAGAGTTTTCTTTGATGTGATTCTGTCTGTTCTAAAGTTGATTTATTACGTGAAAATGCCAAATCTCTCTTCCCCAGCCCCAGTTTATTCTCTCTAGACCTGAGGTGCATCTGACTGGAAACTTGGCACATACTATAACGCAGTGCATTTTGGGACATTCTTAAAAAGGAGTATGTATAATTTGATTTATGGGGCAGTAGGGTCCTAGCAAAGAGGCTGCTAGAGCTGTTGGGCCTTGCAACATTATTTGCTGTGGTACAGGTGCTTTAAAAGACACCGTGCTCTTGTCGTGGGCTTCATGTTGCTAAGAAGTCTATGAGGGAAGCCATGTAAGGGGAAGGAAAGGAAGTATTCTATTTTTCAAGTAAAAATTAAGCTTTGAAGAAAAATGCAAACTTTCTAATATTTATCAGAAACCACTGACCTTCTTAAGCTTTGTTCTTCTTATACTCGCTTATCACCTTATTACTTAATTTAAATCATTATCAAAGGTGAGAAATTTTCAATATATGAGAGACACCAGAATATGACACTTAATAGAATCATAGATGATGATCTGTGCAGCCACAAATAAGTAGTAACGACTGTTTCCTGGAACGCTGATTTAGGGAAAAAAAAATACAAGACAATAATGAACTCCCTCATTTTTCATACCATTGTGGGATAACCTGTGCCTCAGGGTCAAGGCCAACTCCGAACTTAAGACAATTTGGATAGAAAAAGGATTAATGAAAATTAAGTATATTATGCAAGATGATAGACTGGCCTCCTTTGGTTACTCCTGGGAGAATTCTGTGCCAAAAAAAAAAATCAAAAATTCTGTGCACAATATTTTAAAATTCTGCAAAAATCTGCTCTTTTTTTTTTTTTGGTCAAAATAACACAAAAGTATCACTCTAGCTTACGTTATTTGGGTAATTTATTTCAAAGTACCTGTCAACAAGTATATCAATAATACAGACACAATCCCAAGGAGTATAGAGTTAAAGAAACCCCTACAAAAGCTCAGTTCCAGTTCAGGGGTACTTGAGGGGGCTGCATGGGGCCCCCCAGAGCCCAAACATCTGCACCCTTCTCCCACCAGAGCTCAGCCACAGAACACTCCCCAGCCGAGACACACACTCCAGAGCCCAGCTATTGGGCACTCCCCAGTCCAGACATCTGTGCCTCCTCCCCCCAGATCCCAGCTGCAGGGCACCCCAGAGCCCAGACACCTGCAGTCCACCACCCCCAGAGTCCGTCTGCGGGGCACCCCCAGAGCCCAAACATCTACACACCCCTCCCATCAGAGCCCAGCCACAGAGCACTCCCCTATCCAGACACCTGCACCTTGTCCTCCCAGAGCCCAGCCATGGGCTACCCCCAGCTAAGACACCTGCACCCTCCTCCCCCCAGAATTCAGCCATGGGGCACTTCTGGCCCAGACACCTGCATCCCCTCTCCACAGCTTCTTTACTGTCCTGCCAGGGGACAAGGTGTGGTGCTGCCCTGCCCTTCCTCACCATTTACTAGAGCCGTGTTTCCCACACCCGCTCCTGTCCCTGGGTGGATGAGGATCAAGCCTGGCAGCCAGCGCATGCAGAGCCTCCATCCCCCACCAGGCTGGGTGCTCCGCTCACTGTGAGCTGGAAAGCTGGGCTCTTCACAGCGTGGTGGCCAGCAGCTCTGCATCCTCAGTTCTTCAGGGAAACACAAAATTCTGCACAGAACATTAATTCTGTGCAAATTCTGCATTGCGCAGTGGTGCAGAATTCCCCCAGGAGTAATGTGGAACTAATACCAGCTGCCACTGTCTCACAGTTCCTTCTTTCAGAGGCTATGCTCAAGGATTCATGCAAGGCGAGGAGACAATTGCTTTGTTTCAACTCTCTGACCTCTAGAGGAACACGTTAAGAAATATGGGGGAAAAGTCGCTTTGTAGGAATAGGTTATAGGTGAATTAATGCTTTGCAGCACCCTCTCAATCTCAGTCTCAAAGAAAAATGTGAAAAAGAACTTATACCCCCTTCCACGTTTCAGTTGAGATAGTAAGGCTATCTGGCTTAATGTAAAGATACATCAGATACTCTTTATCCTTGTGATTGTTCCAGAGCAAGATATTGAACAGGTACTACTGGACTACGGAACATTTGTTTCTCTAGATGGGCAATGCCCAGCGAATGTTAGAAATACAAACAGCCACATGCTAAACTTTTGCACATCCTGTGTATTTGTCCAAAAAAAAAAAAAAAGCATGTGGTCTGAAAAAACATATTCATTGCTCTCTCAAAAACTTAGTGTCACTATTTTTCCATCTCCATGCTTGTGTATTTTAGGAGTGCTAGATGACTTGGTATTACCACTTAAATGCATTGCAGTAACTATTCCAGTAGCCAAAAGAATTATTTTTAAAAAATGGAAATTTGTAATTCCTCCCTCATACATAGATTGGCTTAGTGAGCTCTCTACTACAACATCAATGGGAAAAAATGGCTGTCTAATAGAAACACTTGGAAAATATAGGAGGATGTCTGGTTGCACACAAAACTATTGCATACTTCTTTAATTTAGTATATATTATTTCCCAATACTCGTAGGTTATGTTCTCACTTACCTATCTATTTAGTCATTTAATAATTGATGCCCTGCACAACCTTTATGTGCTTCCATGATTTTTTCAAAAGTTTTGCAAATAATGAACACTGAATTATGTTGTTTGTTATTTCCATCTTATGCATGATTTGTTATGTGTTTATATTTTATATTAGGGCTGTCAATTAATCGCAGTTAACTCTCGCAATTATTTCAAAAAATGAATTGTGATTAAAAAAATTAATCACGATTAATTGCAGGTTTAATTGCACCGTTAAACAATAGAATACCAATTGAAATTTATTAAATATTTTGGATGTTTTTCTACATTTTCATATATATTGTATTCTGTGTTGTAATTAAAATCAAAAAGTGTACAAAAACAAAACTATGTAAAACTTCAGAGCCTACAAGTCCACTCAGTCCTCCTCCTTGTTCAGCCAATGGCTAAGCCAAACATGTTTGTTTACATTTACAGGAGATAATGCTGCCCTCTTCTTAGAATCATAGAACATTAGGGTTGGAAGAGACCTCAGGAGATCATCTAGTCCAACCTCTTGCTCAAGCAGGACCAATCCCAACTAAATCATCCCAGTCAGGGCTTTGTCAAACCAGCCCTTTAAAACCTCTAAGGATGGAGAGTCCACCACCTCACTAAGTAACCCATTCCACCACCCTCCTAGTGAAATAATTTTTCCTAATATCCAACTTAAACCTTCCCCACTGCAACTTCAGACCATTGCTCCTTGTTCTGGCATCTGCCACCACTGAAAACAGTCTAGCTCCATCCCCTTTGGAACCCCTCTTCAGGTAGTTGAAAGCTGCTATCAAATACCCCCCTCACTCTTCTCTTCCACAGACTAAATAAGCCCAGTTCCCTCAGCCTCTCCTCATAAGTCATGTGCCTCAGCCCCCTAATCATTTTCGTTGCGCTCCGCTGGACTTTCTCCAATTTGTCCACAATTTTGATAGTGGAGGGCCCAAAACTGGATGCAATACTCCAGATGTGGCCTCACCAGTGCTGAATAGAGGGGCATAATCACTTCCCTCGATCTGCTGGCAACAGTCCTACTTTTGTAGTCGGCATTGCAAGGAATTTATGTGCCGGATATGCTATACATTTGTTTGCCCCTTTATGCTTCGACCACCATTCCAGAGGACCTGCTTCCATGCTGATGATGCTCGTTAAAAAAATGCATTATTTAAATTTGTGACTGAACTCCTTGGGGGAGAATTGTATGTCTCCTGCTCTGTTTTACCTGCATTCTGCCATATATTTCATTTTATAGCAGTCTCGGCTGTTGACCCAGCACATGTGGTTCATTTTAAGAACACTTTCATTGCATATTTGACAAAACGCCCTCTTAGTACTCTGCTTCACTCTGCTATTTAAACTGACCAAAGAGTTTACAAATAAGAGAGACAACCCTGAAACTCTTCAGCTGAGTTCTGAAATGTTCTAAAAGAGATGCAAAAGCAAAAATTCCTTTATATATTCTTATAATACTATATATAATAATATTCATTTCTCTAACATTATTCAATATATATAATTAACTAACACAACTCATTTAGCAGTTTTCTAACAACTCTCGGATGGACTATATTAAAGGAATTGGGGGTCTCATTCCAGTTCCTAATGGGCAGATGCCCACATCACAAGACCACCTTCCCATCCAAAGCTGATTGGAACCTTTGTCTGTAGCCGCAACAGAGACCAAGGACTGAGTGGGCATGAAGACTGAACTACTCTCCCAATCTCTACTCTAAAGCAATATGGGAAGTCTTAGTCTGCCAATGCATTCATTCTGTACAGAGAGAACAAAAGTGTGCAGGCCAATCAATGTGGAACTTTTTCCAAACATTAAATTCGCTTAAAAATCTAAGCCCAACAACAATGGCAGCAATTTATGCTGATTTGTTCTGTGGGTGCTGTTTTGTTACCACATTCCCTGTCCTTAAAGACAAAGTAGCAAAGTATTTCATGTCAAAAGTAGGAAATGCATAATCCCCTTGCTGAAATATATTTTACTGAATGTCCTAATTTTGAAAATATTCTCTTTGTTAAATTGCACACTATTTTCTTAGTCCTGGCTGTGGCCAAGTGGGATTTGACTAAAGCCTTGTAACATTAAACAGAGCATTAAAACAGTGGTTTGCAACCACTGGTAGAGGTGCTAGTACTGGTTCAGCTTTTGTGACTGCTACTCTAGATTTCCTCTTCATGCCATAACTTTAAAGAGGAGCTGAGCCCCTCTGGGACAATCTCTGTGATTTATGGGGTTTTACCCATAAACGAACAGAGGTCATCTGAAAGCCTTTCCATTGATTTCAGTCAGCATTGGATCAGACTCATAATCTTGTACAGTTTCTTGAAAAATTTAGGAAACACTGCATTGAGACATTTCTTTTGAGGAGATAAATTAGAAAGAATTACCCAGAGTTTGCCACCAAAGATTGTATTTTCGTGAAGATGGGGAAAGGGAAGATCACATACATTTTGAGCCTTAGTAATATGGGCATAAAGGCTTAATTAATTTGATAATACCACAAGATATTTTTCTTTTATTTGTTAACCAAATAGGACCTTATGTGCAGCACTATAGTATATAATAATGTTCAAGATTATATTGATGACAGATTCCATAATGATTTAGAGTAAAGCATTTCTGTGATTCCTTTATCTGCTTCCCATTTCAAGAGCATACTTAAACCATATTAAATTAACTCCTCATATTATGTAAGTTGAAAAACATTTTTGGTAGGAGGGGGAATGGGATATTAAAAACAATTATCTTACATTGTAGATAAATCACCTACAAAAAAAGTCTGGATGAGAAAACATGGATGCTTTGAGTTACTAAACTTAAAACACAAAAAAATAAAAAAGGTTGGAGAGAGGACACTGAATGGCTCGGAAGAGTGATAATGGAATATAAAGCTTTTCTTTTGTCTCCTGCTCCCACTTCAGATTGATATATTGGGAGGTATTATGTACCCAGGGGAAGTCAATATGCTGCTCCCCAGTTTTTGTTTGGCTGGAGCTAGGAATTTTTCATCCCAGTGGGCATTTTCTCTTCTCCAGGCAGAGCTTCATTGCAAGACTGTCAACCAGACAGATATACTCTTCAGATTGCAAAATCCCACTTAAAATTCCTCCTTAGCTGACTGAATGTCAGCTCAGAAACAGCCACATGATATATTTAGAAGTAGGTGGATGTACTGAAGTGCCACTTAGGGTAAAGAACAGCCATTGTGTAGTTAAGGAAGTTCATGTAGTAGTTAGGTCAGTGGTTTTCTACCTTTTCTAATGTGAACCCCTAAAAAATTTCAAATGTAGGTGTGGACCCTTTTGGAAATCTTAGATATAGTCTGCAGACCCAGGGGTCCGTGGACCACAGGTTGAAAACTACTGATCTAGGTTCATCAGTTCTGAAAGCTGTTTTCCCATGAACAGAGCTCTCATTATGCCACCTTTAAACCTGACATGAGAGAGCCTTCTAATGCAAAGACTTTTGAACCAAAAGATGCCTCAGTTTCTTTTTGGTGGATTGTTTTCCAAGATTAGTAGTGGGAAACTGCTCCTCCTCCCTGAGGCTGCTATTGCATGGAATTCTGCAGGGTTCCATTCCATCACCCCTCTTGTTTAACGTGTATAGAGAGTTTTTGAGTGGATTAGTCTGGAGACTGGGCTATGGTTTTTCAATACTATGATGACACAAGGCTTTACCTCTCCATTTTATCTGACCCAGTCTTATTTGATGTCTGGGTGAGATTTGGGCATGAGTGGGAATTAGCTGGCTAAGGCTTAGACTATAGAAGACCGAAGGGATGTTAATTTGGTAGGGAAAGAAACCAGAGGAGATATAATTCTTGCTATCATTCCCATTGAGGGCGTGTGTCTGTTATTCACTAGTCAAATTCACAATCTAGTATTCTTGTGAAAAGTGGGTGCCTACTTGACATCACTGAAGACTGAAGTCCTCTATCCATAGAACAGTTACAGTACAAAGTTCTAGACAATTACTACTTGTAATATAGCTCAGCTCCAAGCTGAGGAATAAAATATATTTCTATGGTTGTTTAGGATTTAAGGTTCTTAAGGGTTTAGAGGTTTTAAGCCTCATAGGGTATGTCTACACTGCAGTTAAACACTGGTGTCAGGCCTGTGTCTGTTGACTCGAGCTCACAGGCTTGGACTGTGGGGCAATAAAATTGTGGTGTAGATGCTTGGGCTCATTGACCATCCCGCCTCATGTGGATAAAAAATTTTATGGAAGATTTTCAATATCAAAATATTGCTGTGTTTCAGAACCTACTGGCAATAAAATGCTTTCATAATTTTCAAAGTTTTTTTTGAATGGTTTCAACAACTTTGTAAGAGAGTCTAAAGGTCTAAGTCTCTGTCTAGAAGCCTCATTACTGCACAAGAATGTAACAGTTGTGACAGGTAATAGTATCAGCAATATGGAGAAGATTGATTTCACTAACTTTGATTACATACATCAAACAAGATCAGATGGTAGCAACTTTTGGTCACTATTCAATAAAATTGTTTCAGGCTGGTAATCTAGTGGAGAACAACTCCATAACAACTCCTACTACCAACCCTCCAAATTACTCAGTTCCACTGTGAAAAATTATTTTTTTCTGTTTGGTTGAAATCCTGTATTGAACTCATTGATTCAATCTACGAAGTTTTGTTGATTTCCTTCTAATCCACATAATTTTAATGACAATATTTGCTTTTTTTTAAACACGTCCATACTATGATACATTTGTCCAAAGATAATTGTTTTAGAGAAGATTCAGCAGGATCAAATTAGTTATATGTCCATAGATTGTTTACCACCCTTTTGTGCCAAAATTGCAATCTTTTTAGAAGCCCAACTTTAAATTCCTATAATTGGTAAGTGTGAGCACAATTTTTTTTTTTTTTTTGCTTCTGCAGTTGGTGCACTTTAAGTGATTTAAAACAGTTCGTGTTAGTTCTTGCATATTGAATAATTGATTGATGACCAAGTAATACATTACCACCAATTTTCTCTTTGAAAAATTTTAATAGCAGCAAGACATTTAGGATGAACATCTAAGATTACATTGCCCATTTTTCAGAAGTTCCATCATGTCCAACACTTGACCCTAATTGAATCCACTCCCATGTTTCAGTGCAAGCCGTTTTTAAAATGACATCTATTTTGTTTAGCAAGGAAAGACATTCAGTCTCTTCCCTTACACCATGCTTGCTTGCATTTCCTCCTTATTCCTTAATAAATCCTTTGAATAAATGATCAAGACGTGTCTCTCAGGTGACAATTTGAACATTAAGAATTCCTAACTCTCACTGTGTAGGATTTTATATTCAATTTTTCTTCTTGTTTCTGTTGTTGATATTGAATTTCATTTAAAATATTAGTAGTGTTTTGAGTGCAATTGTGTAATCTGCTGATATGGAACCTTGTACATATTGGTGAACTCAAATCTCTAGAAATAGTTGTATTTTAGTATATCTAATTTTCTTCCCCATCTGTCCTCTAGCTTTTTATGTGGCGCTTTCCCCCAATAATTCACACCAACATGCACTGGGACAACTTCTGAGTCCCAAGGCTTAGCCAGCAGTGTGCAAAGGATATATCGGAAGAATGGAATTGTAGATTTTCTACTGCTGTGTTTTGAGATTTGTGGTAATGGTTAACAAGTCAGGGGTCTGAATAATTTTTCTTGTGGCAGAATAGAGAACTGAACTATTGAATGTTTCAAGTTGATTTATATCATAACGGTAACATAAAAGCCCAGTGTAGATTTACATATTTCTCTTGAACTACTAGTGGTACCATTTATTTTTATATAATGCTGTTTCAATTCAGATTATTGGATTCTACACACTGGCATCCATTTCAGATATGTTTGTTTATTACCTTAGATTCGCTTAGTATTGTATCCCCGGAAAAGTTTACCACACTTTCAACTTTACTGGCGATTATTTTATTAGTTTTGCCAGTTTTTAGTAGTATGTATTTAATTACTCATAAGTGTATATGATATTCAATAATTCATAGCTGTTTTATTATTTTATTTATTTTAGCATGTCTACAACAAATGGGAATGCTTTGTAAATGAAATTATTTGATTATGATAAATATGAAGGGAAAGCATTGAATTAACTAGTGTACTTTTAGGACAAGATTACCACCTTGCAATCAGCCCTGTGTAAGGGGCAGTACGTAGTTGTGTTGCCCCAGAAGCAGAACATAAACAGAATTGTGACTGAAGAGTCACAGTTTGGTCACTGGTTCCCCCTTGCTTTCTGTTTTTTTTTTATGATAACATTTTAGATAAACTGATCAGAACTAACACTGGTGGTTTTTGTTTTGGAAAGTTTTAAAAATCTATTTTGGTATGACAGTAAAACTGAGGTATGTAATGGAGAATTTTGCTGTTTCTCGAATCATAATTACATGAAGCAAAACAAACCTAAGTCTTGGATTTATCTACACTTAGACAATCCTTGATGTGTCATATTATAACCAATCTTTTTACTATAACCCACTAACCCTCGCTGAAACTCCAACATTGGGAGTATACTGCTTTCTGTAAGAGTGGGAAAGTTTACACTAATTGTGAATGTCAGCCATTCTAACATTTAGTCCAGAACCTGTGAGGGGCTTTATAATGTTTCTATAGTAATTGAAAGGGAAATTAAAATTTTGTAAAGTCCAGATTGTTTGTGATTTACAGGTTTTTTAACTTTACTAATATCAAATATTTTAACAATTTCTTACAAATATTTGTTCCCATGTTAACTTATAAAACAGATCCAATATCAGAGATGTTCCTCACGCTTTCTTTGAGTAAAATTATGGAACATTTAATTGCTTGCACCTACTTTCATGGATGCATAAACTAGCTAGATGAATACTATCAGAGCAGTTATTTCTGCAATTATCCTTGCTCCTGTTTGTATGCAGCCACTAGCATCCCTATACTTCCTGAACTGTCTGTGGCTGCATGGGGGTTGCAGTCCTCTTCCTGGCAAATAAAAGATTAAAAATAAAAGTAAAATAAAAAATACCCTAACGGGGAGTCAAACTCTCAAAACTCTTTCCTCAAAGTAGCAAAGATTGCTTTAATTCATGAAGCAACAGCACTCCTTATGAAGATTGCCAGATCTTGCTTGAAGAAGCAGAAAATGAAATGGGTGTGGGTGGGACAAGAAGTCTATACATTCACCTGTTATAATATTAGTAGGAATGGTCTTCTGAGCATGCATCAATATAGTGGGCTGCATGAAGCCTCTGGTACTAAACATGCATGATGAGGTTTATTTTCTGTTAAATATGGTTGCTTTCTAATAAAAACTTATTCTGAACACTATTTTTCAGAATATTTGGTTTCTTAAATAAATACTTCATATGTTTATAGTTTTTATAGCATTTATGAAGTCATTCAAATTAGCGATGGAAAAGATTTCTCTGTTAATTATAGCACATTGCCCTACCTTTGCCAACTTGTTCACTATGGCACATTTCAAATGTTTTTTATAGTGTAGTGTGACAAAGTTCCTCCACTATCTTGGTGGGTCCTGCGCTTATTGGCAGATTTTCTTGCCTCAGAGATTCACCATGTGGGTTGGGGAACAGCCCAGAGACCTTTCCCTCTAGAAGAACCCACAGTCCAGGTCAATTGGGAGGTTTGGGGGGAACCCGGGCCCACCCTCTACTCCGGGTTCCAGCCCAGGGCCCTGTGGACTGCAGTTGTCTATAGTGCCTCCTGCAACAGCTGCATGACAGCTACAACTCTCTCGGCTACTTCCCCATGGCCTCCTCCAAACACCTTCCTTATTCTCACCACAGGACCTTCCTCCTGGTGTCCTTGTGCTCCTCAGTCCTCCAGCAGCACACCCTCTGACTCTCAGCTCCTTGCGCCTCTTGCTCCCAGCTCCTCACACTCGCACCACAAACTGAAGTGAGCTCCTTTTTAAAACCCAGGTGCCCTGATTAGCCTGCCTTAATTGATTCTAGAAGCTTCTTCTTAATTGGCTCCAGGTGTCCTAATTAGCCTGCCTGCCTTAACTGGTTCTAGCAGGTTCCTGATTACTCTAGTGCAGCCCCTTCTCTGGTCACACAGGGAACAGAAAACTACTCATCCAGTGACCAGTATATTTGCCCTCTACCAGACTCCTGTACCCCACTGATCTGGGTCTGTCACATATCCCTCCCCCCTGCTCAACACCAAGGGGTTGGGCAGCTTGGGACGCCAGACAGTGAACACGTGACAAGCCATCGGCGTTGCCATGATGGCTCCCTGCTCTGTGTTGCACACGGAACTGGAAAGGTTGGAGGGATAAGAACCATCTGGTCATCCTTGTGTTCTTCTCCTTGTTCCGCTGCATCCATTGAAGAGGGGCATGGTCGGTCACGAGGACAAATCTGCACCCGAGCAGGTAGTAGCGCAATGTTTCCATGGCCCATTTTACAGCGATGCATTCTCTCTCCACCACTGCATATTTTTGTTCCCTTGGAAGGAGTTTCCGACTGAGGTATAAAATTGGATGTTCCTTCTCCCCGACCATCTATGATAGAATGGCCTCCAACCCTACTTCCGATTCATCCGTCTGCAGGATAAACTTCTTGGTGAAATCAGAGGACAGTCCATAGGTCTGTGAATGCTTCCTCTGCTGCGTCAGACCATCTCACCAGATCAGGTCCACAGGCTTTCACTAGGTCTGTCAGGGGGCTTGCCCTTGTGGCAAAGTGGGGGATAAATCGTCGGTAATACCCCACCACATCTAGGAATGCCCGGACTTGTTTCTTGCGACTTAGTCGGGGCCAATTTTGGATGGCCTCTAACTTGTTCGCTTGGGGTTTTACCAAACCTTTTCCCACAGTGTAGCCAAGATATTTGGCCTCTGTAAACCCTACAGCACACTTGGCAGGGTTTGCTGTAAGGCCAGCTCACCTGAAGGTATCGAGGACTGCCTCCACCTTCTCCAGGTGGGTTTCCCAGTCTGGGGTATGAATGACCACATCGTCCAAGTAGGCAGCAGCATAACTGTTATGCGGATGTAATAGGTTGTCCATGAGGTGCTGGAAGGTAGCTGGGGCCCCATGTAGTCCAAAACAGAGGACAGTATATTGAAAAAGACCCTCTGGTGTAGAGAACGCAGTCTTTTCCTTTGCGTCTTCTGCAAGGGGAATCTGCCAGTACCCCTTTGTCAAGTCTAGGGTAGTCAAGTACTGGGCATTACCCAGACGGTCCACTAGCTCATCTATGCAAGGTATGGGGTACACGTTGAATTGGGATACTTCGTTTAGTCGCCGGAAGTCGTTGCAAAATCTTGTGGTGCCATCAGGTTTGGGCACAAGCACGATTGGGCTGGACCACTGACTGTGGGATTCTTCGATGATCCCCAACTCCAGCATTTTTTTACTTCTGCTTTTATTTCCTCCCTTTTTGCCGCTGGCACCTGATAGGGCCTCATTGTTACTCTGGCCCCAGGGTTCGTGACGATGTGGTGATATGTTCCGGTTGTTCGACCCGGTTTTGTCGAGAACACATCTTGGTTCCGCAAGATCATCTCAGACACCTCATTCTTCTGGTCTGGTGTTAAATCAGGAGACACTCTCACCTGTTTGGAAGGCTTGTTTTCCTGGGTTAGGTCTGTTTGGATCGTTGTGCATGCCTCTTGTGCATGCCAGGGTTTCAGAAGGTTAACGTGATCAATCTGTTCTTGTTTTCTGCGACCTGACTGCCGCACCTTGTAGGGTACTTCCTCCACGGGTTCAACCACCTCATAGGGCCCCTGCCATTGTGCCAGAAGCTTGCTTTCTGCCGTGGGTACCAACACCATAACCCGATCCCCTGGTTGGAACTGTCGCACTTTTGCCTGGTGATTGTAATAGGTTCGCTGGGCCTCCTGTGCCTTCTCCAAATGTTCCCGTACAATAGGGGTAACCCGGGCTATCTGGTCTCGCATCTGCATTACATGCTCTATTATATTTCTCTCCTCATTGGGTTCCTCTTCCCAGATCTCTTTGGCGATATCTAGTATGCCACGGGGGTGACGCCAGTATAATAACTCGAAGCGGGAAAACCCAGTTGAGGCGTGTGGTACCTCCCGGATAGCGAACATAAGGTAGGGTAGTAGGGTGTCCCAATCCTTCCCATCCCGACTTACCACCTTCCTTATCATAGCCTTGAGGGTTCGGTTAAACCTTTCTACCAACCCATCAGTCTGCGGATGGTAGACCGAAGTTCTCAGGGTATGTATATGGAGCAGCGTACAGAGGTCCTTCATTAGCGTCGACATAAATGGGGTTCCTTGGTCGGTTAATATCTCCTTCGGTAGCACCATTTGGGCAAAGATCCCCACCAGCTCTTTGGCTATAGTTTTAGAGGCAGTGTTCCGCAGGGGGACGGCTTCTGGGTAGCAAGTAGCATAGTTCAAAACAGCAAGTATATATTGGTGGCCCCGAGCCATCTTCTCCAGGGGTCCCACTAGGTCCATGGCTATGCGCTCGAAGGGGACCTATATGATGGGAAAGGGGTACTAAAGGTGCCCTCAAGTGGGGACGGGGACTGTGCAGCTGACACTCCAGGCAGGAGGCACAGTACCTCCGCACTTCTTCATGTACTCCGGGCCAGAAGAACTGTTGTAGGACTCATGCCAGAGTCTTCTCTACCCCCAAATGCCTCCAAAAAAGATGATTATGAGCAAGACTTAATACAGCATTCTGGTGTTTTTGAGGTACTAGGATCTGCTGTACCTTCTGCCCCTGTAGTGGTGCAACCCGGTATAAGAGATCCTTCTTCATTATGAAGTAGGGTCTTGGTCCCTGGGTTTTCCCTTCCATGGGGACCCCATCTATTTCAGTCACCTCCTTCCTAATGTTGTCATACCTTGGGTCTTCTGCCTGGTCCCGTCCAAAATTTCCTCTCCCGGGGCTAATCTGCCCAAGATCTAGGGGCCCAGTCTCTGTTGCCTCTACTGGTTCAGAAGCATTAGGGTGGGGGTCAGACTCAGGTGCTTCTCCCTCCTGCGTGGCCTCCTTTTCAGCTGCATGGGTCCGCCTACCTACAAGAGCGACCTCTAGCTTTGGGTCAGTATTAGGGTTCCCAAGGCCTTAGCTGCCCTTCTTTCCCTTTTTGTCTTTCAACCCTGTCTGGGAGTGGAGAACAAATCTGGGGATATTTCAGAGAAGATTGGGGGTTGACAGTCTGCTGTGGATGCCTCATCAATTTTAGGGTCCCCATCTTTCTCCAATCCCCCTACTGGGAGTAAGTTTCCAAACCCTGGGAAGTCCCTCCCTATGAGCACCGGGTATGGGAGTTTAGGGACTACACCTGCTGCTACCTCAGTAGTGTTCCCTTGGATCTCGATTTTTACTGGGATGGTGGGGTAGTAACTAACTGTCCCATGGACACATGTTATCCCCATACGTTTAGCCTGCAGCAGCTGACTATGCTTCACGAGCTTCCCTGAGATAATCATGATAGCACTCCCTGAATCAACCAGTGCCGTGGTCCCTACCCCATTTAGTTTCACTGGTCTGGTATACATATGTGGGGTTAGTGAGACCCCCACAAATAATAAATAAACCCTCTCCATTTTTTTAAATCACCCTCCTTCCACCGCGCTGTGCACCCCAAGATCCCATCCCTGACACCAGTGTGACAAAGTTCCTCCTCTATCTTGGTGGGTCCTGCGCTTATTGGCGGATTTTCTTGCCTCAGAGATTCACCATGTGGGTTAGGGAACAGCCCAGAGACCTTCCCATCTAGAAGAACCCACAGTCCAGGTCAATTGGGAGTTTTGGGGGGAACCCGGGCCCACCCTCTACTCCGGGTTCCAGCCCAGGGCCCTGTGGACTGCAGTTGTCTATAGTGCCTCTTGTAGTGCCTACAACTCCCTGCGCTACTTCCCCATGGCCTCCTCCAAACACCTTCCTTATTCTCACCACAGGACCTTCCTCCTGGTGTCTGATAACACTTGTGCTCCTCAGTCCTCCAGCAGCACACCCTCTGACTCTCAGCTCCTTGCACCTCTTGCTCCCAGCTCCTCACATTCGCACCACAAACTGAAGTGAGCTCCTTTTTAAAACCCAGGTGCCCTGATTAGCCTGCCTTAATTGATTCTCGAAGCTTCTTCTTAATTGGCTCCAGGTGTCCTAATTAGCCTGCCTGCCTTAACTGGTTCTAGCAGGTTCCTGATTACTCTAGTGCAGCCCCTGCTCTGGTCACTTGGAACAGAAAACTACTCATCCAGTGACCAGTATATTTGCCCTCTACCAGACTCCTGTACCCCACACACTCGCACCACAAACTGAAGTGAATTGCGCAAAGTCAAACAAGCCAGTTTTCCAGAGTCCCATTGCAGCGCCTTTAACCACAAGATCATCCTTCTCCCTCTCTCCGTCAAATAGCTGTACACCTCGAGCTATCCGGGTTCCTAAATCCTCATTAGTAATCATTTAGACAAACTACACCTATTTATTTATCTTCATCTTTTTGATAAGTCAACCCACTAGACAATCATTTTTATTGCTCTTCTCTGAATTCACACCAAATGTGTCAATCTCTTTCTGATTGCCCACCCATCTTTGGTCAAATATTATAATGTTATGCTGTTCTGCCATTACTGCTTTCCAAAATTTTCCTAACATTTTATACCTTTGTTTTGACTTATTTTTTCCTCAGTGTATTACTTTGCATTTAATGGGTTCATTCCCATTGAAATTCCAGTTGCTGTTTTTCGCATTGTCCATTTCATCACATTCATAATGCACTTTCCTTTTTTAACATTCACTTTTCAGACTTTGCACTTAAATAGCAGGATTATTCCATTACATTTCAGGAGTTAAAATTTGTAGTGGTTCAAGAGTGTTTTCTGTTTCACGATGTATATTTGAACTGTTTTTTCTAATTTGCTGAAGGTTTATATTTGTTTAAATCATTGCACAGGATAATTTAACTGATGTAAGCTAATGTACAATGATGCTTTATTGTGAAGACAGGGTTACTTGCCTAATTAATTGTGCTGGCCAAAAACATGAAAATATAAAAATGCATTCTTATTATTATAGGTAAATTAACATGTACCCATATCAAATCTGTGATAAATGTTTAAAGGGTCTGCTTTTAGTACATTAAAGGGAATTACACTGATATTTTGATTACAAAAAGAACAAAGATTTTCTCTTTAAAAACTGCAGAATTAATTGAACTGATGTACAGTAGGTACTGTGTTTTAAAAAAAATCTATAGAAGCAAAATCCTGTTTGCTGTATTTATTATGGGTTTCTGAAATAAGCAATTTTTTTTTATTGCTGGATCTGGCACATGTCTGAATATATGGTGTACAAGCTTTTCCTTTAAAAAGCAGCTGAATCATGCTTTCTGCTGACTCTTACTGAGAGCTGTGAAGGAGTGTGAGATTCCTCATGTTCCACTTCAGGATATAAACAGTGTAACTGCCCACAGTAAAGTTACCACAGAGCTCTTTCTAAGCAAGCACATTTATTCTTAAGATAAAAGCATTACATAGAAAACATATTTAAAACAATTAAAGAGTCTACATTCATGCTAATAAGTTTGCCAGAAATCACCCCAACTCCTAACAAGGCCTCTGGCATGTGAACAGTGGTTCAAACCCCACCAAGAGGTTTTTCTATGGTCACAAGTTCACAGCAGCTGTTAGCTCAGAAGAAGCACATTCCTGAAAAGTTTGGTCCCCCCTTTATAAAACCTGGGTCTTGGATCTGGCATAAGTAATTCATAGACTGAGAGTTTCTCCTTAGGGCATAGCTTCAAAAGTCTGGGTTTTTGCATAACTGGAGGATTTACATTTGCATACACTTCTCCCTAGAGATTTCCTGCGAAACCCACTTAACTTTAAAAGTTCACATTGTTTCAAATAGTCCTTTGAAGCTCATAACACTTCCCGGTTTTTACATTAGTCAGGACTTCTCTCTAGAGATGTTACTTACAATTCCACAATAATACAAAGAATCATTGAAATGTAGGGCTGGAACAAACTTCAAGAAGTCATAAATATTGACATTTTTGTTACAATGAATCATAGAGTTTAAGGCAACAAGGGACTACTAGATCATCTGATCTGACCTCCTGTATAGCACAGGCCACCAACACCACCCAGTGCCCACACACTAAACCCAAAACTGAAATGAGAGCAAAGTGATGTGGCAAAATTTTCGAATGTTACAAAATTATTCAGGATAGTTACGTCCAAAGCTAACTCTGAAGAGTTGCAAAGGGATCTCACTAAACTGGGTTAATGGGCAACAAAATGGCAGATTAAATTCAATGCTGATAAATGCACATATATATATATATAAAATATACATTGGAAAACATGTTTCCAACAACATTCAAAATGGGGTCCAAATTAGCTGTTACCACTGAAGAATGAGATCTTGGGCTCATTGTGGATAGTTCTCTGAAAACATCCACTCAACTATTAGGAATTTTTAGGAAAAGGATAGATAATAAAACAGAAAATATCCTAATGCTGCTATATAAATCCATGGTATGCCCACATCTTGAATACTGTGTGCAGTTCTGGTCACCCCATCTCAAAAAAGATATATTAGAATTGGGAAAAGTACAGAGAAAAACAACAGAAATTATTAGGGATATGGAACAGCTTCCGTATGAGGAGAGATTAAAAAGAATGGGACTGTTCAGCTTTAGAAAATAAATGATTACGGGGAATCATACGGGGGGAATATGAGAGGTCTATAAAATCATGAATGATGTGGAGAAAGTGAATTAGGAAATGTAACTCACCTCTTCACATAACACAGGAATCAGGGGTCACCCAATGAAATTAATAGGCACAGTCAACATGAGGAATTTGTTTCCATGGGATATTGTGAAGGCCAAAAGTATAACTGGGTTCAAAAAAGAATTAGATAACTTCATGGAGGATATGTCCATCAATGACTATTAACCAAGATGGTCAGGGATACAGCCCCATGCTCCAAGTGTCCCTAACTGCCAGAAGTTGGCACTGGACAACGGGATGGATAACTAGAAACTGGCCTGTTCTGTTCCTTCCCTCTAAAGCAACTGGCACTGGCCACTGTCAAAAAACAGGATAATGGACTAGATGGACCATTGGTCTGACCCAGTATGCCCATTCATAAATGAGAGCCACAGGAAACTAGGCTATTATGTGCCACAGGCATAGAATAGGAGGGACTGAGGTGCACCAATGTTTAGCCCTCTGCAGAGGTGGGAAAATGATTAAATGAGAGAATAATAATCCTGGCAAGTGACCCCTGCACCTGCATGCTGCAAAGAAAGATTAAACCCCCCCAACATCACTGCCAGTCTGACCTGGGGGGAAAATTCCTTTCCAACCCCACATATGGCTATTAGTTAGACCCTGAGCATGTGAACAAGAACTAGGCAGCCAAGCACCTGAGAGAGAGAGATTGTTCGGTGCCATCTCAGAGCGTAAGCCCACCCCACCTAGTGTCCCATCTCTAACCATAGTCACCACTTATGCTTCAGAAGAAGGAGATAAAAATAACATCTCAAAATAGACTGGGTGGGGGAAATCCCTTCCTGACCCCTGCCATTGGCTGGGTGAAACTCTGGAGCATAAGCTTTAGGACAGGGGTCTCAAACTCAATTTACCTTAGGGTCAGTGCCAGTCCTCAAAACCTCCCAGTGGGCCAATAATGTCACTGAAGATGGTGTTCAGAAAAGAAAACTTTTATATTGTATTTTTTATTTCGAAATAAAATGACTTGTTTATTTTTATTGTGGAAACAAGTGACGCTGCCTCCATGGCCGACTCTGCCTGGTGACTAGTGGTGATGTCACTGTCCCTCTCCCCCAGCCAATGGGAGCTGCAGGGGGCAGTGCCTGCAGCAGACATTGCCGGCAGTGTGTCTGCATGCATGTCTCCTCCGTGGGCTGCAGTGCGGAGGTTCTCGGGCCGCAGAGGGCCAGTGGGCCGGGACTTTGGGGTCCCTGCTTTGGGAACATAAGACATAAATTAGAAGTGAGTTTCAGAGCTGTTGAGCCATGCCCCCCACCATCACAAGCAACTCCATTATACAGTTGCACACACAAATTTACCCAGCTCTCTTAAAACTTAAGTTTTTTGCCCCCCACAACTCCTATTGGAAGGCTGTTCCAGGACATCACTTCTCTGATGGTTAGAAACCGTTTTCTAATTTCCATCCTGAATTTGTTCATGACCAGTTCATACCCATTTGTTCTTGTGCCAACATTGTCCTTTATCTTAAATATCTTGTCACCCTCCTTGGTACTCTCCTCTCCCCATGTATTTATGTGAGCAATCATATCCTCTCTCATCCTTCTTTTTTCAAGAATAAACAAGGCAAGCTCTTCAAGTCTCCTTTCATAAGACAGGTCCTCCATTCCTCTGATCATCCTAGAAGCTCTTCTCTGCCTCTGTTCCAGTTTAAATTAATCTTTCTTAAATGTGGGTGACCAGAATTGTACACGGTATTTCTAATGACATCTTACAATGCCTAAGATACTTGAACTTAATTCGATAAAGTTTAATTTAATTCCATAATGTTCCACTTAATTCAGTGATGTTTGTATATCCAGCATATATCAGGAAATTGCCATATCTGTCATATCTGCTTGACTCCATAGCTGATTTTTAAAAAGATTCTGTTAATTCATAGTGCTGGTATAGTTGATTGTGTGATCAACTACTTGTATTACATTGCAATTATATGCGATGGTGATCTTATTTCACACGTACATGGAACCTTTAATACAAGAATCTCAAAACACTTGGAATGAATTAATTAGTCCTCACAATACCTCTGTGAGGCAGTGTACCTACGTTACTAATAGGTAATCTGAGGGATTTGATCAAAGTTGCATGCAGTTGTACAGTAGTGGCAAAGATAGCAATAGAAACAGTCTTGATTCTCAACCACTAGATCACACTCACCCCTAAAAAGTCAGGTTTTATCTCTGCCTGATGTTTTAATGCTACTATTTACCCAGGGATTCTTGTATACAAAGTGTTTTACACAAGTGATTCTTTTGCCACAAATTTATTTTTAGTGGGGAAAGCCAGGGAAATTCCTTTCTCCAAATTAAACGTTCTCTAGCTCAAAATTCAACAACTTCCATACCAGATGATGTATCTTTCCTTTTGTCTAATGAATTCTTATTTAGTTTACATCATTACTTGGTAAATATATTACAGTATGCTATTTATTTTGGTCTATAGTTTCAAGAACTTTACATGCATTCCTTCCCCTGTCTGTCTGTCTGTCTGTCTATCTATCTATCTATCTATCTATCTATAACAGTAATTCTGAGTTTATAGTACTTTGCTAAGTACCTTCACCCCACCCAGTCCTGTATAATGTGACATATTGTAAATGGGATTTATAATGCATGGTAATAATTGTTAATTACATCACTGCCCTTGTCTTTTCAAAGTACACTACTGTAGCTCTTGAGAATCCTTAACAGCAGTTATCAACAACCTTTATATGTCTTTGACCCTTAATTGAGTGCTTTTAAAGATTTGTGACCACTTCTATTTTCCTTGATCTTGTTGGGGAGAGATGCCTACAGAGAATTATTTAAATGATTGAAGTTTGGCTGTTTCATACAAATCATTGAGATCATAGGTGGATCATTTTATGTGAGGTATAAACAAAATTTAAAACAGAGTGATAACTTAACCAGACAGTATATTCCTTTTCTTTGATCTTTTTTTGTCCTGTATTTAATTATGATAAGAAAAAAACGGGCTTTTTAAGTTCTGCAGTCTTCACAAAACATCTTTCTTTTATTTATTTGGTGACTTCATTAGTTTGAGAATTTTTCAATAACAACTTTAACTCTATGGATTTATTCCAGCAACAACAGAGGTTTGTGACCTTTACCTACCTGCCTTGTATGTTCTTTAAAAGATGTGTAGATATAAATTCTTTTTATTGCTTAAGAAAGAGTAAGTTATTCTTGCTTTTTCCCCAACCCCTACCCTTACTAAGTAGAGGACATTTCCCAAATTGCACAAGGAATCAGTCTTCTAAGTGTGTAAAGATATGTCTTAATAATGCCTCCCATTATCTCAGACAAACATCAACATTGCTATACAGGTACGGTACCCTACGTAGCCTGAAAGTATGTCATGGGCTGTCATCTTGTCAGCTGTCATAAATTAAGCAAAGTTAGTTTTGGTAAAAACAGTTGGTTTTGAATGAAAGATCGTAAATGCCAAACTAGTGTAACTGGATGTTTCTGAGAATTGGTAAGGGGATACAGAATCTTTCATCACTAGTCTTTCACCACTGTTCAGATATAAGCTATATGAGTAGCTCTCAAAAATCATGATCATTTCATGACTATTGGTGACCTAAGTAAAATGAGTTCATAGTTTCCTTACAATTGCCCACAAGTGTCTCAAGTAATGCCATTCTCAGTAAGGAGGACAGAAGTTATTGAACATGGAGACTGAAGTTCTATCTCAGAGTTTAAGGCTAAGGGTAAGATCTATCTTTGCTGTAGATCTTATATGGATAAACAGAAGGCTTAAGTCTCCTGGACTGGCAGTCCACAAGCACTAAAATTATTTAAAATTTAAGAAACAACCCCCAGTGTAGGTGCTGCAGTCATGGTGATTATTTGGTAGGGAAGCTGTGGTGATAAAAGTATCTTCTTTTGGATAAAATTAAAAAGAAAAAAACCACTACATAGACCCCTGAACACATATGACACTTTTAACTAGGAGTTATGTAGGAGTGTCAGCAGTGGTATCTCAGCAAATTGGCATGCTAGCCATTTAAATTGCAAATTACCTGTTTCGCTATATTTGATGCTGTAAGTTAATCACCATTTTCCAGACCTAAATTATTATTAGGTGCTGCTGATACTATTTAAACTTGTGTTGCATTTCAGCTTGTGGTCTCTTGTTCAGCAGGTGTATGTGAAATGCTGTTAGGACTCAGATCTTCTAGGTAAAAAGTGCTACTTAAATATATAGAATTATTATTCATCAGTATGTGGAAGTTGATGTACTATAAACCATTCCAAACACCATGCTCGTATGCCTCATCCATGTGTTAAACTATATGTAGATTAAGAAAGAGATTAAGAAAGAGGGAGAGAAATCTAGCCAAATTGTCTGTCTTATGGGTGCGAAGCCATGTTGGTCCCAGGATACTAGAGAGACAAGGTAGGTGAGGAAGTATCTTTTATTGGACCAACTTCTGTTAGTGAGACAGACACGACTATGAGCTTATACAGAGCTCTTCTTCATGTCTGGGAAACATACTGAGTGTCACAGCTAAATACAAGGTGGAACAGATAGTTTAGCCTAAGTAGTTAACATTCAAGGTGAAATGCCCATTAACACCCCTGCAGTCATAGGGAGGAAAGAAAGGTGGGTTGGGGAAGGCAGCTTGGAGGGCAGGCATTGTTAGTCGATAATAAATTGTTGTAATAAGCTGTAAATCCAGTTTGTCTATTCAGTCCATGATTTGTAGTGTCTTGCAAAGTTATGAATTGAAGCTCCCAGGCTTTTCTTTTGAAAGTGTTTTGCATGTTTCCTTTGAGGATGATGACTGAGGGGTCAGATATGAAATGATCACTTTGTGAAAGGTGTTCATCTACAGGTGATATGGTGTTTTTGTCTTTTATCATTTTTCTGTGTGAGTTCATTTGAGACCATAGTGATTGTCTGGTTTTACTCACATAGTTATTACTGGGGCATTGAGTGCACTGGATGAGGTACACCACGTGTTGTGATAGTCATGTGTAGGACCCATGGATCATGAAAGGTGTGTTGTGGGGGGTTGATCACAGTGGCATAGCCAGGTTCTAAGAGCAGGGGGAGCAAACATTAAAAAGGCGCCCCCCCTTAGCTCCTCCCCTGGCCACGCCCCCTTGGCTGGCACCTCCAGCCGCGCCGCGCCCCTCTCCGGCTCCTCCGGCCGTGCCGTGCTGCCCCCGTGGCCCCCCCATGGCTCCTCCGGCCATGGCGCGCCGCCCCCCACCCCCCCATGGCTCCTCCGGCAGTGCCGCCCCCACAGCTCCCCCCCTGGCTCCTCCAGCCGTGCCTCCCCCCATGGCTCCTCCGGCCGCGTTGTGGGCTGCCATGCTGCACGCCCCCCCCCCGCTCCTCTGGCCACTCCGCGCCCCCCCCATGGCTCCTCCGGCTGTGCCACTCCCTCCCCATAGCTCTTCCGGCCGTGCCACCCCCCCTTGCCTGCAGGAGCCCAGCGCCGGCCCGGCAGGCCAAGCTTCAGAGCGGAGCGTGGGCCCCGCCCGCTGGTGCCATGGTAACCCCTAACTAAGGCGCTGCTTTTGGAAAATGTGCTGAGGGGAAGCGGCTGCTTCCTCTGCACCCTCCCAGCTATGCTACTGGTTGATCATCGTAGCAGTGGACCTATGTCCATAGGTTTTGCATCTCTTCTTCTTTCAGGGTCTGGTGCCTTTTTGAGTTGGTGTCTCCTGGTTTGTGGGGAGCTTGCTTCTGATGATGAGCTTGGAGAAGCCATCCTATGGCTATTCCTATGGTTTGGACAAAATGTTTGTTGCTGAATGTAAAATTCTTATGGGTGAGAATAAAATGGATGAGAAAAGAATGCCAACAGGAAGGGCAAAGTTGTCCAGTGCTCAAAAAAATGTCCACAAAGACCTCCCACCCCAAATTAGTGATATAGACCACTGGCAAGAAAAGGACTGTTGAAGATTGTGATTACTAAGGTGAAACTGATAAATGTAACCTGTTGCTTTCCGACAGCTAAAAGGAAATGTCTCAGTAGAGAATTTCCTCTGTCTCCCACCCTCCAGGAAAGTGGTGCACAACAAATCAAGATCTGAGAATAGTATAGCTATTGTGGGCCTTCATGCTGAGTACTAATGGGACAGTCCTTGGCTTGGTATGATATGAGGAAAGAGGACATATCTAAATTAGCCAGGACACAAACCGTTTAGCACTTTGCAGGTGAAAGCCAACAATAAAAATGGTAGCCAAAAATCATGTCAAGCACTCCCTTGTAGGAAATACCATGTAATAAACAGTCACATTCTGCCCTGATTGAAATTTCTAAACAGTTTGAATAGTTTAACCTTGATGAGATAAATATATCAATAAATTCTTTGCAGAACACAGATGATAACACAGACATTCTTGGCAGCCACTGCTATCTGAACAGCAGCTAAGAACAAGCAAAGCACCTATGTTGTAAATCTGAGAAACAAATGCTAGGTATAGCCTTTATTTGTTTTCTCATGTAATTATGATGGCTGCAATCTTGGCAGACTGGGGATTAAACTGTGGACCTCCAGAGCTAAAATTCTAGAGCTCACTCACTTGGGCTGTAACACATTCATCTCCTCTGAGGATTGGGGACAAAGCGGGACCTGTAACACACACCAGATGATTACATGATCTTTGTAATGCCTTCTGGTCACTTCACCCAGCACATAAGCATTACCTAACTCAAATCTAAGTTGAGTCTCATCAGTGTCCCAGTCCTGGTTAGGCACTGTTATGACTGAGGTAAATAGTACTGGATAGATTAGATGAAATGGAGCTGTAGAGCTTTGTGTCATCCATATTCTGAAGACACTGCAGCCCATACCTCCCTATTAGCCCTGCTAGCAGCCTCAGACACCAGCTAAACAGGAGAGGATGACAGAATTAAAACTGGTGAAACCAACAAGAGAGAATTCTCGGTGCAGATAAACAAGATCATCTAGGATCTTGCTAAGAAAGAAGAGAATGGAGCTACTCTCATCATTCTGTCAGCAAAACCACATGGTCTTGTTAAAGATAGCAGATACATATAACAGAATCAGCACTGATGCCTGATCATTGTGCGTAGCCAGAAAGAAATCATCTTGAGCCAGGATGTAATAATAATTTCCTTAATTGATGCTGGAATCTTGCTTTCCAACAGTAAAATATTGATGATTGATTCCAAAAATGCCCCAAAGACATGCCTTCATTAGACAAGACAGGCAAGTATCCAACTGCATGTTGCAACCTGAATGTGATCTGGGACCTCCAGAATCTCAGAGAGTAACAGCGACTGAAATTCCTCTTCAAAAACAGAAGTGGTGCTAACAAGAAGGGAAAATATTTGAAGAGCTTGTCAAGACTCAGACCTCACCAGTGACCAATGGCATTAGACCACAGATCATCAAGTTGGTGTGAAGCCTTAGGTTTTTGCTGGACTCATCACCACTCCAGGAGTAATGGACTCTACTGTAGTGAAGAATTTTTGATCGATGACTTACCAGGAAACTGCCTCTTTTTTTCTCAGGAGAGGACCATCATCTTTCATGCTAAACTCATTCTATGATGCCAGAGGCTGAAAGTTACAGGTGTCAAAAGAAAACTGAAGTTGGTGCAGAATATGTAGCATATATAGCAGAACAGTGATAGACATTGCCTCTGCTTTGTGAACTCATTGGTTCTCCATTCATTTCAGAACAGAATTCAAAGATCTGGTCCTAACCTATAAAGCCCTGAATGAACTAGTAAAGATGAACCGAGAAAATTCCATTTGTTCTTGACTCTTACTTTTCATCATAATATGGTCCAGCTCTGATACCAATGTACTAAGCAATTTGTAAAAAACTGAAATATAAAGACTGATAGAAACATAAGCTGAGGAAGCTCTGCATTGTCACCAATAGACATGATGCTGCTATCATGGAGACAGATACATCAGTATGAATCTGAGTGATCCCATCTGCAAAATAATTTGAACTTATAATTTAATAGAATGAGGTTACTTATGTATCCAAAATGAGTTCTGCTTTCCCTATCTTTGAGCAACAAGGTTGTCTACCTGTCCTGCAAATAATCAACTACCTAACTGTTTTGGGCTTCAAATTAAACAGCATAAACTAGTAATTTCATTAGGAGTTAGAGAGACACTAATATTTTTCAAATATCCCAATCAATATTTCTTAGGTATAGCCTAGGTAAATAGTAACCACTAGCCTTGATAAATAGTAACCACTCTAAATTAGATTTTGAATAATATAAAGCAGCATGTTGAAGGTTAGGAGTATTGTTTGCTCCTACTGACTACCAGACATCAGCTGAGTTGTTTAACTGTCTGGGGAAAAAAGTAAGCACAAGAGAAAAAGAAAGAAACTCTCCCTTCCTAGTCCAGAAGAAAATATTTTGCTAGCATCACCTCTGAATTACGGACGTAATTTTATTTCCTATAAAGCAGAGACAGCGTCATCAGGCATTTTTCTCAAGTAATGTACTGCTGATAGGAGTACTAGATAGGCAACCTTGTTGAAGGGAATTCTTAATTGATTCATTAATAGTTCCTGAAATCTTGCCTTTAAACGTTTTATAAGAGTCACAGCAGTCTGGCTCATTTCTAGATTTAAAGTGAGTGAAACATCTTACAACTGTGGTACACCTATCAAGATTTAAAGTAGTATTTCAGTCCAAATCAAGAGCTTTAAGATTATACAGAAATTTCATATCAGTTTTAGGTGTGGGGTACTGAACTTCAGATAAGATTTGTATGCTGAAAATTTCCAATGTGTTTGTTAGTATTCTTTGATAGGATAACGAGTCTTGTGGATAAGGGAGAAGCTGTGGATGTGGTATACCTAGACTTTAGTAAGGCATTTGATGTCGCATGATATTCTTATCAATAAATTAGGCAAATACAACTTAGATGGGGCTACTGTAAGGTGGGTGCATAACTGGCTGGATAACCATACTCAGAGAGTTGTTATTAATGGTTCCCAATCCTGCTGGAAAGGCATAACAAATGGGGTTCCGCAGGGGTCTGTTCTGGGACCAGCTCTGTTCAATATCTTCATTAACGACTTAGGTATTGGCATAGAAAGTACGCTTATTAAGTTAGCAGATGATACCAAACTGGGAGGGATTGCAACTGCTTTGGAGGACAGGGTCATAATTCAAAATGATCTAGACAAATTGGAGAAATGGTCTGAGGTAAACAGAATGAAGTTTAACAAAGACAAATGCAAAGTGCTCCACTTAGGAAGGAAAACTCAGTTTCACACATACAGAATGGGAAGAGACTGGGAAGGAGTACAGCAGAAAGGGGTCTAGGGGTTATAGTGGACATGATAGCAGTTTTCAGGTATCTAAAAGGGTGTCATAAGGAGGAGGGAGAAAACTTGTTCACCTTAGTCTCTAAGGATAAAACAAGAAGCAATGGGCTTAAACTGCAGCAAGGCAGGTTTAGGTTGGACATTAGGAAAAAGTTCCTAACTGTCAGGGTAGTTAAACACTGGAATAAATTGCCTAAGGAAGTTGTGGAATCTCCATCTCTGGAGATATTTAAGAGTAGGTTAGATAAATGTTTATCAGGGATGGTCTAGACAGTATTTGGTCCTGCCATGAGGGCAGGGGACTCGACTTGATGGCCTCTCAAGGTCCCTTCCAGCCCTAGAATCTATGACATAAGAGTTTGGAGTGATCATTTTGCGAGAAGTGTTTGCCCAGGATGCTACGGTGTTTTTGTCTTTTATTGTGTTTTTGTGTGAGTTCATTTGAGAGAGTAGTGATTCCACTGTATTTAGTTATCTTGGTTCTTATTTTTACCTATAACCATTGTGTTTAAGCAGGAACTTGTAAGAGGCAGTATCTCTCTCTAGATAGATAGATAGATAGATGGGATGGTATTCTGGTACTTAGATACAGGTCCTTGCTGAGGCCTGAGCTGTATGAACACTGAACATTTTGGTTAGTTTTCTTAAAATTTCCAAGTGTTAAGTGTTGGGTGAAGGTTTCTGTTCATTCCTATTTCATTAAAAAAATGCACCCCAATCTTCTAGAAGTATATGTATTTTAGAAAAGCATTTTCAAAAGGTTCATTTATAATGCAGTGCCCTTTATAGATAGCTTCCGCACATTAAACAAGACTATTTTACTTGCTGTAGAGAACAGCTGGTTTTGAGTATTCTGTTTACTAATATGCCAGAAATAAGATGACACAAAAGCATTTAACAAAAAAACAAAAACCCATCATTACTGAGTCTAAATTATTATTGTTATATATGAAGGCCTCTTTAACTCTTGTGCCACAAGGAGTTGTGAAGTAAACTGTCATAATCCTTAAAATGCAGAGTAGTTGTAGCCATGCTGGTCCCAGGATATTAGAGACAAGGTGGATGGGTGATATCTTTTATTGACCCAACTTGTGTTGGTGAGAGAGACCAGCTTTCGAGCCACACAGAGCTCTTTCTTGAAAGCTGGTCTCTCTCACCAACAGACGTTGGTCCAATAAAAGATCTTACCTCACCCGGCTTGTCTCTCTAGTAATCTGTAACAGGCAGAAGGAAGTGGAACCAACCTTGCTAGGTCAGGTACTGTGCCTGGCCAGAGTTTAAAGCTGCCTTTTCCTACTTTTATTAGGGGAGAGTTCTGTCTAGCATTCTCAGGAGTGAATCTCTTTTGCACCCGTAGGAGATGATGCACCAATGGTTAATAGATCCCTGAATCTTTCTCCATGTATGAGATCAAATAATTATACTTGGCACTTATAAAATGCCTTTCATCTAAAGATCTCAAAGCCCCTTTTCAGCATGAATTATCCTCATGACACCTCTCTGTATAATTCCCATTTTACAAATTAAATCAAGCCACAGGGAGGTGAAGTGTTTTACCCAAATTCACAGTTGCTTGCAAAGCTAGAAATACAATCCAGATAGCCTGACTCCCAAGTCCCGGCTCTAATCCCTATTCAGTGCTCACCACTGAAATTTTTACAGTTTTGCCATTACAAATAGGTAATATTACCATCGTTTTCCTTATACTCCTGTGTGGGGAATGCCATAATGTGTGAATTATTTGGAAAGGCATCCATTTGAATCATAAATAAAATTGACCAAAGTGCAAGTAGTATGCAGGTTTCTCAAGAAAGCACTAAAGAGCACTTAGTCCTGACCTTAAGCAACATAAATCTAAGTTACTAAATCTTGTACTTAAAAGGAGATCTTGTTTAAATCAGTTATTAACAGGCATACAGAAAAAGTGGAGGGGATGGGGGGAAGGGGCTCTTTGAGCACAATAACCTGGTTTTCTTTTTAAAATCCTTTAGAGGGCATAATAATTAAGTGCTTTATTGTATTTTTTTAAACATAGTCTGTGAATGCGGGTGGGGAAGTGCACCATCCTGGCAGCAGTTCCTTAGGGCCTGATTTCCATGTCGCTTACACCACTTACACTAGTACACTAGTGTACTCTTATTTACTTCTTGGTTTACATCAGTGTGAGAGGCGAATCAGGCCATTTGGCATTCATGGAGACATAATACCTTGATGAACGATGAAGGTGCAGCCAAGTGTGATGTCTACAGTGGCTGAGCTTTGCAGGTTGGTGTAGAATGAAGAGCCAGGCCATGCCCTGTCCCACTCTGGCCCCCTTGGTAATTCTAGCTCTGGTGACTCTAAGAGACTCTCCTGATGCTTGTACTTTGGAAATGCAAGAACTGAGATGTTGGCTGTCACTTACCCCGGATAGAAAGAGAGGCCCATAATGCACTCTTCCTCCCTTCCCTCTTCTGTATGCCCATGCAGGGCTAGCGCCAACCTAGCCTCATATTACATCCTTGTCATTTAACCTAATAATATACAATAGCACAACTAAAATGTTTAAAAAGGAAGGCAATATTTATTTGTTCAATATAAACAAAAGTCACTGCTGGCAAAAATTTTCCAACTCTATTGTAGTCAGTGGAATTGATTGCTCTTGTTTATTCAGTGGAGATATTGGCCCTATGAATTTAAGATGTTACACTTGAAGTTCTTGCTATTAAAAAGGTTGATGGCCTCTTTTCATGTCTCATCCACGTTTCAAAAGCTTATAGAAAATGGATAAAATGTAACATTTAATTGTCTTGCAATCTCTAGCATCCCTAGTTGTGGGCTTTTCTCTCAAGGTTTCTCTCAAGGTACATCCAAACAAGTCCTAAATCTTTATTATTTTTCACAGTTGCTGTTATTCTGTAAATCTGTTGTAACAGCACCTACTACTTCCAGTCAAGTTGGGAGCCTGGTGCATCAAAAGCCACCTCCAGTACTATTAATGTGTAGGCCTGCAAGGAGAATGACTGCACCACAACTAAAGGTGGGCAGCATTTGTGTGGGCTTACGCAAAGAAAGACAGCTCTGCTTTGTAGTTGGGGGAGTGAAGGGGGAGAGGAAGAAGGTCAGAAACTGCTGCAAAAAGTGCTCGGTGGTCAACTTTACAGCAATGACTCACCCCCCCCCCCAAGGAATGTGCATAAAGGCACGAAATCTAGTGGGGCAAGTCTCTATGTGAAAGCAGCGAGGAAGCCAGCACCCACCCTCCCTCCCCTAGGAGGCAGCAAGTGGAGGTGAATGGCAGGCTGGGTTTGTACCTGCTGTGGGCATTACGCTAATCGCCCCTTTTAAAGCGGGGCTGGGAAGGAATTGGCTTCAGTGGACTGTGGTTTTTTTTGCCTTCCTCACAACGGGTGCGAGGATGGACCTTTTCTGGTGAATAGAAAAGGTGGTAGGCCATATGTCGCAACTTATTTTGTAATATTAGGCGGATGTTCAGTGCAGGTACTCCATAGGGAGGGCAGACAGTGACCAGATAAATGGCCTGGTAAAGGACTTAAAAGGAGGTACTGGATAAAGAAACAGAACAGGTGAGGGGGTTCGGGGACTCCCATGACCAGTACAGCAGAGAGCCAACACCTCCCCACCCCCCACCCCGTTCTCATAGCCCTGCGAGGCTGATGGATGGTAAGGTCCAAGCCATGGGGCAGCTGGGGGACCTGGATGGAAATAATGGGGGGCTGGTGGAAGCCCCGGAGAATTGATGTGAATAAGCATGGATTAAACAAAGGGGGGCTGGTGAAAGCCCCGGAGAATTGATTTGAATAAGCATGGATTTGCCTGCACTGTACACTTTATCTGCCGGGTAATCCCAGACATCTATATAATAAAGTTGCAGCCTGATTAAAACCCATAACAAGTCTCCTGTCCTTCTTGCGGTATACCCAGACAATGAGACAATTAGCTGACTCTCCCTTTCTTTTCTGTTTCTCAGTCCCCCAAAATAATACAAATCAATTGCTAGTGTTCCATGCAGTTAGGATAGCAAAAATTCTAAAGAAATTTAATTTTAAAAACTACTAGAAATTGGAAAATAATTGCACATTCTGATGTTATTTTGAATCTCATCAAGCCATGTATTAATGTGTCTCTAATGGCATGATTTCTTTTCACACCTCTACGGTGGTTGAAACTCAGTCCTTTTAAGTGAGATCTCCTAACCAGTGTATGGCAGTTCCAATTAGCTGCTCTTGGGCCTGAAGTGCATCACAAACGGTAACAAGGTCTCCTAGGAACACTTTTGTTGCAAGTACTGTAGTCATATTTCCTCATTAGTTCCTTTAAATTGTCACTAATGCCATGTTCCAAGCTTTTGAGAAGTAGACCAAAAACAGAAAAACTAGGTATCTATGTAGAATAGACAATTATTTTTCATAATTCAAGACCCCTTTGAATGCCTTTGATAGTTTTGAAGCTTACACAGTTAAATTTATTAACCATAACCACTCACTTAAGTCGGAGGATTTAGTGATTTGTTGCCTAGGAAAAGAGAAAAAATATTTTGTCATGGCAGATGGTTCGTTTTCTAAATTTGTGATTTTTTAAAGATTATTTTTAGTCTTTTAATTAAATTTTGCACAAACTATGAGCAAAATAAGAAAAACATAAAATGTTTAAACATGTTGTGTGTACTTTTATAGGGGTACCATCAAAACCAATAGGCCTCAATTTTTGGTTTGGTCTGCATGTGTCCAGATCATGCTGTTTTTCTGCTCCACTTGTCAGCGCAGTTCTTGGGAGGATGACAGGTTTTGGAGACTATTGCCCTGGCAGACGCTCTAAAGGAATGATTTTTTCAACATTTCATTACTCTTCCTGCTTGTGCCTGTAGAACTTAGAAGGGCTGAGCAAAGGAACAGCACAATATGCATGTGCACTGTTGCACACTGTCTCCAGGGTTTGTCAACAGTGGTCCTTCTAACCTAGGAAGCTGAGATTTTAACAATGTTGCAGTTGTTTTTTTGGCAAGTTGTCATACTTTCCAGAAATATGAAGACATTTTTAACTGATAGGTGTAAGAGGCAGTTTTGATCCTGCCATCCTCAGAACACCACTGAACTTTGGGAGTTTGGAACCCCATTCATCATCACGTACTGAACAGATTCTGGGTGCCTACAAATTTATGACACGTTTCATATTGTAACACTTCATATTTATAATAGTTATGTTCTTCCTCTGCAAAATATTATTTGATTGGTTTTGTACTGTGAAATCATTTTGTGCTATTTGCCTTTTCCTGGGCTCTGTACATTTGCTTGTTCAGGATACCAACTTTATCAAATTTGATAAAAACTAACTGCATATCAGACTGTCAGAGAGTAGTCTTCATAAAACTTATGGTGGATGTGGAAAAGGCTTAGCAAGATGGCACAAGGTCTTTTCCTTTGGCATCTTCAGATTGAGTGAATGAATAATTACACCCCTCCCCCAAAACTCACGATTTATAGTTCACTCTTCATTGGAATTTTTCATGTGTTAGATGGTTCTAAAGAGTTCTCCTCCTTTAGAAAAGTCACAAATCAACTCAGAAGATTATATTTTTAGTGGGCTCAACTCCTGGGTATCTTGTTTACTATTCTGCAAGCTCTACTAATTGAATGTCTTTAGCCCTTTGATTAGGAACAATTCATTGTTGTGGTTATAAAATTGAGAGGTTAGGGGTGCTCAAAAGAATATGTACATGTCAAGTATATTTTCATAGTCTGGGAAAACCAAAAATTATTATTATCATTATTCTAAGACTCACTCCTATTTCCAACTTTCTTTCTGCAAAAATGTTTGCTTTCTGTAAGTAAATTGATATTAAATAATGAATTGTTCAAAATAATAATTTTTTAAAAATCTAACATTTTATGAAGATTGGTGCAAATCAGCCAGAGTATAAACTTAATGTCTTAAAAAGACAGATATGGCTACAATCTGGGGTAATTTTTTGATGGATTATAGCAAACAGACTAAATATGACTTGATCCTTGCTTTGTAGAAAAGGTTAATATCATTTGGTGCTTTTACCCTTTTTCTTTGATTTCATTTTTAACAATGATTAATAAAGGTAGAGGTAATGAATATACAACTACTTTCCCCTCTCCCTTTCATATTGTAAGGGACTTGTTCACAAAAGTAGCTGTAATATGTGTTCTTTCCCATTCAAGTTGATTAGTATGTGGGGGAGGCAATGTAAAGTGTTTTTGATATCCCTACAAATTAATTTACATGTGGGTGAGCTACAGAAGGGAACTAAAAGTGAAAAATAAATGGTGGAGCATAGCAGGCAGCTGAAGGCAAATATAAGCAGTTCTGTAGTATTGTTCTAGCTATATTAAAGATTGCATGCTCTCAAATAAATGTGTGATCAATTCATTTATATGGATACCCCAGGTGATTCAGTGTTTTCATAAAATAAAAAATGGGCACATGTTGACAATGGGTTTTATGTATTCAAATGTAGTTCAATCAGCCCAAAATTGTGAAAAATTCACTCAGATTGTAGAAAGTTGAACCGTGTTTTCAATTTAAATTCTGTGTAGTTGCTCAGAAAACCTTAGAGGATTCCACAAGCCATGCAATGGGGGTTCAACTCTCACAATTAGAATAGCACAATTGGGGAAAATTAAGGAATAGGCAATATATATATGCAAGTCTCTTGGGTCCTAGTTAGTGAACTCATGTGATTATGTTAAAATTGAAGCTTTCATTAAAAATAATGCAATCTTGTATTTATGCTTGTGGAGGAAAGATTGAAAATATAAACTGAGTGTAAATCAATGTAATGCATCTGCCTGAGTCTTCAGTCAACTTGAAAAACAGTTCTGATAAACATAAATTGCCTCCAGAATTGGGTGCTCCTGACATTGCCCTTCCAAGAGTGGAGGGGGGCACTGACAACCATCACAGCCCAGGATTTTATGGGGAAGGGGACCTTCACTACCATTACCCAATCATGGCTTTGCTGGTATTGATGTTGGCATCAATACCCATACAGATTCTTAGATGAATGGGGGCTGAGACTTCCCTCCTCTGCAATAGACCACAACCTGCCTAAAATCAGGAAGTGGTGGGGAAGTCTAGCCTACCCAAAGAAGACTAGTGGTGGGAACCCCAGAAACCTCTCCTAATGCCATTCCTAAGAGATGTGGGGCCACAACATGGGTAGGGGAAAGCCATTTAGGGCAATGGATTGCCTTCACCTGGCCCTGAACACGGTGTGTTTGCAATGTTTCATAATTGACAACAAAATGAAAAACTAGGTTGTTTCTTTGGTTTGACTCTCTTCAGGTAGTTAATGTTCAAGGTTAATTTATAATGCTATGTGCTTGCTCAGTTAATCTTCTCTTGGTAAACACTGACATAATTATAAAAAATTCTAAACCTTATGGAGTACGTCTCATTAGACACAATAATATAAATATTTTTCCAAGATTAGAAGTTGGCCCAAAGTGTAGTGTATGTAAAACATTTTCAAATTAGGATTGGAACTTCAGTTCTCTGCCTCATGACTTACCCCATAAATATTAATAGACAACATATCAAAATGTTCTTGTTAATTAAAAGGGCTGTTCGGCTTTTAATGATATCTAATTTGCAGATGTATGGTAGACTGCAAGTAGTTCTTATTAAAATTTATCTAGTCTCATTTTGTAGGAGGATAATTTTCTTTTTATTCAGATTATGGATGTGTGCAGTAAAACACTATTATCATGGAATACAATACAAAGTTTTACATTTATTTGTCTTAAAAATCAATCACTTTGTGCCACCTCACAAAGGCAACAAATTCCTCTCCCAAAATGAGGTCCTCCAAAAATGTAAATGCATTTCATAAACCTTATAGAATAAGAGGGTTTAACTGTCTATATAGTTTCTGATTTCTATAAAAGTAACCCAGTGAACCTGCATGGTTCAAAGTATCGATAATGTGAAAAGAGTTGGTCTCAGTCCAGTTCCCAGAGCAAAAATCACCACCACAGTTGATGCTAATAGGCACCCTTGTTGGCAATCTCAGTAGAGAAGACAAGAACTGGAATGGACATGGAGACTGTATTATCCTCTCTCCCCTAGAATTTTTACTTAAAGTCAAGGTTGAGATGCCATGGTAAGAAAGTTTTCAGTCTTTCTACCTTTGCTTTTTCTGTTCTCTGGCTGAAAAGAGGACTTCGCTCTCCAGTACTGCCACTCTAACAACTTTCCACATACTATGTTCACCCAATTTTAGAAAGGAAAATTGAAAAATTATTAAAAATGTGACCTGATGGACGATGTAAATATGGTGAAGGAAATCAAGGTCAAAGCAACCTCCACAGACAGTTTGAAAAAAAAAAAAGTAGATTTTGGTTCAGGATTTGAGAAGAGGGAAGGGGACAGATAACACTGAAAGTATGTGATGCTGTTGTCACTGTAAATTCTAACAGCTGGTCTGATTTAAGAAATCAAATTGTCAGCATCAACAATAAAATCAGGTTGGGGAATATTCTGCTGCTCCCGCTGCTGCTGTGTGGAGTGTGTTCCTGAGGGTATACATGTATTTTCCCCAAAAGATTATGAAGAATTCAAGAATACATATTATCACTTTAAAGTTAGCAAATATTTTTATCCTGAGTAATGCAGCTGGATTGACTTGGGAGCTGTAGCAGTCTATTGGGTCAATGACCTGCAAATTAAAGAGGACCCATTCTTGCTCTAAAGGAATCGTTACAATCTGTCTTGCTAAAAATTCTCTTTTAAAAATATGTCTATGTAGAAAGTTACCCACTCAACAGGCTATCACAGCTAGTCTAATGAACAATGAATACATTTTAAAATTAGCAGGACAAAAATACATTTTATGGTACTCCATTACATGATCGATACTGTGTAAATAATACAGTTGTAAACATAACATATATAGAGATGTTAATCCAGATTTAGTTATAATTAAATTATAAAGGATAAACATATATTTTACAACATATTTAGTTCTTGCTTTCCTTTTTTTTGTACTTACAAGTTAAACATTGAGAGAAGTCACAGATAAAGAACTGTTTAATTATATAGTTGTGACAAACCAAACAGAAATGTAGAAATTCAAACCCCATTCTCATAAATTAGACCTTCTGTAGCAACATATTGGAACACAAATGGTACATGCTATTTCATGACCTGATGAATGCTGATCTCTGCAATAATCACTGTAGAAACATAAAACTGAATTTCAGCCCGACATTTATAATGGCTGGTATGTTCTATGTCGCTATTGTAATGTAGCTTACACTTTTTGTCTGCAAAATCTCTCAAAGCTTCAACATTGCAGGAAGCAGAACTTGTATCTGATAGTTGCATTGAATTTTACAACAGAAATCAAAACATTTCTGTAACATTTTCTTTTTTTTTTCCAAATAACCTCTATGTGATATTGTATATTGAAATTGCATTAATGTATATTTTGATACCGGTTGTCACAGTCCCACCAGGCTGTTGAGTTTGGGTCCACACAAGTCAGACCATGTGTACTTTTAAGCTTACCTTGGTCTGTCTCTTTCTTTGGCCTCTCTGTCACAATTCCTGGGCAAGATTCTGTTATCCTTTCACAGAAGTGGGACCTCGTGGTCCAGTTTCCTTAGGCCCCCAGGATAGTGTTGACCTCTCTGCCACAAAACACCCCAGTTCCTTAAGTGCACTCTTTCCCAAAGCTTCAACCCTATAGGCACTCAGGTTTACCATTTACTTCTCCAGGGACATATGATAGTTGAAGCACATGCCAAAATTCCAAAACCAGTTGCCCTTGAATTAGACAACACAAGAAATATACAGATCCAGTCAAAACAGTAACACCTAGACACATATCCCTGCCTCAGTTTCCTCACCACCCTCAAGCATTCTTTTGGCTTATGTTGGGTTTAAACTGCAGCAAGGGAGGTCTAGGTTGGACATTAGGAAAAAGTTCCTAACTGTCAGGGTGGTTAAACACTGGAACAAATTGCCTAGGGAGGTTGTGGAATCTCCGTCTCTGGAGATATTTAAGAGTAGGTTAGATAAATGTCTATCAGGGATGGTCTAGACAGTATTTGGTCCTGCCATGCGGGCAGGGGACTGGACTCGATGACCTCTCGAGGTCCCTTCCAGTCCTATAATCTATGAATCTATAAGAGTCCTCTATGGTGTCCAGGATCCTTCCTTTCTCCCTTCCCTGCACATGGTTTCTCCTCCAAAATATGGAGCCTTCTCTCACTCCTGTATCCAGCTTTCTGCTTCTGGTCTCATCTCCCTCTTTTCAAAATGGCCTGTAAGTTAACCCCTTTTATAACTTACAGTCCCCTTGTCAACCCTCTGATCAGGTGATCAAAGGTCCCTATATAGTGATCCCTTGCTTTGTTACTGGTAGACGGGTTCTTCTGTGCAGCCAACTCGTTGTCCAACCGTGCTTCCATGTAAACAGAAGACCATAAGGGTTTAATAATTCTCCATTGTTAGCACTGTACCACTATCTCTTGGAATTTCAATTCAACATAGAGGTAAAAAGACAACAGAGAAGGCAGACAAGCCCTATGTTCAAAATGGAGTTTGTAGTTTGACAAAAATATATACAGAGAGCACATTATCTCAAACTGGAATCAATAAATTGTACATGAACACATTCCCCAAATTGTCATACTAGTGATATAAAAATATTCAACATAACTTAATGTTTTGCCTGTCCAGAGCTTTTTGGGACATGGGAATCTTAGTAGTCAAAAATGTGTCTAATTGAAGTCATACATTTTTTAGCATTTGAGTTTAAAAGGTGTGGCTATAATAAATTCTATTGAAAGAGTTCTAGGGAAGATCACAAAAAGAAGAAAGTTTTGTATAATGCGTTCTGAATTACCTTGTGGTGTAGCCATTGTGGATGAGTCCTAATTGATTTAATATGAAATGAATTCTTGCAACTGTGAATCTTATTTTGTATGTATTCCAGATGTGTGGAGGTCATTGCTAAAGAAGGACAGAACCTGAAAGAGCTGTATTTGGTATCCTGTAAGATTACCGACTATGGTATGTAAAATGGCTATTGTTTTTTTACCTTTGTGAAGACTCCTTTGTGAAGACTGATCTGTTGAAACTTTACATGGAGACATAAAAAGTGAAATTTACCTTGTGATACTTGTAAAAATGTTGCTGTGACACTAGACAGAGAAGATTTAGAACAAAGAAGCTAGAGGACAGGCACTCTGTTAGATTTCAGAGAGCTGCAGATTTATCCTTCGTATAGAATTGACTGAAAAATGTTGATTGATCTCTGTGATGAGAGTTTGAGTATTGATCGATAAACACTCAGATTTGAATTAATTTGTCTCCTGCTCTTCCTTCTTTCTTCACCCTTAGTTTAAATGGAGATTTGCAGGATCTAGTAGTTATCTAGTCTTTTTAATGAACTCAGACTGATTCTTCCTTTCAAATCTTGCACTGTTCTGGGATCTGAGAGTTGAAATCAGAGATTATTTTTGGCCCAGAAGAGAGGCAGGGCCATGCAATGCTAAATCACATCCACTGCACACCTAGCATGAGAACAGTGGCTTGGTGCAGGGGAAACAGTGACCCTGGATTTTGGGAAAAGAATCCTCCTCAGGATGCAAAATGACAATGAAGTCACTTTATGGCTACTGCTGCAGTTTTGGGGTTGTAGCAGCCTCTGCTCTGTTTGAAACCCCTCCTTCCCTTCATGTAGTAGCAGATCTGCTAGCTATGCCGTATCCTCAAACCTTTCTTCTATATCTGTCTGGAAGGAATTCCTATAGAGTTCATGGCATCCTGCCCCTCATCCCAACGCAGTGAACTCACATCACCCTCTAAGGGCCTTCTTTGGATGAAGGGGCTGACAAGGGAGCAGTAGTTTCTCTCAAAAGCAGTATGACCAAACTAGCGAGGTAGTGGGGAAAGGAAGGCAGGTGAATGTATTGGATTGGATTTGAATGGAAAGTGGGAGGAAGTGGTTATGCATAAATGAGACATGGGAAGAGCGTTGGGTGGGAGGATAGGAGAGTATCTGCATAGGCTTGGTTGGTTAGATACCATAATTATCCAAACTGCACCGTTCCCTCAAATATTTTAAGGTTTGCCCATCACTAATTTATAAGATTATGTAGTCATTTCACATCATCTGTGTTCTTGACCTTGTAGTCGTTGGGGCTTTTCAAACAACTTTTGCAGGTGCTACTAATACTAGATTCTGATGCTGATATTACTAATAAATTAATTGCCTCAGTAATAATATTAGTAAATTGTTCAGTACGGTAACTGTGGCACTGAACAATTTTTAACATTATTATTGAATTAGTGTATTATCAGTGGGAGGAAAGAGAACCAGGCAATCCTTTCCCCTGAACACATCCTGCTACATTTGGCAAGTAGGAGAAATCTGCTAGTGATTACTAGGATGATTTGTTGTGGTCTGATTTAAGAAATTTCCCAATGATCTTATTATGCTATTGAATTCACTATGCATAACTGTTCAGGCCCCACCAAATGGCAGATGCTTCTCTCTTAGTGGAAGCATGTTATTCTATACATTTGCATGTATAGGTGTCATGCAAAATGGAGACTCATAATGTCTTAGCCAAATATTTAGTATCATATTACACTGACCAAAGTTCTGGGAGGGAATGACTGTATGTGGATATCCATTCTTGCTTAATCTACCTGGTAGTCTATTGAGGATATTAGCATATGCACTTGGTCCATGTAGGTTTGGTAGATTCAACACACAATGCCTACTTTTTATATTTAAAATTTGACTATTTGCTAATTGTGACTCTACAGATTTCCATATATATTTAGCAAGACACCTGAGAAATGCTATTTTCCCAACTAATTTTGAAGATAAAACCAGGATTTTTGGAAAGAGTCTAAGGAAATTATGCACCCATATGCCATTCAAATTCATTAGAATTCAGATGTCCTTTGAAACTCCTAGCCCAGATTTCTTGATACATTAGTGATTAGTTTAGTGGAATTGTGACTGCTGGTGTCAAGAGCCTAATTGTCTCAAGGTTCGGTTAGCAAAAATGCAAATTCCATAGCTAAACAAAATATTATTGTTATTAGAACAGCTTGTTTTAAGCACACCTTAATTTGAGACATCAAACAAGAAAAAGAGATTAGTGTTAATTGTGATTGCTGACCCATAACTAATACCTAATATAGGGACAGATGTGTGAAATAATTACATGTACTCTAAGAAAGCTAGACTATGAAATGTGAGATTTAGCAGTTTTTATCTTTCTGATTTGATTTTGACAATAAGATGTGAGAAAATAAAAGAAGCAATATTGAAAATTTAATACTATTTGATTATTATTTGAAAAATATTACTAAATACAGTGCACTGAAAGATTTGCCTTCAGATTAAAAGTTAGAAGTCTATTAAAATTCTCTAAACTGTAACATACGGTCATAGGCAACATTAGTTTATCTGACACATTACCACCATGGAATTTAATTTGGTGGAATAAAGTACAGAATGATGAGATTAAAAAAATAATTGTAGTGGAGGGCATCAGACTCTCTAGGACTGTGTTTAGACACCAACAAATCTCCAAAACCTGTTTTAGTAGATTTTCTGTTCTCAGTACAGCCACAGAGGACTTTTTAAAAAAAAAACATTTGATTATATTATACAAAAAGAAAAACAAAAAAAGGAAACCAAGATGGATTTGAAATAGGCAGCAGATGCCAAGAGTTGTCAACTGCAAAGAAAAAAGAAATATATTGTTGCTGATTGCACTGCTACAATTAAGAGTATGTCAGCACTTCTATTATAAACTTCTCACAAGTATATCGCACAGCTGTAAAATTTTCCCCCATGTTAACACTTGCCATATAAAGTCTCAACCTTGTAATACATTTATTTGTGTGTGTAGGAATGCAAATATATAAAATCACACACAAATAAATGTATTACAAGAACGTGTGTATGTGTCTATATGTATGTGTGTGTGTGTGTGTGTGTGTATGTATAATTGAAAAAACAGCTAAAATTATTTGGCTTTTATAAAAATATACACGTCTGGTTTTAAAAAGAAAATCATTTTGGCTGTTTTTCAGTTTTACTCTGTGTGCTAAAAATGAAGTGTTTTGGTCTGATGTTTCTCTGTCCTTTCTTGACCCAAAAAACGGCTTCATTTAGGGATTCTTTTGTTTGTTTTGAAATGCTTATTGAAAATTAGTTCTTGATATTTAAAACTTGTCTGCCATTCAGTATTAAAATCTAGGGATGTTAACTTATTTCATAATGTTTTTATCTTTATATACATATTAATATAATGCCACATCATAAGACAAATCATTAGGATACTAAATAAGGATTTAAATAAGTACTAAGTGTTTTAAATATTTGGCTAGGCATACAATTACTAGACAGCGTTACTAGAGAAGCTGTCTGCAACATATGTGAATGAACCACTATGATCTCTATAGTAAACACCTGTGTGAAATCAAAGCTGACACTATTTCCTCATGCCATTTTACCTTTTTAAAAACAATTATGAATTAAGCATGGACTGTCAGTTATCTTTGAATTTCCTGCCTTTTGTTGATTTGTGTCTCAACCTTAACTTTATTTAAACATAGGAGTTTTGTATTTAATCTTTTACTAAGAACTAGTAAGAAAGTTGGACTTTCTAGCTGTGGGGAGACTGTGTGTCAAATGGATTAAGTTGATGTGAAGATGTATAGCTGTGAGAGAAACCAGCAATCACATACACAATTGTGTAACTGTCTTTTCAATTTTCTGCTCTAATTCTGTAGTTTATTGATTTCCTGGGTGTTGAGAATTTATTTCTAAGGAATACTTCCAGGAGTAAAATATTACTTATAAGGTTAATGATGGTGCATAGTGCTTGGTACAGAGAAAAACACAAAGGTGGGATTTGTGTTTAGAGATGAAAAGATTTGATGAAATGAGCTAGTGTGAAAGGAGGAGGGTCTCATGATCTCACAACTGTGCTATCCAGGGAGTTACTAAGAATTACTAAGAAAGCTTGGCTTTTTCAGCTATGGGAAAAGATAACTTTGGGTTATAGAGTCAGTCTCTCTCGCTTTCACCAAAAAATTCAATCCTGGTCTTGTGAAACCTTTTTGAAATAAGTTTTGTCAAAACCAATAACTTTTTATGAAAAGCTTTGGTTTCGATGACTTGGCATTTTCTGACAAAAAAAAGTTTCATCCAAAAAAATGCCTGAACAACTCTACCCATCATTTCTGTATACTTATTGTCACTTGTACACTGCAAAAGATACAACTGAGCTGGAGTGCTTGTCTTGTTTCATTTTGATTCCCTAATAGTTCTGGACTTCGCAAAAATTAAAGAATTCCCCACTTCTAGCTGTTAATTGCACAGGACTTCTCAGGCACAGTGAACTCTAGTGTAATGTTCTCTTGATCCCTTAAGATTCTGAACACTGAAGCTGAGCTGAAGAACTCCAGATTTCTGTCCTTTTTGTTCTCCAGCTAGTCGCTAGTGCATATAATGATGTGAGTCCTTCCTCCCTTATGTCAACTCTTCCCCTCACATCCTCCAATACATGTAGTGCTCCTGAGGACTTTTGTATTTGAGTGGCGGGGGAAAGAGGTTTCATTCAAGTGTTTCATGGATGTCGGCTCTATTTACAAATACCTGTCTGGAAGGCCTATGATAATGTTTGTACTGACTGGTGCTCCATTATCACAAGAGAAATCATTATTTCAAGTAGCTATTGTCTTCCTAATTAGAAAGAAAAAAATTAAAGGAAAAGCTTTTGTCTTCCTAATTTAAAAGAAAAAAATGAAGTATAATTAACAAGGTTAAAATATAAGTGCTGATGAAAAAATGTAAAGTTAGAATAATATCGTTATAGATTCAATATACACTATCTCATCTCTGGTATTAAAGGAACTTGCATATAAATTCTGTCTAAAGGATTAAATATCCCTCTTTGTTAAAAAAGTGCCTAAAGCAGTAAGTGTGCATTTATCCTTTCTCACAAACTGAATATTGCCTCAGTAAGCTTGATTTAAACATTAAGAAATTGTCACAGGACAGTTTGCCTTTGTGATTAAAAATAGGTCCAGCTCTCCTGTGCCAGGGTAGGTGCTCCCAGTTGAGCTAATTAAAGGGGGAAGGCTGCCTCTGGATTATAAAGGGTCAGAGGGATTGCTGCAAGGGCAGAGCTAGAAGTGGAACTGCAGAGTAAAGCTTCAGGGAGAGAGGGTCTCCTGCACGGGGCAGCTAATGATCCAAACAACTGACCAAATTCGGTGATGAATTCTGGTCACGTGCCATCTAAGGCATGTTGCGCATACGCTAACACATGGTCCCCAAAGAAGGATGTTGGGGTTGTAGAAGAAGACCCAGCACCTCTGTACGTGTTGGGAAAGAGCACACAGTTTTTGTCAATACAGATAAACTCCCAACAGATGTGGCCTGAAAAAGGAAAATCAGTAGAAAATATATTTGCAAGTCAAAAAGATTTCCTCTTCATGTATTACAGATTATGCAAGCTCTCCCTCAGTTTCTATCATTTAAATACATATAGCTTTTACTGCTTCTCTCAAAATAATACTAAATTGCTGCATTGTTTCCCTTATTTGTTTTCTTCTTAAAACTGGTCTTTCCCTATTTCTGTTTTCCTTCCCAGTTGTACACATAAGTATTCTTTTCTCCCTTTTATGGCCTAGATTGTGGAAACATTAAAAAGAGTTCTACTCTTATAAAATTAAACATGTGAATAAATCTTTGCAAGATCAGGGTCTATATTTTCATCTTCAGTGTTATTTTCTGTTTATTTCTGTAATTTTTTTAATTCTGAAATTTGTTGTTTTCCAAGGAGTCTTTCTTTTCAAAAAAGTACTTTGTGTCTATATTCTTCATTTGTTCTCCTATTACTTGGGAACTCAAAAGTCAGCAACTATTGAAGACACACAAATAAATGAACTGTATGTATCGCTGATGTTCTGTAGAGAGCCCATTACTTTTTTCTTGTTATTTTGCCTTGATGGATTGCAAAATTTACTACATTGATCTGTAAACTTCAGAGAGAGTTGTATAATTTTATACTCATTAATGATACTTCCCGTGGAAAAATAAATATAGCCGCTAACAAGTTAAAAAAATACTAGAATGTTCTCTCTTTGAAAATGGGTGGGCAAACTTTTTGGCCCGAGGGCCACATCGGGATATGGAAATTGTGTGGCGGCCATGAATGCTCACAAAATTGGGGGTTGGGGTGTGGGAGGAGGTGAGGGATCTGGCTGGGAGTGCAGGCTCTGGGGTGGAGCCAGAAATGAGTTCAGAGTGCGGGAGGGGACTCCAGGCTGGGGCAGGAGTTGGAGTGTGGGGGGTGGGGAGTGGCTCAAGCTGGGGGTGCAGGCTCTGGGGTGGGGTTAGGGGTGCAGGAGGGTGCTCCAAGCTGGAACTGAGGGGTTCAGAGGGCAGGAGGGGGATCAGGGCTAGGGCAGGGGGTTGGGGCATGGGAGGGTATCAGGAGCGCAGGCGCCGGGTGGTTCATACCTCAAGCAGCTCCCAGAAGCAGCTGCATGTCCACCCTCTGGCTCCTATGCAGAGGAATGGCCAGGCAGTTCTGCACGCTGCCCCGTCCACAGGCCTCTGCCCCTGCAGCTCCATTGGCCATGGTTCCCAGCCAATGGGAGCTGCGAAGGTGGCACTTGGGGCGGGGGCAGCATGCTGAGCCCTCTGGGTTCCCCTACGTGTAGTAGCCGGAGGGGGGACATGCTGCTGCTTCCAGAAGCCGCACGGAGCCACAGCATGCGCAGAGCAGGGCAAGCCGTGACCCTGCTCCCCGGCGGGAGCTTGAGGACCGGATTAAAACATCTGAAGGGACGGATGTGGCCCCCGGGCTGTAGTTTGCCCACCCCTGTTTTAGAATCATGTAAGAGGTGAAATCTTCCTTCCTTCCAATGAGACTGTGGAGATCTGGAGAATTAACAGCATATTTCAGAACCTTTTAAGTTCCCCTTAACTTGAAACTAGAAAAATTCATTATACATTATATACCTTAGCTAGGTCATTTTTATATATTTAATGTATTTTTATATATTCCGAGTTCAATCTTGCAAACATTTATGCACATGAAGCCAATAGGTCTATTCATGTGAGGAAAGTTAAACATATGCACAAGTGTCAATGTTTGCAGAATCAGAGATCTAATTTGTAATGTTCTTGTTTTTAGCACTAGTACTCAAGCAGTGGATTGATATTTATTCACCTAAGTAGAGTTTCATTATTAATCATTATTTTTTTTAAAAAGTTGAATTAAAATTTTGTCAACACTAATCTTAACAGCTGAAGCAATAACAAAGACAAAAAAATCTTTTCTACAGACTGGCAGTCTCATATGTAATTAATAACTATCAACAATCTGTATTCTCTGCTTAACTTTTAAGAATACTCCTAATATGATGAGAATTCTGTGCAGTTTTCTTTAAAAGTTGGTTTACCATTCCACTGTGCATCTGGAAGCCCCATACAGTGAGATAAACTACATCAATAACATATTTTTCAAACACTATATAGTTGCAAATCCTTTGTCCTGCAGTACATAATAAAAGATTTTCTCCTTGAGCAATGAAGTAAACTGAATTTGTAAGGTTTTTTGTCTTGCTAGCTGGTGAACTGCACCCCTTAGTCTGCGCCATCCCCAAAATACTGTACAATATAATGGCTAGTTAGAGGAACTCAATGTAGAAGCACTTTTGGATCAGTATGCACAGAGCAGTAGTCTCCCACCTGTGATTTGCATTCCATCTCTTCTGAGGTGGTCATTCTAAATGCAAAAGACTGTTATATTGTATTTTCCTTCCAGTTCCTCTCTGTAAGAGACATCCACAGCTACTGAGGCTTGCATTTAAATTCTTCTAAAAGGAACTTTCACAGTGTTTAAGGGTTTGTTGTGCTGAACGGATGCAAAAGTAGATGCAGTAAGGAATGGACATGATAGCAAAAAAAATTAAAAGAAAAAATGCACAAAATTACTGAGTAGTTTCACAGTTAACCTTATAAAGATGCAATATTTGTCCTTTTGGGCAATGGAATATGTTACAGCTTTCTGAATGTGCGTCATTTTTGACTACTAAAAGGACAATATTATTCTCATCTAATAAAAAAAATGGCAGTGACCTGATTCTGTTCAGTATTATATGTGATCACAAATATATTTTCCGAGTCCCATCTTTTCATTTACTGTATTAGGACATAATAATTTAAAACTAAACTTTAGTTTGACCCAGAATGTGAGTTCTATTTTCCTGTGATCTTTCAATATATTTTTCAGTTTTATGTGACCTTTTAAAGATAATGTAAAGCTTTCTTTCCTCAGTTAACATGTTAACTCCTAGATTGCATATAGTGCATCAACTGCTTCTTTAGTCTGCTACCATGCTGCAAAAATATTCATGAACGGTATAATTAAAGCTGGTTTACAATTCAAACTGATATCTAATGGCAAAATAAAATATATGTTAATATCAATGTTAGACTCACTACAAAATGTTTTCTACATTTTGACAAATCCAGAAGTTAGCAAACCAATGTTTTGTCATTTCAGATTTGTGGCCCATTTTCAGTTTCAAACACTACTTGTTAATTTCAGACCAAGATGGGGTGGGGAGGGGAGAGGATACCCAAAATATCAAAAATGTATGATTTGTAGTTAACAGGGGCGGCTCCAGGCACCAGCGCAGCAAGCGCGTGCCTGGGGCGGCAAGCTGAAGGGGGTAGCCTACCGGTCACTGTGAGGGCAGCAGGCAGGCAGCTTTCGGCAACATGCCTGCGGGAGGTCTGCTGGTCCCACGGTTTCGGCGGCAATTCAGCAGCGGGGACGCTGAAGGCATGGGACTGGCAGACCTCCTGCAGGCATGCCGCCGAATCCGCGTTACCAGTGGACCTCCTGCAGGAATGCCGCCGAAAGCCGCCTGCCTGCCGTGCTTGGGGTGGCAAAATACATAGAGCCGCCCCGGCAGTTAATGGGAATTTTGCCAGGACTGTGGAGTCAGACACACAGATTCTTGACATAGTATTTATTAGCATAATATCCTTTAACTTAAATTTTGTGTTTAATATTTTAAAGATTTTATTTTATGTATGTGTATATATATATACACACACAGAGAGAGATAGACACTAACAGTTATGTTTTTATGTCCATTCAATATTGTAATCCTGTTTTATAATTCTGTAATCTGTTGTGCACATATAGGGCTCTGTTTTTCACATCCTTTATTAATGTACTAAATAGCAGTAGCCAACATTTATATTACTTTGAAAAATATGTAGATTGGTTACATTAAAAGTAAACCTAAATCTACTGTAACAGCATTAGAAATATGTGTTTGAATGCTCCTCTCTGCTGGGGTTACTTGAGGGATTCTCCACGTAGTTCTGTGGTTAGAAAACATACATCAACTATTCTTACAGTTTTCTGAAGTGAACTAAAAGTTAAAGAAACAAAAAAGCAACCCTCTTCATCAACCGTTCTGTTGGTCCTTATGTTGAACTCAGTAAAATGATGTAGTTGCACAAGCAACAAGATGCATCATGCTGTAAACTGACAAAATATATGAATTTCAATTTAGTTTGTACTTTATTTCTTCTAAATTATTGCAGACAATTTTATTATTTCCCCCCTCCCTTATTTAAATGAGGTCAAATGCCAGAGATATAGTAGTAAACTAAATTTAGTAAATTATTTGCATGTACAGTACTATTTTAATATAAATAAAAGTGATTATTTTTCTTCAGAATCAGTAAAGCAGAATAAAGTTCAGAATTTTTGAAATGGCATCTCTTTTCTTATCCTTCATAGCAGCTAACATATTTGTTTTAACATTGATGCTCAAACCAAATTGAAGTGAAATTTTAACAAAGTTATATATTAGTGGATGTGTGCCTTACATTAGTGGATGTGTGCCTTAGGATGTGTGCCATACTAATGTAAGGCACACATCCACTAATATATTTTATCCATTTCAGCTGTCTTTTGAATTCTAATAATACTCAGACTGCACTGAGTGAGAGTGAGGCTCATAGTAATCTTTTTTAGCTGTCTGTACACCAAAACATGAGATGGATTTTAAAAAATTTAAGAAAAAAAATCACAATTTAAATGAATAATTCATATAATTGAATGGATGGTATAATGAGGAAAGACATAAAAACAGTCTAATTTAAATGCTTAAGAAAAAATTGATATGCTTTACTGGAATATTATCAGAAAATTAATTAAAAATTGATTATATTAGCATCTTACACGTTTTCCCAAAATAGCAAAATGGAGTCAGTTAAATGGTTGCAGCATGCCCCAGTACAAAGGGGGCTATGGAAACAATTTTGTCTCACTGTATTGCATCTCTGTCTTGTAACATTTTTTTCAAGGTCTTGATCCTGTGAACACTTATGCATGTGTATAATCCCATCATTTGTAAGTGTTTGCAGAATTAAGGCCTTAGATTGAAATAATTTCGGGGCAGGAACCCTATCTTTTGCAGGCTGGAACATGCTGTCGGCATAATCATCAACAATATTATTATAACAACATCTGGTTCTTTATCAGCTTGTCTCAAAAGAGTGGAGGAAACAAAAATATTTGCTATGATACCTAATCAAGTTAGAGAATTGATAGTGTTAGCTCTGCATTGCTTTATTTTTGTGGACTTGCTTTATGTCTGACTCTTAACTATATTTGATCATATTTTCCCTATGATTAAATATGCTCTGGCTAAAAAAATCTATTGCCATCACAGTAAACTATAGAACTCTTTCAGGATCTAAGTGCAGTATAATGTAAAAGCTGTGTTGCTATTGCTGAAGAGGACATAGTTCACTTAATAAGAAAGCTGAAAGGCTAGGTGCTTCCAGTAATAAAAATGACATCAAGGACATACTTTGGTCAGCCTTAAAGATTTAAAGAGTTTGCCTTTAAAAAAATTATGTTCAAAGTAGCTTTTAATTTATGTATTTAAGTTCCTCATAAGTCAAGTGGAATGATTCTATCTTTTGAAATGTCAAGGTTCTTTCTAACCTAGCTTTGGTTAGAAAGAACCTAAGTAAGGTTAGAAACATTACTTGATTTGCAATTCTCTTTCATTGGGTGCCATGTTGTTGCTTATTTATTAACTGTACATGTTGAACCACATTACTTCTAATTACAAAATGCCAAAAGCTTAATAAAAGGGATCCATAAATATGTAAGCACAGTATCTTAATAGAACAAACAAAAACAATCTTGCAGTAGGAGACATCTGAAAGTGAATATAGTAAAGGAAATAAATAAAGTCCTAAAAGATACAAGTGCTTGATTTATGAAAGCCAACAAATTATACATAGTCTGACCATTTTGAAATCCAGTTTGTGGATTTTAATTTTATTTTTAAAATCTTTTCATATCAGATAACTGTAATAAATCCATAGCCCGCAATTATTTACATTTTTACAAAAAAAAAAGGTTTTGAGCTAGTCTGAACATTTTGTGCTAGACATAGTAACTGAGTATTATTCCTTTCCCATTTTTTTCGTTAGCCCGAAGTCATCAATATTCTTTGCATATGATCACGTTCCCACATAATATGTAGTACACAGGGCCAGCAAGCAGGTGCTTGGGGCGGCCAACAGAGAGGGGCGGCACGTCCGGCTCTTCGGCGGCAATTCAGCGGTGGGTCCCTCACTCCTTCTCAGAGCAAAGGACCTGCTGCCGAATTGCCACCGAAGAATGAAGCGGCGTCGATAGAGCAGATCACGATCGCGGCTTTTTTTTTTTTTTTCCTGCTTTGGGGCGGCAAAAACTCTGGAACCGGCCCTGGTAGTACATGTTATACAGCTAAGCAACTCTCTCAAGAACTTATGCCCATGTATGAAAATGCATGTTTGTTAAATATGATGCAGCTGAGCTCCTCCATCAAGCTTAAACTTGTCACTCTATTGGATTAACTCAGGGTTTAGACTGCAATCCTATGCCTATATGTCCCAGCTAACTACAAAATAAGGATTCCACTCTGCCATGGGACTGGACTTTAGTTTTGTTTAGATGAATAAAGGAATACCCTCATTCTCATCGATGGGGGACATGCTTAGTTATCACTAGTGTAAAACAAACAGACAGTGCTATAACATAATAAAGGGGAAGTACGAAGAAAATAATACCAACAGTGAGGCCAGTGCTACATGATGAGTGGGGTGAGGGAATTAAACTTGAATTGAACAGAAGCGTTTGTGATTATCAGCTGAGGCTCATCATTTTTATGATGAATCCAAACAGTCTTTTCATTTCTGTGAAAACCCTTTAATGATGTACTCATGCATACAGAAATTGTGAGAAATGTCTCCATTTGCACACTTGTGAATGAAACAGCGCATCCCAATATTTTTGATGTTTTCTGTAACAATTGCATAATATCTTGCAAAACTAACAACTTCAAAGGAATACTATGAACGCTTAAACTTACCGACTAATGTAGGAAAAAAGGATTGGTATTAGAATTGGTCTGTGTTTAAAAAACAAAAAATAAAAAACAACTTGCTCAGGTGTATATTTAGTGCTCAAAGTACACATTCTCCAAACAGACGTCAATACTTCTTCAGATGCTACCTGTTCAGAAAGTGTCATGAATTCAGTAGTCTTCTGTTTGAGGCTTGGGGAACCTAGAGCAGAAAGTGCAATTTTTCTTTCCTGTAAATTATATATCTTGAAGAGGCTACTCCACTTTGGGGTGCACCACAAAATAGCTGACACTGAAGGTGTGACTGTTTTTTCAGTTGTCTTGTATATATTACCAATGTTTGAAAGTGGGGTTGATGTCTTTTTAAAAAATGTGTTTAACTTCCTGCTAAATCATTTTAACCTGGATAGTGTAAGGTCTGGCTGCTCCTAAGAGGGAGCACTGTTGGTACCCAAATTCAGCCAGCAGAGTGGTCCCTCTACCTCTTTGGAGTGTGGCATGAGGAACAACCTATCAGTTCTTTAGTAAAAGCCTGTAGCCTACATTTTCCAAAGTGGCTAGTGATTTTGTGTGTCTCAATTTTTGAGGGCCAAACATATACAACTTCACGTAAAAGGATTTTCAGAGTACATGTGCTCAGCATTTTCTGAAAATCAAGTCCCTATATCAAGTCTCAAGTTGGATACTTAAAATCGCTAGATGCTTTTGAAGTTTAGGCTTTAGATTTTAGTAAGCACTCAGGAGATGGGAATATTAGGAGTGAAAACACAATGCTTTTTATCAATAGCATGAGCACTCAGCTTGTTCCCAATGGGGTCAGGCTTTGGCAAATATCTAGCTCACACTGTGTATGCTCAGAGGCTTAATGCCAGTATTAGCATAGTTATTCCATACTAGCATTACATCATCTCATGAGCCATAGTCTTGGTACCTGTCCTAACAGTGTCTCTCGCAGAAACTCAATTTGCAGGTAAAATAAAAATTAGCTCTTTTGCTAATTTGAAATGAGGCTGCAATTCAGACATTTGGAAATGAATAAATGTTATTAAAATGATAAAATTACGTGTTCTTAAAGAACTTTCTATTATATTTTTTTTATATTTTCAGCCCCTTAATAGTCAGTGTGTCCTTTTTATTTTATTTCCTTTTAGCTTTTCTGTTTATCTAGGGAGAAACTAACATCTTATTAATTACTTGGATATGCCCTGTTGTGAGCAATTGCATAAAGACAAACTAAAAAGACATTGACACAACTGCCTTCTGATTTGTTTTAAGTCACTGAAACAATGAAAAACTAAGAACTGCTTTAATTGGTTAGATATTAATGCTGGAAATAGTCAGCATTGGGGGATAGTTTCTATATTCTGATGCAGATCTGTGCACAACCCATTTCCACGGGCAATTGTGCCATATTGGAAGATCAAGTTATAACATGGTAGTGCCCTGAATTTATCATAACACATTTTGGTTTTGCTTGTGTAGAAAATACCAAACCTTGTTATCAAACCATGTTATAGCAGGGACTAACTGTAACCAGAGCCTGTGCCAGCTTCTGCCAGCAAAGAACCCATCAGCTGGCCACTAGCAACATAAAGTCTAAAGTCTGCTGAGGGGAGTCTCAGTGAAGGAAAAACCTCTCCAGTGAGGGGATGGTTGTAGCCTGAAAAATGAGTGATACTGACTGAAGGAAGGGCCCTGGGTTGAGTAATCAGTGGATGCATTGATGCAACATATCCTTGAGGCACCCTCTGCCTTGGAGTTTTCTGTGAAGCTTTCAGTATGTTCTGCCTTCCTTTTGCGCCTCAGGGCTAACCCCCGAGTACTCCCACCAAGCAGCAGTTTGCACCTCTTTGGGCCAGTGAGTATGGAGGAGGTAGTGGAGGGAAACCTTTTCAGTTAATCTATAATTATTTTTCTTCTAAAGAAGTTAACTTTGTCATATTGATCAACATGCTTATTTTCCTAGATTGATGTTCATAGTGGACCTAAAGTAGTGTGGAAAAGTTTGGAGTATGTTACCACTCATACAATCTCCTTTCTGCTACAGACTCTGAAAATAATACCTACATCTTTCATTGGGATAAAAGATAACAGCCATTGATTTTACTAGGAGCTACTGAGAGATCTCTGTTGTCTCTCTTTGATAATATAGAGACAACTGAACTCTCTGTTCTACCTAGACAAGGCCCATCAGTTTTGCAGTAAACAGATCTTACCCTTCCTTCTATGCCACGTTATTGCACCTTGTCAGACAATTAAAAGGGGAAAATTAACAGACCACTCTATTCAAATGCTGTTAGGAGAATAAAAACTACCAACCTCTTTAATCAATAAATACACAAGTGCATTTTGAAAATAATGGAGACTCCAAACTGGGATCACACCCCTCACAATGGTGTGTTTTCCCTTTGCAATTCATTTTCTTTCCATACTTGTTTGTGATTTATGGCCATGGGGAGTGCACAGGCAACTAAGACTTCAGTTTGCTTGTCCAACAAGAAGGTGTATGGCTGTCTCAATTTCTGACCTGTGTTTGAGTTCTCACTCTTTCAAGCAGGGGTTAAAGTGTGGGGAAATAGAGGAAAAATGCAGCTCCCCAACCTCCTAGGTTTGTGCTGTGAGAGCTCCCTCTTTTGTTTCAGACTACTTTAAACACTGTTTTCAAGTAAATTAAAATGAATTATTGTGGTTGCTGCTCTGCTTTTTTTTTTTTTTTTTTTTTTTTTTTTTTTTGTTCCATTTGAGTCTGGTAAGCCAGGGTTTCTTATTCTTATCCTCTTGCTTTTATTGTGTCTGACTCTCACTTGTATAGAGAGGATCTGGGCTTTTCAGCTCTGGTCACCTAGTTTTGCAAATAAGGCAATCAACAGTTAGATTTTCTAGCCAAGCTAGAGTAATCTATGTAGCAACTTTAGAGGCCTGCAAATTTAGTAGCAGCTGAAAGAAGGTTTTATTTGATTTTAAGAGAGAGATTAAAGTTTGCAAGCTCTTGCCAGTCAGATACTTCAAAGACAATTATTTCTGCCAGAAAGACAAGCAATAGTTGAATTTGCTAACTATAACAGAGTAGGCTTTGGGATAAAATAAAGTACAATTTGATTACTTGCTACTGATGCAAAAGATAGTTTGATTTGATTTTAAGAGGAAGACAGCCTCTAATGGTAGGGAGATGGCTTTTATGAGTGAAATTCCCTCTCTCTGATACTTAGCTACAATTGCAAACTTAGCTGCCTGTGCCAAGGCCAGGAAGTATAATTTGTAACTCAATCCTTGAATTGTATACTAATTTAAAAATGTACATGCAAATTTTACAGACACAGACTTGGTTGATTAAAAAAAATGTCTGGATTACATCAAACCATCCCATTGGGTTTAAGCATTAAAAAACTAGGTTGATAAAAATCAATTAAAGCAATTTTTTTATTTAAATTAAATACAGGTATATTTAAAAAAAATCTATGTAAAATTAAATTTAAAATTGACAACCCATGTTAAAGCCTAAACTACTTACAGTCTATTAATCGTTTAAATGGAATACAAAAAATAGTATAAACTATTACTGCCAAATTTTAAAGAAAGTCAAAGTACCAGGAAGTCACTGACTAAGCACTTGGAACCAGCATTGTTGAAATGCTAAACCAGCATTTGACAGCAATAGCCTCTTCGGCAGGTTCAGAGAGAGTATTTTCTTTATTTCAATTTATTCAACTAGTTCAGTTCAATAAGTAGTTTATTCAAAGTTAGGAAATCAACTGGGAGTTGGAAAACAAGCTTTTCTGCTTTTTCTCTTCCAAACTGTGAATAAAGACCAGGCGTGAGAGAATGAGATCTACTAGTTCTAAACCCTTGAAGGACTGGTGACCAAAAACAATCAGTTCAATTCATTAGGTACAGATAATACTTTCTTTTGTTTAGTAAACCAGTTAGCTTTAAATGCAAAAAATGTTTGTATATATAATGAAAGAATCATTGGTCCAGAGAGAGAGAGAATAAGTATAAGCGTGACTCTGTAGCCCGGTGGTTAAAACTCCCACCTGGGAGGTGGGAGACCCAGACTCAGTCCCTGTGCCCCAATGCCTTTTTAAAGTATTTATCCACAGTGGAATAGCTTCAACAGGAGAGACTGAGGGAGATGCCAGTTCAGATCTCTTCTCGCCCTCATGTGGAGCAAGGACTTGAACCAGGAGTTTCCCATATCCATGGTGAATACCCAAACACTAGGCTAAAAGTTATGAGGGAGCCTCTCCACCCCAGCCTCTTGCAGAAGAGCGTTGTAAATGCCTAACTCCAAGAGAGGGTTTTATTTTTTTTTAAAAAGGATCTCAGTCATTGTATAAGGATTCTAAGCACCAAACTCAGGCCTTGTGAATCCTAGGAAATTTCTAGGCACCTTAGCATTGCCACACCTAAGTTCCTTTTCGACTCTAGCCCCCTTTGTTTACCTTATACTTAATATTTAAGGCTGTTTGCTGTTTATACCCACCCATAACCTATGGCTTTGATCCTGTAACCCTTCCTCCCCTGAGTAACCCATTCTAGTAGGATGAATAAACTAAGGCCCTTCGTTTCTGGTTTTTGTTTTATTTTTAATTTCCCAGGGATTATTCAATGTTTATTTCAAAAGTTAAAAAACAGGTGAAAATCAGTGCAAAAAATTTACATCACAGTTTTCCGTGAAAATATCAGGGTTAATATTGGGGGGATAGGAGGACAGAAAAACAAAACAAATAGAGAAAAGTAAAAGTTTGTTTATGAAGCCATTGTCTCTAATCCCCATTAAAAAAATAAAGCAACTTTTTAAAACAAAAAGTTTACTGTTGGTGACTTGCACATACACTTGATAAAAGGGGCTTCATTCTGAATTTCAAAAGTCCGGGCTAGCGTAGGCTTGCAGTAGTTTTTTCAAATGTCTTTCCTAAGGATCATTCTCCTGCAGACTTGGTCACGTCCTTGGGTTCAGCTACTCCCAGGGGCTATCAGGGGGGCAGTGGGTGAGGGGAGGTGGTGCCTAGCAGAAAAAGGAGGTGCCTGATAGTCAAGGATCCCAAAATCATCATCTTTCCTCTCGCAGGCATGGGCCATGGATTGGCAGCAGATCCCAGTCACTGAGGCTATGTCTACACTGTGCTTCAGTTCAGTATGAATTGCATTGTGCTCCAAAGTGCTGCACTGTACCTGCCCCATGTGGATGTTGCTGGTGCAATCTAAAAAGTACCAATTCATGTTAACATAATCCTCGTCAAATGCAAACTAGGTGCTTTCTAGGCTGCACCAGCAGCATCCACACTGGGCAGTTACATGCAGAACTTTGGTGCACGCTGCATTTCACACTACATACTCTGAACTGTGGGGCCAGGTAGACAAGCCCTGAGACACAGACCCACCAGCAGCAGCAGAGGCTGCCACTACCCTCCTCCTCACACCCTCTGCTCCTCAGCTCTGCTCCTCAGGGCCATAGCGGGATTGGAGCAACCTGTTCACCAGGGGGCAGGCGGGGACTCTGGTGATGAAGTGGACAGGGTTCTGTGCCCTTGGGCTCTTCTTGAGGCAGTGACTCATCTCTGAGCCTACCTCCTCTCAGGAGCTATCATGGGAAGGAAGCGGGCAACCGCCAGCCAGCAGTTGCCCTTCCCTGCACAGGCACAATGTACTGTCCACTGGGGAGTCTGCGAGCAGGGAGCTGGAGCAGGGGAATTCAGGCATGTTCAAAATCCAGGTAGAAATCAAAAAACTGAAATACTGGATTTTTAAAAACCTAGGAATTTTTCAGAGATTTTTGGTAAAAAATGAAAATGAAGTGCACTAGAATAGGCTCATTTTTAAAGCTGCACATAAAATTGAAAAAAGGAACAAAAGTCTTGGCGTCATCGTGGATAGATCTGTGACAATATCTGCTCACTGTGTAGTGGCAGTCAAAAAAGCTAACAAAATATTAGGAACAATTAAGAAAGGGATAGATAATAGACAGAATCATAATGCCACTATATAAATCCATGGTACGCCCACACCTTGAATACTGCATACCGTTCTGGTTGCCCCATCTCCAAAAAAGATGTATTAAAATAAGAAACAGTACAGAGAAGGGCAACACAAATGATTAGGGATATGGAACAGCTTCTGTATGAGGAGGGATTAGAAAGACTGAGGCTGTTCAGCTTGGAAAAGAGATGACTGAGGGGAGATATGGTAGAGGTCTGTAAAATCATGAATGGTGAGGAGAAAGTAATTAAGGAAGTGTTCCGTACCCATTCACATAACTCAAAGACCAGAGGTCACCCAGTGAAATTAATAAGTACAAATTTAAAACAAACAAAAGAAAGTACTTCTTCATATAACACACAGTCAACTTGTGGAATTCATTGCCAGGGGATGTTGTGAAGTCCAAAAGTATAACTGGGTTCAAAAATAATTAGATAAGTTCATGGAGGATAAGTCCATCGATGGAAATAAATGGAATAAAAGTGCTGTGGTCAAGAAAGTTCACAATTTAATCTGTTACCCTGTAATTAACTGAAAGCTACTTGCTAGCTAGATCCATGGACAGAGATTTATTCAGTTTGAGAAGATGTGGAAAATCAGAGGAGAAACTCTCTAAATATTGAAAAGAGCCTAGCAAACCATTCTTCAGGCCTTCAGTGGGAGATGAGGCACCTGGGAGGCATTTCTTCTGCACTCCTCTGGACCCAGGTAAATCTCTGTGAAATCACTTAGAAAGAAAATACTCAGGATAAGTGGCAATATGCGCAAGACATCTCTGCTTTAAACTCCAAATTAGATCAGCTGATCCGTTTAGAAGGAAGACTGGACATGGTTGTGGGTTGCCTGATCCAATCAGAAGTCAGTGCAAACTAATGTAAGAAGGTTTTTGCATTAGTCAAAGAAAGAAAAACGTCATTGCAGTAGAAACTGGAAAATGTGGAAACAAATGGCAGACACAAATTGTGCAGCTGGCAGGTCTGTTGGAGGGCAACAAAGGGAAACACCCTGTTTGCTTTGTTGAAAATGACTCCCTGAAGTTTTGATTTTGGCTATCATGGATGACTATTTATTTGGAGAAAGCTTATCAAATTCCTCTCAGGCAGCAAATAACTCTTTATCAAAAGCAAGCATGGTAATTTTTAGAACACCCTATAAAAAGAAACAGACAATTTTCATGGCAAGAAAAGAAACCTAGTGTTTTGTACAAAAACAGGATTTCTCTAGACCAATGTGTCAGCCCAATAACCCAGGCAAAACAGCAGGAGCTGATTCCACTTAAGCACTTCTATATGGTGCTGGGAGCAGAGGGCTCTCTGTTATATCCTGCAAAGCTGTGCATTAATGATGAGGATAAAACCCATCTTTTGGGGACTTTTGGGAGACAAACTTTTAACAAAATTAGCAATGAAATCAATACTTGTAGATTGTGAGTTTGGAAGATAAAATAGCATTAGATGGCAGTAGCTGAAAAACCCCCAAAATCGTGTTTTACTGGATCTTTAGCTTCACTTTAAAGCCCCCAATCTCCCCTGACATGAGAATCCTGCCCTGTTTGAATGGTGGTTGTCTGTACTGAGCAGAGTGTTTTACTGTTACTAGGCTTCTCTTTAGCCAATCAGCAGCATGGTGGTTGGGGAAGGGATTGAAATTTACCTTACTTGTTGATGCTAGCCTCAGCTCACTTTACCACCACCTCTACCCTTCTCCCTTTCTAGTAGTGGAAGACAATCTTTGGACTTGCAAGGAATAAAGGTAGAAAAGGCAGGAGAGCATCACACCTACATAAGAAGAGAGCTTCTACCACACAATCAGAGAGGGGAGGGGATATCTTGAGGCTGGCAAGAGAAGCAGTAAAAACAGTGGGAAGAAGGAGAGAAGCAGGAAGAATGGATGACTGGAGAGGAGTAGAAAAATGGGAATAACAATTAAAATTTGAATGGCAAGCTCTTCCTGTCTCCCGTCCTCCCAGTTTGTTTTTTAAATCCCATCCCTCTCCTCTACAAGCTATTCAGTTGGGAAGATTGACTTCAGAATTCCCTGCCACCATTCTTCCACTCCACTCCCCCCCACCTATCCACCCAAAAAGAAAGAAGTAAGAAATTGAAGTTCCAGTTTTTGGATTACGTTTATCATATATAACTTGTAGAGAAGAAAATGTGTAGGTCAATAATATTAGTACTTTCCATGCGCATAGCATCATCCATTGGAGGATCTCAAAGTTCTTCACCAACATTAATGAACTTGTCTTAACAAGTTCATAACATGACAGTAAGGAGGGAAGTGTAAATCACTTAAGTTTTCAGATGAGGAACAGAGAGGGTGACTGGCTTTCCCAAGATGAAACTACAGATCAGAAATAAAATATATATCTCCACATTTCCAACTCTGTTTCTTAACTATAAAAAATCCTCTGTTTGGGCTTCAAAGGTTATGAGACATTTTTTAAACAGTGCTTTAACTCCTTGTGCCACTTTTACCCTGTCTCATACAGTGTGTAATTATCATATTGCTTGTTAGATTTACATATGATTTATTCGCATGGACCATAAAAGACAGACAGACTTTCACAATGTAACAAGTAGTTTTTACCTCATTTCTGATCCTTGCTTTCTCTACTTCTTAATCCTTTAAAATTAAGACACCCTGTGGCCCAGATTATGCCTGCCTCCAGATAGTGTACAAATAGACATTAGAAGCTCCTCATTCCCTCTTGGGACATAAAGACTCAGCATTGCCATTTCTTTCGTAGCCAATGCCAAGGAGATGGCAGGAGACAGGGTCATGGTCCCAGTCACTTCTGCGCCAGTCAGTAGTTCATGGAGAGAATGTTGCACTCTTTTACAATTGCACAACCCTCCAGCATCTTTGGAGGACACTATGCATTGGAACTCCCACTAGGCTGGTGCAGCTCTGTACTGACCCTCATGGCTTAAGGTCACATTTAGCCCTAAACCTTACTAACAAAGTCTGTTGTATATCTGGAGTAATAATACCTATAATATTTTTTGATATTATATCTTATCTGCTGTATTTATGGATGCTAGTTACCATTCTTTTTGACTTATTCTGTATAATTTTTTAAAAGAAAATACTAAAGAAAATAATTAGTGTATTAAGCACAAACCCTCTTTTAAAATCTCCATGATACTTCTACCCTCTTTTAATTACAAATAGCTACAAAGATTTCTCACAAGTTTTTTAAAAAATTCCTCATGGGGAATTTTGCAAGAATGCAAACTTTATCCAGTAGAAGATTATTAAGACAAGCCCTTCCCCCTAAAATATTGTTTTAGTGGAAATGTGAAGTAACCTCTCAGTAATGTCTGGAATTCATCACTGTAATATCTGGGACAAGTTAGGGTCTCAATAGGATACAGAGGTATTAATTTGAAAAATGCGATTATGATATCAAATTAAGTGGTCTGGAATCCTGACAATAAGATAAATTTACAAACAGAACAGTTTGCAAAGATATCTTCAACTGATGCTTCAACATTACTGGATTATGGTAACAAATAAAAAAAAATAACAAAACCCAAATGTATTTAACAAATAAAGAAAGCTTGTTTCACTAACCAGAGAGAAGACACATTTCTAGTTTTGTGAAAAATATTTTTCTTAGGAATAAATGATCTGTACTAAGGTGTCAGTTCCTCTATTATTGGAGAGAGCATGCTGTTTTTATGCTTTTTAACATTCATGTTTTTAAAAAATGCATTTAATAAAAGCTCATAAAATACAATCACCAGCCAACATCAACATTCCTACTCATGTTCAGTATGGCCCAGTACAGGAAAGCAGACCAGTTCAGGAAAATACTTAAGCACATGATTAAATGCAGCATTGAATAGGAATTGGTTTAAACACATGTTGAAGTGTTTACCTAAGTCAGGGCCAAAGCCAGTAAAACCTGTATGTGACTACTGGAATAGAGACATGAATCTTACTGATCACAAGTCACACTCGTTACTTTGCTAGTTTCCATGTTTGCTTCTAGGCAAGGTAAGGACTGTATCTGAATCACTTATATTTTAGGCTCCAGTTGCTTTATCAAGGTCTCTTGGGTATGTGTTCCCAGCAAAAAAAGACCTGCGGCAGCAAGTCTCAAAGCCCAGGTCAACTGACTCAGGCTTGTGCTGCAGGGCTAATAATAGCAGTGTGGGTTTGAGCTGGAGCCCAAACTCTGAAACCCAGTAAGGTAGGAGGATTTCAGAGACCATGCTCCAACCTGAGCCCTAATGTCTGCACTGCTGTTTTTAGCACCACAGTACAAGCCCCATGAGTTGACCAGGGCTCTGAGTCTTGGTCCTGTGGGGGCGGTTCTGCGTAGGTGTACTTTCCAAGTGTTGGTTGCAGTGCTTTTTTCTACTTTGCCTTGGGCTTTATGCTTTTTGTTTTGAAAAGGAAAACCAAGCACAAAGCTGTTACTGGGAGTGCTTACTTCCCACAATAGGTCAGAAGACATAAGAACATGGCTCATCTTCTAGAGTCATTGTTCATATCAATGTTTTCTAACAATATCTTCCTCTTAGTTGCCTAGCAAGTTAAGAATGTTGATGAATCAGGTTCAAAACGTAAGTGTCTGTGCTAGAAGTTGATGTATCTGGTTCAATAGCTGACATATCAAGTCTGCTTCATGATATTTGTTTCAATTAATGTTGTTAACAAACAATGTATGGTAATTGATTCAATAGATTCGTTTAGAGTGAAGAATGGCTTTGTTTCAATGAGTGCTATAAATCTTTCCATATAAACTGTATCAAATACATTCTATAATATGTTTATTTCCATTTATTTTATAGCCTTTTCTATGACACTCATCACTGTAATACAGCCTTCCAAAAGTATAAAAAAAAAAACATACCAGCCTTTGCAAAAATCTACTAACCAATCCTTAAAATAATCACAAATATGAACAAGGCACCCCTAATACAACCACTCTCAGTAAGTTTAGATACACACCGGGGCTACTCTTCTCTAATGTGCTCAAACATGCCTGCAAGTTCTCACCCTTGGATATCTTTCCCATGTACACCACCTCAGATGGACATACTCTCTCTCGTTAACATACACTTCTGCACACACTTTTCCCTTCAGACTGATAGTTCACAGCAGTTCACACCATGTTTCATACTCTCTTATACACACACATTTCAAAAAAAGAACAGGAGTACTTGTGGCACCTTAGAGACTAACAGATTTATTTGAGCATAAGCTTTCGCTGGCATCCGAAGAAGTGGGCTGTAGCCCACGAAAACTTATGCTCAAATAAATTTTTAGTCTCTAAGGTGCCACAAGTACTCCTGTTCTTTTTGCGGATACAGACTAACATGACTGCTACTCTGAAACCACACATTTCAAACTTATTTCTCTCAGAACTAGCCAACCATCCCATCCCACTGATCACTTACTACTCAGTTCCTGACTTGGTCACACACTAACTAACCTATTTAGAGTGTATACCACACTCATTCACTGGTCATTTGGCCCCAACTCAGCAATTTTCTTTCTCCCATGATGAACTTAGAAATAGCTGTCGCATTTCTTATGAATACTATGCGTACCTTTGGGTGTTTGTTTATGATGGACTACTTCTGTGGCGTCCCAGGCGGAGCGGATAAAGCACACGACCAATGTGGTTGCAGGCTGAATCCGAATCCTGTTTATTGCAAGCTTTCTTTTATAGTTTTTCTCAACATTACATAACACAATTAGGCTATAACAACACATCTACGGATTGGACAAGAAGGAGAATCATGTGTTTATCACATGTATAGCCCCACACCGATTGGTTCAACTGTTCCTTACATAAGGCCATGATTTGTTTACCTCATCTTATATAATACTAGACCACCGGGGGGCCTTACATAAGGCCATGATCATCTTATATAATCCTAGACCACCAGGGGGTCTTACATAAGGCCATGATCATCTTATATAATCCTAGACCACCAGGGGGTCTTACATAAGGCCATGATTTGTTTACCTGGCAAGTGTCCCATCGTGACCCTTACCTCCTCATGGAACTTTTCATTAGGTTGGTGTAGGGATGATACATCCCCACACCTCCCCCCTTTTTCTTAAATAAGGCCTATAGGAGGGTCCAACTAACATTAGAACAATTACTAGCCACCTGACTACTTTTTTTTTTAACCTATAAAACTGACGACAGGTGACATTTAACAACTGGGAACTATTAAAAAACATAACATTACATAAATACCCACGAAAACCATTGGGGATCCGATGGGGTGGCCATGAACAAGCAAAAAGGGCTTTTTGGCCAGTTTGGTTCGCCCAGGTGATTCAAACATTTTGTCGTGGGTTAACAAAAGGTACAGAGTTTGGACATACAAAGACCCCTGCTCCTATAATAAGGAGTCCGAACAAACAGAAGTACAGCATTATTAGGTGTCTAGGTTGTAGCAAACAACAAGTGCAGGTCCGGTGTTGCGGGGACGTTGTTTGGCTTCTGTGTGGCGGCATGGTGTTCGGGTAGCAATATCATCTGCCGGAGGGATCTTATCCGGTGGTTTTTTCCTATATGTCCTTTCAAAGTTAGATAAGCCTGGCTCCGCCATTCTTTCCAACCTATTCCGCAACTGCTCACCCTGCCCCGGGAACTCCGCCCGGAACTCTGGGGTACAAACATCATTGGTGACAGGAAAGCCGGGCTGGTTCAGGGCTCGCAATGTGTGGGACTGCGGGGGATGGCTCTCACTGGCCAAATGGGAGAACTGATTCAGCATGTCCTGTAGCTGAAGGCCCTGTTTGTACATTCCCGTGTTTCTGCCCCCATTTCAACAAACGGGACAACGCGTCAGAGGGAAGCTTTTCTCCCCGCTTTTTAGCGATGCGTAATAAAAAATCATGCACCGTCTCCTCCTCTGCAGAAAAAGCAGAGTCCATTTTATTAAATGCAGCCGCTTACCTGTGAGCTCACGAACGTCTCTCTCGGACGACCAGGAGCCGGTATCCTCCGGTACCTCCTGCCGCGGCTGCCACCTCCGCCTTTTCTCACCGAACGCTTTAGTCGGCTGTGAGCTCACGAACGTCTCTCTCGGACGACCAGGAGCCGGTATCCTCCGGTACCTCCTGCCGCAGCTGCCACCTCCGCCTTTCCTCACCGAACGCTTCCGTCGGCTGTGAGCTCACGAACGTCTCTCTCGGACGACCAGGAGCCGGTATCCTCCGGTACCTCCTGCCTCGGCTGCCACCTCCGCCTTTTCTCACCGAACGCTTTAGTCGGCTGTGAGCTCACGAACGTCTCTCTCGGACGACCAGGAGCCGGTATCCTCCGGTACCTCCTGCCTCGGCTGCCACCTCCGCCTTTTCTCACCGAACGCTTCAGTCGGCTGTGAGCTCACGAACGTCTCTCTCGGACGACCAGGAGCCGGTATTCTCCGGTACCTCCTGCTGCGGCTGCCACCTCCGCCTTTTCTTACCGAACGCTTCAGTCGGCTGTGAGCTCACGAACGTCTCTCTCGGACGACCAGGAGCCGGTATCCTCCGGTACCTCCTGCCGCAGCTGCCACCTCCGCCTTTTCTCAAACCATGTTCAGTTTTTGGTCGTGCTCCAGTTGACACTGAGCTTGGCAAACCATTTAAATCTTGGTACCCTGCCCTCTTATTCCCACAGATTCCCTTTATCTCTGTGAAGAAGGCCTGTCTCCACCTTAACAGGGCATGGCTGTTTGCGCTTTTTGGAAGAAGGAGTTCTGGAAGGAGAAGAGCCAGCACTGAGAGCCTCTTCAATATCTAAATTCAATTGTTCCAGTTTCTTCATGAGAGATGACATAGAGTCTGACCACTCAGATCCTTTTTTTTGGTTGGATCTGCTTTCTCTTTGCTCAGCTTTTGAGACAACACCTGTTGGGTCTACTGTCTGAGAACATTGATCCCTGCTCCACTGGCGGCTGTGTCTAGTATGATCTCTGCTAGCTCACTCTGGGCAAAGTCCTGGCTGCCTTGATGTCCAAGCCGAATCACGTCGGGGTCACCATTTGTGGCGTCCCAGGCGGAGCGGATAAAGCACACGACCAATGTGGTTGCAGGCTGAATCCGAATCCTGTTTATTGCAAGCTTTCTTTTATAGTTTTTCTCAACATTACATAACACAATTAGGCTATAACAACACATCTACGGATTGGACAAGAAGGAGAATCATGTGTTTATCACATGTATAGCCCCACACCGATTGGTTCAACTGTTCCTTACATAAGGCCATGATTTGTTTACCTCATCTTATATAATACTAGACCACCGGGGGGCCTTACATAAGGCCATGATCATCTTATATAATCCTAGACCACCAGGGGGTCTTACATAAGGCCATGATCATCTTATATAATCCTAGACCACCAGGGGGTCTTACATAAGGCCATGATTTGTTTACCTGGCAAGTGTCCCATCGTGACCCTTACCTCCTCATGGAACTTTTCATTAGGTTGGTGTAGGGATGATACATCCCCACATACTTCCTATAGGGTGAGATCAACAGGTAACCAAACAGGAAAGGCAAAAGAGTGATCTAGATAAGGAGCATCCAAGCAAACACTCAAACAATAGCCAGAATATTAGCTGTAAATAAGCTACCTGTCTGGTGCCAGCAAAATAACACAGTTGTTTTGCCAAAGCTGTGGACGTGGCAGGTAAACAAACCGGCCCGGCCCGCCAGGGGCTTTCCCTGAACAAACGGTGGACCGGCTTTGAGAACCACTGGTCTACACTGAACCACTACAGTGATGCAGCTGTGCTATTGCAGTGTTTTAAGTGTACAAATGCCATCAGGCTGCTGTATCCCTATTGCATTATGACCTCCAGAATCAGCAGCACTCCAGCTTCCACCCACCCTCCCTGATGGGCCAGCTAATGTAAAGCTTAACTTAACTTGAGCTAGAGACTTTGTGTGTGGACTGGAGTTGGGTTAGGTGTAAAACTTGAGTTATTCTCAGGCTAACAATGCATTGAAGATAAGCCCTCAGTGGTGCTCTTTTCTGCATTACTAACTACACCTCTACCTCAATATAACGCTGTCCTCGGGAGCCAAAAAATCTTACCGCATTATAGGTGAAACCGCGTTATATCGAACTTGCTTTGATCCACCGGAGTGCGCACCCCCTCCCCCCCCCCCGAGCACTGCTTTACTGCGTTATATCCAAATTCGTGTTCTATCGGGTCTCGTTATATAGGGGTAGCGGTGTAGTTTGTAATGTAAAAGACAAAAAAAGCACAAGAGGCTAATTTCAGGAGATGCTTCTAGGATGGTCTCTAACATACATCAAAGTATGAAGAGCTTTCAAGAGAAACATTAGAATATTCTCTTTAGTAATCCTGGAATAAGTACACCATCTGTGCCACTTATACTGAGCTTTTAGCTTTCTCTTGAGGCACTTGGCAACATGCCATGTCAACCTGATTCCAGAAATACAAGGGCTAATCATCTTTACACACGAGTTGCTATAAAGGTGCATATAATGCTTTTAAAAACAGAAATAGGAATACAAGAGTGAGGTATCTCTTTCCAATGAATTTGGTTCATGCAGATCTTTGTTCTGTCACAAAGTAAGCCTGTTTCACATGGACTATCAAATGTTAAGGAAAGTGGGTTGCAAAAACTTTTTTTTTTTACTCATTTCAATTTGTTCACTTTTGGTTTAAAGCAGTTGTAATGGTCCATGAGGTTAAAAATGAACTTGACATTTGCAAAACTCCATGAAAAGGAATTGGTTTGTATCTTTGGCATTATGACATAGTGGGCTATAGTTGACCCCATGTTAATTTGTTCCATAACAAAAGTAAGACTGCAGTTAATGCTTCCAAGGAAAGACTTTTATTTCTAACCCTTAATGCTCCCTAGTTAAAAGTGCATATGAATCTTACATTATGTTTCTTACCTCACAGAAAAAAAGTTTGTTAATAGTATCATTTCAGCCTGGACACCTTTAAGTTATCTCAATGTACATAGAGAGTATATTTGACTCTGAAGAGTCTAAATTTATTCACTACCCATTGTGCTGCCTTACCATACTTGCAGAATGATGTGCTAGCTTCAGTTAAGAATTTTCTTGCTTTTGAATCTTAAGTCAAACACTTAATCAATACCAGTATGTTTCTGCAGGCTTTAATAAAGTAACAATGTTTAGATATGGTTGTAATTATTGTATACGTAACATAATTTAGAAGAAACATCTATCTTCTAAAATGTATAAACCAGAAAAATGTGTAGCAGCAGCTGAGCTCCTGCAACTTCTGTTAACTAATCAGAACACTGAGGCATCTCTTGATTCCCATTGAGTTCAGTTGTCGATGCAAGAACTCAGCACCTCATAGGATTCAGTCCAGTGTTTGCATATGTTAATTTCCTTACTCAAGACATTCGCTGAGCCTCAAGGACACTGGGGTGATAGATATTAACAGCTCCTTGAGAATACATAATCTATATCAAGGTGTCAAGGATGCTTCCCCACTTTGAACTTTAGGGTACAAATGTGGGGGCCTGCATAAAAACTTCTAAGCTTAACTACCAGCTTAGATCTGGTCCACTGCCACCATCCCAAAGCTAATTCCCTTCCCTGGGTAGCCTTGAGAGACCTTCACCGATTCCCTGGTGAATACAGATCCAAACCCCTTGGATCTTAAAACAAGGAGAAATTAACTATCCTCCTCCTTTCTCCCACCAATTCCTGGTGGATCAAGATCCAAACCCCTTGGATCTTAAAACAAGGAGAAATTAACCATCTGCCCTCCTTCCTCCCACCAACTCCTGGTGGATCAAGATCCAACCCCCTTGGATCTAAAAACAAGGAAACATCAATCAGGTTCTTAAAAAGAAGGCTTTTAATTAAAGAAAAAGGTAAAAATCCTCTCTGTAAAATCAGGATGGAAAAATAACTTTACAGGGTAATCAAACTTAAAGAGCTCAGAGGACCCCCCTCTAGCCTTAGGTTCAAAGTACAGCAAACAGAGATAAACACGCTAGTAAAAGGTACATTTACAAGTTGAGAAAACAAAGATAAACTAACACGCCTTGCCTGGCTGTTTACTTACAAGTTTGAAATATGAGAGACTTGTTCAGAAAGATTTGGAGAACCTGGATTGATGTCTGGTCCCTCTCAGTCCCAAGAGCGAACAACTTCCCAAACAAAGAGCACAAACAAAAGCCTCCTCCTTTCCCCCCCCCCCCCAAGATTTGAAAGTATCTTGTCCCCTTATTGGTCCTTTGGGTCAGATGTCAGCCAGGTTTCCTGAGCTTCTTAACCCTTTACAGGGAAAAGGATTTTGGAGTCTCTGGCCAGGAGGGATTTTATAGTACTGTGCACAGGAGATCTGTTACCCTTCCCTTTATAGTTATGACACAAGGCCTACTTGATGTCTAGGCTACTTGATAGTGCCAAGGATTAGTTGAAGACTGTTTAGAGGGTTTTTTTAATTTAACCCTCCACATATTATTTATTACTACCTTCTGTTAGTGCCCACATTGTGCGAGGTGCATACACACACAGGAAAGCACATCCCTGCCCCAAAATGCTTACAGTCTAAAAACTAACACTCATAAATTGAACTCTGAAATGTTTATACCTGATTTAGATAGGCAGTGAAAATAGTTTATAATGGACATACTGATAGACCCTTAACTATGAAGGCATGACGGAGCATCAGTATAATTCATCTCTTACAAGGAGTGCTTTTAAACTGTTTATTGGAAATCTATTAAATATGACAGGAAGACAGACTGAGCTCTATTTCTGAACATGACATTATAATCGGTACATACGCTAATTAAGAATGGCTTACAGAAATGTTGTCTGCAACTCCCATCAATTAAACAGAAATTTTCAATAAACTGAGGGGGTGAAACCTAGTAATTTCAGAAGCACTATTTGATAGTAACAGTACATTCAGCATGTAACCAATTTTTTTCAGACTCTTGATGGAGTGAATTTCTGTATTTACATATTCAACTTTTTTCACAAGTTAAAGTTCATTGCCATGTTTTTGTTGTCTTTTAAGTATGCATTGAACCAAGAGCTTCAGTCTTTTAAAATGAAACATCCATCTACAAAACCTGAAGGACAAGCTTGCTATTTAACTGGTACCATTTCCTTGACACCTTACTTTAGCATCTTTTGTGTGGATACCGAATGGTACAGATTGTATTACTGTTACCAGATTCTACAATCTTTAACTGTGCTCTTCTGCAAACAAAGCAACAAAACAAATTCATGTTTTGATTTTTAAATGAGAGCATATGTATATTATATGCCATAAGCACCACTTAAAACTGACACACCTGTGATCTCACATTTTTTCCTCCCTTTGTATTCAAGTAATGCTTGGAGTTACAGGAGCTGGAACAAGTGTCAAACTACAACATATTTCTGTTCTCTGTCTGCTTATAAGAAACGCCACTAATCTTAGAACTAACACAGACCTGCTGTTAGACCACTTTCTTTACTCTGAATTTTTAACATCAGAAATACTGAACCATCTTTATTGAAAACTTTATTATTATGTAAATTAAATCCATGTTATTTCACACTTTTCCTATTTCATTATTTTGGTGTGTCCCTAATTTTGTGTTTCTGACACACATTTCATAGAATAGAATATCCGGATTGGAAGGGACTCAGGAGGTCATTTAGCCTAACTAACCGCTCAAAGCAGGGCCAATCCCCAGACAGATTTTTGCCCCAGATCCCTAAATGGCCCTCTCAAGGATTGAACTCACAATCCTGGGTATAGCAGGCCAATGTTCAAACCACTGAGCTATCCCTCTCCCCAAATGACCTGGTGTCTCCCCCAGCCTTGTGGTAACCAGACATTTGGTTTGGGTGCCATTTAGCGTTGCCAGGTTCCCTTTTTCACTGGGCCATTCATTCTACTCAGCGGTTCTCCCATTCTCTGTGCCAGGTAGTGCCACTAAGCCACCTGCTGCTGCCCTGCAAGATGAGAGCAGAGCCATGGGTAAAACTGAGTCCTCCCAGGGTTCCCAATCCAACCTCCGGGGTCATAGACCCTTCTCCTTCCCTCGTACAGTGACCCCTCGTGGTGTCCATCCCCAAAGACTGGCTGAGTATGCTCTATCCCCTTACAGCTCTTAGTGCTGACCAGACTCTGTATATGCCATCTTCATAGAGCAATTAAGCATGATCCATCCTAGCTCTGTAGGGCTTAAGAAGGGCTTTCCTTGTAATGGCTGCTTCCAGCTGCTCTGAGTCAAACCTTGGCACTGGAACTGAGAACAGGGAGTCGGGCTTCTATGCTCTTAATCACCCTTTGCAGGCACCCAGGGAAAATTGAGGAGGAAGCTGTCTGATCTGAATGCAGGGGGGACAAAAGCTGAACTGGGAAGATGGAAAGGGGTAGAGTGGGACAAGGCATTTAGTTAGACTGGGATTGGAGGGTGAAGAGAAACTGGGAGTTGGAGGGAAGACAGGGACTGGCTTGTTGAGGAGACTGGGATTGAGATCTGGGGGATTGACTGAGTTTGGCTGGACAAGGAGACTGGAAGTCTGTGGATGTAGGACTGGGACTGGGAGATGGTGAGAGAAAAAGGGAGGATTGGGAGACAGTTAGAAAGGGTGTCAGGAATGGGAGACATTAAGATTGGACTATGAGCTGTGGGAAGGCGAAAGGATGAGGATTAGCTGGGCAACGAGACAGGGACAAGGTACAGGGAAGGAGATGGGGGTGGGGAAGACTGAAATTGGATGAGGAGAGAACCAGTATTTGAGGTGGTGGCAGATTGAATGAGGAGCCAAGAGGGGGAACTGGGATTGGCTGGACAAGGAGACTGGGACAGGGATGAGAAGCCTGAGGAGTGGAGACTGTGATTGGGTAGGCAAGGAGACTGGGACTGGGATAAGGAGCTGGGATAGTGAAGACACGGGAATGTGGCAGAAGGGATCAACCATGAGGGAAACAGGCAGAAGTGTATATGCCCACTAGAGCACAATATCCTCCAGAGCCTGGAATGGAACCCAAGATTCTTGAGTCTCACCCTTCCTCTGCTGCCAGCAAATATCTGAAATCATTGGCAAAATGTGTCTCTCACCCCCCATGTAGTGCTGATTCACACAGAGGATGACAACCTATTACTGCTATCAATTGCTTCCATAGCTCAAGTGGCAGAGGTCTGTGAGGTGGATCCAACTCTGCTGATGAACCATATGGGTGTCAATATGTCACATGAAGGAATTTGGGGTTTTTTTTCAATTTTTTCTTTAATAACCAAGTTTTTTGTGTATTATATTGTATATTAAAAGAACATTTTTAAGGTACAAAGTCAAACATCCAAACGTTTGGAAATGCCAGAATTAAGGTTGTGCTGTAAGTTGACCCCCTTGTGTATATGCATTGATACACTCTTTAATTACATATTTTTTCACAGGACTGCTGCCTCATTCATTGCACACGATAGACTTGCTCTGGGGATGAATCTGTATGGGTAAAAAAGGAGGCTGTAGGACCCATATCTCATTTGTTGCAGAAGATGGAAGGTGTGCAATGAATGAGGTAGAGGATTGCAAGAAGAGAACAGAAGGTCCCATGATGCTGGAATGCTGCCCTGGAGAACTGGATTCAATCCCTGGCATTGCCCCAGAATTCCTGTCTGCTTCTAAACAAGCGACTTAAACCAAACTTTTCACGGGGGTCATTATTTGTGTGTTCCTCATTTTCTGGGTTTCCAGTTTGAGAGTCTGGGATCCGATTTGCAGAAGTGTTGAGCATTTGTGAAGATAAATTCATTAATGTTTGTGAAATGTTCAGATCCTATAGCAAAGAGCACCACTGAAAAGCCCATGTGGACATTGTCTTCCTAGCAGTGTGCAGTAAATAAGGCTTAGGGTCACATGTTGGACAATAAGGATAAAATGAAATACTGCTCATTAATTGAGCACTGGCCATCCCTGGCTGCCAATGGGTCAGGAGCCTGGGCTGCCAAGGAGTAGGGGACCCTTAAAGCTCTGGCTCCCACAGCAGCCCCCTAAGCAGACTGCCAAGGAGGCAGGAAGGCAAGCAGTCAGGAAACCACGCAGGTTTCCCTCCAACACCTGCCTGGTTTCCATCAGTATTTCAAAATCAACACAGTCTGACGTTCCCTAGCAGTACCCAGGTTTATGAGAACCTCACTATCACCTGTTCCGAGCATGAGAAAACCTAGTCTGTGCCTGCTGGGGGGGTCAGCTCCCTGACACATGCAGCACAAGCACTCCCCTCTCAGCCCACATAGGCTTTGCTGTCCTTCCTACAGGTTAGCGATAGGCACACTCCACCCCCCAACCCTCCAAGCATCCCCTTGCAGTATCCAGCCCTCGCTCCACTGGACACTTGCACAATTACCAGTCCCACTGTTCCCAAAGGAGCAGTACACCACAGCTAAATAGTTACACTTTAGACCACAGCTCTGCTTTACACACATACCACTTAGATGTGTTTATAGAGAAAGCAAGTATACATTTATTTAACACAGTACAGAGATTCAAATGGTAGCAAACAGAAATAGTGGAAACAAACAGTTGCATATAAAATAAAATGTGTTCTAGAGCTTAAATTTAACTAACAAGATGCCCTCTTGTCTAATAAGGTACTGCGTACCTCCAAAGTCCTTCTCACAGCATTTTTTAACCACGAAGGCTGAGATGCTCCTTTCATAAGACCAAGCCTGCTGGCACCTTAGCTCCTCAGATGAAGGATGCCAGGACATCTCTCTGCACCTTCAGATATATTAGACCAGTCCTTTGTTCTTCGCCTGCAAACAGGCGCCTCTCACCCTCAAGCACTGTTCATCTCTTTCTGTAAATGTCTTCTCCTGAAATCCCTGGATTCTCTGCATTAGCATTTGAATCAGTATGCAAATAGACTTTCATAGACACAGAATCCCAATGGTCAACCAGGGAGATAAATGTCTCCTACCTTCTGTCTGGTGGAACCTGTCAAAGGCATGCTCTGGGTAACCTGTCTTTAACTACAAGGCTCTAAGAACATAATTTCCAATATATGTATATACACCTATCTCCTTACATATTATCTGCACATACATTTCACAAAAATTATGATAAACAGTGTGACACATGTTTTCAGTAGAAACCTTACACGATATTCTTTGGTGAACTAGAATGTAAATTCCAGACCCAGGGGATCCCTGTAACTCTTGTGCACCCATCCATTTGGCGTCAGGAGGTCCTTGGGTCACACACAATGCTATAGAATGTTGATGAATTGTCTAATTCTGACAAAAAATGTTTTGTGGAAATTTTTCCGACCAGCTCTAATCATTACCATGGCTGGTTTAACAAGCAGTAGTGCTGTAGAGGAGTGACTGTGAAATAAAATGGAAAAGGGGAAAAAAGCTGAAGCTTTTAGACCTAATCAGTAAATTGGCATGTTTTTCATTTTCCCACCCGTTTTTTGTGGGAAAGTGTTAATGTATTTTTAAGCAGACTATAAAAACTATAATTGTACACCACTTATTTTCTACTGTCTCTTATATAGTTTAACCCAGACTGTATCTTTTCTTTTGTGGGACATTCATCTTGCCAAAACAACAAGGAGCCTGGTGTCACCTTAAAGACTAACATATTTATTTGGGCATAAGCTTTCGTGGGTAAAAACCTCACTTCTTCGGTTGCATCCGAAGAAGTGAGGTTTTTACCCACGAAAGCTTATGCCCAAATAAATCTGTTAGTCTTTAAGGTGACACCAGACTCCTTGTTGTTTTTGTAGATACAGACTAACACGGCTACCCCCTGATACTATTCATCTTGCCATAACTCTGTCTTTGGTTATTTGAACCTGATGAAAGAAGCACATACTTCTGAATTCTTCTTCTCTTGCTTAACTTAAGCAATTTCACATCTTTGACATAGGCTTTTGCTGTCCAGTTTTTTTCCTATACCATAAAAAATAGTAAGTAAAAACAGATGGGCTCCTAGAGAATTGTTTAAATGTAGATAATTGACCTCCTTAAAAACGAATGCTTTAAAATGTTCTCTTTTTTTAAATGAAGGGGACAAAATTGCCTTCTTTAAGACTTACTCTAGCCTTCCACAGGGACCTTCTCTCTCTTTAGTACCCTTCTGCTCCTTCCACATAGTGTCTGACTGACACTTTTTCTGTTTCTTCCTACACACACTGTCTGAATGCTACTAATGGGCAAACCCTCTGCAGCTTCTACAACATGGAATAGCTTTTTATAGCTCTCTGCCTCTCAAATGTATATCTATTATGAAATTTCATCTGCAAAAATCTATATTTACTCCCTTACTTGCACCTTTTAGTTTTTCTCTTTCTCCGTTATCATTGTATATTTTAACGCTGTGTTATTTATTGAGGGAGGATGGAGGCCTGCCCCATAGTTTGAGAACCGCTATACTAGAGCATACCTTTTAGAAAAACAACCAATCTTATTTCTGTAGATATGAAAGTCCAAACTTAAAGGATTAATTTAGAATTCCTGTTCACATAGGGTAAATATTACTTATAAAGATGCTCCTAAAATTTAATTATTATTTCAAAGCTGTTTTAATGATGTTTATAAATGCTTAAAATGTTATAAATTGGACATTTAAATGAGTCATTCCATTATTGTATAATTAAGACTGACTGAAAGTAAAATTACATTTTAATAGCCTTCTCTATTTTCCATGAAGCAATGGCAGAACTCCCATTGACGTCAGAAGCTGCAGCATTAGGCCCTAAATGTGTCTGTCTTTGTTGTGAGTAATCTCAATAGCAAAATACTGTATCTCCTTACAAGAGTACTGTTTAGCCAACCATTGAATGGCTGGTACAGTGCTTGTTTATGAGAAAATGTTTCTGAGCTAGCATAGAGATTTTCATAAAAACTGACAGACATAATGTTTTGGCAGATTTTAAATTGCCATTTCATTTGAGAGAGAACTGTATTGCTCTAACCAGCATCAGTATACTGTAATAGCTTTTGTTTTCTGTACTGAGATTAGTCACTGGAAACTATATTGAAGTTACGTGGCCCACTTTGACATGCATCCACATCTAATTATGCTCCAGTGATGCAAGACTGAGATGCAAGGCAACATGAAATCAAAGTGAAAAGCTGCAATGCGACATTGAGGCTCTTCAACTCGGCTATTTATTGTTGCAGCAGATTTAGCACCTGGATCCAAAGAACAAATTACTTGGATAGTCTCACTGGAATATCAAAGTGGATAACCATAAGGGGATAGAAGCTTTCTCAGAGCCATTAACAATGTCAGGCCAAACACCTTTAGTAAAATGTAGAAGAACTGGAAGAAAAATATGTAGTTGCTGATTATGATGTTGGTATCAACAAACTATTTTTAATGTGAGTTATAAATAAATGTCTCCTACAAATTTTGTTCTAAATTTTGCCACTCACTGTGGTAATAATGTAAATCCAGCGACTTGTATAAGTTCATGTGTCTCCTACAACTGATACCTAAGATGAAGATGTGAGACAAAGGACAAGTAGGTGAATTTCAGGGCAAGAACATCAAAACTATATATTTGAGCCTGATCTTCCTTTCAGAGATATCCTGGTGCACAGTGTGTGTGTTAACTTCTGTACACATATGGTATAACTGATTTCACAAGATACTCTTTTACAGTGGTTGCACTTCAAAAGCTTCTTCTGTTTTGAAAGATTCTACCAGTGTGAGAGGCTCCTTATATTTAAAACCAGTAGAACCAATAATATTTCTCAAATGAAGAGAAATTTGAGGGCATGTAGTGAAATCTGTAGGAAAAAAGTAGCTTTGAGAACAAAACTTATTCTATTAAGAGCTATGGTCTCTTAATAGGCTTTATTTAAGAGAATGATATTGTTTCATATATATATATATATGTATGTGTGTGTGTATGTATGTGTATATATATATATATATATGATTTAGTCCATTTTATTCAAAACATCCCATATGCAGAATGTACGCTTTTTAATTGAGCATTTTAAAAAATATTTCAAATAATTCTCCTATGGCATGTATTCTTTGCAGTAGACTTTACTGCAGCTGATTATATTGTTTGGGCTAGTTCCAACCCTGTGTTGGGTCTTCTTTTGCTAGTGTAACCTATGGACAAGGAAAGTCCACTATAGGGTACATTGTGGCAGAGAGAAGGCAGTCACAACCTTTTCTCTGATAAAGACACAGGTGATACAACCCAGCTAGTGCATTTTCAGAAGTAGGAAGTGCTAGCTGGGGGGAAGGGGTAGCCAAAGCAGATGGAATGTGTTAAATCAGTACATCCTCTGGGGAGACTCTGTAAATGTAGGAAAAGCATTGGCCTGAGGCCAAATTAGTCTATTCTTGTTCTGGGGAGGGAGCCCTACAACGAATTGCTTAAATTAAATTCCCTTCTTCTGTGGAAACAAAGTTTAAGAAACCTGGGTAAAAAGAGCCACACAAGCTCTTAAACTCATATAATGTGATTAGTCTAACTTTAGTATGTTCTTACATATTGTGCTTCTAATAATGAGCAAAGTAGCTAGGCCTATAATAAGCAAAAACAATGTAGACAAAAGAGAACACTGATTTAAGGTCATTGTGTCAAATGCAGCAAAACACTCTGTTTATATCAGGTCAGGCATGAGTTTACAATTAGCACTAATTACTGCGGAAAAATCAAAACAGCAGCTTTAAGGAAGGACACTTTTCACTGCAAGATCAAAGCCATGTCTCTGCAGAATAGCAAAGCCTCCACTATTTAATTGTACTGAAGTGCTAATTGGATTGTGAGGTGCTTTCATGTGTTCCCCCAATTAGCCAGTCATCCCTGACCAAATCCACATAAAAAGAGATTATGAGTTTTTAAAGCTTTTGTCTGCATGATTTTGATTGGGTAGAAGGAATGGTGCCTTCTTTTTATGTAAATTGAAGGGTTTGGGGTGATAGTTTCGAGCTTGCTAGAAATGAATGGATATGGGGCAGAGCAACACCACACTATGCAGTAAATAAATAGTTAACTGGCATCTAGAAATCAGTGGAGGAAAATGTAAAAGCTACAGCTAAACCTTATATTTGTGTTTCTTAGTTTACTGATACACATTTTGAAAAGGGAGATTTTGATGCCTGGAGCAATTCCTGTGTTTAGTGAATTGTTTTTGTTTGGTTGTTTGTTTTTGATCAGTGTTTTATATTTTGGATTATGATAGAGAGAACATAGCATTGTTTATTTTTAGTGTTCATTTTTTAGATATATTTGAAAACTTTTCCAAGCATTTTTTAAATTCTTCAATTTGTTTTTATGACATCTGTAAAACTACTGTACACAATTATTTTTATTAAATCGTTAAGTTATTAATGTTGCAAACATTATATGCACATGTAAAACTACAAAAAGTACAATGTCAAGACACCAGTAATGCAATTCATGAACCTCAGAGAGTTGAAAAAAAAAAACAAAAAAAAACAGTTTGTCAGTAGTAAAATGTAGTTATCTAGTATTCACAAATTGTGAACCTTTTAGGCAAGGGGTGGAGAAATTGCCTCAGTAGTAGGCTGTAGGCATCGGCTTTGACATACCCTAAAAATCCTTCTCCAGCTTACAAGCAATACATCTCCTCATCCAGATTCAGACAACTTGCCATCATCCAACCTCTAACTCAGCTAAAGTCTGAGAAAGCTCAGACACTTCACCACTCAGATCTGATGAATATATGACATAAAGCTGAGTTTTATCCAAGTATTGGGGCACTGCAACCCAAATCATCATGCTGTTTCCTTCAGTGACTTCATATACATATTGAACAGGAAGAGTGACCCAATGTATCCTCACAGAACTCCACAAGAGAAATTCCTAGAGGCAGGTCAATAATTGATCACAAACATCGTATTAAGACTTCTCTGACAAACTATGAGCAGCTACACTCCAAAGCTGTACACAAGTTACTGTGTCCTCAGTGGTACTGTGGTTACCTGTGTGTGTCACTAGGACTTCTGGGAAGCATATTCCATGGTTCTTTGTGCTGCACTAAGATGAGCTGCTCTAATTCTTTCCCTGTGACTTGTGGTAGAATTTATCTGTCCTTCTGGTTACACAGGAAGAATTGTGGGAAGGCATTAGAGGATGGTCAGCTTGAAGCAATTTAGCCTGTATCCTCACAGTGAAGGGGGTGGGTTACCAGCCTAAGTGAAAGTGGCACTCCAACTCTCGCCTGTACCCCATCTGGGTCAGCTAACATGGGATTAAAGCACCTCCAAACTCTAGTGAGAAGCTTTTGTGTGTAAGTGGGAGGGAAGTTAGAGGTGGCAACTGAGTAGGAGCCTGAGTTAACTCTGCAGTGAAAACATATCCTAAGGCTTTTCACAGATGGACACCTGACCATTGTACATCACTAGGAAGTGAACCAACAAGGCTCAGTCTCTGCAATAACTAGGCCAAAACCTGACTGAAATAAATCAGGAAAATCTGAGGACTCCAGATGGCACCTGAACTGTTGGCCATGATTTTCTCAGTAATCTTCCTGAAATAAGTTGATCAGTCGGTAGGATTGACAGCACTAAGAGATTACTTCTGGAAAAAGTGTCAAACAACCAATTGTTAAAGGGTTGCTGGTATCCTGCCCTCCCATAGGCTCATAGTGGTTATTAGAGCCTCTTCTTTCCTTATTAATCAAACTTTTCCATGTTTTTTTTTAATTGAAGACATATTTTTAAAAGGAGAAGCTGTGTACAATATCAGTACTACACCAACCCAACTAAGACTGTTGTATTTAGTAATTTTACTATAATTACTTAAAAGTTTTTACTTTCTGATTTGACAAAACACATTCTCCCTACTTTACTTTATTGATCGTTATATTTCCTTTTTAAAGTGTGGCCACAGGCTCCAACTTTGGGGCTTCATAGTGTTCTCTCCTGTTTCCTTTTGGCTGACATGAAGCCTGAACTGTGCGTGTGGATGATCTAAAGATAAGGGGGGACATACAAGGCAGGCTGCAAAAACCATAGGTGGCTTTGCACTTCCCTGATTCCTGGAGTTGTGTAAGGGCTTTACTAACTTAGGCTGCCTGCAGGCTAACACCACCCCAGATTGTTGCAGTATCTGACATACAGTATGGCTCCATTAGGAGCTCTTTAATGGCCTGAAAATCGAAAAGGAATCCTACAAAAAGTGAAAACATGGTAAATTGCTAAGGAGGAGTACAAAAGAATAGCACAAGCATGTAGGAACAAAATCAGAAAGGCTAAGGCACAAAATCAGTATCACCTATCAATAGACATAAACGGCAACAAGATGAGGTTCTTTAAATACATTAGGAGCAAGAGAAAGACAAAGGAAAGTGTAGGTCTTCTGTCTAGCAGGGAATGAGAGTTAATAACTGATGACATCAAGAAAACCGAGGTGTGTAATGCCTACTTTACATCAGTCTTCACTAAAAAGATTAATGGAGACCAGTTACTTAACACATTTAATATTAACAACCGAGGGAAGGAATTCAAGCCAAAATACGAAAAGAACAGGTTAAAGAATATTTAGATAACTTAGATGTATTCAAGTCTGTGTAGGGCATGATGACATTCATCCCAGGATATTTGAGGAACTAACTGAAGCAATATCAAAACGGTTAGCAATTATCTTTGAGAACTCATGGAGTTCCCAGTGAGAGTGAGGTCCCAGAGAACTGCATAAGGGCAAACTTAGGGCTGGTCCACACTAACCCCCCACTAAGAACTAATTTATTCACGTAGCTGAAGTCGAACTATCTTAGTTCGAACTTACGCAGGTCCACACGCGGCAGGCAGGCTCCCCCGTCGATTCCGCGTACTCCTCTCGCCGAGCAGGAGTACCAGCGTCGACGGCGAGCACTTCCGGGATCGATCCGGGATCAATTGCTTACCGCCGGACCCGGAGGTAAGTATAGACGTACCCTTAGTAACTTTAAAAAGGGGAAGAAAGAGGACTGGGGAATTATAGCCCAGTCAGCCTAACTTTGATACCTGGAAAGATACTGGAACAAATTATAAAACAATCAATTTGTGAGCATCTGGAGGATAAGGAATAGCCATCGTGGATTTGTCAAGAACAAATCATGCCAAACCAGCCTAATTTCATTCAGGGTTTCTGAATAGGGATAGGGGGAAAGCAATGGATGTGATATATCTTGCTATTAGTAAGGCTTTTGACACAGTCCACATGACATTCTCTTAAGCAAACTAGGGAAATGTGATGTAGATGAAGTTTCTATAAGGTGGGAGCACATCAGATTGAAAGACTCAAAGGGTATGTCTACACTACGGGATTAATCCGAATTTATATAATTCGAATTTGGAAAACAGGTTGTATAAATTCGATTGTATGCAACCACACTAAGCACACTAATTCGGCGGTGTGCGTCCATGTACCAGGGCTAGTGTCGATTTCCGGAGCGTTGCACTGTGGGTAGCTTTCCCATAGCTATCCCATAGTTCCCGCAGTCTCCTCCCCCCATTGGAATTCTGGGTTGAGATCGCAATGCCTGATGGGGCTAAAAACATTGTCGCGGGTGGTTCTGGGTATATCCTCCCCCCTCTCCAGGAAGCAACGGCAAACAACGGCGTTTCGCGCCTTTTTCCTGGGTGAACAGTGCAGACGCCATACCATGGTAAGCATGGAGCCCGCTCAGCTCAAGACAGCAGTCATGAACATTGTAAATACCTCGCGCCTTATCGTGCAGTTTATGCTGAACAAGAACCTGGAAAATCAGGCGGCGAGGAGCAGGCTACGGCAGCGCGGCGAGGACAGTGATGAGGATATGGACATGGAATTCTATCGAACCGTGGTACCCGGTGCTTTGGAGATCATGCTGTTAATGGGGCAGGTTATAGCTGTGGAACGCCGATTCTGGGCCCGGGAAACAAACACAGACTGGTGGGACCGCATAGTGTTGCAGGTGTGGGACGATACCCAGTGGCTGCGAAACTTTCGCATGCGTAAGGGCACTTTCTTGGAACTTTGTGACTTGCTTTCCCCTGCCCTGAAGCGCCAGAATACGAAGATGAGAGCAGCCCTCACAGTTGAGAAGCGAGTGGCGATAGCCCTGTGGAAGCTTGCAACGCCAGACAGCTACCGGTCAGTCGGGAATCAATTTGGAGTGGGCAAATCTACTGTGGGGGCTGCTGTGATGCAAGTAGCCAAAGCAATCACTGAGGTGCTGCTACGAAAGCTAGTGACTCTGGGAGATGTGCAGGTCATAGTGGATGGCTTTGCTGCAATGGGATTCCCTAACTGTGGTGGGGCGATAGGGATGTGGGTTCCATCTATCTTGGCACCGGAGCACCAGGGTACCCAGTACATAAACCGCAAGGGGTACTTTTCAATGGTGCTGCAAGCACTTGTGGATCACAAGGGATGTTTCACCAACATCAACGCGGGCTGGCCAGGAAGGGTTCATGATGCTCACGTCTTCAGGAACACTACTCTGTTTAAAGGGCTGCAGCAAGGGACTTATTTCCCGGACCAGAAAATAACCGTTGGGGATGTTGAAATGCCCATAGTTATTCTTGGGGACCCAGCCTACCCCTTAATGCCATGGCTCATGAAGCCGTACACAGGCAGCCTGGACAGGAGTCAGGAGCTGTTTAACTACAGGCTGAGCAAGTGCAGAATGGTTGTAGAATGTGCATTTGGCCGTTTAAAAGGTCGCTGGAGATCGCTATTGACTCGCTCTGACCTCAGCCAAAGAAATCTCCCCATCGTTATTTCTACTTGCTGTGTGCTCCACAATCTATGTGAAAGTAAGGGGGAGACCTTTATGGCGGGGTGGGAGGCTGAGGCAAATCGCCTGGCTGCTGATTACGCGCAGCCAGACACCAAGGCGATTAGAAGAGCACACCAGGAAGCGCTGTGCATTAGAGAGGCTTTGAAAACCAGTTTCATGACTGGCCAGGCTACAGTGTGAAATTTCTGTTTGTTTCTCCTTCATGAAAACCCGCCCCCTTTATTGACTCATTCATTCTCTGTAAGGAACCCACCCTCCCCGTTCCCCCAGCTTTCTTTCAAATGTAATAAAGTCAATATCATTTAAAAATCATGTATTCTTTATTAACTGATAATAAACATAGGGAGAGAACCAACAAGGTAATCTGGGTGAGGTTTGGGAGGAGGATAGGAGGGAAGTAAAAGGCCACTGAACAAATTCAATGTAATGACAGCCTTTTGGTTGGGCTGTCCACTGGGGTGGAGTGGGAAGGTGCACGTAGCCTACCCCCCCGTGTTCTTACACGTCTGGGTGAGGAGGATATGAAACATGGTGAGGGGGGAGGGAGGTTATACAGGGGCTGTAGTGGCACTCTGTCATCCTGCTGCCGTTCCTGAAGCTCCACCAGACGCCGGAGCATGTCCGTTTGCTCACGCAGCAGCCCCAGCGTTGCAGCCTGCCACCTCTCATCTCGAGCGTCCCTCAGGACCTCGCGTTCACTGGCATCTTTCCTAAATTTAGTTACAGTGTCCTTCCACTCATTCAAATGAGCTCTTTGATTTCGGGTGCATTCCATTATTTCAGTGAACATGTCGTCTCTTGTCCTCTTTCTACGCCGCCTTATCTGAGATAGCCTTCGTGATGGAGGAGGGAGGCTTGATAAATTTGCAGCTGCTGGAGGGAGGGTTGAGAAAAAGGGGAGAAGTTTTTAAAATGATACATTTTACAGAACAATGCTTATACTCTTTCTTGGTGAAAAACACTATTCACAGTACATAGCACATGTGATTTCAGTACAAGGTCGCAATTTCCATCTTAATATTGAGTGCCTGTGGCTTTGGTGTTACAGATCACAGACGCAGGTCCGGGCAATAGAATTCAGCTTGCATGCAGCCATGGTAAGCCACTGTCTTTCGGCTTCTGCGCCCTCCTTTCCCACATACCAAGCAAAGCCCGTTGACTGCTGCGGTTTTCCTGTTACCTTCAGCAGCAGAAAACAAACTAACCCCCCCCATCCAATTTTCTGGGATGATCGCTTTATCCCTCCCCCCACTGCGTGGAAGGTATCAGGGAAGATCCCTGCAGAAACCAAACTAACCCCCCCGCTCCCCCCTCCGGCCATGAATTCTCTGGGATGATCGCTTTATCCCTCCCCGCACTGCGTGGCAGGTATCAGGGAAGATCCCTGGTAGCCAAACGCGAAAAGCTCAGGGCCAATTACCCCCCCCCCCCCCCCCGCGCTTGGCTAACTGCAGGGAAGGATTTCTTTTCAGCCACAGGCAAACAGCCCAGTAGGAACGGCCACCTCTGTCCCCTTAATTAAGTTCCCATATTTCAACCAGGTTACCATGAGCAATATCACTCTCCTGAGGATCTCACAGCAAGATAAAGAACGGATGTTGCTTGAATGCCAGCAAACACCGGGACCATACGCTGCCAGGCTTTGTCAGGCAATGATACCAGATTACTTGCTGCAGGCATGGCGTGGTCAAGTGTCCTACCATGGAGGAGGGAATAAGGCTGCACTGCCTAGAAACCTTGTGGCAAGGCAGAGCTTCATGGAGATGTCCCTGGAGGATTTCCGCTCCATCCCCAGACACGTTAACAGACTTTTCCAGTAGCTGTACTGGCCGCGAATGCATCCCAAGTCCTCAGGGCAAAGTAATCATTAAAAATGCTTGCTTTTAAAGCAAGTTTTATATTTTAAAAGGTAAACTCACCTGAGGTCCCTTCCATGGGGTCATGGTCTTGGATACTGGGTTGGGAGGGTACTTCAGTCAGGCTGAGAAAAAGATCCTGGCTGTTGGGGAGAACGGAGTGCTGGGTGCTCTCTGCAAGCTCGTCCTCCTCCTCCTCCTCCTCTTCCCCGTCCGCAGAATCCTCAGGTGTAGCTGATGAGACTATCCCTGACCCGGAATCCACGGTCACAGGTGGGGTAGTGGTGGCAGCCCCCCCTAGAATTGCATGCAGCTCGGCGTAGAAGCGGCATGTCCGCGGCTCTGACCCGGAGCGACCGTTTGCCTCCTTTGTTTTTTGATAGGCTTGTCTGAGCTCCTTGACTTTCACGCAGCACTGATCTGAGTCCCTATTGTGGCCTCTCTCCATCATGCCCTTAGAGATTTTTTCAAAAGTTTTGGCATTTCGTCTTTTAGAACGAAGTTCTGCTAGCACTGAATCCTCTCCCCATATAGCAATCAGATCCAGTACCTCCCGTACGCTCCATGCTGTTGCTCTTTTTCGATTATCGGCCTGCATGGCTACCTGTGCTGATGAGCTATCTGTGGTCACCTGTGTTCTCCACGCTGGGCAAACAGGAAATGAAATTCAAATGTTCCCGGGGCTTTTCCTGCTTACCTGGCCAGTGCATCCGAGTTCAGATTGCTGTCCAGAGCGGTCACAACGGTGCACTGTGGGATAGCTCCCGGAGGCCAATACCATCGCATTGCGGCCACACTAACCCTAATTCGAAATACTAAAATCGATTTTGGTGCTACTCCGCTCTTCGGGGTGGAGTACAGAAATCGATTTAATGAGCCCTTTAATTTGAATTAAATGGTGTCGTTGTGTGGACGGGTGCAGGGTTAATTCGAATTAATGCTGCTAAATCCGATTTAAAGTCGTAGTGTAGACCAGGCCAAAGAGTAGTTATTAATGGTTCACTGTCAAACTGGGAGGGTGTATCTAGTGGGGTCCCGCAGGGATTAATCCTGAGTCTAGTACTATTCAATATTTTCATTAATGACTTAGATAACGAAGTGGAGACTGTGTATAAAATTTGCTGATGACACCAAGTTGGGAGGGATTGGAAGCACTTTGGAGGACAGGATTACAATTCAAAATGACCTTGACAAATTGGAGAGTTGGTCTGAATTCAACAAGATGAAATTCAATAAAGACAAGTGCAAAATACTTCAGTTAAGAAGGAAAAATCAGATGCACAACTAAAAATGGAGGGTAGGAATAGGGTCCAGAGTGACCTAGACAAATTGGAGGATTGGTCCAAAAGAAATCTGATGAGGTTCAACAAGGACAAGTGCAGAGTCCTGCACTTAGGAAGGAAAAATCCCATGCACTGCTACTGGCTGGGGACCGATTGACTAAGCAGCAGTTTTGCAGAAAAGGACCTGGTGATTACAGTGGATGAGAAGCTGGATATGAGTCAGCAGTGTGCCCTTGTTGCCAAGAAGGCCAATGGCATATTGGGCTGTATTAGTAGGAGCATTGCCAGCAGATCGAAGGAAGTGATTATTCCCTTCTAATCGGCACTGGTGAGGCCACACCTGGAGTATTGTGTCCAGTTTTGGTCTCCCCACTACAGAAGGGATGTGGACAAATTGGTGAGAGTCCAGCGGAGGGCAACGAAAAGGATTAGGGGGCTGGGGCACATGACTTACGAGGAGAAGCTGAGGGAACTGGAGTCTGGAGAAGAGAAGAGTGAGGGGGGATTTGATAGCAGCCTTCAACTACCTGAAGGGGGGGTTCCAAAGAGGATGGAGCTAGGCTGTTCTCAGTGGTGGCAGATGACAGAACAAGAAGCAATGGTCTCAAGTTGAAGTGGGGGAGGTCTAGGTTGGAGCCAGCTACAGAAGCTCTGTCACCCAGGGATTCTCCTATGCCAAGGGAATAATTAGATAGCCACTTAGGTTAGCTTTAAGGTTACTTTGTGCTGCCATAGTGTTGCAAGGCAATGCTGAATCAGAGCCTATATCTAGAGTCCTGTGTCTTTTGCAAATACAAAATAACAGAAAATTAAAAATGAAAAACAACCTATAAAACAAAATAAAATTTTAAAAGGCACCCTGTAGCAGCTGTTCCTGTGCTATAGGGCTGGGCCCAGTTCCCTGCTGCAGGCGTTGTGATCTCCCATGTGGGGTTGCAGCGCCATTAAAGTTTGGCCTGGTCACCTCGCCATCATAAACCCAGTCCTACCAGGTCATAATGCCACTGAAATTTGGCTCAGCCACCTCCCATCATGATCAAGAAAGGGTGGCAGAGCCAAAGTTGAGTGAGTGGTATTGCAACCTGGCACACGGGGTGGCAGCACCTCTCAGGTTTGGCCTGGCCACTCCTCCATCATCGTGACGGTGGGTTGGGGAGGGGCCGGGAAACACAGACAAATTTGAATGTGTGGCATTATGACCTGGCAGGACAGGAGCAGCAGGGTGAATGTGGGGCGGGCTCACTCTTCAAACTCCACCTGCCAAGCTTCCCACCTAGTCCCCCTCCCCCAGGGCAGAATCCTCCCTTCCTCTGCACCCCCAGGTGGATAAAAACGATAAAAGAAAATAAGAAATTCCCAAAAAATGAAATTAAAAAATATATATAACAAGGATTTCATGGGTCTCTATCTATAACCATGTTTTAGTAAGGTACTTAAGTATGTGCCTAATGTTGAAGCACAAGAGGAATTTCATTGAAGATCCATTTTCCCTACTCTAAAGCTTTTGAGTTATTTTATTTTACTGTTATAGATACTGCTCTTGAACTTTGAAACTCATTTATTGATTTTAGAGGCTTTAATTCCTTCTTGAGGGTCAAGTCATATTATAAAAGCACTGGAGCTTCGCTACTGTGATTTGTGAAAATAGCAGAACCTTCACAGTACTACTCCTTCATATTTTGCAACAGTCAAGTGAAAATAAATTAATCAGACATACCATTGCATGCAATATAGAACTCTGTATCTGCAGTATTTGTTTACAAATATTCACAGCTAGAAAAACAGCTAACTAAAGCTTATAAACATATGTATAAGGCACACATTTCTTGTTGCCTACTTTTCTCTGTTTTATGTATGGTAATAATGTCCTGATCCTGCAGGAATGTTGATGGGAATTATGTAACAGCAGGAATGAGCCACTAATAATGCTTCTGAACACAGCAGTTTACGTTTCAGTAAGGTGAAGTAAGTTGAAAGGCATAGCCACTGCTGGCTGATGTCTTAGCAGCTGGATGTGAGTGTTAATGTTTCATGGGAATCCTTGGAAGCATGTCTGTCAGTGGGTGGCCTTCATCATAGCTATCCCTGCTCTGACTTTAAAGTGCCTGCTCTTGATCGGTAGAAGAAATAACTGAAAAACCTAAAGATGGCTATTACCCACATAGTTTACATACACTGTATTCCAGTTAAGCACTTCGCCTTGGCTGCTCACCATCTCCACTCTGTCGTGTCCTCTCTTCCTCAACCTTGCTCACATTTACTTGGATATAGAATTGCACATTTCTCCACACTATGCATAAGAAAAGCCATACTGGGTCAGACCAATGGTCCATCTAGCCAAGTATCCGGTCTTCCAACAGTAGCCAGTGCCAGGTGCTTCAGAGGGAATGAACAGAACAGGTAATCAAGTGATCCATCCCCTGTCGCCCATTCCCAGCTTCTGGCAAACAGAGGCTAGGGACACCATCCCTGCTCATCCTGATTAATAGCCATTGTACTCATCTAGTTCTTTTTTGAACCCTGTTATAGTCCTCGCCTTCACAACATCCTCTGGGAAAGAGTTCCACAGGTTGACTGTGCATTGTGTGAATTAATACTTCCTTTGCTTGTTTTAATTTCCTTTGGTGATCCCTGGTTTGGGTGTCATGTGAAGGGATAAATAACACTTCCTTATTTACTTTCTCCACACCAGTCAACTCTGTCATATCCTCCCTTAGTCATCTCTTTTCCAAACTGAAAAGTCCCAGTTTTATTAATTTCTCCTTGTAAGGAAACTGTTCCATATCCTCAATCATTTTTGTTGCCCTTTTCCAATTCCCATATTTTTTTTAGATGGGGTGTCTGCATGCAGATTAAATACCATGAAGTTATACAAAGGCAATATGATATTTTGTCTTATCTATCCCTTTCCTAATGATTCCCAACATTCTGGTAGCATTTTTGATTACTGCTGGATGTTTTCAGAGAACTGTCCACAATGACTCCAGATATTTTTCTTGAGTTGGACAGCTAATTTAGACCCTATCATTTGATATGTATAGTAGGGATTATATTGCCAATGTGCATTATTTTGCATTTAGCAACATTTAATTTCATCTGCCATTTTGTTGTCCAGTCACCCAGTTTTGTAACTCTTCGCAGTCTGCTTTGGACTTAACTAGCTTGAGTAGTTTTGTATCCTCTACAGATTTTGCCACCTCACTGTTTATCCCTTTTTCCAGATCATTTATGAATATGTTGAACAGCACTGGTCCCAGTACAGACCCGTGGGGGACACCATTATTTACTTCTCTCCATTCTGAAAACCAACCATTTATTCCTACCCTTTGTTTCATATGTTTTAACCAGTTACTGATCCACGAGAGGACTTTCCCTCTTATCCCATGACAGCATATGCAGAAGCGTCTCTTCTTAGTGCTAGCACTTTGGCTGTTTGCACTTATTTGAATATTGTTTATTTGCCTCCAGAATTAAGCACATAATATCTAAAATATTTTTCTTATGATTTTGGAAGGTAGATAAGATCCAGGGCCAGATTCACCACTGTGTTACTCCGGTTTCACATAAGTGTAGCACTGGAGTAATGCAATGGTGAATCAGGCCCAGGTGTTTACTAAGTATTCTATGGCTATACTCTACATGATGGAATTGACAAAGGACCTATTCAACTTCAATGGCTAATTTACACTTTGGGTAAAGGAAGCCTCCCTCTGTTAAAAATTCAAGCAAGATGTTAGAGCTAACAAAAGTTTTTGAGAGCTTGTAGAGGTTCTCCAGCCACACTAGGAACAACTTTTAACTACTGATATTTTCTAGGTCAAAAAATTAGCAGAAAAAAGCTTATGAGATATTATGTCTATACATCATCATCATCATCATCAAGAATAAAAAAAATCCAAAAGCCTAGTTTTTAAAATAATTCTGTACATGTCACCTTTAATAGTGCTCAAAGGAGTGTGTTGATAGAGACAGAAAGGGACTACTTATAAGAAATGTACCTTGTACAAGAAGCGTGCGTGTCACTGTATTTTTCATTTTTCCTTTATTGTGCTCAAACAATATCCTACAGTGCTAATGAAATGTTAAGATTGCATCATTAAAAATATAGGAATTGTCATATCAGATCAGACCAGCGGTCCAATAAATTCTGGTGCTCTGCCTCTGTCAGTGACTGGTACCAGATGCTTCACAGGAAGGCGCAGAGATCCTCAAAATAGACATTTATGGAATAACTTGTCCAGAGGGGAAGATTCATTCTAACCTCAGGGAGTAAGCAGTCAGCATATAAAATTTTAAAAAGGAAATGGGAAAGTGAAAGCTCTACAGTAATGTTAATCAGGTCAAGTTGCTTCTAAGTAGTATTTTCTATTCCAAGAAAGAGTTTTGTTAATTATATATCTTATATTTATTGTAAGCAGTAAATGTATGTTGCTGTTTATATTGTTAAAAGTATACAGTAAAATAGAGTATGCAATGTAGCCTGAGTTAATATTGCTATAGTTAAAATTTGTGACTTTTTATTTTAATTGTATGACCTTATTGTTGCATTAACATAGTTTCCTGCATTTAATAAGGAAAATGATTAAAAAAGACAGACTCAGCTTTATTATAAATACATTCTGTTCTGTCACCAAATAGTCTTTGTATAATCTGTCTAGCTTTTAAGGAAACCAGACTACATATATATGTATGTATGTATATGAGTATTACTTAAATTGTGTATTGGTATACCTGTTTATGAGTTTTAAGATTTAGAGCTTTTGTTTGGCCTTAGACCAAACATTATAGGATCATTAATTGCAGTGTAAGCTTTCAAATGATGCACAAGTAAGGGACTTGACCTGATTTGACCATATCATCTATCGGGAAGAGAGAGAGATAATTCAGATAATAGGTCTTTCCTGAGTTGAGACTGACAACAGTCACATGTTATACTCATAAAACTCAAGGAAGCAAAACTGAAAAGTTTCAACATCAACAGGAGATTATTTCAAATATAATTAAGACAGGAGAAACACGTTGCATTTAAAATTGATGCTGTCCTTTAATATGTAAATAGTTAACTCTTTACTTTTATAGAATACATACTTGGCATCAAAGCTTTACATGAGTTAACGTGTTGAAGTGCAGTTTACTCACTATCAGTGTGTTGAGTTCAGTCAGAAATCATGTCCTTGTATGACCTCGGCAATTGGCATTTTCATCCTTCTGCTTTCTGTGTTCAAAAATTAAAAAAAAAAATTAAAGGAAACTTGAAAAGCACCAACTTAACTGGAGCTTTAGTGTTTTGGGGAAATACTTCTTCTAAAGTCTACGAAAGAGGTTAGTGCAATTTGCATTAAAAGATACAAGCTTTCCTTTCTTTTATACCTTATTTCTTCTTAAATTATCCAGATTTTTCAGTCTTTATGTAACCACCATTACCATACCAGTCTCGGCACTTCAGATCCTGCTAAGTGCAGTGCAGAGAAGTGGGGGGAGGAGGGGGATGAAAATGCTCAGCAACTCCCAGGAACAATCCTTTATCTGAAAGGTCCTAAGGATGAACATCCCCTTTTCTCTTCAAGTTACGTGAGATCTCTCACTTCCGTTCCTTTTAAATTTGTTGAATGACTTGTAATGTAGGCCATTTAGACTAGAGTACTCTGTTCATTTGCTTTTTTCATTTTTATGTTATTATAATTGGCTGGTAAAGTTTTATTTTTGGGTACATCTGCTTTTAGTGGGTTTTTTTTGACACACGTGAATACTGATTTTTAATTAGTACATGTGGCAACTGAAGAACTGGTCTTTGTAGAGGTTATTTTAGAGGGAAATTAGGAACAAGGATGCAGAGATTATGTGGAGAGGGGGAAAAATATAATTGCACTGAAAGAATAGAATTTGGTATAAATAAGGCACAGCTCATATTCTGTCATTCTCTCTGTGCATTTTTCATGGAGAAGGGCTGTTGATGACACTTACTAAAGTGCTGCAACATTTTGCTAATTTAAAAAGGTCTTCCTCAGATCGATTGCGACCTTATCAATAGGATAGTTTCATTCATCTCCTAAGCAGACTGCTGTCACATTGTACTATAATAGCTTTAGGCTGAAGTTACTCCTGTTAGAAGATAGAACGTTTAGTAGTGCTTTGAAATGGGTCTCACACAAGGTGAAGCAACATTGTCCAGATTTCATGAAGAGACTAGTTTCACTACAACAATCAAATTAAGTTCTGAAAGCACAAATGTAATTGATCAAATCATAAATTCTATGACTGACTGACAAATAGTGTTTTGTTTTCACTGACGAAGAGATTTTTTTTGCATAATATACTAGATTTGTAGTTAATGAATTTCCCCATATGTTGGAGAGTACTTAGAGTTTATTAATATTTCCTGATCATAGGTGGCAGAGGTAACCCAGGCTATAATTAAGGTTGCATGACACTTTCCAATATAATATCCTATTTTCATTTGCTTATAACTTAGCAAACTTAGTCTGAACTGAATTTTTCCATGACTGGTGTCTGCCTTCAGCTGAACTTTTGGAAAGTTTCAGCTAACAAGGTTCAGCCATTTCTGAGAATGAGATTAGGGAAAATACATGATTTTGCACATGTTAAAAAAATTATCACAGTCATTTCACCGAGAAGCTCTCACCACTCTATGCTTTGGAGCAGGACCTTGAAATTTAGCATTGGGGATTTGCCTTGCTGTCATAGATGTGCCTTTTGCTGTCCTTGTAAAAATGTACCCAAATTTGGCCAAGTTATAACCTCTGAAAAATATTTGTTTGCACATGCTCAGTAGAGACTTTTTAGAGGAATGACTGACAGGGAAATGGAAGCAGGAGCTTCGGAAGAGAAGAGGACCAGGAGCTGGCGGAGCATGTAGGGTTGCCACGAGTTCAGATTTTACCTGGACAGTCCGGTTTTTGGCTTCTATGTCTGGGTGCCATTTAGGGTTGCCAGGCACCCAGTTTTCAACTGGAAAGTCCAGTCAAAAAGGGAACCTGGCAACACTAAATGGCACCTGAACCTAAAGTCTGGTTACCACAAGGCTGGGGGAGGCACCAGGTCATTAACCCACCTCCTACCTGCAGACAGTCTCCTTGAGACAATCCAGCAGGCAAAGGGGGAAGAGGGCAGAGGAGTGGTCGATGGGAACAGGGTCTTAGGAGGAAGAGGTGGAGCAGGGATGTGGTCTTGGGGGAAGAGGCGGAGCAGGGTCAGGGCCTCAGGGGCCCAGTTACTAGCAATTAAAAAGGTCGCAACCCTAGGGAGACAGGTAAGAGCAGACGGGGACAGCAAACTGGGGGGAGGGGCAGGAGCAGAGGAAGGGGAAAGGTAGGAACAGAGCAGGGGAGAGCAGGAGTTGTGAAGGGAAGAGGATAGGAGCAGAGGTGGAAACATTGACCGGAGCCACAGGGAGAGATTAGGGACGGGGCAGGAATCCAGTGTGTGTGTGTGGTGGGGGGAGAGGGATAGGTCAGGAGTCAGGGGATGGGTGTGGCGGGGGGAGAGGGATAGGTCAGGAGTCAGAGGATGGATAGTAGCAGGACAGGGGACAGGGAGAGTCTTGGGGAGGTAGGGACAGAAAGGTTCATAATCACTAGGGCACATTCCCCTGCAGAACTTGGAACTGAACCCAGGAGTCAGTCTCAGATTCCTTTGTTGTCTAGTGAATAGCTGTGAGACCCATTTTTAAAGCATGTATCTACCTAATGGCAGGTCCATACAAGTCTGTTGTTAACAGTTTCTCCATTATCTCAAGTGGCAGAGGACTGTGCTATGGATTTAAAGATCCCAATCCCGCTGATGACTCATGGGGCAGGGGAGTGTCAATCTTGGGGTATGTCTACACTACGGGATTAATCCGAATTTAGATAATTCGGATTTGAAAAACAGGTTGTATAAAGTCGAAATGGATGCGGCCACACTAAGCACATTACTTCGGTGGTGTGCGTCCAAGTACCGGGGCTAGCGTCGATTTCTGCACCGTTACACTGTGGGTAGCAATTCCATAGCTATCCCATAGTTCCCGCAGTCTCCCGCGCCCATTGGGATTCTGGGTTAAGATCCCAGTGCCTGATGGGACAAAAAACATCGTCGCAGGTGGTTCTGGGTACAGCCTCACCTCCTCCCTCCCTCCCTCCCTGCATGAAAGCAACGGACGGCAGACAACCATTTTCGCGCCTTTTTTCCTGGGTGGGTGAACACTGCAGACTCCATACCATGGCAAGCATGGAGCCCGCTGAGCTCAAGACAGCAGTCATGAATATTGTAAACACCTCGCGCGTTCTCGTGGAGTTTATGCTAAGCCAGGACCAGAGAAACGAGGCGAGGAGGCAGCGGCGGCGGCAGCATGATGAGGACATGGACACAGACACGGATACAGAATTCAGTGAAACCACAGGCCCCGGTGCTTTGGAGATCATGTTGTTAATGGGGCAGATTCTATCCATGGAACGCCGATTCTGGGCAAGGGAAACAAGCACAGACTGGTGGGACCGCATAGTGTTGCAGGTCTGGGACGATTCCCAGTGGCTGCGGAACTTTCGCATGCGTAAGGGCACTTTCATGGAACTTTGTGACTTGCTGTCCCCTGCCCTGAAACGCCAGAATACCAAGATGAGAGCAGCCCTCACAGTTGAGAAGCGCGTGGCGATAGCCCTGTGGAAGCTTGCAACGCCAGACAGCTACCGGTCAGTCGGGAATCAATTTGGAGTGGGCAAATCTACTGTGGGGGCTGCTGTGATGCAAGTAGCCAAAGCAATCACTCAGGTGCTGCTACGAAAGTTTGTGACTCTGGGAAATGTGCAGGCTATAGTGGATGGTTTTGCTGCAATGGGATTCCCTAACTGTGGTGGGGCAATAGACGGAACCCATATCCCTATCTTGGCACTGGAGCACCAAGCCACCGAGTACATAAACCGCAAGGGGTACTTTTCAATGGTGCTGCAAGCACTTGTGGATCACAAGGGACGTTTCACCAACATCAACGCGGGCTGGGCGGGAAGGGTTCATGACGCTCGCGTCTTCAGGAACACTACTCTGTTTAAAGGGCTGCAGCAAGGGACTTACTTTCCGGACCAGAAAATAACCGTTGGGGATGTTGAAATGCCCATAGTTATTCTTGGGGACCCAGCCTACCCCTTAATGCCATGGCTTATGAAGCCGTACACAGGCAGCCTGGACAGGAGTCAGGAGCTGTTTAACTACAGGCTAAGCAAGTGCAGAATGGTGGTAGAATGTGCATTTGGCCGTTTAAAAGGTCGCTGGCGTTCATTATTGACTCGCTCTGACCTCAGCCAAAGAAATCTCCCCATTGTTATTTCTGCTTGCTGTGTGCTCCACAATCTCTGTGAAAGTAAGGGGGAGACCTTTATGGCGGGGTGGGAGGCTGAGGCAAATCGCCTGGCTGCTGATTACGCGCAGCCAGACAACAGGGCGATTAGAAGATCACACCATGAAGCGCTGTGCATCAGAGAAGCTTTGAAAACCAGTTTCATGGCTGGCCAGGCTACCGTGTGAAATATCTGTTTGTTTCTCCTTCATGAAAACCCTCCCCCTTTACTGACTGATTTTCTGTAAGGAACCCACCCTGCCCCTTCCCCCAGCTTTCTTTCAAACCAAATAAAGTCACTATCATTTAAAAATCATTTATTCTTTATTAATAGATTAGAAAAAGAGGGAGGGAACCCGGGTGGTATTTGGGAGGAGGATTGCTGGGAAGGAAAAAGCCACAAAGAAAAGGTTAAAAAAATGACAGCCTTTTGCTTGGGCTGTCTACTGGGGTGGAATGGGAAGGTGTACGTAGCCTCCCCCCCCGAGTTCTTACACGTCTGGGTGAGGAGGATACGGAACATGGGGAGGGGGGAGGGTGGAACAGGGGCTGAAGCGGCAGTCTGTTATCCTGCAGCCGTTCCTGAACCTCCACCAGATGCCGGAGCAGCCCCAGCGTTGCATCCTTCATCCTCTGGTCTTCCTGCCGCCACCTCTCATCTTGAGCGTCCCTCCTCTCCTCACGTTGGTCCCTCCTCTCCTCACGTTCACTGACTTCTTTCCTATACTTTGAAACTGTTTCCTTCCACTCATTCACATGAGCTCTGTCACTGCGGCTGGATTCCATAATTTCAGAAAACATGTCCTCCCGCGTTCTCTTCTTACGACGCCTTATCTGTGATAACCTTCGGGATGGAGGAGGGAGGCTTGAGGAATTTGCAGCTGCTGTAGGGAGGGGAAAAAAGAGAGAATTGTTTTAAAAGCTACATTTTGCAGAACAATGCTTATACTCTTTCACGGTGACCAACACTGTTCACATTACATAGCACATGTGATTTCTGTGCAAGGTCGCATTTTGCCTCTTAATGCTGAGTGCCTGTGGCTTTGCTGCTAGAGATCACAGGTCTGGGCAACAGAATTCGGCTTGCATGCGGCCATGGTAAGCTTCTACGCCCTCCTTTCCCACATACCAAGCATAGCTTGTAGAGTGCTGCAGAATTGGGAAATGAAGTGGCAGCACTCCACACGAGCTGTGTCCAATCTCAGCCAGTTGGGGGGGGACAGTGTGGGGGGGCTTGTCTGGGCCCCTTCAGGCAAGTAGAGTGCTGCGGTTTTTCTGTTAACATTCAGCAGCACCAGAAAACAAACTAACCCCCCCCCCCCTCGCCATGAATTCTCTGGGATGATCGCTGTACCCCTCCCCCCCACCGCGTGGCTGGTATCAGGGAAGATCCCTGCAGGCACCAAACTAACCCCCCCCCCCCGCCGCCGCCCCCCTCCCGCCATGAATTCTCTGGGATGATCACGGTACCCCTCCCCCCACCGCGTGGCTGGTAACAGGGAAGATCCCTGCTAGCCAAACGCGAAAAACTCAGGGCCAATTTCCCATCTGCGCTTGGCTAACTGCAGGGAAGGATTTATTTTCCGCCACAGGCAAACAGCCCAGTAGGAACAGCCACCTCTGTCCCCTTAACTAAGTTCCCGTATTTCAACCAGGTTACCAGGAGTGATATCACTCTCCTGAGGATTACACAACAAGATAAAGAACGGATGTTGCTTGAATGCCAGCAAACACCGGGACCATACGCTGCCAGGCTTTGTCAGGCAATGATACCAGATTACTTGCTGCAAGCATGGCGTGGTCAAGTGTCCTACCATGGAGGAGGGAATAAAGATGCACTGCCCAGAAACCTTCTGGCAAGGCTTTCGGAGTACCTCCAGGAGAGCTTCATGGAGATGTCCCTGGAGGATTTCCGCTCCATCCCCATACACGTTAACAGACTTTTCCAGTAGCTACAGACTTTTCCAGTAGCTGAACTGACCGCGAATGCAAAGTCAGGCAAAGTAATCATTAAAAACCATTTGCTTTTAAAACAAGTTTTATATTTTAAAAGGTAAACTCACCTGAGGTCCCTTCCATGGGGTCAGAGTCTTGGGTACTGGCTTGGGAGGCTTGGGAGGGTACTTCAGTCAGGGTGATAAAAAGATCCTGGCTGTTGGGGAGAATGGAGTGCTGTGTGCTCTCTGCAAGCTCATCCTCATCCTCCTCCTCTCCCCCATCGGCAGAATCCTCAGGCGTCGCTGATGAGACTATCCCCGACCCAGAATCCACGAACACAGGTGGGGTAGTGGTGGCAGCCCCCCCTAGAATTGCATGCAGCTCGGCGTAGAAGCGGCATGTCCGCGGCTCTGACCCGGAGCGACCGTTTGCCTCCTTTGTTTTTTGATAGGCTTGTCTGAGCTCCTTGACTTTCACGCGGCACTGATCTGAGTCCCTATTGTGGCCTCTCTCCATCATGCCCTTGGAGATTTTTTCAAAAGTTTTTGCATTTCGTCTTTTAGAACGAAGTTCTGCAAGCACTGAATCCTCTCCCCATACAGCGATCAGATCCAGTACCTCCCTCACGGTCCATGCTGGTGCTCTTTTTCGATTATCAGCCTGCATGGTTACCTGTGCTGATGAGCTATCTGTGGTCACCTGTGCTCTCCACGCTGGGCAAACAGGAAATGGAATTCAAATGTTCGCGGGGCTTTTCCTGTCTACCTGGCCAGTGCATCCGAGTTTAGATTGCTGTCCAGAGCGGTCACAATGATGCACTGTGGGATAGCTCCCGGAGGCCAATACCATCGAATTGCGGCCACACTAACCCTAATTCGAATTGCTAAAATCGATTTTGGCACTACTCCGCTCGTCGGGGTGGAGTACAGAAATCGATTTAAAGGGCCCTTTACATCGAAATAAATAGCGTCGTTGTGTGGACGGTTGCAGGGTTAATTCGAATTAAAGCTGATAAATCCGAATTAAAGTCGTAGTGTAGACCAGGCCTTGGTTTCACAGGATGAAGTTTTTGTTTTTTCAAATGTAAAGGTTTTTAATACTTAGGAAATTACATAAAACTCCCAACATATTAACATTGAAAAGTCAAGCACTAAAAAGTTAGTAAAAGCCTGAATTAAGGTTATTTGTACAACCTTAATTCTCCCCCTGGGGTGTATGCATTATGATATAGCCTACAATTACATAACATATTTTTCCCCACAAGACCGCATCCTCATTTGTTGAGAACAAATCAGGGTTGTATAGTGAATGAGCCTGTTGTCTGCCTCATTTGTTGCAAAAGTTGGAAGGCATGTTTTGAATTAGACAGGAATCTGCATGATTAAGGCAGGTGAATGCCATACTGGAGAACTGAGGTCAGTTTACTGACTGAGGCAAGGGTCCTGTGGGAAAAAAATGGGAGCATGTGGTTAAACATGGTATCATAATCCGTACAGACAAGGGACCTAAATTAAAATTGCATGGACAATGGTGGCATTTCCTAATTTTGAGTGCTTGTCTTTGCAACCTTACCATTCTTTTAATATAGTTTGAATGTAATTTTATGTATATATTGGGGCAAGTCCTGCAGCCCCTGTGGAGACACAAAAGGCCGGATTGGTAGAAGAACAAATACTGGTTAGCTGTGCAAACTGGGGCCAGATAGTGGGAATACATGCAATGGGCCACTTTCCATGTACACTAGAACTTCTCTCTTCGGGGGTGGTATCAGCACTAACAGAAAATAGAGTTTTTGGGTCAGATTCATAGAAGATTAGGGTTGGAAGAGACCTCAGGAGGTCATCTAGTCCAACCCCCTGCTCAAAGGAGGACCAACCCCAACTAAATCATCCCAGCCAGGGCTTTGTCAGGGCCAGGACCATGCAGCAACATATATCCCCTAGCCATACTGCAGCCCTCATACTGTACTTCCCCTCCCACTGCTCCCATTACTTTGCAGTGGTGGAGGAGCTCTTAGGCCTGGAAGTGAGGATCCTATCCCCCTGCAAGCCTCCAGTCAGAGGACCTGTTTATTTAGGCTGTACACTGATGCCCAGGATTTGACCAAGTGTAATAGTAAGTAGATCCTATAGGAAGTTTGTTGTATTTGGAAGTGTTTATCATTATGGTACCAGCTCAGAATTGCTAATATCAGTGTTTGTCTGCATATGTGCTGCTGTGATACTAAGATAATGCCTGGTATCATAGTGCTGTGATTTCCCATTCATATGAGCTCTGATGGAGTGACAGTTAACAATAGTGTGGTGGTGCTGGAAATCATTGCAGCAACATTTCAAATAAGGTGGGGAACACAATCACCACTTTAACCATAGAGTTCTGTTCATTTTTCTGTCCCCCGTTGGCTAATTTTAAGGCAAACTTCCATACTTTACAATTTAGTTTTGTGTATTTCCCTGGGTTTCAGACAAAAGGAATGAACTAAAGCTGAATCCTAGGAATAAAAAATAAAAGTAAATTCTTTTTAAAAACTTCCCCCGCCACCACCAAAATAAAATAATAAAAGCGGGGGAAGGAGGCGGACAGACAAACTGTTACTCTGTAAAATGCTGCTGCATTAGTCTCTGCAACATAAGCATTGCTGTTAACTTGGCTCTTCAAGGAGAACTAACATAGAGGGATGAAGGGGCAGGAGCAACAGCATGATATCAGCAATAAGTATCATGGGGAGAGAAGGCATTCCTAATGTCTTGAAAAGATCAGGAGGGCTACTGCTGTGATGCGGTAATAAGGAATGCTGCCATTATATTTACATGAACTGTTTTATAGTTCAGTGCCAATAACAGGTCATCAGATACACGTTGATAGAAGAAAAAGTGAACTCTTTTAGAACATTTTGTGTAATTCCATATGTGCAATCTTTTTTCAGTGATTATATCCATGTGCTTTTTTTACTGCAAAATAAAAAGGCTCTTTTGGAGCTGTAAAAATGTGGCTTCTGTTAAGTCCTATACTTGAAAAATGGTCAGTGTTTTTCATCAGTCTCCTGACATATTTTAAGACATTTAATTTATCTATACCATATATTTCTGGAAAACAATTTGCCCTGAAAAATGAATATGCAACAATTGTTACTATTACTATTTTATTATTTGTTAAGCACAGATACAGATCAAAATAAGGAAAATATTTTCTCCATTTTACTTATTGTTCTATGTTCACTTATTCTTTTCAAATTAATGCTCTTTTCTGTCTGCCTCCCTTTCTCTGAGATTTCAGTTTTTCATTTGCCCCTTCTGCTCATTTGTGATCTGAGCCATTTTTCCTTGTAACTTCTTCTCTTAGTCTTCTGTTATCTTATTTGAGTTTCTCTCTTCCATTTTAATGAATATTGTATAGTATTTTGTTTATGTAAATCCAACACTTAGTATATACAATGAAAATATCTGGATTACATATGATCCCAGTGTAAATTGGAGCTTCAGTGCACAAAGGCCAAACTCTGTCTACATGCCATTACAGTGCTACCTATTGCGGAATATTTATATCAAAAAAAGTATTGAATTGAAGATGACCATATTTGTGAAAATAATTGATTAGCACAAGCTTTAGATAGATTCTGTAATATTTTAGGGCTTGTCTATCCATCTAGTCTAATCTAATCCAGGCATTTCTAATGCACATGTCACTTTAAACCACAATTTAATTAAACAGGTAGCTAAAGTTAGCTTTTAAATCTACATATAGTAACCTAAAGAAGTGGCTTTATTTTCAAAAGTATCAGGGGGTAGCCGTGTTAGTCTGTATCTACAAAAACAACAAGGAGTCTGGTGGCACCTTAAAGACTAACAGATTTATTTGGGCATAAGCTTTCGTGAGTAAAAACCTCACTTCTTCGGATGCATAGAGTGAAAGTTACAGATGCAGGCATTATATACTGACACATGGAGAGCAGGGAGTTACTTCACAAGTGGAGAACCAGTGTTGACAGGGCCAATTCAATCAGGGTGGATGTAGTCCACTCCCAATAATAGATGAGGAGGTGTCAATTCCAGGAGAGGAAAAGCTGCTTCTGTAGTGAGCCAGCCACTCCCAGTCCCTATTCAAGCCCAGACTAATGGTGTTGAATTTGCAAATGAATTTTAGTTCTGCTGTTTCTCTTTGAAGTCTGTTTCTGAAGTTTTTTTGTTCAATGATAGTGACTTTTAAATCTGTAATAGAATGACCAGGGAGATTGAAGTGTTCACTTACTGGCTTATGTATGTTACCATTCCTGATGTCCGATTTGTGTCCATTTATTCTTTTGCGAAGGGACTGTCCGGTTTGGCCAATGTACATGGCGGAGGGGCATTGCTGGCACATGATGGCATATATGACATTAGTGGATGTGCAGGTGAATGAGCCCCTGATGGTGTGGCTGATGTGGTTGGGTCCTCTGATGCTGTTGCCAGAGTAGATATGGGGACAGAGTAGGCAACGAGGTTTGCTACAGGGATAGGTTCCTGGGTTGGTGTTTCTGTGGTGTGGTGTGTAGTTGCTGGTGAGTATTTGCTTCAGGTTGGGGGGTTGTCTGTAAGCGAGGACTGGCCTGCCTCCCAAGGTCTGTGAGAGTGAGGGATCATTTTCCAGGATAGGTTGTAGATCGTGGATAATGCGCTGGAGAGCTTTTAGCTGGGGGCTGTATGTGATGGCCAGTGGTGTTCTGTTATTGTCCTTGTTGGATCGTGTGATGTGTCTTGGATGGAAGCTGGAGGCATGTAGGTACGTATAGCAGTCAGTAGGTTTCCGGTATAGGGTGGTGTTTATGTGACCATCAATTATTTGTACTGTAGTGTCCAGGAAGTGGATCTCTTGTGTGGACTGGTCCAGGCTGAGGTTGATGGTGGGGTGGAAATTGTTAAAGTCCAGGTGGAATTCTTCAAGGGCCTCCTTTCCGTGGGTCCATATGATGAAGATGTCATCAATATAGCGCAAGTAGAGGAGGGGCATTAGAGGACGAGAGCTGAGGAAGCGTTGTTCTAAGTCAGCCATAAAAATGTTGGCATACTGTGGGGCCATGCGAGTACCCATAGCAGTGCCACTGACTTGAAGGTATAAGTTGTCCCCAAATCTGAAGTGGTTGTGGGTGAGGACAAAGTCCATTGTCTACAGCCAAGCCCTAAGATACAACCGAATTTGCTCCAACCCCTCAGACAGAGACAAACACCTACAAGATCTTTATCAAGCATTCGTAAAACTACAATACCCACCTGGGGAAGTGAGGAAACAGATTGACAGAGCAAGACGGGTACCCAGAAATCACCTACTGCAGGACAGGTTTTTACTCACGAAAGCTTATGCCCAAATAAATCTGTTAGTCTTTAAGGTGCCACCAGACTCCTTGTTGATTTTCAAAAGTGTTCATCATTCCTCATTTCACAGAAAAGTCTGTGGAAGGTGCTGGAGGCTAAGAACATTTGTAAAAGCATGCTATTTATTTAGATGCTTAAATGTGGGTGTAGGAGCCTAACTTTAAGCATCTGTGTTTGAAAATCTTGTCTGTAGTGTCTAGACACTACTGTAAGGTCTGTGCCTGCTTCTAAACCTACTGCTTATTTGGCACCTGTAAATCTTCATCTTTCATAGCTTTTAGAAGAAGATCCATGAGTATTTGAAATTGTAAAGTTAAATTTTTTATTTTGAATGGAGGTTTTTTTTAGAAATGAGGTATTTGGTCAGGAAGTAGAGCAAACTGTAATATGCCTTGATAGAAAGTACATTTTTCATTAGTTCTTGTGAGACTTAAGAAACTTTTAGGCACCCTATAGCATTTCTTCTTAAAGTGTTTGAAGGTGGTACTTCACATGTGGTTTACTTTGTCCACTTTATGACAAGAAAAAGTATGTTTATAATAACATATCTCATGGGGGTCTGATAAATAATTTGCATCTTTCCCCACTGGAGCAGTAGGTCTGATTTTCATACAGTAATGCTTTTTAGCAGGATAACTAGGGTATAGTGGATAGGGCCCTGGATTGGAAGCCAGGAGACCTTGGTTCTCTTCTGGCACTGACTTGCTATATGACCTTTGACAAGTCACTTCACATGTCTGTGCTTCTAATTCTCTTCCCACCTTTTGTCTCTTTTGTTTATTTAGATTGTAAACTCTTTATGCAAGGACTGTCTTTCACTATGTATTTGTACAGGTTCTAGCACAATGGGGCCATGGTATCAGTTAAGAACATAAGAAAGGCCGTACTGGGTCAGACCAATGGTCCATTTATCTTATCTTCTGTGGGTGGCTGGTGCCAAATGCTTCAGAGGGAATGAACAGAACAGGGCAATTACTGAGTGAGCCATCCCCTATCATTCAGTCCCAGCTCCTGGCAGTCAAGGGTTTAGAGACACCTAGGGGTTGCATCCCTGACCATCTTGGCTAATAGCCATTGACAGACCTGTCCTCCATGAAGTTATCTAATATTTTTTAACTGAGTTATGCCTTTGGCCTTCACAGCATCCTCAGGCAAGGAGTTCCACAACTTGACTGTACACTGTGTGAAAAAATACTTCCTTTTGTTTGTTTTAAACCTGGTGCCTATTAATTTCCTTTGGTGATCCCGGGTTTGTGTGTCATGTGAAGGGATAAATAACACTTCCTTATTGACTTTATATTTATATATCCATGTATTTATATATTGGCATTATGGTATTTTCTGTCTTATTATCTGTCTCTTTCCTAACGGTTCCTAACATTTAGTTAGCTTTTTTTGACTGCCATTGCACATTTATTGGATATTTGCAGAGAGCTATCCACGATAACGCTAAGATTTCTTTCTTGAGTGGTAATAGCTAATTTAGACCTGTGATGGGGTGTCTGCCCAACACTGGCAAAGAAGGGGTTAATGGAGCCCTAGGGAGGCTGTGCAGAAAGTAGCCAATAGGAGAGGGGCTGTGAGGAGCGGCCAATCAGGGTCCAGCAGACCCATATGAAAAAAGCCTTAGGGCAGAGCAGAGTCAATATTGCCTGGAGCTCCAGGAGTGGGGACTGTGTTTGGAGTAGGCTGCAACCCTGTAGCACCTTGGACAGAGCAGTGCAGGCAGGAACCCAGGGAGAGGAGAAGGAGCTCTGGATGGGCTGCTGAGACTGAGCAGGGTGCTGTGGCCGCAGGGATGTCTCCCAGGGAAATGTAGCAATAGTAGAGGCAAAGGAATACAGTAAGTGACTGCGGTCTGCAGGGTCCTTTGTGCTGAGACCCGGGGTAGTGGGCAGGGTTGGGTCCCACCTCCCCACTCGCCGCTGGGGAAGTGGCAGGACAAGTAACTGCAGTGGCTAGGTGAAAGTGGCTGGAGTGGGAATTAAATTCCCCCAGAAGGGGGGGAACACAGACAGTGACATGGTCAGAGTGCGGAGCCATGAAGAGGACACTGCAATTTCTAATGCTATCAGAGGGGCAGCAGGCAGACGGTGGAGATCGAGTGCATACTGTGGACTACAGCATTGGCCTCTCGCTAATCCCCAAGATGGCCAGCAGGAGGTGCCAGTAGGGCTGTGAGTGATGGTTTTGCAGAGTGAGATAGAGTACTCAAAAGATACTGTGCCCCTCACACCTAGCTAGTCCATTGTGTTAGCAGTATCATCCATGTTCAGCTTGTTGCAGGACACAGGTCTCACCAGCTTCTCCTGCTATTTAAGATGACTTCAGTGACTGTCCATCCTTCAAATATGTACATATTGTCATACAAAGAAAAAGGCAATGTTTTAAAACTTCTTATTAGAATTCAAATATTGCTGGTATCTGTATATTATTTCTGGAATTACAATGACCATTTATCAATTGGCATCCCTGTTTTCTATGTGGTAACTGACAAACAGATAGCTGACAGATATTGACCACTGAACCCACATATCATTACATGATGGGTCTCAGTTTGTTCCATTGACTGACCAAATCATGAATATATATTTTAAGTACCCAAACTTATTAACTGTGTAATGTGTGCTCCATAACTGCCATGTTCATTACTTTCTAAATACTTCATACATTGTATACATTTATTTCATTTATATTTAAAATAAAACATAAAGCATTTATAAGCTACCAATGTGGCAGTATCTGAGTGCATTTTATGTGTTTATTAGATTTAAAGTAAAAATATTTCCCAAATGCAGGAAGAAAATAATCATGATCCCACACAGCACCATAACTTTAAGAAGAAGAATGAAAATCTTGCTAGTAGAGCAAATACTAGGGCCACAGGAGTGAAAAGCAAGGTGGTGCATCTTGCAGTTTACTGAATATAGCTGGGCTTGGATTTACATATATTTCTTGCAGAAGTGAATTTCAGAGATGATTATGTTGACTCTCTCAAATTAACTAAAGAGTCTGGGAGAAATGCAGTGTGGTAGGACAGAGGGAGTGATAATTTCTGAGGTAACTGGGCCTTCAGTCATTTAGGACTATAGTTATATTGTATAATATATTATGTACATGCTATATGATCCTAATATACTATATAATCATATGTGAGTATATTTGTATTGACTTTTTTTATAGGAACCATGGGCCTGATCCAGAACCCAATGAAGTCAATGGAAAGTCTTTCATTGACTTATTTATTTAAACAAAGAATAAATCCATGTCTCTCGATGCTCTTGCCATAAATTACAAAACCAAAATTTAATCGCATGCAAAACACCAAACTCCTCTTCGCCCCACAAATCTGATTTTCCTCAAAAACCAACCTCTGCAGCAGCCAGTATAAATAGACACATTACAGCATGCTCTGAAGATCCAAATAAAAGCTGTGTTAGACTGAGGAAAGCCTATTCCACAGCCAAGTGCTTCTTACAGAAAAACTCTACTGACTGCTCCCCATCCCCGCATTGTCAATCACAGGCATCCAGTGTGGGTGCTTTTGCTGATCACAACTGTAACAATATGGTTTTAGATCAGGTCCTACATGAATGGGAGTGATAAATTTTTAAAAATGTATTGGCTTACTGTAGTAGATTATCTTTTTTTCTGTATAAGGTTTGGTTTTTAATACCACAGATGGCAAAGTCATGGATGAATTATGATTATACATTTAATGTGGCAAAAGTAAAAGTTATATCTCGGTTACTATTTTCATATAATTTATGCTACATCAAATATGGGGAATGCAATGCTTGAATTTCAAATTTTATAAATGTTTTGTTTTATATACATATGTTTGGGTTTGGCATACAGCACAACTGGAATTTTTTTTCCTGTCAAAAAGCTGACGGGGAGGGGGGTTGTTTTGTTTTGTTTTTTTAACGCAAAATACTGAATTTTGGAATTGGTTAACTCCAGTGGTAATACTGAGTATTAGTATTATAAGATTTGTTATAGCATCAAGTGTGTGGAATGTGATCTGTGCCTATTGACGGTTCCTCAATATTGGGGAAATCTTTAGCTTTGGGAAGCCAACTAATTTATGAACTTTTGTTGCTCCAGAATAATGCAAAGGGGTAGTATCATGAGAGACAATGGAGCCTCAGGTTCACATTAAGCTTGCAGAGTCATGCTTTTCTAATTTTTACCAAACCTTTTTGATTGCTTAGCACCACTCAGTGAAAACTAGTGGACCATTTGGCAAAACATACACAGAGCTTGATTACACAGCCCTTGTTTGGGGCTGGTGTGAAGCTGCACTACCAGTGGGATGCTCCAGGAGGAATTGTACATCAGCAGGGCAGAATTACTCCCCGAGTTCCCCAATGTTATACTCCCTGCTTGTGGGCGTGGAGAGGTTAGGGAGAGAGGGGTGTTAATGGCCTTTGTAATCCTTGCCCTTCTCATTTATTAATTTATTATTTTGAGGCACTGATGACCCCAAAGGGGAGCAAGGTAAATCATTTAGAGCCCCCCTGATTACAGGAACTATTCTTACAGGTAAGCCCCCTGTGTGACACCATAAGAGCCAGGCACAATCTGTCCAGTAATAAATACATCACTGATCCTACTTGCCAAATGATCCACAAAGTGGCTAAAATGATGAAAAGTATAGAGAAGTGATTAAATGTCTTCAGTGGCAACCCATAGAAATTGTACCCTTTTCCCCCTCATCCCTCCTGAAAAATATTTATTTTGCTTCCAAATGCAAGAGTCGTGAATTTTAGATGGATGAAAGTTGATGGCAAAAACTCCCATTGACGTCCATGGGAGCAGAATCCCACTCTGCTTCCAAATGCAAGAGTCGTGAATTTTAGATTGATGAAAGTTGATGGCAAAAACTCCCATTGACGTCCATGGGAGCCGTATAACTTAGACGTGTGATTGGAACAGCATAAAATGCTGGCTAATAGCAATAACATTAAAACACTGAATGTACTAAGGATATTAGATTAGGAAGGATAGATTTCAATTTACTGTAACAAAGAGCAATCATCTTTGTTCTCAGAGTTAGAACAGCAGAATTTCTTAAAGCAATGCCCATGGTTAGGTTTTATGCCACATGTGAACGGAAGATGATACTTCTCTGTGGCACTTAAAATATGTTGAGAGGAAAACTCAAACCATTAGTTCCCTTGAGTTACATTTTTCAATTATGTTTGATATACATATGTTTGTTACAGTATTAACAATGCCCCTTGTTGCTGGGGTAATCTTAGCCCTTGCTTCTTTGTGGTTGCCCATGCTTGACAAGATATGCAGAAGCATGATTCACTGCAGAGAGTTATGAAGACAGATTTCGGTGCAGTGAATTATCATTTTTCCTGCAGTAACATTACTATTTAGATGTGAAAAGTAATATGTCATGATAAAGGGCTTATGATGTACTCTTCGGTTGTTCTGGTAAATCAGGAAAAAAATCGATTTAGGCACTTCCGTACTGGCCTCAGCTATGGTAAATCAATTTACTTTTGCATTTAAAAGATGTAACGTTTATTTCATTTAGAAACTGGATTGCATTTAGTGACATTTACATTATAAACATAATATAATATGTATAACAATAAAGGACAAACAAACATTGTTTCCAGAGATGCAGATGCAAAAATTAACAATCCTGGTCTGTTTTTGTATAGCTGAACAGTATTGTCATGTTTCAAGGTTACAGGATTGAAACATTCAGGACAACAAGAGTATAGATTTGCTTTATGTTATGTACATTGGATTTTAAGCATGCAAAATGAAAGCCACTGACTGTGTTCCTTTTTGAGCTTTCCTACAGTAAAATGCAAAGGGTTTACACACATGTAGTTTGGCTGCTCTAATTCTGTGATTTTTTTTTTACGTTCTCTAGTGAGTTTTACAATGAAATACTATCAAATACATAGTGCAAAGAAGATAGATCACAAATTTAAATGAACAATTCAGACTGTATAATTATATTTATGTAAAAAAGACAAAAGACAATATATTTACTATAAATATTTTTCTGTCAGTTGAAATAATATACCGTAGGTTACGTATTAAATCAGAAAATTGTCATTTTAATAAAACAGCTAGGTTGTTAGTATAGATTTTTGTGTTTTGATGCTAATATTTTATTTTGTTTCTCTGGTTCTCATAACAGAAAAAAAGGAAGATGTTGGAAATCATAAAATATATTTATAACACAAATTCTAGAAGTTCTGTAAGTAATGAAATAATGATGAATTAGGTTATATACCCACACACTGACCTGAGAATAATAACCCCCAAATAGACCTTTCTGAGTATTGTTAATACTCCTCCTATATCATAAATAAAAGACAGAAAGAAATGGGAAAAGTTAGCTGTGGTAGTATTAATATGCAGGCATGTTTGTTGTAGTGCAGGGTTGTATATATTTAATTTGTTGACCTGGCACCCAGTTTTGCAAACCTCTACTGATATTAATAGTTCTGTTGAAGCTCCCTGCGTGATGCTATGTGCAAAAATGGTTGTTTATATCAATTGATTAAGGAAATTCTCTTTACTTATCTACATATAAAACCTGTATATTCATTAGTTATACTTAGAAATCATGACCGTAGTCTACAGTGGCAATTTTTTGAGGGAGAAAATATGAGTTATCACTGCAAGTTATCCCTATCTGTAATATGTTAGGCCTTATATAATTTTTTATCCCTGTGTCAGCAGTGGAAATTAAGCACATTTTCTGATAGCCAGCTGGGCTTTTGAATTAGTAGGATTGATATTTCAGCCTATTTTATTCTCTAATTGGATAAATAAAGATACAAATCAACCAAGAAGGAAATATCTATGACACTTAAAAAAAAATCCAAGTTTTGATACAGAAGAAAGTGTTTTAATAGTTTCTCAGCACAGTTAAGTATGTAACCCACCATGAGAATTGTTAAACATCTCTAAATAAAGGATTGCAACTACAAATCTTCATGAGATTACACCTCTTTATAAATGCAAATTAAATAAACATCAAATAAAGAGACTTACTCTGATCTCTGTGGGCACAAATAAAGCTACAAAACAAGAAACAGTTAGTGACATAATATTGAAACACCAGGGAAAATATAATTGCTGATCAATAAAAGAAATTCTTATGTAGTTAAATAGTGATTACAAATGGCAGCTCAGGAGAGAGTTTCTAACTAGACATTCCTTTTACAAGATAAAATTAATTTTAATATTATGAAAAACAGTTGCAAAACTAAAAAAAATAAAAGTTTAAAAGGCAATCTAGCAGAGTCAATATCTGGCTAATCAGATCTATTCATGAATGCTTACACTGATTTGTAGTTACACAGTATAGCTGGATCAACCATAATAAAAATGTGACTTAGAAATCTCCAGTAAGTTTAGTTTACTTCTCCACAAGCATGTTCTTTCTCTTTTATCTGACTACATGGAAGCTCCTCTGGGATCGATTCTGAAGGGTGGGAAAGGTAGGAGTCTTGTGGGGTGGAGAGAAATAGCTACTTTCCATAGAATCCTTCCCTCCCCACCCCCATCACCACCACCACCACCACCCCAGCCCAGTGGGACTTTTGTGAGTAAATTAATGCTGTTTGTCAGTGGTACCTTACCCACTTTTCTGATCCATGCTCACAAGATGAATGGTGCTCCCCAGAAAGGGTTGGTGCTATGCAAAGATGGAACAGAGCCAGGAAATCTGTCAGCTGTATTGATTCAGCGCATTTCCTAGACCAGGGGTGGGCATACTTTTTGGCCCAAGCGCCACATCTGGGTATGGAAATTGTATGGCTGGGCATGAATGCTCACGGAAATTGGGGTTGGGGTGCAGGAGGGGGTGAGGGTTCTGGCTGAGGGGTGTGGACTCTGGGATGGGGCCAGAAATTAGGAGTTCAGGGTGCAGGAGAGGGATCCAGGCTGGGGTAGGGGGTTAGTGTATGTGGGAGGAGGAGTGAGGGCTCCTGCTGGAGATGAAGGCTCTGGGGTGGGACTGGGGATGAAGGATTTGGCATGTAGAAGGGTGCTCCAGGCTGGGACTGAGGGGTTCGGAGGGCGGGAGGGGGATCAGAGCTGGGGCAGTGGGTTGGGGTGCGGGAGGGGCTCAGGGGTGCAGGCTCCAGGCAGCGCTTACCTCAAGCAGCTCCCCAAAGCAGCAGCATGTCCCCCCCTCCAGCTCCTACACGGCCAGGTCGCTCTGCACACTGCGCCATCCACAGGCACTGCCCCTGCAGCTCCTAGTGGCCGTAGTTCCCAGCCAATGGGAGCTGCGGGGGCGGGGGGCAGCGCGTGGAGCCCCCTGGCTGCCCCTACACATAGGAGCCGGAGGTGGGACATGCTGCTCTTTCCGGGAGTTGCGCAGAGCAGCGGCACACATGCATGGAGCGGCCCCTTATCCTGCTCCCTGGCTGGAGCACAGACCCCACTCCCCAGCAGGAGCTCGAGGGCCGTATTAAATTGGCTGGCAGGCTGGATGTGGCCTGCGGGCCATAGTTTGCCCATCCCTGTCCGAGACACTCTGTGCCTGAGGGGCTTCTGTAGATCCCTAAAAAAAAAAAAACCTAAATATGCTCTCCTGGCCAAATTCCTGGGGCAGGGCAGGGAGAGATATCTCAGAGAGTCAATTGCTCCTCCAGCACCATTACCCCAGAGACATAGGGAGGAGGAGTTTGCAGTTCTGGGATCACAGAGTGGCTGGGATCTTGACATACAAGATCACCCTCTCTCTGTTATAAAGCTCCTGCAGTACTTTTGAACAATGCTGTGACTGCGTGGAGATGCAGGTTTAACTGTGAATTTCCTTGTTTTTTTGGACTAAATTTAAATATGAATGCCCTTTTAATATCATTCTTTGTATTAGCACTATCTATCTCACTATTTTTAGAAACTGAAAAAAGATTATATGGTACATCTCAAAAGGAAGCAAGAGAAATACTTCTCCTGCTCTTCTGAATGAGTATTGAGTGTGACCACGAATGTGTAGCACTTCAGCGGAAGACACTGTACAGTGTCCAATCTGACTTTAATTATTCTCCTCCTGTTAAGGGTCCTATAGATATTTCAAAAGCCCAGCAAGAATGACTATAAAAATATAATGAAGTCTTAAAATTATACAGGTATTAAAGTTAAGCATATGGCTGTTTGCTAGAGGATATGTTAATTGTGATATAGCATATGGGTACCCATATGGGAAAGAACTGCCCTGGCAGTGCTTTGGAGATTAGGCTAATATATCTCTACTAAGCAGTTGTAAAACACAGTTCCTTGGTCACCTGTTGATTGTTATTGGTAGTTATGAAAGGTGCTTTTCTATAGCTGCAAGGTAGAACGTAGACCAGATACTTGTAAAGACAGAAATTATATATTTATAAAATATAGTGTATTGGAATAGATTCACAAAATGTCTAAGTTGCAAGTCAATAATAATGTGCTTTTCTGCATTAAAGAATACATTTTTGTTGCTTTTTTAAAAAAAACTGTATAGAATTTCAATAGTGACTCCATAATTATATTTCTTAATGTGACTCATGAAGCATTTTCTCTTATTTTGTGTCTTCCTCCCTGTGTTCACAACTGACAGGCAGCAGAACCTGTGATGTAACAGAATTTTTCCTGCCTTATTTGTGCTCATTCTTTCTCCTGTTGTGACTTTTTGAACCTAGTTTTCTCATGGAAATAGTAGCAGCAGGAGGTGCTCAAGTACTTTCTTCTGTATACAAACCTGCATTTTCACAGGCATGCTTAAGGAAGAGCATGTGGATTTCCTTTACATTCAACTATGGCAGGATCAGTATGGAATTTCCTGAGCTTTTGCCCCAGGGATAAGGATTTGGGGGGCTAATATTTATTAATGTTTGTTCATTTGTTATTTGGTATAGCACTAGGAGTATGTTTTACAGACCCTGAAGAGCTTACAACCTACGTAAGATATATGCATTCTTATCCATGCATGGGGAAAAATGAATACAGTACCTGCAGAAAATTCACTGGCTCCACCACCTGGCACTCTGACTAATCTGCAGTTTTAATGGAATTAAGGGAATGCTGAGGCAATATTATGTGTAACTCTGTTACAGCAACCTTCTTCCTGTACTGCACCTTAATTCTTTGCTGAAGAACATCAGAGTTCTGTTTTTTCAGGACTTTTCAGAATGTATCAGAGTTAAACTTTAGGGCTATTGTATATAAAACACTGATAAATAGGTGTTAATAATTTCCAGTCAGCTTCAAAGAGAGACTACCATATAGTTTCTTAGTAAACAAATATTTAGTGCCCCAGAAAACATTGTAAATAGTATAAAATATTGTAAATAGTATTTGCAATATGAATAACTTTTAAACTGGTATGCAGTAGATCAACTAGTGTTCCTTATACAGACTTTCCCACTTTGTTGCCATTATATATATTCACATGTAAGGTTCCAACATAATATTTACACACACATAAACACATTCCCCTTTGATCTTCTCTCTGAGATGTTTTCTTGGACTTTATGGAGTGGCCATAACATGTAGTGCGCATCACTTAGACTCTTTAGAACTTGAGCAGAAAGGCAGAGTTTCAGTCCTTTCAAAATACTTCAGAACCCTGTCACCAAACAATCAATCTGGGGATCTCTAGTAGCATTCAAGCCATTGGGTTAATAGTTCACTGGTCCTCAGTTGCTGGTGAAAGAAATATCTAGTCAGTATCTAAAGTGGTACATGTATTGGGACTCATCTCCATATCATGCATGTATTAGCTACTAAGTCCACAGGGCTGCCTTTAACTCCTATATTTATAACCTTTTCTCCTGTGGCTTATGCTTCCTTCTTGGTTACGTCAGTTTGTAGTAGTGAAAATCACCTTATACATCTACAGCCATCCCTACTCCTTCTTTTACAAACACTAATGGATTTTCCTTGGAGGTCTGTTTACAGGTGTAGCTAATTAAATCTTATGATATTACAACCCAGGGTGATATGGTGGCAGGTTACACTCAATCCAATATTAAAGACTAGCACAGAAAACTCAAGGTTCTTTCACCGTAAACTTTCTAGATGTCACCTTGTCATCCTTGGGCCCACTTTTTCCCACCCTTACTGCTGAATTGAGCACCTGATTTCAGTCACTGACCCATAACAGCCATTAAGATGTCTCATTGCAAGCAGTGTCCTGACATATCAATACAAATTTAAAAACTGCAACTTCAGAACAGCCTTCTAGTAAATCAAAGATATTCTTCCTAGAATAAATGAGAAGCAGAAATGTAGCAAAATATTCATCAGTAAGCAAATTTTGAGTATGTTTTCAGTGGCTTTATTGGGGACAATGTTAATGCAAGATTCATACTAGAAAAAAATTGCTGTTAAAGAGATGTAAAACCTGTGATAGAAATGGCACATTACCTCAGCAGATATACTTTTCCTTTTTAGATAATCCTTCTCTTTTGAAAGGCAGTAAGGCTGTGAAAGTTTTCATTAGATGTTTGTTAGAGTGCATTGCTAGCAAATGTCAGATTTTAACTTCACAGTTTTTATTAAAACAAAACATCCAAATAGTATACATGCAAATATGGGGAGGAAAGTATTTTTTTTAAAGGATGCATAAATGTTATCTATTTCATATAAGTATCAGTAATTGTTTACATATCAAAGTAATAGAAAATTAATGATCAATAGATAATTCTTGGAGTTTCTTGAACACTCCTGCCCTTGGTGGGTCCCTGCAGGCAATTAGTCAATTACTTAGCAATTTTTAAAATTCTATAATAATACCTCGATGAGGAAAAAGGCATTATTAAACTTTTAAGCTTGCAAAAGGATCGGTGAAGGTGTCTACATTTACAATACTGTCCCTCATACTGGTTGATATAGTCAGTAGCCCACCACATTAACCCTAACCACAGTATCTCCTGACAATTTGACAATAATTTAGCCTCTAGCAAAAACACTGGGAAGAGTATAATAGCACAAATATTTCAGAATTTCAAAAGGTTGCTTGGTTAAAAATCTTTAAAATAGCTGCCCTCTGTCTCTCCTCCAGGAGAGCTTGGAATAGATTGCAGATATGTGTTTTAATCTTACTAAATCAGAAAATCAGACCAACTTAAACTGTAGAATGTTTTTATAGACTTTTGTTATGCCTTTTTATTTTTTGTATCAGTAAAATTCAACAACTCCAAATTTCTTTCAGAAATTGATTTTTTATTTTACTGGAGTTATTTCTTTCTTCCTTATAAAAGCTGAAGTGCAGTACAATATCTCGTTCAATTGGAACATATTATTAAGTTAAGTTTCTCTTAAGGCTTCAATTTTAGGTGTATGCAGCCACTAGCCTAATGGCACATTTGCTATGAAGTATTACGGCAGGCCTGCACAACTCATAAAGCGGCGAGGGCCATATTACTCCAAAGAAAACAGCTGAGGGCCGAAACCCCCCAGCCCTGCCAACCCCCCCCCCCCAGTACCACCCAGCCCCCCTGAAACACAACCCCCCCCCCAGCGCTGCTGAAACACACACACCCCCGGCGCGGCTCTGCCCCCCTGAAACAACCCCCCCCCCCCCCAGCACCGCCTGCCCCGCGGAAACAAACCCTCCTTCCCTAGCGCCGCCTCACCGAAACAGCAGTATTGAACCTTGGTAATATGTTATAGCAGCCCCTAAGGTAGTATAATTGAGGTAAAAGAAAACTGTCTTTTTGCTAGAAGTAGAATAAGATCTTCCCCCCCGCTTTGTAATCAATGGCCCTGTTGAATCAATGAGGTGTGAATGAGGAAGACGTGGAAGGCAGGCATCTCCAGACAGCTGCAATCCTTGGAGAGGGGATGGGAGCCAGACCAGATCAGTAGAACAGGTCAGCCACCAACTCACCACTTGCCTCCTCAGCTCCCCTCCCCCACCTCTGGCTCACCTGCCCCCCCGCCACTGCCCGCCCGCTCACCTCAGCCCCGCCCCAGCTCGCCTACTCACCCCCTGCCACTGCCCACCTGCTCAGCCGCCTCCTCCCCCGCCACTGCCCGCTGGCTCACCTGCTCACCCCCCGCCACTGCCTGCCTGCTTGCCTCCTCAGCTCCCCCCCTCCCACCGGCTCACCTGCCCCACCGCCATTGCCCACCCGCCTACTCACTCCCTGCCACTGCCCGCCCGCTCACCTCCTCAGCCCCCCTCCCTCACCCGCTGCTGGCCTACTCACCCCCCGCGGGCCGCACAGTGAGCCCACCTACTCCCCCCATGGGCCGCACAGTGAGCCCACGCGGGCCGCATGTTTTGCAGGCCTATATTAAGGTCTAGAAAAGCTAAGTTCAGACATTAGGCCTGCAAAGACTGAGCAAATTGTTGGGATGATGATCCCAGGTGCCCAAGGAGGGATACAAACCTACACCATGCTAACAATGTCTTAGCTGAATCATCTAGTGGAATTGTGGTCAGAAAGGTAGACGTTTAAGTACTTTTTCAGCTGGAGGCATGGAATTGTGCTAAGAGACTAGTAAACTTTATGAAGAGGAAAAAGAAGCTGCCAAATCAAAAAGAAACAAACACCTAGAAAGTAAGCAAAAGCAGCTGAAGTGGAACATATGGCTAAACCAGCTGCCCTCTGAGTTGTTTAGTGACTACTCTGGGATTCTCGCTCCCCAATTAATGGAAATTAGAAATGACCTATTGTGGTTACCCTCTGTATTCTGAGTGTTGCAGGCTGCTTTAAAATCTTAAATTGGCAAATGTATATACATTAAAATCAGTCCTGACTGTGTGGCTGCCAGGGATGTTGTGTTCCCAGAGCTTCCTCAAAAGAAGCTGAGAGTGGGTAACTTGTTTATCATCTTGTATAGGGTGAGAGGTTCATGTTACAATGTGGTATACCATGGGCCAGCCCTGGCTGTAGAGTTGGCTTTGGAATAAGTAAAATGTGAAGAAATGGATAAAAAACCTCCAGATTAATTGCATTTAAAGATAAGAGAAACACCCCTCTGTGGAGGACCCATTACCACTGTCTCTTTAAAATGTACTTCTGCTCTGAGAAGTGATTTTGTAAAAATGGCATTATGGAGTTCTACTTGTATTGGGTCTCAGTGATTTCCGTGCCAGATTTGCTCAGTCTACAAATAAAAAAATGGTGGGGAGTTTTCTGCCAGCCCTGCAAAGTCCTCTGGGGTCTGAAAGTTAAGCTGGGTTCTTCCAGGCTTGTGGAGCAAGCCTTCTGCAGGCAAAATGCTGTACTTGCCTTCAGTGGGGCTGCACAAGAGTAAGTGAAGGAAAAATGTCTTTGGATACAGTGGGACTGTAGTTGGAACTTAAGCCATGCCTATCTGAAAAAAAAAAGTTACATGGCTTTAATTGAATTATTTTTGAATCAATCCAATTAAACGGGGTGAACCTGTAATTTAGATACTTTAAAACTAATTTAACCCTCGTTTAATATGGTTTAAGGCTTGTCTTCACCATTGCAGCTGCACCACTGTAGTGCTTTAGTGAAGACTCTCCTATGCTGGCGGGAGAGCTTCTCCTGTCAGTGTAGTTAATCTACCTCCCTGAGAAGCGGTAGCTGTGTTGACGGGAGGAGCTCTCCCATTGACACAGCACTGTCTACATAGAGGGTTAGATCAGTATAGCTATGTCGCTCAGGGGTGTGGATTTTTCACACCCCTGAGCAACACAGTTATACTGATATAGCTGTGTAGTGTAGACCTGGTCTTAGCTGGAGTTAGTAAATTACTGAATAAAGCTAAACTAATTTAAGTGAGGGCTTAATTGGTCTAAGTGGATTTACATTAGAGGTTTGCACTGGTTTAACTAGATTGATTTTTAAATCAGTTTTAAACCAGTGCAAATTTTCTCCTATAGGCACAACCTTAGTTAAATGATATGGTTCATTTGTGAACCAGAAAAGAATCCACCTTGGGTGCTGTCGGAAGTGAAAAGCAGTAAAACTTACTTTTGTCAATTGAAGTAAGTGAAATATGTGTTTGAATAGACACACAGGGACCCAGATTCTCCTGAGTGGCTGAACTGTGCTTAGCACAAGTTTGTTGGTGGTGGGAAATAGTGGGTGGTGGCATTAACCTACTTTTTGGAGATCCCTAACATTTAAAAAAAACAGTTACGTTTAGAAAAAAGATAGGTTAATATGTTCTAAGATAATGTTAAACCTATATTGCAGACTGTTGGCCACTTCACTGTTGGTATAACTGCACTGGAGCAGTTTGGCTCCACTGAACCTGCACTGCCAGGGGAAGAGCGAGCATCAGCTTAATGCCATAGGTACTGCACAGCCATGGGGCTTCCCCATAAATAGCCCTCACCTCCCACAAAGTCCCTGGAATTCTCATCGTTTCTGGATGTCCCCTAAAGTTCACTTTTTGTCAGAGAAAACCTGAAAGCCCCCAAAATGAATGATTCTGGGGACTGTGTGCAAGGAGATTCTCATAGGGGTTTTTCCCTCAAGCTTCCTCCCATAAAAGGGGATAATCAAGCAGTCTTTCCAATCTCCTTTAATCACCATTGGCTCAAGTTTCCCCTTCTGTATAGCTAGACTCAAATAAGTACATTCTTTGCTTTTGTTGTCAAAACAGAGCAGCAAGCTGTTACATCTGAAATTGTAAGAATCACATTTCCCCTTAATCTTCTACTGCCATTCCAAATTTCCTTTATGATAGTCTAATCTGCCTAGCATGATAGGCAATATCCCTCAGCTGATCCCATTGATGCATGAGACATCAGATTCTGTTTCTTAACTGTTATTCTGAATCCGACAGTTTTTCCTGAAGGTATGCTCCACATTTTTTGCACTAGTCAGGGTGGTTGTCCCAAATATCCAGCAGCTGCTTAAAGAAACCTGTATCAAGAGTCAATCCAAAGCAAGAATTACTTCATGTTGCTCAACAAGTGCATTCAATATTGCCTTTGCCTGATTCATTTACATTACAGTAAAAGACATCCTCAAAATTTGTGTTTCTTTACAGGATAGACCTGTATGAAATTGGAAGGTAAACCTATCTGAATGAAACACTCAAGCTAGTTAATTCACTTGTGCTTTTAGGAAGAACTATCCAGGACATAATTTATGTCAAATACACAAAGCTGTGGCTGACAGGAATGAGGGACTATAAAATGATTTGACATACACTTTCTGAACTCCCTTCATTCTTAGAAAAGAAATAGAAAGATAAGCCGTTTAGGAACAAAGTATCTAAAGGCCCTGGGTATTGTGTCTTTTTAGTCTTCACAGTGTTCAATACTGACAGTTGAGTTTCTTTTCACCACTGATATGGCAAGACTCTTTGAGGTACTGTATATTAGAAATTTCACCTTTCATTGCCTTGTATTATTTGCCCTTCATTGAACTGTGTGCAAAAAGGTAGACTGTAAAAGACAGTGCATGACAAGGCAAGATTCGAATTATTCAGTCCAGCAAAACTAAAGAGATTCTGTGGTTTCTGCACATAACTGAAGAATTTTTCCAGCGCAAGAAGTCCTCTGGAGATGTTGGTAGGGAAAAAAATTAGAGGACTTTTTTGAAATGCCATATTTGAAACCAGCATCTGCCTGCAGTTATAATAATTAGTGTAATTGGAAGGAGGCATGCAATTAAATGAAGAATGAAATGTCATGGTCATTTTAAAATTAGGAGTACATTGAACTACAATGCTGTCTGCTCTTTTTGTAGAAATCAGATATTGAATAAACAGTAAGCCTGTTAGTGAGAAGAGATCCATTTTCTGAAAATATGAACTTTCCATCCAACTGCTGTAGTCTTGTTTTAATATCACTGATCAACAGAGCTGAAATTATTTTGTAAAGATATTCCATTCTTTAGTCTCTGACTCTTAAGTTCATGTGTAAATATTAATACTTGTTAAAAAGAAATAAAATTGTTGCAAGGTGAAAGTACAGTATCTGAAGCCCAAAGATAAAATGCAATAATAAGAATAGACCTTTTAAAAATCAGTTAAACTTGCTGCTTCCCAAACCAAATTATACAACATAACTGTCTTATGTGAATAAAGGTTTAAATGAATAAACGTTTTAGAACCAAGAGTGGAACGGATTGCTACTGTATACTTACTTTCCTGCAAGGCTAGTGAAAGGATTGCATTTCATTTCCCTTTTTAATCTTAGTGAAAAGCTACTCCCTAGAGTTTGAACATGCTCCATAGGTGTCCTATTTTCCCATTATTTGCCTCTACATGCTTCTCCTCTTCACCAGACTTTATGATACATCCAGGTTTCCTACACCAGTGGTCAAAGAGAAACAATATTTTCTCACACTTATTATTATTTAGAATCTCTTTTGTTATGGATGAGAGAGAGTATGTCCAAGGGATGCTTTTCCCAGGACAACGCTCACGGGTTTTTAAATGGCCTCTGCAGGCAATCGGAACTTCACATCTCTGAGAGTGACACATGCAACCCTGAAATACTTTCTTTTCTACACTTAAATGCCAAAGAAGGTCAGTAAAAAAATAAATAGGTGGAAAAAGTATAATTCATGCTATTACATGGAAAGAGTGATAACACTTGCAAAATGCTCAGCTTTGAAGAAAAAAGCGGTGTTTTGTAATTCCTGCCATACTTTTGGGGCTTTCTGTGGAAAAACTTGGTATATCAGCATGTTGAAATTAAACACACGGAAGAAAATGATGCGATAGTAAATAAGGAATCAGTAACCTGAGCATAATTCATGGAAAAGAAACGCGATATGAAGGTTTTAGCATATATAAGAGAGGTAGCTTGACTAATGACTAGCTGAAATGATGGCAAGTCGGAACTTGCAGTTTCTTCTTGACTCTGGCCATCCACTTAACATCTTCAGTTCTCCAGTTAAAAATGGAGATAAGTCACCTTTGTAAAGTGCTTTGAAATCCATGGATGAAAGACATAATATAAAAGACCAACCCTGCAAGCCCTTATTACTCAGTCAGTTATTATTCTAATTAAACATTTATATTAGAGTAGCATTCAAATCAAGATTGTGGTCACATTGTGCTGGGTGCTGTGCTAATACAGATAAAGAGACAGTCCCTGCTCCAGAGAGCTTACAATTTTAAAAGACACAAGAACAGATGAAGGGTGGTATATGGCGATGTAACATCGGCAAATAAACATCATTTCATAATATAATTAGTTTTATGTTTTATTGTTGGTCTTGTTTTGTGGGTAGAGGTAAAGTGAGGGGGCAAGACGGAAGTAGGGGAATAAATAAGAAAAATGGGAACAAGAAAGGAAGTAGTGTGGATTTCAGTGGGACTAGTTGGATGAGTAAAAGCTTTCAGGATCAGGTTCAAAGTACCAAATACAATTATTTATGTATTATATTTACAAATTAAAAATGGGGAGTAATTTTTCCTGTATGAAGAATGTGTTTCTGTAACTCCTAGACTATCTCTGTCATATACTGTAAGAGGACACTCAGTTATACACATCAGTGAATTTCAGAAGATGGTGTACTCAATGAAAACATGGCAAAACAATCATACTAGGTAAACCCTTACATAAGAACATAACATAAGAACATAAGAACGGCCATACTGGGTCAGACCAAAGGTCCATCTAGCCCAGTATCCTGTCTACCGACAGTGGCCAATGCCAGGTGCCCCAGAAGGACTGAACCTAACAGGTAATGATCAAGTGACCTCTCTCCTGCCATCCATCTCCATCCTCTGACAAACAAACAGAGTCTAGGGACACCATTCCTTACCCATCATGGCTAATAGCCATTAATGGACTTAACCTCCATGAATTTATCCAGTTCTCTTTTAAACGCTGTTATAGTCCTAGCCTTCACAACCTACTCAGGTAAGGAATTCCACAAGTTGACTGTGCGCTGTGTGAAGAAGAACTTCCTTTTATTTGTTTTAAACCTGCTAGCTATTAATTTCATTTGGTGACCCCTTCATTTCATGAGGAGTTGGGTACTCAGATATCATACACAACACGTGAAATCACATCAAAATATTATTGTAGCTTTTAATTTTGCTTTTATAATATTTAAGGGGAAACTGCATTTTGTAGTAAGTTGACATTTATCCCATGTTTTTGAAGGATCATTTTCTTTTAAAGAACTTTGTGGAATAGCATCTTCTGGGTTTTGTCTGCGATATCATGTTATAAGAGGGAAAAGAACAGTGCTAAGGTTGGTAATACTGTATACCAACACCATGTGTGTGGCGTATCTTTCTTATTTTTGTTGACAAAGAAGATGTAATTCATCCTTTTCTTCTTTCCCTCACTCCCAAAATAAGAACCTGATCCTGCTCTCATTAGAGAAAATGGAATCTATGGAACTGGCTTTTGGAGCAGAATTGGGCCCCAACATAGCCATATATTTGTAAAACAATTTTCAAAACTCCATGCCAGTAGTTCATCAATCCAGAACAACCTTGTAATAAAACAGTATGAACACAGGGCAGTCTTCATTTTGCAGTCTTTGACATTTTATTGCTATTGTATGAATGTAACTAAAAGGGCTTCTTGTAGAGTAGTACTTTAGTATAGTTACCTTGTGATCAGCTCTATGGCCAAAGGGGACATTTCAACAGTTATATTTTTCATTCATTTTATTGAAGATTACACTGACTCTATCTTTCCCTTGTCCATCGCTCTCTGTATATATCTATAAAATACAATTGGGGAAGTGGGGGGAGTAAAGGCACAGTAATACTAACACAGAGACAAGTCAAATGGAGAATCTCTTGGAATCCACATTGTGTGTGTGTACATATATATATCTTTGGGGTTACAACAGGCAGCTCAAAGAAAGGATGAAGGAGAGGGATGACCATAGTAAAAGGCAGAAGAAGAGCAAGAATAAGGCAATATAGAAGCCTGAGATCTTCTCTTGTCTTTTGTACTTACTTAATTTTTTCCTACATTTAAATTGTTTTTATGTTCCAGGAAAATTTCCCAAATATTTTAAAACTTTCTCAATTGATCATTAAGAGAGTAGAGGAGTTTTATCAGCTTATTGGATTTTTATGCATTCTTCCATCATGGAGGCAGGTTTATTCCTTGTGGAAGAGGTAAGTGGCTCTAGTCCCCCAAAACTGCTGGCTTCCCAAAATATACTTAAAGCTGTGGCTTCCATGTGAATGTCCCTTATCTTTGTACTGCAGCTTCCTTGATCCATGGTAGTTTTAGGCTTTTATGCGTATTGAGCTACCCTTAGGTTCCATTTAATTCTTCTCATGACTTGTTGTCTGTTTTATCTAATCAGATTTAGGCATTTACACTGCAGTAATCACCATGGTATGAGTATCTGTGGAAGAGAGGTAGTATATAAAAACAAACAAATACAGGATTTCGTGAAAATTAAAAATAAAAGTTGCATTGGTGCTTTTCCACATATGAGCATAATAAATAATGTTTTTTTTTATCTGTGAAAGTTGTTTCACACACAACAGATTTATTCCCCAGAAGTCCCTGTTGAAATGGCTTCAACTGTTTACATTAAGGCAATTTAAATTTATTTTATATGTACTTTCTAATCCCCAGTCTGAGGAAATTACAGACCCTTTTAGTTTAATTTAAGTGTCCTACAGTCATGGCAGTAAAGAACCACAATTGAAAGAACTGTTAAAAGTATTGCTTATTTAAAACGAGAATCAAAAGGATAAGATGTAGAAAAATAAAATTAGAATCACCAGTAAAGATACCCTTTAAAGGTGAACAGTAAATATTTTTTCAATGGACTATCTTTTTTTATTCTTTGATGTATAAAGAGTTATTAGTTAGTTTTTACTTTTAAAATATCATACATGTCAAATCTAATCATCTGTTTTTGCTGTAGGATATCTGTGGGGGGTCTCAGAGCGTCTGTTCTTTTAACTGAAAGGTTAGGGGGTTCTAAATCTTTAATAAAACGTCCTTTCTACAGAATGTTCATTAGTCACTGGCACTAAATAGGTAATAAGAAAACATGTTTGAAATAATCTCATTGAAAATCTATTTCCCTCTCAGTTGCTCATCCTTCTGTTTTTGATTCTTGTGGTTTCACAAGTTCTTTAGTGAATTTCTGATGGAGGAGAGGGTGAACCATTTGTTCTTTTATGACAAGAATGTTCAGGCCACCTTTATGCAGCAGAAAGAAGCTAAAACACACACACCATTTTTCCCCTTTGAAGATCACTTTTAAAGCCTTTGGCTATGAACTCTGATAAGACTGGCTGTAAGTGATGCCCATACAGCTACTCTCCACACTAGGTCAAGCAGTCACATACTTTCTTAGATTTTTGATGTACCATTGTCTTCATTATTCCAGTACTAAAAGCTAAATCATCCTTTTTTAAGAAAACTAAAAATGTATCTCTTGGAACTTATTTTCTATTATTTTCTTGTTGCATTTCCATCCATTAAAAACTTGCTGTGCATCCCTATACTGCTAGGCTCTGACTAAAGAGGTGTGAAGAATGAAACAGCTGCTTTGCTCAGCACCTTGACAGAGAGGCTTCTGGATATGTGCACAGTGGTCCTAAATGCAAATAATATTCTATGCCTACACTGGAGAGAAGGGAAATGTGTTGAAGGGGGAGGAGGGGTTAAAGATGGGTGTGGTCAGGAAGTAATGGCTTCAGTATAATCCTATGCATGCACAAGATTGGCCAGATCCTTAGCTATGTAAATGAAGTCAGTGGACCTATGCCAAATTACTCCAGGTTAGAATCTGTTTTAGTGTTTGTAGTGTTCATTTCAGTATGCTCCCGTTGCCACTCTGAAGTATTGCTTTATGGGCAGTGTGGAAGAACTGATCTTAGGTGAGAGTGAGCACAGAGGATCTTGTAAGGACCAGCTGCGGACATAGAATGCTTTTGATGTTTTCTATCTACATTATTACATGTGTTATTACATAGGCTAAGCACAGTTTTCTCACTGAACTATAATGCTACAAGTAACCAAGCACCATATTCAGCAGCCCTGTAAGTGGCTCAAGTGATGCTCTCTCTCATACCTCATCCATACTCTTGTGGGATCAGGCCTTGTTACTCAGGCAAAACTGTCACTGAAATCAGTGGAAACATTAGTCTGAATATAAAGTGCTGCATGGGGCTCTTAGGTATACTCTTTTCAAAATTTTCACATGGAATAGCCAATTTTTTTAACATTTCCTGAGATGTGTGTGGCACACACTTACTTTTGCTTTAACAAGTAACTACTGACATAAAACATTAATACAAAGAAAAGGAGTGTCAACTTTATCTTATTGAGATAAAGTGTAGACAGAACTGTTTTACATAATATTCAGCCACTGGGGATGTTTCATTTTTAGCCTATGCATCATTGGGGAACACTAGTACCAAAGTTGTCTGTTTAATTCTCAAGGTCTATTCAGCCTCATGCCCACCTGGGCATTCCTTGACGTGATTATCTTTTCTGAGACTTTTGCAGCCTCTTAACCAAGATGAAAACAGACACCTATCTCCCTGTGAAGTTGTTTGAAGTGAGCAATAGTCTAAGAAAGTATTCTAATTGAAAGGTTTCTTATACCTATTGAGTGCTTGAGGACATTGGTTTCCTGATGATGTATTATATCGAGGATGGTTGCATGGATATTAACTGATAGTTGCTGCTATGGGAATTGTGCACCTGGCATCACCACCCCAGTGACCAGCATATTACTTCTGCAGCGTATCTGATCTATAATAATTCAGAGAAAATACACCCTTAGTTTCCTTCAGACTAATGTATTTTCCACATGCCAGGATGTGCTAGGTATTGTTTTCAACAGTTTTGTCTTTTACCTTTATTAAAACTAAAAAAAAAAAAAAAAAAAAGAGAGAGAGAGAGAGAGAGAAGCAAAAACATAATGTCTCAGCTATTATTAAAGAATATTGCATCACTGAGATTTCTATAGCACTATATTAAAAATGGATTTTCCATTGCAACATTTTAGCGGAATTGCTGTACTCTACTACTAGATAAATACATTTAGAAAACAATTAAATACTCTATGTAAATATGGTTTCCTAACATCCCTAGACACTTATTTTTTTTACTAAAGCTGCTAAATATAGTAGACCTAGTTAGGCTGTGCAAGATTTATCTGAATTTAGTCTTGATATCTAAAAGATTGCAGTTGTTCTTAACCTTATAGCATATTAAATGGAGTTATTAATGTGAATGGTTTGTAACCCCAATGGAAATAGAGTTTGCGAACTGGGACAGAATAGATAAAGCTGGCAGTACATCTGAACTTCCAATCTTAATTTATTGTGAGTGTAAATATATGCTTGGGAGATAAGATGCAGCTAAATACCTAATATAAAATTCAGGAAATCTGTGAAATCTGTGTGTGGGTCCTATGAAAATGGCAAAGCACACTGGTAATAGTTTTGATATAAGGAACTCATACAGTTCCTAGTGTAGCTATGCAGTAATTTTCGTGGCTTTATAGTCACAGCAAAATCTTCCAGCACTGACAGATTATACTATGGAGATCTGTTAAACACTTAGCCTTGGTGAACACTAAATATATCCCTGCAATTGGTTTATTGTCAGATTAGGCACTTATTTCAGAGGACTTCATTGTATATATATGTATTGATGTAAAGAGGTGCACAGCTGATTTATAATAGGTTTCTTTATGTTATGGATTTGATTTTTGAAAAATGTTGAAATGTGGAATATTTATTAATTTAACAAAGATGATCTTTTAAAAGTATTTACTGAAAACTTTGCAGCCACAATATGGCATTTATGAGACATCTAGATAGACTTATGTGTAGTGCTAAGGAGGAGCCAGTGGTCGTAGTACATGGAGGTACCAATGACATAGGGAAGGATAGGAGAGAGGTCCTGGAGGCTAAATTTAGACTCCTAGGTAAGAGATTGAAGTCCAGGACCTGCATGGTAGCATTTTCTGAGATGCTCCCAGTTCCACGCGCAGGGCCAGTTAGACAGGCAGAACTGCAGAGTCTCAGTGCATGAAGTCTAAATAATATACCAGTGCTAGAAGTCTAAATAATAAAATGGGTGAACTAGAGTGCCTCATATTCAATGAGGATATTGATATAATGGGCATCACAGAAACTTGGTGGAATGAGGATAATCAATGGGATGCAGTAATACAAGGGTACAAAATATATCAGAAGGACAGAACAGGTCGTGCTGGTGGCATTATATGTGAAAGAAAGCATAGAATCAAATGAAGTAAAAATTGTAAATGAATCAAACTGTACCATAGAATCTCTATGGACAGAAATTTCATGCTCTGATAATAAGAATATAGTGGTAGGGATATATTACCGACCACCTGACCAGGATGGTAATAGTGACTGTGAAATGCTCAGGGAGATTAGAGAGGTTATTCAAATAAAAAACTCAATAATAATAATGGGGGATTTCAATTATCTCCATATTGACTGGGTACATGTCACCTCAGGATGGGATGCAGAGATAACATTTCTTGACACCTTAAATGACTGCTTCTTGGAGCAGCTGGTCCTGGAATCCACCAGAGGAGAGGCAATTCTTGATTTAGTCCTAAATGGAGCACAGGATCTGGTCCAAGAGGTGAATATAGCTGGACTGCTTGGTAATAGTGACCATAATATCATTAAATTCAATATCCCTGTGGCAGGAAAAACACCACAGCAGCCCAACACTCTAGAATTTAATTTCAGAAAGGGGGAACTACACAAAAATGAGGAGGTTAGCTAAACAGAAATTAAAGGGTACAGTGCCAAAAGTGAAATCTCTGCAAGCTGTGTGGAAACTTTTTAAAGACACTATAATAGAGGCTCAACTTAAATGTATACCCCAAATTAAAAAACATAGTAAGAGAACCAAAAAAGAGCCACCGTGGTTAAACAACAAAGTAAAAGAAGCAGTGAGAAGCAAAAAGGCATCCTTTAAAAAGTGGAAGTTAAATCCTAGTGAGGAAAACAGAAAGGAGCATAAACACTGGCAAATGAAATGTAAAAATACAATTAGGAAGGCCAAAAAAGAATTTGAGGAACAGTTAGCCAAAGACTCAAAAAGTAATAACAATTTTTTTTTAAAGTATATCAGAAGCAGGAAGCCTGCTAAACAACCAGTGGGGCCACTGGACGATTGAGGTGCTAAAGGAGCACTCAAGGACGATAAGGCCATTGCAGAGAAACTAAATGAATTCTTTGCATCGGTCTTCATGGCTGAGAATGTGAGGGAGATTACCAAACCTGAGCCATTCTTTTTAGGTGACAGATCTGAGGAACTGTCCCAAATTGAGGTATCATTAGAGTAGGTTTTGGAACAAATTGATAAATTAAACAGCAATAAGTCACCAGGACCAGATGGTATTCACCCAAGAGTTCTGAAGAGACTCAAATGTGAAATTACATAGGTTACAGACTACAGTTAGTAGTTATCATTCAAATCAGCTTCTGTACCAGATGACTGGAGGATGTGACGTCAATTTTTAAAAAGGGCTCCAGAGGTGATTCCAGCAATTACAGGCCTGTAAGCCTGACTTCAGTACCGGGCAAACTGTTTGAAACTATAATAAAGAACAATATTGTCAGACATATAGATGAACATAATTTGTTGAGGAAGAGTCAACGTGCTTTTAGTAAAGGGAAATCATGCCTCACCAATCTACTAGAATTCTTTGAGGGGGTCAACAAGCATGTGGACCAAGGGGATCAAGTGGATATAGTGTACTTAGATTTTCAGAAAGCCTTTGACAAGGTCGCTCACGAAAGGCTCTTACTCAAAGTAAGCTGCCACGGGATAAGAGGGAAGGTGCTCCCATGGATTGGTAACTGGTTAAAAGATAGGAAACAAAGGGTAGGTATAAATGGTCAGTTTTCAGAATGGAGACTGGTGTTCCCCAGTGGTCTGTTCTGGGATCAGTCCTATTCAACATATTCATAAATGATCTGGAAAAAGGGGTAAACAGTGAGGTGGCAAAATTAGCAGACGATACAAAATTACGAAACATAGTTAAGACCCAGGCAGACTGCGAAGAGCTACAAAAGGATGTCTCAAAATTGGGTGACTGGGCAACAAAATGGCAGATGAAATATAATGTTGATAAATGCAAAGTAATGCACATTGGAAAGCATAATCCCAATTGTACATATAAAATGATGGGGTCTAAATTAGTTGTTACCACTCAAGAAAGAGATCTTGGAGTCACTGTGGATAGTTCTCTGAAAAAATCCACTCAATGTGCAGCAGCAGTCAAAACAGCAAACAGAATGCTGAGAATAATTAAGAAGGGGATAGAAAATAGGACAGAAAATATCATGTTGCCTCTATATAAATCCATGGTACATCCACATCTTGAATACTCTGTGAAGATGTGGTCACCCCATTTCAAAAAAGATATATTGGAATTGGAAAAGGTTCATAAAAGGGCAACAAAAATGATTAGGGGTATGGAACGGCTTCTGAATGAGGAGAGTTTAATAAGACTGGGACTTTTCAGCTTGGAAAAGAGATGGCTAAGGGGAGATATGATTGAGGTCTATAAAATCATGACTGGTGTAGAGAAAGTAGATAAGGAAGTGTTGTTTACTACTTCTCATAATACAAGAACTAGGGGTCACCAAATGAAATTAATAGGCAGCAGGTTTAAAACAAACAAAAGGAGGTATTTCTTCACACAACACACAGTCAACCTGTGGAACTCCTTGCCAGAGGATGTTGTGAAGGCCAAGACCATAACAGGGTTCAAAAAAGAACTAGATAAATTCCTGGAGGATAGGTCCATCAATGGCTATTAGCCAGGATGGGCAGGAATGGTGTCCCTAGCCTCTGTTTGCCAGAAGCTGGGAATGAGCGACAGGGGATGGATCACTTGATGATTACCTGTTCTGTTCATTCCCTCTGGGGCACCTGGCACTGGCCACTGTCGGAAGACAGGATACTGGGCTAGATGGACCTTTTGTCTGACCCAGTAGGGCCATTCTTCTGTTCATTGAAACATCCAAGATAAGATAAGTAAAGCACAGCACACCTTAACCTCGTTCTTTTTTTCTCTTGAGAGGATCCTGAAGATAGTAGGTAATTACTCTTCTGTCCTGAGAACTCTTTCATGTAGCGTGTCACAAGACCCTGTTCTGCCATTGCTCCGGCTCAATGTGTATATTCATTCCCTAGGAATGAGTCATTTTGGGTTGCAATGGGACCTGCATCTTCTTTTCATGAATCTCTATGGAGCCGTTTCTCTACTTTTCTGGTGTCTAGCCAAGACTGTGGGACCTAGGCTTATGGATTCAGTGCGTGCATCTCTACTGGAATAAAAGATTCACAGCACAGCCAGGGCTGGTCTAAGTCAGCTGACTCTGGCTCATGAAACTATAAACTTGTAGTGTGCTTTTGGGTGTGGCCTTGAGTCCTGACTCTGAGACCCACCCACCCCTTTCAGGGTCTGAGAGCCTGGGCTCCAGCCTGAGCCAAATGTCTGCACTGCTATTTTTAGCCTTGCCGCCCAAGCCCAAGTCATTTGACCTGGGCTCTAAGACTCGGAGTCACATTTTTTTTTATTGCAGTGTAATTGTACCCAGTATTTCCAAGGCTGCATTTGAACATCCACTCTGCATTGTAAACCTGGACTTACAATTGCTGGACCTGGGTTTCACAGTGTGCTAACACATCCATACTGCACTGCACAGATCTTCTGTCTCAGGTCTGTGGCTTAAGCTGTGTCCAGACTGCAAAATGGCAGAGCTTGGACTAGGGTTACCATACGTCCGGATTTTCCCGGACATGTCCGGCTTTTGGGGGCTCAAATCCCCGTCCGGGGGGAAATCCCCAAAAGCCGGGCATGTCCGGGAAAATCGGGAGGGCTGGGTGGTGCTGGGCCGGCGGTGCGGGCCGGTGGCATGGTGCCGGGCCGGGAACTAGGGGCGCAGTGCCGGGCACGGGGCCGGACGGGGAGCCGGGAGCGCGGTGCCGGGCCGGGGTCCGGGCTGGGAGCCGGTCAGCCGGGCCGGCGGGGAGCCGGGCCGGCGGGGAGCCGGGGAGCCGGGCCGGCGGGGAGCCGGGCCGGCGGGGAGCCGGGGAGCCGGGCCGGCGGGGAGCTGGGCCGGCGGGGAGCCGGGCCCGCGGGGAGCCGGGGAGCCGGGCCGGCGGGGAGCGGGCCGGCGGGCCGGTGGGGAGCCGGTCGGCCGGGCCGGCGGGCCCACGGGGAGCCCGGGGGTGCGCCGGGCCGCCGGGGGCCGGCAGTGCTGGGCGGGCCGGGGGTGGTCGGCCGGGGCCGGCACCCCAGGGCCCGAGCCGACCCAGGCTGGAGCCGCCGGGGGGCCAGCCTGGGCCGCGCCTCCTCCCCCCCACACCCGCCTTACCTGCTTCAGGCTTCCCGCGAATCAAATGTTCGCGGGAAGCAGGGGAGGGGGCGGAGACTTTGGGGAGGGGGCGGGGTTGGGGAGGGGGTATGGGCGGGGCTGGGGGCGGGGCTGGGGGCCGTGGAGTGTCCTCCATTTGGAGGCACAGAATATGGTAACCCTAGCTTGGACCTAAGTCACCGTGGGACTTGGGCTCTGACCCATTCCCCTCACAGGGTCCTAGGATTTGTATTTGTGGATGGAAAGGAGGCTTGGCGATAAACCTGAGTGAGAGCCTGAGCTTTGTGTGCAGTGTAGATGTACGAAAAGAAGGCTCTCTGGTTGATTCTCAGCCCTTACTAGACAAAAGTGAGGCCAGTTTGCTTAGAGGAAACATCCAGATGGTGAAAATGGTACATTTTTTCCTCCCTTTATTAGTAAAGTGCTCAATGTAAGTGTATTGTTGGCTTGATGGCTGCTTTGAATTGATCAAATAGTAGCATGTAATCAAGAATGATATATTTGTCTAGGAGATTGCAAGCTTTCTTCTCAGTTATGGCCCTCACCACATTAAAGTTCAACTCTAAAAAAATCCACCCAAAATCTTGTGTCATACAAAACTTTGTGTTTGCTACTCAGTACATTAAAATTTGACATCTGTGTTAATCTACAAAAATCCACTCAGAGCTTAGTGTTTGCTCCTAAACCTCTTTAACCTCTCATTGTAAAATCAGTACAAAAATGTTTTGTGGTCTCAATGGTGTTTTGCTATCCTAGCTTTTCTCCTCTCTCATTTATTGCAATGGAGTTCTTGCTGGAGGGTGCTCATTCCTGCATCCCATTTCCCATCAATTGTCCGCAGTTGGTGGCAGCTTCATCTCTCCTGTTCTATGTCTGTGGCATAGCACATAGGCTAGTCTCTAGACGACTGAAATGCTTTTGTCTAACTAAAGTCTCTGGCTCAGTATAGGTATATCTGGGTGAAAATTAATGGCCTGTGATATACAGTAGGTGAGACTAGATTATCTAATAGTCCCCTCTGGCGTTAAATTATATGAAACTATGAAACTTTGTCTTCATCTGTCAACTTTAGAGCATATTAAGGCAATGTGCCGTACTTGGAGCTATATCTGAAGGCCACTCAGACATTCCAGCTAGTACAGAATGTGGCTGCCAACTAATTTAATGGGATTTCATTCAGAGACCATATGATATGTGCTCCAGAGTATGCTCTAGTTTGCAGCTGGTTTCCAGATGCAGTTCATGATGTTGGTTTTACCTATTGAGTCCTATATGGTTTCATCCTGACTTCCTTAGAGACAGCCTCCCTTCTCTTGAACTATTCCAGGAGATGAGGTCATCTAAGAGGCACCCAACTTTACAGTGTACAGTTTTAAAAGGCTTTTGGTTTCCAGAATTCCAGAACTCTGGAATTCTCTTTCCACTGGTCCAACAGTTTGCATGGAGTCAGGGGCAGGTGTATCCTGAATTAGGAACTTTGAGTCTTTCAACTGACATTGAGTCAGTTTGATTTATAGTTTATTTTGTTATGTAATTATTGTTATGTATTATTTTAAAAGGTCCATGCATTGAGAGATTTTGATAAGTGCATTTTATGCATCTGACAAATAAATAAATTTAGTGTTCTTTGCTTTTTGTAATACAATGATCAGACCTTCCATTTGCTATTTCAGATGAGATAGCAAAATTTGTAATCCGTACACTGCATAAGGGCAACCGACCTTTCCAAAGGCCTAATGTGATAATGCTTTTATGCACATTTTAAATGGATTGTCTGCAAAAGAAAACACTTTCTGAAAATAAGAGGCTTGATTCTCCACTCCATTGCACTGGGTTTACACAACATAACTCTATTAACTTCAATTTACACCAGCATAAAATTAATGTACTAGAGAGGGAATCAGGTCCAAATACCTTTATTTTCGTTCTTAAGTAAACATTCCTTTCACCCCAGCCCAAATCCAGCAATTACAAAATGGGTGGGATTAACAGAAAAATAAGTTAGTTGCTCGTTGAAGGATATATTTGTAAATTTAAAAACAAAGTAAAATAACTTTGCATCATACACAAAATGGAACCAAGCAATTGCAGATTTACAGAATAACTGTCTGGGTAAGCTCTAAATTTTCTTGGCACTACTATGCTTTGTACATGTTTTGTCATTATGTCAAACTATTGGAATACATGTGAAAATTTGTACCTGGCGTAATTCAGACTACTGCTCCTCTAATTTTCAGATTGCAACATATCTGTGTAAAATATAAACCCTGAACTTGGACAGCCTGTACTTGCAATTAAGAATTATGCTTTTCCATGCTGCACTATTTATTCATCTTTTATAGGGACCATCTGTTTTATGCCATAGTAGTTATCACCTTTCACTTTCTTTCATAAATCCAGTTACCATTTTGCTAACTTTTGGTATTATTATTGCTAAGAAAATTAAAAGTATTAATTCTTTGGCTTTCTAGCACTATTTATGTTGACTTCCTAGAAAAAGGAATATTTAATTAAAACAATTTGGTTTACATGCTTTCCCATATTGTAATTCATATAAACAGTTGTTTTGATTGTCACTATTATACATAATATATTTATTTGTGGTATATATAAAATGTATCTTTTCTAAAATGGGGTTCCTTTTCTTTCTTTGAAGTACTGTAAGGAAAGGATAGTGGGACCTGGAAAAGTAAATGAATTCTTAGAAAAAAGGGACTATGACTTTGTGATGTACCTATCATCACACTCCAAGACTAAGTTCTTAGCATGTTGCAAGAAAAATAAATTAATACAAGGTTTTTATCCGTTAATCTCAGAAAATTGGAAATTATACAAAGTCTTCAATACTTTCACTCTTTACAGGACCAAATTAGGGAGGGTTCACAATTTGGGGATTTGATCAGTTGTGGGTTTCCTTCATTTAAAAAAAATCTGGAGTATCTATATCAGGGGGAGCCTGGAAGGGGTTAATACTCATACCTCTCGATAGGGAACTGTCCCCATAATTCTACTGAACTTCAAGCTTCCAGCTATCTACATTTTCCTTCCCGCCAAACTCAGAGTGTTGCCAACTTTCTGATTGCAGAAAACTGAACACTCTTGTCCCCATAGGCCCCACCCCTTCCCTGCCCCTTCTCCGAGGCCCCGCCCCTGCTTACTCCATCCCCCCTCTCTCCGTCACTCGCTCTCCCCCACCCTCACTCAGTTGCTCATTTTCACTGGGCTTGGGCAGGGGGATGGGGTGCAGGAGGGGGTGAAGCCTCCGACTGGATGTGCGGGCTCTGGGGTGGGGCTGGGGATGAGAGGTTTGTGGTGCAAGAGGGGGATCCAGGCTGAAGGGTGGGGCCAAAGGGTTCGGAGTGCGGGACGGGGCTCTGGGCTGGGGCAGGGGATTGGGGTGAGGGCTCCAGCTGGGGGTGTGAGTTCTGGGGTGGGGCCAGAAATGAGTGGTTCAGAGTGTGGGAGGGGTCTCTGGCCTGGGGCAGGGGGTTGGGGTGGGGGGGCGGGGTGAGGGCTCTGGCTGCAGGTGTGGGCTTTGGAGTGGGGCCTGGGATGAGGGCTTTGTAGTGCAGGAGGGTGTTCCAGGCTGGGGCCGAGGGGTTCAGAGGGTAGGTGGGGGGTCCAGACTGGGGCAGGAAGATGGGGCGCAGGAGGGAGTGAGGGGTGCAGGTTCCGGGCAGTGCTTACCTCAGATGGCTCCCAGAAGTGGCGGCATGTCCCTGCTCCGCAGGGCTGCCGGGGAGGGGGGGCAATTTTCCCCAGGCCCTGGGCCCCACAGGGGCCCCCAGGAGAATATAGTATTCTATAGTATTGCAACTTTTTTTTTATGGAAGGGGCCCCCAAAATTGCTTTGCCCCAGGCCCCCTGAATCCTCTGGGCGGCCCGGCTGCTCCGGCTCCTAGCCAGAGGTGTGCCCAGGCAACTCCGCGCGCTGCCCCATCTGCAAGCGCCACCCCAGCACCTGCCATTGGCCACAGTTCTCAGCCAATGGGAGCTGGAGAGCCAGCGCTCAGGGCGGGAGCAGCACACGGAGCCCCCCTGGCCAACCCTGTGCCTAGGAGCCAGAGGACGGACGGAAGAGGGCTGCCACTTCCGGGAGCCATGTGGAACCAGGGCAGGCCAGGAGCCTGCCTTAGCCCCGCTGTGCTGCCAACCAGACTTTCAATGGCCCGGTCTGTGGTGCTGACTGGAGCCGACCGGGTCCCTTTTCGACTGGGCATTCTGGTCAAAAACCGGACACCTGGCAACCCTATGAACTCAACAGGAGAGACCCTTCAAACATTAACAAACCAACACTATCTGGCATCTCCTATTCTCTGCAAGAAAAAAGACATGACCTTGAGGATCTGTATAGATTTTCAAAATTTGAAGACAGTTGTACTTTAGAACATGCTAAACTGTTTGAATAAAAGTCTGGGGTATACTTGCTTTGTCTTAACTAGAGTGTTAGAACGTGGTAACCAGAGGCACTTCATACCTTCTGTAGGCAGAGCTCTACACCCAGTGAGAGAGCGAAGCATATGATGATGATGCTGTCTGTCATATCTGTAGGCAGTATCAAGGGGTGCCACAGAGATTCCACTGTCTTTAGCAATTTCGTGAGGGGAGGGGATGTGTAGGGCATGGGGAAGGGATAATGGGGACTGAGAGAATGGGCAGTGATAGGAATCATGGGGGCTTACAGACACCTTTCCCCCCCAACCCACGGCCCTGCACTGAGAGCTGTTTTGTCCTTTAACCTTCAGTTACTCATTAATTTCCCCTACCAGAATCATCCTCCTTCCACTTTCCCCCTCAAGCCCTGTCTGGGAATTGCTCCCTCCCCACACCCAGGGCCTTTCTCCTTCCAGGATATTTGTAGACGGTGAGCTGCGAAACCCTTCATTTCATTGTGCCTCCCCTCCCCCCCGCCCCAGATCCCTGCTTCTTCCATCACCAACACTCCCTTCAGGGTTTCTATTTCCCCACACCTCTGGGTCTGTCCCCATCCCCAATGCACATTCCTCCCCTCCAAGTCCCTGTTTCTCCCCTGTCACACCCCCTAAGTCCCTGCTGCTTCCTCCCATCCAAGTTCCTGCTAACCCCACCACCACTGCGTCATCTCTCCATTCCCTGCTGCTTACTACCACCACCACTACTCTTGCCCCCTCCCAACACTCTGCTTCCTCCACTCTCCCTTGGGCCTCTGCTCCCCTTCTGTAAAAACCCTCCCTGTTATGCTAGCAGTGGCACTGTTCATTAGTTTTAGATTATGCTAGCAGCAGAAAAGGCTGGCGGGGTGGGAGGAGGAAGAGCAGAAGTTGGAGAAAATATCTGAAATTGTTAGATTTTATTCCGGCTTTCCAAAGGTATCACAGGTAGATTTCTCATCTGGCAGACACTGTTAGCTAGCTAGTGTCCTGACTGATGTCTTAGCTAGTAATGGATTTTACAAAGCAGGTGCTATGTAGCATTATTTTTTACAAAAGTGACCAAAAAGTTTAAGTGCAAGGGATAAAGGTTTACAGAAGTAAAGACAGAGATTTGGCACAAGTACTGTTTTGGATGAAAAGGAGTTTGAACTTCTGAAACAATTATTGTCAATATGATTGAAGACAAAGAGAGAGATAAAGTAAAGCAAAAAGCAATAACAATAAAATGTGGTGGAAGTCCATTTCAGGTTTGGGGACATATCTTCTGCAATATAATAGGACAGGAGACATGTTCAGAATAAAAACTGTTCTCACAGCTGAGAAAAACAAAGAGGTATTGATCCATTGCAGGGATCAAAATTATTTTTTACACTACATGCGCAAAGGTGTATTCAGTGCTGAAAATTATCTGCACTAGGACAGTTGCCATCTGTGAACAATGTTCACTGAAACTTCAGACCAACAGACAGAAAAAAATAATTACTTCTGTAACCTCTTGAAGAAAGTTTGTCTCACATTTTTTTTCCTGGCTATTGAAGAAAACTGAAACTCTGGATTGAAGTTTAAAAGTATTTGTACTGACCTTTTGTTTTTCATGCCTGGGCAGTAGTCTCTGAGAGCACAAGCGTGAGTTAAATATGCACTGTTTTGGTTTTTGTTGGCATACAAATTATATGCAACTTGGAAATAACTTCTCAACATTAGTTCTTCTACAAGAACATTTCCTTGATACATCCACACCCTTGGAATCTCATATCCCAGAACTGTGAGCCTAGACTGGGGTCTTGACACATGCCCACTAAACCATCTGTAATAGTAGGCTCAACTGCCCAGCCCCCTTACTTCCCATCCAGAATTCAGAAACTCTGAAGACATGCTAGGAAAGAGTGAATTTATCTGCAGAGATCATATATTTGGAGATTTTCAGTTACTAGTGACAAATGGTTTTTTTTCTCTTCCATGGCTCTACGTGGTTCATTCTTGTAGACTAGAGAGCTGGGAACACAATTCATAGCAGCACTCTTCCTCTTGAAGTTCTAAAACTCATGCCCAAATAATATGAGTAAATTGACTAAAGGAATTATTTAAGTAGTAAAAGTGTTTCTCCAGCACCTATAACTGCCTCAGAGATTGGAACTTGTCTTCAAAACTGCCATAGGTCTGATAGAATGAGTCTTTAAACCATATAGAAGTAGGGTTGCCAACTTTCTGACTGCAGAAAACCAAACACCCTGGCCCCACCTACAAAAATGTAGTCTACGCCAATTTGCCTCATTACTATGATTTATTTTAGGTAATTTTGCTATTATTTATAACCACCCTTAGAAAAAAAACACTAAAATTATAATACATATTTTACCTAACACACAAGAACAAGTACTTCTATCACTATGTTAAATATATTTAGGTTTTGTTGTCCTGTTCTAAGACCGTGGACCACAAGGATCTTTCTCAGTATCAAAAAAGTCCATTCGCATAATGATTTCTGAAGAATTTTAGCTGCTAAGGAGTTATGAATCTGAGGCAAAAATACTAATATAAAATAGATTGATTCAAAGGAATCTCAAGACTCAAGCTTTAGAAAAGTTTGGAGTAAAAATGGAGAACTACTTTGTTCTTCTGGAAGATAAGGAAAGGAGAAGATACCACAAGAGCTCACTTATCTAACTGACATGCATGCCAAATGGAAGGCCACTTTTCCCAGAAGGAAATGGAAAAAAGAATTCCTAGGAGGTTCAAAAGTAGGATGAAAAAAATGTACTCAGGACTGGCTTTAGACCTCAAGTCTGAAACCGTTAGTGTCTGAAGGTGAAGGGAACCTTTCCTTCTTCCCTTCTTTGTACAGTAAGTAGCATGACATATGACTCCAAGAGTGCGATCTGTGGAGACAAGATATTCAGTGAATCTCAGTTATTGGTGAGTAACCTAATTTCCTTTAGAAGTAAGCAGTACCATTTAGCTATTATTAATTTGGGAGGAAGAGTTTGATAGGGCTTCTCTTGCCTTTGTTTTGAAGAATTTGAAAGCAGTCACAAGACTTCAAGAGGCTGGGTCATGGAACCAGACAAACAGAGAGCTTAACATGGTTGTGATGCAGGCTGGTCACTAGCTGTCCAGGCCATACATTGTCATTACAAGCTGGATGACAATCCATCACTGTCTAATAACAGGCCAGTATTTATCTGAGACTGCTTTAACCCCTCCTAGCCACTTCCCAACCTGCCTCAGAGAACAGATCCACCAGTCTATATCCTGTAACTTATGTGGAACATCTGCCAAATATAATTTTAAAACCTTATCTGTTGTGCTTTGCCATCAAGAAAAGGAAACATTCTGTGTGTATTGCCACAGCATACAAAACATGTAGAAAATAAATAGCTGTCAAGGAAAGATTAAAGAGACACCATCACTGAGTTATAGTGGTGTGTGGTATAGTGGTTATATGGCAGTTTGGACTCATTTTTTACTTTACATTTTCAATATTTTATACATTCTGCTTTTCTAAATGCCAGTTTTTCTGAACACTTACAGCTTGACATTAAACTGAAGATTTTTTTCATATCTATCTTCTAATGTAGTGTGTTTATGTATATGTATACACACTCTCCCTCTCTTCAACCAGCAGACATCCTTTTCCAAAAAATGATTTTCTAGTTTAGCCTTGGGTCTTTGTTGAGCCAGTTGCCCAATATTAAGTTATAAGGTGAGTGGTCCAGTAAATTAGATTCTCAGATAAGATCACAAAGGTGAAAAACTATGTTTATATTAACTGGCAAAAGGAAATGATTTCCAGTTGACCAGCATAGCCAGATAAGCGTAACTTCTGCATTTTAGAAAAACACCATTGATTTGAATTTTGTAAAAATTTTCAACTATAAACCTTAAATATGCTTGAGTAGTGTATGCATTTAATTTTGGTTTAATAAGGGAACTGTACTTTAATTAAATACTTGAGTATTAAAACTGTTTCAATATCAATTAACAATATAAATAAATCCTGTGATCCTCACTTCAAATGCCCATTAAAAGACTGCAGGCTTTGGCTCACAGTCCATAATCTTCAAGTAACATAGCTGATAATCCTCAATCATTTTTTGTTATCAGTTTGATTTAGTTAATATTTCATTCAAGGTCAAATCTTAAGAATTAATTTAATACCTTGGTGTTAAATAGGCACCCATTTATTTTTTTTTAAAAAGCTTTCATTGAGGTATAGAAAGTATAAAAACTATTCATTGTTAGGGATAAAATTACCCCCAAAAATTCACAATTATGGATTTCTTAGTCTTTAACAGATTTATATTTTTAAAAATAGGGTAGGCTGAATACTAAATTTGGATTCAGTTAGTACAAGAATCCACTGATGCTGAGTCATGGTAGAATCAATAACAAATACTCTTTATTAACAATAAACTATAGGTGTTAATTGCTATGTCAGCCCTATCACCTTTCCATCTCAGACTCTGATTTCTACCATCTTGTCTCTCTTTATGTCTGTTTCCCTCCCTGAAGGTGCTGTCAGCCCACAAGACCTGTCATCTCTGGACAGTTAACAGTAAAATTGGCTATAGCTCTCTACTTTTGTATCCCAGATCTGTCCACGAAACAATCATTAGCAATGTTACCATACAGTGGAAGAACTTACGATTCACACAGTAATACATTTACGATTGACAAAAAAATTTGCAGTTTACCTGCTTACTGTGCACATCCTGCTTTTGATGAGTCTGTATGAAAATCTCAGAAGTATAAACTGCGTATGAAGAAGTCATTGAAGGTCCTGACAGAGCTGTGGAGTTGCCTTCCATGTTTTAACTCTTCTCCATTGGTAGAAGGAGAACTTGTTCTGTAAATGACTCATCATCATGGTAGAATAAGCTAATGAAAGGTGTTACAAAATCATGGTTGGATTATTGTTTATCTGGGATCATATTTGCTGTGCTCTGGGAATCAAATAGCATTTGATATTCTGAGACACTAAAAATACAGGCACATCACATCTTACATTTTTACAATAATTTAGCTGTCATAAAATATCATAGAATAAATGTAGACTAAATGCTCTTTCATAATATTACATTTAAAGGGCTAATCTTTAAAAAAAATTAGCAAACAATCTGTGCCCACAATATATCTTTACAATATTTACTTGCATGCACAAAATATGCATTTTGCGTGCTCAAATGTGTGTTTTATTATTAAAGTAGTCCTAAGCAAAGATTCTGCTTCTGGGCATTAGGGCAGTCTTTTAAACTCTGTGGAACATATCTGCCTTAACTTTAAAATATACTTGACACAAAAGTCTTTTTTTTTTTTACGTTTATCTTGTACTGTTGCAATCCTTGCCAACTAACTCCCCCACTCCAGCTGAGAAGAAATAAATACTTTCCACCACCTGTACCTGACAAATATGGTGGTTGTATATTCCTGTCCAAAATAAAATTCAAAATATATCACCCCGTATCTGAAGGAAGCATTAATATTCTTTCTCGCCTTATTAAAAAGAAAATGGGGGCCCTGTGTATGATCCCACAGTCTTGACTAAAGCTTCTCTTTATAGTGATAATGTTTCTGATATTCACAAAATAAAGGGTAACAATAGAGTTGTGCAAAACATTCACATTGAAATCAATCACCCAGATCAGAGAGGGTTAGAGTTCTATTGTGTTCACAAATGATTTGTGAACCTGGACTCAAGTTCCAGTTTGCACAGCTCCCTCTTTTCCCACATATGGTTGGATTGCTGCCAAACCTTACACAATGAATTCCAGGGTTTGAAATAACTTAGATATGTTTCTGTCCCTAGCATTGTCCTAACCACTGCAAATATGTACTTTATTTCTTGGTCATTGAATGCTTCCCCCAAAGTACCTCAACAAATATCTAAAAAACTCAGTCTGAAGTATCTTGCAAATCCAATACTATATATGCAATTTCTTACCTCTCTCTCTCTCTCTCTCTCTGCAGTGTAATTGTAGCTGTGTCGGCCTCAGGATATTAGAGACACAAGGTGGGGGAGGTAATATATTTTATATATATTTTATATTTTATTGGACCAACTTCTGTTGGTGAGAGAGACAAGCTGTGTGGCTTGAAAGCTCGTCTCTCTCACCAACAGAAGTTGGTCCAAGAAAAGATATTACCTCATCCACCTTGTTCTCTCTCTCTCCCCCTAGTTAGCCAGTTACTATAACTAGTTGAGTATCTATAAAGTACCTATCATATCGATAGTCCCCAAAGAATGTAGGTACTGGTAAATGGACATCTAGTTGGAATGAACTCAAGCATTGTCCTCTGTTACAGTAGTGCCATACTAAATACCCAGTAAACCTGATAAAGCTATCAGTTTTGGTGTTAATATAGCTTCTGTTGAGGAAGGATTTAGCCATATTAAAGTGCTTCCCTATAGGATCTCTCAGGAAATGGCCCTTAGTAGTGAGCATCCTGAGGAAACTGAGATTAGGCTATTGAATGCAAAGTGCACTGAAGAAATACTTAAAGAAAAACAGTATTTTTCAAGCCCTTAGGAACTAACATTTTTATTTGCATTTCCATCATGTTAATTATTGTTCAAAGAGTTCCCGAGGTGATTACACTCAGCTACTTTCATGGAGTTTTATCCCATTCATTATGCATTGCAGCTAATTAATGTTGGAAGAGTTATTATTCTAAGGAAGATAGAAATAACGTGTAACCATTCAGCTAAGAACATCTTGCATATGTACTGTAGGTGTCATTATTTGAAAGCAATTTGATGAGTCCACTGCCCACCCACTGTAATAAACTGTTTATTTCTTTTCATGGGAACATGGCTACAGTTGTTCTGTGGGGGTATCCAAGACACATCTAAAGTATTTGAAAAAAGAACAGGAGTACTTGTGGCACCTTAGAGACTAACAAATTTATGCATATGCATCCGAAGAAGTGGGCTGTAGTCCACGAAAGCTTATGCTCTAATAAATTTGTTAGTCTCTAAGGTGCCACAAGTACTCCTGTTCTTTTTGTGGATACAGACTAACACAGCTGCTACTCTGAAACCTAAAGTATTTAATAGTCTCTCAGTTGAATTGTCTGAAAGTAGTTCCTTCATTACGTTTTGAGTCTGTCTGTGATGATTCACAGTATGAAGCCCTTTTAAATTTTTTTTCATTTTTTCCTGAGTCTCAGTAGTATTCACTCTAAACGTCCATTTACACTGATTTATATGAGCAAGTGAGATCAATATAGGCTTAGTTAATCATAATTAACTTAATGGCAACATACAATATCGTTCTCGCTGGCTATCCCTCCCAGTTCAGAACTGTATATCTGGACTGAAATGGACCAAACATACGGTTAACAAACACAGAAACCTTGCTAAAGTTAATTCATGTTGAGGTTTGGAGTGATACACACTGACAAAAGCAGGAAAATTCAAAATTAAGTCTGACAGTTTGTACTTACCTTTCCTGATTGTATAAATGTGTAGTGCCACATGTAGTATGTAACTTCATTCTGTAACCTGGGACCTAAGCAACATGTAGGCACAATAGAAAACATTCAGAACAGGCTCTCAACCAGAACTTTTAATGTTATTGTCTCTTTTTGTCATGTGTAGGGAACTAAAACTTAGTTTCATATGTTAAATTCAAAAGTATTTTTTTAAAGGGAAGAATCAAAATATCAACATGCTTGGTACACTCATAGTGTGAAGTTCACTTTATAAAATGTAAATCTCTATGTTTTTTTTAAATAAGGCTTATGAAACAGAATTATTTTAAGTACCAAATTTCAAAATATGACATCAGTGTAGAAAATGCACGTGCAGTTGCATTAGGGTGTATTTAAATCAAGTATTACACTTCCAAATGGCTAATGACACTTAACTAGCCATTTAAAAGTATGAATCCTTGATTTGCATTTGCAGATTTTGTAATTTTACATGCAAATGTAGGCACATAATGGTGCATCGATCTCTGAATTCCTCTGTTTAGCCTTTTGTGCGTAATCCACAAAACACAATGTTCCTACCCTTGCTGATTATGCTACAACAGTTAACGGTGAATAGTATTCCCAGAGATGTCCTGGCATCAATGAATGTTGCTGGTGTAGAAATGTGTTTTGGCATGATTAGTCGGGTGTCAGCATAAATATAAGATGTTGCAAAATTAATGCTGTCACTGTCCAGATTTACTTCATATATACCTACCAGCCCCTTGCAATGTCCTCTTCTGAGTGCAGCTCATACCATCATGAGGGGGTCTGCTGATGATCCCACTGCACTGGAGTTACTTGCATGTCTTCACAGCATTTGCTGTCTGCCTATTCCCCAGCTCTTCTATGTGTTTAAAGGACATTGCCGGTGACCAGGTCTCTGCCTTAGGCAGCAGCTTTATGTTGTGCATATATGAAGCATGCTTGTTAGAACAACAAAGGTAGTGGGCATACTTCAGTTATATAGATTATACATTTTTGTTTTAATTTATGAACCTCGAGAGAGACTTTCTAAGCAAAATAGCTATGTTAATTTTAGCTCCATCTTAATGAAAAAGAATGACAGTTCTAGGATAGAAAAGGACAAAACTGGTGGTTATGTAAAGACACATTATTTTCCACAAAGTTAAGAGGATATTACAAATTGTGGGGAATATGAAACAAAAATTTTAAAATATTGTAGATACAAATAAGCAATTGGAGGTTCAGAATTGCCTCCCTTTGATTATCTAGTCTGTATCCTGAATTGTATAGGTTTACTCGTCATTCTCATTTCCTCTGATTTAATTTTTTTTGTAATATGTAATAATGGTGTCTCAGTCACATCTCTTGGTGATGTATTCCATTTCCTATAATCGCTTCTACTGTTAAGACTATTTTCCTAACGTTAAGCTTAAACATTTATTTCCTGTGCTTCAAGCTATTGCTCTTTTTTCTACCATCATCTGAAACTGAATACTTTATTTCGTTTATTTACATTGAAATCTGGAAGGTCTCTATAGACTGTATTTATATATCTCCTGACTCTTCTCTTTCTAGATATATGTACTATATATTATTTACCAAAAAAAAAAAAAAAAAGCTACATTAATGCAGTGTTGTTTACACTGCAAAGTCAAGCACTGAAAGTTAGGAAATACCAGAGGTAAGTTGCCCTTACTTTCTTATTTTCGCTCTTTTGTGCATACATGCCAAAGAATGTTTAAGATTTTGGGCAACACATCATATGCAGTGTGTGGCACGCTGAAACAAAGTATTACATGCACAATGCTAGTATAATATCTAGGGATTTTGGCAGCAGGCCAGAACAGGTGTTAGTGGGAAATTATGATTTTCAGCAGGTCAGAACTAAGCCAAATCTAACGGATTTTCATGGGCCAAGCAAAAGGCACCTCCTTCACCCAGGAGTATCACCTTTCCAATTTAAAAGTCCTGCTACAAACTATGGAGGTCTTTGCAGCTTTTTTTTTTTTTTTTTTTTTGTAATTTTAAAAAATGATCTAAATACTTTTCATAGCAGAAAGCATTATCATGAAGATTGTGAATTAGGCAATGTCACTCCAGAGCTATGCATATTTTCACTTTGTCATTTTAGTTTTATATGTAATCCTGTGTATCTGTTTAGTTTTCAGCTTTTTTTCCCCTCCAATTTGCATTGCATGGCAAGCTCCTATTTAATTTGCTATATACTAGGATCCCTATCTCTTTCTCAGACGTGCTACTTTAGAGCCTGATCTAAAACCTATTAACCTCAATGGGAGTCTTTCCATTAACTTCAGTGGACTTTGGTTCAGACCCTTATTCCCTCTTACTAGCTGTATGACTTTACAAGTTTAGTAATGAATCTCATCCAGTTGCATGCATCTCACTTTTCCAGTCTTTCCCATATCATTTTGCAGGAAGACCAAGTATGAAGGAAATCAAGTATAAAGTGACTTGAACTACTAAAAAAAAAAATGCAATCTCTCATTAAAAACAGCCACAGAGGATTAGAGGATTGTACTGATGCAAATGTTGTACCTATATTTTTTAAAGGCTGTAGTGGTGATCCTGGGAATTATACACCAGTAAACTTAACATCTGTACCTAGATAATTGGTTGAAATTATAATTAAAAGCGAAATAACAAAACACAAGGAAGATAATGATATGATCAGGTTTACCTAATATGGGTTTTGCAAAATAAAATCATGTCTCATTAATTAACAATTTACCAAGGATTGTAGTGGATTCGCCATCACTGAGAATTGTTAAATCAAGATTGGTTGTTTTTCTAAAATATATGCTCTAGGAATTATTTTGGGGAAGTTCTATGGCCTGTGTTATACAGGAGGTCAGGTTAGATGATTGCAATGCTCCCTTCTGGCCGGGGAATCTAGAAATCTATAATCTATGTGTATTCTTTGAATATATCAATTAAATAGGAGATAAATGAATATATCGATAAAGTAGTAGATAAGCCAGTTGACATAATTTATTTAGACTTCCAAAAGCCCTTTGACCGTCCCACACCAAAGGCTACTAAAGAAGTTAAATAATTACAGGCTGTGAGGCAAAGTATTGTCATGGATGAAAAACTGGCTAGGAGACAGAAAACAAAGAGTAGAATTAGTTAGTTTTCATCACGGCAAAAGGTAAACAAACGAATACCTCCAGGTTCCAACTAAATTCAGTATTGTTTATTATATTAATAATCTGGAATGGGGGATGAATAGTGAGGTAGCAAAATTTGCTGATGGCACAAACGTATTTAGGAAGTTGGAACTAAGAGGATGGTCAGGAACATCAGAGAGATCTCAACAAGCTGGATGAAATAATGCACATTAGAAAATATAATGTAATGAATGTAATATAATGTAATGAAAATGTAAACTACTCATGCACCTTGCAGAGTTCAAAATTAACTGTATCAATTCAGGAAAGAAGCTGGATAAGTACCAACTTTGAACTTTGAAATCATTGAACTGTCACTATAGACAATTCAATGAAGAACTCTATTCAGGGTGCACTGTGGACAAAAACACAAATTAGGAGTTAAAATGTATAAGAAATGAGATAGAGAATAATAATACTGAAGATATTATGATACCCTTATATGAATCCGTGGTGTGGCCTCATCTGAAATACTACATGCAGTACTGGTCACCCTATCTCTAAAAAGATAGGGGTTTCAGAGAAGGGTGACAAGAATGAGCAAGTGCATGGAAAAATTCTTATATGAAGGGAGACTGGAAAAATTGGAATTCTGTACTTTAGAAAGGATTCATAGATTCATAGATTGTAGGACTGGAAGGGACCTCGAGAGGTCATCGAGTCCAGTCCCCTGCCCGCATGGCAGGACCAAATACTGCCTAGACCATCCCTAATAGACATTTATCTAACCTACTCTTAAATATCTCCAGAGACGGAGATTCCACAACCTAATAAGGAGACTAATAAGAACACAATAAAAGGAGATAAGATAATGAATAGCATAGAGAAGATAGATCAGAAAATTCTGTTCTCTCTGTCTCATAACATAAGGGGACATTCAAAGAAATTAAAAGGTGGATCTGCTGTAGAGTTCTTACACCTTCCTTTGAAACCTCTGGCACTGGCCTCTGTTGGAGACAAGATACTGGATGAGATGGATCACAGAACTGATCCAGTATGGCAGTTGCTATGTTCCTAAGACATTTTTCATTCTATATACAGCATTGCACAGATGGCTAGCTTTATATTTTATGTGTTTGTATATAAGAGTTCCCTTTTCTTTGAGACATTATAGTTTTTTGCTAGATATATCATGGCCTTTGTTAGATACAGGATGCCAGATGAGGTGCACCAATGGTCTGACCTAGAATAACACATCCTACTGTATGTTCCAGTGTTATTTCTACCCTCTTGTATATTTATCACCTAGGGTTACCATACTTAACAAATAAAAAAAGAGGACCCTCCATGGGGTCCTGGCCCCACCCATTTCCCACCCCAGCCCCGCCCCAACTCCGCCCCTTCCCCGCCCCAACTCCACCCTAACTCTGCCCCCACCTCCCTCCCACTCCCAGCCACGTGGAAAGGGCTGCCCGAGCGCTACCGGCTTCACGGTTTGCCAGGCAGCCCCCCGACCCTGCGCCCCCGGCCGGCGCTTCCCCAACGCGGCGGGAGCCCGGGAGGGGAAGCACCCAGCCGGGGGCGCAGAGTCTGGAGGCTGCCCGGCAAACCGTGAAGCCGGTAGCGCTTGGGCTTCGGGCAGCCCCCTTGCCTCCGGACCCTGCGTCCCCAGCCGGGCACTTCCCCTCCCGGGCTCCGGCAGCGCAGGGTCCGGAGGCATGGGGGCTGCCCGAAGCCGGTAGCGCTCGGGCAGCCCGGCTCTTAAACAGAACCGAAGAGTCAGGGGAGGAGCAGAGCCTGAGTCATCTGAAACAGGCCAGCTGCGGGTGTTTAAGGGAATGCAGTGGATATTGTATATTTGGTTTTCAGTATATAGAACATAATATTTCTAAAATAGCTGGATAAATACGAATTGGATGCAAATGCCATAAGCAATTATTACAAAATGGCTGATAAAAATAAAAGAATCATTAATTGTAAGACATTAAAATGGGGAACAATCTCCAGTGGGAGTTCTGCGGGACTTTGTATTAAGACCCAAAATATTTAACAGTTTAGTAAAGTAACAGAGGAAGACATTTGACTGATTCAATTTGCAGAACACATGAAAATATGACGGGTGATAATAGGGTTACCATACGTCTGGTTTTTTCCGGACATGTCCGGCTTTTCGGCAATCAAACCCCCGTCCGGGGGGAATTGCCAAAAAGCTGAACATGTCCGGGAAAATGCCGGCCGGGCACTTCCCCTCCCGCGACCGGAGGCTCTGCTCCTTCCCTGACTCTTCGGCTCTGTTTAAGAGCCGGGCTGCCCGAGCGCTACTGGCTTCGGGCAGCCCCCATGCCTCCGGATCCTGTGTCCCCGGCCGGGCACTTCCCCTCCCGGGCTCCGGCGGCGCAGGGTCCGGAGGTATGGGGGCTGCCCGAAGCCCGTAGCGCTCGGCTCTTAAACAGAGCTGAAAAGACGGGGAGGACCAGAGCCGCTGCGGCCGGAGGCTCTGCTCCACCCATGACTCTTCAGCTCTGTTTAAGAGCCGAGCTGCCCCAGCGCTACCGGCTCAGGCAGCCCCCGTGCCTCTGGACACTGCGCCACCGGAGCCCGGGAGGGGAAGTGCCCGGCCGGCGGCTGGGGTCCGGAGGCAAGGGGGCTGCCTGAAGCCCATAGCGCTCGGGCAGCTCGGCTCTTAAACAGAGCCGAAGAGTCAGGGGAGGAGCAGAGCAGCCGCGGGAGGGGAAGTGCCCGGCCGGCATTTTTCCGGACATGTTCGGCTTTTTGGCAATTCCCCCCGGACGGGGGTTTGATTGCCAAAAAGCCGGACATATCCGGGAAAAAACGGACGTATGGTAACCCTATTATCACCCATCATATTTTCATGTGTTCTGCAAATTGAATCAGTCAAATGTCTTCCTCCGTTACTTTACTAAACTGTTAAATATTGTGGGTCTTAATACAAAGTCCTGCAGAACTCCCACTGGAGATTGTTCCCCATTTTAAGGTCTTACAATTAATGATTCTTTTATTTTTATCAGCCATTTTGTAATAATTGCTTATGGCATTTGCATCCAATTCGTATTTATCCAGCTATTTTAGAAATATTATGTTCTATATACTGAAAACCAAATATACAATATCCACTGCATTCCCTTAAACACCCGCAGCTGGCCTGTGTCAGATGACTCAGGCTTTTGGGGCTCTGGCTGAAGGGCTGTAAAACTGCAGTGTAGATGTTTGGGCTTGGGCTGGAGCCTAGACTCTGGGATCCTGGGAGTGGGAAGGGTCCCAGAGCCAGGGCTGCAGCCCGAACCTGAGTATCTACACTACAGTTTTACAGCCCTGCAGTCTCCTGTGAGCCTGAGTCAGATGACATGGGCCAATCACAGATCTTTAACTGCAGTGTAGAGATACTCTCAGTGCTCCTGTGGACAGTGCCAGGAGTTTGAGGTGCAAGATAAGCGTGGGGCCATGACCTGTTCTCTCTGCACCAACTAGTAGAGTTGGCCAGGCACAAATCAGAGTATGCTGCGCCCAGATGAAAACTGTATTACTTGGTGCAGCAAATGTGCTGGTGCTGCCTGAGAACTCCAGCCAGTCAGACATTTTCATGAAGACTCTGGCTGTTGCTCACGGCCTCTCTTCACCCCCTCCAGTGCTCCTGGGGACACCCAGGTTAAGATGTAATCCTCGACATTATGTCAAAATAAGCCATAAAACTGTTTGGCATAAGTTATTTACTCTTGATAAAACTGTGTTGTTTGTTGATTATTACCCAATATTTATATATTGGCTACATTATTTTATCTTCAAATATTTTGCTCATAAGAGATATCAAGGTAATTGGCTGATAGCTACTGATCTCCCCTTCCATATTTCTTGGAGATATTAGCTCTTTTCTAGTCCCCTGGATCTCCTTCTGATTCTGATAGAAACTGAAGGTTATTTTACCTAACATAAGGTATCCTAAGTAGACAGAATATTTTTCTAATACAATTAACTAGATACATTTTTCTTTGTTTTAAAGGTGTATAAATACTGTATCCTTTCCAAACAGATTTTTAATCAAAATTACTGCATTCCCACTGGTTGAGTGATTTGTCACCTAGTTTCCAAGCAAAGGTCAAAATATGCATTCAGATAAAGGGAATTTAACCAGATTTGCTAAACTCCTAGAGAAAATAGACTTGCTCTAGGGAAACAGTCTCTCTTCCTTTTCATTTCCTCAAGGCATCATATTAGATTGGTTTCCTAGTGTGGTCATGCCCCTATATTCCTTTTGCATTTGATTGCAGTCCCATACTTCATTCTCAAGAAATGTTGCCCACAGTCACAAATGCACAAAGATATAACAATAAAATTATCACAGGAGACCTCGAGCAGCCTGAGGCAGGTGAGGCCCACAGAAAATACAAAACATACATATTTTATTAAAAAGCAGGTTTCCCACCCAAAAAGAGATGGTATAGCATTCCATTATAAAAATATTTCCAGGTGGACAAAAGTTTGATTATCTATCTGTCTTGTCTTTCTATCTGCCTACCTATCTACTCACCCACCCTTTATCACCATATTTTATGAGCTCATTCTAAATATTAAACACTGGAAATAACAATACTAATCTCTCTCTTTCTGTTTTCCTTCCTAGGTTGTGGGGGAAATGGTAAAATTCATTTTTTTAAATGTTTTATTGTGTGTGAATTGTGGGAAAAACAAGTTGAAGAGATGAGTTTTCATTTAGTTATGAGTGGTGAAACCCATGGTCATTTTTTTTATTTCATAGGAGTTACTCATGCTTAAAGGGAAGCATATGCTTAAGTTGTGTGCTGGATCAGGGCTTTAGTGAGCTCCGCAGTCGAGGTTCAGTTCCTGTGAAAGTTCTGGCTCCTGAGTTCATCAGCCTCCCTATTAGTCAACTGGTCAGTGATTCCACTGAAATGTAGCTGTCGTGGGAGATCATAACCCCAGAAGGAGAAGAGATCTCTCATGTAGCTAGGACCATAGTAGCCATGGAGGGCTTTGACTATCAGGACAGAGGACTTGAATTGGACTCTTTATTCTTTGGAAAGCTAGTGCAGAGGGTGAAATAGTGGTGTGGTATGCTCACAGTGACCTATATTGATTAGCGGAAGGGCTGCTGTGTTTTGTACCAATTAGAGCTTTTTCACAGTGTTCAGATTTGTTTATAGATATGAGTTGCAATAATTAAGCCTGGATGTCACATATCCTTAGGTTACTGGTGGTAAGTCTATATCTGGTAGATTCAGAAGCAATCTTTAGTCTAGTCATGGACAACCTTCAAACCTGCCAATGTGTACAGGAGCAACTGAAATATTATAAGAGGTCTTATTATAATTTTTTCACACATTCACAAGACCAAAAACACCTTACTAGCTGGTTTACTTTGTAGAGTGACCAAAGCAGCAGACCACTCACATAGAGATTTCTACAACACCTGTGTGCTGTCAAGAAAAGCAGTTAAAATTTTCTGAGACTCGTAGACAGGTTATGGGTATAACAAGTGGTTCTTTGCACAGTATGGATCAATTAGGCCACATGGGGTTTGGTTGGCAAGCTGCAGCCTGCCACATCTATGTAGGTTATCACAGCAGTTCAGTGCAAGTCTCGGAGGATAAGGATCCTGCAGGCAAAGCCTTTTTAATTGAACTTTTGCACATGACATCCAGTTTTGGTCCAGAGGGCCAAATTCTGTTGTCCTTGGCCTTATTTAGACAAAGTACCTGCAGTCAGTGAGGAATTTTGCCTGAGCAATGACTTTAGGGTTACAATGGGCGCATTTTTAGAAGCTGAAAATAAATAAAATTATATTTTCTGAAGGACTGAAAGATGCATTGTTCAGGAGTACTATGCTCCACTAATAGTTAATCATAAGGGAAGGTTCTTTTTTCATATATAAGCTAATGTTTTTTCTATATTAAATGTATATTCAGTGTTTCCTGCATATTTATAATACATGCATGCAACATAGCTAAGCTATTTTTATCCTTTTAATTGGTGAACATGTTAGTATATGGTAAACTTAAAATCCACTTCAACTGCAGAAAGGCATCCCTTTTACTAAGCTGTGTACTTCACCGGTGAATAGAGTTTATTTTAAGATCAAGGAATTACTTAATTTTCTGAATGATATTCCACAGATGAGTGGAAATGCAATATCACAAAACATTATATGTAGTATCAGTTTATTGCATTGAAATCTGTGTAATTTATCTGCATAGTTTATATCATTCTACTTTTAATTTAATAGAATAGAAACTGACGGTGAAAAAGATCTTTCAAATCCTCTTGTCTGATCCTTGCCAGTACAACATTGTTCTCTGTAATCTCTCCAGAGCTTTGTCCACTCACTTTTTAAATGACTCAAGGAAAGAGACTTCTACAACTTCCCCTGGGAGAATATTCCACAGTCCAGCAGATCTGACTTTTATGAAATTTTCTTAATATTCAATCTACATTTTCCTTTGCTCATTTTTCATCCTATTTTATCTAGTTATTTCCCCCTGGGCCATCTTGAAAAAATCCTCACTCTTCTTTGTTCTTAAGCCCTTCAATTGCTTGTAGATGGTTATCACAAACCCTTTAAGAGTACATTAGCCAAGCTATACATACTGTAAATAAAATGTAATGGCAAGTACCATAAGAAGAAAACCATTACCTGGTATGATTTAGTGGAAAGATTGGTTTCTACTTGATATCTAAGCCTTTAATGAGCTTAAAATTTTAAATTCTTATCTTTTTAAAGGCTTAATGATGAATTGGATCTAATAAACCAACATGAAGTTGTTTTAAATGAATGTATATATATTTATAGTGTTATGGTTTTCTTTGGTCAATCATGACCAATATTTGAAGACATCTTTCTCAAATCCTGTCCTGTTGCTGGCTAATGTGGTGCTTGTTGCATATACAATGTGTAGCTCCGCGTGTTCCTGCATCTCCTAGGGGGAGGGAAGGCCAGGGGTCTCTGCACGCTGCTCCCGCCCCAAGCGCTGCTCCACAGCTTCCATTGGCCAGGAACTGCAGCCAATGGGAGCTGCGGGGGCGGGGCCTGCAGGCGCCGGCAGCACACGGACCCCCCCTGGCCCTACCGCCTAGGAGTTGCAGGGACATGCCAGTGGGAGCCAGGGAGCCCCCCACCCCGAGGTAAGCACTGCCCAGCACCCCAATCCTCTTCCCCTAGCCCTGAGCCCCCTCCCGCACACCCAAACTGCTGGTGCTGCTGGCCCAGGGGCTGCCTGAGCCAGCACTGGCCACTGCAGAAGTCACAGAAAGTCACAGAATCCGTGACTTCTGTGACCTCCATGACAGACACGCAGCCTTAATTATAATATTGCAAAATTTGGCAGGGAGAATCAAGGACAGATGTAGTACCTGAAATGACATGTAACTCGTTTTTTGAAAATGATTAGATTTCAAATTGACAATGTTCTTTTTGTCTTATTGATATTCATTCTATAGGGTTTTAAACCAACCTATAGAATTTCCTAGAGAAATATATCCTTCCTATAATTTTTTTTAGATTGGTTTAAAAATTCGGTAGAAAATTTATAATTCTCTGTTCTGTTTTCATATGGATGACACATAAAAGGACTGTGTAGAGGAGAAATGCAACAAAGCTATATACTCTCCTACCACCACATCACTTGCTATTAGCTACTCTGTGTTAGCAGTACATTTTTTACTCCTGGGGGAATTCTGCGCCAAAAAATTTAAAATTCTGCAAAATTCTGCAAATTTTATTTATCAAAATAATACTATATAATCACACCAGTTTCAATTATTTTGGTAATTTATTTCAAAATACCTGTCACAAGTATGTCTGTAACAATACATACAAACGCAAAAATTCCCCCAGGAGTAGAGAGTTAAAGAACCCCTACAACAACCCAGTTCCTGCTTCTCTGCCCCCTCCACTCCAGAGCCCAGCTTGGGGGAAGGGGGGGCAGACACTTACACCCCCTTTCCCTGAAAGACACCCCCTTCCCCTGCCCAGAGCTCAGCAGCACCCCTCCCCAAGCCCAGACCCCGACACGACCCCCACGAGCCCAGCTGATGGGTACCCCCCCCCAGCCCAGACAATGATAGACCCAGGGATCCAGAGGAAGAAACAGCTTGATGCTGGGAACTGGGCTTGCACAGTTTCCTGCATGCTGCCACCTCCATCCCTCAGGGCGTGCTAGGAATGGCAACTGCTGGGAACCCTCCAATTGCCTCCCCCTTCCCCCGGCCTTGTCTTCTATTTGCGAACTGGGCTCTGTCAGGTCCAGTGGCCCCTGGTGGCAGGCAACATCTCTGCAGCCAATTTCTGTGGGGGAAAAAAGAAATTCTGCGCACACAACATTAATTTCTGCAAAATTCTGCATTGCGCAGTGGCACAGAATTCCCCCAGGTGTAATTTTTGGAGATGATAGAGAAACAGAAGGAATGGCCCCTGGGGAATGTTCAGAATAGAACTGGAGTGCTGATGCTCTACATCACATGTGCGCATGAAACTATGTCTTAATGTATGCAACAAATTGCAGAATAAATTAATGATGCCAGTTACAGGATTAAATTAAGCAGCTTTTCTCACAGCTGGTTAGCCAGTTTTCGGGGTCTTGACAGGTTGTTTCCATTAGGAGGAGACAGAGTCAGGATTTCTGTGACACAATCCTGTTTATTTACAAAGAATATATAAAAAGGCCTGTTACCATTCACACAGTAGGAATCAAACAAGAAAGTTTCCTTTCTCAGTATTCCAAAGCCGCCTCATCCGGCACTCTCTTCAAAAAGCTCTTTCTCTTAACTTAATATCAGTGTCATACTGCAAGAGGGCTGTCCTTGGCTTCCTGCTGTCTTCTTCATTGTTTCTGTGGTGTTTCTGGCTGCATCTGCTCATACACACACTCAACTCCACCAAAACGATACCCAGCCTTCTACATTTGCGTTTAACCCTCAATAAAACAGCTCTGCCCACATAGTACAGCTCTTGACCAGTCTTGCATATGGCCTGTGTTTTGGGCAGTGGTTTCTATTGTTTCCGCTATTTGACTCCAAAAGGAGCTTCACTCCTTACATTTATCTTTAATGAAGGACAACTGTTACACCCATCAGCTTCACAAGGTTTCCCCAGCATAACATACTATAGCATTTCCACACACACTGGGAGAGAACAGGACAATGGCAGCATGGCATCGGAAATAACCAAGCTGCTAGTTTTGGGGTTAGAGATGCTGGGAGGATGATCAAGGCAGACAGGCTACGCATAAATATAGTAAGGCCTGCAAGATATGGCCTTGTTTTGCCCATTCAGCCCCAGATTCTTCACACTGGCTAGAACACGCTCCTGCCCATTACATATTTGCCCCGCTTCTGCAATGCAAGAGAGAAAATATGCTGCAACGGTTGTGAAGTTTGGTAAATAAGAATGTTCACCATTAAGAATGTTATCTGGGAGAAGCTGATATGTCCATAGGAAGTATAGCAAGAAACTTACTTCACAGTTTATAACAATGGACACAACTGTAATTCCTTTCCCAAAAAAATGTAGCTATTACTATGTGATTTTGTATTAAGTTTTAAAAGATCCATATTTCAAAACAAGCAGAAGTCATGAATAACAATAAATCTGAGACATGGCATGAGTAACAAAAAATTTTCACATTTTTTTTTATTTTTATTAAAAATTGACACTGACAAGACAATTTTAAGGTGCAGCAAACTTCTGTTGTTACAGCATCAGTACAAGCTATGAAAAGCAACAGTAGTGTACTATAGAGTATATTGTTATAGAAAACTTTATGCACATTGAACAACATCCGCTACCTGTGGTTTTTAAAAAATATTATTTGTTTTCATGTCAGAAAATACCCTATTATTCTCTGAATATTCCTGTAGTAATTGTTTATCAGGTTGGCAACCCTGTAGCAGAGTGTTTGCTCATAAAAGGAATATAATCTCAGTTGTTCTTGCAGGAGAGTCAGGTGGAATTGTCTCGTATTCTATAGTTATTTCACAGATGGATTGATCCTTCAGAAAATCAATTGAAGGAGTCCATACAGTATACAGTTCTGCTAACAGATCTCTAGAAACATCTAATGTCTTATCTAGTGGGATAATTTATCTTGTAGCACTTTGACAATAGATAATACAAATAACTGTAAATTTATTTGTTTGTTTGTGGTTTAGAGGGGAAATGCTCCAATAACTGAAACTGAATTGAGTTACACTGATCATTTTTAACATTACATTATTTGTTTTCTGTAAATAATTCAGAGAAAGAGTTCTAATTAATTGTACGTAATTCACAATAAGACATTTTCTTTCTTTCACTAGAATATACTTTTAAATATTAAATTCATATTTTTAATTCTTAATTTGGAAATATACAGGTTGTTATGTAGAAGTGAAGTATTAATTTAGAAAATGTTTATCAGAAGGAAAACATTATGCAGATGAGCAGAGAAAGCTATGTGCTGTACAGCATATTTCTAAGGGATATTTTAAACTTAGCTCCCAGGAAAAATTATGAAAAATTCTCTAGGACGAGTTTTGTTCCAATTGCATTATTTCGAGTGTGTGCATGTGTGTATTTAAACTAGTTCCTCCATGTCTGCTATTAACTTCTGTACTTTGTCTTTCGTATTTTTACAGCCCTGATAGCCATTGGACGATACAGCATGACAATAGAGACAGTGGATGTTGGATGGTGTAAAGAAATTACAGACCAGGGAGCCACCCAAATTGCACAAAGCAGCAAGTCTCTCAGATATTTAGGGCTGATGAGATGCGATAAGGTAAGCAGCTTCTGTGTAAAATGGGTATAGGCTTCTGAGTATATGTATGGAATGTATGAGACAGACTTTTCTATTTTTTCCTATAAAAATATCTTTCTTCTTCGAATGATTGCACATGTCCATTCCCATGTAGGTGTGTGCACCTTATGCACAGTTGTTGGAGAACATTTTCCCTCAGCAGTACCCATTGGGCTGGCTTAAGCACACTCTGCCACTAGGCACCACTGTGTGCCAGCGTAAGAGGGCAAGCCACCTCCAGTCCCCCTTAGTTCCTTCTTACCACTAGTGATGGTTGATGGAGCACTTGCAGTCTGGCTAGCACAAGTTTATTTCTCTCACTCGTTGTATATTGTCTGTTTCTTGTTTAGTACGTAGTTAGATATAATGTACAGTTACTGTTAGGTTTTAGTTGTTAGGACACTGTAGCGTGGTGATTACCCGCTCCTGCCCTTCGGGGCTTAAAACAGCCCAGGAGAGGGCTGTGGCTGGGACAAGAAGCCTGGGCTGATTGGGGAAAGTAGGCTCAGCTGTGGCCATGCCCCAGTCAGGCCCAGCTGGCCCCTATAAGAGGCTGTGAGCCAGGGCCCAGTCAGTCTCCCTCTGCCTGTAGAGGGAGAAGGGCCTGGCTGCAAGGTGCCAAGCAAGGAACCTAGATTGGAGCAGGGCTGGGGAAGGGCCAGAGGAGCTGGGAGCTCCGGCCTGGAAAGCCCCAGGCTGCAGGCCTGACGACAGGCCAAATAGGTGCAGGGCTGCAGGGGCAGCCTATGGGTAGGCAGAGGCAGCAGGTCCAAACCCCTTTGCCTGTGATCAGTGGTTTACATTGCAGTCCGCCCCATGAGCAGGGGGCTAGATGGGGACTGGCAGTAGCCTAACACTGAGACGAAGTGGGGATAGTGGGTGGGGGTTCCCCTGGGAGGGGGAGACCCAGAACTGTGGGGTTACTGCCAGGCGGCAGCATCCCAGATAACAGGGCACCGAGGTCCTGGGAGGGACACGGGGCCAGCGGTAAGGAGGATCACCAGCCTGCAGGGGGCGCTCCAGAGGTGGATGAGCTAATTCCCGAGGATGACCAGCAGGAGGCGCCGCAGGGGTGAGTCACTTACAGTAACTTTTGGACCAAATTTAATTTTTGAGCCTGGAACTGGAGCCATGCCTTGCTCTCTGGGGTTCAAGTCCTGCCAGTCATGTGCCAGACTGGTGCCGATCAGTGACCCATACCCCATCTGCCTGAAATTTGTGTCGTTTGCAGAAGATTTAAGCCTTACTCAAAAAAAGACAGAGCAGCGAAACTTAAGTGTCTCCTTATGGAGGCGGCACATCTCCATCAGAGCCATTCGGTCCAGAGTATACTCCAAGTGCAGCACCATGACTGCAGAGTGCCCCTACTGAGATGTCTTCAGCATCATGCTCTGTGCGTCTGGTACCAAAGAAGAGATACAGATCTGCCAAGGACATGGTATCTTGTCCAGGAAGACCTTTGGTACCAAGGCCAGCTAAAAGCAAGATCTCTGGGAGCGACTCTGAGAGGAAGCGGAGCACTCCTTTGCTGCAAAGAGTCCGTCGACTCTGGGACCTATGCCAGGTCCACCAAGGCCACCCCCTGAAATTTCTATTCATCAGACCCAAGATCCCATCCCAGTACAGATGATGCCGGGAGCATACGCTGCTACCAGAAAATTACTTAACCTCTCAGTACCTATGTCCCTGGCAATGCAAAAAGTGTTCCAGCTGGTACCAATAACTGTAGGACCTATGCCAGCTCTGCAAGAGCATATGGTACTGATCCCACTTCTGGTACCTGGGAGGCTGGTACACTCCAGGGGCAAGTCACCATTAATGCCCCTGGTACCGCTATCTATAGGTTTGGCTTACCTGTCTCCTGTCAACATGGGTTCTGCTCCCCCATTATCGCAGGACTCAGTCATCTTTGTCAGATACAGAAGTGGGGCCTGTTTTGTCCTGTACTAGCTGGAAAGTTTACCCTCCATGAGAGCCCTGTGGTCCATGGATATTCCAGCAGTCCCAACATTGGGCACATCACAAGGGTCAACTGCTTGTGCAACCATGGGGCCTACCATCAACATGTTAATGGCCATTATGGACATCATGGGGTTTCCCTCTCCCTGTTAGGACCTCTCCTCACCTGTCTGAGTTGACTTCATTGAGGTTTCACCGAGATCATTGGCATTACAGACAATGTTCTCCGATGCATGGTACCAGTACTGGCACCGAGCAACTGGAAGTTGCTCAGACAGCTCCTCCACCACAAGAGGCAGATCAGCCATTGCCTCAGCGGCTTCTTCCTCATCAGAAGATGAGGCTGTAGAGATCGTGAGCAATTCTTCACCACCAGAGGATAACAAAGCTCACCAAGAACTGCTTAAAGGGTTAGCCTTGGTTTTAGACATTCAAGTGACAGAAGTCTGTGAAAAATCTTGTAGATAATGGATATTTTAGCTTTTGCAGGACCCTCCAGAGTGGTGCTTCTGATTAATGAAGCAATTTTGGAACCAGTTAAAATGCTTTGACAGACCCAGTATTCCCACCTGCCTATGGCAAAATGGGCAGAGAGGAGATACTGTGTCCCTTCTAAGGGCTTCAAACACCTCTACTCTCACCCAACCACAGACCCTTTGGTGATGGCAGCAACTAATGAGTGGGAGAGGCAGGCGTTGGTGCCAAGTATTGGTGCCAGTGAGTAAGGAATCAATGAGGCTGAACCTGTTTGGTTGTAAACTTTATTCAACAGGAGGTCTACAATTAAGAATTGCTAAACAGCAAGCTCCCTTAAGTCACTACAACTTTACCTTGTGGGAAAACTTTATGAAGTTTAAAGACTGGCTACCAGAGGACTCCAGGCAGTTCATTCTCATGATAGAGGAGGGTAAGCGGGTGGCAAGGACAGCTCTTCAGGATAGTTTGAATGCGATGGACTCAGCAGCTTGTTCCATGGCATCTGTTATCTCTGTGAGGAGGTGTTTGTGTCTGCAAACTCCTTCCTAAAGTACAGCAGACCATCCAGGCTTTGCCATTTGAGGGGCCATCCCTCCTTTTGGAAAAGATGGACGGCAGGCTGCATAGCCTAAAAGATTTCAGGTTAACACTAAAGTCCTTTGGAATTTACATACCAGCAATGAAGAGGAAGCAATTCCAGCTCCAACAGGCTCACAGATATCAGAGCTTTATACCTCTGTCCCAAGACCTGCCAAGGAAAAAGGGGTATCATCTGTGACTGCAGGGTCCTCTCGACCAACAGCCCAGTCTAAACATGCATTTTGACAGGCTTATCGAGGGCAGCACACCACTAAATTGAATGTGTCCTACCCATACCTTCGTCAGTCATCTATCCCACTTCTTCTGTGCTTGGACTCGCATCGCATCAGATTGCTGAGTCTTAAGCACTGTGGATTTGGAGTATTCCCTTCAATTTTTTTCTATTCCCCCTTCTAACTCGCCTTCCCATCTCTCTTCAGGTACCACTCTCACAAAACCATTCTTCAGCAGGAGATTCAATCTCTCCATCTAGTGGGAGCAATAGAAGAAGTTACTTTATTCTTCAGAGCAAAGAATTTTTATTCCAACAATTTCCTCATTCCCAAAGCAAAAGGCAGTCTTGGACCTATTTTAAATCTAAGAGAGTTAAACAAGTACCTGAATAAATTAAGTTCTGCCTGGTTATCCTGACTTTCATAATTCCTTCCCTGGAACAGGGCGACTGGGGTGATGCTCTCAACTTTCAAGGACACTTACTTCCATATAGAGATCTGTCCAGAGCACCACAATTCCTCAGGTTCATAGCAAATGGAAAACATTACCAGGTCACAGTGCTTTCATTCAACCTATCAGCATCCTCTCACATTTTCACAAAGTGTATGGTGCCAGTAGCAGTGTATCTGCAAAGATAGGGAATCCACGTGTTCCCTTATCTGGATGACTGGTTGGTGAGGAGCCGGTGACACTGTCAAGTGCTGTCCAGCAGAGCCATCATTGAATCTACCTTCAGTGCCCTGGGTCTGTTAGTCAAGACAAATCAATTGTAAAACCTGTTCAAAGAGTTTATTGGAGCACTCCTGGAGACTATGCAAACCAGAGCATTTCTGCCCCAAGCAAGGTTTCAAACACTCCAAGACCTGATACTGAAAGCACATTCCATTACTACAGTGCACACTTGCCTCAGACTTCTGGGTAACATGGACGCACATCCCTACGTGGTGTGACATGTTAGACTATGCCTCAGTAGGCTTCGGGTATGTCTAGCATCAGTTTATATCGTCATCGTCTAGACAGAGTGATTCATGTTCCAGAGGTAATTTTGTCCTCTCTGGACTGGTGGACAGGCCCTTGGAATGTTTGTGTGAGTGTTCCCTTTGTTTCTCCTCAGCCAAATCTCATTTTGGTCACAGATGCCTCATCCCTAGGTGGGGGCACACATCGGAATTCTACAAACCTGATTCTTGCAGGATCTGACACATAAACATCAGAGAGCTATGTGTTATCTGGTAAGAAGGAACTGAGGGAGGATGTGGTCGGCTCCTTTCTCTTATACCAGCATGCAGTGATGTGTGGTGGTAGAGGGCACTCAAGCCGCCCCGATGGGTACAGCTGAGAGGAAAAGTTCTCTGACATCTGTGCACAAGGCCATCACGCACCTACAATGGAATGGATATTACACACAACTCAACAACAGCTATGGAAAGATAGGTAACCTTTTTTGTCTTTCATTGTTATGGTGATAACTCTTGTAGCATGTTGTATTTGCAGGTTTAAGACAGGAATTAGCCACAGAGAAAAAGAGCATGATAGGTTTTTGCTGACCTAGATTTCTGACATGCATCCTTAGGCTACTGGCCCTGAGGCACTCACACAAGTTTTGTGTACCTGCTAGCCTTTTCTGATTTGATATATGATTGATGTGTCATATATGGGGGGGGAGGGGTAGCTCAGTGGTTTGAGCATTGGCCTGCTAAACCCAGGGTTGTGACTTCAATCCTTGAGGGGACCACTTGGGGATCTGGGGAAAAATCAGTACTTGGTCCTGCTAGTGAAGGCAGGGGACTGGACTCAATGACCTTTCAAGGTCCCTTCCAGTTCTAGGAGATGGGATATCTCCATTCATTAAATTAAATTAATTAAAAAATATTATTAATATAACAGTCTGTCTTAAAAAAGAGAAGTAGAAGAATAGTAAAAATGCTGTAGTGTTACTTTCAAAGGAAATTATTTTCTGTAGCTCCATGCTCTTGATCACCTTTGTATAAACATATGAATCAAGAATGTGGATGTAGAGATAAGGTTATGAGAATTTGAATTCATGACCCTTTGGAGTAAAAAACTTAGTTACATGGAGTATTTTAAAATTGTCAGCACTTACTGCTTTTTTCCATTAAAAATAATTGTAAAGATGAATTTTGTAAATAGAATGTTTAACTATAATTTTACAATTATTTGAAATTTGATAAATCTAAGATATGAATATTCCACCTAAATTTGGGTTTAAGCAGGTTAACTTTATGGCATGTGCAGTGGGAGGCTTTGGGGAAAGTAGGGATTTGGGATTATCCTATGCTAGAGCTAATGAATTTTCACATCAGGAAATCCTGACTCAAAATGTCAGAGTTTAGTGGGACAGACTGGAAAATAGGCACACTGATCAGAGGGAGAGAGGGTAAACAAAAAAGCAAGAGCATTCATATCTGAATTATCTTTAGTCTCAATTGAAAAGTATATTGCTTTATATAAATAATGTATTTATCTAAATGCATTTTCAAGTATTAATTTTTGAATAAAGTTATACTGAATGTTTAAACTGTATCAAAATGCAAACTTTCTTAATCTGAGACTTTTTCTGTTTTAGCTTCATTTACAACCTCTTGGGTTCAGTCAGAAATAAGAACAATGAAACCTATTTATCCAAAAAAAAAAAAAAGTCTCTTCCTCTTCCTTCCTCCTTTTCACTCTCCATTCTATAAAAAGAAGAGATGGAAAGCATAATTAAAACATACATTGATTGGATGCAGAGCTGTGTGAGCTGCTCAGTTCTATAGAAGTACTCAAAATCAGACCTGGTCTCACTTTAATCACGTTCTGGTCAGAAACACATTTAAGCTTGTCTCTAAGCAAAGCACATGGTTAAGTGTTTTCTTGAATAATTATATTTTCCTGAAACTGGTCCTCTGCATTCAGAGTTTTCAATTCTAGAGATGAGTGAATAATGGGGGTTGTTGAGGTTTTGTTTGTTTGTTTCAAGGCTGGCTTAACAGTGAAATCCTTGCTGATGTTAAACACAAAAAAGAAGTCTACTAAAAGTGGAAGATTGGACAAATGACCAGGGAGGAGTATAAAAATATTGCTCAGCTATGCAAGAGTGAAATCAGGAAGGCCAAATCACACTTGGAGTTGCAGCTAGCAAGGGATGTTAAGAGTAACAAGAAGGGTTTCTTCAGGTATGTTAGCAACAAGAAGAAGGTCAAGGAAGTGTGGTCCCCTTACTGAATGAGGGAGGCAACCTAGTGACAGAGGATGTGGAAAAAGCTAATGTACTCAATGCTTTTTTTGCCTCTGTCTTCATGAACAAGGTCAGCTCCCAGGCTAGTGCACTGGGCAGCACAGTATGGGGAGGAGGTGACCAGCCCTGTGTGGAGAAAGAAATGGTTCAGGACTATTTAGAAAAGCTGGACAAGCACAAGTCCATGGGGCTGGATGCACTGCATCCAAGGGGTGCTAAAGGAGTTGGCAGATGTGATTGCAGAGCCATTGACCATTATCTTTGAAAACTCATGGTGATCGGGGGAGGTCCCAGATGACTGAGAAAAGGCTAATGTAGTGCTCATTTTAACAAGGGAAGGAGGAGGATCCGGGGTACTATAGGCCAGTCAGCCTCACCTCAGTCCCTGGAAAAATCATGGAACAGGTCCTCAAGGAATCAATTCTGAAGCACTTAGAGGAGAGGAAAGAGATCAGGAACAGTCAGCATGGATTCACCAAGGGCAAGTCATGCCTGACTAACCTAATTGCCTTTTATGATCAGATAACTGGCTCTGTGGATGAGGGGGAAGCAGTGGACGTGTTATTCCTCAACTTTAGCAAAGCTTTTGATACGGTCTCCCACAGTATTCTTGCCAGCAAGTTAAAGAAGTGTGGATTGTATGAATGGACTATGAGGTGGATAGAAAGCTGGCTAGATCGTCAGGCTCAACGGGTAATGATCAATGGCTCCATGTCTAGTTGGCAGCCGGTTTCAAGCGGAGTGCCCCAAGGGTCGGTCCTGGGGCTGGTTTTGTTCAATATCTTCATTAATGATCTGGAGGATGGAGTGGATTTGCACCCTCAGCAAGTTTGCAGATAACACTAAACTGGGAGGAGTGGTAGATGCAGTGGAGGGTAGGGATAGGATACAGAGGGACCTAGACAAATTAGAGGATTGGACCAAAAGAAATCTGATGAGGTTCACTGAGGACAAGTGCAGAGTCCTGCACTTAGGACGGAAGAATCGCATGCCCTGCTACAGCAGTGGTTCTCAAACTGGGGCCGCCGCTTGTGTAGGTAAAGCCCCTGGCAGGCAGGCCGGTTTGTTTACCTGCCGGGTCTGCAGGTTCGGTCAATCGCAGCTCCCAGCTCCAAGCCAATGGGGGCTGCGGGAAGCTGTGGCCAGCAAATCCCTTGTCCCGCGCCGCTTCCTGCAGCCCCCATTGGCCTGGAGCGGCGAACTGTGGCCAATGGAAGCCGCAATCAGCTGAACCTGCAGACCCGGCAGGTAAACAAAATGGCCCGGCCCGCCAGGGACTTTCCCTACACAAGCGGCGGCCCCAGTTTGAGAACCACTGTGCTACAGACTAGGAACCAAGTGGCTAGGCAGCAGTTCTGCAGAAAAGGACTTAGGGGTTACAGTGGATGAGAAGCCAACAGTGTGCCCTTGTTGCCAAGAAGGCTAACGGCATCTTGGGCTGTATAAGTAGGAGCATTGCCAGCATATTGAGGAATGAGATCATTCCCCTCAATTTGGCATTGATGAGGCCTCATCTGGAATACTGTGTCCAGTTTTGGGCCCCACACTACAAGAAGGATGTGGAAAAATTGGAAAGAGTCCAGCGGAGGGCAACAAAAATGATTAGGGGCTGGAGCACATGACTTATAACGAGAGGCTGAAGGAACTGGGATTATTTAGTCTGAGGAAGAGAAGAATGAGGGGGGATTTGATAGCTGCTTTCAACTACCTGAAAGAGGGTTCCAAAGAGGATGGATCTAGACTGTTCTCGGGGGTACCATATGACAGAACAAGGAGTAATGGTCTCAAGTTGCAGTGGGGGAGGCTTAGGTTGGATATTAGGAAGAACTTTTTCACTAGAAGGTTGGTGAAGCACTGGGATGGGTTACCTAGGGAGGTGGTGGAATCTCCTTCCTTAGAGGTTTTTAAGGTCAGGTTTGACAAAACCCTGGATGGGATGAATTAGTTAGGGATTGGTCCTGCTTTGAGCAGGGAGTTGGACTAGATGACCTCCTGAGGTCCCTTCCAACCCTGATATTCTATGATCAGGGCGGGAAAGTATCTGGTTCGAGTTGAACTGAAAACCACATTTCCCTAATTTTTTCATCGAATCAAAAAAAACCCCAAAAGTTGTGTTTCAAATCAGCCTAAACACTTTGAGTTGACTCAAACTAATTTTTCTGAAGTTTTTGTTTTGATTCAGCCATTTCAGGTGCTTTTTATGTCTTGTTTCTGTTGTTGTTGTTTTTAGTTGGCCAAATTTGAAATTGAATCGCTGTTTCAAATCAATTTCAAAAAGAAACTAAATGTTTCAACTCTTCAAAAAAAAAAAAAAATTCCCAACCAAAACTATTTGTCAAATTCAACCTGAATTTGGTGAATATTTTTAGGACCTGAAAAATGCATTTTTCTGCACACACAAAAAATTGTTGATAAGAATTCACCCACCTCTGCTCATTTCACACTCACAAAAATTTGGTGAACGTGGGACAGAGGTTGTTTGCACATCTTTTAAATAGTGAACCTCCCTCCAACAGCCATCCTCCCTTCTTTCCCCTCACATAGTCCTTTTCATTCCATTCTCAAAAAAGTCTCAGTTAAGAGGAGAAGGTCCCAGAGTCCCTGGGACCAAGGATGAGATAACTATGTATCCTTAGAGGTTTGAGACCTCTGATCTCAAATCTCCCAGTGAACATGTAGGGATTGTTTCTCTTTCAGTCCCCTGTGAACCAAAGTTCAGCTTGTGAACCCTATTGTGAAACAAGCACAGCCCTAATTGGGTACAAGTTTTAGAACCACATTTTTATCATAAAACAATCTGTGCACGACAACTATGCTATGAATTCATTGTGATGTGGAGAGCAGTGGGGAAAAGTATTTCAACCAGCAATGAATAAAAAATTCCAGCTCAACTGTAAAGTTTTAAATAGCATCACGAAGCCTCAGCTTTTGTAGTTTTACAGATTGAGGGGAGGATAAGCATGTTAGAAGAATTGCTCTGGTTTTTGAAGCTGACTCTACTTAATCTCCTAAACTTTAGTGTTTTGTTAGAGCCAATAGAAAAAAAACAGTGTGTGAGTTGCCTTTGATGAATTGGGCTAAGATTATGTACTTAGAAGTTGTTCAAAGGGTTACTTGACCTTGGGAATTAGAGCTGACCCTGAACCACCTGATCAATTTTACATATATTTATTTTGTGGATTAGTTAAAACCGCTTGTACAATCAACAGGGATCTAATAAGAGCAATATGTTTATCCGGTCTTCAGCTGCTATAGACAATCAATTGCCTTGATGCTGAAAACAAGTTTTACTACATCAAACATCAGCTAAACCACATGGACTGCATAGTCTGTATTCCTGTAATTGGTGGCTTATGTTTTCCTAGTTTCTTTCAAGAAGATTGTGCAACATTTGTGAAGGCAACTGAACTGCAAGAATAAAAATCTCTGAGAAAGCTGCAGGACAGATGGAAAAACAGTGTTTGGGATTAATAAAAAAAATGTATTGGGTAATCAAAGCTTTCTGAGAAATGAATTAATTCTGTACAGCAAACATTGTGGTGCTAGGAGTACCACTGGGGGACCATTTTACTTTCTTGTGGAGCCTTGGTAGGAAGAAAAGTAGCAGCCTCAGAAGGAGTGAACTAAGTAAGGAATATTAGAAGCACTATCTCTGAATTTCATGTGTTGAAAGGCAATGTGAAATTTGCAGGTATAAGATGACAACCTCTTTCCCACAGCAATTGAATAGAGACATTTCAGAACAAAATCATTGCTTTCACTCTTTTTTTCCAGCTTTGTGCAGAACTAATTTTTTCCAATGACTGCTCATTTAGGTTGAAAATGCCAACATCCGGGTATCCAGGGCATCATTAAAGCAAATTCCTGGAGCGTGAAGAAAGATTTATTTGCATGTCTGTCTGATTGGAATCAGTGTCTTTACATTGTATGAGCTTGCAGTCTGGGGGAGGTGAGAAGATTTGCCCCTTCTGTCTAGCCTTCCGCCCGCAAATCAAAATCAGTACTAGGTAGCTTCTGTGTGTTACGCTTTTCTAGGAATTTCCATGCATTCAAGAGAGAAGCACTTAAACACAAAGTTGCATAAGGAACATATATAAATAGATTTTAAATGGTTACCACTAAAATACCCTATGACTAAATCTCCTTGGAATTTCTTTGATATGCAATTGACATAAATTAGAATTACACAAGCGTCAAGCCTCCTCCCAGAAAAGATCAGAGAAGAGGGCTGGGTAAAGGCATGCTGTGTTTGATTCCATTGATTATCTAACTGCCTTTGGGCAATGGGTCTCAGCCAGAGCGTTATTGATCCACACCATGAAAATAATCAAATTAATTCATTTCTCATCAAACTGCCAGTGCCATGACCTCCACTCCCACCCGCCCCTCACCCCCCCGTGCGCCTGCCTCCTAACATGCACAGCTCAGGAGCAAAATATTCACTGCTTTAAAATAAATGTCATTATTTTCACAATGCTCATGAGAAATGTCAATCCTAACAGTATATCCTTGTAATGAGGAAGGTTACTTAGGTTGTGGTTTTTGTATTGTAGCATTTTAAACCCGATCGTCTAAACACCAGAGTTCATTATTTAGTCAAATCAATAAAAGAATAAGGCCCAAGGCCACTAAGATAATGCTTAAATCCTTTTAAAACTACCAGTAGTATTGCTGTACAGCTCTTGGTTTTTGCTTGGACAAAAAAATGTTCAATGTAATGTAAAAATATTCAGCAGACATACATTTCTCTAGAAAAATAATTACATTAAGGGAATTACTGTTCCCCTTAACTGTCTGATCCATATAACTCTAAATATATTAGTAGATATTGGAAATAGGAATTTCTTCAGGTTTTTCGTATCAGAGGGGTAGCCATGTTAGTCTGGATCTGTAAAAAGCAACAAAGAGTCCTGTGGCATCTTAAAGACTAACAGATGTATTGGAGCATAAGCTTTCGTGGATGAATGCCCACTCACCCACGAAAGCTTATGCTCCAATACATCTGTTAGTCTTTAAGGTGCCACAGGACTCTGTTGCTTTTTTCAGGTTATTAGTTATAGTGGTGAGGAAGGAGAGTGGGGCATTTTGATAAACTTGGCTTTTACTGCCAATGGGTAAAGATTTTTAAAAGCACCTAGATGACTTAAGTACCAAAATCCCATTTTCAAAAGTGACCTATGCAGTTAGACACCTAAATCCCATTGACTTTCAATGAGAGATAAGCTTCTAATGGCCAGATTTTTAAAGATATTTAGGCAACTAAGTTCCACAGAAGTTGGTCACCTAAATACCTTTAAGTATCTAAGTGTCTAAATAGCTACTGAAAGTGTAATTTAGGCTCCTAAATCATTCCCCACATCTCTTTTCATGGTTTAACAGGATAAGAGTTCATACACTAATAAGCTAAAGACAGAAATAAGATGGAGTTCTCCGAGGTGTAGGAGTCCACACAAGGCCAACTTCAGCTCCCCATAACCCTTCTGTGGGCAGAGTGGCCATGTGAGGGCAGAGGGATCTGCACCTCCTGCATGCCATTAAGAAGAGCTCTGTGTCAGCCCCAGATAGACAAGCAGAAACGGAGGCCAACAGGTAGATTTTAGGGGCAACATTTATAAGCTTCCAATGATTCAAACCCCCCACATAGGAGGCAAAATTGAGCTATGGTCACAATTCCAGCCCAGAGGCAGAAATAGTGCTCATGGATGGGCTGCATTGCAGCCCCCTGACATACCTACGGTATCTAGTGGGGAATTCCATTTTCTTCAGGTCTGTGGAGTTCTCTACAAGAACACTGCATATAACATGTTGTTTTTGTGTCACCTTGCCCTGGGTCTTCCCAGAAAAACTTTTTATTTATTTATGTTTGTGTATCTTTTACTGACATTTTTCAACACGTTACTTTTGTTCTGTCAGCAATACCATATTAAGCAGATTAGCAATTCTATGTAAAAGATTTGGGAAAACCACAATTATGCCAGCAAGGACTTGGTCTAAGTGTTACCTCATCTACTCATTCACTATACAAAAATACAAATTATTAAAAATATAGCTATCAGAACTCTTAATCTTACCACTAACAATTCTTCAGTTAGTTATAAGTTAGTTCATGTTATTTTGTGCTACCCTTAATTTATTAGAAAGGAGTGGAGGGGGGAAAATATGATGATTCCTTAATGTCAGCATTTCTTAGCTTCTTTAAACATGGGTTTTTTCATTCAAAATCCAGTTTTGTTTGTGAATCATTACAAAGAAACTTCATCCTGTGAATGCATTTTGAGGGTTTCTCAATTTTAGGTCCTTAATATTTAGTTGTTTTTAATGCTACTCCAACAGCGCTATACTTTTTTGTCATTTCAGTCACATGATCCCAAATATATTTTCTGAGAAATTATAACAGATACGGTTTTCAGACACCAACACTCGCTGTTTAGGATTTGAGCTGGACATTTTAACCTTTAGTTTGGAGATCTTTATTTGCAATTTCCAGCAGCATGTCAGGGTGAATGCAAAGACACACGTCTTCAGCTTTCTAGTTTACTTTTTGTAAACATGATTCTTTAAATTTGTACCGCTAAAGTGTCATCTAGACTGACACAGGAGGTTCCCTACAAAGTAGTTATTCCAGTTCATTTAAAAAAAAAAAATCCAACATGATTCAAACCGAGGGAAATTTGACAAACTGGGTAGCATTAAATTAACCCATTTATTGCTGGAACTCATGTTTTAATGATTTTATTTAGTTTCTTCAGTGTCCTTTATAACATCCCAATCAGGCTTTGCATTATGGCAATCTGAACCCTTATCTTTCCTAAAAAATCCTCTTGCATGATGCCTAGGAAATATTGAATGAAAACTTCATTAATTTTCCTGACTGACAGTTTGGTTAGTTGGACTATCTGTCATAATAATCTTCAGTTAGAAGCTGTGCGTTTCTTAACACAGATTCTCACAACTCTGGATTCTTTGTGCAATCTTATGGTGTTTTTTGAAATGGCTATCAGAAATGCTAGTGTTAAAATGCAGCAAACATTTCTTGAAAATGTACTGAAAATGGCATTGAAAAACCCAGCCCCCAGCTATAGTGACAAAACTCAGCACCTCCAGTCTGACACTGAAGTGAAGTTAAATTGACAGTGTTGGCTGTGAACAAGTACACCAGTTTCTTTCATTAAATTCACCATAGTCTTGGCTTTTCACAAGCTTTTTGTTTTTAAGAATTTTAAGTTGCTTTTCAACAGAAATATTTCTGAGACCGTACAACTTATCCCAGAGGCTTTCTTAGATCATCTGCAAAATATATTTTCCATCAGTTCTTTAATTGAGATTTTAGGACATATAAAGTGCCAATCAATACAACTGACAAAAGACAAACCCTTTTATGAAATTACAAGAGAAAAAAAGATCAAACTGAGCCCTAAAATTAAAAAAGTCTGTTAAGAGTGTTTTTTTTAAATATGGTTAGGTGATAAGTCACATTTGAACTGCAAATCCTTAGTGTGATGAGGATGCACTACCTATGTTTTTTTTCATGAAGAATGTGATTTGTAAAGAAACACCAGCTTATGAACAAAGTTGATGCCTCAGTGCCTAAAGAATTTCCTGCTTTTGTATACATTAATAAGCCTGGTCTGTGCAACATTTTTCAACCTTTTGTGCATGGTCTGTTGCTACTTACACAGATTGCTTGAAAATGAACTGAGTGGAAGGGAGATAGGATCTCAGGTGCTGGATGTTTATTCGGGCCAAACCATTATTAGTCAACAATGCAGCTACAAGAATATAGGGCCATGGCTTGATTTAATATAGCACAGCCGTTGGCCTTACCATTTTAAAAAGCTAATAGAAGCTAACTTGAAATAGATCAAAATGCCTGACAAATTACTTCCACTTTAAATAAAATCATTTTGAGAATGAAATTATGGTTTGATCTTGAGAACTGCAAAATCTGTTTTTCTCCCATTTTGAAAAAAGTCTGTAGCACTTATTCTCCCCCTAAATCACTGTAATTTGTTCAAATGACATTGCTGCATATTTAAGAAAATCCTTTGTATTTTTGAAGTAACGTGAAATGTAGGAGCTTCCATTGATATATCTGTTTACGAATAATGAGAGAGACAAGGTGGGCAAGGTAATATGAATAATAGAGATATCAGATCCATAAGACCAGTGAACCCTATTAGAATGAAATTACAGCAATCCTCCCTCCCCTGATAAAGACCCCACTGTCTTTTAAAGTATTCATTTTGCCCTTGATTTTCAATATGAGCATTTTAAAAGACGGAACAATAAATGATTCTTTTTTTAGCTAACTGAAATAGCTTACCCATTAAGTGCATGACTGAAAGTGTCTGCTAAAATGCAGGAAGAGAATTTAAGTTAACTGTATGTTGTTGTATCTTTAGTTTAACTATTTCATTTCCAAAATGTGTGCAAGATGTAGACAGCAAAATTCAACAATGGGATACATTAAGGACTCAATCCTTCAAACACTTACTACAGGTATACACAAGTCAATAGGTCTATTCATGTTAGTAAGAACCAAGGGCCTGATCCAGTTCTCATTGTAGTCATCAGAAAGATCATTCATGTCAATGTGATCAGATCTAAGTGTTTTCAGGATCAGGCCACTGTTGAGGGAAAAGGCAATGTGAACTAACCAATATTATGTATGGAACACAAAAAGTGAGGGAATACTTTCTAGAATTATTGTCCAAGGAACTTTTCAATTATGTCTGTTAAATGTGAAGTTTTTTAAATGATTTTTCCACTTACTTTAAAATGTCTCCCAGTTTATTAAACATTACAGTAATATGCTCATGGAACAGAGGGGATAGTTTTCATAATCCATAGTTTTCCACAAAGCAAAACAGCCATCACTATTTTATCAGTATAAACATTTCAAGAAGTTGAAAGAAGGTCCATCGTTTATAAAGAAATACCATCGTGTCACTGGGTAGTCATCAATTATGAAATATTTTTCTAAATAAGGACAAAACAGCCTATGGAGTTTGGGGGTTTTATTTGTTTGAAATAATTGTGAATAATTTTGTATAATATTTTTGAGATTTTTACTCTCAAGTGCTGCACAATCTGTGTCTAGAAGCAATTAATTACTTTGTTTGAAACATACAAAAACAAACAACCAAAAACACTTTGGAAAGGCTTCTCTTACAAAATAACAAAAGCAAAAGGTTCTTAATGATCCTGGAGACTTGAGAATGAAACATCTTTGTCATTTATGGGAATATAATACTTGATATTGCAGGAGATGTGGGAGATAATGTTTAGCACTGCCAGCTTTGGGATATGGGCTCTTCAAGAACTATGTACGCTACAGAACCTGAAATTGATTATTTTGTTAATTTGCAATAACCTTTGTTCTCTCCAAGAGACCACAGTGATTGTTTGAGGCAATAGCATTCAAATGCATGATCAACTTCTCAACGAAGCCTTCGTCCCTGCAGGGATGTGCATCTCTGTGTGAGCTGAAAGAAATAGAAAAAGGGGACACATATTCCAAAAGTAGATTTTTTCTTTCAGTTCTTTTCTGAAACCTCAAAATGTGCTTGAGCTAATTATGGAATTTGTCTATTTCGTTTGTTTCATTTTAGAGCACAAAAATATCAGACATGTTTATACTTATACATAGTTTCTACCTCTCCTCCTTCTCCTATCCCACACATAACTGGGAAATAAATTGCTATGGTCTTTGCAGTACAAAATTAAGTGGTTTGAATGTCATGATAATCATGTTACATCAATATTTTGGAGGAGACAGGACTTGTCAATTGCATTAATCATCAATCTACAAACATAATGATTTTGTAAAAGGACTACATCAGTTAAGCCAAAATGCGTTCTTTGTCTAAACCATAAGGGAATTTATTCAGACTGTAGAATGTTGTACTAATATAGTTAGTGCTGTTATTTTATTATTAAAGTAGTCCTAAGCAAAGGTTCTGCTTCTGGGCATTAGGGCAGTCTTTGGAACATATCTGCCTTAACTGATCAAATGCATAGCACTTCACACAAAATGATTCCAGAAATCTTTCATTTTGTTGTAGCTATAGGCAACAGTTATAATTGAGCCACTTGAGAATGTTATTCATTCGACTATTAGCTGGGGGGGGGGGGTGGAAATCAAACATTTTTTATTAAGTATACTTTTAAAAAACATTGAATTGAGGAAACAGTAAACTAAAGCTGGAGAAAGGAGAAAAAGTGAATAAACTTGACTACTCTATAACTCTATTCCCTCTAAATTTTGGATTCCATCTTTAAAACATGGGAGAGGTTGTGGATTTGTGAAATATGTCTAACAAAAGCTAGTTCATGACTCAATAGCCAAAGTTCTTTCTGTACTGTGGACTCATGGCATATTTCTCCCCATAATATAAAGACAAACTTCCCTCTACACTCACAACATGGAAAAATGGGCTTCCATATTATACCATCGAGCATGCAGAGACAAAGCTGCATGTACCGTTTCCATATACCCTGACTGTCCAATAAAAAAAAAACAACCAACGCTGAAGACCAAAACTTTAAATAGGACCCTTTTGGACCCAATCCATTTGCAATGCATGGAGTAGTGACCTCTAAAATGAGCCCATTTTCTTTTTTCATGATATGACTATTATGTAGCTGTGCAGAAATAGGGCAATTGTGCCCTTTTAACCCTGGCCATTGTACTCATCTTTCCTCAATTCATGATCTTTCATCATTTGATGCTACTGCTCACCTGTTAAAATATCTCTAAAATTACTTGCAAAAAATAAATATTTAAAAATTGATCCACTGGATAGTTATAGAAGAAATACTTCTTATGCTCCTGAGCACTAGGTATTAAATAAAACTAAGAGCTTTATAAAATTTAGACAAGTGAATATTACTTTTGAATAACAGGTATTCAGTAGAGTTAGGCAACTGACAATATGTTTAACCTGCTGGTGCCCTGACACTGGAGCCAGTGCTCTGCTGCCTAGGGAGGTGAAACCTGGAAGGGAAGAGCTCCTAACATCAGCGCTCCCCATAGTCAGCTGGCTGTGTTCCTATGCAAGAGGTACATGGCCTCACACAGAAGCTTGCTTGAACCTTGCTTGAGTTGCTACTCCAACACCTCATCCCCCTATGAAAATCGTGGTAGTTAAGGAACATAAACATGTTCCCCTGAGAAACTCCATTCTGGACTAAAATGGTGTTGTAAGTATTTTATCATTTGAGGAGTTTTTTAAGATTTGGCTTAACAGAAATGTTCTCTCTCACAGTGATTTGTACGACTTAAATACTATTTGTATTAAGCTGTATCCTTGGTTTTTCTAATGATGGTGATTTGTAATAAATTTTGTTGAACGAATGCTGATATGGATTACAAATATGGTAAGAATTTATTCTTATTGATAATCAGCAATTATTTCTTATTATAACTCTATTCCTGATTTGGCTTTAGTTCCAGTCTAATAGAAGGGTATTTTGTGAGATACCTTGGGGGGAGGGACAGGAAAGGGAGATGTGCATCACAAACCATCCCAGGGCTTGTCCCTGCACAGTAGTACACTTTTTAGACTTAAGAGGTGAGATTCTGTGCTACACATCTCAGCCCTGACCTACACTACAAACTTATGCAAGTATAATTATGTCGCTGAGGGGTGTGGAAAGTCCACTCCCCTGAGCCACACAGTTATATGGACCCAACTCCCAGTGGGGACAGCGCTATGTTGACAGGAGAGCTTGTCCCATCAACATAGCTACCATCAGCACAGGTAGTGTCTTCAGTGCTACAATGACAGCTCCACTGGTGAAGCTCTGCTGCTGCAGCACTGTAAGTGTAGATAAGCCCCCCGAAAGGGAGAAGCCATCTCTCTACACCAGGGGTTAGGTCAGTATAACTCTGTCGCTCAGGTGCGTGGATTTTTCACACCCCTGAGTACCGTAGTTAAACCAATATAAGTTGGTAGTGTAGACCAAGCCTGGAGCTGTGACTTTAACCCTCTCATTCCTGGGCTACTCTGGTGGTTGGTGAGGTCACTGGTGTAATTTAGGCCTGGTCTACACTGCAGTGGGGAATCAATCTAAGTTATGCAACTTCAGCTGCGTGAATAATGTAGCTGAAGTCAACGTACTTAGATCTTCTTACCGCGGTGTCTTCACCACAGTGAGTCGACTGCTGCCACTCCCCCGTCGATTCTGCCTGCGCCTCTCGCCGAGCTGGAGTACAGGAGTCAACAGGAGAGCGCTTGGGGATCGCTCGCTGCCCGCCAATCCAGCCAGTAGAGAAGACATACCCTTAGAGAGCCCTTGGACCTGTCTAAGTTTCAGTAGTCATCCAAGGCTGCCCTATGGGCCACAGCATGGACCAGAATCTCCTCACGGTTGTGTGCTGCAGCCCTGCCCCGATATACTCCTTACACCATGGCTTTTTGAAAGTGTCCTCTGAAGGCAGCCTTTATGGCTCTCTATTACAGTGTACTAGAGGAATCCTCTTGCATTCTTGAACTGGAGCTTATAGGACCCCTTTACACCACTTTTGCCCTTTTACTCAGCATAAAGAGTGCAGAGCAAAGGCAGGTTATCATCCCTGGAGATTTAGTTTAATTTTATAATGACTCCTAAATTATACTGAAACATAGTACTTCTTTGGATACAGAGATTTCAGCAATTACAGCTTTGACACCAAAAAGCTATAGATGGTCTGTCATTACCTCTGTCCCTATCCCCACTGCAGTCCGCTCTTGGCAAATGTTGCTATCCACTGCACTGAAAAACTTAGATTCAGCTGATTGTATTTCAGCTGCAGCCCCTAATTTCACTGAAGAAGATTCTTGAGGCTAATGAGGGGCTTAAATCAAAAATTGATTCTCTTGGATCAAAATATGATTTTGACTAACTTTATCTTGAGGCCATAATGGAAGCAGGGTGAAAAAAAGCCTAGAAACAATTCCCTGATATAGAAGTTAAAGAATATCGTAGTAAAACTCTCTCTGGAGTCCAATATAGAACATTGCCTGAAGCATTTTTTTTTAAAACTGAGATTTTTGAGAATTACTGAAAATCTAACAATGTCGGGGGCTTTTGGATTTTCCTTGACAACTGAGTGGGGAGGGCCTGCCTGAATTTACTGTTCATTTTTTAAGTTTGTTGGTGCTTTTTAACCCTCATGTTCAGCTGTGAATGGCCTATCAATTCACTGATCTTGCTTTTAGGGGCAAGGACTGTGTGTTTTCCTTATGTTCAGATAACACCTATCACATTGTAGGTGCTACTGAAATACAAATAAATGATAATGTATTAGATAATGTAATTGATTTATCTTCAGCTAATAGCCTTTCTTTTGACATTTCAATAGATGGAGATTAATGAAAGTTGATTGGAGAAAAAAATATAATATTTAACATGAAGATATAAACATTCATTTTTTTCCTTTCGGTGTCCAAAGTCATACAGGCTTGAAGGGGGAAATTGCTTTCTTTAAGTGCTGAATTTATTTTTGGAGGATCTGTTTTATTGCCAGGCAAATTACATCTTATCAAAGATACAGAAGCTTAATTTTTTATGATTTTAATGATGAAAATGCTTTTTGGTATCTTAATTTAGTATTAGAGGACCTGATGACAAGGACCAAATGATTGACATCTTTTTGATTTAAAGCTATTACCTCCTTTTGGGGAATGTACAATTTATCCCTTTGAGTAGGATACTGAACCTTTACAACTACTAATGATTTAGTATCTGATTTGGTCTGAGTTTTTCTGGTGGTAAATAGCAAGATTTCCATTTGGTTTCAGAGGGAATAGTCTATGGCCTTATTTTTCAAATATAGTTTTTTCTCATCCTAGAACTTGTATAGATTTTTATAATGGTTGAAAGTTTTTTTTTAATCATTTTTTTTTTACTGTGATGTAAACTGGATTGATTTATCTTGTCTAATATAATGTTGTCATGTTTATGATTACTTTTATTAAAATGAATTTGAAAAGGGTTTAACAACTAAATATTTAACTAAGTCAAACAATTTCATCATGTATCATGAAACCTGGGGAAAAAATTGTCCTCTGGCATGAGAGTAAGCTTGCCAGTTTTCAAGCTCAAAGTGGTTTCTTTCCAGACTTTTAAAGGTTTCAAATATGAACATAAGAGAAACCCTAACTGCAAACTTACCGGTAGCAACTAAGGTTTATACCTAGAGTTTGAATAATAAAATTAAGGTTTTCAAATGGCCTTAAAACAAGTGTCTAGAAATCCTTGAGACTGCCCTGGAAAGTAGTTGTGTCTATAAGTTTTTGTCCACATTCAGACTTTGATTGAGAGACAGGTGATTTACTTCTTGCTCTTCTTCCATAGTGTTTTTGCCTGTCCCCTATGTGCTTAGGTTATCTTGTAGGCCAAATACATGCAATGACCTGTTTATGCTTGAGCTTGCCCCGTGGCTTTACTGTCTTACCTTCAAGAACTGTCTGTTCCTGCAGACGGTAGAGTTGTATAACCTTCAATTTCATTCGCTCCCAACTGGTCCTATTTGGGTGTCCTCTCGATACTTGCTGGACCACAGTCTGCCCATTTGGCAACCACAATTGCTAACAAACGTGTATGTTTCCCCCCCCACACACACACTTATAAGATATTCCTATATTGTGGCACATAAAAGCCAGCAAGTATAATTACCTATAAAGACACATATAGCATTAATGACAAGTGTTAAGTGTTTTTTTATAGATTCATAGATTTTTAAGGCCAGAAGGGATAATTAGATTATCTACTCTGATCTGTGTATCATAAGCCATTATATTTCACCCAGTTTCTTCTGTATTGAGCCCAGTAATTTGTGTTTAACAAAGCATGCCTTCCAGAAAAGCATGCCATCTCAATAGGAAGACCTGAAAAGATGGATAATCCACCACTTTGTGGTTACACATTCCCACTGTTAAAAATGTGTGCCTTGTGTCTAGTTTGAATTTGTCTGTTCCCTATAGCATGAAAATCTGTTTGCACTATTATACACATTGCCCCACTAAACCCTGACCATGACATCTAGTAAGAAACCCCAACTTGTTTGAGAGTGAGCACAATAACATCCACACATTAGTGTTTAAAGATAGTTTAATGGATGAATGTAAACACTGCTTCCTGGGTTCCCAGCAAGGAAGGTCAAAATGGCTGACTCTCCTTTCTGAGCTTCTTCATTCTGGCTACATTAACTGTAATGTAAAAGTCATATAATTTGGGGGTTTTAATCTAGTGATTCAGGTTTAGTATTCCAGAGAGGGAGGTGAGAGATTATAACATGATGGGTTCTGTACTCTATCTTGGCTTTTCTGCAGAAAGCCTGAAAGGTATTGGCTGAAAGAAAACGGATTTGTTGACTGTTCAAAATAGGACAAAATGGTAACAGTCTCCATAACTGTGTTTATTTCCAAGAAGCATTTCTGCTGAATGTTGCTGTTAGTTTAAAAGTTTGTATTCACCAGTGAGTGTCAAATATTGTGGAGGTCTTATGCTACCTCTAATTTCATTTGGATTTATTAAAAGATGCTTCTTGTTTTTCAGCACCCACAGGTGTTACTTCAACATAGTTGTTACCAAAAGAGTACAGAGCTTGCATTTTCGCTGTGTACCTGGAGGAGAAGTTAAACCAGTTTTCTATCCAAGTCAGCCTCAGATAGATGAAGCTTCCAATGAAGATTGAGTGTTTCTATTATCAAAGCAGAAGAACTGGAGATTAAACTCTTCATTTATCCCTGACAGAGAGTGCAATCACTGTTCAATCTCTGCAATCCCTGCTATAGTTCTTGGGTTTTTTGAGGGGGGGTGGGAGGGTAGGAAGCTTTATTAGATGTTGTAGTCATTATGCTTTAAATATTCCAAGAAGGATCTCAATGACGATAGCAAACATTATTTTTCATTTTTTGCCTTGAATGTTGGACACTAGAAAAGAAAAGTGGAGGATTGTATTACCGGTACATCCTGTCAGTGTAGGCTGCTCAGTATTTAAATGAAATATTGATGCATTTAAAAATGCCTAAGTGTTCAATAAAGATTTCAAAGAAAGCTACCTAAAAGTTGTGGTTCTTAGGTTAATCTTTTATTTATCTAAAGGATGAAGGAAGCTGTCTACTTCTGTGATATGAACTGCAATCAGCTTAAAAATAATTGACAAATTAATCCCCTCACAGCATTGCAATTGTAAAGGTGTTAGGTTTAATTAGGCCTGTCTGATTGCCTTGTCTAATCAAGAATAAAGGTGGTATCTTTGATGGTTAAGATCTAGCGGGGACATCCCTGACCTGCCAGTCTTGTACGTTTTAATTATTGATTCCTACCATTTCAGTGTGTCTCACCAAGGATCTGAGTTCTGTGTTAGCTTTACACTTAAAGGTTAAAAAAGCTGCCACCAAAGGTATATGTAGAGCTCTGTGGGCTTTTAAATATTTTTGAGGACTCTTTAACCTTTGGAAGTGCTGACTCATATTACCGTATGATGTTCATGTCCAATAAAATTCATTCTTATTGTTTTCTCCTTACGTAATCATATGATTTTATGTTCTTCATTAACAGACTCCCATACTCTTATTCACATTGATTAGTACCATTTCAAAAGTGCTAGTCGTGGAGCTATTATTTGTTGTAAGTAAGGGTATCAGAATCATGCCCAAAGTTGTTTTTATTTCACTTATCTTCAGTACTCTTACAGCCAATTTCTCATTTTTCTATCACCAGGAAAATCTTACACTTGGTAAACGTCTGTCTAGCTGGTAGAGTTTGAATGGATACTTGTCTGTGAAAAGACTCCTAATGTAGGTGTTTGTCACTCTGGGCAGTGCAGTCATGAGCAAGATACTCTAGTCTTTGAATGTTTACAATTTTGGCTCCCCTGAGTGTCCAGGGTAGTGGCGCATGGGATCTTAAAGGGGTTTAATTTGTTTGGTAAATATTATCAAATGGTTTAAAAACAATGCTTATTTTAAAATAAAGGATATGTGTTTGACTTTCCTTATCATTTTCCACCACAAACAATGGTATTAACTTATGACTTAAATTATGAAACATTTAGAGGAGAGGAAAGTGATCAGGAACAGTCAGCATGGATTCACGAAGGGGAAGTCGTGCCTGACTAACCTAATTGCCTTCTATGATGAGATAACTGGCTCTGTGGATGAGGGGAAAGCAGTGGATGTGTTATTCCTTGACTTTAGCAAAGCTTTTGATACTGTCTCCCACAGTATTCTTGCTGCCAAGTTAAAAAAGTATGGGCTGGATGAATGGACTGTAAGGTGGATAGAAAGCTGGCTAGATCGTCGGGCTCAATGGGTAGTGATCAATGGCTCCATGTCTAGTTGGCAGCCGGTTTCAAGTGGAGTGCCCCAAGGGTCGGTCCTGGGGCCGGTTTTGTTTAATATCTTTATTAATGATCTGGAGGATGGTGTGGACTGCACTCTCAGCAAGTTTGCAGATGACACTAAACTAGGAGGCGTGGTAGATACACTGGAGGGTAGGGATCGGATACAGAGGGACCTAGACAAATTAGAGGATTGGGCCGAAAAAAACCTGATGAGGTTCAACAAGGACAAGTGCAGAGTCCTGCACTTAGGACGGAAGAATCCCATGAACTGCTACAGACTAGGGACCGAATGGCTAGGTAGCAGTTCTGCAGAAAAGGACCTAGGGGTCACAGTGGACGAGAAGCTGGATATGAGTCAACAGTGTGCTCTTGTTGCCAAGAAGGCTAACGGCATTTTGGGCTGTATAAGTAGGGGCATTGCCAGCAGATCGAGGAACGTGATCGTTTCCCTTTATTTGACATTGGTGAGGCCTCATCTGGAATACTGTGTCCAGTTTTGGGCCCCACACTACAAGAAGGATGTGGAAAAATTGGAAAGAGTCCAGCGGAGGGCAACAAAAATGATTAGGGGTCTGGAGCACATGACTTATGAGGAGAGGCTGAGGGAACTGGGATTGTTTAGTCTCCAGAAGAGAAGACTGAGGGGGGATTTGATAGCAGCCTTCAACTACCTGAAGGGGGGTTCCAAAGAGGATGGAGCTCGGCTGTTCTCAGTGGTGGCAGATGACAGAACAAGGAGTAATGGTCTCAAGTTGCAGTGGGGGAGGTCCAGGTTGGATATTAGGAAAAACTATTTCACTAGGAGGGTGGTGAAACACTGGAATGCGTTACCTAGGGAGGTGGTGGAGTCTCCTTCCTTGGAGGTTTTTAAGGCCCGGCTTGACAAAGCTCTGGCTGGGATGATTTAGCTGGGAATTGGTCCTGCTTTGAGCAGGGGGTTGGACTAGATGACCTCTTGAGGTCCCTTCCAACTCTGATATTCTATAATTCTATGACTTGCATTTTTTATAGATTCATAGATTCTAGGACTGGAAGGGACCTCAAGAGGTCATCGAGTCCAGTCCCCTGCCCGCATGGCAGGACCAAATACTGTCTAGACCATCCCTGATAGACATTTATCTAACCTACTCTTAAATATCTCCAGAGATGGAGATTCCACAACCTCCCTAGGCAATTTATTCCAGTGTTTAACCACCCTGACAGTTAGGAACTTTTTCCTAATGTCCAACCTAGACCTCCCTTGCTACAGTTTAAACCCATTGCTTCTTGTTCTATCCTTAGAGGCTAAGGTGAACAAGTTTTCTTTTGTCATGATGAAGCTGTGATTTTTCTCATTTTTGTCATAAAAAACAGCCGCACTTAATTATATTCAAATAACCCAAAATATAAACCAAGGGTCCAATGCTGCAAGTCCTTCCAGCATAAAGAAGGCTTGCAGGATGAGTCATGCAGCTTCATATTTAGAAATCCAAACACTGATATGTCTTGTTGTCCATATTAGGTTGCATGTTTTATTTACTTAGTGAGATTATAGAATCTTTTCTTTGGTTGTAGGTGAATGAAGCAACAGTGGAACAGCTCGTGCAGCAATATCCACACATAACCTTCAGTACTGTACTGCAAGATTGCAAGAGGACCTTGGAACGGGCTTATCAAATGGGCTGGACACCTAGTATGTCTTCTGCTTCATAACGACCTATGTGATATTACAGTTCGACTAATGCATTCAGCAGGTGTAATGGGGACTGCAGATTTTGGTTGTACAATGTTGCAGGAATATTTTAAACCTTTTCATGTTTTTAAATCTAATTTTGCTTTCTGTGAAATATATGTTCAAGAGTCCATTGTTCTAAAAGAGATTTTTATTTTATTTTTAAATTTTAAAATTAATGTTTTTTAAAGCAATGAACATTTTATGTCTGGTGACCCCTCCTGGAAATTTTGGAACAGAAACTGGACTCTCTCATTGTAGTTAGACTCATGTAACCATTCTGACTCTTAATTGTCATCCTAAAAATCTGCAAATCCCTAAAGACATTGAAGAGGGCTCACAACCTTTCATGATGCAATATAATTGTGAGTTTACACAAGTTACAGTAAAATTGAGTTGACTATACACTGACTTTGATGTACTGTAAAACTATGTATGAATGTCGAAAACAAATCTTAAGAAATGCATTGTATCCTTTTTGTACACATAAACACAATATAAAAGCCTTTGGCAGATTTCCTGAAGTGGATTCCTACTAGTTCTGTGGATGGCTTGAGTTATATTAGATGTTAAGCCTATTTTCTTTTGTTCTCTTCCCTTTGCCTCAGTCATGCATGTTTCCTTTGGTTTGTAAGTGATAACTCAGTGCTAGTACCAGTGTAACTGATCAGTATAGGCCTCTGCTGAAACTGGGAGCTAATCTTAATCCATATTATTACCTAGACTGACGCCACCCATGTGTTTTAGGATGCATAGTAAGTTAAGAATCCACAAATAATTGTGATTTTCTTCTAAACATTTTGCTAATTACAAAAATCATTATTTTGAAATTCATTTTTGAATGGAAATCTTAATAAATGATGGTAACTATTGAATGGTTATTCAAGTAGACAATCTTACTTGTTTTATGTTGTAGAACAGCAGAAGTGATTTTTCCTTAAATATTCATATAGGAGATGTTGTATAGATTTCTCAATTTTTGCACCTTGCCATTTTTGTAATAAGTGAGCTAACAGCGCTTTAATTTACCACAGATAACCAAATGCTGCATAGAAGACACCCGCTGTGGGAAATCAGTAATAAGGCCATGTTTATATAGCTTAAAATAATGTTGTTGTTTTTTCTTTTCTTTTCTTTTTTTTAATTAAACTTTCTGAATGAACCTGTTTCCTTTCACAATGCTGTCATGTTACCGAATTCTGAAATGTCAAGTAAAAAGGAAAGTTTAATAAATAAAAGCCACAACGCTGATTTTCCCCGCTGTAGTATGTGGTTGCTAATGTGGGTCCCACTCCTGCAAAGCAAGAGCATGGGCATAGCTGACCTCAGTGGGACTCCATCTGGGCATAATGGTCCAACCACGTGCATCACTTTGCAAAATCAGGGCCTTACTCTAGAAGAGAATAATTGCTCTGGAAGAAAAATTCTTCTGGCATCCTCTAAATCTTTGTATATTTTAAGCATTGTACTCTGTGCTTTTCATATTTGTTCCCCAGCTACTGAAGACTACTTTGGTTGGCAATTGTGTACCTGTTTTTTAATCCAAAACTGATTTATAAGATAATATATGCAGAAAATAGCTGAAGTGAATTCATAAAAAGTTTAATTTTCTATATGTGTCGCAAGAGTGAAATTTGACAAGTGTTGATAAGCAGGCATTGAAAATACAGATGTTGCAGCTTTGGTTTGAAGTTGCATTAACCTTTAGAATGTTGCAATTTGGTTAAAGGATGATTTTTTGAGGTGAATAACTCTGCGTATTTGCTTTTTAAAGGTTATACTCTTTTAATCCAAAATATCAAATGCTCAAGTTTCAGCTGACGAGTTGCCATTATTGTCAAAGTGTTTTGCTAATCCAGATGAACTGATGCACCATAACCTGGAGAACAGTTTTAGTATGTCCGTGCAATTCTGCCAAAACTGTATTCCAGTCCCACAGCATTAATTCTTGACAACTACAGAAAGTATCAACTCAAAGTCCAGTGACAGTTGTTAAATGTTTTTTTATTAGACACTTCAAAATGAAGCTGAAAACATTTATCTGGAAAAAATATAAAGTAGAGTTTTGCTTGGAATGTCATAAATACATGTGAACACATATTATGCTGGGCTTTTTATCTACTCCAAAATGGCAACAATATTTTCAGAATAAAGACAGTGAATAATATTGCAGATATAGTGGAGAACTCTAGTCATTTCTCTTTAATGTCTTTTTATGAGTGCAACAAGACAATTCACACAATTTGTAAGTTTCTATTTTTCTGTGAATGTTTTGACCTTGAGATGGGTTGCAATAAAAGAGAGAAGCAAAACACTGTGTCTTCTGTTTGGTTATATAAATTACTAACTCTGTTTAAGTTTTTGTATGTACTTTTGGCCTATTACATCACCTCTTTTTTTGATCTTCTGTTAGGTCAACTCCCTGCCAATGCAGGATTTTTCCCCTGTTGTACATTTGTTAATGCATTTTCCAGTCTAGTTTTCAATGTCCCAAGCCATGAGTCTTTCAGCCTTGGAAGATTATTCCATCATCTACTTGATCGTACTATCAGAATATCCAGGTTATATTTTATCTTTCTTTATTCCATTAACCATTATATCCACATGTAGCTGCTTAAATAATTCCTCTTCATCCTTGGTATTTACAACTTTCAGATGTTTGCAGACTGTTATCCTATTATCCTGTCCCAGTACTCATTGTGTATCCAGGCTATACTCATTTAGCTCTTTTAATTCCCCCTCAATAAATCAGAAGTACCTAGATACTATAATGATAGGTACATGATAGATAGATTAGAAAGACACATAACCTCATTAGTTTTCCTATTCTTTTCTAAACACCCTCTAGAAAAAAGCTGTCACTGCTTCTTTACCCCTCTCACTATTCTTTCCCCTGTTTTCAAAATGGAAAACAGTTTGCAGTGGACTCCAGACAACTTCCAAGATGGATTGTCTTGGTTTCTTCAATCCCATTCTATATCCTCCGTTATTTTATTTCTTCAAGAGAGTTTAGTAGCTTATTGGCACCTGTCATTGTTAAGACACTTTATCCTCTCCCTCTCAGAACTCTTTCAAAATCCTCATTTACTGCTCACAATTTATGTAGGCAAAGACCTTTAACCTGCCTTAACTCCACTATCAACGATGACTCATAGCCCCAAGCTATTCAGTCACAAACATACACATCGAGTTTATTTATCTCTATTATGAAAGCAACTAGACTCCTATCAAGGATCAGGGCCCTACTGTGATTGACTCTGAAAGTACATAATACAAATATAGATGCTGCCCGTGAAGAATTTACAGTCAATAGAGAGTTTTCAAACAGAGAACACTGGGCACACACAGAATCCTAGGGGACCAGACTTCATTTTCGATCACTCGCCACTCTATTTCCAGATTTTAATTCTTCTGTAATCTCCTTTGAATCAATGGTTGTAGAACCATTTTTCGTCTCAAAACCATCACCCCCAAAATAAAAGAAAAAAGGAAAAGAAAAAAAAGTGTGTGTGAGAGAAAGAGAGAGCGTGTGTGTGCGTGCACATACCTTTCTGCCTTCCCCACTTAGAGAAGTTCTGTGAACTTCCTGGGTTCAACAGCTAATGTGAATTCCCTAAGAAAAAGTAAACATGTTCTTTCAACATTCACAGAACCTTCACCCACAGGCATTCTATCCCCTCCACCATGTAGAATCTTTCTCTGCCTAGTCTCTGAAACTGCCATTCATGACAGCAGAACTGAAAAAGAACACATCCTGCTCCTGAAATCCCAATATTGAGATAGATGCTTTGTTGATTGACTCATAGATATATTAAAGATGTCTTATATATAATGACCTAGCTGATTTTTCTTTTTAAATGGCCATATAGAGTGGAATCCCTGAAAAATGGAAAAATTTACTTTGTGAGAACATAGGGTTTATAGAGAGGGAGCTGAATAGGTTCCTAGGTGGACTGGCTGATGTTCACCTAATTCTCAAAGGTTCTAGCCCATGTTGCTAATTTTAAAAAAATATAACTCTTTATACATTTTATTAAAGTTATTAAAAATAAAATCAAGACAAAATCATTACTAAACTACATAAATGCTGCCAAAATAAGCAATACAGTCATCAAATCAAAAGCATATTAAGTTCAAGTGAACAAGTAAATAAGCATATTGGATTGCAATTAAGACCAGTTTAGTCAAACAATCAGATTAATGCAGCAGATAATTAATCCTTACAAATTCTAGAAAGGAATCCAAGGAGATGGCTGTCAGTTTGGTTATAGACCACAAGTAAAGAACTTTGCCAGTGGTGTGCAATCAAAACTTAGCTGGTTGTATATTTTAATATTGCAACCAAATTACTGTTTATGTCTTAAATCACAAACTCAAAGCTGATTAAAGATTCCTCCTTGGATTTTACTATCACCTTGATAGGTGCCGGAACTAGGGATGTTGGGGGTGCTGGCCCCTGGCTTGAAGTGGATTCCATTATATACAGGGTTGACAATTTAGTTCAATGGCGCTCAGCACCCCCACTGTACAAATTGTTCCAGCACCCCTGATTACATGTGTTGGCTGACCTTATCTTCTCCCCAAACGCTGATACAGATGTTACTAAGGCCTGGTCCCCACTAAGCCCCCACTTTGGACTAGGGTACGCAAATTCAGCTACGTTAATAACGTAGCTGAATTCGAAGTACCTTAGTCCGAACTTACCCCTGTCCAGAGGCGGCAGGAAGGCTCCCCTGTCGATGCCGCATACTCCTCTCGGTGAGCTGGAGTACCAGCGTCGACGGCGAGCACTTCCGGGATCGATCCGGGATCGATTTATCGCGTCTTAACCAGACGCGATAAATCTATCCCAGAACATCGATTGCCTGCCGCCGGACCCTCCGGTAAGTGAAGACGTACCCTAAGATTCTTTGATCAACAGAAGCTTTACTTTACAATTTACCACTGATAGTTTTAAAGGCTTCTTAGGATATGTCTACAAAATAGGGACACTTTTAGCGAAGATTTTATAAGGGAATTTCTTGCTGGTGCCTTCCATATGAGGGCTTTACAGGTGCTTGTACACACATGCACGCACACAACCACACTTTTACACCCTAAAATGATTAACATCTGGGATGTCTCCCAGCAAATAAAAACAAAAGTCAAAACTAGAAAAAGGAAACACAAGATACTCACGATAACGGGGTTAAACTGTTCAGCGCTGCTTTGGATTCACATGGAATATGAGGAGGAGTAGCAGTCAAGGAACCAGACGATGACATTGCAGACATAGTACTTCATGCAGGCTTTTCCAGGTGTAAGAAGACTGGTCAAAACTGGCATGGTCTGTCATTGATGATGTGCCTGCCTATGTGATTGAACTTAGGGTTTTCTTAGATGGCTTCTTGATTGGAAAGGCACACAGGCCTTCTTCCTTTACCTCAATCTTTATATTGACAGTTCTAGCTTACTCCACTTTCAGACCTCCCTCCAATGTTTCTGGGCAAATCAGGTCTGATGTATGCTTTGGATGCTGACAACATGGTGGTCCAAACAAACTGGCGTGAAGGAGGTATTAGGATACTATTGATTTGGAAGAGTCACACTTAAGCCATCAGTTTTTCTAAAAATATTCTTGTTGCGTACCATGTGCACTGAGAGTCCATAACACCCAAAAATATCAAAATTACTTTTGAGGAAGATGGCAGCGTCTCAGCCAAATGACAACACTCTTGAACTGATATCTGTCAAAAATAAAAGGAAAAGGGGGCTCAGCTTCCTATAAATTAACTAGTTGCAAAAGATCCTAATAGGAAAAAACAAAACAGCAACCAATGAGAATCATGCATTCATCAGCAATTATTAAAAATAACTTTAGACCTCCAATGATAGGTCATAGATTTTCTTGCGAACAAGATTGTTGGGAACATTCTCTATTTCAAATGGGGTGGGAAGTTATACCGCTGGATAAAAAGGGGCTATCTGCAGGGAGGGTTCCATTTTTTTCCTCTTCTCTTTTGGTTTATGTAGGTTCATTCCCAGTTAGTTTAACCTAAATTCAACTAGATTATAAAGGGGAAAAAATGTTATTCTCTGGACTTCATGGGAGAGAGGAATTGCCTAAAAATGAGCATATCTTTGCCCAAAATTCAGCCCAGGTTCAGACATATACAGAAACTGAGGCCCACTTTCAGGTCTGTAACAAAACTTGGATTGACTGAGGGGTGCTTCTTTTTGAGTTTGTTCAAAATGTTTTGCACAGCTCTGTATATGAAACTAAGTGGTGCTTCTGTTGGGCTTTAACTGTAAAAGCCTGACAAAATTAAGCTAAGGACTTACTGGTAAATATTTGTTTAAGCCCCCAAATCCCTGTAATCTCTCCTGCCATGATTGTGCTCCAGGTACTATATTATCTTTTCACTGCATCTAGTCAGTGTCCCACTGGGAAGTAGCATGGGGCTGATGATTGGGTGTGTGCAGAGCAAAATACTGAGCTTTACAGACAGGCATTTATTGATCTGTAAATTACACACACAATTTATTTTCCTATTTTGTGACAAAAATGCAGAAAATATTTAATGCTGAACTAGTCCAGGGCAGAAGAAAACCAGTCTCATTTGGTATCTTTTAGAATTACGCTTCAGTTGAGGAAAATGATTTGTTTTGCTATGTGATAGTTTTGAACTAGGAACATTATATATTTCACTTTTTATGGGTTAAACCCTAGAAGAGAGAAAACACTGTAGCACAACCAAGGATCAGGGTGCATAAGGTAATGAGAACACTTTTTAAAATTCCGTTTCCGAGGTTGTTTATTCCGCTGCTGGTTAAGCCTGGGCCTGACTGATTGTTTCCTGTCTAATATCTTCAATTAAAATACAGACATCGGTAACCTCAAGGTAAGAAACATAAACATTTGCCAAACATTCAGACTTCAAACAAAAGCCTTAAGTAAGAGGATTCCTTGCTATTACATTGCTCATTTCTTGCCTTCAATATTTCAGGAATTTAAGCACAAAGTCCTGTTCTATTCCACTGCCCCAGCTGTTCTTGATCAGTTGCCCCAGCTCTATTGTTCATCAGTGCAGAGAAAAAAAAGTAAGGTGGAACAAAAGGCACCATGTAACAAAGCTTTAGGAAGTTTGCTTACATTCAGACCTTCTGCAACACTTTAAGCTGGAGAACACCAGGGTATCCTTTGCAGCACAGCCCCTCCTCACTGTCCTAGAATGTAAGCCAGGGCTTTAAAGAACAATCTGGTCCTGAAGTGGTAGTACTAGAAAATGCACTCACCTTAAAGCCATTCAGAAAGTTAGTACAGAATGCAGTTGCTCGTTAATCTGTGCTTCATACTGTGTTTACCGTACCCCTGTGTCCTGTGCATTGCACTGGGTGCTGATACATTTTTGGATGGAGTTTCAGGTATTTTGTTTAACATGCAGTATGAAGCCCTAAATGATTTGCGACTTGCCTGCTTGAGACACTTCTCTTCTCCCTGTGTTCTATTGCCATAACTGCAATCATTGAAGGTGTTATAATTGTCAGCTCCCTAGTTTAAAAGAGAGGGGGCTAGTGGCAGGGCATTTCCCAATGAGACTCCTTGACTCTGAGCCACCCTCTATCTGAATTAGGCTATGAAGCTCATACCACACTAATATAAATGAGTAAGGTGAGTTTCCACCCTTGCTGTTGCTATTGCTTGGCTGGAGAAATTTCTGTAAGGCTAAAATAAGAAAGCAGCAGCACATCTGGTTGCATTGTTACAGCTGCTTTGGCACAATAGTTAAAGATGGAAACTTAGGCCAAGATTTTAAAAAATGGGTGAATAAATAGGGTTACCATACGTCCGGATTTTCCCGGACATGTCCGGCTTTTTGGGCCTCAAATCCCCGTCTGGGGGGAAATCCCAAAAAGCCGAACATGTCCGGGAAAATAGGGACATGCAGGGCTGGGGGTGCTGGGCCGGGCCGGGGGCCGGGGCCACTGGGCCGGGGCCTGGGGCCGGGAGTGCTCGGCCGGGGGCTGGCCCGGGGCCGGCACCCCAGGGCCCAAGCTGGAGACGCCGGGACCGGGGCCGGAGGGAGCCGCTCCTCCTCCCTCCCCCCATCCCCCAGCTTACCTGCTGCCTGCTTCAGGCTTCCCGCGAATCAAATGTTCGTGGGAAGCAGGGGAGGGGGTGGAGTTGGGGCGGGGACTTTGGGGAAGGGGTGGAGTTGGGGCGGGGATGGGCCCAGTGGAGTGTCCTCTTTTTGGACACTCAAAATATGGTAACTCCATGAATAAAATTTAGTGGAAGTTGCAGGGTATGGAGCACTTTTGATAATCTGTTCTAGTTACAGTATTTAGATGCCTAAATCTAGATTTAAGAGCCTAAATTTAGGCCTCCCTTGTCTTAAAGCTTGGCCTTAATTTATTTTTAATGTGAATAATAATGTAGAATGTAAGTGAGCAGTGGAGAGACTCTAAAATTGTAGAGTTGCATTTTTTCCTGTTCCTCATGTTCAGGTAGGGATTTTTATTTTGAATATATGTTTCAATGAGCCCTTTATAACCCCCATCATACTGTGTCCTAGCAGTCCCATACTTAACTTGAGCCCTGTTATCTGGGCTGTTGGAGAGAATGTGTCACAAAATGGGTGGAGTTTCACTAAACTCTGCAATAAATGTAGTTGATGCCCACTTACCGTGCTCAGAAGTGATATGTCAAGCACTTGTCATTTTTTAATTTCCCCTTCTCCCCAAAGTCCTTACATGTTGCTGAAGTCAGCTTTCAAGATTTCAACCATTAGCTGTTTTGGCTATAGATGTGTTGTTATGTTTTTCCCATTATTAAAAAAATGTTTCCACAATTTCATAATTTAGAACCTGAAGGGATTTTGCTCACAATTCTCTCCACCCCCCCACAAAAAATTCACTTGGACACCAGCCATGGGCAATTTCAACCCAATTAGTTAATATTTTAGAGAAACAAGTATATGTAAACAAGCTTTAGAATGAAAACTGGCTTGCTACTTGATTATTTGGGCATATGAATTGCTATAATTATGTAATAGTCAAGAAGTTTGCAGAAGCTGTTGACTTAGTTTTGGACAGAGGCTGTCACCATTTCATACTTTCATCACCTCGCAGCAAAGCGATATGCCTGAGCATGATGCCTTCTGCGCATCAGAAACGCCAGCTAGTACATAATGTTTCAGCACATCTCCTCAGCAATACAAGCTACCATGAACACATCACACCTGTCCTCCACTCTCTACACTGACTTCCCATAGAATACTGAGGCAAGTTCAAGGTCTTGGTCCTTCTCTTCCAAATGGTCCACGTCCTGGGCCCCAGATATCTAAAAGATGGACTAAAGCTCTAGGATGAAGACTGTGATTGACAACTTCACTCCTCTGGCACCTTGGAACTTTCTACAATAAAGGTAAAGTTTGTCAGGGGCTGGCCCAAGACCAAACTCTACCAGAACCTAAAGACCATCATAAACCTCATCACCTTCCTCTCCAAGTGCAAGGCACATTTCTTTATCTTTCCTTCTCTAACAAACATTTAGCAACATGTGTGTGGGTGGCTGTGTAAAATATGAAAGAGTGTGTGTGTGTGTGTGTACACATACTAGATGAATAACATTTCAAGGGAAGGGATGAAAAGGGAATGAAGGAATGGCATCTGTGTAGGATGGAGACTGGAGCTGGAGGTCTTCAAGGGAGACCAATAAGTTTATACCTAAAATATTATGTTAACGCTATTTAAAGAGGTTTGAATTGAATCCCAAAGCTCAAATGCCTGGATGAAAGGGAGAATACCAAAGGGAGAATAGGCCATGGAAGTAGATCCACCTAGAGTCTTTTCATTTTGAGTTAAAATTATGATGTACTTTAACTGCAAAACTAGAAGGCCATTGTCCAGTGTATGAACCTTTAAATAATAAGACAGGATCAACAAAATATCCTTAAAACTATAGAACTACCGAATTTAATAGAAATATTGGACACTTCAGTTGAATGTAAATTTAAACTGGATGTTAAGAAACAATTGGGAGGATAGGGCACAGGACTCAGAACCAGGAGAGAGGTGTTCAGTAACTGGTTCTGCCCCTGACTTGCTGGATGCATTTAGGGAAGTGACTTAGCACTCTGTGCCTCAATTTCCCCAGTTACTAAATAGGGATAGCAATACTTTGTGTACCTCCCATTTGGTTATATCCATTCTTGTTTCTGAAGTGCTTTGACATCTTCTGCTCGAATAGATATCCAAAGTATTATTGGTTTATTATTAATAATTGCTATTGAAAAAAGAGCATTAGCCTTTTCAAAGCATTGCATCAAGGTGTTTTGCTCTAGGTTCCAATTAGGCCAGTCTGGAAATTTTCCATCCTGGCTGCCCATTGCCTTTTGAAACAGAAAATCCAAATTCCTGCAATCAAAGAGTTAACATGAATAGCCTCAGATTAACTGAGGCAAAGCTCTTTGCTTTTTCCTTAATTTGTAGCTCTGCACACACAGCTTGTCAATGATTCCACCATGCAGTCTAGCTGAATTATTGCTTTTTTGCAAGCACCTCTGTATGACAGAAACTGTAGAGCTCCATGTTCTTACAATGTTCAAAATGCTGAATATAGTCAGGCTTTTCAATAGCAAGTGACATAAAGAACAAATGCCATAACCCCTTTCATGTTTTGAATAAAAGTAATTTCCATTTGTAGTCTCCTGCACATGGTCACAGGAACAGTTAAGTGTATGAAGAATATTTGCATTAGCTCAGCCACAGATAGAAGCAAAATGCATTTATGGATCAACATAATCCATTCATTGGTTATGGTCCCAAAGTCCTTCAGGGACTGTTACACATCCAGAGGCTGTCCCTGAGTGCTAGATTTTGCCATTACATCTCTGAGCTAGCTGAAAGACAAGTAAAATGACATGTAACCAGGCAGTTCCCTATTGACTAGGCATCTGTGAAGGCTCGAGGCACTAGCTCCTCCAGCAAGGCTGTGCAGTAAATTAAACTCAATAAATTTGCTTAAGAAAAATACCTGCTCTGTAGAATAGTACCAGGAAAATGTAGGTGCTGTAAATCCTTCCCTTCTTGAGGTTCTTCCATCAGAGGTGGACCCAGAAGATGACAAAAACTGATAGCTCAGCAATTAAGCATGGAAATAGTTGTCTGCCCCTCAAAAACCCACGCTTTTTTTCTTTTTAGAGTGTTGTATGTATATATGTGTGGGTCAAGAGGAGTCCTAAACTGTAACAGCCTTTTAATTAAGTTCTATTGAGATTCCTGAAATTTGAGAACAAAACATTAAATCATAATCCATTATAAAACAAATTTGTGCCACATGACATTTTTTAATAAAACAAGAGTGATATATGCCCTATTTTATAGCTAGGCATAAGAGCTGCTACTTGATAGGAAAAAGCTTACCTACCAGCCAGTTTTCTGAGTAAAAGAGCTTATTTGAATCTCAACACAAGCTTTTTTAACAACAAAAACGAATACATTTAGGCAGTGGCCAAGGGCAAATCTAAAGGAAGATAGTTGGTTTCAATAGCTGTAATTCTCTAAATAAGGTCACCTGCTTTTCTAGACCAGCCCTTTGCCATTCAGGGAACTTGCCCACTATACCTGGGGAAGAGGATTGAGTAGGGGAGGAGGGAACTACATTAATCAGATGAAATCAAGAAGTGTTAAGAACAGAAATGAACAATTCTCTCCAAACTGTCAGTGTTACAGTGCTCATATGTTGAAATCCTAGGAAATGGTAGGAAACACAAACTATTATTGACATTAGATTAAGAGTAACATTTGCAAAAGCACCTACATAACCTAGTTCTTAAGGCACATGGGCCTTTAGAAAATTTTAACCAAGATGCCTACATACCACGGCAATAAGTGCCATAGAAATTTATCTCTTTTGCTCTTTCTGCATCCAGGAATAGTCTGAATCAACATAGATGAAAACAAAGCTGACCTAGCCAACAATTATGCTGAAATATGGACCTCTGACCTTCTTCTCTCCTTCCTTTTATATAGAGCAAATCATATGTAGATCTGGCTTCCTTTTAGAATTGCCTGCAAAACAATCAGTCTAACTTGCTGGCAGCTAACGCGAGACAATTGTCTTCCTTTTTTATTTTTTGACTTGCCCTTGGCCACACCTAAAACTATTTTTTTTGTTATCACAAAACGTATTATTTAAGTTTCATTTTAAGCTCGCTTCCTGGGAAAAACTATTGCTAATATGTTAGCATTTGCATATCATTTACCAACTGCAACAGCATAACATAAGATGAGGGATTCTTTATCATAGTTATGTTCAGTAGGACAATGGCACAAATTGCCTAGGGAAGTCATGGAATCTCCTTCACTGGAGGTTTTCAAAAGGAGGCTGGATAGCCATCAGTCTTGGATGTTTTAGGCACAACAAATCCTGCATCTTGGCTCTTGAGATCCTTTCCAACTCTATGGTCTATGATTCTATGTTCAGTTACTGTATTAAGTTGTGGTACTTAATTTTATAATGCGGTCCTGTTTTAGTTACGTTTGTTTTTCTTGACATTTTCTATTGTCCTCCTGACAAGTACTTAGTATTAAGAGGCTTCTTTGTGGGTGAAATAACAGATCTTTACGCCATGTCAAAAACCTTGATAAAAGGGTATGATTGAACTGCTGCTTTCCTGATCGCAATAATGTTAAACATGGTTTAACCAACATTCTTTTAAAGGAAAAGCTTCTATGGCCACACAGCAACATCTCAAAAAAACGGGTAAGGAGTGTTTGTTATAATTACCAAAATAGGGCCTACCTATGACATTGGAAGAGAGAGCCACTCGGTGAAATCCCTAAACAACAACGAGTCACAACCCAATTACCAACAGTGGCCCAAACTCAGAGGGGTGTCTGAGGAAGTCATCACCTTGGACTCCTTTAAACTCTGCTGAACTTTCTTAGATTCTCTCTTAGTTACCAACAGTCACACACACTGACTCGCTGAGAATTTGTTATTCTCAGTCTAAAGGAGCCCAAGTTGGTGTACAGCGGGGGGAAAAGGGGTAGCATGAAATGCCACTAACAAGATGGTGTGTGCCAGAGTACTTACTGAGTCTAAGAATGTCTAACTTACCTACTGAGGAGGCTAGAAGAAGGGGACCACTATATCCAAAAGTGAGTAGAGAAGAACTATACACAGATAAGTGAAGTCTTTGGAGGGGCCATGAAAAGGCAGTGTGATTGGAGAGGAATAACATTTTCTCACTGATGAATATAGTTGCTGGCTTCTTAGTTATTAGTTACTGAAAACTCAGAGTGTGCTTGGTGCTATACAGAAAAGAGTCCTGTCCCAAGGCGCTTACAGGCCAAACAGACAAAGAAAACAACGCAGAGAGATGACATATCAAATGATGGGAGTATGGCACTATCGTAGTACTTTGCATCCAAGGGTCAACAAAGGGTCTTCCTTCAAGTGTCCTCTGCATATTCCTATTCATGGGAATACTCCAGCCAGTGCAGCCTGCATGGTAAAATTCTACTAGCAGTAGCCATTGGAGCATCCACGCACCTCCTTACCCCTCACCCCCAACTCTGGACATTCTAGGACAAAGGTTTAAAAGGAGCATGATGCTCCACTGTCTCAGTTCCTTCAACTGCAACCAGCTGGATGGTTACATTGCTGCTGTATGATCCTTTCAGCTCTCTAGTCAATAGATCACTTGTAGAGGCTAGTTGTTACATATGTACATAGGTTACATCATTTTATTTAGAGATAGTTAAAGGATGATATGATGGATCAGCAGGCTACAAATCCTGGATTCAAGAGATAGGTCTCATGCCTGGTGGCATTCGCAGCATCAGATGTATGTGCCATATGTCTGGAGGAAGGGCATTCTCTCTATATCTGTCCAATATGCTCAACATTTATACCACAAGAGCAAAGAAACAAAGCAGGCTCCAGGCAATTTTACTGCAGGAATCACAGTTGATACTCAGAGACTGGCTTTGGTGCCACCTCCAGCTAATTTAGCAGGGAAAAAGTGAGATTCAGCTTCTGTGTCAGGTGCACAATTCAAGAGAGCTAAGGATCCAGAAAAGAAGAAAAGGTCTGGATCAGTGACAGACTCTGTTTCCAGAGCTATCCCATATCAGAGACTAAGGTGTGGCAATGAGGAAGATTTTGCAGCCCTCCTCAGTGTTGGTCTCATTACAACAAGCCAATGTGAGAAAGAAGGATTTACAGGGGCACAATCTCAGTATGGCGCTAGGCCCTGATTCAAGCTCTCACCACACATTTAGGAGCCATTCCTCTACAGATCTGACAATATCAGATCCAGAGGACCCTTTCCTTAGGGTGAGCTCTAAGGAACCAAATAAGAGAGCTGATGAGGTTTTGTTAACATGGCTCTGCATAGAATTACAGTTAAAGCAGTAGTTCATCAGGCAGATTGTACTATGACTCCATTGATAGTTGAACCAGATACTATCTCAGGATACGTCAGGTGTGTTACTACAAACCATCAGGCTGACTGCTTCTCCAGGAGTCAGCAACAAACAGGAAAGGGTCAGGAACTCTCAGCTGCTGCCTCCTCCACAGACAGCTTGGGGATCCCTGGAGAAGAACTTCTCTCTGCTTTCCTTTTTAAGCTGTCACGGCTAGGTACCAGTTCCATCTCTGGAGCAAAATGTCCTCTTTTATTAAAGCACTTCCAAGGGAACACAAAAAACTTGTCAAATGTTATTTTGACTGAAGGACTGAATGTTGCTAAGCAACAATTGAGAGAGGCTTTTGACTCCTCAGATATTTCAGCAAGATCAGTAGCTTCAGCAGTCTCACTAAGGCTGTGGCTAAGGTCAGTGGGACTCCTTCCCAAGACAAAAATTATGATTGAGGACTTTTCATTTGAAGGAGCATGTCTGTTTAGTATTTAGACTGATGAAATACTAGAGAAGATGAAAAATGTAAGATCTATGGCTAGCTCTTTAGGTTTCTTTAATACAGGAAAGGGGCCATATTCAACTCCATTGCATGAGTATCAAAGGTAATAGCTTCCTTTTTCTTCTCCTTCACTAAATTATAATTATCAGAGAAGGGCATTTCCAACCTTAACCTTATACCCCCCAACACCAGCTACAAGAGAGGAAGAAATTTAAAGCTTGTAATAATAAAGAGAAAGTGTTGTCGTCTTCGTCCTCAACAGTTCCTCCAAGACATTTGACAGGAGGACATGGAGCTTAAAGGCAGTCCACTTGGACATTGTTTATGCAGTTTTTGGATTGGTTGCACCATTTTTATTACCAATGGGAGTTAATAACATTGGACAAGATGGATTTAGAAGTTCTCATGTGGTACACAATTCAATTCCAAACCTTCTCTCCCCGCTCCCCTCCCCCAGCCATCTACTTCATATCTGAGCACGGATCAAAGTAATCTCAATTTGTTGAAAAAAGAGGTTCAATCTCTACTGAAGTTAGGTGTAATAGAGGTAGTTCTGTGAAATCACAGAGAGAAGTGGGTTTTACTCACTTTATTTTCTAATCCTCCAAAAAGATAGGGACCTTCACCCTATTCTGGATTTAAGGCGATTAAACACTTATATAAATAAATTTTACTTCCGCCTGTTGTCTCAAACTTCTATAATAACTTCTCTTTCCCTCCAGGAAAGATTTTCAGCTCTGGAATTAAAAGATTCATACTTCCACATTTCTATAAGACCATGTCATTGGAAGTACCTGAATTTCTTTGTTGGAGAGGACCATTTTCAGAACACTGTCCTCTCTTTCAGGTTGTCTACAACACCCAGGGTATTTGCAAAATGCCTGTCTATTGTGGCAGCATAACTAAGAAGTAATGGGATGTATGAATACTAGGGCTGTAAAATTATTTTAAAAATTAAATGCGATTATAATCGTGAGATTAAAAAAATTAATCATGATTTAAAAAATTAATCATGATTACTCTCACTGTTAAACAATAATAAAATACCATTTATTTAAATATTTTTGATGTTTTCCACATTTTCAAATGTATTGATTTCAATTACAACACAGAATACAAAATGTATTGTGCTCACTTTATATTTATTTTTGATTACAAATATTTGCACTGTAAAAAAACAAAAAAAAATATTTTTCAATTCACCGCATACAAGAACTGTAGTGCAATCTCTTTATCATGAAAGTTGAACTTACAAATGTAGAATGATGTACAAAATAAACTGCATTCAAAAATAAAACAATGTAAAATTTTAGAGCCTGCAACTCCACTCAGTCCTACTTCTTGTTCAGCCAATCACTCAGACAAACAAGGTTGGTTACAATTTGCAGGAGATAATGCTACCCGCTTCTTGTTTACAATGTCACTTGAAAGCGAGAACAGGCATTTGCATGGCCCTGTTGTAGTCGGAGTCGCAAGATATTTATGTGCCAGATACACTAAAGATTCATATGTCCCTTCATGCTTCAAGCACCATTCCAGGGGACATGCATCCATGCTGATGACGGGTTCTGCTCGATAATGATCCAAAGCAGAGTGGACCGATGCATGTTCATTTTCATCATCTGATTCAGATGCCATCAGCAAAAGGTTGATTTTCTTTTTTGGTGGTTTGGGTTCTGTAATTTCCGCCTCTGAGTGTTGCTCTTTTAAGACTTCTGAAAGCACACTCCATACCTAGTCACTCTCAGATTTTGGATGGCACTTCAGATTCTTAAACTTTGAGTCGAGTGTTGTAATTATTTTTAGAAATCTCACATTGCTACCTTCTTTGTGTTTTGTCAAATCTGCAGTTAAAGTGTTCTTAAAATGAACCACATGTGCTGGGTCAACAGTCGAGACTACTATAAAATGAAATATATGGCAGAATGCAGGTAAAACAGAGCAGGGGACATACAATTCTCCCCCAAGGAGTTCAGTCACAAATGTAATGAATGAATAATTTTTTTAACAAGCATCATCAGCATGGAAGCATGTCCTCTGGAGTGGTGGCCAAAGCATGAAGGGGCATATGAATGTTTAGCATATCTGACCTTGCAACGCCATCTACAAATGTGCCCTGCAAACACCTATTCTCACTTTCAAGTGACATTGTAAATAAGAATCAGGTAGCTGTATCTCCCGTGAATGTAAACAATTTTGTTTGTCTTAGCAATTGGCTGAACAAGAAGTAAGACAGAATGGACTTGTAGGCTCTAAAGTTTTACATTGTTTTGTTTTTGAGTGCAGTTATGTAACAAAAAAAATCTACATTTGTAAGTTACACATTCACAATAAAGAGATTGCACTACAATACTTGTAGGAGGTAAATTGAAAAATACCATTTCTTTTGTTTATCATTTTTATAGTGCAAATATTTATAATAAAAATAATATAAAGTGAGCACTGTACACTCTGTATGCTGTGTTGTAATAAAAATCAATATATTTGAAAATTTAGAAAAATGTTCAAAATATTTAATAAATTTCAATTGGTATTCTATTGTATTGCCAAAAATAGTCTCCAATTTCCATAAATCTATCTATAATTTTACCAGTTTTTTTCCCCAAACCCCATACCTGATTGGGAAGCTAAATTACACACATTAGATCCGAGGTGAGCATTATCTTTTTATTTAGACAGGATTAAACAATTTAGACAGTCTTCAAGGCTGTTTATAGATTATAGACCAAAAAATGAGGGGAAACCTATTTCTGTACAGAATCTCTTCGGATGGGTTAGTTTAGTTATAACTTGAAAGGGTTATCCATTCCTCAAGGCATCAGAACTCATTCAGCTAGATCAAAGCCAGCTTGCATGGCTTTCCCTAGACATCTTCCTCTGATAGAGATATGTAGAGCAGCAACCTGCAGTTCCGTTCACACTTTTACTAATCCTTATTCTTTAGACTTGGAACCTGCGCTGCTTCCTGCAGCTCCCATTGGCTGGGGATGGCGAACTGCGGCCACTGGGAGCTGCGGGCGGCCGTGCAAATATAAACAAATGGTGGTCTGCCAGTGGCTTGCCCTGTTGGGCCGCATGTTGCCCACCAGTGCCCTAGAATGTCTGGAGTTCGCTGACTGGGGGCCATGGAGGCATGTGGATGCTCCAGTGGTGACTGCAAGAAGAATTTTATGGTTCAGCCTGCACCAGTCAGTGCATCCCCATGAGTATGAATATGCAAAGTCCATCTCAAAGAACTTGGGTTACAAGTAAGTAACCTTTATTTTTATGGTGAGAGACCAGGTGTGAAATTTTGGTTGATGTGAGCCCCACTTAATTATAATTTACCTTGAGTCAGGATGCTGGCTGTGCAAAAGACGTCAATTTGAACCTACAAAGGGCAGTAGGATCATTCAGGATGTGTTCAAGGTCTTTATCAAGGGCCATATTATTTTCTGTATTCTACTGGTACAGTGGTGACATGAGTTAACTCCATACCATCACAGATGTCTCATGAGATTTTGCAGAGGCTTATGGCTGAGATAACACTTGGAAATATTCCACACTTAAAATAAAGCTAAGGTTACCATCACAGGTTTCAGTAATAAATTAGGCATGTACTATAAATTATAGTAAGGCTAACTTAAATCTTCGAACAATAACGTAATGTTAACCAAATGAGAAATATTTAAAGACGCTGTACCCAGGCAGTCAATTCCATTCTATTCTGTTTGTCAAGTGCTATCTATGATATAACAATATTAATACTTGTACCCATAATGTAAGACACAGGAGTCCTTCTAAATATGGCCCTATGCAATATTTTAAGTGGTTGTAAAAGTAAGGCTTCTTCATTTCAAACTGAGGCTTTAACATGTACTGCATTAAATCATTTAATCCGTTATGAAGGAAAATGTCTACTTTCCTCTAATTTCTTTGTAGGCTAACCTTTTGCAGAGTGTTAATGCTTCATGAACAAATTTCTTCCAAAAATCTCACTAGCAGAGATCTTGTCTTCGTCATTCATTTTTACTAACTGACAGATTTCAGTCAGCTCAATTTTAATTCTTCCAAAAGAGAAACAAAAAGATACTCTTGGTGAAATCCTGGTTCCACTGAAGTCAGTAGGGCCAGGTTTTCACCCACAGTGTCCATTATGTGATCTATAGAAGCAGCATAAGTAGTAATACATTGGCCCCTTCTCTACTGCTTTGGCAATTATTTGTTTGACTTGCTGGTTAAAGAAAACAGTTAAAACACTGCTGGCACAAGAAGAAAGGACAACAAGAGCTTAGTGAGAATGAACCTACTAAATAATATTACTGGATGTTGCACAACTATGGAAATGTACTGCAATTATTCTAAATGAACCTCGGTGTTTAAGTTAATGGATAAGATGTGCTTCTAGATCTCTGCCTTAGTTCTTTGTGCCTGCAGCCATCACTGTAGAGTCTGAGCACAGAAGATAGTTTTGAGGGAACTGAACACTGTAAAAGTAATGTTTATGCAAAGTTCTCCTCACATACCAGCTGGAGTTAAGTCTGCCTCTGTAAAATCAGATCCATTTCTTTTCAATGCCCTATCTAAATTAATTTGTTGAATCAGTTAGATTCACTGGCATCTGGTTTTCCTCACTTCCTAACTTTTACTACTCCACTTCATTGAGGAAACATATACGCAGTGAGAAAAATGGGATGTTTAGAATCAGTTTAACACAGTAGGTTTTTCTTCCATCTCAAAGTCTTCTCTGATTTCACTTCGTGGATTTAAAGGTGTCACAGGGGACATTGGTTTTTATTCTTTCTGGGAAAAGTGTGTTGATTTTAATAAAATTTCCTACCATTCTTGAATAGAAAAGCAATGGGCCAAACCCTAGTGGAGTTACACGTGGGGTGAATTTGGCTCAGTGTAATGAGATTAACTAACTTCTTTTTTAACTGTAAACCTCATCTCAATCCAATCAAAATTTTAAATCGAACGTCCTATAACATTTTCATTCACAGATAATTGGACTTTTTAATAATTTATCCATTTTGCTGGAGAGATGGGGGGAAAAGGACTGGAAGTTTAAAACACAAAGGAGAAAAGTTAATTTAAAGTGATGTTTGGAAAAAAGTCCCCTTTGAGATCCTGTTGTGTAATTGAACAGATTAAGAGAACTGACAGTAACTTCACGGTGCGTCTAAGTGGAGGTCTCTACGGGTCAACTTTTGGATCCTGTGCCGACATGTTAAACAAGTTTGTCAATTTTCCATCAGATTGATTTTTCTCACAGGTCTGGAAGCCTCGTCTCATTTCATCTTATTTCCACAGGGGTTCTTAACATTGCAAACTGCCATTTACTTTTGTCTCAAAGTGTGAGGAATGATTTTTATCTCTGAGTGGCAATCAAGGCCAGAGGCTCCAGAAATGGAACTCTCTGTTTACCCTGTAGCACATTGAATTCACCCACTGTTTCTTTTTTTAAATTCTCCCCCCCCCACACACTCCTCCCTTTTCCAATATGATGTAGAGTTTTAGAATAAATTTTTAATAATTGTGAACACAATTTACTTAAGGCAATTGTGTATATCTAATTTCTGAAGCGTTGTTTTATGAAGAAAGAAGTAGTCAGAAGTCATATTTTCCTTTGCAATTTCCAGCATAATGAAGAGTCAATATTGAGAAAATATGGTACCCCCTAAAAGGTCACAGGAAAGCCTATTAACGTCTATTTACATTTTGGTGTCTGTTCTCCCCCCCTGTTAATATTAAGGGAAATTATACGCATGGAATAAAGGGAGAACCTGCTTCTCTGTGGGCAAATGCTGGTAAAAAAATGACACTTTGTGTAATTCTGAAGTAATGCCATAAGTGACAATGGAACAACTCTAGATTTACACCAGTGTAACCAAGACTAGAATTTGTCCTTATGTCTGTAAGCCCTGATTCTATTCTCATATGGTTGCAGACTAGGGCAATTCCACTGACCTCAATGGACCTCCTGATTAACACCAGTGCAAGGGCTTGATCCTGCTTCCATTAAAGTCAGTGGAAAGACTACCATTTACTTGAATGAGAGCTGGATCAGACCATAAGAGAGAAATTTAAGACCCAAGGGATCTGATTCTTTGTTGTCCTACCTCCAATGTAGTCATTTACCCCTGTGCAAAGTAGATATAAAACGCCACCAAATCATAATGGGAGCATTTTACATGCACTTCTCATTGATGTAAATGTCTACACACGGTGCAGGCCAATGGGCTTGATTCTTATTTACACTAACCCAGTTTACACTGCGCTGGCAATGGAAAGGGGCCTTGCTATGACCTCTTTAGGGCTCCTTTAGATTGCCAGAGTGGTGTACAATGGCCTGAGTGTCAATGAGAATCAGGCCCATTCTGGAATTTGATATGCTTGAGTCTAATTTAATAAAATAAAATAAGGATGTGAAATGTTACAAAACAGTTTGATTATCATTATCTTATTTTTGCAGTATTTTCCATATTTTAAAAAATGTTTTCTGTAAAACTTTTTGATTTCACTTAAAGTGAAGCTTTTGCAACCAAAATCCTATTAGTTACAATGCACACTGCCATTACCACAAGTGAGGAAATTACAGTTCAAAAGGAAAGGGAATTTTGCGATTGGTTACAAGGATGCCATCAATACAATGGAAATTGTCCTCTGGTACCTTGCAAATTGTCTTAAGTCATGGACTTACTGTCTAACTTTCACGTGACTTTGTATTTTGTTAAAAGCGTTGCTAGAGCCTGAAAATCAAGACAAACCCATTAAGCTCCATCAGGACATGGAATGAGCTTAATTTTGTTTTATAAATTTGGAGAAGTTTTAGTTTTAGTTTTTTTAATTCTATGTGGACATTAAAAATTACAGAGCACTTTCCTAAGAGTAAAGATATGTTTCAAATATTTCTCGTTATAGTTTCTGACCTGCACAATATCAGACTATGATGTAATATGTTAAATTTGATGTAGAAGGGTGTGGGTGGGTGGGTGGGTTGGTTTTTTTAACAAGTTATTCCCCGAGGACCATGTGCTGAATGTAGCAAATAACAGCAGGTGAGAGGAACATTGAATGGAAACTTTTTTCTAAACTGACCTTTCTTCCCCTTCTTTTTAGAATCACCAAACTAAAGCCACTGGGAATGCAAAATGAATTGGAGAAAAAACTGCCACTGTGTTTGAGGCAGTCAGCATTTCCCAAAGTCCCATCTTGGGTCAGTATGCTACACAGAGTATCAGCCAGGCACTCATAGCCATCCAAAACCCTAAGTATGCATCTGGAGCGACTAGGCATCCCGCAGCTCACACCGTCACAGCTGTATTCTATTTTTAGTGCGCTAGCTAGATGAGCGCTAGCTTGAGTATATTTATTCGAGCTAGGAACTACATCCCCACCTTGAAGTGTCCACAAACCCTTTGTGTCACAATCTTAATGTCACCTCTGCATATTAACTGGTGAGTGCTTTTCATTTGCTTCTTTCTGAATGGGTCACACATTGAACTGACTTGTTTGACTGTAATGACTTAGCATGTAAATACACAGTTGCACACTATTTAAATAGAGGGTAATGTACCTATGTATTTACAGTTTTTTAAAGTCTAGATCATGGATGTGACAAGCCATAACGATGACTCTGACCATGCTCTGTCATGGGGAATACATAACTAGTGAGCTTTAAAATGCACTTTATTGAGATGATAGACAGTAATGGTTTCATTTACTGTGGAAACATATAGGGTCAGGTTGTTGCTTCTAAGTCACAACCTCCATTGAGTCAGGGATAGAAAGGAGCCATACTGCAATGGCAGCTGCAGAAGAAATACCTGACATTTTGGGGAGTGGTCGCTCAACCACACTTAGATATAAAGCAACATGTCCCCTCTTCCCCGTCCATTCCCTCCTCCCCCCACACACACAAGACCAGCTATGCTGACCACTGGAGGTGGAGTAAGGTAGACACTACAGTCCTGCCCTCCCACACTCCACCTTACCATTCCCTTTCAAAAGGCAGCCCTGCTGGCAATGCTAGCTAGGAGTAGTGATTGTGGCAAGCTCCTGGGCAGAGTCACAAGAAGAGGGGAAGGTGTCTAATGGGTTGCCCCAGGCTGTTCGGGCACCCACACAGGCAAAGGCACAATTTCACTGATATTTAGGCATGTTAAGCATGTATATTGGTGCATTTAAAATTCTTATGAGAAGTAGTCATGGCAAAGTTAGTTTAATAGACACTTCTCATAGTTAAATATCTCAGACATCTTACGTTTTCCCCATAATTCCAACACTAATTAGATCACAATATGGATTAAGTTCTTGTCACATTTAATTTTTTAGTGGCAACATGTTTTTGAAGGAGTTGAACATAAAAAAAATGGCCTAAACTTATAAACTCTTCCTTTTGTCGTATGCACTTAAAACATACAAAATGACTAAACTGTTGCTCCTTTTTCTGCTCTTGTCCCCTTTTTCTTACTTGTTTAACTCGATTATTAGCTCGACATACCTGTCTGACCAATATCATATCGGTGATTAGATATGGCCAGATAGCCTCTTTCATGGTCAAGTTGAAGCAGAGAACTTGGAGTGCTGAGAACTGGGTTCTTTTCCTGACTGTCACGGATACACTGGGTGACCATGAGCAAGTCACTTACCCTATTGGTGCCTCTTTCCCATTCTGAAAAACAGGGATTACAATGTTTTCCAACCACACAGAATTTACTTATGATCAGGACTGGCTCCAGCATTTCTACCGCCCCAAGCAAAAAAGCTGCGATCGCGACCGGCGGTGGCAATTGAAAAAAAAAAAAAAAGCCCGGCGGCGGCAGTTCAGCAGCAGGTCCTTCGCTCCTAGAGGGAGTGAGGGACCTGTCGCCCCTGAATTGCCACAGGTGCCGCCCCTCTCCCTTGGCCGCCCCAAGCACCTGCTTGTTAAACTGGTGCCTGGAGACGGCCCTGCTTATGATTTATTAATAGATGTAGAATTCTATAAAATTGCATAATCATTATTATAGCCAGGTATTCATATATTTTCTATGGAAAAATACTATGCAAAATGGCCCAATTCAATTTGTTTTTTAATTTCACTCTCAGGCTGAACTGTTGTGTTACAAGTTTCTGGCTGCAACAGATTTTTACTGGATGATTTATAAACGAGTTTCTGATGTAGGTTACTGATTACGGTAGCAGTGCAAATGTAATGGAGCTTTAATGAGTTTTTTGGTCAATTTGTAATGTGGGCTTAGGGGTTGAAATTGACAGTGTTGTGCTAGGTTTCAGTACCACAACTCCTATTAAAATTAACAAGAGTTGTGGCAGCTAAACCTCCAAAATGATCTTAGAAAATGTATCCCATGGTGGGTTTCATCAAGATTTGTGTCCTATTGCTACCACCTTTAAAAAAATATTACAGGAGAGTTGGCCAGCACCAAGAGTAACTGTGCTATGTCTTTATCACATAAAAATATACTAAACTTTCCCAGATTTCAGACCCTCTTTATATTGGGATAACGTGAATTTTTTTATGCTTTAAGAGTTTTGTTGGTATTTGACTTTAACTAGTAATTGCCTAAACAGTATTTTAATCTGAGAAGTTCATGCGTAACCTATTTACCTTCACTGTAGAATGAGAGAGTGATGGAGTGCAACTGCAGGAAGGGGCATCAGCCTGGCAAAGCTAATCCCAAGACATGGCCAGAATGAGGCACTCCATTGGTGAGGAGAGAACCCCAGGACAACTTGGTGGAGAATGTGTGCAGGCAGTTACCCCGATACAAGGGGAGGGTTGAAAGACTGTGCATGATGGTTTCCCTGGATACAAGGGGAGTGTAAGAGACTGTGGCAGACACTGACCCAGATACAAGGGGACTGTGAAAGGCCATAGCAGAGAAAAAAGGGGAAAAAGCAATGGAGCCGCAGAATGCAGATGCCTTTTTTGCTGAGGGCATTTATCCTCCCAAGTTGGATGCCAGAGTCACTGCCCTTGTGGAAAGGGGCTGATAAACAGCAGGGATGGATCCGGGCTCTGCTGAGGTAGATGCTAGAGAACCTGCTGAGATAGTGGGAGGCTCATATGTACCTGGAAAGCTATTTGACACAGCTGGCTGAAGAGAAGCTGTATTTATTTAAACTCATGCTGGAAGAAATTAACAGAGGCTGCAGATGGCGAAATTGGAAAGGAGGTATTGGGACCTGGCCAAAGATGTTTTATACCTGTGGGTGAAGGGGACACCTAGAAAAGAGAGTGCTCCTATCTGTATGGAGGAAAGAAGCCTTACTCAGAAGACAGGAAAACAAGAAAGCCCAAACGAGTCCAACCTGTGGGGAGAACAGGAAAGGGAGGGGCATGTTTTGCCTGTGCTCAGCACAGGTACCTAAGAAGGAGATGCCCATGAACTGTTAGGGGAAGGCTCTCCCAGGAGAGCAGGATAGACAACAGAAGGCTGGAATACGGCCTACCAACAAGTCAAGGACAAGAGTTTGTTTTGGGTTCTGTGAGGCTGGCCATATAAAATAAAATTTCTCTTAAGAAATTGTGGGGTAGCAAAAGGAAAGCCATGGACACCACAGAGATAAAAAAAAGAGAGGGGGTGTCTGGGGACCAGACTGTGCTGGAGACTGTCAGGGTAGATGTGGCGGTGATGACATGGACCTGGCAGGTGGCCAACCCATGTGCCAGTCGTGGGTTGTAAGAAGATAGCAGATAAAATGATTGGGAAAGAGAGGGCCCAGACAGGCACAGAAGCAGAGCTGGCTCCTGTTAGCATTCAGACCCTGAGTGAAAGGGGGATGGGGGATCCTGTGGGGCAAGTAAAGGAGCTACAGGAGAAATTAGTAGCAGCCAAGCAGGTCTTGCAAGAAGCTGCAGGGACCTATAATTGCAGCGAAGAGAATATTGGGACTCCATGGAGGAGAAAGGCTGACTGCTCCTCATGGTGGGGGACCTGGAACAGGAAAGGGATGACCTGCGAGCCCAAATCAGACAAGTGCAGGGCAGGAGGCATCCCTACCCCTCAGAGTTACAGGATTGAGCAGGAGGGTATGTGATGGGGAGTTCAGCCCACACAAGGCCAGGGGTTAAGGTGGCAGGTGGGCCAATTAACTGCATAGGCTGCATCTGGAGGAGAAGCCAGGGAGTGGGGACTAATTAGGGAGGAGAATCAGGAGGGGCCTGTATAAAGCTCAGTAACTGAGAGCAACGAGGGGTTGCAGAGAGAGAAACATGCAGACACTGTCAGAGAAAGAATGCCAGTAGGAAGTAGCCCAGGGATACAGCAGTAAGGTTTAGGACTGTGCAGACATTGCTTGTTGTAGGGTCCCTGGGCTGGGTTCCCCTACCAGCCACTGGGGAAATGGCATTATTCAGGGGCAGTGAATGGAAAGACTGCCTGGGACAGTGGGTCCTGAGAGACTTTGATACTCTGGAAGGGGAAGATTACAGTGACCTGGGCAAAGGGCCAAACCAAGTGGGAGCAGTTGAGTCCGAAGAGAACAAGACAAGGAGACTGATAGAGTGAAACTACAGGAAGGGAGTCGTCCTGGCAGAGCTAATCCCCAGACACAGCCAGAAGGAGGCGCTCCAGCGGTGAGTAAAGCACCCCAAGACATGGGGCCTAAGGTTTTGGAGCTCCAAGCTATTGGAGTCAAGTCATAGCCCATCAAGCCTTGTCTTTTCAGGAAACAGGCAGACCCTTCTTAACTAATGAAGAGACGGGGCAAAAGGGAGGACTTTCTACCTTTTTTAATCCTCCCTTTAAAGCCAGTGGAAATTCAGGGAGCTCAGCACCTCACAGGGCTAGACTTTTCTCCTCCAGGTTTTTTCAGATTCTAGGTCTAGGCTCAGGGGAGAGCAGGCCTATTCTTGCCTTTGAAGGATAAAAGGCTCCCACTAGGCTTAATGTCCTTCTAAGTAACTGGATGACTCAGTAATGTAATGGTGGGAATGCAATCCAGTGGATGATGTTTGTTTGCTAAATTTTCTTTATCTAAATACTTGTTTAAGAAACGTTGTTTGTGAAGTGCTTTCTTGTACTGAAAAAATAAATTCATTAAAATTTATCCTCCCAGAAGAGGGAGAATTTTTCATCCTCTTGGACCTAGCAAAGATATAAAAGGATACATTGGCTGGAATTTGAAGGAAGTCAAGTTCAAACAGGAAATAAGGTAAATATTTGTGACAGACCCAGACCAGTGGGGTACAGGAGTCTGGTAGAGGGCAAATATACTGGTCACTGGATGAGTAGTTTTCTGTTCCCTGAATGACCAGAGCAGGGGCTGCACTAAAGTAATCAGGAACCTGTTAGAACCAGTTAAGGCAGGCAGGCTAATTAGGACACCTGGAGCCAATTAAGAAGAAGCTGCTAGAATCAATTAAGGCAGGCTAATCAGGGCACCTGGGCTTTAAAAAGGAGCTCACTTCAGTTTGTGGTGCGAGTGTGAGGAGCTGGGAGCAAGAGGGGCAAGGAGCTGAGAGGGTGTGCTGCTGCTGCTGGAGGACTGAGGAGCACAAGCGTTATCAGACACCAGGAGGAAGGTCCTGTGGTGAGAATAAGGAAGGTGTTTGGAGGAGGCCATGGGTAGGGTTACCATACGTCCTCTTTTTCCCGGACATGTCCGGCTTTTCGGCAGTCAAACCCCCATCTGGAGGGAATTGCCAAAAAGCCGAACATGTCCGGGAAAATGGCGGCTCTGCTCCTCCCCGACTCTTCGGCTCTGTTTAAGAGCCGGGCTGCCCGAGTGCTACCGGCTTCAGGCAGCCCCGTGCCTCCAGACCCTGCGCCGCCGGAGCCCGGGAGGGGAAGTGCCCGGCTGGGGGCGCAGGGTCTGGAGGCACGGGGGCTGCCCGAAGCCGGTAGCGCTCGGGCAGCCCAGCTCTTAAACAGAGCCGAAGTGTCGGGGAGGAGCAGCGCCGCCGCGGCTGGAGGCTCTGCTCCTCTTCGGCTCTGTTTAAGAGCCGGGCTGACTGAGAGCTACCGGCTTCGGGCAGCCCCTGTGCCTCCAGACCCTGTGCCCCCAGCCGGGCACTTCCCTGCCCGGGCTCCGGCGGCGCAGGGTCCGGAGGCACGGGGGCTGCCCGAAGCCGGTAGCGCTCGGGCAGCCCGGCTCTTAAACAGAGCCGAAGAGGAGCAGAGCCTCCAGCCGCGGCGGCTCTGCGTAACTTACACTGTGTAAGTTACACAGAGCCGAAGAGGAGCAGAGCCGTGGGGGCTCTGCGTAACTTACACAGTGTAAGTTACGCAGAGCCGCCACGGCTGGAGGCTCTGCTCCTCTTCGGCTCTGTTTAAGAGCCGGGCTGCCCGAGCGCTACCGGCTTCGGGCAGCCCCCGTGCCTCCGGACCCTGCGCCGCCGGAGCCCGGGAGGGGAAGTGCCCGGCTGGGGGCGCAGGGTCCGGAGGCATAGGGGCTGCCCAAAGCCCGAGCACTACCGGCTTCACGGTTTGCCGGGCAGCCTCCAGACCCTGCGCCCCCTCCCGGGCGCTTCCCCTCCCGGGCTCCAGCTGCGCTGGGGAAGCGCCGGCTGGGGGCGCAGGGTCTGGGGGCTGCCCGGTAAACCCTGAAGCCGGTAGCACTGGGGCAGCCCTTTCCCCTGGCTGGGAGTGGGAGGGAGGAGGGGGCGGAGTTAGGGTGGGGAAGGGGCGGAGTTGGGGCGGGGCTAGGGGTGGGGAAATGGGCGGGGCCAGGGCCCGTGGAGGGTCCTCTTTTTTTATTTATGAGATATGGTAACCCTAGCCATGGGGAAGTAGCCCAGGGAGTTGTAGCTGTCATGCAGCTGTTACAGGAGGCACTATAGACAGCTGCAGTCCACAGGGCCCTGGGCTGGAATCTGGAGTAGAGGGTGGGCCCGGGTTCCCCCCAAACCTCCCAAGTGACCTGGACTGTGGGTTCTTCCAGAGGGGAAGGCCTCTGGGCTGTTCCCCAACCCACATGGTGAATCTCTGAGGCAAGAAAATCCGCCAATAAGCGCAGGACCTACCAAGATAGAGGAGGAACTTTGTCACACATTTTAAAGACACGGTAATGAAACATTAGAACAGATTACCAAGGGATTTGATAAATTCTTCATTATTTGCAGTTTTGGAATCAAGTCTGGCAGTCTTTCTATCAGATATGCTTTATTCAGTCACAAGTTGCTGGGCTAGACACAGGAATAACTGGCCTGCATTTTGAAGAAGGTCAGACTAAATGTTCTTAATGGTCCCATCTCACCTTAAAGTCTATGTACAGTATCTGTTAAAATATTCAGTAAAAGCAGATTAGGCCACTGGGAGTCTGGTCTATGCTACATCTCCATCCTGTTTGAAAATATGTTCAGCTGAATCAATTTTAAAACTGGTTAGAAATTTCCACAATGTTGACTAGACCTTTGAGTCCCTTGGTCAGTAGATTTACTTTTGTGCTTTCATACTGTTCAAGACCATGGAGAGCTAATTTTCATCTAAACATTGTCTTATCAACTTATCATCCAAAGTATGTGATCCATTTTCCCTTCATGTGTTTTAGTAAAATCTGCAGAGTAAAGAATTCCTTGTCCCCTAAAGTATGTCCAAGATTTTCTATTTCTTCCCATTCAAATCCCAAGACATCTGTGAGCTATGCAGCTACCTTTGAGTGTATTGGTGTCTATCTCACTTAAGTTCAGGATTTCTGTGTTTTGTACTTCCATAACACACAGCATTTCATATTGGAACAGGGGTTTCCCTGACCACGTCTATAATTATGGGTGGTGGGGAAGGTAAAGCTCTTATTTCACAGGGAGGAACAGAGAGTTCCTGTGTACCCTTTGTCACAATTTTGTTCCATGCTTAGGCACGAATATAGTAGGCACCTTGAAAATCCCACACATAAAATAAGATTAGATTAAGATAGATGTGTGTTTATAAGGGGATAAAAGGCCTATACCAGGGACAGGAGTGGTATGTGAAGTATGGAGTAATAAAGCATGGCAGGTGAGGATATCTGCAGTGATAAGCGAAAGATTTAAACTACATCACAGAATCTATTGTCTGGAAAAAACACTCTTATCCCTTATCAGCAAGACAGTAGTGAAGACAGATCCTTTTACTGAATTAATCTTTTCTCAGATAAAGTTCTAGATGGAAATTCTGATACCAGGCAATTTAAGCAAGATCTTTTATGGATGTCTGTTGGGGACTTACTGTTTTCATAAGCTGGAGCTCATGGATGGCCAGTTTTCGAGTATAAATCACAGTGGAGTGGAGAATTCGGATTCTCTCTCTTCATATAATGTATGTGCAGTTCACACTAGTTTTTTGATTAAACTCTACCTACAGAAAGCCAAAGTTGTTTCTCAAATTCCTACTTCAAAAAATAGAAAGTGATCACACTCAGCCAGCAACAGCAGAATGCCAGCAGGAAGGCACTGATACCCTGGAGCAGCATCGTTTAGAGCCAGAGGCACAATATGTTTTTAATCCAAGCCAGATTTTGCAACTCACAAGAAATTAATGAAAAAAAGATTTAGGAGAAGCAGCTACCCAGTCTGCAAAACAGCTCATGCAGAAATATCAGTATTATGAAATCAGCCATTTACTGGTTTCCATGTTACAAACAGCAGTGATGAAACATTTAGGCATAGTCCACTAGCAAACAAACATAACAGCCAAACAGCCTTGCATCCTAAAACCTTAAATGACAGGTTTAAAGGTTTCTTTATGCAAAACTTTAAGCCTCCATATAATGTAAATGCAATAAAATATTTGCTAAATGTGTGTAAACTAGGAAAGCTTAAGGGTGGTGACAAGGAAGAGTTGGATGCTGGGATTACCATATGAGAAATAAAAGCCCGAGCCCATTGATGAACTATGGAAAGGCATGGAGCAAGATGGCCTTGCAACTAAACTATAGAAACTACATGCAGAAGTTCAAATCCTGACCCCTGTACCAAGGCCAAGCACACTGCCTGGTGCTGGGGTTCTCCTCTGTGATCAGAGAAACAGAAACTTCCCAACACCTCATCCTTTTCTGACATGTACAATAAGAAATGGACATTGATCTTCCACTTGGCACAACCCTTCTTCTGTCTGCACAGAAGCACATCACTGTCCTACGTCAGGGCCGGCTCCAGGCACCAGCTTAACAAGCATGTGCTTGGGGCGGCCAAGGGAGAGGGGCGGCACCTGCGGCAATTCGGGGGCAGCAGGTCCCTCACTCCCTCTAGGAGCGAAGGACCTGCTGCTGAACTGCCGCCGCCAATCGCGGCTTGTTTTTTTTTTTTTTTTAATTGCCAACTCCGGTCACGATCGCAGCTTTTTTTTTTTTTTTTTTTTTTTGCTTGGGGCGGCAGAAATGCTGGAGCTGGCCCTGCCTACCGTGCATGGTAGTTACTCCCCCTAACTCCATCTCAGACCCCAGTTGATCCCTGTTCAGTGTCTATAAACTTACACAGCAAAAGAGAAATCCTGCATCCCTTTTATGGACACATAAAATACAGCAGAACAACTGTGGTTCCTTTGCACAAGTTGGGACAAACCATGGAGAAGCTCTGCAAGAATACTCCACGTCTTTTGCATCATTTATTATCATTATAACAATGGCCTTCCCCAGTGATCTGTACTCAGTCTGATGCTCTTAAATATATACAGCTGTCCTGCTGCCCACCTTGGCAAACAAGTTTGTGTATGTTGATGACATCCGCCTGGCAAAAGCCAGATGGATCTTTGAGGAGCTGGAGTCCTGCCTACCATCTGACCTTGACACCTTTGCCAAGTACTTTTCAAAGTGGTGACTTAAGCTAAATGCCCTAAAGACAGAATCGTCTTGTTTCCATTTCGCCTGCTGGTTACCTCACCGACAGCTGCAGATCCTTCTGAACAATCAGCCAATCATTATTGAACCATGCCCTACTTATTGAACTATGCCCTCTGTCCTTTTGACAACATATTGAGAAGACACACGCCAAAGTCTAGTTGAGAGTCACACTTCTCTGCAGGCTTGCTGGCAACTCAGGCCAGGTGCCTTCTGGACATCTCCCAGTGCCCTACTTATTTTACCTGCTGAATACTGTGTGGCAGCTTGGGGCTCCAGGCATCATTGTGGCAACACTCACTCACTCACTCATGCCCGTCACCCCAGTCGGGGTATGGGCCGCCAACCACAGATCTCCAGAGTCCTTTATCCTGGGCCATTTGCTCTAGCTGGTTCCAGGTATAGCCCATTTTTTTGCTATCAGCCTGAAGGTCGCGTCGCCAGGTGTTTCTTGGACGGCCTCTTTTCCGCTTGCCTTGGGGGTTCCACCGCAATGCCTGTCTAGTGATGTTGGTTGGCTGCTTGCGTAGTGTGTGTCCTATCCAACCCCACCTTCTCCTTCTAATTTCTTCCTCTGCTGGAAGTTGATGGGTCCTCTCCAAGAGGTAGATGTTGCTGATGGTATCTGGCCAGCGGATCTGGAGAATCCTTCTAAGGCAACTATTTATGAAGGTCTGGATCCTCCTGGTGGTTGTTTTAATTATCCTCCAGGTTTCAGCTCCATACAATAAGACTGATTTCACGTTGGAATTGAACAGTCTAATCTTTGTTGCCAAAGACAGCTCTCTAGAGCTCCAGATGTTCTTGAGCTGTAAGAAAGCTGCTCTTGCCTTACCAATCCTTGCTTTGATGTCTGCGTCCGTGCCACCCTGTTGGTCGATGATACTGCCTAGGTAGGTGAAGGACTGCACTTCTTCCAGAGGGATTCCATTCAGTGTGACTGGGTCATTACTGATGGAGTTAATCTTGAGGATCTTGGTGTTGTCCTTGTGGATGTTGAGGCCAACCTGTGATGACATGGCTGCCACTACGTTGGTCTTCTCTTGCATCTGCTGTTTGCGATGCGAAAGGAGTGCAAGTTCATCGGCAAAATCCAGGTCATCAAGCTGGGTCCACAACGTCCACTGGATTCCGTTCCTACGCTCATAAGTGGATGTCTTCATAATCCAATCAATGACAAGGAGAAAGAGAAATGGTGACAACAAGCATCCTTGTCTGACTCCGGTTCGCACCTGGAAGCTGTTTGTAAGCTGCCCTCCATGGATCACTCTACAGTGTATGCCATCATATAAGTTCTTAATCAGGTTGACCACCTTTGCTGGGATGCCATAGTGCCGAAGGAGCTTCCAGAGAGTCTCTCGATCCACGCTATCGAATGCTTTTTCATAGTCAACAAAGTTGATGTACAATGAGGAGTTCCACTCCATAGACTGCTCGACTATGATGCGAAGCGTTGCTATCTGGTCCGTGCATGATCTATTTTGCCGGAAACCTGCTTGCTCATCTCGTAGCTGTGGGTCAACGGCATCCTTCATTCTCTCTAAGAGAACTCGGTTGAAGACCTTCCCTGGCACCGACAGAAGTGTGATTCCTCTGTAGTTGGCACAATTGCTGAGGTCTCCTTTCTTGGGGATTTTAATAAGATATCCCTCTTTCCAGTCTGCTGGAATCACTTCTTCTTCCCATATCTTCTCAAAGAGGGGGTACAGCATTTCCACTGAAACATCCAGATCTACTTTCAGGGCCTCTGCTGGAATATCGTCAGGTCCAGCCGCCTTCCTATTCTTCATCATAGTGATGGCTTTTCTGATCTCATCTCTGGTTGGTCTATCACAATTGATTGGAAGGTCTTCGTTGGCTGGGTCAATGTCTGGTGGATTTAATGGTGCTGGTCTATTCAGGAGTTCCTCAAAGTGCTCCGCCCATCTATTCATCTGTTGTTCTATTTCTGTTATAGACTCTCCCTGCTTGTCTTTGACGGGACGCTCTGGTTTGCTGAACTTTCCAGACAGTCGCTTGGTGATGTCATACAGCTGTTTCATATTACCGTTGTATGCTGCCTGCTCCGCTTCTGCTGCCAGTCCATCCACATAATCTCTCTTATCCTTCCTAATATTCCTCTTCACTGCTCTATGGGCTTCAGCATACTCTTTTTGCGCTTTAGCCTTTGCTGCTCTAGTCCTGCTGTTATTAACTACTGCCTTCTTCTTCTTTCTATCTTCTATCTTAGTCAAGGTCTCTGCTGTGATCCACTCTTTCTGCTGATATTTCTTAATTCCAAGCACTTCCTGGCATGCTGACCTAAGTGTCTCTCTCACTTTCTGCCATCTGTTGGATACACTGTCTTCCTCTTCCTCAGACCGATCCTGTAGTACTGAAAACTTATTCTTCAGCGTCAGTCCAAAATCTTCCTTGATCTTATGATCCTTCAAAAGGCTAACGTTGAACTTCACTCTTCTATCTGACGCGTCTATCCAGTTCTTCTTCAGCTTCAGCTTCAATCTGGCCACCACTAAGTGATGGTCGGACGCTACGTCTGCTCCTCTTCTAACTCTAACGTCCTGCAAAGATCTTCTGAACTTCTTGCTAATACAGACATGATCGATCTGGTTTTCTATCATGCCTGCTGGCGATACCCAGGTACTCTTGTGGATCCGCTTGTGAGGAAAGATGCTACCTCCTATGACCAAGTTGTTAAGTGCACACAGATCCACAAATCTCACTCCATTCTCACTCATCTCTCCCAGAGCGTGGGTCCCCATGACTTGTTCATATCCTGTGTTGTCAGGTCCAATTTTGGCATTAAAATCTCCCATAAGGATGGTAATGTCTTTGTCTGGGAGAATCTCTAATATTTTCTGAAGTCTATTGTAAAAATAGTCTTTGTCCCCCTCTTCACTGTCATTGGTTGGAGCATAGCACTGTACAACATTCATCTTAATCCTCTTCATTTTAGTTCTGAAGGATGCTGTGATGATCCTGGAACCATGTGCCTCCCAACCAATCAGTGCCCTCTGTGCCTGCTTGGACAACATGAAGCCTACTCCCTGTGTGTGGGGTGCGTCACTCTCTTCATGTCCGGAATACAACAACAGCTCTCCTGTCAACAGTCGTCTTTGTCCAGCTTGCGTCCATCTTGTCTCGCTAATGCCTAGTAGGGTCAAGTTGTTGCTCCTCATCTCTGCTGCGACCTGTGCCATCTTTCTTGACTCGTACATGGTCCTCACGTTCCATGTACCAATGGTAATCCTCCTGGTTGCAAGAAGGGTAATCAGCTTAGTGGCTTCCTCACGACTTTCACCACCCAGCGTCATGCGTCTTCGAGTCGAAGACCCTTCTTTTTCCAGGCTAAAAGTCTCTGTTATCTCTATTGTTGGCGTTTCTATAGCAGGTTGATTTTTTACGGGGTGGAGTTGCTAGCCCCACGCCCAACCCTCCTCCTTTATCCTGACTTGGGACAGGCAGATGGCCCCAAAGGACCTCTCTGGTGGAGTCATTGTGGCAAGCTGGATATCAACTCTGCCCTTCGTCTCATCACTGTGCCCCAGATAAGTCCAGTGTCCAACCTTCCAGGCCTGGCTGGCATTGCTCCCCTGGCAATTAGGTGTGAAGGCAGGGCCCCGGCCACATTACTGCACACATCAAAACAGCTTACTTCACTATTCCCTCTCAATGCCACATCAGAAATGCCGGATAAAGACAAGATGCCCCTTTTCTGAAATAGTTGAGCCTTTCAGATGGTACAGTCAGCATGACTTGTCTAAGGAACAGCGGCAACAGGTGGTGTGGGACTACATTTTGAATCAATGGCACATTTCCTGACAACTCAGATCTGCTCTCGCATGCCCCTCAGTACAAGCATATGAACCAGCAGGATATGTTGTGCTCACAAGTGGTTTAACTCACATCTGTACCATTGGGGCTTCCTGAGCTCTCCATCCTGCCCCTGTGGAGCTCAGGAACAAACAGCATGCCATCTGGCTGTGGACTGCCGGCTTTATTATCTTGATAGTGGATGGACCGCTTGATGTCTCTGGATGCTGCTGCTGACAACGTTTAAGTCATTGTTTGTGTCATCAGAAGCTTTCCTCCAAAAGATTATTATTATTATTATTCAACACATGTGGTAGCACCTAAAGGCTTCCACTAAGCTGGAACCCATACTAATGGGAGCTGTACAGACATACAATAAATAAACAGCAGTCCCTGCCCTCCATGCGTACAATCTAAAAAACAAGGCATAACAGGTGAATCAGACAAACCTATGGATCAGGGTCGGATGGGGAGATAGGGTAGGGAAAAGAATAGGATATGCACAATGCTTAGCCAGTCACTAGTAGTAATCACAGCTCATCACATGCTTGGCCATTGTCAGGCTATAGGTCACTGCTTACTTGCCATGGAGCAGTGCAGAGGAAAGGACTGTGGGCAGGCCAGGGGCAGAGTAGGGCTGTGGGTAGTGGGTCCCCTGGCTAAAAAGCTCACAGAGGGGAAACATAGTAGGCTGTGGAGTGGCTGCATCAGAGCTTTGCAAGTTCGATGTGGGATCCATAGATCTCTTGTACAAAGCTATTTATTCTGTGTGGGTGATATTGGTTTCCCCACAAATGTGCTCCTGTACTTTTTTGGGTGGGTTATGTCTCTGTTTGGGTTATATTCCTTCTAGCTGTTCCATTGCCTCTTGGCTCTTGCTCTATTTCTACCAAGATCACTGCTGACTTTTTATTCAAATGCTATAACAACACTGTAAAATACTAGCTTAATAAAGAGACTTTAGAAAATGTAAAAATTGCTTCCATTGTCTGAGCATCTTTCTTATCTCCAATCTAATGCCAATTTGCATTACCAAGGCACACATTTTATATGCTGCCTGATCTCCCAGACCACCTGAGAACATAATGTGACAGACAGACAGCAGTATGAGTACGCAGGAAAACAATGCAATAGAACCACGCTACTGTGCCTAGATTTTACAGGAGTCAGCTCAGCATACATGGACCGAATAGGCATCTGAGAAGTGAATGTACCATGTGTATTTCCCTCCCTGTTGGCCTATGCTGTGTTGTTAGTTGCTTGGATGCAGTTCTGAGGAGTGGGTTTTCCCAATTGAGAACAGATATCTGGTTAACAATTTATAAATCTACCTTTCAATTTTCCTCTGACCTGGCAAAATAATGGAGCACAAATAAACCTATATTTAAAGCATACTGCCTGCCTCTTCCCAGGAACTGCTCGTGATAGCAAAAAGATGGATAAACAAATAATTTTCTGGTTTTAATGAACACATCCATTATAACAGCAATAGTTATGGCAACAGGAATTATGTACTTGGTGCAAACATCTCTTGTGCCTTGTAAACATCTCAGCCTTCTGTCAGTGCCCCCTCTGGGGCTATTTACAGCCTCAATATTACAAGGTAGCTACTGTCTAATTATACACAGCTGGATTGGTTTCTACCACTCAGGTCCTTGGTTAACCCTTAATAATAATTAAATTTTTACTGTTACATTGTACATCAACTTTAAACTTTCAAGATTCTAGGGTGTCCCAGTAGAATTGAAAACCTATTAAGTTATCAAGACATGCATGCTTTGCAACTTCTGTTTTCATTAGCAGAAGAAGGCCCTAAAGAAAAAGAGAGAGCTGTACAAAGACACGGTAGCTGAGGTCTCAGAATTTAATGCAGCAGCACTCAAACTGCAAAAGGGCCAGCTCCTGACATCCTTACTTAGTCACACATTAACTTTGAGTGCTTTGCCTGAGTAAGGACTGAATTAGGCTCTCAGGATTTGGTCCAGAGTAGATAGAGGACCCAAGAGACCCATGCATCAGCAGTACAAGTAGCCAGGTCAGCTTAGGTAACAGATACATGGCATCTACCAGTGACTCAGATAGTGGTGCTTTGCTCAATCCTAAAGGAACCTGAGCTTTGGAGAAAATTTAGAAATCCTGTCACCTACCCCATTGGAGCCTGGAAACATCATGAGTCACTACTCAAAAAAGAAATGGCCAGCTCAGAAGAGAGAGAAGGGGAAGGACAAAGAATACACGTTGCTAGAATAACAGGGTGCTATTGAATACCCTGTAACTCTTCCATGGAGTTTTACACTGAATAATCTGACTCAGGTTCAGACCAACAAGGTGATGGGAATCCCACAACAGAAACCCCCGGTTCCCCGCAAATATATGAGGCTGCTAACGCATAGTGTGAAAAGCTGAAGTGGGGAAACAGGCAAATTAAATTGCTCCAATTCTGCCCTTCCCTCCCATCATTCCTCCCCTTTCTCCAATCCCATTCACTTAAAATAATGGGCTAGACTCTGATCCTGTTGACACTGGTGGAAATAATCATAATTAAAAAACCCAGGACAATTAGATTTATTTCAGGCCAGGAAACCTTCACCGATGGAGATGGAAGGTGGAACAGCTGGTGGAGAGGGCAGGCAAAGCCTGATGACAAAAAAAGAGGATCTACCTCCTGGGAGCAATTCCAGAGGAAATAAACATCAGAGTGAATGACTTACAAGGTACTGTAACCTCGGTTGTTGGCAAACTGGATAATCTTACCACACAGATAAATATTCTTGAGTTGAGGTCTGATGTTGTGCGCTCAAAGCTATTAAAACAGCATGGATTTAACAGCATGTGAGGAGAAGGTTAAGCAAACATCTGAGCTGTAAAACTCATTAATGAGACATCATAAAATAGTAGGTTTGAGAGATGAATTGCTTGAACAAATGAACAAATCAAGTCTCAGAATATTCACAAATATCAGACCCAGAGGGACTAGTTGGGGGAGGAAATATGTCACAACTCTGAACAAATAACTGCTAATGGATTGGGATCAGCACAGAGGATGACTCCTTGCACACAGAAAGGTAAATTCACCCCTGTACAGAAGGTCAGCCCAAGGCCTCTGGACACTTATGTCCTATTCTGAGGTGGGACTTAAGTGGTGCTTAGGCCTTTTGCTGGCTTCCACTGCACAAGAGTGAATTCACCTGGAAAGCTTGCAAAACAAACAGGAGACATCACCCCCAAATCTGAGTGGACAGAAAGCAGCTGTGTGGTTGATGAATTTCCCTGATAAAACCAGGAGTGAGACCCTGATCGAAAATAGAGAGAATGTTCCTATACTAAGAGGATTTTGAGTTTCTCCAACACAAGTTTTCAGACTTATGCAAAAAAACAACAACATTTTTTTTCTCCTGCTCAGGGAGATAATTCTGGATAAGCAAATGGAGACATCTGAAGGGGAAAAAACTAAGGAGGACTAACCTATTTTGGAACTCTGACTAGGGTTGCCAACTTTGGTTGGATGAATTCCTGGAGATTTCATCACATGACATGATCTTTAATTAAGATTAATCTTTAATTCTGGAGACTACAGGACAATCCTGGAGGGTTGGGAATCCTAAAACTGACTCAACCTATTTTGGAACAGTTAAATCAGTGGTTCTCAATCAGGAGTCTGAGGCCCCCTGCAGGGCTGCAAGTAGGTTTCAGAGGGGCTGCCAAGCAGGGCCAGCTTTAGATTCACTTAGGGTTACCATACGTCCTCTTTTTCCCGGACATGTCCGGCTTTTCGGCAGTCAAACCCCCGTCCGGGGGGAATTGCCAAAAAGCCGAACATGTCCAGGAAAATGGCGGCTCTGCTCCTCCCCTGACTCTTCGGCTCTGTTTAAGAGCCGAGCTGCCCGAGCGCTATGGACTTCAGGCAGCCCCCTTGCCTCCGGACCCCAGCTGCCGGGCGGGCACTTCCGCGCCCGGGCTCCGGCGGCGCAGGGTCCGGAGGCACGGACAGCGCCGAAGAGTCGGGGAGGAGCAGAGCCACTGCAGCTGGAGGCTCTGCTCCTCTTCGGCTCTGTTTAAGAGCCGGGCTGCCCGAGCACTACCGGCTTCGGGAAGCCCCCGTGCCTCCGGACCCTGCGCCACTGGAGCCCGGGAGGGGAAGTGCCCGGCTGGGGGTGCAGGGTCCGGAGGCATAGGGGCTGCCCAAAGCCCGAGCGCTACCGGCTTCACGGTTTGCCGGGCAGCCTCCAGACCCTGCGCCCCCTGCTGGGCGCTTCCCATCCCGGGGCTGCCCGGCAAACCATGAAGCCGGTAGCACTGGGGCAGCCCTTTCCCCGTGGCTGGGAGTGGGAGGGAGGAGGGGGCGGAGTTAGGGCGGGGAAGGGGCAGAGTTGGGCGGGACTAGGGCGGGGCCAGGGCCCGTGGAGGGTCCTCTTTTTTTATTTATTAGATATGGTAACCCTAGATTCACTGCGGCTCAGAGAAGAAAGCCAGTGCCCCATTGCATGGGGCTGAAGCCCAGGGTCCTGAGCCCTGCAACCCAGACTGAAGCTGAAGCCTGAGCAATGTGGCTTTGTGGGGGCCCCTGTGGCAGAAAACTGACTTTTATTTGCAGAAAACCAGTTATTGTGGCACGGGTGGGCTGTGGAGTTTCCACAGCATGTTGGGGAGGCCTCAGAAAGAAAAAGTTTGAGAACCCGGAGTTAAATAACAGGAAAAAATATAGATTTAGAATGAGACCTTGTTAGACCTGTGGTCCATGCCTAGAACTTTGCCTGTCTTTTAGCCAGGATAATTATTAAACCCTGACACACACATCCTTGGGTTCTTGTTCAAATTTGCTTTCCCTCTTTGATGTTTAAAGCTTCAGTAGTTGTAGTAAATGCTGTTGTGTGTAACTATGTGTCAGCCCCAGCAAGGCAATTCGTATGATATCTTTGTGTTCTTTTGGTCTTAAACAAAGAAAACATGAACATGATTATCTTAATGCAAAAGGTTTGTGGAGATATTAAAATGGATAAACGTAGTTTGCTCTGTGGGTAGGGAAACACCTGACTCTTTCCAGTCACATTTTAAAATGGCCTCTGTTTGTGGAATCAAACACCCATTAGTGTGTGAAATTGCCTCATTTCTGAGTGCAGATCAGATAGGTGTGCAGTTTTGCACATGTGGTTATTTTATGTGTAAGGGGCTAATATGCATGTGCAAGGGGCTGAGAGTGAGCATACACCAAAAGGAAACCATTTGAAAGTTTAGCCCTTTGTGTCTTAGAAATATGTCTCGAAAAAGTACATTTTTTTCTAGTTCCTCACCCTTTCCCAATTCCATTTCCTCCTCCCTTGAGATATAGCAAGGTAATTTGTTGCTGGACTGTTGGAACACAAAGTGTAAGGTTCTGAAATTATTATTTGCTATTTTCTTCCTTGCAAAGTTGCAGGTCCTTATCATTATTTTCTTCTGTCCTGTACCTATCAAAATTCATAAAAATTTTAAAGAGGTTTCTATTTTGAACAACTTTGAGTTAGGGCAGAAGTTCAAGGTGGGGTCATGATAGTTCTTAATTATCCAAAATTGTTTAGATGTCTCAAATTGTCATGGATTTGCACAGCACTTAGATACCAAGAAGACAGATGGTGAAGAGAGAGATTTGTAACAGAAATGGCAAAAAGGCAGCTACAGAATATTAGACAATGATACAATATGCTGTACTTCGGAATATATGTTTCATAAACTCTTTTTGTTCTGTGTTTGTACAGTACATAGCACAATGGGGTCTTGGCCCATGACTAGGGCTCCTTGGTACCACGATAATGCAGACAATAAGAAAGAGAGAAGATTGGTTTTTTAACATAGTTAGTCAAATGCTACCCCATCTTTTTGTGTGTGGCAAAGTATCAAAATCAATCAATCAATCAAATCAATCAATTCCATTTTCAAAAACTGAAGGAAACTTGAAATTTCAAAATTAAGGGTTTTTTGTTGGTTTGTTTTTGTTATTATTGCTTTCCTCTTTCTCCTGCTTTTCCCTTTTTTAATCACTTAATGCAATAGAAGGAATTCTGTCTAGGGGTTTTATTTTCCCTTTTTTCCTTTTTTTTTAAATCTTCCTTTTTTCCCCCCACTCTAACTTTTCAAAATGTCTCCAATTTTGAAACTTACAGCGTGGCAAAAGGAAAAATGAAACCTTGTGGAAAAGTTGCAGAGTGACAAAGTTACAGTTTGATAACTTTTGAAAAGTTACAATGCAGCAAAAGGAAAAAAAACAAAGAAGAGAAAAGGAAGAACTCAGCCTCTGAACATTTTTCATTTTTTTCTACTCTCTGGGGGAAAATGGAGAAAAACTAAAATTTTAAATTCTAGAAGAATTGATTTGTGAAAACTATAAAAGCGCAAAAATTTCAAATTGAAACTAAAAATGAAAAAAACCCCTCCTTTTGTTCTGAAATTACCCATAAGAAAATTGGAAAATGTCATCAAATGACATAAAAAAATCATTTTTGATTAAACCCAATTTTTTGGCAAGAAAAATTTTAGGTCAAAAACATCAACCAGCTCTGTGTTTTTAAAAAACAAACACACAAAAAACCCAACCTCTTATTTTGCTCAGTGAAGCCTGTATTTCTCAGTTTGTTACCTTGCTTTCAGTTTCCATGCAGCTGATAATATTATGGAAAGAAAAAGGTTACTTTGCATGCTAAAAATATGCAAACCCTTGAGTGCTTGCAGTATTTTTTTTAATCATTTTTATGTTGTGCAATAAATAGACAAAGTATGCGCGAGGATTAATTTATGCAAAGTGCTTTGAGATCCTCAGATCTATATAAATGTGAAGTAGTAATAGTCATGTGACCATTTTTAGAGTGCATCCTTCCATGTTCATGTTAATCAGCAACAAGATGAAAACCTCTAAAAATAAAAAATAAGCAGAGTTCTGGCAGGACTCTGTTAAATCCCCCATCCCGTGTATTTCTGAATAATAATCCCCTGTTGCTTTGCTGGGTGATATTGAAGGATGTGAGAATAAACCACAGAGCTTGCAATAGAGCAAAATAAATAAATAAAAAGCTCCTCTTTGTTATATTAAAAAGTATCCCCCAGTGTTTCAAATAAAATCTCAATTGATGGATCTCATCTCTTCTGTGAGCTGTATTTATATATATCTTTAAAAAACAAGACCTTTGCTGCATTGCCAGTTCCTTGTCAACTCTTTTGGTGGCCCCTGACAGAGCAACAGGAGAGCTTTATTTGGAAGGGGAGGTGTAGGGGAAATTAAACAGAATTCTGGCTGCATTCTATTTTCTGTAATTTGGGGAGATTTTGCACCTTTCTCAGAGACTTTAGCCAGCTGGGCTTAGTACATTCCATTTCCTGGGCTCCTCACAAGGCTGAGAACTAAAGAAAATTAAAATAAGTCTGTGAACTTGGCTTCATTTCTCTCTCACTAAAAACTTGTCCATATGTTTCCTTCTTTTTTCTGTGATCCCTTCTTGGTTTTGCAGACTCTCTCTCTATAGATGGTGAGCTTTTATTTATTTAATTTCTATTACATAACCATTGTGTGGCTCCGTTGGGATTAAGCGTATACAAAAAAGCCTTAGAGGAAGACGCAGCCCTTCTAATACAGTTTAATAAACTTCCACTCTTTTGTGCATGGAAATAACTTTTATCTATCTTTTTACTCTTTCATCAAATTCACTGTTAGTGAAAGGTTATGGATTGACAGTCCTGGAAACTGAAATCCTGTCTCTGTTCACACAACAGGTATGGCCCAGGAAGGGCTATTCAAGCTGCCTCTATACACCTGTAGGGCATCCCTTACCCAGTCTCCATGCTTAAGTAGTCCTCAGCCTTCCTGCTGAGATTTCCAAGCAACAAGGTGGTGATTTTTGTGATAGAGGCACCTGACTGCTGTGTCCTGGCCTGAGAGTACCAAACTCATTTCACGCAAGTGCCAAGTAGTCATCATAGGGTAATAACTTTTGGTCACTACTAATCTAGGCTGGATTTAAATCAGCAAGATAGAGATGAAAGACTCCAAACCTCATTATTAGTCTCCTGAGCCAGCCAGTCTTGCTTATATATTTATGTACCTAATTTACCTTACTCACATGCATTAATATTTCTAACACATTAACTGTACACTTCTTTCCTGGACCACCACCCATCTCTTGAGCCCAAGAATCATGCCCTGAAAGTTAGAAATGCACTTGTTGACATGGGCAAACATTTTCAAACTTGGGTTCCTAAAATGAAGCACCTAAATAGAAGTGGCCTGATTATCAAAGATAATTGGCATCAGCAGCTCCTACTAACTACATTTGGAGTTCCATTGCAGGCAAATAGTCTGTTTGCTTGCAGCTGTGTTCAATATACATAGCACAAAGAAGGAAATAAATCTCTGAAGAGTGCCTGTTGAAGACAAGGAAAGCAGGCTAGTAACAACAGATTTTCTGATTATCTTCCTGCAGTACTTGATGCCATTGACCATGTCACTTGCATAGTGGCTTAAAAAAAACATCCACTGTAGCAGTAAGAGTTGGGTCCTATTATCCCTCAGGCTAAGAGTAGAAATAGGGAACACCTATAGTTAGTGAAGAAATCTCATCATCATCATCGGAAGTTCACAGCTCTCCTATTGCTTGCATGGAGTGTTCTCCGGTGGGCCTCCCCCCTGGTATTTGACAGTCCACATGGGGGTTCCTTGCTATTCCCCCATCAGTGTAGATCAGTTAGGTTCAATTATGGTTTCATTTTTACAATGAATTCTTACATAAAGGCTGATACTCTGTGTAACCTGATTTGAAGTATGACTGTGCTGATCTCCACAAAACCTAGAGGGACCAGCAAACGGCAAAACAGCTTGAACTGCTCAGACCCAAAAGCTTTCCTCCCTTTGTTTCTAATTCCACATTCTAAGCATCTTGGTCCCAGGAATAGATGTACAGCAGATGTCATTAGAGCTTCTTTTCATTTCCTTTTTTTCTCTGTCTCTTTTACTGATGTAGTTTAATTTAAATCTCACTAATTCTGAAACTCCAAAGCCTGCAGAGAAGTGTGACTCAACTGGACTTTGGCGCATGTCTCCTCAATATGTTGTCGAAAAGACAGAGCAAATAAGTAAGGCATGGTTCAATAATGTACTGGTGACTTTGAAGACTAAATCTTGGGAAATGTAATTCATCCTAGTAAAAGAGCTACAATTCTTACCCTTTTTTGTTAGTTCCTAAAGAGGAAACTTTGCAACTTAAGAAACTTCTTGTTTTATATCAGAGTGCAAGTGAACAAGCCACTGTGTGAATTCACAACTAGTGAATTTCCTGCTTAACTGTAAGATTAAAAAGGAAGAGGAGGATTAGGATCAGTGAGGGAGAGATTTGTAGGTATTACAGAAAGAGAAAATAAATATTACAGAGGGTAAAAAATGCAGAAAAAAGCATAACAGAATTTAGATTTGGATTTTATTTAATTTAGTATGGGCCCAGTGTATCAATATCAAAATTCTTTTAAACTCAAATGACTCAGAGAGTGAGCTGGATTTCATTACTACGTGTGTATCATCCACAGAAATATGAAATAAGGTCCAACTGCAGAATCTTGACTTTCAGGTCCTAGGTTGAGTAGGCAGAGCTGGCAGATAGAAAAAAATCTTTTATTTGTAAATGGAATGCAGCTGAGGGTAAATCATAAGACACAATGAACCATGATTCAGTTTTACTGAGTCACTTTTCAGAGTAGAAGTGCACTTTACATTTTCAAGAGAATTCTGTAGTGTGGGCAACATGAACTTTCTCCTACCTGGGAATCTTTGCCCCCATTTTAAATGACACACAAAAGATTGTTGTTGTTTTTTAAATGAGTTGTTTCTGGATAGGCTGGATTCCTGCAGAGCAAGGCTCCATGATCTCAAAGGGCTCTTCACAACATGGAAGGCCACAGATGTTTTTTACTGACTCAGCCCTTCTCTGGCTCTTTTATTGTTTTTATTATTTTATGTATTTAGTCAGTCTTTCAGGATCATGTATATAGTGACAAATGTGGGAGTATGGGTCTTAAAAAGTGCCATTCCCAGCTTATATAAATTGGCATAACTCCATTGAAATCAATGGAGCTCCAGAGACTTACACCAGCTGAGGGTCTGTTCCAAAGTATTTCAAAAGGGCATTTTATGTTGTTAGACAGTAAACATATTTTCAGCAAGCTGGAGTGCTTGTTCTTGGATCTTTAAGCATTCCAGCTTGCTGAAAATATGTTTGCTATTGAACAAAGTACAATGTACTTTTAAAATACTTTGGAACAGACCCTCAGCTGGTTTAAACCCCTGGGGAATGTATTTTAACACTGCAGGATATTATGTTTAGACTAGTATTTTACAGTCCCTTTGCACTCAAAAACCCGCTTATACATGCACATTTACTGAGAATCTGCCACCAAGCTAATTGCCTTCTGGGAATCTCTGTACTGAAGAGATCTGGAGGTAGTCGGTGTAAATGCTCTTTATTACATGGTAAATTCAGGTTTCACTACCAAAAAACAAGCTGTAGGAATATCTGGGAAGTGTTGTAACATCTGCTACCAGTCAAAGTCTGCAAAGGACAGATTGACCCAAGACCCATTACTGGTGCACACAGATGGCTGCCTGGACTCTCCCCCAAATACATTATAAAAATGGAGGAAAATATCAAAGAGAAGTTAAGGATGTTTTTGACAAAGTCCTTCACAGGTAACTAAAAGACAACTAAGTACTCATAGGGTGAGAGGTAAAATAGTCATGTATTAAAACCTGATTAAAGGCAGGAAATAGAGTAGGGATAAATGGTCAGTTTTAAGATTCTGTGGTTTGTCTGGGTTTGTTTATTACATTTATTAATTATCTGATAAAAGGGGTAAGCCATGACCTGGCAACATAAAATGATTTAGGTTAGACAAGCAGAGAAGACTCTGAGGAAATTCAGAGAGACCTATCAAAGCTAGGACAATGGGCAGCACTAGACCAAATGAAATGTATTGATGGCAATTGTTAGGGTCTAAATTAACTGCAGCTACTCAGGAAGAAAGGCCTGCACATCATTCTGGACAGCTCAGTGAAAAATTCTGCTTTATGTATTGCTGTTGTCAAAACAGCCTACTGTCAGGATGTATAAAGAATGGGATGGAAAATAATTTTGTATACATAATGAAGCCATTACATAAACTGATGGTGCACCCTGCTGAGTTCAGTTCTGGTCACTCCTCTATCAAAAAAGAAATTAAAAGGGATTAATAGATTGGGCATGGTCTAAAGAGAAAGAGTATTGGGCTGAATTTCTGCGATCTTTTCATGTAAGGTCCATTAAAGGTGGTTGATTCTTCTTAGCCTTCACAGTGAACTTGCTTCCTATTTTATCACATGTACCCATGTACTAATAATTAAAACAAAATGGAAATGAATGTCGCAAAGATAAAATGCTCTTTGTCTTCCTCATTGGTTGTAGGCAATGTATAATTGACTATGGAAAACAGACACCAGCATCCCTTTGGATTACACCAAAGGTACTAACATCGCTGTCAACTTTTAAATCTCCATCGCAGTAGTCAGGGAGTTGCCCACAGTACTGAATGATGGAGGCCATGTGGCCAACTGGTCTGGTAATAAGAAGTGATGTTGGAAAAGCTAAGCTCCACAAAAGGGACTTAGGCATTGTGATACTGTGCATTACAACACCTAACTTTTAGGTGTCTGTTATTCCTGTGATTTTCTAATGTGATCCACAAATTCTGAAATAGTGATATAGGCTTCTATACAATGAATGAGAGGAGAGGCACCATGCTAGGTGGGAGCCACCTAAGCTAGGAAATGCTGATGAATGTAGTGTGTCCTAAGCCCCACCCCTTCACAGAGATAGGCACCAAGTCTGGGCTACAGGAAGGTGTCTATCTCTGCTTGTGATCCATGAACTGGAGGAATATAGATGCTCCTCTGCCTAAGTTGCTTACAGGGCCTGATCTGATAGGCATGCTCAGAGGCTGCCTAACTCCACACAAAACACCACTGTTAGAGGGAGAGGATTACCTCCCTTATAAACTTTTGGGAGACCACCAGCTCCAAAGAGATTTGAACAGGGTTCTGCCACCTCTTAGGTGAGTGCTCTAACCACTGGGCTATGGGATATTCTGATGTGAGTCACTCTCAATCTTGACCTATTGAACTTGTTCCACTTTAATTAAATATGAATTGGCTTGGCGAAAGAGTGAGAATGACTTTATAACCTAGTAGAGCACTCACCTGACAGGTGACAGATCCCTTCTCAGCAGGAAGAGGATTCCACATCCTCCATGAATGCTAGAATTGCTGGGATAGAGGTTTTCCCTTTTGTGTGGAGTTAAATGGCCTTGAGCACATCTGCTGGACCAGGCTCCGCATGCAAATTTAGGTGGAGGAGCACCTATCTTCCCCCCAGTTTTCAAATCATTCTGCGGCGTTGGTGAGAGATAGGTGTCCAGCTGCCTAGAGTGAGGCAGCAGTGTGCATGCCTAGAGACAGAAACATAGGTGCCTAGGGAACTTTTACTGCAGAAACCCAAGTGCCTAGTAAGGTTAGGTGCCTACCGGGTTAGTTGGCAGCTGAGCTGGGGTTTTGTGGATCACAGTGGTGCCTAAAAATGGGACTTAGGTGCCTAAATCTGGGAGCTGGAAGTGGGATCCATGAAAGGACTTAGATGTTGCAATGCTGAGTGTCCTGGCACCTGTCTTTTAGGTGCCTAGAAAGTCACAGGAACACACCGCGATCCACAAACCTGAGTTAGATTAGGCTATTGAATATTCTGATGTGAGGCTCCCTCAATCTCCCCTACTTAAGCTATTCCACTTTAATTAAACACTGGAATACTTTAATATTACTTGGGGCAGAGCAAAAATTAGAATGATGCTGTAGCCTAGTGGTTAGAGCACTCACCTGCAAGGTAGGAGATCCCTCTTCAAATCCCTTCTCCCCCTTAGGAATGAGGCAACTTGAGCCAGGGGTCTCCCACATCTTGGGTGACTACCCCATCCAATAGGCTAAAGATTATAAAAGTGGTGGTGGTGCTGCTGCTGCATGTGAACTTGCCTGAGGTTCTAATCCTGTAGGTGTGCTCAGAAGCTGCCTACCAGATCATGCCCCTGCATGTGCCTTGGGCAGCCAAACCCCTATCTTTCGTGGGTTGTGAATGGCTCTGAGGCTTAGGTGGGAAACAGGTGTCTGCATGTCTATCCTGAGGCAGTAGTGCACATGTTCAGGCAGGAGACAGCCTAAAGTGAGGCTGCAGTGTGCATGCCCAGAGGAAAAAACTTAGGTACTAAGTGAGTTTAGTTGCCTACAGGCTTACGGAGCAGCTGAGTGGGAGTTCTGTAGATTGCAATGTTGCCTAAAAACTAAGTACCTTTGGAGATCCCACCCAAGATGCCGAAGTACCTTTGTGAATCCAAGCCTAGCTCAGCAGGCCAGTCTTTTTGCTATGAGTGTATACTGTGATGTGCAGCCTATTCTTGTAGAGTGTGTCTGACAGACTTTTGGAAACCATGAGGATGGTATACTCCACTGAATTAAACTTATGCTCCTTAGTCAGTCTGGTTTTTGAAGAATTCAGCTGTAGAAATGACATTTACCAAGAGGCTTAGTGCAGCCAAGTGATAAATGGGGCAAGTTGGGTGCAGATGAAAGGGCCTCTCTTCCTCTCCATTCATAGACATGGGCAGGCAGTGGCATGCTAAATAAGTACATGGTGAGTCATGTGTGAAAAATTCTACTGGTGACAGATAATTAGAAGTTTAAATGTTACTCTCATCTTCAGAGAGTTGCTAAAATAATGGAGGGTGCATGATACCATTTGTGTTTGAAAGAGAAGCTAAATAATTTAATATTATAGACCAAGACGCTCAGTACTGGGCAGAAATGATGAAATCCCAGTGCAGTCTGTCTTGTGCAGTTGCCACACTAATTACAGATCAATTACTTCCCAGTTATTTGCAACCTTATCAAAGAATAGTAAATTCACTGAGAGCAAAATGTGATAAGATGACTTTTCATTATTACAGTAGATTTGTTGAAACAGCTCTGACACTGAGATTAATCAGAGCGTTCCCAGAGGTAATATGATCTGTAAGCATATAGTGAGAATTTTAAAAGCCAAAAACTTGATCTTAGGCACTGTCATAAAAATCCTTCCTTCTATTAATTGTTATCATGAGAGTGATCTTAATACAGAAGACAGGGGAGGAAGGTCTGATAAACTGAAAGCTTGTTACTAGAAATGTTACTATACTTTTTAGCTTCCATAGATCAGGTAGTGAGTGTAAACAAGGTACAGTAGTATAAAAATTTACACAAGTCACAGTATAAGTGAAGTTTAAACAATAATTATTATGGAGTGTAAGAAGGTTGTTTTTGTAGAACAGTGGGCATGAAGAAAAAGTAGAGAATCTCCAGTATGTCAAGATGGGTGAATTATGATACATAGAGTAAAACACTGCATGTTCTGCATGTTTATTCCCAGAACTCCCATTGACTTACTGTGTGACCCTGTGTACATCACCTGAGCTCGCTGTCTGCCTCAGTTTCCCCACCAGTAAAATGTTATTACCTACCTCATAAGAGTGGTTCTGAGGCTGAATTCATAAATGTTTTGAGAACTTGGGTTGGAAGAGAGCATTATTATTATTTTAATATTATCTCCTGAAAATTTTACAGCCTTCTCTTCCCCCTCCCCCCCCCCCCCTACTCCATAAGTGAAGGCAGACATGAAGAAATTTAGGTCTGGTTTGTATAGGTATCCCAAATCCCACTGCGACAAATAATGTTTGTGTCACAATGAGGGTATCATTATTGTTAATTATCTGTATAGCAGCCAGAAACACTGATCAGGATTGAGTCCCATTATGTTAGCAAGTGTACAAATACATAGTAAGAGGAGGCCCTGAAGAGTTTACAGTCTAATTTGTACACAATCTAATCATGGTGTGGTGCCAGTCCAAAAGAGCCTGCACTCCGGTGGGAAACCACCCTAGCATTATAGATAGCAGAGTAGGGCTGGTGGCATGAGAAAGGGGCACCAGCTGAATCTCTCCTCCTTCTTGAATTCTGGGGATGGACTCTTGGAGCATCAGCTCTTCTGGGTTGCTGCTTTGACGTGATGTGTATGTGCTGGTGACATAAGCAACACTCAGACACAATTGTCTCTCAAATAGTACCCCAAATGGTATGGATTTGGTTCAATAGATTCCCACAAGCCAGTTCATGTAAGGTCAAATTGTCTCCCAAATTCTTTCTCTATTCCGACACATATTCATTAATCCCTTGTTTGCCTTCAGCCACAGTGAATATTATGACCCACTCCAACTCTCATGGACTTCTGCAGAAGTTGGATCAGGCCTTATATGAAGAAGAGGCTTTTATACAAGACCATAGGGATGCCCTGTACACTGAAAATAGAAATGTCAAATGCCACAGCTCTGAGTTTTCAGAAGAATACCAAGGGAGTCATTGAGCCATGGATTGCTGCAATCTTTAGACACATGCTGTAAATAATTAATTAATTAATCATGGTAAAGTGCTTTTAAAGAGGAAAAGTGTGATTTAAGTGTGATGTATTAAGTAATATATTTTTCTTAAGAATCCTATTAATTACTGCACAAACATTACCTATATTAAAACAAATATATATTCCACAGACTGGAAAACCTGCAAGGAGCTCTCTCAATTTATTAGGTAAATGTATGTATTTTTAAAATATCATAAATATGGTTTAATATTTAAATTAATAAAACATGTGATAGGTATTTACTGGATCTGATCTCTCGGATAAATATAACTCTTTAAGTATTTTCTTTTCTTTAAATTAAAACAAAAATATCTCTAAACATGGACATCTAAATAAGGTTTAAGAGTTTGATGCAAAGGTTCAAAAGCCAGGAAAATCAAAGTGCAGACTGGCATGCTGTCTTTGTGAGCTCACAGTTACAGAAAAGGCACCAACAGTATACTTTCAGGACAGACAGAATGACACTCTTTACTTTCATTTTCCTGGCTTTGGTCAGTTTCGTGTCACAGGTGCTCATTATTTAAATAACTTTGTTACATTACATTTTCAAATTTGTTCATTGGAAAATTGATAACCAGATGTAAAGAAAAACCTGATTAAGGATTAAACCGTGAATGACACAGATTCATAGTGACTCTCTGCACCTGAGAGTAAACAGCAGTTAATAGTGGGGTGCACCAAAGAGATAAGGAAGCACAATAGCTGAGGAAAATTAACTTGAATAAAAGCAGTGGACCTGATCCTGCTTCCACGGATGTCAATGGGGCAAAACTTCCCTTGATTTCAATGACAGCAGAATTGAGCACTAAGATAAAACACATTGGTGAAAGTAGCCTGCACCAGAGATATGTGCTGATTACTTCTACATTTGCAGGATCATACACAAAAAAGGACTTTGAGTCATTGTTGCTAAGTCATTACAGCTGTTTGCCCACTCAATGGCAGCAGTTAAAAATCAAGAGACTCCTGCATTTAAAAGGGATAGAAAATAATACGAAAAAAGTATGACATTATTTCAAAAAAGGGTACTCTGTCATCTAGAGTATCGTACCCAGTTTTGGAGAACAATCCTATCTTTCTTACTTAGGCAAGACTCCCAGAATCCTAAGACTGGAAGGGACCATGAGAGGTCATCTAGTCCAGTTCCCTGCACTCATGGCAGGACTAAATATAATCTAGACCACCTCTGACAGGTGTTTGTCTAACCTGCTCTTAAAAATCTCCAATGTTGGAGATTCCACAACCTCCCTAGGCAATTTATTCCAGTGCTTAACCACCCTGACCATTAGGAAGTTTTTCCTAATGTCCAACCTAAACCTCCCTTGCTTCAATTTAAACCCATTGCTTCCTGTCCTATTCTCCAAAGTTAAGGAGAACAATTTTTCTCCCTCCTCCTTGTAACAAACTTTTATGTACTTGAAAACTGTTATCATGTCCCCTATCAGTCTTCTCTTCTCCAGACTAAACAAACCCAGTTTTTTCAATCTTCCCTCATAGGTCATGTTTTCTAGACCTTTAATCATTTTTGTTGCTTTTCTCTGGACTTTCTCCAATTTGTCAACATCTTTCCTGAAATGTGGCACCCAGAAGTACACACACTACTCCAGTTGAGGTCTAATCAGAAAGTATTTATATGCCTGCTGGAACTAGGGCTAATGTAGAGACCAAGAGCAGGCAGTTTGAGCCAGCCCTGTTTAGGTGCTCCAAACAGCTAAACCAATTCCAGAGACTAAGGTAACCATATGGGTTTTCCAAGCTTGCATCCGCTACTGCTTGTGGCAGCTGAGAATTGTCAAGGTTCAGGGCTGCCCTGGCTATACCTCCTCTTGCTTTTGGCTCAACACTGGTCTGCCTTTGACATGCTCCCTGAGCTGGAAGCTTCTGAATAGTCCACAGAGCCAGCAGAGCTGATTTTGCTCCTGGCAGAAAGGCATCCTTTGCTGGTGCTACTTAGATTCATGGGTGAATCTAGCCCCCCAGCTGCTGAGGGAGGATCAAGCCCTTATAAAGATATAGCAGAAATTAAAAAGATCTAGAGAAGGGCAACAAAGATATTTAGAGGTGTGGGGTGTGACAGACGATTGCATAGAGTAGGACTGTTTAACAGGGCAAGAAGAAAAAGTAGACAGAACTTGAAGGAAATATTCAAATAATTGCAACGTACAAATGCGAGGTGCAATAAAAATTGATCCCTTTCTAATCTGTCCTATAGTATGAAAGTATGGAGTGAAATTAAAAAGCAGTACATTCAGAACAAAACTAAAGAAAGATTGCTTTCCTCTGAGATTTCATTGGTGAAATCTCTACTATAGAAGGTTATTGAGTTAAATACTCTGGATAATTTTATGATGACTTATAATATGTATAGCTTTGCAAATTAGGATAGTGACAATCATAATGTTTTGGTGGGTCAGGACTGAATCTTTTGTCTCTGTGTGTTGCCCCTTTACATCCCCTGCCTTTCTCTGAAGCATCTGGTGTTGGCTGTTGCATGAGGTAGGAAACTGGGTTCTGTGGAACCAATTGTCTGATGCAGTATAGCAAATCCTATGTTGCTAAATCAAGGCTTTAAAGTGGTTTCTTAGTATTCAGAGAACTCTTCCATTTTTAAGCAACAATGGGAAATAATCTGGATAGAGCCTGACCTTTAACCCACAACACTGAATATCTTGGCATGGTACAACAGATCAGAGTTGTTCTTAGTGCTCTTTGGTCTTTCGCATGTCTGAAAGGCAAACTTCTCACATAATTAGAGATAATCACTTCTGAATGTTTTGCACCCCTCCTGTTTCAAACAGCCAGTTTTAAAAATACTACTTCAACAATTCCTGCATCAAAACCACTATATATCTACTATCACACTGCCCAAATATATTTCATTTGAATGTGCTTTCCATTAATTATCATAGTTCACATCACTGACTTTTTTCTTAATGGATCAGTTTAGGAGTACATTGAGCTGTGCGGTTGCTGATTTTATTCAAACAGATCAACAGCTTCCTGCCACAAAGTGTTTACAGGTTAAAACTGCCAGCATTCCCACATGCCAGTCAACTAAAGCGAGTGTGAGGGTGGAGTGGTTAGTTATCTCCAGCCTCTACAGAAATCTTCTATAGCTAACAGTGCCTCTGGTAAGGAGATCCACCATTTCATTTACATTTTAAAATAATTTCAATCATCACAGCAGACTGAAGGTAGTGTACATTTTGCTTTGGATGCTACACTTCTACATTTTGTCTCCACATTTTTCTGTACTAAAAAAGCAACATCCATACGTGAGAACTGCCTTTTTTTTTCGTATAAGGAAACACTATACAAAACTCAAGAGTGAACAGAACTTTTAAAAATAACGTGTCTGGGTCCTGATGTTCTGATGCCGCAGGGTGCTACTTTCAGAGTAACAGCCGTGTTAGTCTGTATCCGCAAAAAGAAGAACAGGAGTACTTGTGGCACCTTAGAGACTAACAAGGTCTCTAAGGTGCCACAAGTACTCCGGTGCTACTTTGTTGCTGGTCCCCGATGGCTAGCTGGTCACCTTGTTGGCTAATGGAATGTCTTCAATTATCCTGCTACACACAAGGATCTAGTTAGGAAGGAGTTGTAGTATGACAGCTTCCATGAGCCATTTGTTCTGCAGCCTTAATAAATGTTAAGGGCCTAATTCTTACAAAAGTTAATCATGTAACTGCATGCATAAATGGAATAACTGTGCCCAAAGGTATCTGTAATTAGCCAATAGTCTGTGCAAGTACCTAGTTTGCAGGGGTGAAAGTAAGTCTAGTGACTTACTGGTACGCTGGGGCCAGCTCTGGCCCCCGGAAAAGGTGGTGGGCAGAAGGGGTGGGCTGAGGGGGTCAGAGCCAGCCCACCCTGTAAGGTAAGTGCCACCTCCTCCTTTTCCTCCTCTTCCCCCTCTCCCCGACTGGGTTAGCAGCAGCAGCCCGAGGCTCCGGGGCTATTTAAAGGGCCCGGAGCTCCCCTACTTCTACCGCCCCGGTTCTTTAAATAGCTGCTGGAGCCCCCCGCTATTCCAGGGCTCTGGGGGCTATTTAAAGGGCTCAGGGCTCCCCTGCTTGTACCATCCCGGACCTTTAAATAGCATCCAGAGCCCTGGAGTAGTGGCGGAGCTCCAGTGGCTATTTAAAGGGCCAGGGTGGTAGAAGCAGTGGGAGCCCTGGACTTTTTAAATAGCAGCCAGAGCCCTGCAGCCCTACCCCAGGGCTCCAGCCAGGGCCGGCTCTGGCTTTTTGGCCGCCCCAAGCAAGCAATAAATAAATAAATAATAATAAAAAACCCTGTGGCATGGCTGGAGCGCAGGTGCAGGGGGACCGGCTGGGGGGGGGGTAGGGGGAGGGAGCGGGCGGGAGAGAGAGAGAAGGGGGCGGCCAGGGCTACACACGGCCCCTCCCGCTGTGCCACCGCCTGCTGCGAGGGCTCCGCTCCGGTCAGCAGGGAGGGAAGGAAGAGGACTGCCCTGCAGGGCGCTCTGGTTCTCCGCGCCGCCGCCGCCCCCTACAGGGCGGCTGGAGTGGAACAACAACAACAACAACAAAAGCTGCCGTGCCGCTCCAGGATTGGGCAGAGGGCCGCCTCGAACAATCTGCCGCCCCAAGCACCAGCTTGCTCAGCTGGTGCCTGGAGCCAGCCCTGGCTCCAGCAGTGGGGCTCTGGTCACAATTTAAAGGACCTGGGGCTCCAGCTCCTGCTGGGAGCCTCAGGCCCTTTAAATTGCCCGCTGGGGAAGCCGGGCCACCCCAGTACGGTGCACCAGCTCTTGCCGGTACACCGTACTGGGGCGTACCGGCTTACTTTCATCTCTGCTAGTTTGTAAAAGTACTTGCAGTCACTATGTACACAAATCTGGTACATAATTGCTCCTCTGTAACCCTGCAGGTTATATTTTCAAAGGAGAGCCTAATGGGTGCACCAGCAAAAATTCAAGCATGCATAGTATGCTCATACTTGTGCATGCAAATTAAACTATTGTGCATCTATTTTATTTACAGTCACAATCACCCACTTTGATAATGACTGCAAGTTTTTTGCATGGCCATTTTACAGGAGTGTCCAGTGCACTGATCTTTGAAAATTTGTCTCTCTATATAAAAACAAAGTTCCAAGAGTCTGCATCATTGGGCTCTATTTTGGGGAAATTTCACTTAGCAAAATAATAATTTTCCCTCTACTGTGCTCCCTCGATGTTACACGAAAGAGCAGAGCACCACAGAAGCAATATAAATTAATTAGAAATTTGTTATGTTCTCTATGGATTAGATTTAGGTACCAAAATCTCAGCTTGCACTTGTTCTGATACAAAGCTGGAGGGGAGATAAAGTGACCTAATGATCAGTGTATAATTTGGAGTCTCCAGTCAGGACAACACTTTCTATACTCACCACTAGCTGAGTGGTCTGGGTCTGAAGTGGACTAAGGACTATTTTATTAAGTCTTACAGATTATTTAACAAATATGAAATTATTTTCTTAAAAGGCTTCTTCTTCCACTGCTGATTTCTATCACGGTGTCTGGAGTGTTCTGCTTCCATTTAATGCCTTTTGTCCTTAAACTGTTGCCTTCTAGAGCCCTACCAGTCTTGATCTTTTTGCAGCTCCCACTTCAGAATGTGAAGATAAGGAGCTCTCTAACATGACTGCTCTTTTTCTAGCCATGGTATTTCATTTTTGTTTTTAATTAAAAAGGCATGTCTGGTGCAAAGAAGGTGCATATCAGCTACATTGCTGCTGTTGAGTTGTGAAAAGTCATGAATTATGTGCTCCCAATTGCTAGATTTTCCCCCTAGTTTCAGTCCCCATTAAACCATGTCTGCCAAATGAAACAGACAGTTAAAAAACAACAAGAAAAACAAAAAAGCCCCCACAGACAATGCTACAGTAAACTCTACTGCAGAGGAGTTTGGAATGTGATTTTCTCCCTCCTTACAGCATTAATTGAATCAAAGTGATGCGATCAGACAAAACTGTAAGAAGAAGAGAATGTTACAGTGCTGGTTTGTTGGGTTTTTGTTGTTTGGGGGAGGGGATTTTGTTTTAAAGGCATATTGCCAAAAACAGTAGTTTAGGCCCAAAATTTGACTAGCACTCAGACTCCAGGAAATGAAACCCACAACACTAACCTCCACTGCCAGGAGGTTAGGTTGGGGATAAAAAGGATTGATACTCTACTAAGGCTTTGCCTTCAATCCCCAGAGTAGATGAATGATTGTGCTGAAGTACTGACTGCTGAAATAGTTAACAGTGTTGCCATTTAAATTTTCATCATTAGGTTTGAGATCTTGCCCTCTGACTGCAGAACATGAGTAAATGAAGGGAAAGAATCCCGCAACACCCCAAACTGTCTGTGTTTAAGGCCTCCCATGGCCAATCAATAGAAATTTTTACCCCACAGCTATCAGCATGACATCTGAGCACCTTACAAGTGTATTGACAGTTCTCCACTGTCTTTCTCTTTCCTGCTTTCATAGGTACTTGTTTGTTTGCTACATATATGATTCAGGTTGAGAGAGCATTTGAACTGGAGCAGAATTTGACTTGTTATGACTATGAACTGCCGATTCTGCAGCCTTCGCTCTACATCAGGTCACATTCAGAGGCATTTCTTTGCAGCCATAAGGGATAGAAACTTCATCTTATTAAATAAAAGCTTAAAGTCTGCAGAAACTGATGGGACAACAAGAACTAGCATAGTCTGCTGTAATCTCCTGACTTAATCTAGTCCTTGATTGGTCACCTCATTGTCTCCTTACTGAGGATCCTTTTAGTCTGGTTACCTGGACACTCTGGTTACCTTCCCCAGACCTGAAGATGAGCTCTGTGAAACTCAAAAGCTTGTCCCTTCCACCAGCAGAAGTTGGTCCAATAGAAGATGTTACCTCACCTACCTTGTCTCTGAGCTTCCTCTCCTAAAATTTCAAATGATCTGTCTTCACAACAGCTCCAAGGAAACAAGTGTCCAGCGCAAAACCTAGCCCCTCGCTCACCATTTCTTAGACTATAGGACTGAGTTCTCTGTGAAGGCATAGACCTTTGCCAGAAGACTCAAGAAGCCGTGGGAAAGAAATACTTTTTCTATTTTCTTTCTTTTCCTTAGGACTTGACAAAAAACAAATGGCCAAAATTGAACATTCAGAAATGAATATTTAATACTCAGTAGATAACTCCTAATTTTCCCTGTTGAAAATGGAAATGATCCAGCAGAAGAGAAAAATTGAAAGGCTGTTCTGTCTCATTCCAACTGTTTAAAATAGAATTTCCAAATACACCATATTTTTAACATCAAAGACTCTGCTTTCCTGGCCCTCTTTCCTCCACACATGTCCTCATTCCAGTTTTCAAAATATTAGGCATGAATATGTTTTCTGCCTTTAGGGGAAGAATGTGATAATAAAATTCAGGGAACCCTGATATAACTTCCTCCCTGCCCTCCCAGTGGTTTGTCAAAGCTGTTGCTTTCCAATTTCTATGCAGCCTGGAACCTGAAAACCTCAGTTTATCCACCAAGTAAACTGGGAGGCTAAATGCTTGATGGACTGTAGTTTTGTAGCGGCGGAATCCAACCCTGTGCATGGGGCCTAAGCACTACTTAAATTGAACGTAGGCCTTCAGAATAGGCTGTGTTTCTGCACCGGGGAAAATGCCCAGCTACCCTTCTCTTGAAGCCAGAGGCATAACTATAGCCATTCTGCACACTAATCTAACTCTCTAGACATACCATGAACATTGCTCTGTTGGAATTTTTAAACAATTTCATCCATCTTTTTATTCCATGTTACCATTTCCTCCATCATAATAACAGTCTGATACTACCCTTTGGTTTCACTGGGTTTTAGGGCGATCTTTTGTGTCTGTTAGGGCAGCCACCCAAGAGCACCACACACAAATCCTCACCCCATCTCAGAAACACTCCTAACACCCTGTAGCCAGAGGACTGAATCAGCATCTCCTTTATGTGCTAGCTACTTGAGCCTGATCCACAGTACAACACTTTTTAGCAGGTTTGAACACAGTTGTGAACAATGGAGGTAGTGCACGTCATGTACTAAGTCATTGTCAGTATCATGGCAGCTAATTCTATGGTTGAGTCATGGTAAAATTTTGTAGCAGTGACATAACCTTGCACTACGGAGTCAGTCCTAAGTTCTGTACTGAAAGTAGTTCTCCTGCAGTTCGCTAAAGGAATGCAAATCCGGTAGATCTGGATATTTTAAAATGAACGAAGCATTTTTAGGTTAACTTTACCCTAAGCTAAATGAAAAGCTAAGTATCTGGGGGGTTTGCTTTGTCAGACCCCAACTGAATGGCAGCTGCATTGAGCTAGTGGATTTTTTTCTGGTGCACTATTTAATGCTGACTCATTGGAGTTGTTTCACTGGGTTCACTAATAAATCCAACGATTTCCCCATGACCACTTTCTCTCCCCAAATACTAAAAATCCTTCCCCAGGGCCCCTCTCTTTGTGATGAACAGAAGGAATAATGCTGATCCTATAACAGCACACTCTTCATTCAGCAGATTGGTACTTTTTGCAATCAAAGGGGAACTGTGAAGAAGATTATACTACAGTCACAGGTTAATGCTTGGCTTTCAGAATTGGGACAAAATAGTAGTAACTTAGTCAGCAGAGCAGTGATTTGATCCAGGCTCATCAAGAACATGTTACTCACACACTCTAGGGCACCCCACCATTACCCTATGGAGAGCTCCAGGTGTGACCCAGTTAATTTAAGCACCCCTGCCCTTTTTCTTTTGTGGGTTTGGGATGTGAGGCACCCATCCTTTCTTGTCTGGAGCTCAGAGCGAAGCTGGTCAATTTAAGTACCCACCCTTACCCCATTTCCTGGGGCTCAGGGCTCTATGGGGCCACAGGACCTTTTTTCAGTGAAAGTGCCTTACACACTTTACACTCTAAAGCTTTAAACATTTATTTATTAGCAACACACACTGAATACATATGCTCAGCAAAGCTATTATGCTTACCACTTTTAAAACAGTCTTATTTTATCCAATGGACAGTCAGGTTCCACTTGTAGGGGGGTTCCAGTGCCCTTACATCACGGTTGTGCAGGGGGTATGATGTTTTGCAGCTTGTTTTTGCTCTGCAGTCCAGAGCTGATTTCCAAAAAATCTTTGTTTTTTATGTACATTATATAGGCAAACCTTTTAAGCCTATTATATTGTTCAACACACCTAGTTAACAAATTACGCACTGGCACCTATGTGTTTTTCTTTTTCCCAAAGTTTTTTACATTTTTATTTTTTTGCCCAAATTGTAACTTATTTATGATCTTTTTTGTTTGTGCAGATGGTCAGCATAAACTTGCTGGTCAGAGCTTATTTTATTTACTACCATTTCTTTTTGAGTTTTGTTGTATTCTTTATAAAACTTCTCAGTGCCTGTGTGTCTTTACTTTACAACTCTTGGTGATTATAACTTTTGTTGTTTTTGAGGGGAGGGTGCTTTATTAGCAGCAGAGCATTCTTTTTTTAAAAAAAAATTAAGTGGTGAAGTCCCTGAATTCCACCCAACACTGGTCCAGGCTAATTTAGTCCAGGGGGTGGGTTAAGCGCCAGGCCTACAAAAATATTTCATATCATTTTTCTGACTGGATTATCAGTCACAAGACCCTCCTTGTGCTCCTATGACATGTACAGCTGTGTGTGTTTGTATTGTGTGCATAAGCATAAAGTATCTGCATCTCTTTTTTGGTGGCACAAAAAGCAAAAGAGTCTTTTTCACAAAGAACAGGTTAGCAACCTCTAAAATATCAGAGATTTGGACTTGTGGATGAAGGAAACCAGAACAAATAAGTCAAGCTGCATATCACTAATTTCCCTAATACAACACAGCAGAGTATGCTGAAGATCTCTTATAATGCATATTTGGATGTCATGCTAAGATGGAGTGCTTTGTGCAGCTGCTTAGCACTTCTCTGAAACTGATTGGCTTGAGAGTCTGTGAATTTCAGCCTTGTTATTGGCACATGTTAAAACACCGGTGTAAACTTTTCTTGTCTCTTTGTCTCCTGATAGTACAGAATATGATGGGACAAAATAAACAGAACAGGCATCCATGGGTTGGAGACATTATAGTTATGTATATGTCTGCTGTATACTGTAATTTACATTATTGTGTGGTAAGAGCACCCTCCTATAATCTATTCTATAGCATTTTATTTATTTCTTTTTTTACATCCCACACTTCTTCCATGCCAACTTTTTAAAACCAATATGCAGCAGCTTTATTTCATTTTTCATTTAGTTTAAAACTCTAATTTGTTGGTCTGATTTAAACAACTGTTGGAGATCAGACTGAAACAAACACAAACAAAAATTACCTCTCATGATGTTGACTTTCAAATTGTCTGAAGGGCCTCAGAGATTAAATGATGGATGTTTGGAATCTTCCTATTAGACTCATTTTTTATTTTTAAAAGAAAATTTCTGACTGAGACAAAAAGGCCAAGAGAGATAGTGCCTTGCAAAGTATATCTCATGTGGATAATGCCAATGGAAAAAAAATCCCAAACATTGCGTGACACTTCAAGCTCTGTACATGATCAAGTATCTTTGAAGCTGGTAGTTATTCATCAAGCTTTGGATCTACATGTGTTAGTTTAATAGGTGACAAAAGGCTGGATTGTAAATGAGTCTAAACCACTAACCAGGGTTATGCAATAGACATGCTTGTGTGCGCATACTACATGAACAAAAAAACCTCTATTGTTTCAAAGACTTCTTTCTGGGGATGTTGCTTGCAAAAGATGTGTGACACATGCAGTCATTTTTCTTAATTATTCCTGAAATTTTATTAATCAGATTGTGTGTTCCATCCTCTCACCCTCTAAATGTGCAGAGGTTTTAAAAAAGTTCCTTTCCATGACTCTTGTGTTCAAAATAAAAATTTGTGGTTTGTTTTGTAAAGGACTAGTCAGAAAGGACCTGAGGCCTGGTCTACACTATGAGTTTAGGTCGAATTTAGCAGCGTTAAATCGAATTAAGCCTGGACATGTCCACACGACTAAGCCCTTTTTTTCGACTTAAAGGGCCATTTAAACCGGTTTCTTTACTTCACCTCTGACGAGGGGATTAGCGCTAAAATCGGCCTTTGTGGGTCGGATTTGGGGTAGTGTGGATGGAATTGGCCTCCTGGAGCTATCCCACAGTGCTTCATTGTGACCGCTCTGGACAGCACTCTCAACTCAGATGCACTGACCAGGTAGACAGGAAAAGCCCCGCGAACTTTTGAATTTCATTTCCTGTTTGCCCAGCGTGGAGAGCACAGGTGACCACGCAGAGCTCATCAGCACAGGTAACCATGATGGAATCCCAGGATCACAAAAGAGCTCCAGCATGGACAGAACGGGAGGTACGGGATCTGCTCACCATATGGGGAGACGAATCAGTGCTAGCTGAACTCCGTAGCAGTAATCGAAATGGCAAAATATTAGAAAAAGTCTTAAAGGCCATGAAGGACAGAGGCCATAACAGGGACGCACAACAGTGCCGCCTGAAAATTAAGGAGCTAAGGCAAGCCTACCACAAAGCCAGAGAGGCAAACGAAAGGTCCGGGGCAGAGCCGCAAAATGCCGCTTCTACGCGGAGCTGTATGCCATGCTACGGGGTGCAGCCACCACTACCCCAACCATGTGCTTTGACTCTATCAATGGAGAATCACGCAACAGGGAAGCAGGTTCAGGGTACAAGGAAGATGATGATGAAGACAATGAAGATAGCTCACAGCAGGGAAGCGGAGAAACCGGTTTCCCCAACAGCCAGGATATGTTTATCACCCTGGACCTGGAACCAATAACCCCCGAACTCACCCAAAGCGTGCTCCCAGACCCTGAGGGCACACAAGGGATCTCTGGTGAGTGTACCTTTGTAAATATTACACATGGTTTAAAAGCAAGCGTGTTTAATGATTAATGGTTAATTTGCCCTGGCAATCACAGCCAGTACAGCTACTGGAAAACGTGTATGGGGATGGAGAGGAAATCCTCCAGGGACATCTCCAGAAAGCTCTCCTTCATGTACTCCCAAAGCCTTTGCAAAAGGTTTCTGGTGAGGGCTGCCTTATCCCATCTGCCATGGTAGGACACTTTACCACGCCAGGCCAGTAGCACGTAGTCTGGAATCATTGCATAACAAAGCATGGCAGCGTATGGGCCCAGTGTTTGCTGGCATGCAGACAACATCCATTCCTTATCTCTCTTTGTTATCCTCAGGAGAGTGATATCGTTCACGGTCACCTGGTTGAAATGGGGTGATTTTATTAAGGGGACATTCAGAGGTGCCCGTTCCTGCTCGGCTGAACAGAAATGTTCCCCGCTGTTAGCCATGCGGTGGGGGGGAGGGGTGAAGTGATCATCCCAGAGAATTGGGTGTGTGTGTGTGGGGGGGGTAGTTGGGTTTGTGCTGCATGTTAACCCAGAAACTGCAGCCCCTCCTTTTACATTGCAAACCCATTTTAAATGGCCAACCCAATGGGTGCTTGGTATGGGAAATGAGGGCACTACTGTTTGAAACCATTCCCACATGTTAAAAAGGTTAACAAAGCCAAAAGACTGTGGCTTACCATGGCTGCCTGCAAGCCGAAATCTGTTGCCTGGCACTGCGTGAGTGATCTCTCACACCAAACTGGCAGGCCCTCAATATAAGAGGAAAAATGCAACCTTGTAACGAAAGCACATGTGCTGTGTAATGTGAACAGCAAAATTTAACATGAAAGAGTGTACCCATTGTTCTCTAAAATGTATCTTTTTTTAACCACCTTTCCCTTCTCCTCCACCAGCTGCAAATGTTTCTCCTTCACAGAGGCTAGTGAAGATTAGAAGGAGAAAACGGTGGACTCGGGATGATATGTTCTTGGAGCTCCAGATGTCCTCCCACAGTGACAGAGCACAGCAGAATGCGTGGAGGCAGTCAATGTCAGAGTGCAAAAAAGCACAATATGAACGAGAGGAGAGGTGGCGGTCTGAAGAGAGCAAGTGGCGGGCTGAAGAGGATAGGTGGAGTCAGCTTGCTGACAGAAGGCAAGAGTCGATGCTCTGGCTGCTGGAGCATCAAACTGATATGCTTCAGCGTATGGTTGAGCTGCAGGAAAGGCAACAGGAGCAGAGACCGCCGCTACAGCCCCTGTGTAACCAACAGCCCTCCTCCCCAAGTTCCATAGCCTCCTCACCCAGACACCCAAGAACGCGGTGGGGAGGCCTCATCCCACCCCAGATGATTGCCCAAGCATCAGAAGGCTGGCCTTCAATAAGTGTTAAAGTTTTAAACTGCAGTGTGTCCTTTTCCTTCCCTCCTTCCCCACCCCTCCTGAGCTACCTTGGCAACTACCCCTAGTTGTGTGATGAATTAATAAAGAATGCATGAATGTGAAGTAACAATGACTTTATTGCCTCTGCAGGTGGTGCTCAAAGGGGGGAGGGGAGGGTGGTTAGTTTACAGGGAAGTAGAGTGAACCGGGGTGGGGGGGAGAGGAGGGTTCATCAAGGAGAAACAAACAAAAGTTTCACACCGTAGCCTGGCCAGTCACAAAACTGGTTTTCAAAGCTTCTCTGATGCGCACCGTGCCCTGCTGTACTCTTCTAACCGCCCTGGTGTCTGGCTGTGTGTAATCAGCGGCCAGGCGATTTGCCTCAATCTCCCACCCTGCCATAAATGTCTCCCTCTTACTCTCACAGATATTGTGGAGCGCACAGCAAGCAGCAATAACAATTGGAATATTGGCTTCGCTGAGGTCTATTTGAGTCAGTAAACTGCGCCAGCGCACTTTTAAACATCCAAATGCACATTCCACCACCATTCGGCACTTGCTCAGCCTATAGTTGAACAGGTCCTGACTACTGTCCAGGCTGCCTGTGTACGGCTTCATGAGCCATGGCATTAAGAAGTAGGCTGGGTCCCCAAGGATAACGATAGGCATTTCAACATCCCCAACGGTTATTTTCTGGTCTGGGAAGAAAGTCCCTTCCTCCAGCTTTTGAAACAGACCAGAGTTCCTGAAGACGCGAGCATCATGTACCTTTCCCGGCCATCCCACTTTGATGTTAGTGAAACGTCCCTTGTGATCCACCAGGGCTTGCAGCAGCATTGAAAAGTACCCCTTGCGGTTTATGTACTCGGTGGCTTGATGCTTCGGTGACAAGATAGGGATATGGGTTCCGTCTATCTCCCCACCACAGTTTGGGAATCCCATTGCAGCAAAGCCATCCATTATGACCTGCACATTTCCCAGAGTCACTACCCTTGATATCAGCAGGTCTTTGATTGCATTGGCTACTTGGATCACAGCAGCCCCCACAGTAGATTTGCCCACTCCAAATTGATTCCCGACTAACCGATAGCTGTCTGGCATTGCAAGCTTCCACAGGGCTATTGCCACTCGCTTCTCAACTATGAGGGCTGCTCTCATCCTGGTATTCTGGCGCTTCAGGGCAAGGGAAAGCAAGTCACAAAGTTCCATGAAAGTGCCCTTACGCATGTGAAAGTTTTGCAGGCACTGGGAATTGTCCCACACCTGCAACACGATGCGGTCCCACCAGTCTGTGCTTGTTTCCCGGGCCCAGAATCGGTGTTCCACGCCATGAACCTGCCCCAGTAACACCATGATTTGCACATTGCTGGGGCCTGTACTTTGTGAGAGGTCTATCTCCATGTCAATTTCCTCATCACTCTCGTCGCCGCGCTCCAATTGCCTGGTTTTGCTTTGGCATGTTCTGGCTCTGCATATAATCCAGGACAATGCGCGTGGTGTTCATAGTGCTCATGATTGCCGGGGTGATCTGAGCGGGCTCCATGATCCCAGTGCTATGGCGTCTGGGCAGAAAAAAGGTGCAAAACTATTGTCTGACGGAGGGAGGGGCGAGTGACGACATGGCTTACAGGGAATTAAAATCAACAAAGGTGGCTGTGCATCAGGGAGAAACACAAACAACTGTCACACAGAATGGCCCCCCCAAAGATTGAACTCAAAACCCTAGGTTTAGCAGGCCATTGATTTCACGGAGGGAGGGGAAAACAAATGAATACAGAACAAATCTGGTCTATCTATTTTTTACATCGTAAGCTGGCAGCAGACGGTGCAGCATGACTGATAGCCATTGGCATCTTCTGGGTGCTTGGCAGAAGATGCTGTACTATGACTGCTAGCCATCATCATCAAGATGGTTCAATAGGACTGCCGGCAGGCCTGAGTCTCCAGGAGACAAAACATGTCTGCCCAGGTGCCTCTGACCGAACTCACTGAGGAATACAATGACGATGGATACCAGTCGTAATACAGCATCTACTGCCAAAAGGCAAGGAGCTGCTGTTGTATAGCAATGCAGCCCCATGTCTGCCAGCACCCAGATGACATATGGTGACGCTGAGCTGAGCGGGCTCCATGCTTGCTGTGGTATGTTGTCTGCACAGGTAACCCAGGTAAAAAGGCTCAAATCGATTGTCTGCCGTTGCGCTGATGGAGGGGGAGGGGCCTGACGACATGTACCCAGAACCGCCCGAGACACTGTTTTTACATCATCAGGCATTGGGATCTCAACCCAGAATTCCAGTGGGTGGTGGAGACTGCGGGAACTGTGGGATAGCTACCCACAGAGCAACTCTCCGGAAGTCGACGCTAGCCTCGGTACTGTGGACGCAGTCCGCCGACTTAATGCACTTAGCGCATTTTATGTGGGGACACACAAAATCAACTGTATAAAACCGATTTCTATAAAACCGGCTTCTATAAATTTGACTTAATTTCATAGTGTACACATACCCTGAGTCTCCCTGCACTTATGATGATCTAACTTCATTGACTACAATGGAATTACTTCTGATTTACACTGTTGAGAGAAGAGGCCCACAATTTTCTATCTTTGATAAGTTTTTGGCACAATGGGAGTAAAATTATGTGTATTGGAAAAAATAGATGGTATATACAAGCGGAATGCCTCTTGCAGCTCAGTTTGCTTAAGTTAAGAAATATTTTCTCTTGGGAAATGCCAATAAACAAGAGATACTACATGTTATTTAATGGTGTGGAAAAATTCCACAAAATAGCTGTATGTGAAATGTATGTAATTTGCTTTTTTCAGCCAGTCAGCAAATAAGGCGAGCGTCCTATCACTAATTTCCCTAATACAACACGGCAGAGTATGCTGAAGATCTCTTATAATGCATATTTGGATGTAATGTTAAGATGGAGTGCTTTGTGCAGCTGCTTAGCCCTTCTCTGAAACTGATTGACTTGAGATGCTGTGAATTTCAGCCTTGTTATTGGCACATGTTAAAACAACAGTGTAAACTTTTCTTGACTCTTTGGTGGGACAAAATAAACAGAACAGGCATCCATGGGTTGGAGACAGTGTCTGGGAGAAATACAGTCCTGATATTATTGGCAAGCATAACTCTTATTGACTTCAGTGAGAAATGCACTAGATTACTCCAGGGACGAGTTTGATCTTCAGTCTCTCTCTAGTAATGAGTGCACTGGCAAGAACATTAAGCAAAACAAGTAAAGAATTAGCAGCCCCAGCATTATCAGTGTGTTGTTGTCAAAAGACACGGACAGCAAGCAGGAGACAGAAGGCAAGGTATCATATGTGCTTTACTGGTTTGCAAATATATACTAATTCTATCACATGCAACACATTGACAAAATTAGGGCTTATTTTTCCCCCTGCTAAAACCATACCCAAATAATAATTATTTAAAGCCCTTAAGCCATTTATTAATAAGTTATCACTGTAAGGGGCAAAGGCCCTCAGAAAGAGGATTATAACAGGAATAAATGCAGTACTCCCTGAGAGACAGAGACAAATTGCTGAGAAATGTTTCTAAGGTGAGAGCTACTAGGTGGAACCTAATCATGTTGCACAGGGTCCAGAGGAGGCTGGCAACATCTGAATTGGGTAAGCAAGCCTGGTTTGTCCCTCCAGGCCAAAGAGGCTGAAAGAAAGGGCCACTTTTAATCACCTCCAAAGAAAAAGGGAAAAATAAAGGCAGAAGGAAAAAAGATGCAGGAGTCAAATGAGACAGAAAGAAGCATCAGAAAAAGCAGTAGGAGACAACAGACAGAGGAAAATATGAATAACAGAAAAGCAGGGATAGTCAGAGACATTCTCTTCTCTCCCCATTCTGTAACAAACACTAAACACAGCAAAACCATCGCTTGCACCATGCACCACGACTCTGATGGTGCGTTATTTCAGTAACTTCAGTTATTTCAGAGTATTTCATACTCTGCATCTCAGCTGAATCTGGCCATAGCTATTAAACTGGGAATTCCCATCATGGGAAAGTGGAGCTCTCAGCTTGCATAAAGACAGTGGAGCTGGCTCCTGTGCCAACCCCTACCTCCTTTACACCCACCCATGGCATGTGGTGGGCAGGGAGGAATGGGGAACTGGTAGGGTTCCCTCTTTGCTGAATCCCATTAGGTGTATGGTTCCATAAGAGATTATCCCCAGCTGGAATGTTAGAGTGAACTCAGACTTGGACCAAACTAGTCCACAAAAATTAGGTAGCTGCAAGTAGCTTCCAGATACGTTTACCTTGCTCCCCTCTGCTGAGCAGATCTTGACCAACCAAGAATTTGGCTCTTTAATCTTTGTCCTTCTCTCTGTCCTTCCTCTTTTCCCACCTTTTGTTCGTTTCCTTCTGTTCCCCTCATTTTTCAGTGTTCTCTGTTTTGTTCTTATGTTATCCCCTCATTATTCTTACTCTTATTCCTTTGTTCATTCTCCACTGGTTCATCTTCAGCCATGTGGAGAATGGCTTCCCCCTTCTTTCTCCCCACTCTGAGCCCCAGTTTTATTCCCTATACAAAAGATCCCCCTTCTCTCATCAGCCTTTGGTTAGAAGTCCTATGTCTCACATCACTGCCCCCCTTTCCACAGGACAGGTTGCTCTTCCCTTCTTTCGTCCATTCTGTGCTCTTCGACATCCTTTCTCTGATTGGCTCCTTACTGCTAAAGGCTAGAGAGCAAGGCAATGTCTAGAGGTTGGGAAGGAGTTGGGCTTTTGCTGGAACAGGTAGAATTGCTCTTGCCCTCACCCAGGTGGTCTGCAAGAGGGGTGAAGAAGGGGTCTTTGACGGAGACTGCAACAGAATAAATCCTTAAGAGATTTCTCCTAGAAATAAGAGAGAAATACAAACCCTGGGCCAGAATCTCCACTCCAGTACACTGGTTCTACTTCATTATGTTATTAGACTGAGTGGACAGCCAGGCTCCCTATGTCTAAAGAAAGAGACACTGTCTTGACTTACACCCCATGCTTCCCTAATGAAATCACAGGGATTGCATGGAGTGTACCCTAGAGTAAAATTTGGCTTTAAGTCTCTAGGAGCTCCTTAACCTCACGCTTTAAGGCCCTGCACAGTTCTCTCACTGCCCACCTCTCAGCTGTCATTTGCTCGTGCACCCTATCTTTGACTGCATACATTGGCCAGCACCATCTTTTCAGTGCTACCTTTGTCACTTTCTCTCACTCTGAATTCTATGCCTATTTGTAGAATGGCTCCTACACATGGAAAAGCCTCCCAGTGCCTGTGCCTCAAATCTCTTCTGAAACCTACCTAGACTTCCATTGCTGGTTGACTGCATACTCATGCCTCACTTATTCTTTTTATTGTATTCTTTCCCTTTAATTTGTAAGATCCTCAAAGTAGGGACTTGCCTTTTTTCCATGTCTCTGGAACACCATGCATGCCCTTTGACACTGTATACATAAATAATCATCTCCTGAAAAGCCCTCCTGTGGAGTATGGATGAATGAGGAAGGTATGAATCCTCTTTTTGTTATTCATCACACCTTCCCTCTCCTGCCACCTCATCCCCCACCCCCAGTTTAAGCTAAAATGGCTAAAGTAGTAAACCAAAGACTATTAACTACAGACTCTATTTTTTTTCATATGTGTGAACTTCCTACTGAAGGCAAAGGAAGCTGTGTGGATTCAGACAGAATATAGCAGTAAAGCTGGCTGAGCTATAAACCCTAAAAAGGAAAACACTTGTGGCTAGTTTAAGATTTGTTTCTTAACTAGAGCAGGATCAGCCATGACCTGCCATGTATGATTGATCAGCAAATTCTGTTGAATGCACCCGTTCTTGGAAGTCACTTGGGGTATGACCGTATACTCAGCTCTATATGAATGCTGCATAGAAATAAATGTCACATTCTCTGGTAAAATGAGAAATAGATGGGCTTCTGTTGTGAATAATGCAGACTTATCAGTAATAAAACAAAATGGGATGAATGATGCTTATTTTGTTTTCCATATTTACCATTGCAAACTCTAATTTTTTACCCCATGAACAAATAAACTGTGCAGGAATGGATTGATTTCTGATAAAGCAAGGGTTGGTAAAATCCTTGGTGCAGAATGAAGTGTATTTGGTTTGTGTACAGCATACAATTAGATTGCCTCTCTAATCTCCTGACCTTCACTGATGCTACTAACTCAAGGCTATCCTCTCAAATGAAGCAACACTGTACAGCAAAATGTGCACTGTTCTCATGGCAGAGGTGAAGTGGGACAAACTAGTATGAAAATAGGTCTCCTCCTGGGGTGAGGGTTTTTGGTCAGGTTAAAAAATATAGCTCTCCCTCAAACATTTGTCGCTCGTCTCTGGAGAAACATTCTTTCCTTTTTAAACAGAGTATGTGTAAAAAAACAAGCTGAAGAGTAATTAATTACTGAACTTAATCTTAAACATAAGAGCCCACAAACCCATTTTTATTCAGTGGGAATCAAAAGATTATAGTGTCTAAAAGGACAAAAGATAGCATAGTCCATCATTTATCTGACCTTGAGGTAGTACTAATTCATTGGCCAATGGAGCCCATCTCACAAAGACATGCAGTTTGCAGTACAACTGTGGAAGATAATTATTCAAGAAGCTGACCAAGGACTAGTGGCTGTTGTTAGAGTAATACATTATAAAAGGACAGAGAATCTGTTACACCAGACTGACCTGGTCTATCAAAAATGTTTACCTGTCTCTGGCAGTGGCCAGTCTTAAGAGGAAGTCAAATCCCCATAATGCACCTAAGCAATTGTGCAATATTATCCATAACTGAGGGATGGGTGGGCGTTATTTCTTCTCTCCACTCTTGTTCCCAATTCTGCTCCTGAAGCAGGAGACCACATTACCAACGGCTTGAGTAATCATAAGTGTTATCAGTGGTCACAAAATTAATCAGCCCTTTTTATCTTGCAACAATACTTAATTCAATAACCCCCGTGTGACAAGAACAAGGAGTACTTGTGGCAACTTAGAGACTAACAAATTTATTTGGACATAAGCTTTCATGGGCTAAAACCCACTTCATCGGATGCATGCAGTGGAAAATACAGACTAACATGGCTACCACTCTGAAACCTGCCCCCTGTGACAGTGAACTTTATAGGTTAACTACGCATTGTGTGAAACAGAGCAAATGAAAGGAAAAAACTAAGCTTACTGGCCATTATATTACAGATCCTCAGTGGTATGCTGGCTATTTCACACATTATTTCCTTTAGAACTCTTGGACAAGTCTTATTTGAGCCTAGTAATTTACTGTACTTGAATTGTTTCAGTTCCTTCCTATCATTCTCCTGGCTGACATGCCCATCAGTATGATATTTTAGTTCTTCTCTGTCAAGGCCACAGTCTCCAAATTCCATCAAAGTCCCCTTTGTTTTTCTCCATGACATTTTTGCTGCCTGCCCTAGTGACAGGTGCTTAGTTCTAGTGTTTAGTCATGGCCATGGTGTTCTCTCTGTGGGTCAGCCTCCAGGTTGCCCTCCATTGCTGCACAATCTCTGTCAGGTTGGACAGCCAGTGCTGGTGCATGCTAGTCTGCACTCTCCCAGACAGACTTTCTAAGATTTTCTCCATTTTTATTATGTTTATTAGTTCCTCTATCATCCACATCTCAGGCTGGAGCCAACAAGTCACCCAGCCCACTAAGAACCTGGTAAAAGAACCAGGGCCGGCTCCAGGGTTTTTGCCGCCTCAAGCGGCAAAAAAAAAAAAAAAAAAAAAAAGTCGCGATCGCTATCTGCGGCGGCAATTGGGCGGGAGGTCCTTCGCTCTGTCCGCCAAATTGGCGCAGGTGCCGCCCCTCTCCAGAGTGGCCGCCCCAAGCACCTGCTTGGCAAGCTGGTGCCTGGAGCCGGCCCTGAAAAGAACACAACCTCAGTATTTCTCCTCCTCCTCACCAAACAGGTCAAAATAGCAACTTCACAGCCTTGCTTTCTGCAGTTGCATCTTTATTCAGGGCCTTGATCTCTACTTGAGCCTCCCTGTTCTGAAACAAAGTTAACAGCTCACGATCCTTCCCACTAAACTGCAATACATACCCACTCAAAAGTGACCAGATAGTCATCATCGGGTCCAACTTGAATGAGAAAGGTAAGCACCCCCCTGCCAGTAAATCTAAGTTTGCCAAGTCCCGGAAGCAGTTGCTCATGGAACTGTTGCCATTATTGCTTTGGGTTGCTGCCGTTCCTGGAGCTTTTGCCGCTCCTTCCTAAATTGCAGCAAGGTGTAAGTCGGTGACATTCTCACCTTATATTGAATAAAAGCTCTATGCATCATATACAATTCAATCTTACCCTTCTGTTAGGGTAAATTGCCTTACTGGTAACTCAACTAAGTCTCCTTTTATGTTTCCCTTCCCGTCCAGCTTCGCTTTTTCTTGATTTTTCCAGCAGTCTCTACTCTGTCCTCCCAGGGAGGCTCCAATCTCTCTTATATCCTAATAAGATCAGCCCACCATCATGACTTAGCAGTAATTATACTGCTTCTTTGTGCACTTCCAGTATTTGGCCTTAGGGTCACTCAACAAAGCAGCTTTATGTCACAGTACTGGGTCCTAGAAACCGCTATTCTCTCTTGCTGTGGGTAGCTACTTGCAACCTCCTGTGCCAGAAGAATGTTGTGAACCTGGGGCTAACCATAAGCAACTCTCTCTATAATTTTGTTGTTTTATGAGGTGCTATAGCAAAATATATTTTATTTCCATGCACTATAGGACAGATTTACCACAGGATCTCTGCCATTTAAAGATGGCATTCTCCCCAGTAGTAGGCCTCAGTGAGAGGAAAGCGGCCCAGAGCAAAGGATAGGGAAGGAATTGCAGAAAATTGCAACCATTTTCTTCCACTGGGAGCTCTGGTGGAGGCCAGTACATCATGAAAATTAGTGCTTGCTAGGAAAGGGGCATGATCGGGGTGACTGACAGAGCAGCGAGTCCTTTTAGCTAGCTCCACTAGCAGAATTCTTATGGAATGCTGTCTACAAGCTAACACTTATCCCCGGTTACCCTCAATCAGAGTAACCTCCCATGGAGGGAACAGGGCCAGTCTGTCATAGGAGATTTATTTTATACTTGCCTGTGCCAGCTGTGGTGAAATGGTCTCTCTTTATCTTTCTAGTGGCCCTAAGGTTCTGTGGATAATTGATCAGATAAAAGGTACTCAAATGAGTGATTTTTCTAGTACCCAAATATATTGGGTACCTAAATATATTGTACATAATAGAAGACTATTTGTAAAAAACCATGATAAGTTGCTCTGAATCCGTGATATCCTCATTTAATTTCATTCTAATTTCTTGCTTTACAAAAAGGTTATGACATGGGGCTGGAAAGATTCATCCCTTCTTTAGTGCCGTGTGATCTCCCCATTGAAAAGCCTAGTTACTCAAGCTTTGCACTGGGTTCAGGGTTGGCCTTTTTGAGCAGTATTAAATATATCTATATATTGGGGTATCTCATCATCCTTTGGTATCCTCATTGCATTATCAGATATGCTGTTGTTTTCTGTGTTTATATATGTAGAAGCGCCTGCTCCCGGCCCCTCCACAAACGCAGTCAGTGACTAACTGAAGTGCAGCACCCATTTGTTTCCGTTCCCACCACCTATTATTAACAGAGACCAACACTCTGGGAGACTACTAGCTTCCCAGCCAGCAGGGCTCTAGAGCCCACACTCCTCCCTTTCCTGTCTCCCCCTGCTTCCTGTCTCTTAGCCAGCTTTATAGGGCAGGCTGGCTACCCAGGCCTGCAGGTGGATCCACTCTGGTAATTAGGGCGTGGCCCCTCAGCCAGCCCAACTAATACCCTTCTTCCTCTGGAACAGGGCTAACAGGGGTTTAGCTTGTTTCTCCTAGCCAGCACCCTGTTACAATGGTTTCTTTAATTTTGCCAAAATACAAACAAGCCATAAACCTTAAAATGCCTTGGTACGCTTTACTTAAAATATCTATAAAAAGGTTCAGTGGGTTTTAAAAAGTGCTGGATTAGGAGCTCTGGACAATGTGCCCTGAACTGATACACCTTATGCAGCCTGATTATACTGCCCCACTTGTCACAATTCTATTCAGAGGGACCAGTAGGGCCATGCAGTCTCCATGTCATGTAGTCCTTGTTCCTCTCATTTCAACAGCTGTCCACTAGGAACTGGACCATTAAACTCACTTCACATGTATCACTGAGCAGCCATCAGAACTGACACGAACATGAACTAGATTTGAACCCCCATGTTTGTTGACAGATGGCTTCTCCACCCTGCATTAGTTGCACTGGGTCAAAACTTACCTGGGGTTTGGCTTTGTTCACAAGAGGAACTCAAAGTCAAACAACATATTTCTTCTCCCAGACTTGGCTGTTCCTTGCATTTCTCCCTGAGGATTGCTCAACCCACGTGCTAGGTTCTCTCTGGAAAGTCACTCTCACCTCCCTATTTCCCAGTCAGCATTGAGGTACATTGGTAGGGTGATGTGGAGGAAGCTTGAACTACTTCTCTCTTCTTTTGTGGATAAAGAGCAGACTTCAGTCTCCAGCTGGCACCTTCTTGAGCACTAAATCCTCATGAAAGAAAATACATTTTCTTAAACAAAGAAGCATCTGCCGAGCGTCCTTAGCCAATTCATAGCAGATAAATACATGGTGGGCAAACAGCTGGATCACACTATTGAGATTCTTACCACAGAGAGGTAATAGCATTGGTTTAGAATGTTTTAGAGAGTTTATTTGTTCACATTGGGTGGGCAGGAACCAGTAAAAGTTAGAGAGAAGCTCATTTAATGCATGGTAGGCTGCTACTTTGCTGCTGTCTGTTATTGACTAGATGACACTTACTGCGGTGCTTCAAACACAGTAATTCATCAGACAGATGCTGACTAGATACCCATTCATTGTTTATTTATGCGAAATGAAAGATTTCCAAAGGTGTTCAGAACCCAGCAATCAATGCATATATACTTCCAGTTATAACTCAAGTTAAATTATATTTTATTAACCGAAGTAAAAAAATAAAAAATAAAAGCCCTCAGGGGCAAGCAAACTGTTGTTACTGAAGGAATTGCCCATTCAGGGTGGACTCTGCCTCCCAACTTCTCATTAACTATTTATCAATTCCTTGGAAAGAAAATCTACTGTACAGTGAATCCCCATCAATATTTAATGTAGCAATGCCTGGAGCACTGGATCGACTTTCTCACTTGTGCAAAAGGGAAAAGCACTGCATATACTAGCCAGTTCCTTAATGGGGAAAACTTCAGATAAATCCCAGTGTTTATTATGTTCTTTTTACTGGTTATTTTATTTTATATACTTCTTAGCATTACTAATGATCTGTTGCTGAGTATTTCTGCAAGGGTTCTTACCATTCTCATCCCGTTACACATAGCAACTACATTTATTGATCATCATTCTGTTTTGTCTGAGAGCCAGGGATTTTCCATGTTGACCTAATGCTACCATCTCCTGGCTCAAGAAGTGCCTTTGCCAGCCTTGCTGATTGGTCATTTGTTTGAAGTTGTGTTATGAAACAAAATGATCGTGTGTGTGGCTTGCATCACTGCTCTGGTTTTAGTCCCATGGTTTCTGAAGCTCAGATTGTAATCTGTCACTGGACCATATTATTCATTAATAGAATTTGTTTCCAGTTTTAGATCCATCATAAAAAATGTTTGTGATTCCTGCTAGTCCTTCTGTTGTTCCAACGCTATCAGCCTGGCCAATTCTTAATATTAGATATTCTGCCATCATTCCTAATTAAATTTACAGCTGCCAGACTGCCATTAGCCAAACCTCACTTTCCTCATAATTTCTATGCCTCAGATCCTGACCTAGGGTAATATGATAACAAGGGAGTAAGGAGCAGGTTAGTCCTTTACTCCTGCATCACTTAGATCCAGCTCCTCACCAGCCCAACCAATCCTGAGAGTGGTTAGGCCAGTAATGAAGGGATGCAAAGGGGACTTGAACCTGTTCCATGACTGTGGGGTGAGATGCTACTTAAGAGACAGGGACCTCATAAATAAAGTCACTACCCCTCGAGTGACACTTGACAGATCCTGATTACCCTGCCCTGATTGGACCTACGGAGGTTTTGTTTTTCACCTCAAGGCAGCAGTAACTCCCATAGACCTGCTGCAGTAGGAGACAGAAAGATCAGAATCCCAGGTCCCTAAAAGGGATTAACCAAACGACCTCAAACCATTATAATTCTGAGGGTTGCCAGGGTTGTCTGTTCTCTCATTACTCACCCTATCTGCCTGTTCTCTCTTAGCCAATGGTTCTATTTCAGGACTGTCAGCTAGGACTCCTATCTCTGGGCTCTGATGAGCAATTTATTCTCCCTGGCAATCAAGTGCAGAGTAGCATGTCCACCCCCATTTGAACATTAAGGAGGAAATAATATCTCCTGCTGTCTGGTTGCCATATATGGGGACACTTAGGAGCTATCTGGCCACCCTGGAGAGGATTGCTTCAGGGTGTAATCATGGGGTGTCCATGAGTTGCAAAAGCCTTTGCACCCAGTGGCTACATTGCCTGGATTTGTCCCTTAGTTAATCATAACCTAATCTGATTTCTTCCATAACCTTGAAATACTTTGCCTTTAATTCTTTTCCTCTGGCTGTTCACATTACTCAGCAATGATGGCTCTCTTTCTTCTTGGTTCCATTTTTAACCATTTGGGAGCATCATGGCAATCTGCCATGCAGTGTTGAGATAGTTTTCTGGTTCTGGTTTATTCCTTAGTCTCCTCAAAATTTATTGCAAAGTTTTAGTTTATGTAGTGCCCAGTCCTACTGGCAGATGCACACTGGAGCTCTCTGAAATTTGGAGTAATTTATCTGTCAGAGGAGCTGCCAGCAGCTTCTTTGCTAGACTGTTGATCTGCTAGTCTGTGGCTGTCATCCAAAAAGCAGGACTCTCCACATTTGTGATGGCAGATTCCCCAAAAGGCTGTGGTTTGGCTAAAAAGAGGTAGATTTAGCAGAATATGTAAACTCATGTGCTACCATTGGAATTAAGGGTAGTGGAAATCCACTTATTGTGACAGTGTGATTTCTTTCAGACCTTGGGACCTGACCTGAGAGGCATAAGCAATAAACCTTGCTCTTCAGATATGTAGGTAATATGGAGCTCTCTCCTTATCTGAGGAATAGGTATTTTTTATGTCTTTCAGCTAAACCAAAAATCCAAATCCAAAATCACCCTTGGATATCAGGCAAATTTGTGCTATTTCCTGGAGGACTCTATCTCCATAAACTAGATTTACAGTCATCTTCAGACAGCATGTAATCACTTCAGGGTATAATCAGTAAGGTGTACAGATGGAATGAATCTGCTGCCTGCTCCCCCACTGGCCAGCAGTTATTTAAAAAAGCTTGCTTTTAAAAACAGATAGGCTCACAATGTGTCTGTGCAACTGCAGGCATAATCTGCATGTGCACCTTGATTGTACAAACAGCTTACGTAATTGTATATGGAATGGTTAATCATGGTACAGAATTGCACATGCCTTTCTTTTCTTCTTTTCACTATTTTCCCCCTTTCATCCTCTCCAGCCTTGCTTGTAGAGGTGGTAGAATAATATTTGTTGAATAATCTATTCCCATGGGCAGAATCTATTAATCTGAAGAAGACTTGACATTTGCTGGGTTGGCCATGCCCACAGCAACATATGAGGTAGCTCTGTTAGAAACTTCTGGAATCAAAGATCTCTCTCTCTATAGAGAGCTGAGACTGCAGTATTTCCCCAGTATTTTGCTTCTCTTGCAGTGAAGACAGTTTGCTTATTCGCTCTGCTCTTCTTGGAACATAACTAAGCTTTTTCCTTAGAAGGGATTTGGATCAGTGTGATCTGAACATATTCCCCTCTCTTTTTCTGTATATTGACCCTTCTCTCCCCTTCCTTCCCTCATGGATAATAACTCAGAAGCCTTCAGCACAGGATTTCGGAAACAAGTTAGGAGTAGATGGGCCCTGTCTGCTAATTACTGCTCACCAATGTGGCTCTCTACCACCTTCAGTGATGCCACTCTTGAGTCTATAGGCACCCCTCTCACTCCCAACACAGGGCCTCACCCTTGTGACATGGCTGCACCTCTTCACAGAGCAGCAGCACATTTCAGAACTACAATGAATGGGGCAGTTCACACCCCTGAGAGTTATTGTTTCAGGCTGTTTGCAAACTCAGGTAGGCACCAGTTATACTTAGGTCATGTTTTCAAGCTTTTCTCTGAATCCTTAGGATCTAGAAAAATAAAATAAAATAACCTTCCCCCCATGTGATTTTGTCCTTATTATGTGACTCCAGGATCTAGGTTCTAGACATGGGCCTTTAGTGCCTGGGCATTAATCTGGCCCTGATTGGGCCCCAGATAATCAGTTTAACATTCAATTACTTCAGCGCTCTTGCAGCAACCAGTAAACCAGCTTCTCAATGGGATCTATGTGTGAGGAATTTCAGTGCTCCTAAATATCAGGGGGTAGCCATGTAAGTCTGTATCCACAAAAACAACAAGGAGTCCAGTGGCACCTTAAAGATTAACAGATTTATTTGGGCATAAGCTTTCATGAGTAAAAAAAACCTCACATTTTAGCTTATGCCCAAATAAATCTGTTAGTGCTCCTAAATGCAACTGATCCAGTAGCTGTCAGGAAGACTGAATGGGAGACTCCATTACAGCATACCTGTGCTTTGTCACACCTCTATTTGCAGGTCAGGGGGCAGAATAAGAGGCATGGAATAGCCACCATCCCCATGTGGGTGGGGAGAAAGCCCCAGAGGGGTCTAGTGGATACAGCCTCAGCCAGCTCCCTCATACCGCGGCTCTTGGTGAAGCCACCATTGGCGTATCCCTGGAGAAAGGATGCTGGTAGAATGAATCCACGGGGATGGGGAGTATTGTCCCATGGCCCAGGTACCCCTGGAGGTGCAGGGAAGGTTTGTCTGGAAGCAGGTAGGAGTAATAGAGGGGTTGCCCTAACTTGTGGTCCTGGGGTTGGACTGGAACCCTTCCCCAAAAGGGAAAGAGGGCACGGGGAGGAGACCAACAGAGAAAGCGAGAGAGAGAACCCTGGAGAGAGGGGGCCAGGCCCCTATGGGGGTGGACCTTGAGGAGTCCCCACAACCTCAAGGGGAGAAAGATACAAACCCTAGATAACACAGCCAGGATAGGGACCCTATGGGAGGGACCGATGAGGGAACGGAGGTCCCAGAACAGGACTACCCAGGGGAGGGAATCCTAGTGATAGAGGCAGAGACGCTAAAGAAAGATCAGAAGGTAGAAACCCAAAAGGGGGAGGCCCAAACTCCAAGAGGCAGAGGGCCTCAACCGGAGACAGGGGGTAGCCTTGGGGCAGTTGGCTCTGATCCATCTCTCCCACCAGGGAAGGAAAGAGAACATCCGAGGTGACCTGCCCAAGGTTGCAACTGGTGTGATGACCTCTGGGCGGAGGTGGACTTGTGGGGTGGCCCACCTCCTACCTAATGCACCTTCTGTGGGTGGGGCATGCCAAAACCCCACAGGGTTGAGCCTGGGCTGGGCAAGGAGGCCACCCCCAGAGTAAAACCCCAGGCTGAGGAAAGCAGGGCTGAGGAAGATCCGGCCCGGCATCGGCTTAAGGGGGGAGGTATGTAGCAGGGTGCTGGTGCAAAAACACCTAATTAGTCCCTGCCCAGTCAGCTCCAATCAAGGGAAGCAGATTGGGAATGATGGAAAAGGCCTGATGCTGGCCTGAGGATTGGTAACACCTGCTGGCCTGACAAGCAAAGGGCTATGAAGGCTGGGAGGGAGCCAGAAAGGGGGGTGGGTGGCTGTGTTAGTCAAATAGAAGTCAGTTAGTCAGTCAGGGCGGGAACTGGAGGCCTCCTAGCTGAAGGCTAACTTTGCCTGTAAAAGAGATTGAATAATCCTGTAAAGCTTGTAAATAGAAAGACACTGGTGGTGGGATAACTGTAGGTAAATAAAGACACGGGTGTTGCACAACCCTGAAGCCTCTCTGAGCCTTATTGGGGCAGCAAGGGCCCCAGGTAGAGGGGTGGGTTGTGAACCCTGTTACAAACATCCAGTGCAATAGGGCACCACTCCTGATGGGCCTCTGTGAACTAATGCTCTATGTCATCAACAATCATGTTAATATGGCATAGTGGCTTAAAGTAATTTATGTAACCAATTGCTGTATTTGTAAAATGATTAGAACAACGCTTACAGAACCAATAGTATTTCCCAGGGATGTTCTGATAGCTAATTAGTATTTGTAAAAGTGCTTTGGGATCCTTGGATGAGAGGAGCTATATCAGATCTTAGCAGGCCCTTAAGCATATCCAACCTGTTTTACCGAGCTCTATTTATGATGATTAAAGGAAGGGGTCCATAATCCTTTTACGAATATCATTCTTTTAAAAGTATCAGGGAGTAGCCGTGTTAGTCTGTATCTACAAAAACAATAAGGAGCCTGGTGGCACATTAAAGACTAACAGATTTATTTGGGCATAAGCTTTCGTGGGTAAAAACCTCACTTCTTCGGATGCATCTGAAGAAGTGAGGTTTTTACCCATGAAAGCTTATGCCCAAATAAATCTGTTAGTCTTTAAGGTGCCACCAGACTCCTTATTCTTTTAAAAAGATGCTGAAATCTTCCTTTATTCCAATTAATGGGCCCAATCCTGTTCCTACTGAAGTTGATCAGAAAATGTTCGCTGAGTTCAATATTAGAAGGACTGGGCCCTATGCATATATCAAATGTATTTTTATTATGCTATTCGATTCTTAAGTGTGGTGTGAGATAGATGTAACTGCCTATGTCATTTATACTGTTTTCTTTGTTGATGACCTCACCAGTGCATTAGCTGAAGTGCCTGGATCTTAACATAATTGTTTCTCCTTTCACTATGGGAATAACTGCATAATCGCAAAAGGTCAGGTCACATCAGCTTAGTCCAATAAGACAGAGTCAAAACTGGTTTTGATGGTTCTGCTTTGGAACATCTTCTAATTAAATTCAAATACAAGCATGTAAACACCATGTAGGAAGAAGAATTGTTTAGGGCTATAACTAGCAGGAGTGGGATGAGATTAAAGCAAAGAAAAATGTAGCTCAGATATCAGAATAAAAATCTTTATGGTTAAATCTGTAAGACTGCAGACTATTCCCCTCAGAGAAGTGAAAGATTCATCATTTGAGGCATTTAAAACTCCACTGTCCAAATCACTGGAGAATATACTGTAGGGAGCATTTCCACCTCCGTTTTCTGTGATTCTGTGCAATTCATTTTAAAGCTATTGTATTTGCTGGTACAATGCTGCTTTCTCACTGTAAGATTCTGTTATTTCACTGTCACTGATACCATTATTACCATTATCTTAAAAACAAGTCAAAGCTTAGCTGCAAATATGCATTTCATTAGTCTTTTTTTACTAGAATCTTTTTCCAGTTGTAAGATCAGGCTACAGCGATCTAACTAATGCACCATTGAGAACAGTGAATAAAAATAAATAGGCAGACAAAGCAGCGTTTACTCATTGTTTGGGTAAGTGGGGAGAGGGAGGTCCTACAGTAAGGGAGGACAATGAGAGAAAAAGAGACAGTGTCCTTAGGAGAGGAGATAGAAGTGGAAGGTACGGTGGTTCTGGGAGAATTGAAGGGGGTGCATGGTGGGAAGAAGGAGAAGAGGGGGAGAGAGAGAAATGAGGATGTGTAGGGGAAAGGGAGTAATATGATGGGGATTCTAGTGGGATGGAGGCTCTCAAAACTAATCTGGCTTGGGGTTCTCAATATCCTAAAGCAGGCAATTTTAATTTAAACATATAAAGTCAATTTTTTTCTGGCAGGGAGCAGGGCGGGATGGGTGGGAGACTCAAGGATCATCTCTGATTTTCCCCTCCATTCTAAAGCCATTCATTCGAAAGAAGATTTCAATATGGGGGTCCCCTGTATACATTGGGGTTGTGTTCTTGAAAAGGGCGATGGATACAGAAATGACGTATACTGGGGAGTTTGTCCCCATAAGAAATAATGGAATGGGGGGGGGATGCATTCACAACTTCACCACATTTGCCTATGATAGTGCTCTTTTTGCCTAAACAGTGTTTGTTTTTACAATGACAGGTTATACAGTACACATTTTACACATAAAACAGTGAATAAAATAATGTGGAACCCTACTAACACCATTCAAACACACAGAACATTTTAATACAGTAAATTCAGTAAATACAGTACAGTAATACAGTTTAAAACGGTGTCAATTACGCTAAACTTAGGTAGAGGTGACGGCTGGGTTTTCTTGGGCTGGCTTTTCTGGGGCTGGCTTTTTGGTTGCAGAAGTCTTAAAAAGGATTTTATTGACATCTGCTTTCCTGCATGAATCTTTGAATGATAGATTTCCCTGTAGCAAGCCACTGCACCATTGAGAGCCCTTGAGACTTTGGCAGACCATTCACGAAAAGGATCACATCTCTGTATGATTTCCATCATTTCATCCAGAAATCAAAAGAAATGGGAGATATTCTTTGCCGTCAGACTCCTGGCTTCCTGCCCCATGTCGTCATCGTCATTGGCCTTGCTTTCTTCGGATATCCGTTGTTGGTCCAGCTCAATCAGTTCTTCATTTGTTAGGTATTCAGCGTGAGACTCCAACAACTCCTGCACATCATCCTTCCCGAAGCCGACATCCGACAATTTCTTGCTCAAGAGCAGGAACGGCATCAAATCCCATGAAGCTGTGGACAGCATCTGACCATGCATCGCGCCAAACGCCATTCATACATTGCGAAGTGACCTCTTCCCACGACACATCAATGTTTTCCACACCATTCAAGATGTTGTAGGACTTCCAAAACTCCTTTATACTGGGCTTTCCTTCACCTGCCATCTCCTTAATCAGCATGGAGAACATCCTCTGTAGGTAATAAGCCTTGAACATGGCTGGCAGACGCAAGTACAGTACTGTACAATAGGGGAACGTGCTCCAATTCACGTCAATCCTGATCCGTGCAAATGACGGATATGCAGATCAGGATCAACATAAATCAGAACATGTTCCCCTATTGATGAGCCATGGATATCCGAAACAACCGATAAGGGGAAGATGTATACCGGGACCCCCTGTATGCTGCTGTTCCAGGGTAACTCCTGCAGAATGCAGGTTTAAGATTTTGTTTTTAGAGTCTAATTTTAAACCCATGGTATTTGGATAGATTAGAAATTTAAGCAAAAGAGTTCACTCTTTCCTAGTGATTATTAATTATTATTAGTAGTAAAACTTGTGCTTTAGTTTGGCCAAATGCAATGTCTAGGAACAAAGACTGGGGGCTGTAGGCTGGAAAGCAGTGACTCTCAAGGACTTGGAGGCCACAGTGGACAACCAAATGAATAAGAGCTCCCAATGCAATGCTGTGACCAAAAGGGATAATGTAGTCCTTGAATTAAAAAATGGGGCATATCACATGGAAGCAGGGAGGTTATATCACCTCTCTATACAGCACAGTTGAGCCATTTGTGTTCAGTTCTGATGCCTATACCAGACACATCAAAAAGAATGTTGAAAAATTGGAAAGACTACAGAGAAGAGCAACAGGATTGATTGGAGGACTGGAAAACATGCTTTACGTTAGGGAGCTTGATCTATTTTGATTATTGAAGAGTAGGTAAAGTGGGTCTATAGATCACTGTCTAAAATACCTACCTGGGGAATGGGTTTCTGACAGCTGAGAAGGGCTCTTTAATCTAGCCGAAAAAGGTGTAACAAAAATTGACTGGATGGAAGTTGAAATTTTACAAATTTAAACTGGAAATGAAGTTCATATTTTCAACAGTAGGAATAATTAACCATTGGCACAACTTATCAAGAGGTGGATTCTCCATCACTTGAAATCTTTAAATTAAGACTGTATGTAATTTGAAAGATATACTCTAGTTCAGCCACACATTATTTGGCTTGGTGCAGGAATTGCTGGGTGAAGTTCTATGGCCTGTATTATGCAGGAGGTCAGACTAGATGATTATAATAGTCATTTCTGGCCTTAAAATGTATGACTCTAATAGTAACACTTTGCTCTAATATAATGCCCTTCATCCAAAAGTTCTCAAGTGCTTAACAGACATTAATTAATCCCCTCAATGCCCATGCAAAGTAAATAATTGCTAAACCTACTTTACAGAGATATAAACTGCAGCTCAGAGAAGTTAAATGAATTGTCCAAGGTGTCACAGCATGTGAGTATCAGAGGGGTAGCCGTGTTAGTCTGAATCTGTAAAAAGCAACAGAGGGTCCTGTGGCACCTTTAAGACTGTTAGTTGCTTTTAGCATGTGAGTAGCAGAACTAGTAATAGAATAGGTGGAAGTTCTGTTTCCTAGTGCCCTGTTATAGCTACAATGGCTGACAACACTTCTTATGTAGAACAACTTTCACCCTTTCATTTCTTGGCGGAACAATGACAGAAATTGGAAGGTATTCACAATGGTGAAGGACATGAATGTTTCCAAGACATCAATCCTGAATTATCTTCAGAAATTGAGAGATGAAATATTATTCATGAAGGACAGAGACTCATAAAGCATTTCAGCAATGACAGGAAGTGCATTAAATAATACAGTTCAGAGTATTAATATTGTTAGTGTGAGGGGTGCCATGTTTCTTACAGTAGAGAAGAGATAGGACTCATTTGTAATGAATATAGAGGAGATTATTTATTGACAAGGATGCAGACTGACAAGATCTCTCTGGCTCTCCAGATCCCAGCCTAAGTAAATGCAGCTTCAGGCAGTCTAATATCACCACTCAAGGTCTCCATAAATCCTGGCCTGGATTATACAGTCATGGCTTATGCTACATTTGGAATATTTGGGTGAAATCCTTACTTCATTGAAATCAGTGACTCTTTTTGACCTCAGCATTTCATTTTTTTTTAAATTGTGGTATGAGTCTAAAGTCTCAGTCCAGACCGTTGTTTTCCCAGTTTATCAAGTTTTATTTTTCCCTGTGTGCTTTTCCCCAAAGGCTCTCTTCTAATACTTAGGTTTATATTCCCATGGAGAAACCTGTGACAGCAGGAGGAAAACTCTGTCATTTTCCCCTTGTGATGTTTCCTGCTAAGCATATCTACCAAAGAGAGGCGTTTGGACCCTGTAGAGTTTGCAGCAGAAGGAGATCCCGGGAATCTGTGGAGAAGAAACATGGTGCTGCACTACTCAATGGCACCTGTTTCCTGGTGTGATGGCTCCTACTATTGGCTGAGTCCTCCTCTTGCTGACCAATAGCAGCTGAGAAGTTGATGCAGAAGGAAATAGTCCATTTCTGAGCTGTATTAATGACAAGCTCAATTTCTGTGCAGAAACCTCATGGGATACAGAGGACAGTGCACCATCTTTATTCCCATCTCCAAACTCCATGGAGCTACAAAGGAGACATAGCTGTGGGATAACATGGAGCAAAGGCTACTGTGAGTAGAGAAATTACCAAATCCAAAATGAGCTCAGATTTGTTTCTACCCATCAGGAAAAGAAAACACTCTTCATGATCTTTAGTTTTTAAAATGTATTTAAAATCTTTGGGTATCTAAAATCTGACACCATGGCTCAGGGTGCATCATCAATGTCCAATTGCTTCTCATTACTGATTGACTAACCATGAACTAGGTCATAGATTCCCAGGTCAGAGGGGACCATTGTGATCATTTAGAACAGGGGTCGGCAAACTCTCAGAAGTGGTGTGCCGAGTCTTCATTTATTCACTCTAATTTAAGGTTTCGCGTGCCAGTAATACATTTTAACGTTTTAAAAAGGTCTCTTTCTATAAGTCTATAATATATAACTAAACTATTGTATGTAAAGTAAATAAGGTTTTAAAAATGTTTAAGAAGCTTCATTTAAAATTAAATTAAAATGCAGAGCTCTCCGGACCGGTGGCCAGGACCCGGGCAATGTGAGTGCCACTGAAAATCAGCTCGTGTGCCGCCTTTGGCATGCATGCCATAGGTTGCCTACCCCAATTTAGAATGATCTCCTGTATCATAAAGGCCATAGAACTCCAAAATAATTCCTAGAGCATATCTTTTAGAAAAAATCCAATCTTGGCTTAAGAATCCACCATAATGCTTGGTAAATTGTTCTAATAAATTTCTCTCACCATCAAAAATGTAGACTTCATTTCCATTCTGAATTTGTCTAGCTTCAACTTCTAGCTTTTCTCTGCTAGATTGAAAAGTCCATTATTAAATATTTGTTCCCTATGTAGGTACTTAGACAGCAATCAAGTCACCCCTTAACCTTTTCTTTCTTAAGCTAAATCGATTGAACTTTGTGAGTGTATCACTATAAGGCATGTTTTCTAATCCTTTTATGATTCTTTTGGCTCTTCTCTGAACTTTCTCCAATTTATCAATATCTTTCTTGAATTGTGGGCATCAGAACAGGACACCATATTCCAGCAGTGGTCCCAGCAGTAGTCGCTCCAGTGCCAAATAAGAAGGTAAAATAACCTCTCTACTCCAACTTGAGATTCCCCTATTTATGCATCCCAGGATCTCATTAGCTCTTTTGGCTACAGCGTCACACTGGGAGTTTGTGTTCAGCTATTTTACACTCGCACCTTCAAATCTTTTTCAGAGTCACTGCTTCCTAATATAGAGTCCCCGATCCTGTAAGTATGACCCACATTCTTTGTTTCTAGATGTATATACATTTACTGTTAGCTGTACTAAAACACACATTGTTTGCTTGTGCCCAGTTTATTGCCTCTATATTGTTATAGACTTCTTTGCCTGTTGGAATCATCTCATATTTGCATATAATGTCAAACAAAATTGATAGTATAAGACTTTGAATATAATGCACTACTGCATTCCAACTCACTATCAGCAGCATCTGTTCTCTCTCTTGTCCATGACCAACTATATTTTTCATATATTCTGCACTATGCATCCTGACTAACCAGGATCTATTCATACCACATTCAGTAAATCATAGAACTTTCTTTTAAAATTTGCAGACTCCTTAAATCCATTAAAAATATTTTTGTGTGTGAGTTTGTTGCAAATAAAACATGTTTACTTTGGCGAGCGCAAGTCCTGGATTTAATACTAAGGTTTTAATGCTATTTAGATGTACACTTTAAATATTCTCTTTCAAGCTACTAGAATACTTGTTAACACTTTAAATAGGATGTACAATATCAACAGAGAACAGTTAATCACTCTTGGTGAAATCCCGGCCCACTGGAGTCAATGCGACTTTTGCCATTGACTTTAATGGGGCTATAATTTCATCTTTTCAGACCAAATCAAATACTTCAGATGAAGAGTTTAGGCTCATAAACATGACAGAGGACATATTGGTAACCAGGACTAAACACTTTAAAACAACACTTCCGCAGATGCAGTACAAACAGCATAACGTGTATGTAGAAACTTTGTGCAATGCTGTGATTTTTACTACTTCTGTATCTTTTGAAGTTGAGCTCAGGACTGGTGCAAGGAAGTTTCGCGCAAGGCGAAATTTCCACCTTGCACCCCCCCCCCCAGCCCTGCGGCAGCTTCCCACCCCCCCTCGCCCTGAGGAGCCCCGCCCGGCGGCAGCTCGCACCCCTCTGCCCTGAGGCGCCCCCCCCCCGGTGGCAGCTCCCCACCCCTCTAGCCCAGGGAGCCCTGCGGCAACTCCCCACCCCAGCTCACCTCTGCTCCGCCTCCTCCCCGAGCAAACCGCCCCCGCTCTAATTCTCCTCCCCTCCCAGGCTTGCGGCACCAAACAGGCGGGAGAAGTGGAGCAGTGATAGCGTGCTCAGGGAGGGGGCGTAGCAGAGGTGAGCTGGGGTGGTGAGCTCTGTGGCAGCTCCCCTCCCCCTGCCGTGAGGCACCCCCCCCGTGGTAGCTCCCCACCCCCCCTGCCCAGGGAGCCCTGCAGCAGCTCCCCATCCCAGCTCACCTCTGCTCTGCCTCCTCCCCGAGCATGCCGCCCCCGCTCTAATTCTCCTCCCCTCCCAGGCTCGCGGCGCCAAACAGCTGATTGGCGCCATAAGCCTGGGAGGTGGAAGAAGTGGAGCGGCCGCTGCGCTGGGAGAGGGAGTCTGAGCTGCACGTGTCACTGCACCGTCGGCAGCCCAGCCCAGGAATGCTGTTAAAAAAAAAATTGGGGGCACCACTTTTTGGCGCCCCCAAATCTTGGCACCCTAGGCAACCGCCTAGTTTGCCTTAATGGTAGCACCAGCCCTGGTTAAGCTGCTGCTCTTTTTGAACACATGCTACCAAATTACAGCCAGGCAGCCTTTATTATAAATTAGTGATAATATCAAAAAGAAGCTAAGAAGGATCACAATATCTCTCATGTGTAACCTGACTTGCTATTAGTGCAGTTACTTAAATGAGTATAAGTAACAAGGATAAATACAGGAGACGAGGAAAGCGAGAAAGGGTAGTGGAAGGTTCTTGGGAAAACAATATAAGACATCTGTCTTTAGCTTCTCTAAAAGACTTGTCTGCAGGGGTCCTATTATGTTCTAACTTTTTTTTTAAATACTTACAAGTAGCTTTAATATATTCCATCCAACCAACTATGTTTAGAGAAAATAATGAACTGAATAGTGATGATACTTTGAAGGGATTAACTGACTGCTGCGGAACAAACTAAATCAACTGCAACTAAACCAAGAACCTACTGGACTTATTATTTACAGTTGCTACCAGACAGAAAAGCAATATAGTCAAAATTAAGTAGTCTTTTTTTGAAAATAGTAGTTATTTTGATAAACAGTGCTGTCAAAACAGCAAACGTGAATGCCACAAACTCTAGATCATTCACTTTCATGTAAGGTTTGCAAGGTTTCTAGTGAGAATACTTCATAGTTAAAGTATGTCTTCCCTTGGGGATCACACAAGCATTTAATTTTTGTTCTGGCATTGTGCCTATTGTGTTTGAGGTTCTTTGGAGAAGTGGAATTGATGACCACAAAGGAAAAATTGAGAGTTACTTATTTTAAACCACTATTATAACCTTTTAAGTTTTTCAGGAAAAATATGTTTTCTTCCAGATATAAAAAAGAGGCTTTACTGTGAAAAGGTTTCAGAGTTCCATATTTATCCTACCAGTAAACATTCCTATCAGGCTTTGTATTGTAAGGCTATCTATTGTGTTATGATAGTATCCTTTGCTCTTCTGCCCAGTTACATTAAACTATTATGAACTATATTCTCTTGATTTATAACATATAAAATGTCTGTTGGCAAGTATAATTTTACAGGCAACATTTGATTTTTCACATAGCCCTTTACATTGTTAATGGCTATTTATTGTGCTTTTAATCAATAATTATTTCTCGATAACGTGTAAATTTACAACACATATACAGTAACACCATCTTTAGCAGTAAGCCCTAAAGCCTGTGCAGCAGCAAATGACCATATATTATGAGGTACGTGCATAGCAAGAGAAATCCTGCTGTGGCAGGCTATCATGACACTTGCTGGTCTGGCTTTATTTGCTACCTTGTTGCTGTTGCCATGGCCTCTGTCATGAATGACTTGCATGCTGCTTTGTTGGCATCTTGCACAGTTATATCATGGTTGCACATACACTTTTCTAGTTTTCCATCTTAGTGTTCACCTTACTGGACACATTCAGCATCTTACAGAATCAGGCAATTTGTGTTTAACCACACACTGTTGTATGTTGCGGTAGAATATCATATTTACCTCAACATTATGTGAAATGCTGCTTGTGCACTATATTTGGATAAAGTACACTAATTTAGGAAGGAGAATTAATATGATAATGGATATTTCCTTAAAAATTACTTCCCAGAACTGTGTTTAAGGATATTTCCCATCATCTTGGGAACTCTCCAACTCGCAAAAAGCTTGGTTCTTTAGACCAGTGCTTGTAGCCAAATGACTTATCTTGGTTAGATGGAAGAGCTGACTGCCTCCAGGGATAGGAGCTTGGCACCGAAGCTTCACTGACCTGGCCACTAAAGAGCAGGTAACATTGTCAGAGAAGAGGAACCTCAGACAAATTGGAAAGATCTGGTCTAACATTTTAGAAACTTTCGATTAATTCCTAGCAGATGGAAACTGTGCTTTCTATCTCTTTTACCCTCTCCTGACCGCTCTTCCTTTCCTTTCCCTCCAGTGCCATTCCTTTACTTTATTGATCATTATGTCTTCCCCCTGTCTCCTCCCTTTATTTTTTGGGGGGGGAAGTCAATAAAATATAAATATAAAAAATTATACACCCATTTTTCTGCTTGTGAACCTGTATAGACATGGGGAGAATTTAACCTGCATCATATAACAAGTATGTGAATATGCCATGTGTGAAGAGATGATGATGATGATAATATACCATGTAAATCTCTTCTGATGAAACTCAACTACAAATCATATTCTAATATGTTAGAGAAATATTGAACTGGTCAAACCTTAACTGCATTGAAAAATGTTCTTATTTTTAATGTGTTTTTGCCCTAGAGCATCACATTCTGATTTTTTTCTGAAGTAGGGTCTAGTAATAGGGGAAAATGAATTGTTATAATCCTGTTTCATTGCTCGGGGAAAAAGTGGCAATGTTTGCACAATAGATAACATCGGTTGTCACTCAAAATGAAAACCTTTATACTGTCATAAAAGATAGCTGATTTCATCAGCAACTTCTACAGTGCCATGATTTTCTACTCTAAGTGCCTCCTCCGTATCCCAGTTGACATAGGATTTTAGAAGTGTACAATAATTAGTTTCTTTTCTTTTGTTTATGCAAAAATGCTAAATGCTGTTATACAAATAAAATGCACAGTAGATTTTGTTAGATATTAATAATAGCCTTTCATTAAGAGATCTTATTTTGGAATTCTCTTCACGATCACTATTCTTCTCTTTTATGACTTATCATTAATTACTCAATTCTTGACTTCTGTGATCTTCCCTTCAATTGTAAAATATTAATATATTTCACATCTATCCTTTATTCATCTATAGCTAAATTCTATAATCTTTGGTGACTTCATCACTTTGAAATTGAAGTCTGATATATTTTGATTCCAAGAACACCTTTCAAAATTCAAATAGATGACATGTGCCTTTCACATATTTGTGACAAAGATCCAAAATGAAGGACTGCAAAACAAACATAAAAATAAACCTTGAAAAGGTGTGGGATTAATTTATTAAATATGTATGAAGATTTCTATAACTTTGTTTTCAAGAACCAGCATTTTCTTATGTCAATTTACAGTAAACAAACAATGAGATTATACTAGATTTGTGTGTGTGGAAGCTAAATTAGGGTCTAACATGTATAGAATAATTCATGATGAAACATTTGAAAGAGAAATTGTGAGCTAACTTTTCAAAAGGAAGTACCTCCTGTATTACCCCAAGGACATAAACAATTTAGTGACCCTATCCGTCTTGTAGTAGTGGGATTAGTAAAATATAAGATAAAATTCTCACATTTAATGCATTTGGATCTCTTAAATTATAGCACTTTGTAGCTTATGCCACTATAGATGGTCAGGGGAGCAATATTAATTTGGAATTGGTGCAAGCAGACCATGGCATGCATACCATTGGAGATATCCTGGAAAATGAATTAATGAAAACATTTCAGTCTCATCAAGATTACAGCCTATTCAAAGACTGGTTTGGACACTATATTCTAATATGTTAGAGAAATATTGAACTGGTCAAACCTTAAGTAACTTAACTGCATTGAAAAATGTTCTTATTTTTAATGTGTTTTTGCCCTAGAGCATCACATTCTGATTTTTTTTTCTGAAGTACAAACCACATAGTATTTTTAGAATTTGCCTTGTCACTGATTTTATATTTAATTCATAGCATGTTCATAATCAGACAGACCTTCTCTGTAACATGAACATGCTTCGCCCTAGAATCAGATTGAACAAATGTCTTGGTGCCAATGTACAAAAGAGACCAGACCCAAAGGGATCATGTAACTTTCTTAGCATTAGCTACCTCTCAGATAGGCAACAACTCTGAAGGTGGAGCTGCCTAACTATGTGCCTGTAGTCTGTAAAACCTACCCATGGGAAGAGAATCCACTTGTTCCCAATGTTCTGTAGCAGGGCAAGTGCCTCCACTGACAAGAAAGCGGAGCTGCAGAAGCAGCTGCATGATCCATAGTAACCTGCATTGTTTCACCTGCTGTGTCCTCCCCCCACCCCGTTGTCTCATCGTCGCTAATGTGAGTAATGCTGGTGGTGCAGCATGAGGAGAGAATGGTGCTAAAGCCTATTATTTTGCTATGCACTCAAGTGAGGCATGAGCAAGCACAGGATTTTGCAGTAAATACAAACTATTTATGCGTTGTTGGATTGTAATTCATAGGTGAACAAGGTCAACAGGAAAACTTGAGGAAGTTTTGCAAACTGAATTGGTAGGGTTTCTTCATCTCTAACTATTAAAATGTATGGAGAATTAAAGGGTATCTTGATAATATTTTTAATTTCCTAATAATTTTTAGGCTTCATGAGCTTTTACTGCTAGCTATTTTCTCCCTTGTTACAAAAGTAATTTGTTAGAACGAAGAGGGAAAAGGACTATTACATGTTCTGACAATGAAAATAAGAACAAAAATGGGAAGAAACGTGACCATGCTGTTCGTGAACAAGTCACTGATCAGTGTACATAAGCATAAGCATTTCTCCCTGAGTTTGGTGAAAACACCTGAAAAAAATGAATTCTTTGCATGTTGTTTCCTTTAACTAAATGTTCCCAGCAGCAGCTGGTGACCTCTGAAGCTGCATGGATGAACTGGGCACAATATTAATGCTTAGTCTGCGTTAAGCCTCTCTCCTGCTTTTCTTCCATTGCTTTACATTTTGTCTCTCTGGGTGGGTTTTGTACATACCTCTGAAAGTGGCCTGGACCATCTCCAGCCACTGACTGCTTAAAATGTACCCTGAAAAGCTAATTCTCCTTACTTCGTAAATTCTGAAGGAACAGATTCCCTGTGTGGGCCCTCGGAGGATATGGAACACAAGATGTCCCTTAAAAACATCACTTGGTCAAACAGCATCTCTGACTATTTACCTGCTTGTTTATCTGATTGATGAGCCTTGATCCTGAAATGACTCCACACCTGCTCACAGCTTCCTAACTTCAACAGAGTTTTCATCATGGGGCTGCCTTTACAGACACATAATCTCAGACCTTCAATGGTGCATCATTCCTTTGCCTGCCTGCTGGATCAGGGCTATATACAACAAGCTGTCTAAAAGTTTCCCAATGTCTAACTTTCATTTATTTTCACATATCTATTTTACCACCCAGACAATTCAGTTTAACATAGTCTTTCTTAAGACTAAGAGGTCTTTAATGTAAGAACTGTTCATTAAATGTAGTCTTACATGTAGTGAGTCATAATCAATTAATCTTACAAAGAAGGTACTCTTTAATTTTTAATCTTTTTTTATTTAAAAAGAGTGCATATGGGGAGAAGTAGAACATATGGGCAAAAGGAAGTTAGAGTACTGTCTAAAAACCTATGGCTTCTGTTGCTTAGCCACAACAACCTGAACTGCATCAGCTGGTTTGTTTTACCATACATTTATTCTCATTGATTCATCATTAATGACAGATCAAGACAGCTGAACATGACTTCCTTGGGTGGCCAGAGAGACTAAACTGAAAATTTAGACTGGATAGAGAAGCAAACTGTTAGTTTAATATTTTCAGCGTGGTAGGATACAGAATATTGTAATTTATCAGTAAAACCCACATGATATTGAAAGCAATTACACTTTTCATTTGACAGCTATTTCCAATTTTACATATATTCTGTGATGATATGATTTCATATGGAAAGATTTTCCAAAGAGTAATCAGGTGCTTAACTCCCATTAATGGCTTTGAAAATCTCCCCCGTAATGCTTTGTATATCAAGTTTCATTGAAAAAAATGTTTAAGATGCCAGCTTAAAGTTCAGGGAAATGCTCTGCTTTCTTCTCAAAGGTCTTTCTTGATATATTTAAACTCTAATGTTTCCAGTCTAGCTGGCAAATAGACATGTGCAGAAGATGTCTATCAACCACTCTGTTCTCTTTTTCTAATTGGTGAGTTCAAGTGCTTCCGGGTGCTCAGACAGATACACAGATTTTGTAGTGACAAGTTGAAATAGAAACAGTGTGGATGGTTATTGATAACTTTCATTAAAGGTATAAATAAATTCCAAGAATAATTTGGCAAAAGAATAGGCAGGGTTTCTGGGGGTGTCAGACAGCTGTTGAGAAAGTACCTGGTGAAAACACAAATGAAAATTTGCAAAAATATTATTATGATAATTTTCATTTATGCAGCTCCTTTCAATTGAGGATCTCAAAGTAATTCATCGGAAAATCTACAACCATTAATTAATTGAATATCAGCACATTCTAGTGAAATAGGTGTATCTATATTAGCATCTTTTAATACATGGGGATACAGAGGCTGAGGGGTTAAGTACATGGCCAAGGCCACACGGTGTCATTGAAAGAATTGCAAATAGAGTCTTCAATTCATCCTCTGTTCTAACTAGTAGAAAATGTAATTAAATATTTGAGGCAGGTTTATCTATGATCATTGGATTCTCTACTTTTCCACAAAATTACACACACTAAAAAAAAAATGAAATAAAAAATCCATGTATACATTACACACATGCTTTCTCACTTAGGTAAATGCATCTCTAAGAGGGGAAAGAAAAAAAGAAAACAAATCCTTAAGTCAGAAAATCACCCAGCAAGGAAGGCTTTTATCTGGCTCATGAATATTTGCCTATGCTGGAATCAAATAATGAATACACTTCCCTGTAAAGACCTGAATTATTCTCTCTAACATTATTATGTATGCCTGTGATACTACTCAACGTTGTATGAAAAGTATGTTCAAGATTTTGTTCTGTATTACTCTTTGACAGCCTACAGCGTCAGGAGTTGCAGTAAAATAGGGGAGGATTTATAATTATTAATCATTTTGTTCACTTATTAATTTAAAAAACAGTCTCAACTACAAGTTTTGAAAGTCATACTTCAGTAGCAGTTTTATGGGATCAGGAAGGGATTTTAAAAATGTAAGAAAATGCGATGTTTGGAAGTTCTGAAGCAGACATTTCAATGTTTGCAATAGATAAATAAAAGCTGGACTTTTAATATATATTGTTCTTCATAAAGAACATAAGATAAGTTACAGAGAGTCCACTAAGAGAGTCAGCTATATAAATAGGATCTTGTTTTAGGTTAAACCCAATAAAATTCCACTTAAACAAAAATGTAATGAAAAAATCCCCCTCCCTTTCTACAGAACATACACAGAAAATTCTTGAAAGTTACACTGTTTGCAGTTTTAAACTGATTCTGCAGGGGGTCAGTATTTCTTAAAGCACTTCTCTGCACTCTCGCCCATTTTTAATTATAGATAAAATTCTAGTGGTCAGTCCTTTCCCCAGTGAAGTCATCAGCTTAGGTAGGAGCAGGATTGGGCCCCGGTTGTTTACTCTTAAAATGGGATACAAAATTTATACCTCAAAAATCAACACTGCAAACCAAAAATGCTACACATATGCTACAGGAAAAATTTTAAGGTGCTCTGTCTTATTGTTTATATTTGTGCATTTAGTAACACCTAACATCTGGCACTTATGAAATATACAAATTATTTTAACAGAACTACTTGCATAAATCAGACAGGCAGGATTTGGCTCAGTATGTAATTCATACCTGTTTAAATGTACAACTATTGCTCTTGATTAATGGTTCAAAACAATTAAAATACTGTGTAGTTACTTAAAAGTCCATGAAAAGCCAAGTATTTCTCTGCAGCTTTCTCAGGTATATTAAAGGAAAACCCATTGTAAGTGTAAATCTAAAGCTAGTCTTAGTTATGTACTTTACATTATTTCAAGATACCTAATCAGTTAGCCTAATGCTTAACTGCAGCACAGTATAACCAAGGCAGTTAAAATGCTATGTAACTGCCAGAAAACACATATTACAAAATTCATATTTAAACATTTGTTAAGATTGTCAAGCCGGGGATAAGGTGGCGGCTATGGAAGCCATTCATCAGCCAATTCAGATCTATTGCTTATAAACTTGGAAATACTTTATTCAAAATAGTTTAACTGAACTTAACACTGAACAGTTCCCTGTTAAAAATCCTTATGATTCCACTGAATACAAGGCCGAGGTGCTTATTGGAATGCAGTAGTAGTTTACATCTTTGACGTCAATAATTGCTTAATCATGCAACTACAAAAGGGGGCATTAGACAGTGGATGACATCTTGTTGGATGTTAGATATTCAGTATGCGCACATAAATTGCTCATGTTGTGACATCTGCAAAGAGAAGTAGACCTTTCAGTCACTAAAGAATTATTTTTTAAGAGTCTGTTTTTGTTTTGTTTTGGTTCAAAGTGCTTGTTTCTCTAATTCTCTGCATTGTCTATAAACTAATAAAATATAGCCATCTACAGTTTATTAAACAAAAGCAGGTGGGGAGAGGGAGACAGTACCATGACAGCTATGTCTTTCTGCTACAGCCAGATATTCTCACTTTTTTACAGTTACAGACAGTATTAATTTTACTTACTTTACTTGTGTTCTGCACCTCTCTATTGCTGTTAGTATACAAAGGGTCTGCTCCTGTATACCTTGCAGAGTATTGGATGTGCAGGATTGAACCTCAGTGGAAATATAATAGACTATCTATCAAAAATGGCTTAACTAAAAAGTCAGCTTTTTCCTACAATATTTCTTATAAGACAGCAAGGGAAAAATAAATTAAAGGAGCAAAAGCCAACCACTTTTCTTTTTAGCTGTAGTTAAGGAGATCCCTTGAAAGGGTCTATAATAAGATTTCTTGCCCAGACAATGCAATGATTTCTGTGTATAATATTCCTATTATCAAAATAGTTAAAGGAAATATAACATAAGATGTATCCATTCACGCACAAAGAACTCAGCCCAAGCTATCAAAATTTGGGAAGCCTACAAGACTGACAAAAATAATAAAGGTCAGAAAATTAGAAATGCTATTTTTTTTATAAAATAAGAAGTACTTAGCTTTTGGGGGGGTATTTGTTACTTCTAGAGTCTTTGACAGTTCCCGCACCCCAGGAATATTTCATGGACTGCAGCATGTTAGAGTAGAAGGCTGAAGGTAACCCTGGTAAGTGACAGTTAGGTAAATCTTTTTAAATCCGGGATAATGAAGTAAAAACAAACAAACAACCACTAAAGTTGTAACTTTTGTTTAGATAGATTTTTTTAAATAGTTCAAGTGCTATTAGTCCTTGTCTTGTAAATGAAATACATACTTTTTAAAATGTGGCATTTAATATCCATTCACAGCTTCAAAATATTTTTACGTAATAGAGTGTATACAAATAGAAAATATTAATCTAAATATACTTTAGACATAGAGAAAAACGCATAAGATCAAAGCCTAAATCTAGAGCAGCTGTGAATACTATTTATATGAGGGATTTTTACTCGTTTAAAGGGAAACACACAACAAAACAGAGAAATTTAAGTGGCGTTTGACCTATTCTTTTTATTTGGTATTTCAGACTAGTTTAGACCCATAGACTAATCCAGTGTGTGGACTTTTATGGGGCTCAGTTTTCTAGTCTGTTTAAGAAATACCAACATGAAGTGCGGCATGATAATCTACCACTGGAGGGAGTCTGGGCGCTTTCAAACAGCTCAAAAGCACCGGGAAAACTGCGAGCCACACCGGGAGACTGAGTGGGCACGGGAGAGAAGGACACGGTGAGAGACATTTTTATTGAAGCAACAGAAAATACACTGGGGCAGGCACGATTTCAGTCCAGAACTAAAGGTGCTTGGTTCAGAAGAAACAGGAATACGTGAGAGGGACCTGGCAAGGGGATTCTCTTTGGTAACTGTAGTACTGTGACCCTTCGCAGTCGATGCCACCTCTGTCTATAGAAAGAGAGCAAAGCCTTCGTCCACAACTGTTGTCTCATTCAGCCAACATCTTCTAGAGGCTTTTGCAAACTTCGGAGCTAAAAGTGTTTGTAGCTTGGGGGGTTAGTGGAAGGTAAGAGGATGTGTGTCTGTATAGACACAACACACCCCTTTAAATTAGGGATGGAAAAGCTCACCTGATCTATCTCCCTGCCGGTGCAGCATAGCACATACAGCTGGTGCATAGTGATGGCATTTCTGCCCTTTGAGAGATGTTAGTGAAATAGAGCTGAATAGTTCCATTATTATTAGCTCATCCTCATAGTTTACACGTAGAACTTGCAGTGTTTTTTGGCGGTTCATTTTGCCGCATTAACACCAGCTCCACCGATGCGGGGTTACATTTGTGTCTGATCATTGTCCCATGAGATATTTGCAGGACACGCCCTATTATAAACTCTAGCTTGAATAAACTACTTTAAAGAGACACACAGCCGTTTAGCAAGCCAAAATACAATTGTTGGAAGAAGATTAAAGGCAAAACAAAGCAGAGGAGAATCTGTTTTCCAGACTGCTAAACAACCGCACGATTTTAATTTGATTATGTAATATTTAAGATTAGAGTTGCAATTTGCAAACCAATTCAATTGGTCCTGTCACATCTCATCTAGTAACAGCTGATGTCAGATCCCCGGTGGCGTATAAATCATATATTTAAATCTAAACTAAGTGATGAAGGAGCTTTATTGCACGATTGAATTATTTTCTACACTCCTTTCAGTGACAGCTGTCCACTCTTAAGGATGAGTTTATGGTCGTGTATGTGAGAGGACCTCTAGACAGAGCCTGTGTTGAAATGGTTACATTTAGCAGCAAGACCATACAGGGACCACTGGGATCTCCTTGTAATTCAATTAGTCAGGTTTCAGGAGGTGGGGCTGGATAATATTTTGGCATGGAGTAGGGGAGAATAAGGAAACGCCCCCTTTCTCGCGTTGTAAACCAATCCGGGTGGAGTAAAAAAAGGGAAAAAGCAGTCTGTAAGCAAACAGCAGGCTGTGCCCTGACTGGCTGCGCCGCCACATCCCCCCTCCCTTGCCCAAGTAAACTGCATGCAAAAATCCCACATGATCAACCAGCAGCGCCTGTGCTCCGAGCTAGCTGTCTGCGCCTCCTCCGTGCATCTACTCCTCGCACACACCAGCTTCCAGATCTCTCTTCTGACGCACACGCATGTGTATGTATGTGCGTGTCTCTATATACCGTGTATATATCTATGCAGCTGTCTGTTGCACACGCACACAGACACCCAGAGCGCTAGATTTTCCTAGGCTGCTGATGTCGGATTTACAGGCAGTGAAGGGACCAGCATTGCAAAAGGGGGCGTGACAGTTTAAATATCCCCCCCATAAAACATTTTTTTTTTTTTGCGAAACTGACTTTTGCCCCCACCCCCCGCCGCTGCATTCAAGTTTATTTGCTTGCTAGGGCGGAATATTTTTTCTTCAGAGGGAAAAGCTGCCGGGCAAGACCAAGACGAAGGTTTGATTTGTTTTCTGATGTAGTCCTCTGAGGGGTGCTTGCTTTCCTCCCCCTTCCCTCGCTCTTTCAAACTGTTTCGTCCTTCTTCCCAAGTCGATGGTTCAGGGATGGACCCTGCTTTATTCTAACACAGACACTTGGGGAAGCCGAAGGAGGAGATTTCTGCTGCTTGTCCTGCGGCTGCAGCTCGTTCCCTGTGCAGAGGAGGCGGCTTGACACCAGCATCACCAGAGGAGTTTGTGGGCTTTCAGTTTCCCCTTCTGCGAGGTTCGGCTGGTTTTACAGCCTGTCCTAAAACACCCTGATTTCCATCTGCTCGGGTCCCGCGCCGCAGTACTGCTTGGATTGGCCGCTTTTTGTGCCTTTGCTGTGGCTCGGTCCGTAGTGCATCCAGCGCCCAGGAACAGGAAGGACAAAAACCCACCCCACGAAGTCTCCTCCAACCAAGACACACACTCTGCTGCAGAGCAGGCTCCCAACTCCATCCGCGCAGCAGCCGGACTCTTCGGGGCTCGCTTGCTGCCCTTCTGCAGCGTGGGGGGGCAGAGCGGCAAACTTTGTTCTTGCTGCACGGATTCGCCTCCCGCCCGGCCCAGCTGCCTGGACACATTCCCAGGACCCCGGGGGGGAGGGCGCCAGGGTGAAGATTTGTAGCTGCTGCTTCCCCTCCATCCTCGCGCGCTTACCTGAACCGGTTGCAGCTGCCTCCAGAGCCGGAAGGCTGCGAAGGAAGGACGGACATTGAACCCCCTCCCCGCATGTGCCACCAGCCACCAAGTAACTTTGCAAAAGGCCGGAGAGCGGTGCCTTGAGAGGAGCCCCCCTCCCCACCCCCAGCCTAGAGCTAGCAGCCTCCCGGCGCCGGTGTATGTCTCCCCGTGGGCTCCGCACTGGACTCCCGGTGAATGTTCCCAGCCCGCCGCCCGCTGCTGCCGCCGCCCGGCTCGGATCCCACCTCCCCCTGCCGGGGTGACTAAGCTCCAGCGGCTCCTGAAGGGACCCAAGGACCCCCCCCCCCGGCACACCCTATTGGGGGGGCGTCTCGCTGCGGCTAGTCAGTGCAGCCTCCTTGTGGTCCCCTCCCTGCCCTCTGTGTGTGTCTGTCTGCGACTTGATTGACTGACTGATCCCCGGCGGCGGTGTGGGCCGGGACTCAGTGATGTTGCACGTGGAGATGTTGATGCTGGTGTTTCTGGTGCTCTGGATGTGTGTGTTCAGCCAGGATCCCGGCTCCAAGGCGGTGGCCGATCGCTATGCCGTCTACTGGAACAGCACCAACCCCAGGTAAGAAGGGAGCGGGGCTGGGAGCCGACCCCCTAGCACCCACTGTGCTGGGTTCTTCTCCCACGGAGGGGGTGAGACGCGGGGCTGCTGCCCAGCAGGCATCGGAGTGAGCAGCACTACAGGCAGGGGGAGATCGGAGCGCTCGTCAGGCTGTACACGTGCTCAGAGCAGAGGGGGCAAGGGCTACGAAGGAGAGGAAGGGGCTGGCCCCCCACTTCGTGTAGCTGACAGAGAGGGGCTTCTCGGCAGCACTCTCCGGGGCTGGAGAATGAGGCTACCGACCAGTGCCTGGAAACCTACTTGTTTGCAAGAGGGGAGAAAACTTTCTTCTTCCGGCTGCGTTAAGTGCAGCAGGAGGGGGAACTTTTAGTTTGGATCTTCCCGGTTAGCCATAGCAAACAATATTGCATCAGGCTAACTGACCCCCAGTGCTTGGCACTCTGATTTCCTTAGAGTGCCAAATAGTGATACTTTTGTATCAAAGTGTAGGTGCAGCATCTACAGTTAATAAACTCTGGGTATATGTGTCTGTACATATATAGGCATACGTGTAAGCATATCCGTTTATAAACATTTTTAAATCTAATTCCCTATTATAGATAGGTAGTGGAACCCATTTATACTGACCTCTGCTGCAGGGAAACTCTTTATAATTATGTGAAATGAAAGTCCTGCACTGTTTCACTATAACCTAGACGGCAGTGCACTGAACCTGTTTCTAGTGGATTTGTTCTCTCTCTCTGTGTGTGTGTGTGTGTGTGTGTGTGTTGATGTTGGGGGTGGAGGAATGACTTTTCTGTAAGAGGGTTTCACTACGGAGAGAAGGGAAATGTTTTGCCTGGATTGAGATTGTAGAGGAGCCTGGAACTGGCTTCCTGACAGCCACATGTGGCAGCTGTTCCATGTCAGGGCTTCAGAGATGGAGTAAAGGAGCAGCTTTCCTCTCAGTCAATTTATGTAAGCTGGTTAAGTCACATTAATGGAGCAAAGAAGCCTCCAACTTCTAAAACTTCAGCACTTGTAGAAGAGTCCAGGATTGAACGTTTCCCATGGAAAAGGGCAGCTTCTCTTGCTCAAGTTGTTATATCAAATTCAAGTGTAATAGTTAGTGATGCACTCACAATAAAAGGGGCATCTGATGGTTTAGAACTACATTTATAAACGTTGGCGGGTGGTGGTGGGGATGGGGGACCAGTTGTTCACTGAGCCACTTAGTGAGAATCAAACTGTTCTTGAATTATAGTTGACAAGACAAATAGAGCCCAAGCTTTCCATGTGCTAAAAGATTTTTTTGTACCTTTGCATGTTTTTGAATAGTGTCGCTATAAATGAAAGATAATTTTTTATTTAAAAACTTTCTATTCATAAAGGTAAATGAACCTTCTTTGAAATAAGAGGTTTTATTTAGGATCTAGCAGTGTTCTTGTTAATTCCCCTATACTTCAGTATAATGATATTTCAGTCCTGTTCCAAATGGTATCCATATGCTTCGGTAAAAAGTCACCTGTTGTATTTTTGTCTTTGTTAAAGTAAATGTGAGCAGATTATATATATAATTTATTTATTTATTTTAACCTGTCAAGCTAGTCAAAGTAAATTTGAGGACATTTTACTTTAGGTTATCTCTGTTTTATGTTTCTGATACTGCTGTTTGGTTTGAGATTAGCACATTGATTTTTGTTACATGTCATGTTTTTTAATACATTTGCATTGCTTGCAGAATACTGTTGTATTCTGTATATCATTGGCTTCAAAATAGGTGATTCCAAAGTTACCCGGCAGAATTTTCAAGTGCCCGGAGTTTCCTAGCTAGCTTAGTTCTTTAATGTTATGCTTGTGGTGGCAGCTTTTCAGTTAAGTTAAACTGATGTAAAAGAAGGGTGACAGAAAATAATGATTTATCTGGATAACTTTTTAGTTGTGATGAGTAACTATACTTTTTTTTTTTTTAAAGCTGTCGCCACAGGCATAACATTAAAGTACTATTAGAGTAGAATTAAGGAAGGTCCTACCTCCCATCACACTTAGATATATTTTAAAGCATATGCCTCTTTAAAAAATTGTATGTCTCATCTAACAAAGTTTTCTTAAAATAAAGTTGAAATGAAACACAGTAAAATCATTTTAAAAAAACAACCCTCAAACAAACAATGTTCATCTACTCTGCTGTAAAGAGAGATAAATATTTGAGGGAGTAAATTTGACCAAATGAAAGGCACGTGTTGCTAGTATGGAGATTGTTTTTTTTTTTTAAACAAAGTCTACAATTTTAACTTTTCTGCTTCTCTCTGTGTGGTTATTATGCATGGAGAAGATACTTGAAAGTAGAAATAATATTTAATGTGACAATAAGTAGTATGTATTTAATGGGTCTGTTTGTAATTCTTTTATTAAACTTTGTAATATTACATCATTGTAAAACGAAAACCTTTTCTAACTTAAATTTTCAACATCTGCAAAGAAAACTTTGTTTTGTTTTGTTAAGCTTCCAAACACAGGAGGAGCATGAGTTCATTACAAATTATTTTAAGCCATCTCTTCTTAAAAAGCAAAGCAAAATAAACAAAAAACACTTTCTTGATATCTTAAAATAGGAAGCAGCCTTTTTTTTTAAGTATCTGTTTCTATATGACATATTTGCTCAAGAGTTAAAAATATGGTAAAGTTATAACGAGCTCAAATATGCTACTCTTCTGTTTTACAGAGTAGTGGCAGTAAAAATCTGAATTTTGTCCATGCCTATCAAGTTCCTCGATCTTGTGCTATAAAAACAGGCAAACATCTGTTTGGATAAACATAAGAGGATGGGAGGAAAAATTGCTTTGTATTTTGTATTGCCTCTGTCAGGATCTAAGTTCAGAAGGTAAAATTCAGTCTGGTTATCAAAATTTTAAAATTAGTCAGTTGTTCAATAGTAATAACTTGTCAGTAATTTTTCTTTCTATGTCAGAGGATTGACTGCATTTTGTTTTTACTAACATGTGGCAATCAAAAACAATACCTAATTGGATGATAACAATCTGAATTGGCAGGTGAAATAATGTTTTATTTCTTTTACCTTTAATATAGCCATAGTAGTTTAGCTTACTTTTTTATAATGTTTATCCAAAGTTACCAATCCACTGTGAACTAATAGTCAGTTAAAAATTCAGATTTAAGTTCAAGCGCAAGAAAATAGAAATATGCTCTACAATACAGTTTCTTCAAACCTTTTGAGTGAACAGATTTTTCATGTACTTCTGACAGCTATATCTTGGTTTTATAGTTGCTAACCTAACTAAACAACTTATGAAAACAGAAATAATTTCTATTATTATTAAAAAGTCATATTAACAATCTGATGAGTGGTGCAAATAGATTAGTGCCTCCAGTATGAAACACACTTCCTTAAATACAACAAAGAGTCTGGTGGCACCTTAAAGACTAACAGATTTATTTGGGCATAAGCTTTCGTGAGTAAAAACCTCACTTCTTCGGATGCATAGAGTGAAAGCTACAGATGCAGGCATTATATACAGACACATGGAGAGCAGACTTCCTTAAATAAAACACCATGAGTAAGTATATTATAAAGGTTTGTATTGGATATTTTTTGAATAGATGCCAAAATCCTGGTAGAATAGTTAAAAATGTCTTCTGTTATACTGTTAATATATGAAAGAGTAATATAACATAGTAATTTATTTTTAAATCACCCAAATATATTTTCAGAAAAATCACTTAGAAGTATCATTTTGCTTGCTTCCTACTATGTCACTTTAATTAACAAAATATATGTCTCCTCATAAATACCATACGCTGATTCCAAATAAAAACATGTGTTCCTCTTCTGTTAAACACGAGGCTTTCTAAAATGTGATTAAAATAAGGTTGCTTTATTACATGTGAAATTGTGTGTAAAAACTTGTGGATAGAATATTTTACAATATGTATTCTTGAAAATTTATGCAAGTGCTCTTTATATGTGATTTTGTAGATGTTAAAGTGCTTGTGAATTCTGATCTACTCTTAAAACACTTTAGTCTTACATCTATGACTGCAGAAGTACCACTTCACCGTAGAGAAATAGTAAGGATCTTGTCACAGCCACGTTCCTGTGTGCAATGTTTAACATAATTTTGAGAGTTCATTCAGAATGCAACATATTTATTTCATCTGACTCATCAGTACCATGATGATAATGATGATGATTCAGTCACCGACATTTCTCCCTTTTTAGGGCCTGATCCTTCAGTTGCTAGCTACTGAGCACTTGCCATTGTGAGTAGTATTACTTAAGTCAAATTGGACTACTTGCAGTAGTAAGTGCTACGTGCTGTACTTTTTACAGGATTTGCATTTCAAGACTGCAATTTCTGTCTAACTATATAAGTTATTTCAAGAGTTGCATATTGTATAGAATTTATAAATTGATGGTGGTTTCAAAGAATTTTAAAGTTTGTGTTTCTAGTCAGGTCAAATCTTTTATCACTAATACAAAGGGCCAAATCTTGCTTGTCTTACTCAGGAAACTAATTTTGTTGAAATCAGTGGTGTTTGGATGAGAAGGGTGTATGCTGTTGGCCGTAATAAATAAAAATATATGTAATTAAAAATTCAATGTAATTATTTGTATTCATGGACTGATCGCTCTAGATATAGATATGTATGTATTGTGTGTGTGTATGTATGTATACATATGTGGGTCTACTGGAAATTATATACTCAAAGTAATTTTAATCTCTAACTGTATGGTTCTAATAATTATAAGTGATGCCATAATTGGACTCATCAATATTAGAGTTCTCATTAGGATAGTTGCTTGAGGTCTCAAGTACAGAGTGGAAAATGAGTGTGTTCCTGTAAATTCCATGGCTAGATCAAAATTTCCAAACGCAGGTGTGTAAAGTTAGGAAGCTGAATCCATAGTTAGGCACTTAGTCCTTGATTCAGAAGGTATCTGTGTTCACAAAAACACTTACGTACCTGTTTAAATCCCATTGTAATACACAGGACTTAAGTATATGCTAACAGATAAATGTGCACTTAAGTGTTTTCCTGTATCAGAGTCTGAAAGAAGTGGACTGATTTTTCAGATTCGTTTTCAGAGTTTATGAGCACCACAGCTTCTGTTGACTTCTCAAAAATACCTCAGCATCTTTATGCACCTGCATTTGAAAATTTGGTCATAATATGTTGATTACAAATGCACAAGTCGTATGGATGGGTTTATTTTTTAAAATCATGAAATATTCCTGCAGAAATGAGGGAAATTATATGGAAAGGGTTGGAGCTCAGAGAGTACAGTGTTCAACTGATCAGTTTGAATCAGTGTTGGGAGCAAAGTGGGGAGAACCATGGTGTTTGATATTGATAATTCAGAATTTGTTAAAGTATTAAGCCCTTTTTGAAGTTTAGGTTACAGAAGTATTCAGTCTTTCCTTCGTTGGGTATGATATGTCTTGTATTTGAAGGAATAGTTTTATCTGGCAGCTCAAATCTGAAAGACAAAAAGATTTCTGGCCCAATACATTTCTTATGATTAAACATGCACCAGTAGAGACTTCAGCAGTTCATTTCACCTAGTTTAGCAGATTTTAATAATGTTACTGTACCCCTTGTGACTCTAAAAAAATACCTTTTGGTTGAATCAGTCATGGCGTCCTTCTGTAAAACCTGCACAATGGACAATAGTTTTACAGGCCTTCACCTCTGCAGGAAGGAAATTTAGTTAAGGGGTAAATTTCTCTCCTGAAATTCTTCCCATTTAATCTTTTGCAAATGCCCGTAGTGAAGGCATTTCATTGCATTCTGCCCATGGCCCTATTTCCTGTTTGAGAAGGATAGATAAAGATGAGCCTTTCTTTTTCTCCCGTGTTGCTATGAACCCAGCAATCTACCAGTGCCATGCTGGGCTGGGAAAATGAATGAATACAATTAGTCCTTCAGGAGTCCTGGCCTTTACAGTCTTAGGGAGGGGCATACATATATACACATACATGAACATAAACACACAGAAGTGTCTTTAAAAGGGGGTGGTGCTGGGGAGAATAGCATAAATGTAACAACAACCAAGAAAAGAAAGGAAATATGAAAGTTTTTTTTTAATTAATAAAGATGGCTAAACTCACAGGATGAACAGTTTGTTGTACAAATGGTTTCCCAGCCATCCTTTTCCAATAAAAAAAATTACAATTTCTTATTTCATTAAAAATAAAAAAATATTTGTAAGGTGTGTTTTTTAGTTCTTGGCCTCCCCCACTACCCTTCTTCTTTCACGCATTGGTATTCCCTTAGTAGCAATATATATAAACAAATGTAATATGAAACACATGAAATTACAGGCCTCTGCTTCAGAAAACAAACCACTCAGAATTCTCCGCACTTATTAAAATACAGTGCTACTGCTTTTTTCCTGAAATAATCCCACATTAGGAAGTACGCTGTACTGCTTAAATATTAAGCTTTAATTAAAAGAGCACATAGAGTGGGAGGGTTGTGGGGAGTTCATGTTGCTATGAAGTAATAGTTCACGTTGGAGAAAACAATATTGAGAAGAAACCACTCTTGCCATTTGAGAAACTATGAGTTGAGTGTAATTCCTCCTTGGTTAGCAATATGTGTCCTTTTGTTTTGGTTGACAGGTTAAGGATTTTATGTAAGAAGAAATGTCTTAAAATTGAAATGCAGAGAAGCTCAAGAATTTTTTTTCTTTTTCTAATCACTCCATGTCCCTCTCTCCAGTTCTAAGCATTGCTTTGAAAAAATGTCTTTGGTCTCATGATTAATCTAATCTTCTACTGTTTCTGAATGATGTATTCATTATTGAAAAGAGAGAATTCTGTTTTGTTTAAATTTTCTTAACACTTCTGCTTAAAGATGTAGTCAGTCAGCAGCAGCCTAACATAATTAAATGGACATGTTTAGTTTAAAACAGACATATTATTGAAACCGCTTTCTGGTGATTATTATAGCTATTGTGAGTAAACCCTACTGTAACATACTTCAGCATAGTTGAATATAAAAATAAAAATCTTCATGTCTCAGAATTCTTCCTGATCCTTTTGCATTATTTCTGTTAATTGTACTCTCTGCAGGATAGATTACAATAGTTGAGCCCATTTAAAATGGAATAGTATTCTTTAGTGTGCAGGCCTCTATATAGTTGAAACCCAGGTCTTTAAGGATCCTAAGATCGATTGCAAAATAGTGAAACCATATATTCCGATATTGGCACAATTTAAAAAACATTAAGAATCGATATTAAAATCAACCATTTGAAAAGAAAAGAGAGTATACACTATTTTACAGTGATCATGAGATTGGATTTCACTCAGGTAGAGTTCTATAGTTTCCAATAAAATAAAACAAACCTTTGTCTTAAGGAATATCCCTTATATATTTGACATTTGATAGGTAGATGAAAATGAACTGTCAATCCTTATTTTTCATTTAAGTTGAGAATAAAAATGGGTTTGACTAATTTATTTTTCTTCAATACTTGCTGCAAAATGTAGAGGAAATATTTGTAATTGATACCCATGTTCGGCTATCTGGTATTCTAGAGCTTTTCCATGATTTGTTCTAGTTAAATGAAGGAGCAATAAAATGCATTCCAGTGAGAGATCATCTAGTAGCTAAATGTGTGAACGTTCTACTAATGACAAGGTATATACTTGAGTTGCCAATACCAATGTTTGATAGCAAGTTCTTCATGGTCGTCAGTTTTCATTTATAATCTTCAAGCCTGTTTGTTTTTTAGTTTCTATTGCAACTCTTTTGTAATCTGTTAGTATGAATTGGCAATGATTCTGGAATGTCAAAAACTTGCAATAAGGTGAAAGCTATAAAAACAGTATTTACAGTAGAAGTGTTTTTTTTTTTTTTTTTACTTTTAAAAATTTCCTTTTCGATCATTAAGTGAATATATTTGTCTGGGATACAATTGTGCAACAAAAAACACTTTGCTACATTATTATTGGTAGGTTGCTTGGCTAACTTTTTACTTTTATTTCAGTTACATCAAGTACTTTCCAAAGAGCCATTTTTGGTTGAGTTGAGCCTATTCAGCTCTTGAGGAGAGCAGTGAAATGGAAATGGAGAGTAGAGAGGGACTAAACCATTTGAGAGTCATTTGGTGAGATAAAAGCTGGACTGGGAGAAGCGTGAGGTTTCTACTTTTGTCTCCCTTCAATTTGCTAAAATGTTGCTAAATGCTGTGTTCTCTTTAAAAGCAAATATCTGGCCTTTTTTCTTTTCAACATTAAAATTTCTGCGTCACGTGCTTTTGTATAAAACTCACTCACTGTGCCAGAATCAATCTTTACTTTGTAGCACAGACATTCGTTGTTCATTAGAAGAAAATATTCTTTTCTCCTCAATGTTTTTTTTCCATTTCTTTGCTGTTGGGTGAATGCTTGCCAGCCACTGGCAAATCCACATTGTACTTGAGTGGTCCACCAACACAAGCTGTGCTGTGTACCTTAGCACTTCCCTAGGGGCTAGTAAGGAAACATTGCATTTTTGCTTTTTGTGCATTTTAAAGTAGTAATCCACATATTCAGATTCTTTGTTATGAAGAACCATACATGCATACTCCTCAGCCCCCACAGTCCCATTATATAATCTCATAGGGAACTATTAAGGGATATAATGCTTTTTTGATAATGCACATTTATTATACTGCGTGGTTTTGGTTTGTATTTTGTTTTGTTTAAAGTGTAATTTCCCTGCTGAGTATGTTTCTCCAGATATCAAGTTCTTATCTTTACCGTGGCATTGGGGTTCAGTAAATTCTAAACCACTTAATAAAAACAAAGCTGTTCTATTTTTCATGAAATAGTTGTGGTGCTGTGTAACCAAACATGTAGATTTTTGTTAGAATAAATTTTAAAATTGGCATCATCTTAGCTATCTGTTGATATGGTATAATCTTTACTGTGTCAATCCACTGTATTGGACTGGCAATATTGGTTAGCGATTGGATACGGGCTGCCAACAGCTTTACCAGCTCTGCCATTGTCTTTCTTTGAATTAATAAAATGGCTCCAAAGAACTTTAAAATTAAATAGACATTTTAATTAATTAAATAAACATATTTTATTCACTCTACAGGTTTGTGACAGATGTTTTATAATAGTAAATATGCCCTATAATAGTGGGGAGGGAGAAGGAATGGAGAAATGACAAGCTTTAACAACGAACAGATAACTCGTTCCTTAACTGACCCCAATAAAGGCCTTGAAACAGCAGTGTTGCTGAAATATTTTTCCTCTGATTAGTTATGTGGTAAACACACACAAAAAATCTTTATGTAGTTTATTTGCTGTTCCAAGCTTTTGAGGTTTCAATTTTTAACTTTCCTCCAAGTTATTAGAGTTTGTTAAACCTGTAATTGCAGCTACTGTTCTGCCTCTTGTACAAAAATACAACAGGAAGAGAAAGTAAATAAAAAGCATTTTTTCCTTATGACAACAGAAACGTGTAGTGCTTTAGTTAGTTCAGTTGGTGAGTTAGTGGGTTGGGTAATTTGGACATTTATTTTTTGCCGCCCTTGATAGCATTAGAAGTTTGTCTTTCCCTGCAGTTTTATTGGTATCAGTGAGGTTTTCTTTGAGTTGTACTGTAAAGTTGCTGTTGAACAAAAACAAACAACAACAATAATTCAACTTAAAAGAACAGTAAATATGTTCATGGAAAGAGGAAATGTATTCTCCTATGTTTAGCAAGTAGGTGTGGACAAAGTAGGAGCTTTCAATTCTACTTTCCCTCCTAGTGTTTCAGGAAAGAAGGGAATAAAGAGAGATGCTGGAATTTCAAAGTAGTGACCTTCTGACACTCTCACACAGCATGGTCATTGCACTGGCACAGAAAGTGCCTTAAGCTACCAGAATGGCAAACTGTTTTTTGAAGTCACTGATATGAGAGCCAGCTGAATGGGGGATGGCGACTCCGCAATTGACTCCACAGCTATTTGCAAATTCCCATTTTATTGCAAGATACTTTCACTTTTAAATTCCAAAACTTACCATTTAGGAATAATGTTGCTTTGTTCAGTTTAGCCAGGGATTTATGACTGTTACATAAACTTACTACCATTTGGTCCAGAATTCTGTGGTCATTCTTCATAGAGATCCGCTTCACAAAGTAATTTTGTTCATCTGGTGGTGGGGAGGGATGAGAAACAATGAAGGGAGGTTCATATCAACATTCTTCTGCAAGGAAAATCCTCATCCACGTTATTTAGTCACTAGAGCCTTTTTTAAAGATGCAGGCAGAGATTTGGAACAGGTAGCTAAGAACCAATTCAGGCCCCCCTCTTCAGATTACATGTGATCTCCTGGATACATAGTCTAGAAAAGACCTAATATTTTACATGCTGCCCTTTTTCCCTTTTGTATTTGTTTACTGTTATTGCCTCAAAACACTTAACATCTTTTTATAGTTCTCTTAGGGCTTAGTTTATTAAAAATTAGTGATCCATCACTAAGAGGAGTACAGTACAAATAGCGATGCTCCCATCATAGTTTTTGTGCCAAATCAGAGGAAATACTAAGGATATGAAAGCTGCCAAAAAGTGTCTCCCAATTGCTAATTAATCAGGCCAAAAAAAAAAAAAAAACCCACACCTCTCAGTGACAGAACTAGAGAAGCTGTCATAGTTGGCATTGGGACAATGTCCTGTAAATATTGAATAAAGCTATTTTTTTAAAAAAGGAAGGGGATGTGTTGCCCCTTTAATGGCTATCACAATATATATATTATTTTCTTAAAAACAATTTTTAAAATGTGAACTACAAATTTGAGATGGTGGGAAATTTTGTTGTTGTTGTTCCTGATGTTGTCAATAGCTTGAGCTTTTTAAATAGCACATCACTTTTTTGAATGAACACATACTGTTTTCCCTATTGAGCATTCCCCAGTAATTTTAAGGTGGGGGTCATTTGAAGCTGTGTAGCACTAGAGTATGTGGTAATACAGTATAATATTAGTTTAAATTGTCAGTAAACAGTCACAGGGAAAATATATTTTAAAAGCCAACATTTTCAGTAATTTGGGCAATAGAATAGGGAAGAAAGACCTATTTTTGTGACTATCTGCTATCCAAAGCTGCCAATCACTTCTGGCACAGCTCCCATCATAGTTGCTGTGCCTATAATTAAATGCCTGCCATTAGAGTATTTTTTCCATAACATTTACAATGGAAAAGGCAAGGGGTCCTTGCAGAGCTATGACTGTCACGGGAACAATAAAAACTAATTACACACTCTACTGTCACCATTGTCAGTGCTGCTTTTAGGGGGAAAGAACATGGAAAGTGTGTGTCTAATAATATATAATGCATGTGCATATATGTACATGTGTGTGTGTGTATAGATAGGTTTCAGAGTAGCAGCCGTGTTAGTCTGTATCTGCAAAAAGAAGAACAGGAGTACTTGTGGCACCTTAGAGACTAACAAATTTATTATAATAAATTTGTTAGTCTCTAAGGTGCCACAAGTACTCCTGTTCTTCTTTTTGTGTATAGATATACACACTTGTCAATATAACTGAGTTTACCCAAGAGTTACAGTGTATTTATATATAAATAATTGTATGTACAGATATACACAATTATATTTATCAATATACCTGAATTTCCACAATAGCGTAAGTGTGTGTGTATATATTTCTGTGTGTGTATAACACATACTGACACCGTTGGGGAAACTCAGTTCTATTGTGAGTGAATGTGTCTATATTTACATGTATAAATACTTGCGTTATATATTTAGTGCCCACATATTGACACTATTGGAAACTCAGTTATATTGAAGTGCCATTTACATGTATGTTCATAATTTCTGCTTTCAAAAGACTTGAATTCTTGGAGTATTTCTCCCCATCCAATTTTGGCCAAGTCATTCATTTTTTTTTTTATATACACCTCTACCCTGATATAACGCTGTCCTCGGGAGCCAAAAAATCTTACCGCGTTATAGGTGAAACCGCGTTATATCGAACTTGCTTTGATCCGCCGGAGCACGCAGCCCCGCCCCCCTGGAGTGCTGCTTTACTGCGTTATAGCCGAATTCATGTTATATCGGGTCGTGTTATATCGGGGTTGAGGTGTGTATGTGTGTGTGTGTATGTGTATATGAATATATATATATATATATGATTCCTCTTGCAGTTCACCCACTTTTCCCTTTCTGTCTGTTGCACATGCTTTCTGTGAACTGAGCTTTCCAATAAAATTGCAGGGATCAGTGCTGTATTTGCATTTATTGAAAGGGTGCAAGTCATGTGTCCTATTGTAAATTTTAGATTTCAGGCTGGATAGTAAACTTGATCAAGAGTTTGAATGAATGCAGCCAGTTATTTTCAAATTACTCTGTATAGTCAGTTTTTTTTTTTTTCTGCTTACAATATGGGGATATGGGCCATGTGCAGGGCCCTTTGTTTTCTGTTTTTATTTTGTTTTAAAAATTTCCAGGAATTTATTGGTGGTTATTACAATGTTAAAAGAATAGGTAAAAATTAGGGCAAAAAATTAACTTCACAGTTTTCTGGGTAAATATCAGGGTTATTTTTGGAGGAATGGAAGTACAGAAAAAAGCAACAAATAGAAAATAGTAAGAGTGTTGAACGTAAAAGCAGTTTAGTGCTGTGGTTTATTTAATGAACTGTTCATTAACAGTATGTATACACATGCACACACATTGCCTTGCTTTAACAGATAACTTCATGTTTACACTGACTGTTTATTAACATAAATACATACTATAAATGTAATGTATTGGATTTTCTTCACATAATCTGTTTTTTCATATACTTGAATGGTCCAAAATTTGGTTGAAAATCGGTAAAACCCCAAACAATAGTTTTGTAAAACCCAGGAATCTTTTGGTAAAAAGTGAAAGATTTTAGCTATCTGCAGTGGAAATCTACAGGCTATAGGACTTTGGGATGTCTAACACTGGTTTTGTCAAACATTTGCCCAATTCTGTTTAATATAAAAGTCTGTTTTCAAATATAAGGATATAAACACAAATGAGGATAGAATTCAAATTTTATCAACATTTCAAGCAGTAAGTAAAGTCAAAGAGAGAGACAGCACATCATGCCGTTTTTTTATTATTACTATTCCTTGCATAGCCACCAAAATGTAGACTATGCTTTACTGACTGACTAAGCTCAAGAATTCAAAAATGGTTGAGTAAATTTAGGGTCTTACTTTTTCATTTTTGCCATATAATATAAAGTAAATCAATTGGAATGTAAATATTATGCCTACATTTCAGTGTACAGTATATAGACCTGTATAAACAAATCATTGTCTGTATGAAATTTTAGTTTGTACTGACTTGGCTAGTGCTTTTTATGCAGCCTGTTATAAAACTAGGCAAATATCTAGATGAGTTGATGTACCCCCTGGAAGACCTCTGTGTACCCCCAGGGGTATGTGTACCCCTGGTTGAGAACCCACCGCCTTACACAATACAGACCAGTTTAGTGCATAATAAGTATGGTGAATTAAGTCAGAAGTTTAAAAAGGTAAGACCATAATTAATCAGATATAGGAGGGTAAAAGAGATGAAATCTCCTCAAAATCATGCTGTATCCATGATAGGTTACTCTTTCAAGACCACCTGGAACTCATGAACACTTACTTGTGTGAATAAGATTATGTGGTGTCCTAACTTTGTGACCAGCTTGTTGTATTCCTTTGAGAAATGGGTTTCTACTGCAGTATAGCTCTAGCCATCAACTCTCCTTGCAGTATGAGCTCTGTATTAGATGATTCAGTCATCTCTCTTCCATTGCCTAGAATCTCAAACACTGGGTCCTGCACTGTAAGTTTAACTAAATTAGGGCTGAGGGGGGTAGGAGGGTGCAAATTTTAGAGATTGTCATTTAATATACTGTCATGTATTTGTTTTGTTGAATTTAGGTGGACTGGAAGATCCCTTGTGAGGTGTGATGTAATGGGGTAAAATGTAGGGGAGATTGAAATCTCAAGAAGTTGGGGTGTTAATATAATTTTAAAAGACAAGACTTGGTGAAATAAGCCTATTTTACTTCTAACTACTCAGTAAGATAAAATAATTTTAAAACTAAGCTTCGATCTTGTAAATTGATTCAGCCCTTCAGTTATGTGGAGTCCCATTTACTTCAGTGGGTCAAGGGGTCCATGTTAGCAGATCCCATTGTAGGCTCAGGGCCCAAATAATGTTTTCATATGTATTCATACTTATACATATTTGTCTTAAAGAATCCAACATGTTTTTGAAAAATGTGTGCATAACTTGGTTTTTCAGGTGAATTTCTTTGAATTTGGCAAAATATTCCATGGATTTTCAGTGGCATTATTCTGATCACTTCACAGGCTCCCTTTTAAAAGGATCCTATTATAGATTTATTAAGAAGTTAATTTCTGAAGCCATCTCCAAACAAAAATACCAGGAACATTTCTTGCACAGAGCATTATTTTGTAACACATTTAATAGCATAATTCTCATTTAAATCCATGAAGCATAAATCAGACAGTCTCTTATTAACTTGGCCCAGAAGTTGTCTTGCAAATAGTGTCTTTGCTTTCATTAGCAAATGTACCAGAGGCAGATTGAGCATTTGTTTGAGAACCATAACGAGAATCTTTATTAAATAAAATAGTTGCATTATGTTAAATATTCTTAGTATAATCCAGGTGATAGGAAATCCATACGTATCCTGGAGTGTCATTTTATGTATATTCACATAGCAGGTAACGAGTGGCATTGGGGTAAAGGGAAGGAAAATAACTAGAGTGGGAGATTTGTTCTTTTCTTTCCCATTACTATTTCATGGCCATCAGCAAACTCTCTCTGCCTGAAACTTACAAAATTTATTTGCCAAAAACGCTTAAGGATAGATTCTCTGCCCTAGTTTCTAGTCCCACGCAGGTTAGTTTTTTTTAATGGTTTTGTGTTTTACAGTCTCTTTTCTATTTTACTTTAGCAGACCCTGTCACTGAGTGAACTGTATTTTATAGTTCAATATAAAATGGAATTCTAGCCTTTCATTTTCATATTAGCCATCTTGATTTACTGCTGATATAATGGCCTTCTTTAGAACAAAACGTTTGGAAGAGTTTCATAAGCACTTTATTTTAGGTGCTGGGTTTGGAGCTAATATAATTTTATTGATCAAAGTGTGTTTGCCTGTTGACTATAGTGTAACTTCTCTGGGTAAATCAGACCATTGTGCTCCTTAGCAGTGACATTGAGACAGTACCCAATTAGGACTTCTGTTCTCATATAGAAAGGAAGAAAGTCTGAATCTGCTGTGTGTGTGTTTCCTATAAAGCAGGTGCTCTAGGTGCCTACAAGATTGTTGATTTTTAGATTAGAATCAGTATGAGGTAGGTTAAGGTCTTTGAACTGTGTGTTTTCTTGCATATCAGAAAAGTTATGCCCTTAAGACAAAAATGTCCTCTACATTCCACATGTTAATCAAAATGCCCAAGGACAAAGCTAGGTTTGGGAGGGTCTCAAGCCTTAACACACCTAGATCAAGGCAGAGTATCCAGATGAAAATTTTAAAATGGAATTAATATCTGATAAAGATGCTAGAGATTCATATTTTTCCTCATGGTTACTACTCATAATGACATTGCACTTAAATGTGTCTGCATGAACAATGTTTTCATGTTAGCAGTCAGGGGACAAAAGATCAAAATTGGGATCAGGTTCTTGGGCTGTACAAGCAGGCTATCTAATTTTGAAAAACATGTAGGTTAATAATCAAAATTACTAATTTAAAAGAGGACGTTTTCTGCTCTAAGCACTTATATGGTCCACATCACAATTGTGCCAGATATTATTAAATATTCCTCAGTGAGGGACAAATGTGGGGAAAATATATCCTGCCAATTCAAAAGGCACCTGAGTGGCATGAGGGATCCATAATCATGACAATAATATGGGGAAATGAAGATGAACCTTACTGTGCCCTGGGAGTATTAATCCATATTTAAGTGTTGTGAAGATGCTAATAAAATCAACATTTGGTATATACTGTAAGTACGTAATAGTAATATTTATCTGAAGAACCTATTGTGAAAGTCTGAACAGGTTGCATACTCGCAGATGTGCTGACAAGATGCTACAGCTATTTGCATACAATTCCCATTGCATACATCCTACCAGTGAGAATTAAACACAGAAGGACTTGATTTTTATTTATAAAAGTTCAACTCTAAATACAGTGAAATAGTGTCTAGCTAGTAGTTCAACTAATTTTAGTAGTGTCAAAGTATTTCAGGAGTTAGGGCATGATTGAAAGAGTTCCTTAAAGAGATTTCCCATGCACCACTCTTATGCTTAATATTTCAGTTCTGGTGTTTTAAGTCCATTTTATTTTCCTATTCCATTGGTTTTCACTGCATGTTTTTATTCCTTTTTAAAACTATTTTCTTCCTAACTTTGACCTGTGGGAATTGTTTTAAAAATGATGTAACACTTCCTTAAAACGCTGTTTAGATTCAGAAACGGGAGAGTACAATATGAAAGGGTGGGAGAAGAGAAACTGTCCGTGAAGTGATTCCTGGATAAATGACTCCAGGTTTCTTTCTTGAAAACATCTAGTCTTGTTCCGTTCAGACTCTGCTTTGCAAAAGCAGTACACTCTCAGCATCTTTCATTCACTCTAGAATCTCTGTCATAGCCATGCTTGTCTTTAGTCTGTAATCTGATTGCACTAATCCTTTGTATTTTTTATTTTGTCCTTATAAACATTTCTGTTTTACCTGTAAAATGGAAAAAAGGAAAGCGGCTTAGAATCCTTTCTATTCTCCATTTTAAAAAAATATCATAAAAGTGAGGCAGGAAGAGGGGGAATCTAAAAAACAAAACAAACTTCCCATCATTTAAAAAAAATAGTAGTGAACTGCTGTTGCATGCCCTTTAACCCCAGGGCTGTCATAAACTATAATTTTCAATATGTCTTGACACATCTGAAGTTTAAGCTGTGATTTTTCCTATTATAAAATATGGCTTGTCAGAGTCTTTGGTTGAAAAGTATATGTAAACTGGGAAAATGTGAAAGCTACGTTTGGACAAGTCTCTAAGCATTTTAAAAAATACAGCTACCTATCAGTTTGAATAGGTAAATGGTGATCATTATGGCTCTGGTTATACCTAACCTTCATAATTCTTTTTAGTTCAGTAGAAGACAGTCTTATTTTATTTGGTTTTTATTTTAATGATTGCTGTTCCCTAAGGTACTGTACTAAGAAATCATTTTAGTGTAAATTTTTTAAAAAATTGGTCCCTAAGTTGTAACTACGAAATATGTGTATGTGGAAAATGCTTACCTAAAGGTTGAAAATGTGTAACTGCCTACTTCTTGCCCATGTAAAACAAGTCACTTATGTGTTTGCAGTGACAATTACTTCTGTGCACACAACCTAGGTCCTTAATGTCATAGCGGGGAAAAAATATTCTGTGTCCTTTTTCTAGTTCTGTTCTGCTAGCAAATTTTAGGTGTATTTTTAATTATAATTTCAAAACATCATCAAACAATATGTTTAGTTAGGCTAAAAGAAAATGGTACATTCATGATAATTTATCTTTAGTCATGCTATAGCCTAGGTGTTGCCATTGCATAAAAAGAAGCAAGGTCTTTAGATAGCTGACAAGGTCAGTGTCCTTACATATGTGGTTTACTAGGGTCACTTTAAGTGGATTTGAATACTGTAGCTGTCTGATATGTGATTTTCAAACTCTTCTAATCAGCTTTAGGGGGAAGATGATTTTCCTAATTCTAAATTGCTAATTAGTCTTGAAACCTAAATTGTTTCATTGTTTAGAATCTTCTGCAACTTTATGGTCTTCCTCCTTCTCCTTTTCTCTTTGTTCCTTCTCTCACCGTGATTATTTTCATGAAAAAGTGGTTTTGGTTGTGATCTGTTTACCTCCTCGTTTCTTCCGTGTTAAAATAAAATCCGGCAACCTCTTAGGGTTCCCCACTGGTGAGTTCTGCTTGGAAGGAACTGTAAAACAGTGGTTCCAAACTGCAGTAAATATTGACTGGGTCTCTGAGCTGAGCCCTTCTCAAAGCCTGCTCTGATGACTTGAAAAGCTCCTATTGTTGCTTCTTAGTCAGCACTCCATAGCCAAGGCTAAAGTATGCATGTGTTAAAAAAAGAAGAAAGGCAGTGGGGGGAAATTAAACAGGGAACGCTGCTGATCTCCTAACTGCTCAATGTGGAGGAACGGGAAACCTACAACAAAGAGGGCAAGAGCTTACTCTGGGTTATAGAAAACTTTGAAGAAGTGAAGTGCCAAACATTGGCTGCCCTCTCTCTGTAAGAGAAGTTAGATACATGTAGCTGCTTGCCTTGGCTAACAGTTAGTTAACAATATGTGGCTAGGATTAGGTAAGGCTCTTAAGTGAAATCCTAAAACTGGTCCCTTCTGTCAGTCTCTGGTGGCTGCTCATGTTGTAGTTAAAGATTCCCTAATACATTTTGGAACAACTAGGTAATGAGCCTGGATTCTTGGCTAACAGTCTTTCTCTGGTTCTGATAACAAATGCAGTGTGTTAACTATTTGTGAGTGCTCAACTGCTCCCATGTTTACCAGTGTCCAAGAGGTGTCTATCTCCTTACTGTAGAACATATTGAAAAGTATGAAAAAAAAGTATAAATATGAAAGGCACTGTAAAAAACGATTCTTTTTATTTCTGTTCTGAGAGAGCTGTTGTCTAAAGTTATAACTGCATTGGCCCTTTCCTTAGGAAGGGACAGTGCATGACATTGCCTGCTCCTAAAAATGCGTTTGTAGTGTACTTCAGTTGTCTCCTACAGGACTATGGCAAGTGGAATCCTAATCTTTCGGAAGTGTATGTATGATGAATGGGAGTAAGCCTTTACTGTATCCTGTGAAAATTGTCTAATGATCTGCAAGTGTTCAATGTTATGCACTCATAAGTGCAGTGAATATGCAGAGTTGGTTATAGCTGATGAAAACAGTTTTCTAAATCCATGTTGTGCAATATAGTATTTTCCGGAATACATTGAATACATGGTTTTTAGATAAGTGTGGAAATAACACATGGTGTGCATTGCTGTGGGGGTACTTGGCCAACCTTCTGTTAAACCAGGAGTGTCAGTTAATCAGAGGCTGGCTAAACAGAATTGTAAAGTAATTCAGTATAGAATATTGATTAATGACTTTAAAAAAAAAATTGAATATGATGGTTTTCAGATAAATTTTTATCCTAGCAAGCAGAGAGATTCATGCAAAACTCATATCAGTGACTGCAATAGTGAAAGAATACTCAACCACTATGCTGAAGATTTATGTCAAGTATCATTAGCTATTCTATATTCACAAATAGTAGAATAATCAAGGCCTATGTAGAATTAGAAATGAGACAAAAAAGGGGCAGATTTGTTTTTTCCATAATGTATATTTTTTCCTTTAAACCAATAATCTATAATCACATTTTTTGAGTGTGCCATAAATAGTAACTATCACTTGTATTTTTACCAACAGCTGGAAATGTTTATGTTTTAGTGAAAACCGCATATATTGACTTATAAAAGTAAACATCCTTAGAATAATTTCTCATATGCTTCAGATGCAAAGTGACTTTCAATAAATACAGTATAAGGAAACCAAATAATTGGATTGGACCCAGACCAGTTTTTTTTTTTTTTTTTTAATTTTTATCATCAGTCTTACTTAGTCTGAATGCCCAAACTCCTGGCTTCTTGCTGGATACAATGACTACAATGTTATGGTTGATATTTTATATGCAGAAAAGTAAAAAAATTCAGAGTTATTATCATAGCAACCGGTATTCGGCCCTCTTGAAAATACTATAAGTAATATTTTCTGTTTTCATATAATGTGTGTGTATTGGGGGTAATTTTTCTTCCTAATGTGCAGTATGCAAGTGGAGCCAAGTGAACGCTGCTATGAAATCCAAAAATTAGAATGTCCTGACTCTTGTCGGTAAAATCTCAAACATAATTTTTCTACTGGAATAGTTTGTAATTTTTTTTTTGGCGGGGGGAGGAGAGGCAGGAATTTCTTGATTAAAAATAGTGATTGTGACACATTTATTTCAACATTCTCATATTCACATGCCATCACATGTGAAAACATACTCTTCTCTTTATATATGTAACCCTTGAAATAAATGGAGCTTTATTTCATTGAGCAGATATTTATTTACTGGTATATGCACACCCATGTTAATATTGGAATAACAACACTTGTAGCCTTATCCTGCACCATGGAAATCAATGGGATCTTTGACACTAATTTCAGTAAGAGCAGAATCTTGATGCATACATAAGGGCCCATCATGATCCAAATAAAGTAAATTGTGCACCTGTTGCTGAATGGATAGGAGCAGGATTGGGCCCTCAAACTGGGCGGGAAACCCCCCCAATATATTGACATACATAATGTGGTGTTTTCACTTATATATTAATTTTTTTAATTCTCATCTACTATTCAAACTAAGGCACATTCCTAACTGAGGACTACATACTTGTCAAATTTGAATATTCAAAATAAAACTATTTTCGAGTTGATCAACTCTCTTCTATTTAAAAAAAAAAAGTGTTTGAGAAATACCTTAAAGCATAAGTGCATCTTTCTGACAGTTGGGTCACTCAGAAATGAGCAAATGGAATTGTAATAAATTATTACACCTGGCCTACCACCCGAGCCCCACCTTAAAAACACAACTACCACAAAAAATCACACTCCTCTGACTGAGAAATTTCAGTGTAATAAGTAACTTGCTTAGATAGTTTGTATGTGCTTGAAAAAATGGCTCTGTAATGAAAATGTCTCCAGTTCTATTACATTTGTTTGTCTGACAGATTCTTAATACATCCTTCTCCTTTGCTGCACAAGTTATATTCTTATCAGCCTCTCCAGCTTCCCATTTTTAAAAAGATACCAATTTAGAAAACAGATGTCTGTTGTTACCACATTACACTGTAATATATGTTTTGTTCAGTTTCCACTCTAATGTCCCAGTCCTGCAAACACTTATGCAAGTACTTAACTTTATTTGATCCTAAATTAGTATTTTTTTCTAGAAGGTGCAATATAAATTTAAAGTTTGTTTGTGTATAATTGATATTTGTTTTTTCTTAGATGCTGTCACCCACCTTGTTGTCAACATTATTTATTTTTCCTTACCTTTTAAATAATAGAAATTTATAAGTAAGTAGTATCCCAAAGTTGAATGGGTTTACCATAAACTTAGAAAATTTTTTCAGTGATTCCTTATTTTACAGGATTCATTGTAGTTTGAAAGAATTTCACAAGAACTGAAAAGTTAGATGAGCTGAACCTATCAAAGAAAACTTTTGTTTTAAATTAAGCTTTATAGACTGAGAGTCAACAAAGGAAAGAAATGAAATAATCTAAGCACCTATTAAACATGTTTGCATGAAGATTGTGCTAATGTATGCAGAGGCAGGTTACAATAGTGTTGAGTTACATAGCCTAATGCACCTGTTAACCATCTACTCATGCTTCACATTGAAATAGACCTGCTTAAGGAGGAAGGGGGAAAAATCTCATTTATTTACTGACCCCAAACCCCATTTCCCTTAGCTGTTCCCAATTCAGATTCAACTTAATCAGTTTCCTGGTTGATTGAAACTGATTCAACACATTTCCTGTGGCACTGTGGGTTTTTAATGAACTGATTGAAATCACAGAGCACAATGAAGAATGGTTCTCCTAGAAGTTAGGGCTTATTCTCAACCAGCCATTGCTTCAAGTAGATTGATCAGGAAACACACACACCAGCCTAGCCATTGCAAACAGATGAATATATTCATGTTTGCCTGCGTGTTTGCATTCAGAAATTTGTTGAACACGTTTTTATACCTTTTCCTGTTTCTCATTTCCATGTTATCTAATAGTTTAGTGACTCACTCTCTGACCCTGCTTTAGTTTTCCAGTGGCATTTGTTTCTTCTTTATGTGCTTTCTAGTTTTTTAAATACAAACCTAAAGATAGGTGATTTTGTATTTTGAATGACCAAGGATGGATTTTATACATTAGTGCAAATGATAAAACATTATTATTAATATTTATTTATTATTATTCAGTTTTAAAGAACGGATAATTCGTGATCTAATAGGAAGTGGAATAGAATACATAGCTGTGTAATACAATTTTAAATCCCAGAATGTGTGTTTAATTTGTGTTTAATTGATTCTTGGTTAGGATTACTTGAATTTGTACTACACTCGGTACAAGTCTGTGAGCACATAGAAAATGTGTATGTGTGAACATGTTAAATTTTTTAGAAAGGTGGTTGTGATGCACACCAACAAAAAACAAAGCAGTGCTTACGAAAGTGTTCTTAATCAACCCATTATGCTTATGTATTGCAGTGAATATGTTATATAATTTCACACATTTTTTGTAATTCTACAGTACTTTAAAGCACCTGGTCATGGATCTTTCACTTGATGCATTATAAGATTTCCTTTGAAGCTATTAATATATATTCTATCTGTGCTGTGGAACCCTTATCATGCATATCTTTTGGTGAATTATGTCCATGTATATTCTTCTGGTGCCTCTAATTGATGGGGGTTTAACCCAGTAGATTATGTTGGTTCAGAAGGATCTATTATAGAATGTAGTAGTGGGGATGAACTACAGATACTGAACTTCATAAATTATGGAGTGCTTGCAATCAGAATGTGAGAAGTCCTGTTGAAGTCAACGGATTTTATGGAACCCTTTATAATGAGAGGTCCAACTGAGTGCTAAAAAGCAAAATAGTTGCCCTAAGTGCACAGGAGTCTATCATCTGACATTAAATCAGTAAACTCTGTTTCAGCTCTGTCTCTTGCTGTACCAAATATCAGGCAAAATCCTAAAATTAGATCCATGTGGGTAAGCACTTCTACCTGTACAGTTCGCGGTATAAGTCAAAGTAGCTAAAAGCAGTGGGGTTCTGCTCAGGCATAGGAGTCTGCCTTAATGGATTTGATTGGAGGATCAGGATTATTTATATATATGAGCGGGGGGAGGAGGAGAGTGTTCACTATTATTGTTACTATTATTGTAACTGGGTGTTACTATTATTGGCCAAAAAAGTGAACCTATTCCTGTTCATAAAATTGTTTTGAGTACATCTAATAATTGCAGTAGCCTATATACCCCTCTCTCTCTACTCAAACACACACACACACACACACATATATATACACACACACACTCATACACAAATACTAGAGAGAGAGTATGTGTGAATGAGTAATATTTTACAAAGCCTGAAAAGGAGAGAGTTTGACTGGTTTTATATATGTTAGTTAAGAGATTACTATGCACATGCTTAGAATACTTTTAAAGATTATTTAAAGATTATGACAAAAATTAAGACCTGAGATCCAGACTGGTATGCATCATGTTATCCAGAGGTAGACTTTTAGGACCTAATTAAGGTTAAGGGTCCAATTAACATAAGTGGGTTTATCTTTGAAGCAGTGAAAGCCTCTTAACTTTAAAAAAGTATAGTGTCATTGTTTCTGATTTTATTACTGAAGAATTATTGACATCTCTTTATTCCTAGAAAACATTTTTTATATACCAGTGTATGAAATATTTTAAAGTATTGAACAAATTATTATGACGATATGTTTAGTTTCAATTTTTAGGATATGTTTTGTTGAACTGTACTGAAACATGAAATTTCATAGCTGAAAGTCTTTGGTTACTTCAGCCTCTTCTCTCCTGATAGGTGTCCAGTAGTGCCTTTTCAACAGCTTGTCTAAATAATTGTTGAAATGAGAGAAAGCATTCACTTACTTGGTGAATTATAAAACACACACACAAAAATCCCTGCACTTTGGAAGGGTTAAAGCTTTTCATGAAGGTTAATAGAAAATAAAGAAGTGTAGCAATGTAGTGTTAGTCTGAGGAATTTGAGCCAAGGTGTCTATTTATCTCTAATGGAGGATGACAACGAAGGATTTAAGAAGTCATCCCACTTATTGTCTCCAACACAAAAACCTTCCGCCTGCATCTTTCAACTTGCTTCACCACTTCTGAAGGAGCCATGGGCAAACTGCTGAATTTTTATTAACCAGCTTAAACTAATGAGATGAAAAGACCTTTTCAGAAGAATGGTGAGAGACATAAATACAGAAAACTGTTTTCGAATGCTTTTACATAAACAACATCTAGGAGTTTTCTTCATAGAGGCTGGGGGAAGACAAGTTTCAGTTCTGCTTCTGACTCTTTCATCTGGCCTTTCTCTCCCTCTTTCTTTCACCTAATTTTAGACTTTCTGTAACCATATGTTGAGTGGTTGTGTGTGTGTTTTTTTTTTTAAGACAACTAAAAGGAAGACTTAGTGGGGGGAGGGAGGAATGGGCGGAAATACCTTTGGGAACTGAGGCAAGAAAGCCTAAGCTGATAAAACGTGACTCTTTTCTGATGGGGGGCCCTGTTTGGATAACTTGCCCTCTTCTAAATTCTTCGTCTCCCTTTCTGCACCCCCTCCTCCCTCTCCTTTTCTCTCTCTTGTCAAGCCCACTTCATAAACGGTAGCAGCTGGAGGTCTTTTTAGTGGCATTCAGGGATTACTGCCCTTCAGGATTTTAATAAGCCCCAATGCCTGAAATGCCTGTAAGGGTGCTCTCTGAGACAATTACCATTCAGGATGGGGATTGAGGACCCTTCAGCGGCCCAGATGGCCAGGGTTCTGTGCACAGGGAGATAGCGTTCCAAGAACAACAGATCACTGGAGCAAAGAGGGTTTTGTTGTTGTTGGTTGAAATGGGGAGTGGGAGAGGGAGGAAGAGACGGGAATAAGGGGGTTTGCTCACCTTACAGCTAATCAGAGCAGAGTTTACTCATCCTCCTGTACATAACTGGATTTAAAGCTGTAACCTCTTAAGAGCATCAATTTTAGGTTACACAGTCCTACGGTTGACTTGCACAGGGCACTGTAAACTATAAGGTAGCTGTGCTTCGTAGTTTAAAGGTACAGTACTCCTGATGATAAAGAAGCTTAGCTAAGTATTCCTTTTGTTAGAACCATAATGAGGTGGCTACCCTTAATACTTAAATACTGAGAGTGGGTGGCAAAAGTTGTGGCGATAACAGATTTTTAGCTATGAGTGTTTGGAGGGGAAAGACTGGAAAATGCAGTTTTTCCACATAGGGCAAATTTCCAGTCAGGAAGAACTGACTGTTTCAATCTGCCTTTACCTAATGTACTGCATGGCTTCCAAAGGATAATTCAGAGCCCATGGGAGAGAAGTGGTTTGCTATCTCAGAGTCCTGTCATGCAGGGATTTCCCAGAGAGAATCTATTTTTAGCCCCTGGACTGATATGAAATACGGGGGGTGGTAGAAAGTTTGGAATTTGTTTGGGCTATCAAGACCCTCTGATTTGAGCAATGAAAGGGCTTCAATGGTGACTTTGCTACAATCAAATCAGTTTGGTCTTACTGTTCCATACAATGGGTGGGGAGGAGTGGCTTACTAGCTGAACAGCTGTTCTCCATCTGTGTGGACAGACATTAATTTTTTAATCCTTGGATCCCCTGGTAGCAGAAAAATCCATTTGGGGCTCTTTAGATTAAGGTTAATATTTGCGGTACTGAGTTCAGATATACCATTTGCTGGCCACTTGCGTTTGATTTTTACAATGTATCCTTTATTCTTGTATATCAAACTTAATTATAAAAATAAATAAAATAAATACAATGCGTTATTACATCATGACAGAGCAAGTGAACTTGCCTTAATAAAAAGTGTACAGCTGGACTAAGCCTCATGGTTGAATAGTCTAGATCAGTGGCTCTCAAACTTTTTTTTTCATGGACCACTTGAAAATTGCTGAGCGTCTCAGAGGGACACTCAATGATCTTTCCAAATGTTGTTTGTACCGTTAGCGCTTTGGATAAAAGCGCTATATTAAAAAAAAGTAATAATAATTAAATTTTTTTGTTCTACAAATAAAAGCACACAACTCATTTTAATATCAGTAGTCTTATCTTTCTAATGTGATGGATGTGCCCTCTCTCCCTGGCCACGGCAGCTACAGAGCTGAGGCTGGGAAGGAGGGCTGTCTCTCTCAGGCAGCTGCAGCCTTGGAGCTAGAGAAAGTCGCTTCTTTTTTTGGCCGCCGCAGCCCTGCACATCCCAATTTCCCCTCCCCCCCCTTTTCACCCCACTGCACCCTCCCACTTACCCCCTATTCCTCCCAAGGCCAGCACCTCACCTCACCTGTGCTTCTTCTCCAGGGTCCAGGCACCTAATTAGTGGTGTGCTCCACTAATTAGGTGGGTGGCCCTTCATTCTCTTGTGTGCGGACCACAGTTTGACAACCTCTGGTATAGATGGATGAGAATAATTCTGTAGGTATTGATTTAGAGGCTTTTGTCCTGTCTGCCGCCGCTCCCCTCCTCCTCCCAGTTAGTTGCGGCAAGCTAATTTGTTGAACTGCTAGAACTATCAAATACAATTTAAAAAAAAAAAATATCATTTTTTATTTGACTAGTGTCGTGGAAAATAAGTAAAAAATTGGTGACAGAGCAAATGAGGCATGTTTAAATGGCTATACTTCACAAGTGGTTATTTTTAAAAATGGATACAGGAAGGCAAAAATGGTACCACTTTCCCCTCCCTGACTCCTGAAGGTGTGGAGAAGTTAAATTGTGAGGATAGGCCCTCTGTATTCAATACCCCCTGGCCCTTCATCTCTCTTAAACTAGCTGTACTGAGGATACTTATAAGGTTAAGAAATCATTTGTAATATGAACAAGACAGCAAGACAGTCAATTCACCTGCAGCTAATGTTTCAGTAGCCTCTTTCAAACTGACAGGCTTGGCTGCTTGAATATGCTCCTCTTGCGAAGCTGAAAGATCAGGTTTGTTTTTCTTCTGCATTGCTTTCACAGGTCATTTCCCGTAAGAATCCTGCCCCTTTGGCTTTATTAGGGAAATAAGTTAATAAACAGATAAATAAATCTCATAAATCAGGAAGGACCCAACCCACTAGTGGGTGTCAGTTGCTGATGTTTTGCTGACCTTGGTATGAATTGTAAAGTGGGCAGGCAATGTAAATCTTGCGGCAGTTTCTAAATGAATGCCGATATTGGGCGAAATCCTTGCTTGTATGAGTTGACTTGCTAAAGTCAGTGGGATGATTTATGTGAATAAGGTGAGTGGCATTTGGCTCACTGTATAGAAATAGTATCTCCTTACAGCTTATCTTTTCTCTCCATTCTCCAAGTTCAACTCTCGGGAGATTTAATATTTTAAAATAGAATAATTTTATAAAATATGGAAACTTAATTCTTGTCTGTTTTCACAATTGAATTGAGAATACCACAAAAATGTAGTAAGTACACCTCTACCCTGATATAACGTGATCCGATATAACACAAATTCTGATATAACGCGGTAAAGCAGTGCTCCGCGGGGGGCGGCTGCGCACTCCGGCGGATCAAAGCAACTTCGATATAACGCGGTAAGATTTTTGAGCTCCCGAGGACAGCGTTATATCAAGATAGAAGTGTATATACATTTAATGTTATGTATAGTTTTCATTATATATAACAGTTCCCCACCCATGAAGTCCATTAATTTCAGTAGAGTTACGCTAGCATAAAACTCGGCTAATGTAGTAAAGTGGTGAATCAGGCCAGTGTTTGTAGAGCATATGTAGAATTATATAAAATAAACATGATGTTACTCTGTGTGTGTGTGTGTGTGTGTGTGTGTGTGTGTGTGTGTGTAATTATGTATCTGTTTGTGATGGGGTAGTTCTTCTTTCTGATCACCATGATGGATCTCTTCAGGATGATTCTGCTTTCCCATACTTGTGAAGGATTCTAATTTATGTTAAGGATGGTGCCTTTTCAAGGAGATTTCTGCTCTATTTCTGTAGATATTTATACCATGTGGATCACCATGATAGGTGAGCACCTCTGCGGTATCTAATTGCTGCTAAAGAAGGGGTGCACAAAAGAGATTATAGTGCATATCAGAGAGGAGAACTTGAGCCCAGTATCACAACCTTTATTCTCTCAGGAGCCTTTAGCCCTTAGTGGCATCTGTGGTTTAAGTTACAAAGAGAGACCATGCCCCAGCGTTCCAGGTCTTGCCACATTCTGAAGGGATTTTTCCCCAGTTCCCATCCACTTCTAAGGGAAATATAATTTTAACTACATTGACTTAACACACCCAATCCTTCCCCGCATTGTCCTCTGCCAAGAATTCTTAGTCCCTATCTGAGCCTGTAGCATTCTTCATTAATAAGTGAGACCTGAGAAATAGACCATGATCTTGGATGTTAACCTGTTTAAAATCACTGTTTTAAATGTATGGCTCTGGAGTTTTTATTCCTTATTTTCCCCCAACAGGATGTATCTGATTTTAGTCTGTTCACATTTTTTTCATTTCTGCGTCAGTGAATTGAGTATGAGCTGTGATTTGCCTGATGCTGTGTACGACTGCCAGATGCTAGAAGGCTGATGGAGTCATGGAACAGCACTACAGTGCTTGTCATTCTAGATGTCTTGAATTGAGAGGACTTCTGTAACCTGATTAGACTCTTACTTTTTTTTTTTTAAAGCTATAGTCTCAAGCTACAATACTTACAGTTTCCTAGTTACTACTAATGGTTTTCATTATTTACTTTATACATTGTTGGTTACAAATGTTGCGGTGGTAGGGCGGAGAGGAGAAAATGATGAGCTCATTTGCTATATTTGGATTGTTAACAAAAACCTAAACAGTCTGCACTATTACATGGTTGCATAAATCAGCCTTGGAAAATTTGCAATAGTTTTAAGGTCAGCTAGGTAAAATAAAAAAAATATAAAGTGGCACGCAGATATTACTGTAATTCGTAGGTGGCATTTAGTAGAACATACTTATAAAACTGAACCAGCAATTTTTGAATCTGCTCTAGTGGAACTAATGGTCTTGTATTCAAAGATAATTTATGTTAGAAACATGTAATTCCTTCAACTAATGCTCTACTAATTGTAGTATTATATTGTATAGGTGCTAAAATAATATTAGAGCTGTTTAATTTTAGAGACTTGCTTCAGAACTTCAAAAATATTTTTATTTCCCATTTGAGACAATTTTTACTAGGCTTACGTGTTTAGCCTTCTTCTAACACAGTAGCATGTTGCTGCTATCTACCTATCTCTCTGTTTGTCCATCCTCCCTCCAGGCTCATCACCATAGGATCATACAGCATGTGATCCCCTGGAAATTCACTGATGTCAGGCTTACGAGGATGACTTTCAATGAAATGGGCTGACATGTCAGCCTCTGTAAATATGGAAATCCATAAAAATAATGATAAATGCATAACAGTATAGCAATTAAACTGGATTTGCGTTCAAAGCCCTCTACAAATAGGAAAGCTGTGAGGATTAGGTACTGTTCAGTAAGTGTTATGAGTTGAGAAACTGACGCATAGAGTTTTAAATGACATGTCCAGGGCCACAGAGCTAGATTGGGTCAGAGGCTTTACTGGAAGACAATTCCCTGTACCCATTCCCAGCTCATGGTGCCAGACTACACCTCTCTCTCTGCATGAATGATCAGTTGACTCTTAATCAGTGTTTTATTTACTCTGTGTCCCAGTCAGTAAACACCAATAAAAGCATTCGAAAGCATCTGCTCGTCATTTCCTAAAAACTTGCCATGACTCCCTGGCGCTTCTGGTTTTGACGGATTATTAGTCTGTGAAGGAAAAGATAAAGCATTTCCTTGTATTAAATTTGAGCACGCTCTGTGCTTTGGGCTGAATGAAATATTAAAGGCAGTTTGCGATCTCACAGATGACTAGGGCAGGCAAACTTTCGCACGCACATGAGTGGGGGGGGAGGAGGGAAACGAGGTCGAGACATCTATAGGCAACAAGACATGCATAGGCAATTTGTTCATGTTTGGTGGTAATATTTCCCTCCTATATGCTTTTGAAAGGAAAGGAAGTGATTAACACCAACGGCGCATGTTTTACATTATTATTTTAAATGTACTTAGGCCACCTACATTTGTTAAGCCTCTGATTTACCGCAGCTCCTGAACCCTTCAGTCTTCAGAAGACTATAATAAATTCTGTGAATAACAGGATCTAGTTTACAGGAAAGTGTGCATAAAGTATAATAAACGTACATAAAATCTCATATAAAGGATGATGGGGAGAGGAAGATTTTTGCAGCATTGGCTAATCCTTCTAATATTATATAATAATACAGAAGTGGTAATTGTCCTGTAGAGATTTTGTCCAGTGCAATCCTTCTTGATTAAAATTACCTTGCGCATTGGCTCACTGCTGAGAACTTTCATCCCATGGATGGCTGGTTTTACAAGTTTGGCCTTATCTGTCAGTCTGTCTATGTGGAACTGAATGGAAATGCATCTATATTACTTAATGAGAAACTTTGTCTTAAGTGTAGTGAATCCTCTCACTATGAGGCTGTCAGTTACCTAAGGCTTAAAATCCATGATAATTACCATGTCTATAAAATGCCCCTCATTACAGCACATAAAATGCTTGGCTTCAGAGAACCGCTTTGTGGAGATGGTTGCAGTGCGCCAGTCAGCATAAAATAAAACTCCTGGGTTTAAAAAATAGAAAAAAGCATTACACTTTGTTTCATTTGCACATCATTCAGTAAAAGATATCTCCAAATTCTCTGGCTTTGGTCTGGTAGTGACTTAAAGCATGTGCTGTTCATCAGCAAGGCACTAATGGAGGGCAAAGTGACACTCATAGAGGCCTGTAGGCCCCACTACAATAAAAGCTATGGCTCTGGGGTAGCACTGTTCACAAGGGATTAAGCGAGGCTGTTCTCAGTAGATCAATACTGGAAAAATACAAAGTAAGAACCTAGTAATCAATGCCAAAGAAGTTGCTTTGAAGTGTTCATATAACAATAAAGCTGCAAATTCCCCTTTTATTTGAAGGGAACTTAGCAAAGATGCACCTAATGTGAAGAAATACAAAAACGCTTTTACTCAATTACAAATGGTTAGCTCAAAGCAAATAATGAAATCATTCCAGAAAATAACTGAGTGATTAGTTATTGACTTTGGCCACATTGATTTGCTGAGTCATATGGATGCTATTAAGTAGGTATGCTGTTTTGAGCAACTACTTCCCCATCTTCTCTACATCCTCTATAATTTGACATGGCTAAATCCCAACACATTAATATTTTCAAACTTGAAAAAATGACATTTATGAATGCAATGTTTCCTTATTTCTTAATCCTGTCCCCCTCTAATATTTTGGAGTATTTCTGTATGTTGCAATCGCATCTCAGCTAGAAACAGTATTGACTTGAATTGTGTGCTGCTTGTTCAAAACTAATTTTCTGAAGTGTGGACTAGCAAGTGGAAACATTCCATGTGTCCTCTATTGCTGTGTCAAATTATTAGTGAATTTTCAAAGCAAACAAAAAATGTAATTTAGATCCATTCATGTCTACTACACTTCATTTTGAAGATCCTCTCCTTTTAGGTCACTGTGAGCTGGACCTATCACACTTTAAAAAAAAACAAAAAACTATAAACTGCTGGTGTTAGAAATGCTGAATCATGAAACTGATGTTAGAGAAAACTGTATGTATACTTAAACTAATCCAGTGCTGTTTTGAACTTGTTCTTCTGCTGTTTTTGTCTGAGCAAAGCCCTCATTTTAAGTCTTTGTCATGCATTTGAAAGGTTGGTGTTGCACATTTGATCCTTGGCAGGTTGTGAGCTTGTTTTGAATCGCATATTAAAACCAAAATGAAAGCTGTTTGGAGCAGAGATTGGAAAATGTCACATTTTACATCATGTCTAAATGGCAGCAGACATGTACTGGAGTGGAGAGGAAGGAAATGAACTTACTTTCATTAAAGTACCAAATAATATTTTCCAGTATATTGTTCTTTAAAGAAGTTTCTGTCCCCCATTAAGTAGCCAGAGAATGCTTTTTGTGGCTATTTTTTAAAACGTTAACATCTAATTTTCTGTCTGAAGACCTCTTTTTCCCTTTCCTTCGAGTAAGCAGTAGAGGAGGGAGCCTAAGAAGCTTAGAGTTAAGCAGAGTCTTCCAACTTCTCTCGTGTATAGATCTTTCAAACTCGCAAACTGTTCCAGCATTAGTGATGCTAATATATTTTTTTCTAATTAAAAATATATTTTTTTACAGCTCTCCTTTCCCTCCCCTCTTCATATTTTCTCAAGTTGTGCAATGGCAAGAGCCTTAAAGGCTACATTATGCAGCAGCCCTCCCCATCAGCAAACTGGGGAGTTGTCAGTACATTAAGAAGCTGAGCCTTCTCTAGCAGTACGTTACATTTTGCCAGCCTCATATCACTAGTAAAAGGAACATGGCACGCAGGTGTTTAAATTATTTACACTCATAATAGGCCTTTATGTTACATGGCTGAGCCAGCCTCTGTTATTCTAGTGCATAATTGATGGTGCTCAGAAGTGGAAAAGTTAGAAAAGCGGAAGTAATGTGATGCGAAAGTGCAGTGAGGCAGCTCCAGCTGGCACAGCCTATCGGGACTGAGCAGTCTGAGGCAGAACAGGATGGCGTGCACACGCCCACCAAGGAGAAGACATCAGAAGTAACCAGTCTTGACTTGGCATGTTGTCAGGAGTTTTATTTAGGAGTTGAGTGGGGAAAGGAGTCAGCACTTCAGATTTCTTCAGCCAACTCACGTGACTAACATAGAGCTAAAAAGTTGTAAAGGTTTGTCACAAAACACCTTCATGAAGCTTTCAAAGGAATTGGAGATCAGTATTTCCAGACAAGGCCAGTTTATAGTGAGACTTAGCAAGCTTTTTGGATGGATTGATGACTGGTACAAATGCACTTTATGGCAAAAGGGACTTTAATCCCCTACTACTTTTGCTACTGGGAATCCAATAACAGGAACATTTTATAAAGAGACTTGGAAACAGGGCTAAAAACTGTTAAAAGTTTTGACCATTTTATGTTACACAAGAATTTTGTCATAATAAAATCCAAATACTTCAAATTTTAGGATCATCCTTTGTAACATTTTTGCCGTCTTGGATGAAAATACAGTATAGAACACATCAAAGAGTAATTAAGTTAGCTGGAATTATTACATGAAGTAGTATTTAGAAAGAGCTTGCATGCATGGAGTTCAGAAGATGTCACTTTTGTGCATAAATAAAATACTTGTAATGCCCTGTTTGGAAATTAACCTGGGAATCGTTCCTAAAGAATGCATCCCATTTAGATGGATAGAAGTCATTTTAAATTTTATTTTATTTATTTATAAGAAAGAATCAGCAATTTTATTTTGCTGCCTACTTTATATAGGTTGTATGTGAGTCTTGTATGATGATGCACCTTGCACCCTGATGGTGCCTATTTATAAAATAAGGTTGCTTTCCCTAATAAGAACTGAAATAGGCTTTTCCTTAAATAAATAAATGGTTGTCATTTTGGGCCAGACTTGCATCTATTGACGTCATTAGAAGTTTTGCACTAACTTCAGTGGGTGCAGGAACAGGCTCTTTGCTTCCAGTTCTTATGCATCAACGTCCTAAAGGGCAGAAAATAGCAGTGCTTGTGGGCAGGTTGAGATCCTGGGGAAAATGTAGGGATGAAACAGTCTTGTGTGTCTAATTTTTTTTCTCCTTGTTCCTTTAGAGCTGGCCAGAGACGATAACAGGAGGTTAGGGCAGGCAGTTGAGGAAATGTGATGCGGATGATTATTTTCAGTCTCCAGGTTTTTAGCACTGGAATTCTTTCTTCAGTAGCAATATTTGTCCTTAAAACAAATGAGTGTTTAGCTATGTACAGTAGCTGAAGGTAAAACTCCTTCATAATTGACAGTGAATAGTGCTAATGAATTGGACTTTCTCAACTCTTGTGAAAACAAATGTTGAAGCTTGTATAAACACTACTGATGTAATTGAAATGGAGATACTGTAATGTGGGACACACAATGGAAGTAATGAAACATTCCATGTTTATTTTTTGTTTCTAGTAGAAACAGATTAATTTCTATGAATTGGGGCGTTTGGACCCAAACACAATGGTTTAATGCACTTTAACTAAACATGTATTCTTATTCTAACAAACACGCAGTGTTGTTTGTGTGCATGTTGTAAATGACCACACTCTAGTTAACTAAACCTCTGCTTGTATTACCTTCATACAGAGGTAGTGCTAAATACAGGCATTTGCATGCTAAACACTCCCTCTGTGACAATTCTTTAGTGATAAAGTGGCTAATAACTTTTATTATTATTTCTATGCAGAGAAAATGAATGTTTCATTCCTATTCATTGGGAAGAATAGTACAGAGGTCCCAAATCAATTCATACCCATGCTTTAATAACCCTACCTCATTAACATTTCCTATATTAATTCTGCCAATGAAAGAAACAAACAAATAAGAAAAGAAAAAAGAAATAAAGGAAATCATACAAAGATTATTATGACAATAAAAATGACAAAAAAGGTATGAAATGATATCTCATAGAGGAAAAGGCAGTCTCGTAATGTTTAATGAAGCAACACAAATCCTTACCACTTCTTTGGTGCTGGTACTATAAAATATCCTAATAAGCTATAAAGAAAGGAGCCTACATTCTGTTGAAAATAATGAGTGTTGCAAAGTCACATGCCACAACGTTAAGAAGACAAAAACAGAGAGGAAAGTAGACAGTGAAAGGAAGAAAACCTCAAACAGCTTTTTCACAGTGCTACAGCTATCAAGCTCTCTATGGAAGTGCTGTTAAGAATAAGTGCTGTTAAAATATATTTATGAAGGCCTTATTTTTTTTTAAAAAACTACACTTTTAATTATTTTTACTCATTTATTTTTATTTTTCCTATTTCTGTCTCTTAAAATGAGGACCCATCATTTAAAAAACTTAAAAACAAAATGTATATTTTACATATTGTCTTGCAATACAAACAGAGGAAACCTGGGAATTTCAATGGTTAGGCTGAGACTTCACTCAGGATGTTGCACAAAAAAGAGGACTAAAGGCTCACTTTGTGAATTAAGAGCAGGAGCCTAATTCTCCACTCTCTTGCACCTTGTCAAATTCTGTTGCAAAACATTTAAAAAAAAATACAAACTATTTTGATATCATTTTATACCCACTTTGCACAGGTGTAAATGACTCAAGGTTTAAGGCAGCAGAGAATGCAATGTCAGTTTTAGCTTTAAAACTTGCTTCAGGGAGGTTTTGCTATTTAGGTGTTATTTATCCAAATAAATACTGACTCAGTGCTGTTACAGTGCATTATGTACTGTATCTTATTGAATTATAATATATGGAATGCCATAATATTAGTACAGATCTGTATATAATGAAGAATTGTGAAAATAGGTTTCTGTGATTTATGCTGTAACACTTTCAGATATTACCTACTAAGGTATTAATTTCTGGTTTGTGTGTGTGCAAGGTTTTAGTGTGTGGGTTAGAGCAGAAGACTTCAGGACTTCTTAGTTCTTTTCCCTTTCCTGACACTTCTTCACCAGGTAACCTTAGGCAAGTTATTCAGGGTATGTCTGCATTTAAACCGCTACAGCAGCACAGCTGCAGTGCTGCAACTGCTTTGCTCTAGTGCTTCAGTGTAGACACTATGTACATCAACAGGAGCGGTTCTTCCATTGGCGTAGGTAATCCACCTCCCTGAGAGGCCGTAGTTAGGAAGAGAGAAGAATTCTGCCTCTGTCTATGCAGAGGGTTAGGTTGGCATAGCTAAATCTCAGAATTGTAGATTTTTCACACTCCTGAGAGACCTATCTATACCAATGTTAGCTCCCAGTGTAGACCAGCCCTCAGTTTCTCTGTGGCGTGGTTAACCTACCAGTACAACAGGAGTGTTTGTAAACTGCTTTGAGATACTTGGTTGAAAGGTGGATTCCTGCTTTTAAGAAGCCCCAAGCTAACAAACTTTTGCTTCTGATTCTGCAGTCTTTGTCCAGGTAAAAATCCCATGAAGTTCAATGGCAGTATTGCATGCATAAGAATGTGGGGCCCTTCCTTTTGGAAATATGAATTTCAGCTGAACAGTAACTTTTTATTCTTCCAGTTATAGACATATGAAAAAATCATTTAAGTTGAATCACAGAAACCTGTGTAGAGTTTGACTGAAATCTACAAAAACAGCCCAAAACTTCATCTGATGCTTGTTTCACTGTGCTTAATTTTTGCAATCCTCTACAGGCAGGAAATTATTTTATTTGTGTTGCGGTACTTCAAGAGGGTGAGAAAGGAATTGAGTTTTTGACCTGAACTCTGAATTTTTCCTTGCTTTTGTGGGATTTAAAGTCAGACCTCTTAACTTTATGTATTAAAACCAGAAGAAACTATATACATATTATGCCTGTTGTGTCAAAATCTGCCATTCTTATGTTAAAGAAGGAGGCCATGTTTAATGGCTAAAGCATAGGATAGAAAGTTCAGAAATCAAGCTCCTATTCCTAGTTATGTCACAGACTTGCTTCTCCGGGGCTCTGCTGCCTCGGGGCTACCCTGCCCTGGCTCCTCAGCCCTCTGCCGGGGTGGTCCCCTGGCTCTGCCCTCCCGGGTCCCGGCCGGTCCTGAAGGCAGGAGCCCTGGATGGAGGGACCCTGGGCTGAGGCACGGTCTGGGAGCTCCGCTGCTTACCCTGACCTTACCAGCGCCGGACCAGCTGGAGGTGAGGGGGGAGCGGGAAGAGTCATCACTGGTGGGGGGAGCCCAGGGCTGGGGCGGCAGGGGGTGCGGGGGGGTGGGAAGAGAGAGCCCAGGGCTGGGGTGGGGGGCAGCCAAAAATGTTTTTTGCTTGGGGCGGCAAAAAACATAGAGCCGGCCCTGTTGTGACTGTTTCCTTTTTTTATAAAATGGAGATAATATGACTTGCCTAACTCACGAGGGTGCTGAGTCTTAATTCACTAATGTTTATAAAGTGCTTTGAGATAGGCAGATGGAAGTTGCTACATAGAAGTGTAAAGTATTATTGATTTATAATTAATGAAGGGAAAAAAGGGATCTCAGTCAGGATGTATCAATACTGAAGTGTGCTTGGCATGATCTTTCACTCACGTTAAAACAAAGATTATTGCAAGTGATGTCCATGGAATAGTGTTATGCATTCACTGTAACCATAATTTTCAAAATATGTTGATTAAAGGAAACCAAATGTTATGAAATAAGATGAGTGTCTCCTTTTTTGCTATATATTTCTCATAGTTAAGCTACGTGGTCATTATTAATCTTTGAAATTAAAGCTATTGCTCAATAAAGAGCAGGAGTATTGATGCTAATTAAAGCTCCATTTTGGAAGCTCTTCCATTCATATATTGCTCATTTCAATGGCAGTTTTGCATATGGAAGGACAGCAATAATCCTGTAATACTTTGCAGTAGCTAAGTGTTAATTAATGCTCAATTACAGTGGATTTTTTCTAGAACTAGATATTTAATTGACCCAAAATCATGAAGTTTGTTGTATTTAATGTTTCATGACTGAATGTGAAAGGCCTTAATGTGAGTCAATATTGTGAAATCTACCATCTTTGTATCAAAACCTCTTGCTCTGCAGAAGAGCTTGCGCTGGAGGCATGTGTTGGGAGAGATTTTGTTTTTTTTAATTTTTTAAAAAGAGGAAGCTCTGGAGACATTGGTAGAAGGCTAATGAATATACTGTCTAAAGGATGACTGTCAAGTACACGAGACCTTGTGGTGCCGTGCCCAGATGGGCCTGCGACAGGAAGCTCAAACCACTCATCTATCATAACGAATTAGAAGGCACTTACCTATATTTCTGAGATGGTATCTCCATCTCGCAATTGCCATTCAACTCTTCTGACTCACTCGAGCATCAAATCTTTCCTGCCCTCTGTATGCTATCCGTGCAGAGAGAGAGCATTGCTGGTATGGAAAAAAATTTAACCCGGCATTACCGATGCCGAAATGAGCCAGCTCATAGAACAGGAGATGGGAGATTTCAAGAATGGTGGTTCACTTCATTTTGTTCAATAATTTGTTATTTTCTTTTCATCTTCAGAGTTGTATCCGGTCTTAAATTTTTACTAAATACGATCTGCTGTACTGTTTGATTTAATCACCTATTAGGCGTTTCAGTGTAAATACTAGTTATTATGTGCACAATGCCATAAATGTCCAGATAACTAAAGATGTTTCATTTCTAAAACAAAAAAGTTAGGGAAGGATGTTTCTAGGTCGAAGTTTGAATATATAAACAAATTGCCAGCCACCTGCTTTGTTGCCTTTATATTTACTATGCCATGTATATCATAAAAGCATTGTAAAAGCTGATACCTCAGAAATGTATTTGCACAGATAACAGGACATATTTATCACATTACATGTGTTTTCTTGACCTATTTTTTTGTCCCTACACACTTGTCCTTTGTGTTCAACTGTATAGTTCTGTTCATAATTCTGTCTAGGTGAAGGTGTCTTATGGGGAAAGAGAGGATAGCTTAAAAAAGTGGCAGCCATGCAGATGATTTTTAGGAAATTGGACATCTGCATGTTCAGAAAAACTTCATTACGTTTTCCTGAATCCTTACTGGTTTTATTTTATGAATGTTGTGCCATTGAAAAGGAACAGAAATAGCTGGACACCGAAATATACAGAATATAAATATATATCATCATTATCTGCGGAACACTACAAAGCAGATTCAGGGAGGTGGTACTTTCCAGTATTTAGCTTATCTTTTTCTGGTGGAGAAGGAAGAATTAGTGCATCCTTCAGGGGCACAAAGGATTTTTCTGCCAGAGTAATTTATAGCATTGACTAAGTATTTTTCATAGCTGCCAAGTGCTCTTTTTTATGTTTTTGGAAGTAATAAGGCAGGATTACAAACTATAAATTATTATAGTGGTCATTGCTCACTGGGTTGCCCACCCATTCACGCTGCATAGTACTTTATGGAAAGTTATGTTTAATGTCACTTAATGAGTACTTAGGACCGAGTGCTCTCAAACGCTTTGATGGGCTGTTAAATTTACAAATGTCCTGCAGCTATAAATTACCATTAAAGATTAGCAGAAAGAGACAGAGTGCATTGCCATATATTTCACTGATTTACTTAACTGGAAGGTTCTTGTCCCAGAACTGGAAATCCACAAATGAAGGGAGAGGATTTATCAACCATCTGTGGTGACTCCTGTTTATATGTTAGAACATAACTTCCCCCTTTTTTGGTGAATTTTGGCATGAGTCTCTTTATTTGGGGGGATTTTTCTGAGGAAGCATTTAAAAAAATTATTGAAATTGTTACAAACAAGCAAATTAGAGTAACTATCATTTCTATAATTAATAGTACTACCCAATCGGGGTAGTCTATAGGCAGGCCGCGGGTCAAATCCAGAGCACCAGACGCTTTTGAACAGGCTCCAGAATCTTTTTTTATTTACTTAATATCATGATTGTTGTTTTTTTTATTATCTTCTCTGGAGTCTGGACCTTTACTGTACCTTGACCAAGAAATTTGGACCTTGACAAAAATAGACTACCCCTGTACCCAATGTTAAGAGTAGATAAGAATAACTTTTATCACAGGCATAAAAAGAGGCAATGACTGTTATTCTCAGTAGTTATTTACTGTTTCTCCTAAATAAATAACGGTATTAACCAACACAAACTAAGAGCTCAATCCTGCAAAATATCTACTTAATCACATAGATATTTTTACCACCTCCATTGCTCTTGTTCTCCCCACTCACCTTGCAAAAGCCTCTTTCCTTTCCACTTGTTTTAATAACTGCACAAAATTTTGGAAAATTGATTGCTACCAAATTTGTACTGAATGAAAAGTGTGTATGGGCAACTTAATTAAGGAGTAGCAAGAGTATGCTCCTGTATTTATGTCAGATGATAACTGAAGACTGTTAGGATATAGATATTCAGGCCTGTCTGCAAAGGCCTATACTTTAAGAATTTAGATGTATTTTTATCACTTAGCTAGTTATAGAGGTATAAAAGAAAGAATCAAAATCACTGTCTGCGGTGTAAGGGCCTTTTCTCACTGTATGCCGGTGTAAGGCTCTGTTCTTAGGCTAAGGCAGGCCTTTGGCTAAGCAGCAGAGGCAGCCATAAGCTGGAAACTAAACGGTCACATCCTTACATTTCAAACTAGTCACACTGAAATAAGGCAATCTGGGGCTGTTAGAAAGGTGATTCGATCTATCACCTCCAGAGAAAAGCAAGAGCCTAAAAGATTTACAGAAAACTTAGTTTAATAGCATTCTGTCTGGCAAGAACTTACTTATCAATAGCTGGGGTGTAAAATCCTTATTTCTGTATTCTATTACTGTAGTTTCTACTTTCCTATTGTTTGTCTGTATAATCTCTGTCTGGTTTGGTAATTGTTTCTGTCTGCTGTATAATTAATTTTGTTGGGCGTAAACCAATTAAAGTGGTGGAATATAATTGGTTAAATAATCATGTTACAATATGTTAGGATTGGTTAGTTAAATTTCAGTAAAATAATTGGTTAAGGTATAGCTAAGCAGAACTCAAGTTTTACTATATAGTTTGCAGTCAATCAGAAAGTAAGGGGAGAATGGGAACAGGGAATAGGGTTGGGGGAATTGGAATCCTGTTTCACTAAGTGGGGGGTATGGAAACAGGGAATGGGAACAGGGACATAGGCAAGGCTCTGTGGCTTCAGAGCTGGGAAGGAGGACAGTGAGAAAGGAAACTGGGATCATGCTTTCTGGAAGTTCACCCCAATAAACATAAAATTGTTTGCACCTTTGAACTTCGGGTATTGTTGCTCTCTGTTCATGCAAAAAGAACCAGGAAAGTAAAAGTTTAAAAAAATAAGCCCCTTAACAAAGACCACCTGGTGACAACGATTTCTTTATTGCTATAGGTTTACAAGTCAAAACCAGTGAAACCACTGTGGTATTTAACTGTAGAGAGATTTGCAAAATCAGCTTACTCTGAAGAAGAGTGCTGTGGTTTAAAATGTAAAAATAAAGATGACCATTTCTTCTGAAATTTACCACAATGAGATGCTTTTGGGATGAACTTTTCCTTTTCAGAGATCCAAGAATACCATTTTGAAACTCTTCTTTTGCATATTGATAATGTTACACCAATTGCTATTCTCCCCCACCCTCCTTCCCATCACCTATGCAACATATGGAAGTAGATTTAAAATGTGTGAATAGTTTTTAACTTCATTTTCGTTTCTTAGCTCTGATGTACATCAGAGCTGTTGGACTAATACCTACAGCCATGACCCTCTATTTACTTCCATGACCCTGTATGTACTTCCCAGGGCAGCTGATATGGAATCACAGACACGATGTAACCTTTTGGAAATAGGATATATCGCAGGTAAATTTATTCCTGATAATTATTTATCAAATAATGTTAGTAGAGGATGCAGAGCAGGAGTTAATGGTTAAAATACTATAATTACTGATTTGCACTATACTATATTTATAGTCCCATTGAAATGAAAATGCTCTCTGGTTCTTGTCCCAGGTAATATTTTTCAGAGTTTTTGTGTATCACAAAATACACACACAATATATCCCTCCTGCTTCTGTGCCCTCTAGTAAGTCATATTTACTGTCTTCAGAATAAGTTTGAAGCAAAAAAAAAAAAAAAAAAGGTTTAGGAATGTTGTAATTGCTAGTATGTATGTTAATTATGTGACGGATATGTCACATACATGCTTCTGTGTGTTTTATGCTACCTATGCTGTGTAATACCACTGCTAAATTAAGGAACAGCCCAGGTTAGATGGTATGCCACTGTTGAAACAGCAGTGTGACATGCCTTTCACTTTATTGGTATATGGTACATGTTGCAAAATGCAGCAACCCCTTCTTTCAGATTGAAAAAATAGTAATTGTTTATGATGAGCTGTACGTTCTAAAGTCTTAACAAGAATATTGTATACAGATTAGTCTTCCCCCAAAATTTGACACTTCAGAAAATGATGCCAAATGCACTTTCAGATATGTTTCATAGTTTACTCAAACTGAGAGTTACTTCTTTTCTTTCAGAGTAGCAGCTGTGTTAGTCTGTATCAGCAAAAAGAACAGGAGTAAATAAATTTGTTAGTCTCTAAGGTGCCACAAGTACTCCTGTTCTTTTCTTTTCTTTTGTCATACTGTTGGTCTAAGGAAAATGGGTACAATTATTTTTTAAGGAGCAGGACAGATGTGAAAACACCAATATATTCAGAAAGTTTTATGCTAATAATGTGTTAGCATTGTAGAAACTGAGAGAGACTGCTGAGTATGTGCAAGATGAAACTAGGGTGCTTAGATCCTATGGTAGGACAAGTAGTAGCAGTAATTAATATTTTTCTGGCTGATATTTAAAAGGTTCACGTCTAGGTTCACATATTAGTACTTTTAAATTATTGTACTGTGAGGGAAGCCTCAATTTCTGCTCTACCAAGTAACTTTCTGTATGCTGTTGTGCAAGTAACTTTAACGTCTCTTTGTCTGTGACCCTATCCCCATTTAAAACTGGGATTAAAAACAGCCACCTTTGTAAATTGCTGTGAGACCTACAGATAAAAATGATTAAGTGATACTTTCTGTAGGACTAAATTAAAATAGGCCAATAAACATAATACATTTAGTAAACCTTTTTAAAATAAATGGATACTTTCTCTCAGATACACACATACAGGTACACCTATCAAGTATCTGTCAGCAGAGACTAGTGAAGACAAGTTATTCCAAAAACTGTTATAAATTTGCTGTCTCCAAAATGTGTGTGTAACTGAATATGTACATTATGGAGCATCTTTACTTTTATTTCCTAACCACCAGCTCCCCATCCCTCATGTCTTCATGACTGTCTTTGTGTCCTGAGTCACGAATGTGGGTGGGGATGGTGAAAATTGAAATCCAGATTCAGTTGAGTAGAGTAGATTGTGGCCAAATCTGAATGATCTCTGGAGACTGCTAATGTAAACAAGATCGCCCGGTATCAGCCTTTCTCCTGAAATCTGCAACACACATCCCAGAAGATTGCTGTGTCAAATTTGGCCCATGATTTTCAGCAACTCTACTTGATAACTGACCTTTTTGTGAAAAAGTTGCTGTTGATGATTAAGCTCTCATCAGCTTTATTAAATTAAATTTTTGAGCAAGTGTGGTAGATTGTTTGAAAATGAATAGCAATTTGTTTTCAATGGTGGCAAAACAGTGGACAGTTTACCTTAAAAAAACCCCAAACAAATACTCCCCCACCCTTTTTTTTGTTTTTTGTTTTGTTTTTGTTTTTTGTTTTTGACTTAGTCTAGTGGAACTTGCAGCTCCTGCCACAGCTAGGAATAATGCAGCAAAGATAAACCGCATAGTGCACTTTTGTTGATTGCATCTCAAGGAAAGTGAGGTTTTGAATGATGGGCTGGGAGAGTATTTAGTAAGATTTCATGTAAGAACAGCATTTAAAGTCCAAGAACTGGGGAGTTGGTGTGGGAGGGAGGGAGGTTGTCCCTCCTTTAGAAATTTGAGAGGAAAAGATGTAGACTTGTGCAGTTCAGCGAAGATCTAATCTTTTTGAATTCATTGCTTGTGAGTTATTATTTCTAATCACATGCTTGATTGGCTCCAGCTAAATGACTCGGACTGAAAAGGCAGGGTGTTAAATCTAAAACTGCAAGTATATATTTTAACTGAAAATAGGGATCATCATGGAATGTGTTCTCAATCAGTTCTTGACACCCCCACTGAATATATAGTTAAAAAAGAAAAGAAAAAGAAAGTAAACAGTGCTGTCCTTGGGCAAGAACAGAGCACATCAGACCATGATTGAGCTCTGAGGAAGAAAATGAAATTCAGTAGGGTATATCGGAATGATAAAACTGAGCTCTTTGATGCCATGCTATATATAGTTAACAGGCCACTTTACTCTGACTGGAGAGTCAGGTGCCCCTTAAAACTCCTCGCTATGATTATGGTGTCATTTTGAGGTTTCAAAAAAATTTTTTATTAGGGAATTGCTGATTACAACAAAATGTGGCTACTTGGGGATATTATTTATGTTGGGAGTAGACATGGGGCCCAATTTGGCCAAACCATTTCTCACATAAATAGTTCTTACTCAAAGGAATAATCCAGTTCTCAATAAGAGACTTATGAAAACGAGCATGTGGGATCAGTCCCAAATTTCTTATGATCAAGTATTCCAATTGCTTGCAGAATCGTTGCGGTAACTGAAAAGCTAATTTAATTTGGTTTTGGTACAATAAAAAAAATAAATCAAGAGAAGGAAGAATCTTTTAAAAGAAACAGAAGAGATATGCTACCTGCAGATCTCCTTTCCACAGGCATTTCAAAATTTTCTTTTCCTGTGGTTCAGACATCTGACTTGTCACTTCCCCTTGCCTTTTAATACACATAATACATTCATATACTGAGGTTTTTAATACAGAGAGCTCTTTGTAGTTTTACAGTAGCCCTTTTCTTAATTTTCCTACAAATTTTATGATTAAGTACTTCTAGTCTTGACATTATTGTGTGTGGTTTGTGTGGACATCCAAAACAACAAAGGGAAATCAAATAGCTTGTTTGAACACATGAAATCCTAATATGGAATTGTTAATTTCACATAAAAGTGGAGCTGGCAAAGTGACTAATATCTACAAGGTATAACTATAAAGTCTTTTTATTTTTAAGAAAGGAAAGAAGATGGCAGTCATTGCAGATAATAAATCTAAGCATGTCATTTGTTTTGGTTATTTTAGGGCCAAATCATAGTCCCATTTAAGTCAATGACAAAATTGCCATTGACTGCAATGATTTTGACCCTTTTGAAAACAAAGATAGTCAAACATTTCTAATAAACACATAAGAGTGCCAGACATGTTTAAATGTTCTCTTCAGCGTATGTGAAGGAAAAACAGACATGGGCAAATTGTAAAGAGTAGGCAATTTTAATTTCCTTTGTGAATTTGAGATTAGGATGATTTCTGTCTAGATAAATTAAAGCATTTCTACATGTTAAAAACAAATATGTGGTTTTTCTCTTGCTTGAGTGACATTAGGAATACTCATAGAGCATTTACAGCTTTTTACATGTGAGCATTTGGATAAAGTTTGTGCCATGGTAGAGTTTTAAAAAGAGAGGGAAATATGGAATGTGTTTGTGTCCACATGTAGATTGTGTAGTACACAGTACTGAGTTAATCTGAGATTTGAGTTAATCTTTTTATGATGGTTATCTGATAGTGACCATGGACAGGTGTTGGAACGGCTGTCGGGTCTCCAGGGATCAGAAGGTTAGACAAACTGCCCCTAGAATTTAAACAGGGCAGTTGTTTCATGTCAGTTTAATTATCCTTATGTTTTATGAGACAGTCGGTCAAGTCGTCTGGAAATCTTAAGAAATCGGAGGCTTTCACAGCTCCGAGGGCAAAGTTCTGATTGGATTTGTTTGGTAATCATTCTCTTTGTGATACTCTTAATGCAAGCGGTGGGCTGATAAAACCACAAGGCATTCTTAGTGCCAAAACAAAATTTAATCAAGATGGTATCATTCACTGAGAAATGCCTTTCATTCCAGTTTTATTTATATGAATTTACTTCATAACTCAGTATATCTGCTTGGGGTCATTACTTTGATTATAATTTAGCAATTTAACTCCTGAAGTGCTTCAAATAAAAATATCCTTAAAGGAATAATAAGTTTAGATAGTGCTGAATTGGTAGAAAGTAGTTTTTTATTTTAGTTCAGGCTGGGAGCACAAACTGCCAGGAAAAAAGAGACTAAGTATAAAATATATCACATTGTGCCATGCAGCCACAAAACATAACAGGGGGAAGGTTCATTCTCCCCCTTTCTAGCACATTTGTATTAATAAATATCCAATGATAATACATAATAAGTAATAGCCCAAATAATATTTTTGTTTATTTGTTTGTGGCTTTGATTATACAGATCTCATTACTAATACTGGAGATATAAAAATTTAACTACGGCATCCTAAATTAACAACTTAGTTACTAAATGGGAAAAAAACATTTTAACATAAATAAAAATAAAAATCTCTAGTCATTTCAGTCAGCCCCATTGCTTTTATAAAGCACTTGAGATTTTATTTTCATTAGCACTGAGAGGCACTTTTAAATGAGTAGTTAGCAAATAAACTGAGATAATTCAAGTTTATATTGTTGAGTTAATAAAACTAATAAAATCTCAACATTTCCCAAGGTTTTCCATTATTACTATTTAATTTTTTTTATTGCAGAAGAAAATTGTTAGGTTTATATAGTCTAAGGCATTATGAAAATTTCTGTTTCCTATTTTATGTTCCTTTATGAGTAGTTGAAGAAAATGAGTCTTGTTTTGCAGCTTGTGAACAAGGAAATGTGTTTTTTAGTGGTTTCGGACGGGTAACTGTTGGGTTCATCATTGCATGTTGCCTCTTGGTGTGTGCTTGAAGGTTCAATCCTTTAGCAGTTATTCCTCTAAGAGGATTCTGGGATCTTAGTGCAGATTTTACAGTCTGGTAAACAGAAAATGTATTCTTTTAGCAGCTCTGTTCCTTTTTTAGCAGCTATTCATTAAGTAGGTTTCAGTGTATTAATACAGTGACTGATAGGAACATCAGAAGTTGTGCCTTCACATAAGGTGTCTATTCACTCCTTCTCTGCACCGCTTCACTTTGCCATGCTGTTGGTTTACTTTTGTCCTGTGCAGCTGCACAGTTTTTTAAACAAGTCTCCTTCTCTTTTCATCGCTGATCTCCCCCCCTCAAATACCTATCCTTGCAGAGGAGATTTGTTCAGACTTGACTATGCTGAGGAGGTGAAAGGTCCTTGCCAGGCGGAAACGCTGAAACAGATTTTTAAAATAACGTAGATCATTTATCTAACAAAGGTTTACTTTGCCTTACCATATGCCTTCCTTCCTTCTATTTATTTGGACCATTGCCCTGTAATGTGCACTTTCTAATAACAAGAAACCTTCTCCTAATCTCAACAAACAGTTTGGGAATAGACCAAATAATTTGGAAAGACTGTCTAATAGCTGTTCAGCCGTAACTCACATGTTGTACCTCAGGTATTGATGCAATGTAATCCCCTTATTTTGCCGTTGGATATATTGCATTATTCCAAGTGGAATTTTTTTCAGTTCCAAGTTACGTTGTAATTTGCATTCATTAATTGATTCTTAGTACAACTATGTGACACTTAGCTCTGAGTAAATATCAGACGTGATGAAAAAGATGAATAAGTTAATGAACATGAACGGTGCAGAAGTCAGTGTAATAAGGCCCAATTGAGTTTCTGATATGATATAAAAATGCACATATGCAGCTAAGTATTTGAATGATATGAAAATCCACTAAATGTTTCATAGGGATGAGAAAAAAAAGAAAAGCTTTTGGTGACTTTTGTGACTAAGTTCATGTGAGGATTTTCCAGTCTCTTGGTCATTTTTTCTCCTCTTTTACTGCTGTATAATTAGTAATTTGAACATAATATAAAGCCTGCTGCAATACGGAGTTACCTTTATTTTCTGTTAACAGACTAGTAAATAAAAAATTAAACTTGAATTCATATTGCGTCTAATTTTTCACTATTTAAAAAAATAAAAGTTACACTTCTAGATTTAATTCAGGGGATAAAAGATGGCAGAAACATTTACCGAGAGTAATTTGCAGTCTTCCAGAATGCCCTCATTTTGATTGTGCCCTGCCCTTCATCATACCAAGAATTGAAAGCAGATGCTAAGTGAAAGGGAAAAATTGAATGAGGGTTTTTGCTTTAATTAAGAAAAATAGCACTTACTGATATATCAGAAAGTTTTGCGATATGAATTTATTGTTGTTGTGTCCTTTGTTACTTTCCTGGAAACAAGATGGAATCCTGCACAACGGCTTGGCTCTGGAGGAGTGAGACATCAAGTGGAGATAATTTCATTTCCGTGTCAAATCAATAGAGCAAGATAACTTTCTCATATTTTTGTGCATGCCAATATTAGTTCCCACCCCCTGACTTCAATACCAAAGGGTTTTCAGGTTTGATTTATTGTTTATACCAATCTTTCCTCCCCCTCCCCCCATTTTGCTTTGTCTAGAAGTCGATCAAGTCGGTAAAGAGTTAATTTCCGGTGAATACAAGACAGGAGTTCTTCCTTGGTATTTCGTGCTAGGTTTCGTGTCTGTCATTGCCCCTCTTTCATGCTTCTTTGAGTATGGAAATGATTTGAGACAGAATATTGTTAGAGTGGGCGAATGGATAAGTGCCCAGGTCTTGTGACCGTGCATTGCATCATCATGAGTGTCTCTGTAGAACTCCTCTGGTATTCTTGGCACGCAATGCACAGAGGGGATGAGATTGAGAGAGCACGGATCAAAATCTGCACTTCCAGAAAATTCCTTGCTCCTCAAACAGCTCCCAGACTTTGTTTCCAAAATCCCCCCATCAATTTAGAAGTGGCAGGATTGCTGTAGAAGTGCCAGGCAGTACAGCAATAAAATGTGAATAACACAAACAGTTGGTCATGTAATTGTGTTAATTGTGTTTTGCTCTTAATGGTCTTGGATTTTGTATAAAATGCTGTGTGTGTTGCCTTGAAAATGATAGGGTTGTGTGTGTGTGTGTGTTGGCGGGGGGGGGGGTGTTGTGGTTTTTTTTTTTTTTTTAAGTTTTCAATATGAATCTAACTACTGGATAATGGCTCATATTTTCCCCAGTGCCCTAAACCAGCCCTAAAAAAAAAAAATTATACCAGGAAAAAACTCACCCACAAAGTAATAGGAAAGGGAAGCATTGTACATCTCTCAGGTAAGACAGGCAAGGTAACTTCAGTAGCCCCACAACTTAAGGGACTAGCCCAAATAGCTAGCTTTAAAATACCGTGGCATGGCATGGATGATGTAACACATTTATTAGCGTCTCTAAATTAACTGTTGCACTCTAGGATCATCATGGGGAGGAAAGGAAGCACCACCCAAGGTACTACGATCAGCAGACATTCACAATAAATCGTGTTCTCTTGATGTGATTGAAAACAGTACAATATAGTAACAGTATTGTTAGTAAAACAGAAAAATCTGATGTTTTTATAGATGCACAAAGTGGTGTGATTTCCATGAGAAGAGCTCACCCAAACAGTGTCTCATCCTTTTATAAATAATACCATTGTGCTTTGTGGTGATCGGAACACTTAGCTATCAGTCTGTATTAAAGCTGTACATAATAGAACAGAATTTAACTCGGGATTATATTTTGAAGCGCAGACTATTATTTATTTATTTATTTTATTTTTCCCATCTTGTTGGGTATTATCTATCCTTGCTCCTTAAATGAGAGGTGATCTTGTTGATGAATAAAATCAAATGCTAATACAGTTTTTTACTTATTCAGATTCTTCCACCTTTTTGGTTTTGTCCTTTTGTTAAATAATAAATTGGGTTTGTTATCATGACCTTTCAAGGTGTTCAATTCAGTCATCTGTTAATCAACCAGTAGATGGAGGAATGAAAAAAAGGTGGAATGTAGACAGGTTTCATACTTGTAAGTCTCTCATAGCCTTGAGTAAAGTGCTGGGCAAAGAAGAAATGTGACCAAAAAATATTCAAAATGATACTTGTGACTGCTCAAGGTTAGCTGCAGTCGCCTACATGCTGACAGATAGCTGTTCCTCCAGTGATTCAGCCCAGCGCACTCAGTCACACTCCGTGTTGGGAATATTTGGTATGTGTGCTTGGTTTTTTGGGGCGATGACTTGGCGACTCTCGCTGCTTGCTCAGTTCAGCTTCTTTCCGCTCAGGAATTATTTACCTCATTTCAGCTTGAACCTGCCACTCCTGCAGCTAATGTTATTAACACATACTGACAGATCAAAGGAGACAAAGTCCTAGGAAGTGGGAAGTAGGGTAGCTCTAGTTGGCATAAAAGACAATTAGTTTTAATTATTAGGTTCTTTTATGATGCAGCTTTAATAATGGAAAATTTTAGTTATCGCTTTAAATAAGCAAATATTCTCAGTGTTGAATTATTTCTGTTTTTAACAAAATTTCTGTTTTAGATTGTATTCAGACTTAGAACCCAATCCTGAAAATACTTATGAATGTGGTTTTACTACTGATAGCCTTCTCATCCAAGTCAATAGGAAGACTTACACTAGTACACAATTCTCAGTAGTAAGCATTGTGGGATTGGGTCTACGGAATTGCTTATAAGATGGTTCAACCTGTAACGTATGGAACATGTCTTAAGAAATTTTGAATAGGAAGCCATGCTGGGGGTATCAGCACATATAATTGTAGCTGACGATAATTTTCTTTTTTTTCTTCTTCTTCACAATTAGTCAGTGTTTTGATTAAAGATAATGAAAGTCATAATTTTCATTAGGGACTATCTTTATTGTTATAGTTGATAGAGTAAGAACCACACTCTGGATGGAGGGAACTATCTGATCAGAGCCAAATGCAAAGAGAAGGAGCTAAGAACACAAAGAGACAGAGCAAAGCTGTGCCCATGGAAGAATAAGAGAGCCAGTGCCTGTTTCTAGCAGTGCAGACAGATCTCATCCTTCCTCACCTTCAGTAAATGTCAAGGGGACACAGTTAGTTCCCTTTAAAACTAAAAATGTCTCCTCTACAGAGCTATAAAACAAGACCACATTCTCCAGTTATTGTGAGCCCTTGATGTTGGTTAGAAGTTGAATATAATTGTGCTGCTTCGCTTTACTGCCACACTGTGGAGAAAGAAGCCAAACTTTGGAAGCTTTACTACATTTTTCACAGCATGGTAGTAAAGCAAAACGATGCAGCTGTATTCCAATCACAACCTGGATTTGTGTTTTTGCCTGCTAAAAATAAGCAGCTAGTGAACAGAGCCCCAAGATTGAATTTCACATCTGGATCGGGAATCGATATGTTGCGCTCTTCCCCCAAACCAGGCCCCCTGCCCTTGTACCATGGTAAATCAATACAAGAGAAATTCATTTTGATAAAAACACATTATTAACCAGGCAGATGAGACCAGACTGTATGCACCACAACATTTGAAAGTGTGCCTGGATGAGATAGGAAAAGTTCCAGGTTTTGAGAAGCACATTTTTGAGGCAACACTTCATATAGCAATTGGAGGCCAAAGGATGAGAATCTGGCATTGTCCGGCACACCACGAATTCAGTAATGGCTCTGAAATCTCTTCTGAAAGGAAAGTAGATTTAGATTAAATCTCAGGAAAAACTTCCTAACTGTAAGAACAGTAGGACAATGGAACAGACTGCCTAGAGAGCTTGTGGAAGCTCCTTCCCTGGAGGTTTTAAAAAGGAGGCTGAATAACCATCTGTCTTGGATGGCTTAGACACAACAAATCCTGCATCTTGACAAGGGGTTAGACTAGATGACCCTTGCGGTCCCTTCTAACCCTACGATTCTATGGTTCTGTGTTCATAAGTGAGAGAGCGAGTGCTCTGACCAGATCTATATGAAGCGAGCCATCTTTACTTCTTGAGCCTTGGATCCCTGCCAAATTTAGTTTTCGGTAATGAGCCAGACAGATTTAGTGAATTACACATGTGTAATAAAGCCTGATTGTTAGTAATTCAGTTTTAAGAGTCTGTTTCACTGCTGTGTGCCTGCATGTACCTTACCTTATACCCTACAAAGTAGCAGCAGCAGCGATACATGTGTTGGTTGCTTTGTTGACTTAAGAATAGTAGCGGGATCGGTTTTGGCTCACTGATGCTCTGTTTCTTCTTGTGCCGCATTTTATTTAAATAAAGTCTCTCCCCCCCAAAAACAATGCAGCTTAAAAGTCTGAGGAAGATGGATCACTGGGACTGCCAGGCCTGACAATTAACCTGCTTTTGTCTTTTTTTCTTTTTCTTTTCTTTTTTTTTTTTTTTGGCAGGCCAGATGTAAGACGGTAGCCTGCGCTAGGTTGCTCTCAGGTGAAAACTGTTCATTTTAGTGTAAAGATGGCATCCCATTTAACACACAAGATTTATTTGTCCTTTTCTCTTTCTCCCCTTCTTTCCCCTACTCCGCTCTCCCAAATTTCCAGTTGTGGTAATATAAGGTGGCAAACTCAAATTCTCTTTTTACATTTTACATGGTGAAGTAATTATTGGTCTTTTAAAAAGAAATAGGCATTATTGGCTGGGAAAAATACAAATTCAGTTTGCCTTGAGACATGTTTTTGCAGGCGTTGATCTCTAGGATCCCTGCTCCCACGTGAACATTTGGGTGAATAAATAAATATGGCATAGATGTTATCCGCAAACCACTAAGATTTTGTGAAATTGCAGCGTAGTTCAGTAGGCAGCTCTTGTTGTCTCCCTTCAGTCAATCCAGTATTTAATTAAATGCATGGCGAAGTGCTTTGTAAAACCTAGATGCTATGGTGATTGGCACCATATAAATACCTAGTTTTGATAGGTGGGACTGCTGATTCCTCCCCCCCCCCCGCATATTTACGTGAATGTTTTCCCCAGAGTTCTCCCTTCTCTTTATAAGGCACAGAGCTGAAAAATGTCCTTGACTTTAGACTGTTGATTCAAAAACACATTAGGCCCAGATCTTGTAAAATTCCTTTTGCTTCATGGGAGTAACGATATGCAGGGTAGCAAAAATGAAGCCCTTAATTTGGTGCGGAAACACTCTTTTATATTACATATTTCTTCATGCTAAGAACATGCATTTCCCATGCAGTTCCCTGAAGGGAACAATAATAGGATCATGGGTTTAATTAATCCTCCCAAAAGGGAAGTTAGGAGAAGAAAATGTGCACATTAGTTTTGGGGGAGATTTTCAAGAACATTCAAGGGATTTAGGAGCACAATGTAAAGTGAAGCTTTTGAAAGTCTTCTCCTTTCTACTTATTTTGCACCAATTTAATATTACAGTGAAAGCTGTATTATCCAGCACTTTACCAACTCGAAAGCTCTATAAACCAGCATTTCTGATCTTCAGTAGGGTTGCCAGGTATCTGGTTTTCAACGGGAAAGTTCTGTCGAAAAGGGATCCACCGCTGACTGGGCCATTAAAAGTCAGGTTGCTGTGGGGCTGGCAGGCTCTTTACCTTGCTTCGCATAGCTCCCCGGAAGCGGCAACATGTCCCTGTTGCTCCTAGGTGGAGGAACAGCCACGGGGGCTCCGTGCACTGCCCCCGCCCGACCCCGAGCACTGGCTCCACAGCTCCCATTGGCCGGGAACTGCAGTCAATGGGAGCTGTAGGGGTGGCACCTGTGGGTGGAGGCAGCGTGCAGAGTTGCCTGGCCGTGCCTCCACCTAGGAGCAGCAGGGAGATGTTGCTGCTTGCAGGGAGCTGCCCGAGGTGAGCGCCACCCAGATCCAGCACTTCAAAACCCCTCCTACCCCAAACCCCTGCCCTAAGCTCCCTCCCACACACAAACTCCCTCTCAGAGCCCATGCCCCACACCCCCCCTTGCACCCCAACCCCCAGCCCTGGGCCCCTTCCTGCACCCAAACTCCCTCCATTTTAGTTAACTGGAATTTTTGACATACCAGCACCCCTCATTTCCCCAACATGCCGGATAACAAAGCTTTTACTGTAATTATGAAGTTGCAACAGACCCTTTCATAATTGGATAGTCTTCTACCTTTCTGTCCTTTGAATATTATTTTTAGAGATGAGGACTGAACTAAAAGTGAATGAGAATGTTTTGTTTAAATATAAGATGATTTTTTAATTAATAAACAAGCATATTAAAAAAGTCAGTAACGGCAGATCTTAGGCTTATGGATAGCAAAGTGCCTGTCACTGGGACAGCAAAGGCCAAAATATCTTTTTGATATGTCTCAAAAGAATCTATTGCCAGGAGGTCAGGGGTCTGTTTTTAAATGACTGTTACAGCACTGAGAGCTGGGATTTTTATTGTATTGGCTTTGCTAGAGGGGCTGAAGGAGACACGGTAGTACAGTTAGAAAGTAAGGCTATAGAAAATAGTTGCAGAGCAGAACTTCTCCTTTATAGGGAACTGTGTAAGGCACATGCCTGCTGCTAAGCATCTTCGATTCAGGTACTCATTCACTTGCCAGGGAAAGCCAAACTGTTTGAACTGTTAAAGTAAAAACACTCTTGATTGGATCCTTTAGCTTTGGTTAAGCCATTAGGATTTGTTTTTACTCTACTTTTCATGTTCTCGTGCTACTAAGCAAGATGGTCAGCTATGGAATAAAATTAGCCCCCCGATGCAACTTCATGTATTTTCCATGCTAATTCTTCAGAGAGCCAGTTAGAATTAAGGGAACCTTCTTGGCTCTGGAACAATCCGATTTCCTTGCATCTCTGATCTGCAAGGCATTGTCCAGGGAGTCAGCAAATCCAGATGTTTAGTTGGCGTCTTGGGTAGAGGTGGAGGGAGGGGGGAGACTTTCTTATGGGGAGACTTGGAATGGGAGGGTATCAGATATTCAGTGAATTGGAACAAGCAGACTGTGCTGTGTCTCATTCATCCATGTTGTCTCCTTTTTTATTATCCGTGTCTTTGATATCCTTCCTGCTCCAAAATTACTTGAATTGATATTACATGAGTTGAGGGCTGTGATGAAAAGGGTTGGGACTGGCATCCCCAAGGGAGTGGACTTCCTCCATTATAATAGAAAAGAAGAACAGTACCAAAGTTGTTCCTCTGGGAGCCCTATGAAGAGGGAGAGCCCATGTTGGTGAGTGCATGAGTGTGGGAATTCAGAGGGAAATGCAAGCAGAAAGAAACCTCTCACAAGAAAAATGTTTACTCTAGTTTTTATTTTAAATTGTTTGCAACATCTCTTCTAAATTAAAGCTGAAACTTTAAACCATTTGGAATATATGTGAATAAACAAAACCTCTTCCTCACCCAAAAAGAAAAAGGTGCTGGCAGTGTGCCATGTTAAAATGTTGTGTTTTGAGAGTTTGAAGCATGATAGAGGTGGTGGAAGGTCAACTCAGAAACAGAATCTGCCATTCATAGAAAAAAAACAACAACTAAGCCTCAGATCTCCAGTTCTCTTGACTTTGTTGCTCCGATGGAGGCTCACTCAGTTATCATTACTGATATCTGCTAAAACTACAATTTAATGCCAATTATGGTATTTAGATAAGAAGAGGGTGCAGGTTTTGTTAAATAAATGCCTCTTCCTCTTGCCCCTATGCTTCTGGTTAGGCATTAGTTTCATATAGGTTAGGTTATGTTCTCATGCCTTCTGTATGATGGAGGGAATTGATCCCCTTATGGGTCACACACACACTTTCTCTCATAATATCCATAAGGGGTTTAAGGAAGGGAAGGAGAGGAATATAAACACAAAAACCACATCCTGACAGCTGCCTCCAGTTAGCCCTGTTTTTCCCCCGGCTCTTAAATCTTACAGCAGCTCCTAATTTGTCCCACATGACTCTTCTCCCAAAGGGGCTCTTGTCCGTTTCCTCACTGCTTTCATTTGATCCAAAGCAAACAGTTAATGAAGAATAAACCAATTCAGGCAGCTGTCAATGGGACGTCAGCTTTCAGGTGTCATGGACAGGAAGAAGAGGGCACATTATTTTGGGGGCAAGGAGGGAAATCGGGACTGAAACCTGATGCTTTTGTAGTTCTGAAAAGAATCTCCAGGTCAAGTCTGCTTAAGACAATGGAGATCACAGTTTGTCCTGGAGAGAAATTTCAGGCCTGCTGGTTTCCTTTTGTTAATGCAAAAGTTGTACCCTTTCATAGTAGGATGCCGAGAAATTAAAAATACATATGTGGTATATGATGAAGAGGCTACTCTTGAACAGAAAACATTTCCCAGTGCATTTCTGGTAATTCATGAGATTTGCAGGCTCATTTCCCAGAGACAGGAATAGACATGCAAACACCCCTGCTGCTAAATGTAGTGGCAGTTGCACATTTATTTGCTAGTGTTTAAGATGAGTTTTTTTTTATAAGATACAAATGTGTCTTGCCTGTTCAGTATGAAAATAGCTAGCAGGAGGAAACAAACACCTTCGCTTTAAGATCAGACATATCTAGAGTGGTGAGACTAGTGTTCTACTGTAGTCCAGTCCTGTTAATCTCTGCTAAGGATAAATTGCTTATCAAACCTGTGAAACTCAAGAAAGCAATTTATCACGTCACTTGAAAACTCCTGTAGTCTGTGTGAAAGAAGGATCGGAAGGATTTTTGTGACATTTCCTCAAAAAACAAGAATAATGTACTTGCTATTATGTTTTGCAAAATAAACAACATTGTGGCTACTTTCTGTAGGTCATTACTGGCTCTGTTGTACAATATCACAACAAACCCCATCTACCTAGCGGGCTATCTAAGCCTATCACTATATCAGGTGTTGGCAACCTTCGGCATGTGGCTCATCAGGGTAATCCGCTGATGGTCTGCGAAACATTTTGTTTACATTGACTGTCTACAGGCACAGCCCTCTGCAGCTCCCAGTGGCCGCGGTTCGCCGTTCCTGGCCAATGGGAGCTGCGGATTACCCTGATGGGCCATGTGTCGAAAGTTGCTGACTCCTGCACTATATTAACTAAGTGTCAACTGTGCTGAAATTTTGCATAGATATTGCCAAGTGGACTATACTCCTTTTCTCTCCCAGGTTTGGGAGCTTTTTAGGTAAACCTGTTTTTCACCCAGTTTGTATGGGAAGGATTTTGCCGAAGGGTGGGTCTTGCGGTTGTGAGGTAGTCCTAGTAGTGCTGCATTTGTAATGTGATTTACCCAGTGCTAAGACTTGCATCGTCTGAGTATTCTTCTGCTTCTCAAAAAATAATCCATTAAGAAAATAGAGCAGTAATTCTTAACTTCACTTACATTTCAGGAATGCTGAAACAGGTAACAAGCAAGTCTTCTCATAACAAATAACATTGCCTCTGAACCTGTAATTCTTTCTCAGGCAAGTAGTTCAGTTCGCTCCAATGGGAATATTCATGGGAGGGTTTGCAGGATGGGATTCTAATTTAGGCTCAGGCTCCTGAATGCTGAAGTAGAGTCAATTTCTGAGTATATTATAAGGGATAGGAGCTGAAGAGGAGCCAGTTGGAGAAGATCTGGGAATTTGGCAGGCAGAAGGTTTGCTTCACTGGAAGCAGGGAGAAATCAGGGAAACTGAAAAGTCTGAAAGGCAGAAAAAGACTCTACGGAAGCAGGCAGGGGGTTGTAGGAGAACAGGGGAGAGTGGAGGTAGGGTGACCAGACAGCAAATATGAAAAATCGGGACAGAGGTGGAGGGGTGATAGGAGCCTATATAAGAAAGACCCCAAAATCGGGACATCTGGTCACCCTAAGTGGAGGGGAGCTGGGAATAGGAAAGGACTGGGGAAAATTTTAGGAGGGGAGTTGACCTGAATGGGAGAAGTGAGCTCAGGCAGAAGTAAGGAGGAAAACTTAACTGGATGCTGAGTTTCAAGGAAAGGGAATAGTAGAGCTTGCAGATAGCATAAAGTGTCTTGCATGTAGCTTCTTATGATATTGCAGGGCTGTCTGGTGAAATGGCAGAGAAACCTACAGATCTTGGATGTGAAGAATGTTATAAGAAATGCAGCAAGTGGCTGAGTTTGAGAATGCACACCAACATCTTTAGGAGTGGGTGCAGCTGAGGCATTTTGTATACTCATTTTTGAGAAAGTGCCCTCCAAGTAAAGTGTATGCTGTACACACAATGCTCACTATCACCGTACAGAATTTTTGCAGTATGAGAGGTGTGTTTTGGGTTTTTATTTTCCTGTCAGTACAGCCAGAAGGGCTAATATAATTTACCACATAGCCTTTGTCATGAGAGTATCTTTCCCAGGTTTTTAGCCTGGCATCCTTTGTAAAGATTTTCTCACAAGAAAGAAACTTTATATTCTTCTCCAAGTGCCCCTTTTTTGTAAGCATCTCAGTAGTGACTTTTAATAATACAGAATTATATATATGTTGGGTCCTTTTCTCTCTCCAAAATTATAATTTAAAAGAAAAATAAAAATAAATTGCAGTGCAATTATGTATTGGAGAAGATTGTGTGTCTACATGTGTACTACTTTGCTTTTTTGAAGGCATTTCATTAAAAATTCCATCGAGGCATGCACTCCATCAGCACCTTATCAGCAACTGAGGAAGCTCCACTTTTCTGCTCACTCAGTACTTGTAAAAATGGAATCCATATATCGGTTTCCCCTTATCCCATAGAAAAATCTCTGGTTAAGCATCTGTTGAAATGAAGCTTGTTACATCTGATATTCATCTTGCGGGAGCAACAACAGAGCATGAGGCTCAGATTTGCTCAGCCTGGCTTTTGTTTCCATTCCTTTGCTGTACCACTATTACTTAGAGGTGTTACTATCTTGTTTTCCCTTCTTGTTTTGCCAAAAAAAATTTCATTTTCAAAAAATATTTTACAAGCTTTTTGTGAAATATAAGATGGTTTCAATAAGTTGTTTCAATAAGTACCATTGCACCCAGGCCAGCTACTTGTTCAGCTGCTCACCTAAAGAAATTAGAAAGTATCAATACCAATGGAAGGAAATATCTTTGTAGAGACAGGCAACTTTTGGCCATAAGGTGTTTATTAGTTTTGCCTGGTAGATGCTGAACAAGAGAAGCCAGAGGAAAAGTGTGTGTGTGTGTGTGTGTATGTGCGCACGCATGAGAGAGAGAGATTGATTTTTAACGTGTTTTTAATAAATGAAGTACAAAAACACAGTAAAAACAAGAAAATAAATTATAAACTCAAAAGTAATTGCCTACCCCTAACAGTACAAACTACACTTCCAATAAACCACCACTGAATCAATTGATCTAAGTTGCTTATAAGAATATAATATCTAAACTGCAAATGCAAAGAACATTGGCAACCCCAGTACCAAATAATTTACGTCATTTATTTTTTTAAAGTGGCCATCATTGCTTGACACAAAGTAAAGTTTGCAAAGCATACCACAGATCTATGTACGAACCTATATTTAACAGTAAAAATAGTAGGAAAAACAATCAAAGGACAATAACTAACAAATACCCTGAAGTAAAACACATAGTGGCTGTAACATGGAACAAGTAAAAAATCATATGAAAAACTGTCTCCTCCATGTCACAAAAAGGACATGACACAGACCCCTTTGGAGTTAAACTATGCACAAACACATTCGTGGCAATACTCCCATGAAGAATTCTCTATTGGAGATCACCCATCCTCTTTGCAATTGGAGGCTTGTATACAGTTCACCAGGGTGGATGGGTGGAGTCCATCACCAGAAACTGTCTTCTCCATATTGTATTGTGATAATCAACAAGCATTCAGAAATGATGAATCTTTACAACAAGCACATACAATGATTTGTAGGCTAAGAAGTTAAAAGTAAATTCAGAAGATGCACTGAAGGTAAGCAAGCTGCCAGGCTTGTCAGCATCCCAGTCCACAGCAGGAATACCAGGCAAAAGAATAGAAACATTTAGTATAATCAGGAATGGCTTGCTCAAGGAGGCAACTATCCAGACTGGCAATACTGCCCCTAGGAAGGGCAGATTCCTCCTCCTGATTAAAATCTGAGAAACCCAGTGCATGGAAAGCTTGACAGCCAAGATATCCACTGAGACGCGTGTAAAATTAGTAAAATCAATTAAATTAACCTGTTTTGTTACACCTGCTGCATTAAGGGAAGAGACAGGACTCCTAGAAACAAGGACTTGAAATCCTCATGGCAGGGCCATTAAGAAGGAGTACAGCAAGCAGCCCTGGGAACTCCAGCCCTCTATTCTGTGGCTTACAATCTCCAAGCATTAAAAAGGCTTTGATTAAAAATCAAGTAACACCCCAAAATTGAGGCACTCAGGCTCCAACAAAAATTCAGAATCAAACCCCAGCCACCCTCCCCCACTTGCCTATAAAAAGCAAAGGCCAGTTGCTTCCAAGGAGGAATCTTATCCCCAAACAGCAGCTGCTGCAGAGACTGTAACTGAAAAGTAGTGACTCTGCTCAGAAAGTCAATGAGACCTTGACCCCCTTCTGCACACAAAATACTCTGCCTTCCCAGTGATGGCTGTCAAGCTTTTTGGACTGGCTCAAATGCATTAGTACGAACCTTGGGGAAGACCCAAATTGGTTTTGAGTTCTATAGTTAGATTTCAACCACCAAGTATCAAGTATAAACTCCTGAGGCACTATAACAGCCGGTCACATATAGTCCTCTTGTGTACCTCTATCTTGTCACCTGGGCAAGCTTACCTTTAGGGTAGATAGTCCCTTACACCAAAAAAATCACAATAATATTCAGATTACTCCCAATTCCAAAGGACTGGTCACTTACCCCAGGTCAATTACACTTTAGGTATTACATCAAAGATAATCTTATAATAAATTAACAAAAGATTTATTAACTAAGTAAAATAAATGAGATTTATTTACAAGGTTAAAGCAGATAAACATGCGCAGACACACACACACACACACACGAGTTACAGTCTTAGGTTTCAAAAGGTGATAGAAGCTGCTGTATTGTGCAAACTCTCTATGTCTTTTAGGGCTAACCCAGGCTAAGCAGCTGGGGATCCCTTGCTTATGCATAGAAATCGTGCCATCCCAAAGTTCAAGCAGCATAGAGATACCATTTTTCTTGTTAGGGATTTGTATTCCCTTCCCTCCAGAGTTCAAGCAGATGAGATGAGTTCATGGCCATATCTCCTCTTCATGGGGGGGGGGGAAGGGAGAGGAATGCATTTAATAAAGTCTTTGTTCTTTGATGTTTCACAAAGGCTCATTTGGTTTCCATGGGCTGCCTTGGTGGACAGGACCTAACGCCTTCTGTAGAAAGCCAACATTTCTACATGAATTAATGCTGCTTTCCTGTTCGTTTGACTTACACAATTACAGAGGATTACAATGCAAACACTCACTATCACCTTATAACATGGGGTACAGATGCTGTAAGTAAGATGAATACATGCAACATCCTACATGCATTTCATAAAGTCTAAACACTAAGCACGTTTTTATAACTCTAATACTTGTTTTAAAAACACTAACACACAGGTGAGCCAGACTGGTTATGGCTGTGCATTTGTCTGTGTTCAGTTGAGGTCTTGGGGCCTTGGCCTGAGCAGTCACCTGGTCTGCCACTGTCACAGTGGCCTTCCCTGAAAAAGTCCAAAAGAACTTTCGGAACTCTTTCTAAAGTGTGAATGGGGATCCAAAATAATAGAATTATGCCAAAACATAAAGGCAATTAAATGATTAATGACTAACACCCGCTCTCGGAAGGAGAGTCGAGGCAAACACTACTTCCACCTTTGCAATCTCCCCTCCAACTTTTCCAACTCTGACCCAAAATATCATCTGGTCCCAGCATAATTCCGAGTGCCTTAAAGTCATTTCAGCTCCACAATAGCCCCCTCTAGCAAAGTCGGGGGCGGGAGATCACCCAAGCCTCCAATAAGAGTGTGCCACTCTTCTCCCAATTTATATGAGCTGAGCAAGCCTTCATAAAAGAGTGCTGACAGTCTGTCAAAACCTGGCCATCACAATCATGAGTAACACAGTCACGTCGTCAGCAGATGCAGAAACTTTCACCAGAGTACAAGCTGGAACAGGGAGAGAAAGGCCGGAAGGCTCTTTTGAAACATGCATAACAGAGGCTTGATAGAAAGAACCTACAGTAACCCAGAGAGGAAACAACCCTATCTGAGTCCCCTGCAGACTTGAAAGGGGACTCTTAAACCACCGTTCACCTTAAGTATTGTTATACAGTCACTGAAAGTAGGAGACAAATCTGGGCCCAAAAGCACAAAATGTGAAAAACAAGTATCCATATCTACATGATCAAAAGCTTTTTTGTGATTCAGGGAAATTCACCCAATGTTCAAATTCAGACATTTCTAAGGCTAAAATTACATCCTGCAATAAGAAAATGGACCAGTTGGGGACATAATGGGTCCAGTCAGGGTGACAAGTTTCAGAGTAACAGCCGTGTTAGTCTGTATCCGCAAAAAGAAGAACAGGAGTACTTGTGGCACCTTAGAGACTAACAAATTTATTAGAGCATAAGCTTTCGTGGACTACAGCCCACTTCTTCGGATGCATATAGAATGGAACATATAATGATGAGATATATATACACACATACAGAGAGCATAAACAGGTGGGAGTTGTCTTACCAACTCTGAGAGGCCAATTAATTAAGAGAAAAAAAAAACAAAACAAAACTTTTGAAGTGATAATCAAGCTAGCCGAGTACAGACAGTGTGATAAGAAGTGTGAGAGTACTTACAAGGGGAGATAGAGTCATATCAGCTCATATCAGAGCTAGAATTGATATGCAAACTAGACACAATCAACTCCGGTTTGAATAAGGACTGGGAATGGCTGAGCCATTACAAACGTTGACTCTATCTCCCCTTGTAAGTACTCTCACACTTCTTATCACACTGTCTGTACTCGGCTAGCTTGATTATCACTTCAAAAGTTTTTTTTTTTTTTTCTCTTAATTAATTGGCCTCTCAGAGTTGGTAAGACAACTCCCACCTGTTTATGCTCTCTGTATGTGTGTATATATATCTCCTCATTATATGTTCCATTCTATATGCATCCGAAGAAGTGGGCTGTAGTCCACGAAAGCTTATGCTCTAATAAATTTGTTAGTCTCTAAGGTGCCACAAGTACTCCTGTTCTTCTTCTTTCAGTCAGGGTGCACGACCAAACCAATAAGTCTGTTTTTTTCCCCTGGCCTTTGAAAATAGTTTTTCTAGTTGGAGCAATTCTTCACCTCCCCAAGATCCCCCTCCTTAGACAACAGGATAAGAACATTTGACAACAACCAAATGGTGATATCTTCTCTCTGCTCTCCTGAAAAATCTGGAACAATTGAGCCCAAGAAGGATCAATGGCCTTATAAAACTCAATAGGCAAACCATCAATACCACGTGCCTTCACTGGAGCAAAGTCTTTTAGGGTAGAAGTCAATTCTCTGTGTGTCAGATCCTGTTCAAGTCTGTCTACATCCATCATTGAGATCCTAGGAAGATCCTCAAATTGCTGCTAAGTCTCAGATGGAGACACTGGCTCTGCAGCATACAGGTCTGAGGAAAAAAATCACTGCAAATTTCCTAATCCTTACATGATCTGAAAACACTTGGCCTGATGATTTCTTGAAGCGGCCAGTCATCTTCTGTTTCTTCTCCAGGCCGAATTAAAAGTGAGTAGGTCATCCTTTTGAGAAAGGCCATGTACCCTGAACTTTGCTATCCAACAGAACTGTTTATTTATATATGTTGTATAGATTTGTATGACGGCTTGAAATATACATATATATTTCAAGCCCTCATACAATCCAGCATCATTACTGCTATGAAAGACTTCAAGTTCTACAATCCCCAACTCTGATTTCTCCATACTCCAGGAAAGGCCTAGGGTTTTCTGCTGCATGTATTGCTGACAAAGCATTTAATATTAATTTTACTCATCTCCCATCATTGTCTCAAGGAGGGGAAAACATCCTTTGAGGCAACCCAGACTTCCCAAAAATGAACATCTTGTAAAAGGTGAGTGTTAAAATGCCAGTATGGGTGTCTTGAATAGAAGGGAGAGACAAGACAAATAAGCCCCCAGACCATGATCTGAAATCCCAGTAGGGACAGTATAGCTAGAAAGCAAATGAGACAAAAGAGTGAAAACAGCCCAAATGGGCCATAGAGAAAGAGATGGCACTAGCACTCAATCAAATGTAATGCTGCACATAAGGTTGAAAATGTCACTACACATCTGTCAGGTCAGAAGCCTGCAAAAGAGTTGCAAGTCACTGAGCAGAAAGTGGATGCCATTCCAAATGATTCCTATCCAATCTCTCATTAAGAGTACAATTAAAATTATCTTGCAAAATTAAAATATCACTTGTCAAACAATTTGTCAAAAGAGCACCCAAGCACTGAAAAACACACACCCTGTCTTTCCCTTCGGTAGGAGCATAGACAATAAGCAAAGAGAGATACTGCTCAAAAGTAGCTTGAACTGTCAATAAATAGCTTGGAACAACTTCTGCTCAACCATTGACTCAGGCTTGTGACCTGTCCACAAAGAAAATGGCAACCCCTGCACTTACAGTGGTACCGTGATTCAGAAAATCTTTCTCTCTCCAATCAGCAAGCCAGCCAGTTTGGTTGTCTGCATCTGTTTGTCTCTTGCAAAAATGAAATGTCCACATTTTTTTGTGATAGGTGCTCAAAAAGAGCCATGCATTTTTTAATTTCCCTGTATCCGATCACATTCAGAGAGCCACTTTCAAAATTATCCCTCAGACCAATCCTTATCAGAAAAAATAAGAAATAGACCTAGAAACCCCACCCCTAAACAAAACCACCAAATTTTCTGTATCCATTAATCTCCACATTTCCATTGGTCAAGGAGACAAGCACTTTGTCATCAATTTTGTCAATCTGTGTAACTTCTGTTTGTCCAATTCAGATGTGACTCACAGTATTCTGAGCAGACAGCAACAACAGATTAAGGTCAGGAAACCCATCTGCTACTTCTACTCCACGTTTCCCTGTAGTCTCATCCAGAAACCTACCAATAGCATCTGGGTATAATCCCCTCTCAGAGTTTGTCATCCCCCATATTCTGACTCAGAGTCATGACTGACCTCAAGGAGGGGAACCTCAGAGACCGGAAGGAGAGGGGCTGCTGGGACTGGGGTGGGGATCAAAACTGATACCTGAGAATTCTCTATGCCCCCAAGAACTACCCTCAGCAGTGGGCATCCCAACTGCACTGACCAAACAAGCCCGCTTTGCAGCACCCTCCAAAAATGGATCCCCCGCCTCCTTCAACAGACGTTTTTTGCCTTGGGGCTTTGCCAGCAAGCCAGATTCCTCAGCCAAGGCTGCAGATTCCATAGCAACAGGTTCAGCCTCCATTTTGCAGTCAGACTCAGACCAATGAGTCAGGAGTTGCAGAACCAGTAATACCGTCTCTCTCAGGTTATAAAGGGGGCACTACTCCACCTTCCCCTCATCCAACATCCCCAGAGATACTGGAGCCTGTTGGGACCCAGTATCTGTCCTAGCCACCCAGCACCCCTGTGCTTTACTCTCAGAAACCGCCACGTGCCTCGGGAAACTTTTAAACTTCGGAAGCATTGTTTAAATATATAAATCTGCCTACAAAAGGACAACACATGCCAAACCTCTGGGATATTACAACCCAAAGGAATCCACCTAATAGTGCTAGTGATCTTACCCTAACTCGCCAGGTCTCTGGCCAATTACTCATTTCCTAAAAAAAGGAAGAGCCTTAAAGATCGTGACAGCAGATGTTGAGAGGGGCACTACAGGGACAAAAACATCCCGCACAACAATCTCCTCCACAACCGTTTGCTCAGTGTGCCAACAAACACAACAGCTTTGCTCATGTGGGATGCATACCTCATTTTTAAACTCCGTCACCTTCTGCACACTTAGAACATGCTCCTCCACAGGAGCAGAGTCTGGAGGCAAAATCCGCAACCCATGGCAACAGGTTAAACCCTCATGATCCACAAGAAACTGAGCCAGTGGGCAGACAAAGCTTGTGAAAACAAAAGAAATCCTGAAATTAAACCCATAACCACCACAAAACTAAACAAACACAAAAAACCAAAACCCCATTTCCCACCAGAAACACAGAGAGAACAGCAAAGCACACATACTCCCACAGTCCTTTGAGAGAGATTGTGTATTTTATATTATCGATATTTACATCACACACACACACAAACAAAAGTGTATATATACACACACACACACACACACACATATGTACGTATACCATTATAGGAGTGTGTGTGAAGTAAATATCAACAAGATAGACTATGAGAATTTTACTGCTGATGTAGTTGGGACTAAGTTTGCCGTATGGTGTATTAGTAACAGAAGCCAGTCTCTTGCAAATCACAAACATTGGAAAACATTAGCTTCAATTAACAAGTTGGAGTTGTAGGGAATGTTTGTTAATTGGTTTGAAAAATGCATAAACAGAAACAGAAGCTGAGTGGATATTGAGTGTATATCTTTAGCTTCACTGTTCATTGTAGTCAGCCCCTCCTTTCATTCTTGTGAAATAGCAATTAGAAGAAAGTTAATACTTTCTCCTGGAAGTTTAGAGAGAGGGAAGGTCATGTGTATGAGCTGTAATCTCTGACCTATTTTTACATGCTCTTACTTCAGCTGCATCATTACGTTCTCTGCAAGAGAGGGCAGGAGTTGATTGGCAGGTTGTCCTAAAACCAAATTCAGTGCTGTTCAGGTGAGAGAGGAGATGCACCAAGCTCCTGTGGCTCTATGGAGGTTTGCTAATTAAATCTAAAGCAAGGGAAAGAGAGAGTGGGTACAGATTTTGAAGACAGACTTTCAGGATGATAAACATAGAGGCGCTGTTCGGAATGAGATGTTCCTCTTTGTGATCATCTTCTTGAACTATCTTAACATTTTTATAAATAAATCCTAGGGCATATGCCATCCCCAATGTGGGAGAGACCTATGATGGGCACAAGGCACCTAGCTAATGTCTATACTGCAATTGGAAGTAAACCTCCTAGCTTGGGTGGTCAGATTCACATTAGCTTGGCTTGAGCTAGTGTGCTAAAAATAGCAGTGTGGACACTGAGGCTTGGGTGACAGTTCAGGCTCTAAAGCCTACCAGACCCCCTCGGTCCAAGCGTGGGTGGTTAGCCTGAGCCTGTGCTGGTACTGCAACACCCACACTGCTACTCTAGCGCACTAACTCAAGCTGAGCTAGCACGAGTCTGTCTACCTGGGCTGGGAGGCTTGCTCACAGCTGCAGTGTAGACTTATCCTTGACAAGGTCCCCCTCATTTTCCCCTCGATATTTTCATTGAAGGAGGATGTTTGTGCCACTAACCACAAAAACAAACAAACAGAAAAGACCCCAACAACCAAGGACAGGGCCATCTGTGTGGAAGCCATTTGCCTCTGTACTGCCTCTGCTGTATCCCTCTGCCAAGCTGCTGGGGACTCTGTAGCTAATATTTCCTCTGGAGTTTCCGTAAGAGGGGATGATGTGCAGAATGTGCAGCAGCAATGTGCAAAAGTTAATACTGACTGTCTGATGTTCTGCCGGATTTGGGGAGAGGGCTGAAATGATACATTTCCTCCTCTCTATGGAATTCAAGTAAGGAGCAGGGTGTGAATGATGCTGAAGAGTTACCATTTCCCCCATCCGGGGATTCTCTCCCCTTTTCGTTTAGGGGCTGTGGGGACAACTTGAGTCTTATTTTATGTATCATTTTTTAAAAAGAAAGCTTCTGTTTTCTGTTGTTATCTTTGCTTCTGGAACTCTGAACATTTGATTTCTAGAGCCACAACTTGTAAATCCTCATCTTCTATGTTAGATGTATCTATTTCTTAATGAGCCCCTTGTAGCCTAGTTTGCTGGTTCTGCATTTATGAAGTGACACAAAGGACCTCCCTTTGCAAAGTGCCACTGCCTTTCCCACTCCTTATGAAGACAAATTATTAATTTTTCCCTCTTAATTAGGTTCCATCTGCTGTTCGTGTCTTGAATTCTAAAGGTTATAGTTATTACCATATTCATAAAACCGCCCAACTGTGTAAGAGAACTTTAACAACAATTTTAAAGCCAAGATTCTCCATTATGCTTTATCCAGTGTACTGTCTGAAGTTAATGGTAGGGGAGTGGATCATACAGGACAGGGTTCTACATATTCTCTCTCCATTGCCTGGTCTTAAAAACATGCCACACTGCAAAGAGAAATATTTCTGTAGTCCAGTACACATCATATAAACTAGGGCATTGTACATAAAATACATAAAGAGGAAATGTGCGTAGTTGAGTGGCTCTTGGATGAAAATCTACACACACACACACTCACACACACACACACACACACACACACACACACACACACACACACACGAGTAAGCAGGTTTTCATTCAAGGATGGAGTTGGATCAAGACAGTGGTGCTGAAACAATTTTTATAGTGGGGCTTCTGAGAGCCACTGAACCAAACTGTAAACCCTATATATAATGGAAATCACTTCAAGACAACAGGTGCGGCAGCACCACCAACACCCCTAGTTCCAGCATCTGTGGGTCAAGATATGAAGGAAACAAGAGGAGACACAGCCTTGGTTTTGTATATAAAAAAATCTAAAATGAAATTTGATGACCAGGTTGAATAATATTTGAAGTTTGATTAGGTGTTGCTGGGAAACTGATCTAATGCCCGTTACCTTAGGAGTAAGACAAGGCTACAGGAAAGTATTGAAATTGCAGCATTTAGTACAGGGATAAATTCCTGTCTCACCCAACATGTACACCCAACTGCACTCATTTCCCTCTTCCCAGTTTTTTTTCCCCCCTTGTCCTAGTTCAGGGCTTATTAGGCACATGGAGTGCTAATTTACCTTTTATCTCGTAGCCTGGACTTGCTTTGTCTGAGTAAAGGTAATCTGTGCAGGAGGGGGGAGAAATTAAAGACACCTTTGGATTGCTCTTTATTATAACTTTAAGAAGTGCCTGATTGTCTCATTGATGACAGAACACCTTCACTGTGATATTGCATGTAATCTTTAAAAACAGAGGCCCTGTCATGGCATCGATTATCCCACGGCACTTCCTGAAAGGAGGAGAGGGTTCCCTCAGTGTTCTTGCCCCACATTCCCTCTCCTTCCACACCCCATGCTGTTGCGCAGTGCGCTATGCTCTTGTTTGCCAGTGCTGTGTGTGTATAGTTTGAGAGTTGCTTGAGGATCTGTTGGAATGAAAGGTGCTATGTAAATGTTAATTATTAGTTTTACAACTATTGTGAAACATTTGCAAATTCATTATCCTAAATGTATTGTTGTCTTTAACTTTGAGTTAGCTGTCCCATTGTAGAGTCTACCATGTTGCTGACAAAGACTGACTAAAACACACATGTAATTGTTATCACACACAGAAAAACAAAGTGTGTTGTCTGTCTGGTGCACTGTCTGAGCCAGTTTGTACACCAGGAGTAACAATTCAAGAATAAGGCATCAGTGCAGAGAAGTGGTCTTAGCAGTTACTATTTAATTAACTCTTGCTATGACTGAGGGAGGATGAGCGGCCAGTGTAATTTGCATATAGAAGCCTATTTCACAAGGACTCTGTGAGTAGCTATATCTTTATGGGAGATTAAAAAGAGTTTGCTTTTTAATTTTAGCTATTGGTAACAGATTTCAGTGTGTGTTGCTCATGGTAAAGGTGATGTGGGTGTCTCTTCAATAGATTTGTTTGCATAGTATAAACTGTAGTCAAGATAACATCACACTTGTGACTAGAGCTTTGTGACAGGGATATTTGACACAGGCTATAAATTCTTTCCTCACCAGACCTTTACATGTATTCTCAGGCATTTCAAGAATTCCATCCTTCTCAGTGCTGCCCTTAGGAGAGTTCAGGATTTAGGGAAAGAAATACATCCCAGGACAGAGGTCAAAACTCTGTTTAGGTTATTAAGCTGAAACATGTATTTAGGCATTGATAGCACAATACAGTTCAATTCAGTGTGACTTTTTTAGCTTGACAAACTATGTGTGTGTTGCTAAAATATGTTTTAAAGACTGGCCTCTCAGGTATCCGTCAGGGTTAGGTGAGATCTGCCTACCATAGGGACATTATGTTTGGAGTCTGATCGATCCCCTGAGTCTATTAGTCAACAGTGTTCAATGCTGACTTGGTGGCAGGTTGCTACATACAGTGCCACCATCTTCACCACTTTTCTCCTAGGATTTGGCACAGTTTTGCTTCATGGCTCTTGAGAAGTCTTTTATGATTCATAATAATTTTGAGGAAATATCTCCCTCGTGTTTGGGTATTGGAGTAGAAAGTGCCTCTCTGCTTCACACTGTCCTCTGTTGCATTGATTGCATAGTTGCTTTTCTCTGGGTTTAGGCTGTGCTCTGTGCTGCTCAATTTCCACCAGTAGTTTATGGTAACAGTTCCTATTTGGTGAGAATCTACTTGTGCATTTCCTTGAAGTGGGCTAGCCTGTTAGTATAATGGGTTGGTGCAGGCTTGTGTAGCAATCTAGCTTTTTGCTGTTTTGGGATTTCTTTCCAGTGACTCATATATATTGGTGTATTTGGTCTAACATTTTGGGTCAGAATTATTTGCTTGATTCGAGGGAGTGAGGAAACTAAGAAGTGGATCATGTTTTCGTTTGGATTCTGTTTGTCTTTCTCGGTCATGCTAGAGAAGGTAGGCCTCATTTAGGGTGACCAGATGTCCCGATTTTTATAGGGACTAGGGTTACCATACGTCCTCTTTTTCCCATGTCCGGCTTTTCGGCACTCAAACCCCTGTCCGGGGGGAATTGCCAAAAAGCCGAACATGTCCGGGAAAATGGCGGCTCTGCTCCTCCCCTGACTCTTCGGCTCTGTTTAAGAGCTGAGCTGCCCGAGCGCTATGGGCTTCAGGAAGCCCCCTTGCCTCCGGACCCCAGCCGCCGGCTGGGCACTTCCCCTCCCGGGCTCCGGCGGCGCAGGGTCCGGAGGCATGGGGGCTGCCCAAAGCCGGTATCGCTGGGGCAGCTTGGCTCTTAGAGCCGAAGAGTCAGGGGAGGAGCAGAGCCTCCAGCCGCGGCGGCTCTGCTCCTCCCCGACTCATCAGCTCTGCTTAAGAGCCGAGCGCTACGGGCTTTGGGCAGCCCCCATACCTCCAGATCCTGCGCCGCCGGAGCCCGGGAGGGGAAGTGCCCGGCTGGGGGCGCAGGGTCCGGAGGCACGGGGGCTGCCCGAAGCCGGTAGCGCTTGGGCAGCTTGGCTCTTAAACAGAGCCGAAGAGTCAGGGGAGGAGCAGAGCCTCCGGCCGTGGCGACTCTGCTCCTCCCCTGACTCTTCAGCTGTTTAAGAGCCGGGCTGCCCGAGCGCTACCGGCTTCGGGCAGCCCCCGTGCCTCCGGACCCTGCGCCGCCGGAGCCCGGGAGAGGAAGTGCCCGGCCGGGGGCGCAGGGTCCGGAGCATAGGGGCTGCCCGAAGCCCAAGCGCTACTGGCTTCACGGTTTGCCGGGCAGCCTCCAGACCCTGCGCCCCCGGCTGGGCGCTTCCCCTCTCGGGCTCCAGCTGCGCTGGGGAAGTGCCGGCTGGGGGCGCAGGGTCTGGGGGCTGCCCGGCAAACCGTGAAGCGGGTAGCGCTCGGGCAGCCCTTTTCGCGTGGCTGGGAGTGGGAGGGAGGAGGGGGCGGAGTTAGGGCAGGGAAGGGGTGGAGTTGGGGTGGGGCTGGGGTGGGGAAATGGGCGGGGCCAGGGCCCATGGAGGGTCCTCTTTTTTTTATTGGTTAGATATGGTAACCCTAATAGGGACAGTCCTGATATTAGGGGCTTTTTCTTATATAGGTTCCTATTACCCTCCACCCCCTGTCCCGTTTTTTCACACTTGCTGTCTGGTCATCCTAGCCTCATTTAAAGAAAAAAAAAATCAACCCTCTGTGTATGAGAGAGCTTAGATTAGTACTATCTTGCAGTAGTTCAGCATGACCACTTTTATTTTGCGTGTAAGGAGAAAGAAGGGGAAGTAAGTCAATAAGGATCTTTTTCTGGCATAGCGCAAGGAACTAGAAATTTAGGAATTAGCAATTTTGGAGAAAATAATATAATTTTTGGTTTACTTAAAGGGGGAAAGGTCTAAGGCAATGGCATTCAGAGTAAAATTTTGTTCTCTTCTTCCGGGATTCACAGCAGTAGCTGAAGCAGAGAGTAAATGAGGAGTTAAGGGCTGGTCTTGTTTGAACCTTTTTAGAACGATGGTGGTAAAACGGGAGGGCGGAGTGGGGAGGGAAAAGCCTATAAATGAAATGGAAAGGAGTGAAGGAAATGACCCTCCCTCCCACTGCCTGAGGTCTCTTATGGGGGCTGAAGAAATGGACGGTGGAAAAGGTTTCTGCACCACAAGATTGGTCATAAGTGTGTGTGTGGTAGAGGGATGAGCATGGCCATCCTTAGGCATATGCAGAATACATAGCTGTGTGCTTCGTATGCGACAGCGCTGGCGGCCAACCCTATCACCCAGCTGGACCCCCTGTGGGGTGCACCCACTGCAAGGGGCAGGAACATTCATAGAAGGGTGTGGGGCCTGGGACAACTCCCTCTGCCCTTGCCCCGCCTCTTCCCGCCCTCAACCCCCCATTTCCCACCTCTTCTCCCAAGCTCCCTCCCCCAGCGACGGACACGGCCCAGGGGATTAGCGGGGGGCCTGGCGCTGGCAGCAGGAGTCAGGCCTACTCCCACACTCACTGCTTCACTCTGCTGGCTCCCCCGCTGTGTCGCTCCGCTTCCCGCCGCCAGTGAGTGTGGGGGTGGGAGGAGACCCTTTCCCCCAAGTCCCCTCCCTCGAGCGACACGGCTGGGGCCGGGTCGTTCCACTTCCTGCTGCTGGCGTCAGGCCCTCCACTAATCCCCTGGGCTGCTATGGGCCTGTGGGGCTCCCCACAGTGGACCCCCACAGCTCCTGCCTCCGCGGCCCTGCAGGCCTCGTGCGCAGCCCAGACCCTCTGCCGGGAGTGGGAGGTGGCAGGTGCTCAGGCTGCATAGGTATCATAATTGATAGGGACGGGGTTGGGGATGAGGTGGGGATGTGTAAGGCTGCCTATATCAATATATCTTTATCTGTCTATGCTATGACATAATTTGGAATTATTTTTCAACTTTAGTGCTGCAATTTTAAGAGTAGTGTATGGCCTGAGGGCCCTATTTCTTGCCACTTATTTAGTTGTGTTGTAGGAATAAAGGGGGAAGTGATTTTTGTTTTTTGTTTCCCCTGAACAGGGGGAGAAATACTGATGCAGAGCAGGTTGGTCAAATGCTGCCTGTGCCTTAGAAGCCAGAATGGTGTACACATTCCCACTTTGCACTAGAGCCAAAGCACCTGCTCTGTGAGAGGAATCAGCTAAATTACTAGATGTAATTGATGTTTGTGCAAAACAGGGAACATTTGTTTTTCTCTCCTTGTGGTTAATGCTCAGCATGATAATGTAAATGAGTTCTCAACTCCCCCTCCCTGTCCTATTCCATCACACATACTTTTTACCCTTTTCCTTTGTCTTGTGGGTACTAACAGTTGCTAAATGGTTTTTATGGAGGATAATATATTTAGGAAGCAATTTCCATCTGAGATTTTAACTGCTGCCTCTTCCTTTCTGCGACTTAGGAATGGAAAGCAGATATAATACAGTTATCTTTCCAAGATGAGTCACTTTAAAGCATGTGCACGTAATATATAGTTTTTAATAATCTTTCCTGCCATAGAGCATAAACTGGTCTCAGAACGAGGACAACCAGATGAAACTTGCTTCCCTGTAAACATGGCTTGAGCAGAATCAGCCAATTTCAAGGCAGATTAGTGTCTGTGCAATGAAAACAGGATAAGGAAAGTATGAATATAAGGATAACAGGAACATCAGTTGAAGAGCAAAAAATCTGCATGAGATCACTTTTATTTTATTTATTTATTTATTTATGACACAAAAATATTTTTGGTTGACTACATTATGTCCTGCCTCTCAATTCTTCCATGCTTTAAGCCTAGAGCAATGTGTGGCAGGGTAAGGTTCTTCCATACATTCTGGCAGTTCATGATTCCGGTCTGCAGATTACCTTGGCCTGTTCAATGTTACCACAGACCCATGTAAGCAGCAAACATTTTCCTAACATTCGTCCCAGACCACGCTTTGGTTTGCTTGTCTAATTTCTTACCAAACTATACTTTTTAATGAGTCTGTTCCCAAGCCAAAGTAGTGGGTCACTGTGAGTTTTCAGCTTCATCTTCACACATGCTAAATTGTTTAGGCCTCTCAATTTGTCTGGATTTGATTAACTTTTCTTGTGCTCAGTGGTTTGCCTGCTGGTGACTGGCTTCATGAGGCCTGTTCCTGCTAGTTTAGACTCTGGGAGCCGACCCATTTCTCCCTTAGCTTCCTTCGCTGCCTTGTTTATTTTCCTAGCCAGCAGGATGGCCAGCCACAGAGAGGAGGGAGACTACTTGTCACTTTTCAAAACTGCAGGCAGCATAAAACAAAACAAACACCCCAACCCCCAAATAAACCCCAAACACAGAGAGCAGTAGAACAACATTGGTGGCGGAGAGCTATCACTAACTAATCAGCTGTAGCTTTCAGCTCAACGGTGGTGTTGCCAGGATTCTACCACCACTGTATTTCAAGCCTAAATGAAAGGCCTGCAGTTTCTTGTGGACATACTGCTCTACTTGAAGGTGAGTCTTAGACATCTAAATGGCAGTGGTGTCTTAAATCTGGGCCATCTGTGCAACTGTCTAAGGCAGTGCTTCTCAAAGTCGGGCCGCTGCTTGTTCAGGGAAAGACCCTGGCGGTTCGGGCCGGTTTGTTTACCTGCTGCGTCCGCAGGTTCGGTCGATCGTGGCTCCCAGTGGCTGCAGTTTGCCGCTCCAGGCCAATGGGGGCTGAGGGAAGCGGCGCGGGCCGAGGGATGTGCTGGCTGCCCTTCCCGCAGCCCCCATTGGCCTGGAGTGGCGTACGTGGCCAGTTTCCTGAACAAGCGGCAGACTGGCTTTGAGAAGCACTGGTGTAAGGCTCTGCTTTCTCAGACCTCACACTATACATGTGACCCACCATTGAATCCACCTTTCTTGATTACTCCGTCTGTGAGCCTCTTTGGCTCTGGTGACAGTAGGTCACAGAAGATGAAGATGCTATTCCCTAATTGCTCTACACTATTACCCCAGTGTCTACTTGGAAAGTCACACTTCAGTTCCACCTCCTGGCTTCCCAGTTCATGTAAGAATGTCCTGAGAAGCCATAGAGTCTCATAAACAAGGTGTGTTAAGTGTGTGTTTACCACAGCCCGATGAAGAGGTAGAGGCTGGTAGAGGCAGGAAGGCAGCAAAAGACCAAAAGGTTAAGGTGGATACAAAGAGGCTGAAGGACCCAGTCATTAGTGGATGGGGAGTTGGATGTATCCCTGCAAGTCTGGTCTAGTGGAGTTGGTTGAGGAACCTAGGGCTGACATTGACAAATTGACACTCTTGGATGCTTTGCCAGAAGTGAGACCATCCCCTTTGTACTCTCTCATCATTACAGCACAGAATGCATTGTGTGATTAAGTAGGTTTCCCTTGGGACTTGGAATTTGATATTGTTTCAACAGAGCCCTTTTTCCTTTGATGCAAATAATTCCAATATATCTGAATATTTTACTCCCTTTTAAATTATTGTGATCAGACAAACAGGTTAAGATTGCAATTTACTATGAGTGTCACGTGTCATATGTACAGTATGTTCATTGTTCAATGTTTCTTTCGGTAGGTCTTTTGGCTCAGGATGTGAATGTTTTAAATAGTAAATCAGCCTGTTAAAATTGGCTGAACGTGAAGCTGTTAAAAGCTGAAGACTCATACATCTCAAATAACGAAGAGGAGAAAATACACACATTGTGAATATATTGTTCAAAGTAATGGCTGAGGTTGGGCATGCTCAGAAACATAAATAGGTAGGTGGCAGATCTGTCAAGAGTTTGGAAGCCCATCTGATATTTACACTTTGGTCGATCTGTTTTATTTGGTAGTCCCACCTTGCAGCAATTTAACTTAGTCTATTATTAGAGAGTATAAAATATACCAATGAATCAACCTGCCCAAAACCCATTCAGAATATTGTAATTCCATTTCATACCATATGGTATCTTGTATTGATTTATTACCTAACAAAAGCTGTTAGATAACTTCACTTCCAAAGAGTTTTGTTTCCATGTCACATTTCTTGCTAATTTGAGGAAAGGATCCCTTTAAGGCTCAGTTGTGGTGATGATAGCAACTTTTTCTCTTGGGATGAAACTTTTTTCTCTTCAGAAAAGTGCTAATTTTCTCTGAGGTGTCACTCTTCCATTAATTGGAGCATTTTGTAATCAGATCCATCACATTGTACCCACTCAGACAGACTTTCGGTCAAAGACCTGAGTTAATTTAAACAAGAAAAGTCTTAACGTTCATTTTGTCCCTCATTTTAGACTTAAATTTCCCCTATCCCACAGAACGTGATGTTCTCATTTCTGTCAGAAAACTTGAATCAAATCATGAAATGGAGGTTTATGCTGAAATAATTAGCCATCATTGAACTTCCAACTTTATTCTCGTTGTGTAATATTGCCCCCCCCCCCCCTTTTTAAGCTTCTGTCCCACATTCAGACCTTGATAAACTGAGAGGTTATGATTTAGATGCTGTTCCCCTTACATTTTTTAGAAATATTTACCAAAATAATGTAAAGCTTTAAGCATGACAAATTTCTCCCCACCTACCCTTGAATGCTTGCTTGCTTCGTTTTTTTTAATATGGAAGAGATTATTTTGCACGTTAGGAGATACCATGTAGTTTCCTTCTGGGGGGTAGATGGAGGCTTAAATTGTGGAAATTTGGGGCCCCTATTGTCATAAACTTTCAAACCATAAAGGAATCCAGATAACTAGATTACAGTGATTTACAGCTGTTTCCTCAAAAAGTCAAAGTTCTCTTCATCTGTTGTTTGAAATGGAATGAGGGGTTTTTGTTTTTTTTACACACTAGGCTGACTGGAAAGTAATTCTCTCTAGTAATATGAAGAAAAAAGAGAGTATTATAGAAAATATGCTTTCAGAGGTGCAGCTTTCTACGACTCATGCCTGGTGTCACTCTTTATTTGCCATGCATGTTTGAGAACTAAGCCTGTGCACCACATACAATAAAAATTCCAATTCACTAGTAAATAATTTCTCTGATGAAGTGAGCCAGGGAGCAAGTTCCAATATAAGTACTCAGCAGTACTGTGTGTTGTTAAGTTTCCGGATATCACTGTGGTGTCTGGCAGGAGCTCAAAGGAGCATATTTTTCTTCAAGTTAATCAGTGATAGGAGAAATTTGTAACAGTTGCGTTCTTACTGTTCTGTTGCTAATTTTGCTCTGTACACCTGGTATCGCGGCTCTCACTCCTCCTTCTGTGGAATTTTGTAAATTTACAGCAACAACAAAAAAAGAAGAGAGGTTAAGGAGCTGTTATTGACTATGACAGAAAAGCTATTGAATGTTCTACTGAGAACCAATTCATGCTTATATTTGGGATGGACAAATTAGTTAGTTTGGATAAAATGGGAACTGACTCAGTTGCCACTTAAAACTGATGCTTGATGCAGTTTAACTTTGTTACAGTTTTTTTCTCTGCTTTTATCCCCATGTGGAAATATTGCTTGAGTGTATTCTTGTGGTATTTTAAAATACCAGAAATCGTGTGATAGCCTTAACTTTGTTAATTTGAATTTTCAGATTGATTTGAAAACTTAATAGGTAGGATAATTGGTTGGATTAGGATCCAAATTATAGGGAGTTACCAAAACTTTGAACTTTTTGAGGTTCATGCTTCTTTGGTTTGAGCATTTAGCTGGGAATCAGAAGAATTGGATTTTATTCCCTTATGTACCACTGACCCTTCCCCCCCGCACATGACCTTTTGTAAATCATTTGTGCCTCTTTATGCCTCAGTTTTCCTATCTATAAAATAGGGCAAAGGATTTTTTTTCTATTTTGCCAAAGCACTTAAAAATCTATGGATGAAAAGTGGTATAGTATTTGAAACTATTAATCATATTTTTCTTCCTTTTTATTTTATTTTTTTTATTTCAAGGAACATTTGAATGGAGACAGGATTTTTGTTTTTGTTTGGATCATCAGTCTCAATGATGTCACTATCGCTTCTGAAGGAAACAATTATAATACAGTAGAACCTCAGAGTTATGAACTGACTGGTCAATCACACACCTCATTTGGAACTGGAATTACACTATTAGGCAGCAGCAGAGACAGGACCCCCCCCCAAAAAAGGCAAATACAATACTGTGTTAAACGTAAACTACTAACAAAAATAAGAAAAGTTTAAAAAAAATGTTGACAAAGTAAGGAAACTGTTTCTGTGCTTGTTTCATTTAAATTAAGATTATTAAAATCAGCATTTTTCTTCTGTGTAGTAAAGTTTCAAAGCTGTATTGAATCAATGTTCAGTTGTAAACTTTTGAAATAACCACCATAACATTTTGTTCAGAGTTACCAACATTTCAGAGTTATGAACAACCTCCATTCCCAAGCTGTTTGTAACTCTTGAGGTTCTATTGTACCACTAACAGAGGGGTCTGTCTTCAAGTGGGGAAGAAACCGAAGAAGCAGATTAATAAGTTAAAGTGAAAACCCTGGTTTAATGTATATTTCACAATTAACAAAAACAGAGGAACAAAAATACAGAGTGTATATGATAGACTGCATAAGCAAAATAATCTCTAACAAGAATACCTCCCAAAGTTTTTCATGAGCCATCAGAGGGGGCCTTTAACTTGAATTGGAACCAGCATCATTTGCACTCTGGCTGCTGTGTAACTGCAACATGTTACATTTTAATTGTATGTAGTTAAATAGGCTCCCCTAGCAACTTCAAGAGTGTAATTACATAGCTGGCTAATATAATGTCTTTATGAAGGGACTGCATTATTGTTAAAATTTTTGTCCAAGGCACATTAAATCACTTTTTATGTCTTATATAATCAATGGGCTTTTATATATTTGTAACAGATTTATTAACAAAGACTCTGACAGTAAATATTCTGTGTTTTTAACTGATTAGACATTCCATCTGTTCCTCGTGTTACAGGTGCTATAAATAGGGAGGAATGCGAATGACTGACAACTGAAATTACCGAACAGTGTGGAAGTCAGAGAAGTATAGTTTAATACAATCTTTCACACAATTGTGTACATCTTTCAATTAAACAGATAGCAGGCAGCTAATATTGAGTTGCGGGGTCAAACAGCCTGCAGAGCCCTACCTTTTCTCTATTTCACTTTTCCAGCATTGTGGATATCCAGTATGTCAGTGAGATTGGGAGGACTTCTGCTCCTTACCCCAGTGGTCTTTTAAAGGTAGGCATAGAAGAGGAACTGTTGACTCATTTAAAGAAGGAGAGGGCTGAAATTAGCTGATTTTGGACAGAACATTTTGCTTTGGGAATAATTGAAAGTTTGGTCTGGATATTATTTTGGCTGAACTAGCTTGCCGTTCTCTGTAAAGACCCTATAGGAGCCTGACCTCTTTAATACCCTAACTACAGAGTTAGCATACTAGGTACTTAAAAGTGTAGAATTTTGAGTAGCTAGAAGCTTTTTTTCTTTTAAAATTCAACTTCTGAGAATAAAGAAAACACTTATTGTTTGTGAAGTCTACAGTCAGAATAAAGCCCACTCTCCTCTCCAGCCAAATGCCAACTGCATAATCCAGGGGTTTGGGAAGGAGACCTACGGTCCTTTTGAGCTCCAGCAGGTCACGGCGATTTTTCTCAGTTTTTGGATGGCAAACCTTGGCAAAATACTAAGCCAACTCTCTTCTAAGCAGGGAGAGAGCAACCGTATCCTTTTTATAATGACATTTTTTCTAATTTTGTTTTGGACAGGTGAGTCTTGGACATTATCCATCTGGAATAGTAGGTACGTAATAAAAAGCCCCAGTATGGCAAAGCGCTGTTCTCATTTCCAAATCCCCTCAGACATATTGTACTTCGGATTCTGGCAGCAACAGCCCCTATGGTTTTCATAGGTCACTATGTCTACAGACAAAAAGGCATGTATTGAAAACACTTTTATACAAGCAGTATCTGAGGAGAAAATAAACTAAAAAGCCCACCCTTATGCCAGAGGTGTAGGTTGTGTATATCCAGGATTCACTTGTTCACGATGACCATAAACCAAGGATGAGTAATGGCTTCAGAAGGACCCCAGAGAACCTGAGAAAGTGGAACTAATGCTGTTTGATTCTTTGGGAGGTGAAGAGGTTTTGGCTTACATTTTGCACTGAAAAGAAGTTCTGGCAGTGAAGGCTGAAAACCGGTTTGATTGGCCTATGGTCTTTTTGATCTGTGACCACAGTTTAGTGTATTGTTGGGGGGAATGTTTTTCATTGATGGATCAGATGGCTGCTCAAGTACACTTCCATTTTTGCTGTTCTTGAGTTTCTTCTGTCTGGACTGGAGAAGGGCCTGAAATTTCACACCTCCAAGGTTCAGTGTGCAACCATTTTGACCGCTGAAGATCAGGAAACATTACACCATTCTCCTTCTATAATTAGGGCCCTACCAAATTCACGGCGATGAAAAACGCATCACAGACCATGAAATCTGGTCTTTGGTCTGCTTTTAGCCTATACTATACATTCATGAAGGAGACCAGCGTTTCTCAAATTGGTGGTCCTGAAGGTTATTTTGGGGAGGGGGGTTGTGGTATTGCCACCCTTACTTCTGCGCTGCTGCCTTCAAAGCTGGGCAGCCAGAGAGTGGTGGCTGTTAGCTGGGCACCCAGCTTTGAAGGCAGCGCCCCACCAACAGCAGTGCAGAGGTAACGGTAGCAATACCATACCATACCCCCTTACTTCTGCGCTGCTGCCTTCAGAGTTGGGCGGCTGGAGAGTGGCGGCTGCTGACTGAGGGCCCAGCTCTGCAGGCAGCAGCGCAGAAATAAGATCGGCAATACCATGCCATCCTTACTTCTGTGCTGCTGCTGGTGATGGTTCTGCCTTAGAGCTGGGCTCCTGGTCAGCAGCTGCTGATCTCCAGCTGCCCAGCTCTGAAGGTAGCACTGCTGCCAACAGCAGCGCAGAGGTAAGGGTAGCAGTATCACAATCCCCCCTACAATAACCTTGTGACCTCCCCACAACTCCTTCATGGGTCAGGACCCCTACATTACAACATTATGAAATTTCAGATTTAAATAGCTGAAATCATTAAAGTAATGATTTTTAAACTCCTCTGACCATGAAATTGACCGAAATAGACCATGAATTCGGCAGGGCCCTATTTCTTCTGAGAACTTTATATATATATAATGTAGTTATTTGTTTTGGAGTCATATGAAGTTATTTATTAGAACTCTGTAAACTAGGTAAAAAGACATCAAGCATTGCTGTTATTTTATTATTTATTGGGTGGCGATGGTGTGCTTGGTGCTGTACAGAATAAAGAGGAAATGTAGATCCTGACCTTGAGACATCTATAATCTGTCAGACTGAGTTGCTTTGTGAGAATGTGCCATACCAAAATTTCTGTTGTGGCACCATCACGTTCTGTACAATTTAAACTTTTTTTTTTAAATTAAGTTTCTAGTCTTCCTGATTGGAAAAAGAAACCTTTTAAACCTTCTAACCCTAATGCATGCTAGTTTCTTGTAACTGAAAGACAAAATGAAGTTATAGGTGACTGTTGTGAGCTGCCCCAGTCATCTCAATTGAACATTGACTCTATAACCTAACGATAATTTAATTGTCAATATTGTCTATCATGAGAAGTATCCGAGTCCCACATCTTTCCTCTGTAGTGTGATCCTGACAGATACAGTGATTGGATTGCATAGTCAGAGGGTTGAAGAGTATCATAGCATTTGTTTTCTTTTTATAAATAAGAATAACAACACTTTTTTTGTTGAGGTGACTGGGTATGTGAGACTTCATGAAAGAAATACGTTTTAAGGGAAGAGTTGGTGGAGGCAGTGGCATACCAAGCCCAGAAGAGAGATCCAGGCATATGAACTTTCATAGATGAAGAAGCATCTTTCATTCAAAGACGAAACTCTTCTTAAAATCCCCAACTCCAGACTGACAATGAAACATTCCTTCAAGAGCAATTTGTTTCTGCCAATGAAAGCTGGGCAGCCAGAGACTGCCCACTAGCAAGAACCAAACATCAGTGTTAGTCAATGTTTATGGTAAAATGCCTTATTTGAAGAAATTGCAGACCATCCCTGCAGTACTGTACATAGTCTTATATGTCATATTGAAAGGGAAGCTAATAAAAGATTATGGTTTAGAGCAGTAGTCCCCAAACTGTGGTGCATGCCTCCCTAAGGAGGCATGGAGGAATGTTTGGGGGGGTGCATGGCAGAGCCCAGGCTAGTCCCCAGAAGGGGCAGAGAGGGAGCGCTGCCCAGCCCCACAGTGCCCTCCATCCAGCTCTGAAACCCAGCTGCAGCTCCACTTCACCACCTCTCACATACCTCCAGCCCCAGCCCCAGGTGCAACTCCACTCTGCTCCCTGCTCTACCCCCAGCCCAGCTCTGGCCCTAGCTGCAGCTCCACTCCGCCCCCTGCTCTGTTCCCTCTCTGCCCCCAGCAAGCTCCGTCTCTAGCCCCAGCTCCTCCCCCCATCCTCAATTTGGCCCCCAGCTCCGCCTTCAGCCCAAGCTCCTCTGCTGAGGAAGCCTTGGCTGTGTAGAAATGAAGGGAGGGTGTTGCGGACAGATTCTAATACTGGTAAGGAGGGAGCACAACAGGAAAAGTTTGAGCACCACTAGTTTAGAGTATATGTTCCTTCCTCTTAATCTGTTTGGTTTTTAGATTGTCAGTCCTTTGGGGGCAGATATTGTGCCTTTACTGCTTGGAAAACATCTATCATGTTGTGGATGCTATGGAAATAAAAATTATATAAAAAAGGCAACTGGTGATAGCCTATAAAGCTAAGGGGTCTTGGAAGGTTGTAGTTTGTAGAGGAATTAGAATGAATTAGATTTTTCTTGTCTAGAAAAAAGGTGACTGAAAAGGGACATAACTGATATGTAGATGGAGAACTCCCTTGCGAAACTCCCTGTTAGCAGCCCCTGTTCGCAAAGCTCCCTGGTCGCTTGTGCGCTGCTTTATAAAGCCCTGGCCTGTATGAATGCCCCGCCCACTGATAAAGGCTCAGCCACTTACCAGAGACTTCTAGCTTTCAAACCTTCCAACTGCCAGCCACAGCACACGGTCCTTCAAACAACCAAAACAAACAAACAGACTGACAAACACAAGCTCAGCTCACAGCAAGTAACCCTCAAACACAAACAAACACACACTACAGACAGTCACTTACCCCAAAATCTGATAGCTTTCTTTGATAGGATAACGAGCCTTGTGGATAAGGGTGAAGCGGTGGATGTGGTATACCTAGACTTTAGTAAGGCATTTGATACGGTCTCGCATGATATTCTTATCGATAAACTAGGCAAATACAAATTAGATGGGGCTACTATAAGGTGGGTGCATAACTGGCTGGATAACCGTACTCAGAGAGTTGTTATTAATGGTTCCCAATCCTGCTGGAAAGGCGTAACGAGTGGGGTTCCGCAGGGGTCTGTTTTGGGACCGGCTCTGTTCAATATCTTCATCAACGACTTAGATATTGGCATAGAAAGTACGCTTATTAAGTTTGCGGATGATACCAAACTGGGAGGGATTGCAACTACTTTGGAGGACAGGGTCATAATTCAAAATGATCTGGACAAATTGGAGAAATGGTCTGAGTTAAACAGGATGAAGTTTAACAAAGACAAATGCAAAGTGCTCCACTTAGGAAGGAAAAATCAATTTCACACATACAGAATGGGAAAAGACTGTCTAGGAAGGAGTACGGCAGAAAGGGATCTAGGGGTTATAGTGGACCACAAGCTAAATATGAGTCAACAGTGTGATGCTGTTGCAAAAAAAGCAAACATGATTCTGGGATGCATTAACAGGTGTGTTGTGAGCAAGACACGAGAAGTCCTTCTTCCGCTCTACTCTGCTCTGGTTAGGCCTCAGCTGGAGTATTGTGTCCAGTTCTGGGCGCCGCATTTTAAAAAAGATGTGGAGAAATTGGAAAGGGTCCAAAGAAGAGCAACAAGAATGATTAAAGGTCTTGAGAACATGACCTATGAAGGAAGGCTGAAAGAACTGGGTTTGTTTAGTTTGGAAAAGAGAAGACTGAGAGGGGACATGATAGCAGTTTTCAGGTATCTAATAGGGTGTCATAAGGAGGAGGGAGAGAACTTGTTCACCTTAGCCTCTAAGGATAGAACCAGAAACAATGGGTTTAAACTGCAGCAAGGGAGGTCTAGGTTGGACATTAGGAAAAAGTTCCTAACTGTCAGGGTGGTTAAACACTGGAACAAATTGCCTAGGGAGGTTGTGGAATCTCCGTCTCTGGAGATATTTAAGAGTCGGTTAGATAAATGTCTATCAGGGATGGTCTAGACAGTATTTGGTCCTGCCATGCGGGCAGGGGACTGGACTCGATGACCTCTCGAGGTCCCGTCCAGTCCTATAATCTATGAATCTATGAATCTAGAAATTGAGGGATATATGGGAAGTTGATGGTACAAATATTTGATGGGGAGAAACTCAAATAAACAGCATTAACTGAAGCTAATCTAGGACCACGTATGAATGGTGTTTAGGAAAAAATTCTCTATCCTAAGGATAATTAACACTATAGATTGATGACAAATTGCCTCAAGCAGAAAAAGGAGCTGCAAATACAAATATATTCATTAAAAGGCAGATAGACCTATAGCACATGGGCTTCCTTCCATCCTTGAATGTTGCTCATCTAACCACTGGGCTATAAACCATCCTTGCTCTGGTTAAGTGCATATTTAATTATTTAAGTATTTCATATACAATGGAACAGGTTCAACAGGGGATAGTGAGAGAAACCCACACCAGAATATCCCATAGTCCGGTGGTTAGGGCACTCACTTGAGATGAGGGGTTACCCATGTTAAATCCCTTCTCCATTATCAGGCAGAGCGGGGGAAACTGAACTGGGATCTCCCACACCCTGTGTGAGTCCCCTAATTACTAGTCTAAAGGTCTCTCCTCCTTTTCTCATGGCTGCAACCCTCTTCCCCCCCCCCTCCCATTTTGTGTCGAGTTAGGCATTTACCTTTCTTGTAAGAAACGGCTGAGGTGCCCAGGCTCCTAAATCCAGGAGAGAGCTCCCATCTGTGAATCTCAGTTGGCATTAGGCACCTCTCTCCAGCCTGGATTTAGGTGACAGACTCCCTGATAGGGGTGGGGTGTAGGTCATACCCCTGTCAGAATTTCCTGTTAGCTGGTTTAGGTGGCTTCCTGCTTAGTTTTCTGGCTAAGGCAACTCCCATCTTTTCATGTGCTGTGTAGTTCTGCCTGCCTACTGTATTTTCCACTCCATGCATCTGAAGAAGTGGGCTATAGCCCACGAAAGCTTGTGCCCAAATAAATGTGTTCATCTCTAAGGTGCCACAAGGACTCCTCTTTGTTTTTGCTGATACAGACTAACATGGCTACCCCTCTGAAACCGTTCCTACATGCCTAACTCTTTGTATGCATTGTATAGAGAGCCTGGGCACCTAAGTCAGCTTGTGTGGTTTCCAGCAGGTGGCTAGAGGCCTGAAAGTTAGGCATTGCTCAGTGTTGCCATTCCTAAGTCCCTTTGTGAATCTAACCCTTAGAGTATGCAGTGAACAGTGGTGCCTACGGTGGTTAAGTGATTTAAGAGGGAAGAACAGGTAGAGGAGGATCTTGGAAAAAATTCACTGTGTCCATCTGCTGGATGTAAACAAAATAGCTGTAGAGTCCTAACCAGTGGTGAAACAGAAAAGAAACATATAAATTAGGCCTGTTTCAAACCCATAGTTTCTCTTGCTTAACAGACATAAAGGGAAACTCCTGTATTAGGTCACACTAGGATAATTCATTGGTACAAAAGATTCTTTCTGCCATGAGAGTATGTTTTATAGTAAATACTGTTTTCAAATTCCCGATCACAACTTCTGCTGGTATTTGGCAGACCCCCAACTTAATTTTATGAATAAAGCTGCAGATTTCATCCCTTTAAATAGCCTGGAAAACGATTAGTTGATAAAGCACAGTGTAATAAAAAGTGTAGAAATCAACAAATATCTGGTACAATGACGTACTACTACTAGCTCATTTCCTTAAACAGTTTTCTAAACCTGTTACCTGATTGTAATAATTGTGCCAGTTACTGGGTTTTAGGAAAGTACATTTACTTTGTAGGGACTTAGTGTAAACATATCTTTTTCAGTTTATACATTTGGGAATGAAAAATCACCTCAGTGGTTGTGCTGAAGGGAGGAAAAAATTAAGAGGATATCAAATTAACAATTGCTCCATTTTATTACACACCAGACAGCCAAAATGTTGGCCACATTAAAATCAGTTGGGTTTAGAGCACTTGTTAGGCTTGCGTTTGAAGATGATCCTTTAATGACTGAAGTCCGTTGTGTAATAAATGGCTGAATTTACTAAGAGTCTTTAGAGACAAGTTGATTTATGTAGCACAGCACATGAGGTGTTGAAGGCATGTGCCTAAAGGGAGTGGCCTCTAGGGGATATTTTTTCTTGGGGAAATATTACCATGGTGATGCCAGTAAAGCAAGAAATGAGGTAATAGGTTGTGGTCGCTGAAAAGTGAAATGAACGACTCTGGGAGATGGCTATTCTTGATAACTTGGATTCTAAAGAACGTTTTGATTTTTTTATTTATGTTTAATCTGATTAATCAGTTACAAATTTCAGTCTGTGAGAGATACATTTCACATGGTGTATTTTCCCTTATGATCCACTTTGATTAACCACCCGTGTCCGGATGGGAAGCAATGAAAGACTCCAGTTTCCTTCTTTGCTGTATTTCAGGGATTAATGGGAAATATTGTCATGCTTTCTCAAGGGACAATTTTTCATACTAATGTTTGCAAAGCACAGCTAGTGCCCTCTGCTGTGGCTCTTTACCATATTACAAAGGAATGTCCTTCTAAGTCTTTGTCAATGATGGGTATAAATCAAAGTAAGAAAAAGGATACATAGTAAATTTAACATTACTGCATTTTTTAATATATAAGTAGGCTTAACTTCTTTTCCTGTCTTAATCCCATCAAGATCAGACTCAAGCAGCGTTCACATCCACAATTGAAATGCACCAACCTTTTTCTTTGTTAACATTGGTCCAAACTCTCCCCACTGCTTTTGTCAATAGATCATTTAAAGGCAGGCAATAGAGTTAAGTTTGCCTTAGTCTTTTTTTCTTCTTCACAGCTTCAAGCCCAAGGGCATCTTTTAATAGGCATTAGTTAGGGCCCAGAATTAAGTAGACGTTTGTGAAGGAGACTTGAAGTTTGGAACAGAATTGTCCTTTATACTTTTTCCATGGGGGGAAAAATCTTCTTATGAGAATAAAGGCTGTAAGCTAATCTCTTGCCGTCTGGAAAATGGAGAAGCCAGAGGTTGTTGGCATCGGGTCACATCCCTTATGTAAACTGTCAAATTCTTTTCATATTAATGGCATATTGAGTTAAACCCATGAGGTTTGTATCAGCCACAGCTAATTTATTGATTTATATTTTGATAGTTTTCTATTAAAGTTTAATATCTTTGACTGATCTTTGATAGAAATTTGTTGCCTATTTTTGGATACGTTTCAGAGTAGCAGCCGTGTTAGTCTATATCCGCAAAAAGAACAGGAGTACTTGTGGCACCTTAGAGACTAACAAATTTATTAGAGCATAAGCTTTCGTGGACTACAGCCCACTTCTTCGGATGCATATAGAGTGGAATAAATATTGAGGAGATATATATACACACATACAGAGAGCATAAACAGATGGGAGTTGTCTTACCAACTCTGAGAGGCCAATTAAGTAAGAGAAAAAAAACTTTTGAAGTGATAATCAAGATAGCCCAGTACAGACAGTTTGATAAGAAGTGTGAGAATACTTACAAGGGGAGATAGATTCAATGTTTGTAATGGCTCAGCCATTCCCAGTCCTTATTCAATCCTGAGTTGATTGTATCTAGTTTGCATATCAATTCCAGCTCAGCAGTCTCTCATTGCAGTCTGTTTTTGAAGTTTTTCTGGCCAATGCCCCTCTGCCATGTACATTGGCCAAACCGGACAGTCTCTACGCAAAAGAATTAATGGACACAAATCTGACATCAGGAATCATAATACTCAAAAACCAGTGGGAGAACACTTTAACCTGTCTGGCCATTCAATGTCAGACCTGCGGGTGGCTATATTACAACAGAAAAACTGATTGCAAACTAGATACAATCAACTCAGGATTGAATAAGGACTGGGAATGGCTGAGCCATTACAAACATTGAATCTATCTCCCCTTGTAAGTATTCTCACACTTCTTATCAAACTGTCTGTACTGGGCTATCTTGATTATCACTTCAAAAGTTTTTTTTCTCTTACTTAATTGGCCTCTCAGAGTTGGTAAGACAACTCCCACCTGTTTATGCTCTCTGTATGTGTGTATATATATCTCCTCAATATTTATTCCACTCTATATGCATCCGAAGAAGTGGGCTGTAGTCCACAAAAGCTTATGCTCTAATAAATTTGTTAGTCTCTAAGGTGCCACAAGTACTTCTGTTATTTTTGGATACGAATTTTCCTACATTTTGCTTCCTTCCCCCCCCCCCGCCTTTGCTAGCAGGTGATGGTGTTTGTTTGACTCCATTAAATGAAATCCACTTAGTTTGGAGTTTTCTCAAGTGAGTTTTGCAGCTAATTAACTTGAAAAGAAGCTAGAGACAACTGCTTTGTGCAATGAGATCACCTGTCACATGCCACCATATTTAATCCTGGCACTGTAGACTACTGGAGAGGTGCTAGCATCCAATGTGGAAACTATCTGGGGATGAGACTTGATGGAACCTTAAATAAATTCAATCCAATTAAGATGTTGTTTTCCTTGGAGGACTTATGCCTTGTGGTAATGGGGTTTTCTTTTTTTTTTAAACAGAGAATTTGGGTGGGGGGAAGAGGTTATACTGTCATACAGATATCTTCCTTGTAATAGAATGCTGGCATTTTGGCACTGTCAATAATCTCAGAAAACCTTCCCCCTTCCAAAAAAAGGAGCAAAACAGAACAATGATTGTTTAAATTCATTAATTCTGTAGTGCTAGAAATGTAGCCTCCAGTGGAAATTGGGCCAAATAGCTTTTGGACATATTGACAGCTTTATTCAAAGAAGAAGAAACACTTGTCAACAGCTGCTATCAAAGTTGGTGTGTATTGATTTTTTTTCTCTTTTCTGAAACTTTTCATTCCTCTTCCCTTTCCCCAAATAAAAGAGAAATCATGAACTTGGTTTTAGACCTTTTGATATCTAAGGGCTGAACAACGTAAACTACACCAAGGAAATGCGCTATGTCTTCTTGTTCTAGCAGACAGCCTTCAATGTTACATGCTGGAAATAATGGCCAATAAAACAACACCATATTGTTTTCCTGCCAAATACTGCATACTCAGAATACGTTGCCAAAATGTAAACTGTGATTGGTAGTGACTTGCACAGTAGTTTGTTTCCCTTTACTTCATCCCTAGCTGTCCTTTTATTGCACAAGTCTTACTAAGGTCATTACGATTAAAGTGACGAGAATTAAAGTATAAAGATTGGTGTTTTCATATTATAAAATCATTATTATTTGATGACCAGAGACCCCTCCTCTAGGGATCAATATGTGTCTTTTTCCCCTCTTTTCTGTTGGTGTCCTGTCTAAACCAGAACACTAAAATGAGGCCAGATAACCAAAGGGTCTGACTGTTGTTTGTTCTATCCATTATATTTCTCTGCTCGCTCTTAGATTCCTCCTCTGTTCCCTATGTTTGAAGTAGAGAGATGGGAACAAGCAGAAGATTGAGGTCCCAGGGAAAGTCAGTTCAGCCTGGGCAGTTTGTTCTCCCCAGTGTGACTAAAGGGAGGGAATTTGCTGAGGAAGCTTTGGGTTGGGATATCCGGCAGTGGGGAGAAACAGAGAGGAGACTTGTGGAGGGACGATCAAAGGCTTTGTCCTCAGGTTATGTAATGTGTACTGTAAACAGGGTCTTTGTCATCTGAGTGTATGGAGCTGAGTGGAACATACTGACAGTTTTTCTTAAGTAAGCGTTTCCAATTGATGATGGTGGGAATGTGCTTGCAGACAAGCTCACTGCCTGTGTTACACAGGATTTTCTGTCAAAACCCTGAGATACTACAGTAGTGGTGATGTGGTAGGGAAAACTTGCTACAAAATGTGAGTGTAATACTGTGAAATAGCAATAGAAAAAAACAGCAAAAAGGGAGGTCTGAATTAAGTGAGAGAATGGAATGAAGTATTATAGCATGACAGAAAAACAAGAATACAAAACTGATCTCACTGTTATATCTTTTCAGGGGCTATACAAAGATCCTGCTCTAGTGTTAAAATAATTTTCAGTGCTGTGCCCTAGTATTGGACACTAGGGATTTAAAATTATTGTATGAAAGCTTCTCGTGATAAATGCTTGCTTATTAAAATTGTTGCAAAATGAGCTTGCCTTCTCAGTCTCCAGTGACAAAAGGTATTTTTGTGGTTGACGAGTACTGTTCTCTTTCTTCCTAAGTCTTTCGCTTGCAGATCAGCAGTCAGGTTAGTATAGGGTTACCATAATCCAGCAAGCAAAAAAGAGGACGGGAGGAGCCCCGCCCCTGTCCTGCCCTAGCCCCGCCCCATCCTGCCCTAGCCCCGCCCCTGCCCCTCCCACTTCCCCCCTCAGAACCCCCAACCCTCCCCCCGCTCCTTGTCACCTGACTGCCCCCTCCTGGGACCCCTGCCCCTAACTGCCCCCAGGACTCCACCCCCTATTTATGTACAGGCGTGACTACCTGCCCTTTCCTGGTTACTATACGCAGCCAGTCCGCATCCACATCCAGTAGTTAAAAAAAAAAATAAACTAATAATTTAAATTGGAATTTCATCCATTAATAAGTATTTATTATATAGTTAAAACCATTCTATTGAAGGGCAGATATTAAATAACACTAAATATGTTAATGTTCAAAACAATATTAAAAATTTGAAAATTTAGAGCATGGAAACCAAAATAGCTAAAATTTAGTTTTGGCAAGATACACGGAATGGAAACTCCGGGATCTTTACCTGTCACTGAATATAGCCATCATACCAATAGTGGAATATAAAACAAGTCTACATATACTCTCCTTAAAATTTTTACTTCTGTCCATTCCCAATAATTGTAACAAATCATTATTACCTTCACTCCACTTGCCACGCGCCCCAAGCACAAAACCAAAGAAGTGGATATTTTTACCTCCCGTTAAGTTTTTAATTTCTTCCTCTAACTCAAGATAATAAGCCACCTTCTCACTGTGGGCTTGTTCCAAACTTCCGGCATTATCCTCCCATCGCACTGTAACATCAACCACCACTGCTGTATCTCCTTTTATAAATATAATATCCGGCTTTCTTAACTCACCCTTACTATTTCTCAAATGGGGCTCTATCATTGCCTTCCACCCTAATTTACCAACCTTATCTACAACTGCAGCCACTACTCTATTATGCCTTTTTATCCTAGCATTCTTAGTCTTATAACATTGTCCTGAGATATGGGGAACAGTCTCCCGCACTTTACCGCACCATCTACAAAGAGCATTCACACCTCCTCTTCCTCTTGCTAATGTCTCCCTAGTAGGATAAATATTTGCCCTAAGCTGCAATGCTGCGATATACGCTGACGATTTAACTTTACTAGAGTTTCTTCTTGGAGAAGATTTGTCTGTAGGTTTTTATGTTTAGTTAAAATATGAAAGCCTTTCGTTTTCTTCACATTAACAGAGAGATTAGTATTTTTACAAAACTCCTCTAAGATACCCAAATTTTTGATCATTCCTTTATATGAGCTACTTAAAATTGCCACATCATCGGCAAAAGCCAATGACGTGACACTATTACCCTTAACATAAAAACCACTTCCTTCTACTTCTAATCTAGTTAAAAGGGGATCCATAGCAATATTAAACAAAATTGGGGACAACGGGTCACCCTGCTTGACCCCCCTCCTAATTAAAATAGACTCAGTAGCTTCATCACCCACCCATACCCTAGTTGTGCAATTATCATAAAGGTCCCTAATAATATCTATAAAATGTTCATCTATACCAAATCTTCTCAACCCGGCTATTATATGTCCGTGTCCCACAGAATCAAATGCTTTAGCCAGATCTACGAACACTATTGCAATTTCATTCCCATTTCGTTTAGCCCCTTTAATCAAATTATCTAATATAGCAATATTTTCCTCACACCCAGGGGCGGATATAAATCCTTTTTGTCTACTACATATCTTAACTGTTTCCACCAGTCTTTTTGCTAATATTTTGGTATAGATTCTAATCCAAACTGACCCAATTGTCAATGGTCTCCAAGATGTTAACTTCTTCATTTCCTCCTCATCTTGTGTCTTTGGTATTAAAATCGTTCTATTTTTCTTAAATTCATCTGGTACCTGTCTATTTAGAAACCATATATTAAAAATTTTTGTAAGTATTAAGGAGTCTAAATTAAAAATATCCCACAAATTGCTCACTTTTACTTTATCTGGGCCAGGAGCACTATCCTTTCTTATTTCTGTTAAAGCTATTCTAATCTCATCCACAGAGATCGGACTCATTAATATATCATTATCCGCATTCTCTGTGGATGATGGCCACCCTATCATATTACCATGTCCAATTGTTCCCAAAATATTTACATAGTATTCCTCAATTTCTTTCATAGGGATAGCACACTTAGCCTTATCTGGCTCTCCCATTATAATGCGAGTCAATCTTCTTCTATCCTTATCAAATAATTGTTGATAGAATTTATACTTAGCTTTCTTTGTAGCGTATCTCCTAATTGCATTAAATTGCTTCCTTCTCCCCTCCTTTCTAATCTTCCCTTTTCCTTTATTCCTCAATTCTATTTGACTTTCATTTCTAGGGTCCTGTCCCTCTACTAATGAATAACATAATTTTTCCAACATTGCCCATCCGAGAGCTTTTGTTAAATCCTCCTTTAATAATCCTTCAATTTCCCCTAAACTATTTATTATTTCTCTTCCCTCCCTACTTTGTTTTCCCCGTTTACATATTTTCTCCACTAAATCCACTTCTGGATGTCCTTTTAGTGGGAAAATCCTCTCTCTTGGGGGCGGAATTTCTAATATATTTACTCTAATGTCCTCTACCTCAGTCACTTCCTCCCTATCTCCTGTTACCACTAACTTCTTCTTTGCTAATTCTCGTCTTTTATCTGATATTTGTTTATTCGTTTTAGTCCTCATCTCGCTCTCAATACATTTATTTATATTCCTTTTCCCAATATATTTCCTTTCCAACTGTATAAGCTGCGCAACCTCATCTTTAGTCCATATACGAGATCTAGTCGATCCCTCTTTGATCTTACTTTTAGCAGCCATATCTTCTTTTCTTTGCTCATTCCTCACAGCAGGGTGTCTATGTCTACAGTGTTGGCTCAATCCAGATCTAGTATGAAAACCAAGCCCACAGACCGAGCACGTATGGCTCTTCATTGGGGTATCCGCCTTCTTGGGTATGCACCTGGGGTAGTGGCAAGCTATATTATGATATTGAGAAGATTTTCCACATTTACTACATACAACTCGTATGGCTTTACTTTTATGAACCACATTAATGTGTTTGGCCCATTTACCAGATGTTGGTAATATCTGGGGACATATTGGACAATTAAAACTATCAACGGGATACTCTAAATAAAAAACCCCATCCTTCCACGAACTACTTTCTAATATATTTATATTACTACCAGTACTGTTAAGATCCTTATTACGATCCCTATTAAAATCAGTACTTGATTCCCTAACATATGGATCATCAAATGTACTTAAATACTTAAAATCTGGATTAAAACTGTCCATAGTTAAATCATTAAAAGTGTCCCTTGTAAAAACCATCGGTAAGATAGATAAAATCTCCTCACCATGATCATCACAAACATTCTCCTCTACCTCCTCTCCATGCTCCACTGGGAAGACTTGATTCTCACTCTCATGCTCATGAGACTTCATTATAGTCCACACCATTTTATCCATTGGTCCAGCGACCCTGATCACACCCCTAATATATTTAACACTGTCAGCCGGGGCATCAAAGCCAACAGCGGGGGCGTTATTAACCCGGTCCAGCGCCAATCCGGTATAAAAATATAAATTACTTTTTTCCATAGCTAAAAGATTTACCCTTCTCAGGGGGAAACTAACCCTTTCCAGGGGGAAACTAACCCGTACCTGAGGGAAACTTACCCTTTCCAGGGGGAAACTAACCCGTGCCTGGGGGAGACTACCCTTACCAGGGGGAATCTAACCCTTACCAGGGGGAGTCAACCCGTACCTGGGGGAGGCTACCCTTACCAGGGGGGCATCCATGTGGCACCATATGGGGCTGCCCAACCCAGTCCCACACCCCACTGAATGTGGGATGTGGGTTCGTCCTCCGCAATCCGCCTGGCTATCCAAGCCAGTTACCGACTCTCACCACGAGGAGGTAGCGGTTGGACTTGCAATCCAGAGGCTTTCCTCAAAGAGGGGTCCCAAACAGCATAATGTCGAGCTCTAACGGGCGTGTGAGAAAAGGCTCAGATCTTGGTAGGGGTTGCCCCTATTGACCGGGCTCACGCCCACCCCCACCTCACCGATAACCCATTCTCTCACTACCCTCAGGCAATGTTTCCGTCCAAGCCCGACAGCTGAGAGGGTCCAGAGACGCATGGAGAGCCATTAAGCCTCCCTGCCTCTTGTCCCCTGACTGCCCCCTCCTGAGACCCTCCCCCAATCCTAACTGGCCCCCTAAGACTCTACCCCCTACCTGTACCCTGACTGCCCCAACCCTTATCCACACCCCCACCCCCAGACAGACCCCTGGGACTCCCACGCCCCATCCAACCACTCCCCACCCCCTGACAGCCCCCCCAGAACTCCCGACCCATCTAAACCCCTCTGCTCCCTGTCCCCTGACTGCTCCGATCCCTCTCTCCACTCCTGCCCCCTGACAGCCCCCCCCCCCCAGAACTCCCAACCCCCCGCCCCTTGTCCCCTGACTGCCCCCTCCTGGGATCCCTGCTCCTAACTGCCCTCCAGAACCCCACCCCCTACCTAAGCCTCCCTGTTCCTTGTCCCCTAACTGCCCCCTCCTAAGACCCCCCCCAAATGCTCCCCAGGACCCTACCCCCTACCTGTACCCTGACTGCCCAAAACCTTATCCACACCCCCAGAAAGCCCCCCCGAACTCTCGACCCCCCCCCGTCTCTTGACTACCCCCTCCAAAACCTCCCTGCCCCTTCTCCGACCCCCTGGCCCCCTTGTTGTTGGCCTTTCTTCACCTAATGTCTCGGTGAACTTGCTCAGGAACTGCCTGAGCCGCTGGGCAGCAGCAGGGGAGGAGCTCCAGACTGCCGGAGCTGATCAGCGATGCAGGGAGGGAGGGAGGGAGGGAGTGATTTCTGCTGCGGGGTGGGGGGAGGAGGAGCCCTGTCTGGCTGAGTGTCAGAGCCCCATGTAAGTGACACCGGCCGGCCGGCAGCACTGTTAGCCGCGCGTGCTCTGCATGGGGGGAAGTCCGGACATTTACAAATTCCCCCCGGACGCTATTTTTAGCTTAAAAAGCCGGACATGTCCGGGGGAATCCGGACGAATGGTAACCCTAGGTTAGTAGTCATTCACTGCTGCCCTCTTGGAATTAATCAGACTCAAGAGAACTAGATTGCAAATATATCGTGCTTTGGGGACTGTTGCTTTACACACCCATTTTCTTTCCCTGCCCTTTAGTAGGGACTTGAACTCTCATTGTTTTGTGACCCTTGGTCAGAGTTTAGCTGAATACATCTGATGTCTAGAGCAACAGACTGTGCAAGTTCTGAGCAGGGGCCAGCAGGGGGTGCCCTTGCCGGTTAAAGGCAGACATTGAAGACTACAGTACCATGGGGGGGAGGGAAGCTCAGGCAGTCAATTTGAATCTGCCTTCCATCCCTTTTGTTAGGTTGAATAGCTAACACTAAAGCAATTTCATACCCTTCATTTCTTCCCCCAGCTTGTCTCCTGCCCCACCCCACCCAAAAAAAAGACGTAGCTGTACTGTTTCACCTTTAAAAAGAACAGGAGTACTTGTGGCACCTTAGAGACTAACAAATTTATTAGAGCATAAGCTTTCGTGGGCTAAAGACCACTTCTTCGGATGCACCTTTGTGGTGGTGCTGTAGTCAGTGTAGCTGCAACATGGGAATTGGGCATTCTTTATAACACCCAGTCCTTCTTGTCTCTTTAAAATATCTTTCAGAGGGAAAGTTCTATGTCAGGCTCTGACACAGAGTTAAGGAGACAGTAAAGGGGGCAAACATCATCTTTAGGGAACAGGAGCAAATTTTCAGACAGTAATATTCCCAAATTACATTATGTAGTTGCTAAAGAATGTCAAATCTTTCTGGAATAAGGGAAACCTATTTTGCTATCTAGGTGGAGAGCTGTGTGTTCCCTTGTCATTACTGGTACTGCTGACTGTCTTTCTGTGGATTTGAAGTTAGGGAAAGTGTTAGAAGTTTGATTAGGAAAATTCCATTGAGTGATTTCTGGTTCTTGTAGCCTGGAGGATGAAATCTGGATACTGGGTGCCATGGTAGTTCATTCAGATAATGACACAACTAGATATTTCTAATGAACAATAATGTCTTTCCTTATCATTCTTCAGATGCATAGCCCAGTGTAACATCATCCAAGTGTAATGTGAGTAATGTTTTTAATGAAGTACAGATGACACTTATATTTTACTGGATTTAGACCTGTTATGGTGTACCCAGACAGCGAGCCATCTGCACAATGAAAAAAGTTCACTGGTTGTATTGTCAGAGATTGTAATCACAAGGTGGTGCTTTATCACTGAGTTCTTTGGCTTGAATGACTGACCCCGTGGGTTCCCATGCACTATGCCCCGTGTTGGATTAAGTGCATCCCTGATACTGGAGTGCTTCCCAGGCAAAACTAAAAGAACAGAAGCCATGTAGCATGTTGCATAGCTTTTGATGAAGGTTTGAGCATTGGCCATTTTACCTTTAGCTGCAAATGGTACCCAATAACAGCTGCTGCCAATTCTACTGTTAGTTACTCATTTTCACTTACAGACAAATCTTCTCCAAGAAGAAAATGTATATATACATCATTTGAAATGAATAAGCAGAAAGTCATTAGTTCTTTTTATAGGTTTTCTGCTGTATCAAGAATTTATCAGTTTATGGGTGTTCTTTTACTTAAATAGGTCTATTTATTTGATTGAATTATTTCCCATTAGGAATAGTCTTTTAAATACCACCATGTCTGTCATAGCTCCGATTTAGGGTTAACACCTGTTGGTCCCTATTGTGTTTACACATTGTATACGCATTTTCATTTAGTTGTGAAGTCACCTGTCGAAGCTCCCTGTTACAGAGAACTTCATTGTTCACTAATTAATGTCATGAATCCATTTGGACATCAACCAGGAGCTTGTTATAATTGCTCACCTACAAGTAAAAACTTTCTCTGTATATCAATTAGTTGATACAAGGGATTAAGATTGTTACATGGAAGGCAATGCAGTTTCTTTCTTAATAAGTCACCCGGAGTGGGTGCCAAACCAGCTCTCGGTCCCATTTGAGCAGTGTGTTTTGATAAAGGCATAGATAGCTCAAACCACTAAGGTTCCCTATGGCAGCAGGAATGTAGATCATTTTGGTTTGCTATTACTGCTGATCTGCAATGTAGGATATTAATCAAGACTAATTATACGCACTGGCTATGAAACAAACTCAAGGCCAGTGCAGGGCATGTTTCTCTATGTAATTACTGACTTTAAAGGTACTGGGGTAATTACTAGAAATGAGAGGACCTTCTATTTACAGACACATCTCAGAATAGCAACACAGTGCATTGGTTATTTCTTTACAGCTCTGTCTGGTTAGTTATAACCACATGTCAATCTGCAATTAGATAGGCATAACTTAAATTTCCTATTTTTCAGATTCCATACTTCTGTATTTTCTCAAACTCTACCAAAGTGTTTTTTGTTCGTTTATTTTGGAAACAAACTTCAGCTAGTGAGGGGCATCATGTGATATGGAGGATGTGGAGCGTGATCTACTTTTGTTAAACACTCTGATAGAAGAGCCCCTTAACCTAAGCTATTGTTCAGTACAGTTTAATCACTTTGTGTATAATATGCATTATCATATATGTTGTATATAATTGTCTGTAAACACACAAACCCGTGTGTATAAGTATATAATTATATACACATAAGCATGCATGGACATTCACATGTGTGTGTGTGTGTGTATATATATATATATATATAATGTAAATTGTAAAAGTGGTCTTTCTCTGGAAAATGGCAAGATTGCTAGTGATCATCAACTAACACTTAACTTCAGTGACAGAAAGGAAACTGGAATGAAGAAAGTGCTGGTATTCCCCAGGGGAGATGATTGCTGATACTTTAGAGTTTTTACTACCGTGGTCCATCAAAGATGTGCTAAGATTGATTACAGAATTATGCAGGACTGTTGTTCAGGGCCATATCCAGAAGAATATATTGAGAGAAGGGAGTTCAATAAATATTCCTTCTGCTATTAACTTTACTCTTTTGCAACTGTAATTGTAAGTACAGGAGGGAGAGCTGAGTCTGAGTTACAACAGATGTTTCTATTAGGGTTTTTTGCATTCCACTCCCTTAGTCTGAATTGATTGCTGGACTACCAAAGAAAACACAAGAATCCCAGTTTGTGCTTTTGTGATGTATTTTATTATGATCCATATAACAATGAGAAAAAACACTCTGTCTTTGTGTTTTAATAATAATTGGTGGTAATGGTAATAGTTCTATCTTCTTTTCACAGATGTATTTGATTGCAGTTCACTCAGTGCCACCCTTAACAATCTGGAAACCGTTGCTACTGTCAAAAGCCTTTTTTTCCCTAGGTTTGAACTTCTCTGGCATGAATTGCTTGTAGATGGAGTCTGAGCCAGTCCATTCCCATTGTGTGTGCAGAACTAGACACATGAATGCCCAAAATTAATCAAAACTAAGGCAAGAATAGAAAGCTCTCACCCACTTACATGTTTGTGAAAACAGCTTTGAGTTGGAGGGAAAGAACCTATCAAATGTACATGAAAAATGGTGAGTTTATGAAGGCCAGGGAATTGTACAGCTTGTCTGGACCTGCATGCCACCATGTGGGGGTGGGGGGTGGAGATACAGGGTGGGAAGACTACCAGTCTGTGAGGTTTTCTTCTAAATGATTTTCTTTGATTGATTGATGCTACCGGTACTGAGGTCATAAACGAGCTCCTTGCTGAGGCAGGGTTGGAGGTCAAAGTGTAGTGCCAGCTGCCTGGCCTGCCATAGAACAATAGCAGCACCCTTCTATACATAAGAAAGGAACATTCCAGCATAGACTTCAGACTAACCTTTCCTTTTGCAAACCTCAGGATTCTCTTGGGTGGAAATTATACAGTGTCACTTATAATTAACCGTTCCCCCCCTAACCATTTGCACTTGAGTGTTCCTTAAAATCATCTATAAATACCCTGCATTAAACACTCAAGCCTCTCCTCTCTTTCTCAGTTATGTTTAAAAGTATGATAGTGTAAATGAAACTGAAATAAAACTGCACCTAAAGGTAAACTTTTGGAATGATTCACTAAAAATGTGGTGGTCAACTCCCATAAAATAATAACTGGAATTATATGTCACATTCCCTAGCCTTGTGCTTAAATATTTACCTTGAGATGTTCAAAATCTTACGCAGCAGAAAAACTGTACTTTTTAACAAATATAAGCAGCACTGTGGAAGACTAGAAATCACATTACTAAAGATACTAAATAAAATCTTGGCATTTGTATAATTATAATAAATACAAAACCATCAAATGTGTGTAAATTTTTTTTAAAATTCCTGAACACATCCTGATTAAATTGAAAGTTGGTCCTAACATACTGCTTTTGGTCCTATGGCTGTAGGATTTTTTTATTCTTTCTGTGGTTTGTATTCCACGTCATGTTTACTTTTCTCCATTCTTCTGTTCCTCATACGGAAACTGCATAGATCTTTCTGTGGAAAAAAGATCTTTGTATCACACTTCCTGTGCAGTGCCAATTAGTTCCAGCATGGACTTTCTTTGTGGCTTTCTCTTGGAAATACTATAGCATCATTATTGGCCTTCAAATCTGCTGGAGCAGCTACACTTTTCCAACCTCCAGCCCCAAGTCATGCCAAAGGTCACACTACAACTAACCTCAGAGGGTAGAAAACAAAGTAAGGGTGTACCGTTTCTCAAAGAGATGACCCTCCTCAGCTTGGCCTCTGCAAAGCTCTAATATATTGATAAAGCTTAACAGCTTGTAAAAGCACTAACGGCTTGAGGATAGCTATGTTAAACAAATGGCTGGCTCACATTACTCTTTGTCGCTATCAGATTTATAACTCAATATCCACGAAAGACTCTTCAGGAAGTTGGGGCAGGGGAGTGAACAGATAGGAGGATTTTGTAGGGACTCAGCAGATCATTATTCATACACATTATTTAGAAACTTTGGCTAGATACTCCACTTATCTGCATCCAAAGAGAATTTTGGGAAACTCAAATGTAAGTAACTAAGTAGGACTGTTGTGCTTCATATCTGTGTCAAAAGATTATGAGTACACCTCAGATTCATAGTGAAGACTCTTAATTATGAGTCAAATTTGAATAGAAATTAGAGAAGCAGTTCTTAGAGTGAAAAGCTGCCTTTCTGATGATTTCGAGAAAAACGAAACACTTCAACTTTTGAGACTAGGTCAGCCCCCAGCTCTCTGCTGGCAGCCGCAGTACTTTCATCCAAGTTAAAATAAAACATCCATAGAGACGGGAACACTTTAGTTCCTTCCCCACACTTCATTTCCTGTCAAGTCCCTTGAATTGTCTGGCTCTAGTTGCAGACTGGTATGGAGCTGGACAGTAAAGTTATAACTACCATCAGACACTTAAAGTCACCAGAGCAAGCTCAGCTGCAATCATCTTCAGAGTTTAGGAACAGCTAAAACTTGCTTTGTATTCAGATTTGGTTGTGGCCCACCCAAATCCCAAACTCATCATTATTGTACATACATAGAAGTTCCTGTTGAGAAATCCCAATATCCAGAAAAAGGCAGAACCCTGCTACTTCCCCAAAAGTATGAAATAATTATTTGTACATTGATATATGCCAATCCAGATGATTTTAAAATAGTAAACTAGGAGACAAATCCAGAAAACAGGCAACCTACTTGCGCCAGTTTATTAAAACTTGACCATAGGAGGTGAAACAACTTAAAAAATCTGATAGGTCAAAATGCCAAATAAAATTGTTGACCAGATCAAAAGAAACTTCCAATTATTTCATTACATCGTAGGCGCCAACTTTCTCCGGCGCTCGTGGGTGTCCACGCCCCTCCGCCCCTTTCCCCGCTCCTGGCCCCGCCCCGACTCCACCCCATCCCCACCCCTGGCCCTGCCCCCATTCCAACCCCATCCCCAAAGTTCTCACCCTAACTCTGCCCCCTTGCAGTTTTGAAAGTCTGCTTGAATCTGAAATTCCCTCTTACCCAAATGCAAGCTGGTTGGTTGGTTTGTTTGTTGATTTATATTTTGGACATCTATTGATAGTATCTATGCTCTTACAAAAGTTAATTTAAACAAACTCTGCAGTTGGCTCACTTAGATCTTGAGGTAGGATTCAGATCTTCACTTGACATATCCTTGAAGTCAATGGGACTTTGTGCATTTATAAAAGCATCTACTTTGTAGTCCCATTGCAGGATTGCAAACTTGTGGCCTGATTATCCAGCCCTGCACACCTGCAAATATTTGTGATGCCTATGCAACATTTTTGATAAATGAGTTTGTATTGTAATTTTATTCCATGGAATGAATGTCAAAAACATTTGTTTTAAAACAAATGTAAATAACAAGAAAATCACTCTTCAGTGTAAAGAATCTGAGCGATTTAGAGGAACTCTAATTTTATAGAGCAACTTTCATATTCTTCATATCTCACAATAATGAATTAGTGACTAGAACCAATATGAATACCATATAGCTATAGCTAGTCTGTTTATCTAGTCAATTTCAAAATATATAGAGAGGTAAACAATAGCTATAAACACCCCATTTTCAAAGCATATTTATATTTTCAAATTTGAAAAAAATCCAAAATAAGTTTATTTTAAATAACATTCTTTCTAAACATTTCTAAATGTCAGCATATACATTGTCTTTCCAGAGGAATCAATGAATACCTTTATTTGTCTTTGCATAATGATGAACGTACCATGCTCTCTATAATTCCACTTATTATACTGCAGAGATGACTACTGAAATTTCCTCTCCAAGTGAGGCACAGAGTGTTGTTTTAAGAACTTCTTGCAAGAATTGATTTTTTCTCTTGAGAAAAAATATTCTTTTTCCTCTCGATATTGCTTAACTCAGTGAATATGCTGACATAAACCTTGAAAGAGGGTCACTCTGCAGTTAGAGATAGATGGATCAGCAGTACCACAAATTATTTTAAGTTGGTTTTCAAAATAAGGGAATTCACTGAACCAAATCTCCACAAATGACAAATGCCATCAGAAATGCTGTCCTTTTCCTCTCCCCCTGAAACATTCCCATTTCTGCCTTTTGTTTTTCAGTGCATATTGTGTGAGTCTGTAAGCAATGGATGGAGAGGAAGATAAATATTTACCCATACCTGGTTTCAGAAATCTCTTGAAATTGATTTGTTGTTAAACCTATATACAATAAGATGATCTATAGTACCAAAAAAATTAGATCACTATGCACCCGATGCTTTCACTTTCTCTTAACCCCCTTTCCAAATAATTTAAGACATCATTTTAATAAGAATTTAATAAAGATGAAACTTAGCAAGGTTAAATACTATCTGAATGCAGAGCTGTGATACTGCGTGTAGTATTGCTTGCCAGATTTGAAGTTACTTTATAATTCTCAGTATTTACACATTAATTTATTTGGAGCTTGTCTCCTCAAAAACAGCCATCATTCCAAACTAAGGGTTGAATCCTGGTTTGTAATGGTTGTGCACTCTTTTGGGGAAGGGACCCAGGTCTACGTCGGTGTTTGCACAGCACCTAGCATGGGAGAGAGCCTAATCATGCTTGGGACTCTGGGTGCTATGGTCATATAAATAATAATAATAATCAAGGGTGAGAACTCTCAGCTCAGGGAAGCTTGGGGTTAAGGTAGTTTAAAGCTAACCAGTGTGGCCTCCCGATCTGGGGTTATTCAGGGCTCTCAGCGTAACTGTCTGTCTGAAGTTCAGCATCCCCTCACTGCCTGGAATCTCAACAGCACTTCCCAAGCTAAAGTGATGTAGCTCTCCCCTCTGTAGATGCTACAGCAGGTGGCAACATGCTCATATAAACCTGAAAATAATCAGGATGTAATTCTGTTGATGGTGCTTAAAAAAAAAAAAAAAGAAAAAAATCAGGCATGTAAAATGTATTAACCTTTTTAGCTTCAAGGGCATGAGCTCTTTCTCAGCAGATTATAGCATAAAGATGAGTTTTACTAAACATTTTCTTTGGCTGGGCTCTAATGACATTACATCTGTAATGTAAAGAACAGTATTCTCCATTGTCAAGGGAAAATATGAAATATATTGAATATTTTATATATATTTCACATCTAACCTCTGCTATTGGCAGTTCTTTGTACACACCACTTCTGTGGCAAGCTAACTAAACAAAAGCTATGGCCAGTTTCCATTAGAATTGACGAAGTACTTTGCAGTCAGAATAGTTTAAGGTGACTACTCCTGTTAATGTTGAAACTTGCTTTAAATAAAACATCACAATGATACTGCAAATTGCAACTTTATTTACAAGGCAAGGAGGCAAACTCTAGTAGCCATACAAACTAAGGTATAGTTTATTGGGTAGTGGTGGGAGATGAATAAAGAAACAAGCCACAATAACAACAGCTAGAAAGCTAATAGAAAATAAATCTCAGCTCCACACAGAGACCACACAGATTTGTTTGCTGGATGTTCTACTAGATGATGGGGGAGGATAGCTGTCTTAGGGTTTTGGAGTTTTTATCAGAACAAGGTAATGGAACTGACTGTCTGACAGACAATCTGCTTTGAGACTTCCAGTCAGCTATGAACTGGTGTGTTGACTAATAAGTCAGTGGCTTGCTAAGCCTTGTCATTACCTAATATGTTTTTGTTTAACAACTTGGGGCCTTGCAGGAGTGCTCTGTTTACATTGTTGTCAATGCCTATTTTATTCTCTTCCCCGCTTCAGAGCTCTGTATGGTTCCGAACGTGGCAGCTTGATGGTTCAGTATAAGGTAGTGGGATTTTTTTTTGTATTCTTACCATAAAAGATTTACTAGTGTTACCGAGTTACATTAATATTTTTTTTTTTAAATCTATAGAAGTTAATGATCCCCCTAAAAATTGGATGCAATATTATGAGCAATGTCAGCATGCTGTGATATTATATAATATCCTTGCAATGAGACTGCTTGCTTCGTGTTATTAAACCAAACTGCTAGATGACTTTAATAACTATTTACTTGGTACTGTATATAAAAATATCAATCTTGGATAAAGATGCTTTTTGTTGTTTGAGTTTGAAATTTAAATAACAATTACTACAATTACTGATCCAGTATACTAATATTGTATCTTTTGGATCCTATAAAATAGTTTGGGCTCAAACTATACCTCTACCCCGGTATAACATGACCCGACATAACACGAATTCTGATATAACGCTGTAAAGCAGTGCTCCGGGGAGGCAGGGCTGTGCACTCCGGCGGATCAAAGCAAGTTCGATATAACGCAGTTTCACCTATAACGCAGTAAGATTTTTTGGCTCCCAAAGACAGCGTTATATCGGGGTAGAGGTGTATTTTCAAGATTTTAGTTTTGCAGACAAAGTTTTGTACCCACCAATAATTATGTGTACATTTTTGTGTTCAAGTGCAACTGATAGTACTATCTTGTTGTTTGTCAGTACAAGTCTGATAGTTAGATGACTTTTAGTGCTTCCAGATGTGTCTGTAATTCACTACAGGCACAGAACTGTGAGAGCAGTTAATTTCTCTCTGTTTTTTTAATTCATATTTTGTTGCTTAGGAAATGAATTCCCTTTCATATCCCCAACATAAATACTCCCATCTCCCAGACCTATTTATGTAGGATCTACTATATGTTTTTCTCAGGTACTGAAGAGCAAGCCAACCGACAGAGGGAGTACAAGTTGAAAGGGACTCTGTCATGTTAAACATCTCAAAGGCTGTAAGCCTAGCTTGTAGGACATAAAGGACTATAAAAAGGCCTCAGAATAAGTCTTGCACTCGTCATAACAGTGCATCAGCATCGTGATGACAGAATACACACATCACAGTGAGCAACCATATCCCATAGGAAAAGCGTAACTTGGCTGTTTTTATTTCCTTTTTGGATGAGTCATAACGATGACAGGAACTGAAATATTATTTACAATAAATGGTCACAGCAATAATACACTTTTTAAAAAAGCTTTAGTCTGCATTATTTTCAGTCCTCCATATACACGTGGTTAAATAAAGCACTATATACAAATTGCTAGGTCATAAATTAAAGAAAAAAGAAAGGATTTTTTTGGATGGGTTAGGGAACCAGGAAAAGGGGCATGAGGGAGAGGGGAGATGCATGAATAGTTTGAGCACATGACGATGAGCCAGAAACTCCATTAACTTTAATCTGCACAGAAAAATTTTCAGTTTGCCCTGTAAAATGGGTTTAATAATATTTACCTACCTTACAGAAATGTTCTGAGGATGAATTGTTTAAAGTTAGTATAACATTCTGAAGGTGGAAAGTATTATGCTGGTGCTACAATTATATTATTTATTTCTACTGTATTTGTAAAATGACTTTTTTCCAGTTTGAACATTTTTAAAATGTTCATTTTTCTCTTTAATTCACATTCAGTACTATAGCTATACATTATTATTTTTGACAGGCGGTTTTAGAATTGCACAATTTTGGCCCAGTTTTGCAAACACTTAAGCAAGTGTATAACTTTACTCCCATAATTAGTCTTACTGAGGGAAGTTAGTAAGACTATACATATGTATGAAATTATGTACATGCTTAAGTGTTCGCAAAATTGGGGGCTTTCTTAGGTACTTTACTGTCTCGTAAGACACTGTTTCATGAATTTCAATCTAAAAATTGCCTTTGTCAAAGTTCGGTCTAAAAACAAGCTGGTCAGATGACCCATGGTCAGTAGAAATGCTTTCATAAATTCATGTATCTTCGTACTATTCTCCCCCCAAACAGGTATACATTCACCTATAGTGTTTACAATCCAAATGTTGCAGCTTTGTTCTAGGGCAAAACAACAAGAAAGTGAAACAGTTTTTTGGAGCTTCGAACAGGAAGTTCCCATTAGTTGTTGGGTGACTCTGGAGAGAACAGACCACGGCTCTACAGCTTCACTCCTGGAAACCTTCAGGGGAACTGCCATCAGGAAGGCCATTTATCAGCACCCCGTGACTACAAAGAGACAATGACCCTGGTATACTGGCCGGGTTGGATAAGTTTGGCAAGCCCCAAAGCAAGCCAATTAGGCAGTTGGTGCTGCTATCCTCTACCCTTTTCAGGGTTAGGGGATCTGAGACAATACTAAAGGGACTAGGGGAGTTGGAGCCAAGAGCCCCATTCTTATCAACCCAAAAGGGCTATATCACACAATTTGTAACATAGAGATGCCTACTTAGGAAGATGTGGGGTGCTGTAGGGACTTCCAGTGTCAGCCCAGTACAAGTCACCTGTCAACGGTCCAAAAACTGTGACCAGTTTCACAACAGAAAAGAGATTTTTTTTTGTAATACTATCTTTATGTTGCTGCAAGGTTTTGTGCAGCACCATGTGCTATTTTATGCTAGTTATTAAATGATCCAAATTGTATATTTCCAAATAACTTGGATATAACCACAAATGTCAGCTTAAACGACTGTATGGATTTAGTGCTGATGAATGCTTGAGAGCCCTGTGAATGAAGTCCTCTGTTTATCTTCAGGGCTGCAACAGAGTAAGCTTCCCACACACCCTGCCTGCCTGCTGATCTGGGAGCAGGGAGGAGGCTTCCTGTAGGGGTAACAGGGCTAGTTCAGTCACCTATCCACGACACATACAGTTCTTGGTCTCTGAGCCTGCAAACTGTGGTAGTGAATATGTAATGCAGCAGCTGGAATGGAAATTCACCTCATAGAGGGGCTGCTGAACATTCATTACATGGGGGAGGGATAGCTCAGTGGTTTCAGCATTGGCTGCTAAACCCACAGTTGTGAGTTCAATCCTTGAGGGGGCAACTTAGGGATTTGGGGCAAAATCAGTACTTGGTCCTGCTAGGGGGCTGGCCTCAATGAAAATGACCTTTTTGGGGTCCCTTCCAGCTCTATGAGATAGGTATATTTCCATATGATAGAAACAGCTTTTAATTCCTGCTCAGCTGGGCTGGATTCAAACTAGTGACCTATAGGAGAAAGTCTGTGTAACTCATTAGCAATGCCCCAAGGCATCCAGCCACCCAACAAGTGCTAATGTTAAACCTTGGAGAATGAGGCTTGCTTTCTTGACAGATAAATTTATTAAACCAAGTTCTGACCTTTTTGGCGCCCACAAAGGCAGGATCTTCCACTTTATGTATACACAAACAAAATCATCTACACTTCACTATTAGTTTCTGGCAAATACATTTTACAATCTAGTGCCCCACCTGTTTTTTTAGAGACAGCCATCATTAATCCAAACAGCAATAAAACAAATATTGATGTCAAAGTTCTCTTCTAAATGCAATATCTTGCAGTGTAAAATCATTTAATCAGAATCATCACCCAGGACCTAGCAGACTACTTGAACTAAAGGAGTAACCAGTGAGAAAGGTAAGTTATCTTCTGTGTGGGGCAACCTCTAGAAGGGACATGAAATACACTTTGCCAGTAGGTTTCGTGACTATTTGTGAGCAGAGTTAGAGCACAGGCATGCAGATAGATTTGGCATCTTCCACCTGAAGGTGACTGTGGCTGAGACTTGGTTCTATCATATTAGAAACGGGGTTCCATATTTTCAGCTCTTCCTGAAGTGAACTTGTGCAAACTATTAATATCCTTATTTGTAAAAAGAAGGAAATGTTAATTGCTTGCCTTTTGGGATGTGAGAGCGAAACCTTCATTAGTAATAAGGGTAACTACAGCAATATTAACATCTCTTAGTGGAAGAGATAACACCAGAACTCCTGGCTCCCAGCCCAGTGACCTGCCCTTAAGTCAAAGGAGAAAGGATGTGTCTCTCTCCAATGAGTGAAATTTTTATCTAAAATGCAGGCACTGTGTTTCTCTAGAGTGTTTGTTTTAACTTTAATGTATGTTTGGATGGTAAAAGGGGAAGTCTCATATTCTGTGAATTCTGCTCTTTTCCTGAATTAGTATCTTAAATTCAAATTCTTTTAGCCTTGCTCACGTGAATAATTCTGCTGAAGTCAATGGGCCTATTTCCCTCAGTAAGACAAGCAAGATTTGGCTCTTGGAACGTATAGCCTTACCCTGTAGCCGCTCCTCATACATCACTTCCCTATGGAGACAATGGGAATTCAGTGTGTGAAAAAGCTGCAGAGTGGGCTAAGCAAAATGCAACTGACAAGGTTACCTGATGTTCAGAATCAAAGTACATCTATACCTTTCAGTCTCAAACTTTATAATGAGGGCATTTTACACTTAATCCCCTTTATACACTTGGACCACGTATTGCCCCCCCCCCCCCCAACCCCAAACAGTATGAGGCTGTAGAGTGAAAAAGTTTTCACCTTTGTTCCCCATGCTTAACAGAATGAGTAATACTTTCAGGCACCTGTGTGGTGCAGGGACTACCATGCTGAAATGCACTAACAAAAAATAGCAAGGATCAGTCCAGAATCAAAACAAAATAATTTTTAAAAAATTTTGTTTCATACACATACATAGCATAATTGTGAGAAGCAGCTCTTTTATTTAAAAAAAAAATCCCATACGTGAGTGTTAAATAAAACTCCAAATAGCCTACTTCTGAGGATTTTAAACAAGGGTGGCAGGGTGGGTGATGTTATTCTGTAGAGCCTCACAGGAATTTTTTATCGACTTGCTTAGTGAGTGTATTATTCCCCTCTCCCCCACAGTTCCTAGACTTTGAGGAATTTGCATGTCTTAAGGGAAATTTCTGAAGATAATTCATATTCTCATTCAGGGAAATCTAAACAGTTTATATTCAGAGTCTAATAGATGGCATTCCATCATGGAGGGAGAGAATATAGCAAGTTCTATTGTAAACTTATTAAAACGTTACCCATACACTGGAAATGCTACTTGTCATTGGAGATATAGGTATACTTTTGCACTGTAAAATAGAACTGTTTTAATAACCTTAAACTGGCATTGATCAAAGTTAAAATATACAGGTAGACTGTATAAAGAATTATATGATCTCTTTGTGCACTGGGCTGTTGCCTCTCTTACCCTCTTCTCTCTTGCCATGTCCCCTTCACCCACTTTTCCTTCACTGTCTCCTGTCCCCTTCACTTTTCTGTCTATTTAGCTTATCCCCTCTTAACTAAATCCACCTGAAAATAGTAAACATGGAACTAACATGATGTTTGCTGCCATCACATTGATTGCTCTGCTTGTTGTTATACCTCTCTCTCCCATCCCATGTCTTTTTTCTCATTGTAAGCTTTTTGGGGCAGGGATAATCTGCTATTCTGTGACTGTCCAGTGCCTAACACGATGGGATCTGATCTTGGCTGGTCCTTCTGTATTAAAGATGATTCATAATAATACTGAAAGAGGTGAAGTAACTACTTTGCTATCTAATGCCAGTGCTCAGTTAAGATCTGATTTTGAAAATTGACTCTGTGCAATTGTGTATCCAATTTGTACCCACAATTTATATTGTTACAGGAGCAGATGGCGTGCTACGCTAACTGGCCATTTGCATGTGTAGTTACCCAGATTGTGTGAACAATGATAATTGTGTGTTTTAATATTTGGCGTACATTTATACTCTTATTATAGTGACTGTTAAAGGACTGGATTGAAATGCAAGGACACTAACTTCCTCTTTTTATCCACAGAATAGGTAGGGCACAACAACAGTGGTGCAGACTTCTGCATACTACCCATCCATTTGCCTCAGTTCTGACCTAATGGGGTAGAGGTTAGTTAAATCTCTATGGCTCCTTCATTCCTGGGCTTATCTGACAGGAAGGGTTACAGTTATTACAAAATATGACAGTCGTTTCTGAGACATGGAGAGCTGTCCAGCAGGAACTGGATGAAGACCACCAACTCATTTCAAATAGTCACCAAGCATCTGTCCGATAGCAATGCTTTTTACACATTTTGTCACTATGCACAAAGAGCTTATTCACAGACATGTAATATGGTGTCAGTACATTTACTGCAGTAAAGCACCGATGTTTGTCTCACTACAGTTCCACATTTCAGGAAATGTCTGTGCAGCATGTAATTTTCATAAAATATCTAGGTACATTATTCTGGGAAGAGTGTTTTCGCAATCACAGGTTTTACCAATATTATGTTCTTGTGTATCTATGAAGAACCTTCGCAGGAAAAATCCATCAACTTTTATTTTTTTGCTCTTTCTGACGTGTTTTCATGTGAATTCAGTACTTGGGAATGGTCCTGGATTGATGATCATGGAGACTGAAGTGCTTTGTTTAGTCATGAAATGGGTACTCAATAGGGAGTGATGGGCAAACTGACCCACTGCCCTGCCTCACTTGTGGGCCACCATTTTAGATGCCATCTGTGCAGCAGCAGCGTCGCATGACAAAGCCTGTACCTGCCAGAGTGATCTGTGGAAGGGCGAGTTGTCCCATTGTCCTCCCAGTGAAGGTTGTTCAGTCTCTTCCTTTGCTGAGACTGCTTCCTCAGATGCCAAATACCACTTGTTTGTTTTGGTTTTCTTTGTAATATGGTCAGTCATTTGTAAACTGGTCACATGACTGAAACCACAAATCAATTTCACATAGACCACAAAAGAGTATTTGGAGGTTAATATCATTTGGTTACTAACTAGGTACCTGGTCTGCATGTAGATCAGTTTGGAGTTGAAAGACTTCTACCTGTGAACATCTAGTCCCTTCTTAACTGTGTTTCTGTATTGTACATTTCTTCTCTTTTGGGGAACAAGACATAGTTATCTAAGAATGTTATCTAATGTGTTTAGACTTTTAAAATGTGCTAATCACAAGTCTCAGTGCATGTACAAAACTTAAACCAGTAATTAAAAACATTTGAAAACTAGCGCTCAGTGCCAACAAAGGACTTTCTTAATAGCTAGCTCTAAAACAGGGGTGGCCAATCTGTGGTTCCGGAGCCACATACGGCTCTTCAGAAGTTAATATGCGGCTCCTTCTATAGGCACCAAGTCGGGGCTGGAGTTGCAGATGCCAACTTTCCAATGTGCCGGGGGTGCTAACTGCTCAACCCCTGGCTCTGCCATAGGCCCTGCTCCCACTCCACCCCTTCCTGCCCCCTCACTGAGCCTGCAGTGCTCTCGCTCCTTCCCCCTCCCGCCCCCGAGCCTCCTGCATGCACGAAACAGCTGACCAGGAGGTGTAGGGAGGGAAGGGAGGTACTGATTGGCGGGGCTGCCAGTGGGCGGGAGGCGCTGGGAGCGGGGGAGTGAGGAGCTGATGGGGGGGCTGCTGACGTATTACCGTCACTCTTTGGCAATGTACATTGGTAAATTCTTGCTCCTTCTCAGGCTCAGGTTGCTCTAAAACCTCACTCAGTATCCACCTCCTTCCTTGGAAAAGCCTGACAATACAGCTAGGGCTTGCAGCATGCACTGAAGATCATTCCATTACTGTATTGCAATGATAAGGCTTAAGTTGTGTAAAGAAGTTAATTTTCTCTTTTTTTATCCTGTTAAACAACACAAACTTGCGGCATCTTCTCCCCATACCCAGGCTGCATGTGTATGTGTTAGGGAGAATGTAGGGTGGAGGGGACTTTGAATTATAGCAGAAGTTTACTATACTCCTCTAACCCTAGCCTAAGAAATGCTAAGTGGATCCTTGACTTAGCATATGGAGCCAGGCTGAGTCAGGAAGTAGCACACCTTCTTTCTGGGCCATCATTTTAGGCATCATCTGTGCAGCATCTGCATTGCAGCACAAATCCTAGGACCTACACCAAAGAGGGCTGACCGCCTTCCTTAAGACACTGCTACTCTAACCCGCCTCTACATGGTGCTCAATAGTGGTTCTCTCTCTACATTCCTGTCTGCTAGCGTGGGCTGCTGAAGGTATTTCTGCCTCAATGGTCCCAGTCCCTGCTGGGTTACAATGGTGCATAGTGTTAGTGGACAATGGAATAAATCTCCTAGGAAACAGTTAATTGGTTCTTGTAACAAGTACCCATTAAATTCATGTAACCTTGTATAACTGGTAACTGCCCTCTTTTGTGCCTTGGCCTCCATTAATTGTAAGTAACCGCTTTGTGTGTGTGTGCAATTCATAGGTTATGTTGATTTTAAAAAGAAATCCAAGTGTACTGCATATGAATATATCTAGTTTAAATGTATGTTGTTGCTTATTGCCTGGCCATTTGAACAAAAATGTGGACTATATGGAGTTTAAGAACTCAGTGCTAGTGCGTAGATAATTCAACTGCTCAAAAAGGCCGAAATTACTTTGCACTAGTATATTAAGTGCATTTGAGGAGTGCCTTGGTATTATTCTGTCTCAGCATTGGGGTCATGATGAGATGTGCATCTCATATGTCAGAATTTATATGAAGCTATCTTTCTTAAAAAAAAAACCTTTCCCTGGAGTCCTGGGGAGGGTTCTTCTCTTTGTTAGTTTCATTATACTGTAGTTTTCAGATAGGGCAACATGGTGCAGTATATCCATGGTCTATGTTCGCAATAAGGGAATGAGTCTACAGTAATAATACAAAAAGCCACTTCTCTTGAGGCTTGATTAAAGCAATACTGCTTGGAGCTACTTGGTTGTCAGTTTGGGCTCGTCTCTGTCTTCTTTCTTGCCTCGTTCTTCCATCCATCATTCCAGGGATCACAGAAGGAAGAATACTTGCGTAGGCCTTGGCAAACAACAATTCATCACCCTACTAGCTTTAAAAGAGACCATTCATTGGCCTGGTAGAACATTACAGCTTACCCAGTGTTCCCTGGTGTCAGGAAAGTCACATGACTGGATCTAAAAACAAAAGGAATCCCACAATATGTTCTCTGCATTATTAATTAAAATAACTGTGGTGTTGAAAGGAAAGCACATAAAAGCTTTTGTTATATGACCTCAATATTCTGTGGAAAGATTCCTTTCCCTCCTTGTTTCTCAGAGAGGATTGTTCAAAATAATAAGCATGCTCCCCACCCCCGAAACCATTAATAAACTGTTTTCTGTCTGCACGGTTTCTTATTTCAGAGTAGTAACTCTGAGCTTTTGTAGCTGTGGGAAGAATAAATGTAATCAAAGCAATTGGCTGCCTGAGATCTTTTTTAATGCACTACTTTGGACACAGTACATATGCTCTGCAAATAAATACAGAATTAGTGTTCCTGTTGGAAGCATTCGGTGAGAATGAGTGATTTGTCTTGCTTATGAAAGGTGCATATATTTTCCTCTCTTAGCTGTTTATCAGCCTGCCGTTTTTCTGCTTATGGATTCAGAGATGGAATTTATCATTTGTTAGCTCATGAGCAGATGTGCTGGAGACAACCAAATTGATCAGTGAGGATGAACAGAACAGCAACATCAGTGTTGGTAGGGCAGCTCTTACAAATTGTATTACCTTCCTATTTTTTCCCCTTTTTCATAGGCAATTTTCCATTAGCTGTCCTCCAAGTTGCAAGGAGAGGAAGGAGAGAATGCTTTTTTTGTTTTGTTTGGAGACAGGCACTTCGGTACAGTGAACGAGACGGACAAGGCAGACAAAGACTGCACCCAGAGTGAAATCACTTTGCTGCAAACCACTCTTTAATGCCATCAGGAAGGAATCATTTAGTGCCACATGTCAGTTTAAAAAGATCACAAGTATTACTTGCTGTGTTACCATGATCAGTTATTTTAATTGTTGTCTGTCTTCCATACAAATCCTGGTTTGAGAGAAGGTGATGGGAGGTGAGAGAGCACATGATATTTGACAAAACTGATTGACTTTTAAAAGTTTGATTTGCTTTTAGCTAGTGCAGGAAAGACTGCTGGAGCTGGGTTGATTTCACAGTCATCAAAGGCCTTTCTTGCCAAAAAAAACCCTCCTTTGCACTTGTGTACTGTTGAAAATTGTGGTCTGATGCCAGAGGATTGAAGAGCTAAACACATGTTGCTGAAGAGCTACATGTGCTTTCAAACCACAGGTTCCTGACCCCAGCCTTAAGTAATTAACAACAGTCTCTGGAACGATGCAATGCTCTACAAGAATAATTAAGAATAAATACCTGCCCTTCTTCAGTAAATGGGAAGGTTTGAAAACACACATTCTTTCTGGTTTAGATGCAGGGGACAAGGAAAGATATCCCTCATGCAGTTTGGGGATGGGATTTATTTTTTTCACCCTTTGCATTGTGGTAGCACTCAAAGGCCCTAGTCCTGCTGGTTAACCTTTCATGGTAGGTGCTGTACAAATCTGCACAGATGGATAGACATTTGATGTAATCAAGATGCCTAATTGGAGCTGGAGTTCTTTTTCATTAGATAGCAGGCTCTATACGCAATATTACTGCTTATGAGTGGAACTTTTTCTATTGGGTATATTATTTCATAATGTTTTTTTAATTAAGTAAACGCACAACAGTTAGCATACTTTATTTTATGCTTAAGATCATATAAATACAAGGCCTTTTGAAATTGCAGCTGATGGATTAAGTACATATAGCTGGCAGCCAAGATCACAAAATCAACTTAGTATTTTGCTTGCCAGGATCTGATATCTTGACAGGCAGGTAATGTTTGTGAAAGATGTGATTTTGCTGCATTAAGGAAAGTGAGAGGTGCAACATGTAGCTTTTATTTCCCATTTAGTTGGGATTTAAGTAGGGCTTTCAGAAGGCAGAGAAGAACATATGGTTCAAACCTGTCATTCAACTTGTAGCCACTGCATGCTGTCAGTTATACTAGTCATCAGTATTTTTAAAGGCTCATTGCTGCAGATGTGGAAATGTGTAAATATAATTAGTAGGATATCTAAGATTCAGTTAATTTAAAAATTAAAGGAGGAGATTGTCAATATTAGGAACTGGAAAATGGGTATAATGTCAGCAAGAGTTGTAGGTTGGGGGTTTTTTTCTCAAAAGGATTTTTCATCCTGTTTTTTTCTATCATCCAGTTTTCATGAGGATTAACAAATAATTTTCAGAATTTACAAGGATCCAATATTTGCTGCTCTTGTGTACTTTAAAACCTAGAGCTTTGCAAGTATACACAAGAGAGAGCCTGTTTCTCAGGAGCAAACTTGTTTCACGGTCAGTGAGGGGTAGATTTGATTTGGTACCTACAGAAGTCACAAGGAAAAGCTCATCCTTGTCAGGTGCTCAGGGTTGCTGTGGACACTAGATTCCAGGGTCTGTGTACTGCTTAGTGATGCTTTTGTAGGAGATAAAAAGGCCTCTTGTAAATATAAGCACGATAGTTCTTCCCTTCCCCTGTTTTCTTATTCAGCAAATACCAAATTTCATCTGCATTGTCTGAACTGTGCTGATTGAATACTAGTTAGCATTCTTCTGTTCTCTATAATCTCTTCTTCCTTTGTTTCCTAAATGATCTTAGTTGCTTAATACAGAGGCTCCATTCTAAAGCTTTCTTCAACAGTTGGCTGTCTTTTCCTAACTGTAATGATGTTAAACGTAAAGAGTGAAGTATTCTATTTTGAATGGACCCTAGGCCCAGCTGATTCACTATGTGGCCTTGGCAAGTCAGATTATAAAAAATGGTCTGTAAAACTGGGGATAATACCACCCTCTTGCCGCATATGAGTATTGTGAAAATAAATAAATTAATATTTGTGAACTGTTGAGATACTGTAGTGATGAGAGCCATAGAAAAACCCACGAGGAAATGAATAATTCTGTATTTAGAGTTTGAAAAGTGGGAGCAGGCTGGGAGTCTCACAGTGTATCAGAGTCTCGAGACTCCCAGCCCACTCTTGATCCTGTTCCTGTTTGTTCCTCAGCCTTGCCCAAGCCCTGTTCCACTCCTGTCCCTGCCCTACTCTAACCTTGCTCCAGCCTTGCCTCCACTTCCTGCCCCTCCCTGGACCCTCAAACTCTGACTACCGTGCTTCAACCTATGGCCTGTATCTGGACCCCAGCTGTGATACTGACTTGGCTTGGCTTGTCCCTGGGCTTTGACCACCAGGCTTTAAACCCTGGCTTGTACCTGGACTCTGGCTACAGTACTAATTCTGGTTTGTCCATAGGTGTGGGAACTAGGGATGTGGGGGGTGCTGCAGCAACCCCATGCTGCCGGCTCCGCATCTGGGGTCTTGGGGGGGTGGGGTGGATGGGGGTAAGGGGCCTGGCTTTCAGCACCCCCACTATTAAAAATGTTCCAGTGCCACTGGGCTTGTCTATGAACTCTGATCTCAGTTCTGACCCTAGCCTGTGCCCAGATCTCGATTCCAGTGCCACCCGGCATCTGGCTTTGGCCTCTGCTCCAACCACTAGGCCTGACTACTGGGTGGCAGTACCTGGCCTCAGCGTAGTCTATACCAGCCCAGAGCAGCAATTGCAGGGAAAGTTCTGTTCAGCCTTGGACTGGAGTATGCTGGAATTTTTGAGGAATCTGACTGTTAAAATCTAAGAAATCTCTACTGAGCATGTGCAAATTGTGATTTTTTTTCAAAGGTTTGGCCAAATTTTGTGGATTTTCATGGGGATGGTAAAAGACACATCCCAGACATAAAGGTACTCCCTGCCAATTTCAAGCTTCTGCTCCAGAGTACTGAAATGGCTGAACCATTTTGGCTGAGACTCTGGCTGAAATTTTCCAGAAAAAATCATCCTGAGGTAGACACCAGCATGGAAGATTTCAGCCCCAGTGGTTAGAATTTGGCAAAGTTATAAGTAACCGACAACAGGGTCTTCTATTGGGCTGTGTCGGGCAACCAATAATAGCTCCACCAGTAATATAAAGAGTTTCTGCTGAAAAATGTGGGGTAACAGTAACACAATTTGCTCTACATCATGGTGCTCCATCCCAGTACCTGAATTGTTGTACTGGGCCATGAATGTGTTCAGGAAATCCCTTGTGAATTGCAGATACATAGAGAAAATCCCACATAGCAATTTCACAAAAGACACCATTCCATGGCCTCTCTTATTGTTTTCACCCTCCCTTCTTCCCAGCATAGAGGCTGGTTTCACTGCCCTGAAAGTTGTACATCACCCGTGATGACTTCAAGTGCTCTGACCCCACTTCTGGCATTTTTCATCACTTTGCATCTTAATGCAGTTTAGGGTAGCATCAATTAACACAGTTGTATTAATTTTTAATTATAATTTCTGTGATATTTGGAACCCAAGTGTCTAGTAGTACAATTTCTTGAATTTCCTCCTTTGTGACTACTGTAGATCTTGTTGCTGTGGCTGTTCGGGCAATATACCACATACCGTTTCACTGGTAGGCACTTTGTAGACACTTTTAGTAGTAATTTACCAACATCATCTTCCTTTGCAGCATGCATTAGATAGGAGCATATGTCCCTAAACTTAAAAGAAAAACAGGGGGAAAAAACAGTAGAACTTAGTACATCTGAAGACTTTTTTTCAAATCTTCCAAATAAAATCTTTTATATAACTGTGTTTAAACATTTTTCCCCAATTTAAAAAAAAAATTTTTTTTTTTAGATGTGAGGGTGGGAAGCATATTTTTAAACAGAAAAAGATCAGCATTGCCACTTAAATTCAAATGCCAGCTTAAAATAAATTCTGAAGTTGCTGACACAACTGTTAAAATCATTTCTGTTTCTGAGGACGATCTTTTTCTCTTGCTTCTATTTTTAAATGTGTAAGTTAATGTAATGCTCAGGGAAGCAGGTGACGGAGAACACCCGTGTGAGACACCCCTGCCAATGCATTCCAGTCCTGATCTGCAGCACCTTTGCTGTTTTATTCCTGAGCAATCCCTGAGCAGAGACTGTCAGCTGCATTGTGTTGGCTTGGGGCAAATAGTGTGGTGCTTTTATGGGAACTAGTATTTGTCCACCAGTTTTATCACCTGTGGGTGCCTATAGCCTTAATCCTGCAAATACTTCTGCACATGCATGGCTTTCTTTTTGTAAGGTGCCCCATAGAAGTCAATAGGAATCTTCAAGAGACTATTATGGAGTGGATCAAAATAAACATTAATTACATACTGATTGTGAAATGCAGTATGGAGGATATTTACCAAGACAGCATCCAAAGTGTCTGAATCTTTGTTGTGTTAAAATGTCAAACGTTTTTGAATTAAATTATCTGGTAACCAGGCAAATGCTGTGTCTTGGATCTTTATCTTACTGGAGCACACATTAGGTCTGTTTGCTGGCAGAAAAAGTATGTATCTCCCCTAATGGTGGATGGTGCATAAGCAGCTCAGGTTTCTCACAGATACTAGAGTTCATCATTCCCATCTTCACTGGACCAGCTTCTGGAATCTGCACCTCCTTCTTTCCCTCCCCTTTGGCATGGAGACTTCTTGTCCTCTGCACAGCAGGCTCTCACTGTACCTATAGGACCAGATAAAAAAGAATGTTTTATATGCCTCTTTCTTCACCCATGCCAATGCACTTTTCTGTCAGGGTTTTTTTTTTTTTTTTTTCTGGAGGCCTTTGTCACTGTTTTCTCATTGCATTCCCACAAGGTCTTGTAAGACATTAAAAACCAAGATGGAATAAATCTTCTCCAACATAGGAAGGGGTGCCAGGCAGATAGAAAAATGCAGATATGAAATTTCTGTCCCTCAAAATACATTTAAAATACAACTTTAATCTGTGTAACTTCCTACAAGCCGTTTCCCATGATGCTTTTGCATTCAATACAAATACTTTTCTTATTATGAGTAGACATAGTACCTACAAGCAGACATCCTAAAGACCCCAAACTCACAACTCGTATATGGTTGCAGAATTGGATCCTTAGACAACAACAGGTGAAGGGATAGAGAATAAACACAGTACAGATTATTTTAAATAGAACTGTCTCTCTAGCCACTACTAGTTGGTTAATTTCAGGTACAAGTGGGCCTTGAAGAAGGTTTTGAAGGAGGAGAGGGTAATGGTGTCACAGACTATTTCAGAGAGGGTGTTCCATGCATGGAGGGGGATATGAAGGAAAGCACAAAGACCACGGTATGAGCTGCTGCTGTAGTAGAACGGAGGGACAGGGCAAGGGGACATGATGCAATAAGAGACAAGGGCAGTTAAGTAGAGATAAGGATGTGCAGAGGTATAAATGGCCGTGAGAGTGAAGACAAGAAATCTGTATTTAACTGGTAGAAAATGAAGGATTTAAAGGGGTATGTTGACGTGGTTGTGAATGACCAATGGGGAAGATGACTTGAGCAGCTATGTTTTGCATGTACTGGAGGGAAGCTAATAGAAAGGTGTTAGGTATGCCAAAGAGGAGGAGGTAGCTTTAGATAGATCATATAAGATTTGTACAGTAAATATATAAGAAAGTAGAGAAGGGGACATTGTATGTTACTTAGATGTTGAATGTTTTATGCCCTTCATTTTGACGTCTTCAGAGCCTGATCCTTTTTAGATGTGGGATGAATATTCTACTTATCTGTATTATTTTTTAAATTTCACCTTGCTGAAAAACCAATAATTTGCTTTAAAGTTACAAGTAGCTAAGGCAAATAGATAAACAAACAAGAGTGCAAGAAAATACTCCAGCCCCCAGAAGAAAGCTTTTCTGCAAAGTTGCAGTTTGAAAAGAATTATTATACTTAAGTACTCACTGCACCTGTGAACCAAGGGGGGATGTAATTTAAAAGACCAATTGACTGATGTTATGATGTTATAATTCTATTTATGTGCACATGTAAATAGCATATATAATAGCACATGCCCTAAGAAAGGGTTGAGATTGGTTTTTACTTTCAGTTCTTTGAAACATCCCCACCCCATTGTTTCCTCTTTCTTTTAGTGTATTATGCAGGTCATCTGTCTGAGTGCATAGAGTTCCCTCGTGCTCCTAAAATAGTCTGGGAAAAATTGTCCATAGTGCTAAGAAAGCTGATGAGCATTTTAGTGTGAAATACTGAGTAGTAGCTGTGGTTGGTATCTTCTGAAAATATAGTTAGAAACTAGATGCCACAGGCTATTCTGTGGCAGGACGCTCTTCAAATAACAAAACATCAGTAGTGTACCCACTGCCTTCAGGAGTCTACAACTATTCTGTATGATTTTGGGTAATTAGAGTATAAATGGTCTGAAATCATTTCAAAATCTTTATAAAATCCAAAAGGATTTTTTTTTCTTAAATGTCATTCTTATCTGGTAGTAGTTTCTTTGCAAGGCAGCATTTCTGCATTAAATACACTATCAGGAAACTGACCAAGTTGTCGGTGCTGTCTACATGCTCTGCCTATAGCCCTTCAAAGGAGGGTGAAATCCCTTGTGTAAGTTGTAGCCTTTTGCATTTCCTCTGTAAAAGGTTCAGCTCCCTTATAAACATAAATTAAATTAGCACATGTTGCACCCTTAAACAGTCCAGACATGTAAAGCATAGTTATCTTGCCGAGAAAATGATCACGACAACATTCAAAGAGCCCAGTGTCTCCCAGCAATCTGCCAAGGACATCTCAATGTGGCATGACCTTTTCAGGATAAATGGGATTTTAAATTCAGCCTTTTCATTAGCGTCCTCTCTGTGTATTATTCCTTGCAAGTTGGAGCTAGCTTTGAAGCTGAGAATGTTGTGACAGTGGCTATTGTTCCTGTGTGTGGATTGTTAATTGTAATAGCAGGAAATGTGCAAACCATATCAAAACAAGTGAGAACATAAGAGCGGAGAAAAGCCTGGAAACTTCAAAGTGAACAGTAAATAAAAAGGTGCAAAAAACCCAAACAAATATGTTCACAGAGTAAAATGCTGTACAGAAGGATTGGGGTTTTTTCCTCTGAGAGAATGATATGGAAATAGTAAAAACCAATCTTCCCCTATTTCTAAAACACATCTTTCTGTGAAGGAAATATTTAAAGGGCTCTGAAGAGGAAGAAGAGTAAAGGCATTAAGATACAGAACTACTGCTTGAATGCTGAGGGCATTAGGATTGGGGAGGGATGTTGCCCCACATTGCACCATATGCATCTGGTACCAGGGGTGTTGCTCCAATATGCACCATACACATATTTTGTAATAAAAAGACTTAATTTTAATCCTTTGGGGAGGAGTAGGCCATCAGTCTTTCTCCTGGGACATCACACTGATGACCCAATAGTGACCCCATAGTTGTAAGAGTCAGACAAACCAGGTGGGAAGTCATTGCCAAAACAGACTAAAAATATGCAAGACATGACGATACCTGGGGAAACACACTAATGCTTGGATGGGGATAGTCACTAAGTCAAATAGGAGGTTCATAAGGAAGAACAAAGTTTTAGGAATGAATAAAGATTGCATGAAAACATCATTCTTAACTCTATTGAAACAGGAGTGTGATAGCTTACTGTGTTTATAGAGGTTACCTGGATTTAGTGTTTATGAGAAAAATAACAGAATAGATGATTAAATAGCTTTTGGGGTTTAAAGGAAATGTGCAGTTCGTCATTTGTGCATCAATCATTTTTTGTGCTCAGTGAATGATATGAATGAAGGACTTTTGTGCTCCAAGCTCCTCTAAGGCTTTGTAAAGCCGTTACTAGACGAGATGGCAGAGATTTGATTTGAAGAGGTCATGAGTAGGATCTCATCTCTAAGTAATACTATCTGATTCCAAAGACAATGTCCCCTTTTTGTTTAATTAAAAAAAAAAAAAAAGCTCAAGACTAACATACTCTCGATCACTATTGGTTTCTTAGAACTAAACTTAGAACTCTCCTTTCAGGGGGGGGGGCAGAATTTGAAGATGTTTCACAAAGATTTGAAGGGTCCCACAAGTGTAAGTGAGGGCAGAATTTGGCATGCAGAACCTTTTAATATTAGTGAGGTTGATATACACAATACAGACAGAACACAACTTGACTTTCGAATACTAGGTTGAATTTACAAGGATGGCAGTTAGAAAAGACATTATTTTACCTCTAATCTGAGCAAACGTGATCTGGAATTGATTAAAACAAAATATAAATTGAAACACATAATGCCATTTTTACAGAATCATTTTTCAGAGGAGAATCGCATTTTACAAGTGTTGCAATGAAATATAAAAAGAAGGGGTGAATAGGAAGTAGAGCCAGAGACACCATGTGTTCCACTCTGCTATTGTCAGTCTGTTTTTATGCAGAAGATGTCAGATACTACAGAGATTGGTAAGAGTAAAAATTCTGTGTTAGGTTTTAGAATTTGTTTCCTGAACAACTCAGGTGACATGGAAAGCTTTTAAGCAAAGAGTCCCACGAAGCATGGTGTTGAAATTTCCATGAGCATTCTGGGGAATTTATGTTCACTGTCATTTTTATGTTTCGCATCTCCATAGTATTCCTTAGCTGTAAGTTTGCGGGGGCGGGGGGCAGGGGAAAGAAGGGCAGCTCAGGACTTAGTTTGGAGTCTCATCTCAGGGTTTTGGCAGTAGCACTGAGAAATTTATCATGAAGTAGATTAGAGTATGAACAACACCAGACAGAGATGCTAGTGGAATTTCATAAGGTAGAAGAGACACTAAGATGTAAAAAGGTGAAAGAAAAATGTGTGTAGTGTATTTATGATGAAATATTCGTGCTTGACAGTTAAACCATAAATAACATCTTTCTTTTAAAAATAAACTGGTTTTTCAATTATCAGCATTTGCAATCCAGCAGTTCTTTCAAAAGTAATTAACAGCTCTTGTATTTCTCTGTGTATGTAGCATGCTCACTCTTTCTAAAACTCTCACGCACATATGCATACCCTCTTCCTTCACCCATGTAGAGCAGGAGCTAGGTCCTGGGACATATTCTTGATGTAGTAGAGATAGTATCAGACCTCTCCCTGTTTACACATCCTTAAACTGTATTTATGGTGAAAGTCAAGATTTTGAAGTGTTCACTGTTCCCAGGTTTAATTGGTTTTATCTACTGCTATCATGACAGCCTTATCTCCACAGACAGTTGCATGGTTAATATTTGGAGATCAGAATTCAAGCCCAGCCACACAGTATCATCCAGCAATTAAATGTTATTTGATAGTTCTGTCTGCGGCTCAGGTGCCAAGGAGCTTCCATCTCTGGTTGAGTCTTTATAGCATCATAAAACTGTTCTCAGGGGAAATCTGGTTATGGAAGGCTTTCCGAATGGAAATGGTTAGAAAAGCCTGGGTAAAGTGCAGTTCAAGCTCAGTGGCACTTCTAATCATTGACTATTGGCTAATGACTCTGCAGTTCAGCTCTGAAAGATGTTTAATTATTTCTGTTATTGCATTTGGTGAAGGAATAAAAAGCTTCTGTCTCCCTGACATGGATGCTTACATGTACTATGGGGGAGAATGTTAAATGTTTCAATATTGCTTTTCTTATGGACTCCGCAAGTGATTTACAGGGCTGATTAGGTATCCTTTCTGTTTTGTTGGGTGCTTGACTTTCTTCCTGCTGTATTCCTTGATGTAAGAAAAAAGAAGCATGTCTCAAAGCAGCAGTGGCGGGTACCTGACATAGCTAGAGTTCAAAGGCTATTATAGTGTGTTTCTGGCCCCTTTGGGAGTGAATTGTTTCTTGACCCTATCTGGCCATTAGAGGGGAAATATAAAGAAACCCAGTATGTGCATTTTGTGGTAGAAGCACTAAGTGTTCTGCTCATTACACCTTTTAATTGCTCAGTTGCACCTAGTGTGTAGATTAACTATTGTAGCACCTGATTAATTTACTCCCTAGATGAGAGTAGAGACCAGTAGGATGACAAATGGAGTTGCTAAGTGGAACACTGATCGATAGAGAGTGCTGTCCATTTGAGTAATAGACATCACTATCATATCAGCTGTTAAAAAATTAGCTGAGATGGGTCCCCAAAGGTCTACGAAGTATAACCCGTCCAAGACAAGAAGTGTTACCATGTACCCCTAACATAAAAGGTAAATCTCAGGAACTCATTTAGTGAAGCACTCATTCACTAAATATATTAGGTATTTATTTAAACAGTCCTTTACATATAGCCAAAAAGAAAATGTGTTTTTATTTCTTAGAAAAAGACCACATATTTATTGTGCAGGGTATGGAGAACTTTGGGCACATTTTTTTATCAGAAATTATGGTTATCCCCTTCAATCATTCCTCCTTTCTCCTTAGTGGTAGAAAACCACTAGCATTCCTAGAGTCAAGAAGATTGCTGATGAATACTTTTGAACTAATGGCATATATCTGGGGCATTGCATAAGAGAGACTCTAACCAGTACACAGGTTTCTTATTCTACCCAGAGGGTGATCAACATTGCCAGTTCAGTTATCACAGTTGTCCTTGTAAAATACGTGATTCTGCAACTGGGTTGTTGGCCTCATAATTTATCTTTTGAAGTGGGCATCATCACATAAATCCTCCCCCAGCAATAGATGGCCAGATTTTCTGGACGTATGCTTATCATGATACCTTCTGCCTTAACATCTAGCTATATTTCTTCTCCTGAAAGGGAACTGTTCTCAATGCACATGTGCCTGTTACTGGCAGTTGCTAAGTCTGAGGACCATGGAGGAGAGAGACATCCCGGGGAGCCTTCTCTGACCAGGATACTGAAGGCTAGTGGCTTCCTCACCCTCAGAGGGTAAAATATTAAATGTTACTCTCTGCCTCTCTTCACTTCACCACCACATGAGTGCCTTTTTATATACCCTTTGCCTACTGCTTCCTCTCACTTCCTCCCTGTCCCACCTTTGAGTACCAACAGGGCCGGCTCCAGCTCTTCTGCCACCCCAAGCGACCCAAAAAAAAAAAAAGATGAGTGGTGGCACTTCGGCGGCAGCTCAATCGCGCCGCTTCTTCGGCGGCGGGTCCTCCCTCTCTTCCTCTTCGGCGGCAATTCGGCGGCAGCTCAAAGAGGAAGAGAGGGAATGAGGGACTTCCTGCCAAAGACCAGGACATGCCACCCTGTTACCGGACGGAGTGCCACCCCTTTGAATTGGCTGCCTCCAGCTTCCTACGCTGGTGCCTCGAGCCGGCCCTGAATACCAAGTCCCTTTCACACACTGCTACCTGGTACATACTTCCCTTCTTGTCCCAGACCTTCAGAGTTCTCATCACATCCACTTGCTGCCTCTCCCTGCCCTTTCCTCCTTCAGTGCTACATCCTTTCTTTCTTAAAGCCATTGCTTTCTTTCCTATGTGTTCCATCCATCATCCTCTTTCACATGCCTGGACCCCTTTCCATCAAACCCATTGTGCTACCACATTTCACTCGTCTCTCAAATCCAGGGTTGGTGTATTCCAGCACCGTCTCTCTCACAGCTGTTTCCCATCCCAGTAATTGGGAGGAGTGAAGTAGAAATATCCTCCCACCTATTCTCTTTTTTTGTCAGCAAGCAAAACAGGTGGTGGAAACTCCCAAATAGTAAATAGTAGAACTGGATGTGGTTCACTGACCCTAAATTCAGCAGCAAAGCTACAGAAAGCAGGGAGATCTGTTGATAGTGGATCCTGTGATATATTAGAATGTAGAGGGTTCTGTAGAAATTAGGAATCAGCCTAAAATGCAGAGGAAATAGTTTTTAAAAAATGAAATGAAATTAAACAAAAAATGATTTTATCATAAACTTCAGTGGGAGCAGAGTTAGGGTAATGCTGAGCACTTTTGAAGGGGCTTTTTATTAGAGGTAATAACTGTTTCCTGGGCTGATTAAACTCTGAGCTACAGATGAAATAAGCTCTGAGGCCAAAAGCCCAAGAATTTATTAATCTAGGAAGAGGTTATTAATGGGTTAATAGGTTAGCCTCTCAAATTGTTGGTACTGTATATGGAAATGTTTAAATGTGTTAAGTGAAAGAGGGGCACACAAAATGGGCTGTGAAACCACTGAATGGTAAGCTTTTTTTAAAGTTAAAATGTCCTTCAGCTCGTCCTTCCTTTTCTCTTCCTGTCATCTCGTCTTATTTTCATCTTTCTTGCCTCTCTCTTATCGCTCCTCCTCATCCTACAAGTTAACCCTTCTCCCCAGGTTGCAGTGTATCTTTATTTACGTTTTGTGTCAGAACTGACCCAAGAGGGAGAGACCGCACACAAACAAAGCAGGCAATGTAGTCAAACAAAGACATGCAAATTATTATGAAGACAAGCCCTTCTGACCTGTAGAGAGGGAAGCATGACAAGAGGAAGGACTGATCCTACTCCTGTAGTAGTCAGTGGCAATGGGATAAAGTTGCAGTTTGAAGCAGTTCAGTTGTTTTATCTTTAAACTATTTCTGTTTCAGTAGTTCCACAAACTCAATTTCTTTACTTATTTGTATTTAGTTTTTCTTCATTCACAGCCATTTATCTGCTTCAGCTAAAGGTAGTGAGAAATTAAGATGGGATCTTTTTGGCCAACAGCCTTTTGGATGTTCTGGGTAGAGCAGTCTAATGGAGCTGACGAAGTGTAGAGTGAATCAGAATACAGAGATGTGTGCATTTACAGTATGGTTATTGAGAAATAACTGTATGGTGAGTGTGCATTGCAGACAACAGCAGCCCACCAAAATGAAGGGAATTTCATATCTACAAAAATGTTCTGTCATGGGTCAGTAACTGTCAAATATCCCTGCACTCTGGCTGAAATAGTTTCATAGCATAGTCAATACTGTTATATATAATTTAGAAAATCCCTCTCATTTTCTTAATGTTTTTTCTAGGCCTCTCATTTTGATGCAGAATGTCTGGTTTGTGGTAAAATTCAGCATTGATATGCTGCAAAATGTAGGGAGTTTTGCTTTACAGTTTAGGTGCAATAGGCCAGTGTACCTGAGGCATTGAATATTATTTCCCTACATATTGCATTGAAATATTTAGATTGAGGAAATATTTAGATTTCACTCTCCACCCCTAGACTCCATCGTCTTCTGCCTATATATCATGGAATATACAGGATATAATCTTCATTACTTCATCTGTGTTAATACTTTCTGTTTAATTAGCTGGCCTCAAATGATCTCCAGTTACTGGTACCCACCAGATTCACTCCTGAATGTGAACATTGTTATGAGGAGTAGAGTTTCACTGGGTGGTCAGATGTGGGTCACTAATTTTCAGCGCTGCTGTTTAACTATTAATGAGGTCATGGCCTATGGGACAAATCTGATTTTACCTATCAGATGTCTTGTGTATCCCAGTAGGCTACTCACTCTTGACTAATAATTGTCTCCTGCAGTGTTCACATTCCATTGTTTCATCTTTTACCCTTACCTTCTTCTAGATTAGATATAATTCCTTGTATCCATCTCCACACTTCTCCATTTTCAGCAGGCCCCATAAAACAAAACTATCCCCATACTCCATTAACCTCCTTGTCATGCAACTAATTGATATACATATTCGCTTTTTCAACCAAGGCTACCAAGTTACCACCAGTATATTTCTCACTGAGAGGCATCACTCACATTAGTCCCAAAGTTGCCTGTACAAACTTAGTATCCCCTCAGTTTCATGTTTAAAAATAATTTACATCAGAAACAAAGAATTACAAAAATAAAGTTAAAGAATTATGCTAAAGGAATGAATACCTTAGGATTTGAAGTTTCCAGCATGAATCAAATTTTGTGTCTTTTATTTTGTGTCTTTGTAACACATGGCTTTGACGGGTTGAGAGGTGTGGTCACCAGTTCCAGGAAGTCTGGAAAGGCATCCCTCACCCAATTTACTGTTGCCACCACCTTCACTCTTGTTTTATTGTTTACTAAATAAGTTGAAAAACTGTAAAAATGGATGATGTAATTCTCAGCTGTCATCAGCCTTATCATATCCCATTTGACAGCAGAATTCTGAAGGGACATTCTGCTGTATCAAGTTTCATGGGATGTTCGGAAGGCCAAAATTATAACTGGCTTCAAAAAAGAATGAGATAAATTCATGGAAGATAGGTCCATCCATGTCTGTAGCCAAGATGGTCAGGGCACAATCCCATGCTCTGGGTGTCCCTAAACGTTCAACTGCTGGAAGCTGGGACTGGATAACAAGCAGGATCGCGATCCCGGCTTTTTTTAGATCGCGATCTCGACTTTTTGTTTGTTTGTTTTGGCTGCTTGGGGCGGCCAAAACCCTGGAGCCGGCCCTGATAACAAGGGATGGATCAGTTGATAATTGCCCTGTTCTGTTCATTCCACCTAAAGCATCTAGCACTGGCCACTATCAGAAGATAGGATACTGGGCTAGATGGACCATTGGTCTGACCCAGAATGGGCATTCTTATGTTCTTCTGACTGCAGAGTAAATAAAAATGGCTTTTGCAGAGCACGCTATTGCTTGCTTTGTATAGTGTGTAAGATAAAAATTATTGAATATTTTTGCCTTTCCTTCCTGCACATAGTTGCTGTAATTTATAACATGCTGTAACTCTCTTTGTGTGTGTGTGTGTGTTTGTCTGTACTTTTTGACAGGTAATATTTGAAGCTGGGAAAGCCAACAACAAGGGAAGACTCTTTTTTAAATGTAGAGCTATCCTCAGAAAGACCTTGTGCACTCCTCATTCAGACCAGTCATCTTGCAATAGTGATGTGACAGTTATAGGGGCCTGTATTTTTTTTATGTTTTGGCAGCTCTGCTTGCCCATTGGAATGGTTTAATTTATTTATATATATATTTTTTCAGATAGAAAAAAATAGTGCCAGTCGTGCTTCTTGCAAATTAGCATCCTCCTATAAATATTGAACAAATCTTCATTTTGATTCAAGTCTTTTCATTCCACATAATTTTTTTTTCAGTGTATATCTGCTCTCCTGATAAGGAACATTGCTCTACTTTACATGTTTAGATTTTTAACTAGAAGTTTTATTGTTTAAAACATTCTACTAAGAATACAGAAACATTGGCAGTGTATGAAATAATTTTGAGGAGAAAGCAAAAAGAAAAACATGGAAAACTTGAACAGCAATAAGTATGGTAGAACTCCAGTCAGTCTTAACATCTAGTGTTGGGAAAGTGATTGACATTAGTAACCAGGAAGTCTAGGCTGTTTGGAATAATATACTTGAGGTCACTCATCTCAGAGAGAGAGGCTCTCTTCTAGGAAAGATGATATCCATGCTGATGGAGACAAACAGCGGTTCCCTTCAGAATCTGACAAGCATATATCTGCTATGCATAGGACAATCCTAATGATTAATGACTTTTCCAAATATTATTCCTAGAAACTCCAGATTAACATGTGTGATCCACTATTTCCTTGTCACAGTTCTTGAGTGTTGCTGTTTTATGCCATGGGCCTGCCGATCCTCTCTGCTGTGATTCTCAGAGCATTTTTCACTCTTCGCCTTCTACAGCTCTCTCAGGGCACAGATACATCAAAACATGCAAATAGATATTGAGGCTCCAGAAGGTCTGTGGTTCTCCCAGTGCAGAGGGTCTGGCTCTTCCCTCCAGTGCCTCAGGATCTGTGGGGGATTAGAGCCTGCTCCTCCAGTGTGGCTATAAAATCTCTTTTTTGAGAAGTACGTTGTGTTAACTTCATGAGGTTTATTGTGGGCTGGATTAAGGCATAGGGACATTTATCGACCCTGGGGGCACCTAGTACTCCAGTTTCTGGAGTTATGTGATTACATCAGAATCTAAATTTTCATTTTTAAAAGAAAATTTCTATTTTCACATTTGTGAGGAAAAGCTTGAAAAAGTTAATTATTGCAGTGATCTCTGCCTAGGGCCATGTCTACATTACACTGTATTGGTATAGGAATACTGGTGTACTATACCAGCAAAGCTCTCCTGATCAAGATACAGCTATATCGGCAAAACTGATCTTTATACCAGTATAATAAACCTCCTTCCAGAGGCAAAACAAGCTATACTGGTGAATGTGCAGTTTTGCTGGTGTATCTACTCTAGGGGCTTCTGTTGGAACTACTATGTCGGTCTGCGATCCCATCTTTTCACATCCATTACCAACATAGCTATGCTGCCAGAAGTCTGCAGTGTAGATGTGGCCATGTCTGCAGTGGAGCCAAAACAATCACTCAGAGGTATGAACTGTCCCATTCATCTTAATGATCGTCTACTGTGGATGGGCGGAGAAGAGTGTAGAGAACCCAGTCTATTTACCCAAACAGATGCTGGGGTAAGTACGAGGGGCTGTCTTGTTGCTACCCCTGCTGTCCCTTTTCACTCCTGGGGGAATTCTGCATAATTTCATTTTTCCCTGCAGAATTGATGCTGTAGAGCTGCTGGCTGTCACTAGGGGCTGCTGGACCCCAGCAGAGCCTGCCTTTCCAACTCACAAATAGAGGACACTGTTGAGGTGGAGGGCAGCTGGAGGATTCCAGCAGCTACAGTTCCCAGCCTGTCCAGAAGGAAGGAGGCAGCATGCAGGAAATGCCATACAGGCGCAAGATCCAGCATCAGGCTGTTTCTCTCTCTGGATCCCTGGACTGTGGGCGCTAGAGGGTATGGGTTTATGAGCTGGGCAGTGCCCCCTGGCTGGGCCCTGGAGCAAGGGGGAGTGGGTGTCAGGGCTGGGAGGGGGACCCCGGACCCCGCAGCTGGTCTCTGGGGGGTAGAGTGTGCAGGTGTCTGGGCTGGGGGGATCCCTTGGCTGGGATCTGGGAGGGGTATGGGTATCTGGGCTGGGGGGTGCTCCGCAGCTAGACTCTGGCGGGGGAGAGGGGATATAGGTATCTGGGCTGGGGGCACCCCGTGGCTGGGCTCTGGGGGGGAGGGGTGAAGTGTCTGAGACTGGAATGGGCAGAGTTTTCCCCCAAGATTGCAAAGCTGGCACATGTGACACACCCAGACTGATACGCCCAACAAAGCATAAAAGAGAAACAGGAACTGAGTTGTCATAGGGGTTTCTTTAATTCTCTACTCCTGGGGGAAACTTTTTGTTGTCTGTATTGTTACAGACATTATTTGTGACAGAAATAAATTACCAAAATAATTGAAACTGGTGGGATTACATTGTGTTATTTTAACAAATAAAGTATGCAGAATTTTGCAGAATTTTAAAATATTGTGCAGAGAATTTTTAATTTTTTGGCTCAGAATTCCCTCAGCAGTAGCTTTTTGCTGCATCCACGGAGAGAAGGTCCTGTGTCATAATGTATGTAAGGCCCTGGATCACTTTAACCCAGCCCTGGGTTCATCTTGCGAAGTCCACTGACCAAGTTTTCCACCCCCCACCTTTCCTTCAAGAGAAGTGGACTGAGTCATATTATAGAACATATATAAGCTATTTGTGACCCCATTGCTTAAGGTTTGTTAGGATCTTCAGCGTGATCCTAACAAACCTTAGGCAATGGGGGTCACAAATAGCTTACATATGTTTTATAAGTCAATAGGAGCTTGATTGCTTACACTTCTAAACTCTTTATAAAAAAAAAAAAAAAAAAAAGCTAGGACAGTCCCAAACCATCAGAAATATCATCACATTCTAATTAGATGTTTCTAGTCCACAAAATAACTGTCTAATACCTTTAGAAATGCACATTTTAATATCAAAAGTATCTGTCTGTAACTCCTACACTAATAGTTACAAGCACAATTTGGTGGTGTAATTCACCTGCTGTATAAACACATGAATTCTTACAATGCGAACAATCTGAGTTTGATTAAAGACAATGAATACAATTTTCATACATGCTACTAAATCTGTGCACTATAAGATTGTAATTGAGGTGATTCACTGCAATCTGCTTTTCTCCGGTAGTTATCACCCTGCGGACTGCAAGGACTGAACAGTTGAACGAGTTATTCAAAAAGATGCAAAGCTCAGTGTCTGTTATGAGTAACAGGCAAAATTAATTCTTGAAGCAGATTTGTTGTGATTTTAGCCTCTAGAGTACTTATTTATATTTTCAAGGAGATAAACTTATAGGTCAAGGAGTAGTATTTTGTATTTGTGAAGATGGGTAGGAATTTCGTGGTAGTAAGTCTTTGGAGATCTACTTAGTTTTACTGCAAACCAGTATATCTGAACAGTGATGAAAAAGATATTGAAAATGGTGCATGTCGTTATTCTTTTTATATGTATATAGATATGCTAGGAGCATGATTCTGCATTCCTTGCACTCTCAAAGTTCTGATGGGCATCAAGAATGCAGAATCAGGCCCCAGAAACTTCTTTATGATGTTAATTGAGCTAGAAATTTTTTTTTAATATTGTGGAAGAATTGGAGGGTGGGGTAGATGTTGTGTGGTTATGATGTATTAATGTTTTTTCCTCATCTTTTATGTTGCTCATAAGGGGAAATGATCATGGTGTACTCCAAAGACTTTTTTGGACTCTCTATTCAAACAGATCAATCTGACTCTACAAGTGCAAATATTTAAACCAAGAAGATGCAAATCTGATTGATTGGGATGAAGGTTTGCAAATCACAGATGTACAGAATGGAGGACATACCATATGGCAGGATACATCTTAATGCATCCAGCTCTAGGAAGCAGATGTGCAGAGTTTACTCTAGCCACTACTAAAAATTACACTTAAGTAATGGTAATATTCTGACTTAAACTCACAAAAGGAAGGAAATTCACAGTTAAAACTGAAAATCCAGTCTGACATAACAGCCTTCAATTAAGCTCTCTATCTCCCATTATTGTAACAAGTTAAAAAGGCATTGGCTACACTTGCAGATGTAGAGCGCTTTGGGTTAAACCAGCCTTCGGAGAGCTCACTAGGGAGAGCACTGCAGTCTGTCCACACTGACAGCTGCAAGCACATTGGCATGGCCACATTTGCAGCATTGGGAGTAGTGGATTATGGGCAGTTATCCCAGCGTTCAAGTGGCTGCAACATGCTTTTCAAATGAGAGGTGGTGGTGGAGTGTGTTGTTTGTATGTGGGGGGTGGGGGGGAGAGAGTGTTTTTTTGGAGTGCTGAGAGTGTGTCAGCACGCTATGTTGTAAGTTCAGATCCCCCTAGCCCCCCCTCCCTCTCTCTCACTCACTCAGTAAATGTTTGCTTTGCCCCGTTGCAGATAAGCAGCCATGGTCTGAAACGGAGCTCTGAAAAGGCACTTCCACATTCCTCAGCTGATTTCACAACAAAGAGAAGAGAGGCCTCTTGACTTAAGGGGATTATGGGACGTTTCCGGGGGTCAATCAGAACCCTGTAATATAACTCCTTGTTCACACTGGCCCTGGGGCATCTCAGCCAATATGCAACAGCCGTTATCCCTCTCGTGGAGGTGGAGTACCAGGAGCTGTCTAGCCAGGGAGTCAGAGCGCTCTACGTGCCTTGCCAGTGTGGACGTGGAGTAAGGTAGAGTGCTCTGGGTGGCTTTATTGTGGTATAAAGTGCCAGTGTAGCTAAGTCTTAAATCATTCAGGAAAGTAAATCTACTTTTTCAACCTTACTTGTTCATTCTCTTCTCTTTGTAGAATTAAATCAGGCCTTTAATGTTACATAAAATGTACATTTTTAAAAATATGGTTAAACTTTGCTGTATGTATCATGCTAACGTTTAAAAAAAAGTAGTTTTGGTGGTTATTGTCACATACAGTGAAGTGATAAGAATTTAAAATGCATAATACAAGAACTTTTAAATTGGCTGTTATTTACTTTGGCTTTTACTTGAAAATCCCTAACAGTTCCCTTAGAGCTCTTACAGATGGTCAAATAAATACAAAAGAATATATGCTGTCAGTACAGCCTTTCTGCTGGGGTTGTGCCAGAAAATCTGTGTTGCTAAGATTTTATATGACATTGTAACTTATCTGTTTATAAAACTGAATTACTCAGGTTTCTTAAATTAGGATAGCAAAACCAATTACCTTACACTTTGAAAAGCTAATCAACTGTAAAAATGCTCTGTGATTTTTAAGAAAGGAATCTGTTTTAGTTTCAGGATTACCGTAGAAAACATAGAAGAGCATCTTAAGACTCCATTATCTGGTTTATTTTTTACAGACTCATAACTGTGAATTTTGGTGTACACTGATATGCACAATTAGTATGTGCAGGCATATTGTTAAATAGTGGTTTATGTCAAAAATTCGTCACCCACCCTATTCAATTCCTCCCCAATTGGAACTGGTCAGTTCCTAGTTCATATCACAGTCTCCATAATCATAAAAGCCACTAATTGACAACCTTCCTAGAAGAAGTAAGGAAGACTAATTGGACATGGACACTAAACTACTTTTCACTCCTAACATAAAACAAAAATACCCACTAAAAATGTTTGCTTCACTTGAAATCTCCTAGCTGTGTCTTTTTTCCTTTTCCAGTGGATTTTGCACTGGGAGCTGCACTAAGTGCACTAAAAAGTCCACTAGTAAACTCTGAGAATTAACGAAGAATGCCATGTTGCAACATTACACAAACACCATTTAACAAATAAACCCCAAAGAAATCTTAAAGGAAATGGGTGGAATAAAGTGCCAAAAATGGTTTGTCTTCAAATTCTGTAGGCTAAATATATTGTTTTGGTCAACTTACAAAATCCCGAAGAATTTAAAAAAAAATTCTTTTGGCATGACTGAGAAATGTTTCTCACACATAACTCTCATGAGCTTCAATATGAATTATATGAGGGGAACGTGTCCCAAGGTCAGGTTCTTTGTGATTAATTGTAAACATTTTTCCAATGTTTTTTTGAAATGGGGAGAGCTAGAACCATGTATCACTAGACAATTTAAGGGCATTTGTTTTTCTTACTAGTTACTGTATATTACAAATAATTTTATTGTGACCTTTTATAGACCATGTGCAGCTTTGAATTACTAATTTTGAGGTGTTGGTGTGTAAAACACAAGGGTTTTTTTTAAATTATAAGGGAAACTTGGGTGATTTGCTTTATAGTGGAGAATGCAGCATTTTGGGACTAACTCTTTATCATCTTTACTCATTTGAATTTTCCCACTGACTTCAAGCCCCACATGACATATTTCACAGACTCTAGTCAATATCTCTCTTCCCTTAAAAAACAAAACCGCAGGTTGATCCATAGTTTTTCTAAATGTTTTAAAAGAATTGTAGCTGTATATATGTACATATTTCTAATTCTGTGTGTGTGTGTGTGTGTGTGTGTGTGTGTGTGTGTGTGTGTGTGTACCAAATGACACAGAATTTATAAATTGCTGGCTGGTAAATATGTAAATAGTTCTGGGAAATCATTTCTTGTGCTTTTGTTACCTAGAATAAACTTTTGATCTTATTTTCTTTGGCTACCTGTAAGTAAGCATCTGTATTCCCACTCACAATTTTTTTTTTTAAGCATTTCTAAACTGATGAGTCATGGGACTGTCCTGTATTTACTTTGATGTCTGGGTAACGCCCAAGGAAGAAATGCTGTATTTGACTGTGTATAAATAACCAGAAAATGTCAAGATTCTACAAGGTGATTTAAAACCACTAGCTTAAAAATTAACTCTTCCAATTATAAGATTACAATCACCGGAAAGATGCTTAGAAAATTGTTGCTTTAAATTGCTATGCATTTGAATTACTTTATGACCATTAAGAATGGTTAAAGCACTTGGGGGGGGGGGGGGGGAAAGAGGTCTACTTTTGCTAATTGCATGCCATAATCCCCAAACAGCTCCGTCTATCTGCATTGATTTGTCCTTTGCCAAGCAAATATAAAAGCAGCCATGTCCCTCCTCATCTGTATACAGGACAAGTAGGAAACTCTCATTAGGTTTATTTAAATAAAGAAATAAAGCAGAGGAATGACAGATAAGCACACTTAAACCCTTCGATGTTACGTCAAACTTGTAGAATGTGGGCACCAAACATTATAAACTTTGCATTCTTCCTTAATGATAGTACCTTGTAGAGAAAATAATGTTGTGGCCTGGACTGTAATCGCTCTTTATGCTGCTCTGAAGGCATCAATCCTTGCAGAAATATGGATGTGCAGGTGCACTTCTGAGATTTTCCCCTGCTTGGTTCTGAAAGCAAGAGCAAGTTATTCCTTGTGACGTGTGTATGTGTGTGTGTTTGTCTCTGTGTATTTTCTTATACCTAAGCATACGTGTGTGCATGTAGGGTGGCAGGGTCTTCTGGGATCTTATACATGGTTTCTCAGTGTGGGGTGATGCAGAGATCATCTTTGGCAAGAGTATGTGCTTACATGTATCTTGTTCAAAAGTGTTGTTGTTGATTCTTCATGAAAACAAATAGGGTTATTTACCTTCCCACCACTCTCACTCCGTTGTCAAACGGCGATGGGCCTGGTCTAAGAACATAGTTAGAGTTTCATTGCCCTTGGTAGAAAAGGATACCTACTGCAACTTGTGCAGATAGGGAGGAAAGGGGATGGGGAGCCTTTCTGTAGACTCCTTGGCACTGCACACAATGCCCAGGAGTCACCAATAATTCTAGTCCTTGTTCATTGCAAAGACAAGGAAAACACAGCACCACCAAGATGAGTAGACCACCCCCCGAAAGGGCCTGTGCTTGCTTTTGGCCTACCTCCTGCAATAGCCAGCAGAGCTGGTAAAGGATGAACAATTGCTGTTAGAGTGTCACAGCTTTAACATTTTGCATCTGCAAAATGGTGCCATCTTCTGAGTGGAAAGACAGTACTCCTGAATAATGGTGGTTCAAGAGGGCTACCCAAGGCTCACTCAACTCTAGAAAGCCCAGTGAGACCTGGAGAAATGCTGCCTCCTGATCTTTTTTCCTAAAACAGGTGACAGAATGAGAACATTACTAGATGGAGAAACATTTGGGTCAATTCTCAAGTGCAGTCCAGAGGTGGAATATCAGAACTGAGGCATGTCTACACAATTGGGTAATGCGCACTACAGAAGTGTGGTTTCTAAAGCACATTGACGTTTTGTGCGCTTATTAGTCCATGTAGAATCTGTTGGTGTGCACTAAAAGTTCCCTAGTGCACTTGGTAGTATATGCTATGTTAAAGCACAAGAGAACTTTTAATGAGCACCAGCAGTGCCTACATCAGGGATGGGCAAACTATGGCCCGCGGGCCAGATCCGGCGCCTCAGGGCTTTGGATCCGGCCCGCGGGATTGCCCCCGGTGGTGCTGCGGGTCCGGCGCCACTCTCAGAAGCGCCCCCCCTGGGTGGGGGGGGCAGAGGGCTCTGTGTGCGGTGCCCTTGCCTCCAGGCACCGCCCCCCGCAGCTCCCATTGACCAGGAATGGGGAACAGCGGCCAATGGGAGCTTCGGGAGAGGTACCTAGAGGCGCGGCAAGGGCAAGGCCCCTGGGGGGAAGGGTGGGCATACAGAACCCTCTGCCCACCCTTCCCCCCAGGGGCCTCAGTGCTTCCTGGAGCGGGGTGAGGACAGGGTAGGCATTCAGGGAGCCTGCCCTGGCCCCGGTGTGCTCCGCTGCCACCCCAGAGCCACTTTAGGTAAGCGGTGCCGGGCCAGAGTTCAAACCCCCTCCTGCACCCCGCCCCCCAACTCCCTGCCCTAAGCTTCCTGCCTGCATCTCGTACCCCTCCTGCACCCCAACTCCCTGCCCTGAGCCCCTTCCTGCACCCCCGTGCACCCCAACTCCCTGCCCTGAGCTCCCTGCTGTACCCTGCACCCCTCCTGCACCCCAACCCCCTTCCCTGAGCCCCCTCAGACACTCTGTACCCCTCCTCTGCCCCAATCCCTCGCCCTAAGCCCCTTCCTCCACATCCCACATTCCCTCCTGCACTCCATCCCCCCTGCCCCGGCCCTGCATACAATTTCCCCACCCAGATGTGGCCCTCGGCCCAAAAACTTTGCCCATCCCTGGTCTACATGGACAAATTTCAGTGCAACATGTTAGTGTGCTTTAGAGCACATTACCCCAATGTGTAGACAACTTCAAACCCCATTATGCCTGACTTTGGCTACATGATTAATTCCACGCTATTATATGATTCAACCCACGCTTTAAAAAATCATGTGACTTTGCAATCAAGTTCAAGGGCATACCGAAGGTACTTTTACTGACATACATACATATAGCTTATTTGTGAAAGAGATTGAGGATCTATTCAGCACAAAGAACTGAGCAAATGAAGAATTGGTTTATCTCTATGACTTACAAAGAAGATGTTTAAAAACACAAAACACCTCTTTTGCAAGCCTGATAGATATCCCAAAGAGTTTTAATTGTTTGTTCATTTATTTTGTTGGAATAGATATTTTTATTTACACTGTTCTGTGTATGTGTATTTCTGTAATCTGAATGGTTAAGAAGATGGCAAAATGGAGGGTTTTTAAAAATAGTTTCAGTTGCCCAACATCTTGTAAAGTGATTTGAGCAGGTTAATTTAAAGGATTACGTGATCTGACAGAGCTTTATTTTTCTAAAGAGTAATGCCCAATCACCTTTTAAAGGTGATGTATTTGTATCCTATTTCTGATTATCAACGTTTTATAACATATGATAAAATAGAGTGTGTATATATAATATGAATTTAACTGTATTTGAGTATACCATATATTGGGGATGATAGCCTTTTCATAATTGTAGGGGAATGTGAAACATTCATTTATCATCAGTTTGATTGCCTCACCTGCCCTCTAATGCATCTTCCTGGGACTTATTTTAAAATTTCAAACTGCTACTATTTAAAAAAATCAATCTCCCAGAAAAATGTTTATAATCTCTGGTACCTTGCTGGAAGCCCTAGATGTCAAGATTTAGTTCTTAGCCAGTAAAATTTCTTCCAAACATAAGTCATGAATTTAAAATCATGCCCCTGCAAGTCTAGGAAGTGGAACTCTATCCTACTGGAAAGTGGAGATGGTTCCCAGTTGGACTAAAGAGAATTCTAGCCCTGGATGGGGGTAATTGAGTTTAAAGTCATGACTTTTAGATATCGAAAATAAATCATTTTTAGAAGTTTTTATGTCTCCTTCTAAGTTCTATATAGTTGGAATCATTGTTACTAAAGTCACAGTTTTCAAGTTCAGTTTGTCTGGAATTCCTAAGCGTAGAAATAAGGGCTGTTTATCATATTAGAAACCTGAGAAATTCTCATGCTATAGAACTTCTGCTTCTAGTTGTGAAGGGTTACAAGAAATCAGACCTTTAAATCTGTCACTTGTCCAGGATGGGATATTATCTGAATGCTGGGCTCCACACCAGAGTAATTTGGGAATGAGGAGGAGGAGGTTGAAAAATGTATATATTGGTGGTTTAAAGCTGTTCAGAAATTTTGAAAGTAGGGGGAAGTCCTAGGGGAGAGGGATTAATGGGCAGGCCTAAAGAGAGCTGGTCAAAAGGGCATGACAAATACAATTTATCATGTGGACATGCCCACCACGTGTGTGTGTGGGGGGAGTGCTGAACAGCCAAAACAGACTTGTTGGACATGTGGTTGAAGTGAGATTTCCACAGATAAGTGGATTTCCTTCACAGAAGGGTCCTGGTCCGTGACAAGGACACATAGGCACTATTAGAATACAAATAATTAATAGCAATAATAGATCCACACATCCTCAAATGGCTATATTGCCTCATGTTATTGTATGGCAGGTATTTTGGAGAAGATTCCTTTTGCCTTCTCAATATATGGATAGCTGAAATTTCCCTGTGGACTGCAGTTTGCTCACTGGATTGGCCGTATGTTTTTATGTACAAGTGTTGCTTTGAGACTAGAAACTTGGAAGGTCAGGGAAGAGGGAGGGATTCATTGTTTTACATGATACATTGTTTGACTGCATAAATAGCTCAGTGTTGATAATCGTTGACTACTCTAATCACTCTATGGTATTGCAATAAAAGTTAATTTATAGCAAGAAATAGCAAAAATATCCTGCCCATCAGATATCACTATCAATCTAGGCCAGATTAGGTAGAAGTAAATCGTCTAGTAAAACTATTGGAAAATGCACAAACATATACATACTGTTGTTAGTGTGCTAATAATTGTAGCTCAATTGACTACTTCTCTGATGGCTGACATGGTGTTGGAAAGAGAATCTTGTGGAGACAAAGCTATGAAGCTAGTGATACACTGGTGGTTTGGGCTTGTATCTTGAAGCTGACAGGCTGGGATTTTAATATAACTGTGTGTGGGGGGGAAGGTGGTTCCTTGTAATGCAACATAATGGCATATCTAGAACTGAAGAATGCTTTTCTTCCAGCTTATAGTGGTTTACTCCATTTATAGAATTTAGTGACAAGCCAGCTGTGTTATTTGCTAACCATATCAACTCGCCTGTATAAAGAGGGATAACGTAGAGTACAGTACATGAGAACAGTTATTGTTATACCAGAGTGACACCATGATTTATGAAGTGTCAAACCAGGTTTCCTTTGACGAAATCTGTTCTTTACATCTGTCTTTTGTGCTTACTTCTGTTGTCCTGGTGACACAGTGTCCCTCTAGGTTCCTGAAATAGTTCTGTGGCCCTGCTGAAAATGAATGGAGGGCCCCTTTTTTCTTTCTACACAGGGGAAACAAAGCTAATGAATGAGGAATCAGGAAAGAATGGGAAAGTGAGTCACTGTGCTTTGTCACAGTTACACTCACTTTATCACATCTGACATAAGCTGAACAGTACTCTCAGTTCAAAGGGAAAAACCAGGTCCTGCTCTGGTATCATTTTGTCTCAGTTCCAGGGCTTTCGAACTTAAAATATTTCCAAAATGTGTCCTTATTTTTTATTTTATTTTAAGAAAATACCTAAATGAAGCTGTTTTAAGTGGTACTGTTTTTTCTTTCACCCTGAATGCTGTATGGAAGTTTGTGAAATAACTATAGCACTTGTTTAAGATTTTATTTTCACTCTTAAGAAATATACCAATATTTTATGCTTCTGTGTGTTTCCGCACAGACCAATATAAGGGCCTGCTCTCATTGACGTTAGTGGGACTTTTTCAATGGGAGCAGGAGGAGCTCCATGAAAATATTTGGAGTTCTCATGCCAAGACAGAATGGCTTGTATCAGATGGGGAAATGTTTACATATTTACCATCATACTTGCAAGAGATGCATGAGCAAAGAAATTAGCATCGGCTTCTTATACAATAACGGTTTATCTGTAAAATGGGTCTCGTGATAGTGACCTCCTTTGTAAAGCGATGAAACAATGAAAAGCAATATGTATCATCATTGCTAGGTGGTGGTATTATTTATTAACAGGATAGTGCACCATATGGCTTCAGTAAGACCAAAAGAATAGAGTTTTAATAACCACTTGTTGTTGAAATTTTAATCACAACTTATAGAATCAAATGTTACTCCTGTAGCCTATGTGAAGAAATACAGTAAAGCATGAAAAGTGTAATCAATAATTTGTCAATAATTCTGTTCACTGAAGATATACATTTAAACACTGAATAGAGTTGCTTTTTCCCCTTGATATAAAGACATGATTGTTTTCTAAAACACTAGTTGGAAATAGATACTACTTGAGATACGATTTCACAAGTAGGTCTTCAGAGCAGTAGCTGGAGAAGACTGGAAGTAACAGCCAAAATAGATGGATAGTACATGGAAGAAAGAAAAGTTACCCATGTGCAGTTACATCGTAAACCAGTCTATTAACATGCCAATGAAAGCAATTTGCTCTACATTAACCAACAAAGAAAACTGGTTTGTAAAGATGAAAGAAAGGGAAATCTCGTGCTACTCTGATGTATAGATGGTGTACCTTCTAGTTAAGGTTATCTCAACTGCAGAAACAAAGACCAGAATCCAAGTAGCAAAAATGTTAAGAATTGCTTGCAGTTCTGTGATGTACTGAAAAGACTTCACACTAGGGCGTAGTGAGCACTCAGCATGGAGTTTCTGTTGAGTAGGTCTTCATCTGATTTGAGGCTGTGGTTTCCTGTCTCTGTCACACTTCATGAAATCCCAATCCTAAAATTTAGGTTATTGTAGGTTATAGAAACTGAAGCCTGTGCACCCTGGCTAAAATGAGTTTTCTAAACAACGTTACTGCTATAGTAACACGTATGATGCATTTTCTCATGGGAGCCCAGGCATAAGTACACAGCAGAAAGGTGCATGCTAAAAAGTGGTTACAAAGGTACTCTTATGAAAGACAATCTCAGAGTGGAGGGATTTTGTTTGTTTTGTTTGCAGGATGAACCCTCCTGCTTTCTAGTTGTACTAATTGACTAAGAATATAATTTGCAATGTTTGAGACACCCCCTAGCTCTCCAGGCTTTGCCTGCTTCATTGTTCAGCCTACTGACTGCCCTTCCCCTATTAAGCATGGTCAGTACTCAGAGCTTGCCTCTCCAGAGATGTGTATGCATTATCAACCCTTATACAGGAACCAAAGGCTTGTCAATCACCGTGACCTCCAAGGGCCTCTAACAAGCCCAGCAAACAAGGCACTGAGGTTTGAAATGGCTTTTTATTTTTCAATCAGGTTTTTTGGAGTGGGGTTCTCTAATTATTTGGAAGTGTATGCAAACACTGAAGGAGCATTAGGAGCATCAAGTGGGGCCTCTGCTTTTATTAGGAAACTCTTTCTCTTTTAAATAGACGTCAAACATATTCTTCACTCTTTAGACAGTTAACCTTTCATCATTCCTGTAGCAGAAATTCCAGTCTCTGAGCTATGCTAATTTGCTATTTGCAGTATTCTAAAGCAGAAGAAAAATGTCGTTCTACAGGGCCTTCATTAAAAAGCCCTTTATCTGTGTTGTACATATTTTCGGCATTCCAGCTATTTACATTTTATTAAAAACACCCTTATATGTCCTATCCTTCTAAACTATAACAAGACAAAAAACCTAAAGAGAAGACAAAACTGCACTGTAGATAACTCTTGCCATGCTTATATTTGGTACAATACTGTCCTGGCTTCACCTGCCAAGAAGCAGGAGACAGAAGATTTCTTAGTCATCCAAACTTGTGTAAAGATAATCTCCACCCAGTTCCAACAATCTGTGTGCTGCCTCTCTGCTGGAACAACCAAATTAACAGAGCCTTCTCCTGCATTGTTGTTGTTCTACCAATGGAAGATCATCAGCAGAGAGGAAGAAAACTAAAAGAAATCAAGGGAAGGAGACTAAGAAATATATGAGGAATAAGAAACAGGATTGAGTTGAGGCTTAAATGTATAGAAGGAATGCAGCCTTCACAGACTCAAAAGCCTTCTTTCCTATTTTCTTTTGTCTTTCCCATCAATACCTGGCTCCACTGACTAGGGCATGTTCTCATGCTGCAGCCCAAGCAGGCTGCGTCAGTTGCAGCAGAGTGAGAAGGAGATGTCACAAATCAGGCCTATCTCCCAGAAAATCCACATACATTGCAAGCCCTGGCCCTTAGGCTATGTCTATGCTGAAGTCGGAGGTGTTGATTGTAGTATAGGTAGCTTTCATCTCGCTAGCACAGCTAAAAATAGGCTTGAAGACGTGGTAGGCATGGGCTATGCAAGTCTGCCGGTGCTTGTGTTGTTAGCTGATGTTTGCGTCTGTGCCACTAGCCATACCCTTAGCTGCTTCCCTGAGAGTGCACATGCCATAGTTGTGTTTCCCTTTTTCCACTTTTCAGTTGGGTGGAGAGAGAGAGAGAGAAAACATTCTCTGGCCTGGTATAGATTGGGTAAAGGTGTTGAGGTTGACATCATGTTAGATAACATGCCATCTATGACTTTGCCCTTCGTGTAGACAGATAAACACATCAAAGGTGGTAATAGGTTGTGTGCCCCTCCCGACCTCCTCTCCTCTGGCAGGGAGACATTCTCAGTGTCCACTAAAAGAACATTTCATACACTTTAGGAAACACTAAAATTTTGTGTAATCAGTCATCCAGGGGGTGATTGTTCTCCCAGAATCTGTGCCACATGTCAGGTGTCAGTATCTCCTTGGCACCACAGAAAGCCTTCTGCAGGTCCAGAGATCCACGCATTAGAAGCAGAAGGGCCTGGGTGATATGGGGCACTGCTGGGAAAATGCACACTGCTAAGCCCTGCGAGATATCTACTGAAAATTAATGTAGCAGGTTTCTTTAACTTTTGTGTGCATGCCCCACAAACCCCTTACTCACTCTTAGATCCCCTTTAAAAATGGATGTCCTTGTCAGCATAGTTCATTGGAGTCTTGCAGGTCAGGAGCTGGGAGGAGATACAAGGTCCCCAGCCACTAGGCAGCATTTTCCAAACTCTTGAAAGCTGAGCCCCCCTTTCAGGAAAATGAACCAGATCTTGTCCCCGTTCCCCTGCCGTAAGCCCGTTGTTATTAAAAGTCTACCCAAAATGTGCAGTCACTCAGAGTAGATCATATAACTCTTCCTAATATGATATTTTTTTCTCTCTCTCTAACATAATTTGAGTAGTAGAATAGTTAGCAGTGTTGACACTTAAAGTACATGCCTTCATTGGCAATGAGTTAGTATCTATGGAAATGAATGGGCAGGTTCACACTTTAGAGCTATTGTTTCAGGCTCTCTGAAAACTCAAGGCAGATGTCTCTGCATCAGTTACACACAGGTCATATTCTCAGTGTTTTCATAACTGCGATTCAAATTTCCTTTAAAAAAATGGAATTGGAGAGTCTGCGCAATGAAGGAGAGTCCAGTCTACCATAGTCCTTCATGCTCCTCAAACTTGAGGAAACACTGGTCTTGGTGATCCATGATATGATATGCTTTTTTCACAGAAGTGCAAACCCTGACATCTTCCTCTTCCCTCTACCCCCCACATACACGGAAATGGAATGACCCAATGAAAACTCTATGAAGGCTCTTCATGGTTTTCTTCCCAAGATCTCCGACCCCAAGTAATTAGTTTAACTATATTCCCAATATAATCCCATTTCTCTTCCCTTTTGTGTTTGCATTATCCTAATGATTTTTGTTGGCAGGCTAAGCAACCTGCATTTGCAAATGTAGCTGTACAACAAGTATCCATTTAGCCAGATTCAAGGCCACTGGGATGCTTGTTTTTCCTTAAATTTAGTTAAATTGTTATTTATTATTATTCAGTGTTTCCTGTTGAGGTGAAATATCGCATTCACCACAGACTCCTGAGGAAGGCAATAGCACTTACATGATAGAAAAATAATAACTGAAATTGGGTTTTAAACCCAAATAGTTCAAACAAACTCTGATAATTAAAGAGCAATAAAGTACTTGGAAAACATCATGTTCCTTAATCGCTTTTCAGTGTTTTTAGCATGTGCAGGTTTTGGGTTTTTTCCCCTATACAACTTATTTTTGCCACATAAGCGAAGTTAAACAAATCTCCATTATGTGAGCTGTTTTTGCAAGGACCACACTGAAAGTGTCCACCTACTCAGGCAGACAAATCTAATTCTTCACAAGTGATTGGACATTCAACACGACTTTTGTATTGTACACAGGTAAGGGGGAAAAATAGAGCTCTGTAAATGAGTACAATATGGGGCGGTGGTGTGATATTTTGTCTGCGTCCCATGGGGATAGGAAAGGTGAAAGAAGGAGGAGAAATAATTACAGACAAAACAGTAACCTTTTCTTCCAGACATTCTCATAGGCAAAGAAAAACACACAACTGATTCCTTTCCTATCGTGTATTTAGACATTCCGTTAAGATGGATCTTTGGGATTTCCACCTGGGAATTCACAATCTGTATTTAGTCTAAAGTACTTGAGGGGGAAAAAAATCTCCTGACAGGAGCCATGTACTTTGGCACTGTTTTATTTAGGTCTAGAGAACCAGCTCAGTTTAGGCCTCAACAGGGGGATGTTTCCAAACTCAGTGCCAGAAAAAGAAGGAAGATGAATTATTATGGTTTTTAATGATGTGGCAAAACACACAGCTAAAACCAGGAAATTGGGAACAGAACAGCCAGTGAGTGTGACAGTCACAGAAATAACTCTTTTGACTTTTGTTTTATTTTTTTATTTGGCTTGGTTTATGTAATGAGAGATTTGTATCCCCCCCCCTTCCCTGCCCCCCCTTTGGTATTAGCTGTTGTTTTTATGTTTACTGCAGATGTTCAGGAAACTAATTCCAAACCCTGCACCTGTGCAACACTGACCCAGGTCTACCTTGCCACATCCTGCTTTTATTCTGTTGCACAGCTCAATTTGCAGTTTATTCCTCTTCCCTCTCTCCTTTTAACCGTTCGTCAGGCACTCCCTTCCAACAAGTGGGAGGGTGAACACTTATTTCTGTGTCTCCGGGCTGTTTTGGAAGAGCAACAGAGACCAGATTTTTATCAGGTTAAGGTGCCATCTATTAAAATAGTGTTCACATTTTCATTATGAAACCCTGTTTGAGGGATTTATAACTTGGATATAAAAATTTTGCTTCAGGCTGAAACTTGTCATACATATTTTAATCACAGGGGAGATTATTATCATTCTCTCTTTGATTCTCTGAGCCAGTCCAGATGCTTAGGATATAGTTCTCCACCTGCCAGAAGATGGAGACGGAACAGTACATTGAGACTCTTCTTGGGTAATGTCATCTCCTGCTTGCTGGCTCCCAACGTTCATTTGTTTCCGTTGCCACCAGATGACACATCAGTGCATTTGTGAATTTAGGGGAGAGGCAAGAACAAAGAAGAAAATGAATAGACCTCAGAGGCCTACTAGTATTTCTGGTCACACACTAGTGTGCAGTTGCCCCCGCAGCACCCAAGTGAGGTTCCTATAATCTTCAAGACCTGAATTCTCAGAGCCAGCAAGTGCCTTTCTTTCACATAGAAGATCCCCATAGTAGATTCTTCCCCCATCTCCACCAGGGAGTGGGTAGAATACTGGGCGGCTGGAGGGGGAAATTGTAAGATTAACCACCTTTTACAAAGATCCAATGGGGCCCAGGTAGTAAGTGATTGCTAAAGAGCTTCCCATTCTTTCTGTAGGCACCTTGCGCCTGGGGTCTTAGAGGTGCCAGTGCTTCTAGCTAACAAGACCATGTTAGGCAGCCTACAGAATGGCCGTCCTCTGTCACAGTGCCATTGTTTCTTCCCAAATCCACACTGCTGCTTCTTTCTTCTTGTGTTTATTCAAATATACAGATCAAAACATATACTTAATCTAAATTACCTATATTTTAAATTAGAGTCAGGACAGAAACCACAAAATAACAAAAGTAAAGTCTCTGCTTGAAGACTTAGTATGCTGTATATGTGACTTGCTTTGTGCCAGGCTACAAGCAGGTGTGAGAACAAGACGGCTGCTGCACAGTTCTGTTTAGCTGGGAATGTTAATGGCAGCAGCAGCAGCAGGCTGTTATCCACTCCTTTTCTGCTACAGAAGCTATCACACACTCTGGCATAGGGCACATCTCCTTCTTCTAGGCCCCACTCTTACTCCTCCTCCTGGGCAGTAGCTCCTTTCTCCCCTTACAAAGGAATTGCTGTCAGGCTGCACAGCAAAACAGTCAGGAACTGTGTGTGTGTGTGTGTGTGTGTGTGTGTGTGTGTGTGTGTAGGGGTCGGGGGGGTTTTCAAATATACAGGGAGGGTGTCAGCTGATGAAGGATGACACCATGAGGGCGAAAGTGGGCTGTAAGGCACAATAGTAAAAACTTAAAAATGTTTCACAACCATTTTATTAGATTTAACTTGTGTTTTAAAATCATCACACAAATTAAAGTTGCCTATTCAAGCCTACTATGAAGCGCTACATCTACAACCTTCTTGGTTTCTTCTTGTAATTTTGCACAACTCTGTTAATGAATTTCTTGAATGCATTGTGTTCATCTTTGGTGTCTTCTCATTTGTCTGGTACATCCAGTCCTTCATGATATGTTCATAATTAGGCAGAAGGCGACTGCTTTCAGAACACAAAATTCTATTCAGTGAGGGAAAAAAACGCTCAACAGTAGCTGTTCTGACTGGGAGTAGCAAGAGATGAATTCCTACTTCTTTCATACCAGGAAACCATAGCACAAAGATTGGGTTGAACCACTAGTGATGATAAAGAAGAAGTTAAAGTCAAATCTTCATTCATTTATTGTATGATATTCCACTCTGGTTTCAAATTCTCTATTCTGTCCGGATAATATAGCAGCCTCATTGCTGGTAGTGCCTCACTCCACTCAACTGTCAATGTGTTATAAGACAGACAGACTGTAAAAACTACATAGAGGTTGAGTGGAATCCAGAAGTTGCTGTTGTAGATTTGTAAGAATCACATCTGTGTACTTTTTCAGCTGACTTAACGAACACTTCTTGTCCTCTTCACTTAAAGAGTCAATATAAGTGCCTTAATTAGTCAACTTCTGAACTGAAGTCTTTGCTTCTTCCACTATGTTTTCAATGGATATTTCTCTGATTGATCCAAGTGTAACTTGTATTGCTGGACAGAAATCTACTACTGTTGTAGCAGATGCCTGGATGGCATTGTTTAATGACCCAAGTGGTTTCAACAGTAGACTTACAAGCAGGGCTGGCTCCAGCATTTCTGCCGTGGCAATTGGCCAAAAAAAAAAAGAAGCCGCGATCGGCGGCGGCAGTTCAGTGGCAGGTCCTTTGCTCCTAGAGGTAGTGAGGGACCTGCTGCCCCCGAATTGCCGCAGGTGCCGCCCCTCTCCCTTGGCCGCCCCAAGCACCTGCTTGTTAAGCTGGTGCGTGGAGCCGGCCCTGCTTACAAGAGAGAGAATAGCAATAGTCTTCTCTGAACTTAGTAGCAAAAGTAATCCACCAGCCTCAGTATATAGATCCGTCCAATCGTGATAGATACTTTCCAAAGCCAGTAATAACGGTTGCAGTAATTTTAAGACAACAGCCAAGGATTGCTCACGAGAAACCCAGCATGTTTTCCTAGGTTGGATTCATTTGAACTTCAGTCCCAGTGTATCTTCTATTTTTTGCAAGATGTTCAGTCCTTTTGGACTCTTGCTGAAAAAAAAGAGTATTACAAAGACATTAAATGTATGGCTTTTTTAATGTCTTTTGAAGATTCTGAAGCTCATACTAGTGCTAGTTGGACTAGATGGCCTCTGCAGTGTGTATAGAAGAGATTATACTTTTCTCTGAGCAAAGCTTGTACTCCACTATGTCTTCCAGAGAAGTTTGCAACTCCATCAAATGCACAAACAGCCATCTCTGAGGTTCAATTTACAAGCATTTCTCTCTTTTAAGATGTGGATTATCACAGATGTAGTCAGTGTGTCTTCTATAACCTGAACATCTAGTAATGCATCTATTGTACTATCACTGACATCAAGGTAACATATGCAATGACTTAGATACAACGATGCAAATGGGGGTCAAGTATTATCGGCCATATATGCACATTTTCTGAATGTGGTGAGAGAATTCTTCACTTTTTTTCAACTGCTGAGTCTTTCACTGTTGCATGCTTCTAACCAGTCAGTTAACTTTCTTGCAGAAATATAGTAAGCATTTGCCAATATTGGTTGGAACCAGTATCCAACTTCAGGATTAACAAGTCACAATACATTTAACATTGGCCTCCAGTTTGTAGTCTGTGGTATCTCTTGCTTAAATAGAAAGTGTGATACGACAGCCATGTTTGTTCGCATAAACTATGTTGTGTCTCCAGCATTCTTAACAGCCTCACTGAGAACTTCTAATATTGGCTTTTAAAGTGACTGGCTTATAAGGCTTTCTGTATGTTGATGCAGTCCAGAGGCTCGGTGCAGCCTTTTCATGTAGTTTGTCAGTATTGGCTTTGCTGATCAGTCTGGCAAACCAAGCTGCTCCAGTTTTTACTATATAAATCCATGGCATGCCCACATCTTGACTACTGCGTGCAGTTCTGGTCGCCCCATGTCAAAAACAATATATTGCACCCCACTCATAGTTGTTGTCCTTGGTCAGTGGAGACCCAGAGTTCAGAGGTGCTTTTGAGTGAGTTCACCTCCCACCCTGGGGGGAGGAGGAGGCACTTTGCTCGTTCGTCCAGCCACTCACCACTTGTTCCGGCTGCTCGCTCTGGTTGCTGTTTGTCATGGCACCATTTCCTCCACCACTCCATCACTGATGGCCCAGTGCCGTCACATTCTGCTGCCACCTGCCACTGTGACCTCTGTGAGTCGGTCTCTTGAGGTTCAACCCAGCTCTCAGTGATTTCAGTTCTCAGTGGTGGAACCTCACTGCTAGTGCAAGCTGGGCAGGGTCTTGCACAGAAAACCTGTCGCACAGCAGATCTAAGCACTTAGACCTGACTATCAGAGATTTCAGCTGTAGTGGTCACTTAACAAAACAAAAAACTCTCAGTGGAGCCTAATCAGCTCTATCTTTAAACAGGGGATGGGACAGGACAAATAGTGCCTTTGACTCTTAGGCAGAGCCCACACCACCAAGCAAAACCCCTGTCTCCACCCTGCTCCTCCCACTCCTCCTCCCAGGAGCAAACTCTGCCTCTTCCAACACACTTTACTATGGGTCCAGTTACAATAAGGATTCTCTACTGAACAAAGTAGGGAGAGATCTACAGCACTAAGAAATGTCTGACTGATTCCACAGCTAAGGAAAAGGAGATTTCAGTCTCCTCAAGAAAAAGGATGTGTCCCCTTTAAATACCTAGTTATCTGAGACTTAGTTTGGCAGAGGAAAAACCAGTAGGCCCATACTGGGGATCCTTCTGAACAGCCAGAGGCCCTAATAGCCTTGTTGGTAGATCCACATGTCATAAATATGATTACATTTCATTGGTATTCTCCTAATAAGAAACTTCAGATTAATAGACTTTGTGTCTTATTTGCAAGAACATAATTGAGAAATTTCAGGTTGGTGATCTGTATCTAGGATGGCTAAGCCCTGAACAGGAGAATAGAAGGCTTTTGGGTTATCTGGTTCCATCTTTTTGGCTTCCATGTAGGTGACATAAGCTTGCTAACCTTGCAGATTTATAAAGATAGAAGGCAGGTGAGATTACTCAAAGCAAAACTTGGTGAATGTTGAAAGGTACATTTCGGGTCCCTTTTTGACTTAGGGACTGGTAAAACAGCATGTTATGGAATACTCTAGGATTTAAGTTGAAAATAACTTTACCATCTAGATACTGTGATCACTTGGATGGATAGATAGGTTTGGGGTTTTCCTAACAATATTAACATTTCTAAATAGATTTTTCATATGATTTGAAATTTAGGCACAATATATCTTGGGATTTGGAATATACATATCTTGAAACTCGACTTAAATATTTTAAAACTTTTTTTGTTGTTTTATGAAAATAATAGGACTTCTTGGTCTCTCATTTTTACTTCCTTCTGTTAACTCTATCATAAAAACTTGTTCTTGGTATAAGAGCAGTTTCTTTTGTTATGATTAAAAAAAAGATGTGGCTGGATTTTTTTAGGTTTTTTTAGGTTTTTTTTTTTTACTCCTGACATTTTGTTTAAAATGGAGGGGGGAAAGTATTGTACGTTTGGTGGGTTTTTTCTTTTTTCTTTTATTTAAAAATCTATATTCTTTTTCTTCTTTTCATTCCAAATTTTTTTTACTGGCATGGGGAGCAATACAGCGTCACCATTTATTCCTGCTTGTTCCTCCATTAAGCCCAGCTTGGTCATGTCCCCATGTACGAACTCACACCATCTGTTGGTGGTTGGCCTCTAGGTCAGACTGACCTTGGTTGTGTTTGTATTATTTTCTTTGATATCCTGTCATCTGTTTGTTTTCTGCAGCGTCCCTGGCATTGTACTCTTTTTGACTAGACCAGGGGTAGGCAACCTATGGCATGCGTGCCGAAGGCAGCACGCAAGCTGATTTTCAGTGCCACTCACACTCCCCGGGTCTTGGCCACCAGTCCGGGGGGCTCTGCATTTTAATTTAATTTTAAATGAAGCTTCTTAAACACCTTAAACCTTTTTTAAACACCTTTTTAAAAACCTTATTTACTTTACATACAACAATAGTTTAGTTATATATTATAGACTTATAGAAAGAGACCTTCTAAAAACATTAAAATGTTTTACTGGCACGTGAAACCTTAAATTAGAGTGAATAAGTGAAGACTTGGCACAGCACTTCTGAAAGGTTGCCGATCCATGGACTAGACAATCCCATACCCTGATTTCACATCCTACTCTCCTTCTTTGTCTTAACATTTAAACCTGCCATCTTTCAAAGAAATCTCATCTCTACTTCCTCCAGCCTTCTGATGTCTGTTCTATATAATGCAGCTGCTTCTTGACCATAGGATAATACTGTAATATATATATATTGTATATATACATACATACAATATTACAGCAGGGACGTCCTGGGAGCTGGGAGGCGGGGCGTGCCTGCAGACGGTCAATGTCAGCAAAATGTCTTGCGGCCCTCAATCAGATTACTCTGATGGGCCACAGGCGGGCTGCAGGTTACCCACGACAGTGCTAGATGAACAGGGCAGTTTACAGGGCAGAACCACCATCAGAATTGAAAACAGAAAGAGTAGTGAAGCAGTTAAAAGGGGGAATGTATATGTTGACAAATGTTTTGCTCAGAACTAATGTGTTATCACGTTTGGTATATAACAAGAAAAAACAAACAGAAAAACCCAGCAGTGATTCAAAGAGTTTAAAACCATCTGTGTGTACATTTATTTATTTTTAAATCCAAAGCTTCAGTTATTTGCATTAGGCAGGCTTAGTGCACATGCATGGGTACCAAACTGACTTAATAGATTGTAATTACTCCAAAGGAGCATTCACGGTCCATCAGGGCAGTAATCTTTGACCTAAATATTTACATGACCGAAACAATAACCAGCCTGAAGGAATTGTGGAAGGCAAGCACTCGTGCTTAAATAAGGGATTTCTCAAATGAGCATGCTAACTCCAAAGGAACTAATGTCTTTAATCACTTTGGACCCAATCCTGAAAGGTACTGAGCACTTCCTGAGATGTCTTGAGGACCCATTGGCATCCAGTGAAATAAAGTACTTTATATGATAAATGGAACTAGATACGTATCACACAGGGTTTTTGTTAAGACAGTCTAAAAGAATTAGCTTTCAGTGGGCTTTCAAAGGTGTCACTAATAGCATAATCTGAAGGTTGTAGGATTGCACAGGTGTGGTAATAATACCTAATAATAATGCCTAATTTAGTGTCACTTTGCAGTAGTACCATGCAGCTCTACCTTGAGAAGTGACTGTAACAATGGCTTTGGTGGGGTTCCATCTTTATTGTCTCTCAGTGACTTCCACATCAAATATGTTCAGTTTACAAGTCAAAAAAGATGGTTGTGTTGGGTTGGTTTGGTTTGGTAACTATTTTCCTTGCAAACTCTGCTTGATCCACTGAGAATCGAACAGGGATTAAAGGATTACTCCATTCTTTGTAGCAATAAAGGTTCTGCAGGTCAAATTAGGCCCACAGTTAACACTCTTGGAATCCAGTTGCCTTCTTATTATGCCTAGTATATCTGTGCAAGTCCACCTCAGCTCACTCCACACCTGCCCTTCTAACGGGTACAATTTACTAAACACTCCTATGGATGCAAATGATTAAATGGAATCTTCTTTTCATTGCTTTTCTCATCTGTTTTGGCTCTGCAGGGCTAACAGGAGTAAAAAGCAGTAAAAGCTAATTTTTGTCACTAAACTCCACAGATATGACTGAATGCACACAGAAAACAGATATGACAGCCAAGAAGGTGCCATTTTTACCCAAGTTCTATTAATATTAAGGATATGGCTTGACTAGGGAAAAGCTTGTTTTGCCTGGAAACTTGACTGTTTTTGCTTCTTTGCTTCTACTGCCTTCTGCTTAACATTGCTATTAGCAAATGGTAGCAGGGCACAATTCCAAACTTAAATGTTGCTTTCAACAAAACAGACATAACTTCAAGGTAATGATGCTTTCAAGACCTATAGAGCCTCCAATCCACTACTGTAAATATGTGTTACTATGCTTGTAAAGGTCTATTCAATTTTAATGGGATTTTTTATATTCTCAGTGGTGTAGAATACTGGCACTCTGAAACAGTCTTGAGGTAAAGATGATTAAAAAGCGCATATCGTATATTATGCAGGGTATTTCCTGAGAGGGAAAAACACCAGTAGGAGGTAAGAGCCTTAATTGGCATGTGGCTTAAAATTCACTTAATAGAAGTATGTATCTTGAACGCTTAGGCAATAAGCAACGTAAGTATAAATAAGAAACTTCAATGCAGATACGATTTTACATGACAACCTTATGAACAGCCATCCTGTGGTTCACTTTGAGTTAGCACCTCTTATCTACTACCCAGGTTCCCAATTCAGTTTAGATTCAGGCAAAAGCCAGTAATTCTATTTGTTTTGGGAAAATTTATCAAGCTGTTCCTGATTACACCTTAGCTGGGGACCATCTGTTGACAGTGCATCTCTCCGTGAAGTAGTTTCTACAGGCAATGAATGGGAAAAGTATTGGAGCACCAATGCTATTAGTAAGCAGATGCATGCGATCATAGAGCATCCTTCCCACCTTTCAATCTGCCAGGTCCTTGTATTGATGGAGTGTTGTATGCCTACAAGCTATTCTGTCCTAAGGCAATGAGAAGTACTCTCTTAGGGCCCATTCATCAAGTATTTCTACTGGTGTTTGATGGACAGGAATTATGAATGCATAGTTTAATACACGAACAGAAAACATGGTCTGATTTTAATTTGCTCTTCCCTGTCTTATACATGAACACATATGCATGTTTTTCAACAGTGAACTGTTAAAAGATTTGGTATTAGAAACAACAGGATACAGCTGCTTTTTGTAATGTAGTGAGTAAATCCCAAAGTGCCAGGACTGGATTATTTTTAATTTTGTTACCACTACTGCCAGTTTATCAAATCAAATCAAAAGATGCTAGGCCAGTACACTATCTTAGGGGAGCATTTTTGAGTCTGACCTTGGCATGTTGGAGAATATCTAACTGATTGCTTTTTATATTATAACTATTAAATCATGACTAAGGTTGGTACTATATTTTCAGTTCACCATAGGCAGCAGCTTCCTGTTTCAGGCAGACTCAGAAGACAGCATTTGTGAAATAGCATGAACAGCTTCATCCTGTGTTTTGAAACAAATGGAAGAGAGAGAAGGACAGATAACGTGATGGATTGGGTAACGAGTTGTCCGTTTAACTCTGTGAACCTAAAAACTGAATAAGATCAGTGAAGTAAAATGACTGGTTATTTTTTATGGTATACAATAGCCCACTTGACACAACGAGCAGCATGCCAGATGGTATAGTTACGGGCCTCACTTAAGGTTTGCTCCTCACTCTGCTAGTATGGAAACAGAATTTACCCATGCAGATAGTGTCAATCTACTCAGATTACGGGTTTGTTGTGGAGTCCTCACTGGAACTATGGTTTCGGTTGGGCAACCATACAATTTGCATAGGCACTTTCATTAGTTCTCATCTTCAATGAGCCAGGAAAGGTGTGGAAGATAGATAGGCAGAAAATTGTGTGTCCATCAAAATTTCACGTTGCGCACCCACCACTTAAATTTATCCAAAGGTCCATGTATCCTGGTTCAGAGAAACATAAGGTAATAAATCACAAAAGTGACAGTTTGTGCTGCTATGAGATTATGAGAATCTTGATGTAGTAATTTCAGCACATGATTAGGTTAATCGTGTATTCAATTTAGTTTTATAACAAAATATAATGATTGCATATTAGATACAAAGTGCTAGAATGTGGCAATGGAATTAAGATTACTGAGCTGTGTTAATTCTTTAAGAAAAAGGAAAACAAAAATACTGGAAATTTCTGACCAACCCAGGGCAGTCTGATTTTTATTGCAAAGCATTTTAATGAATATGAGGTTGATTTAATCTGCCATAATATTTGCACTAACCTATCAATGCAGTAAATGTATTGTATGTGAGCTCTGATAGTGCAGCATAGTAGCTGATCAGGGAAAACTATAATTCCATACAAAACCGTATATGTAGGGGCATACTGCAGGTGATGCTGGGAAGGGGGTTTACTTTATGGATTAGAGCTGGTCATTTGTTAGCGTCTGGTAGCCAATGATTTAGAAAATAAACTCTGGTCTTCAATAGGATTATTTTGTATTATTTGTATAACAGTAACAGAAGGCCCAAAGCAGGATTGAGGTTGCACTGTGGCCATCACTGTACAAACCACATAGTAAGAAACAGTGCTTGCCCTGAAGTGTTTCTAATTTGAATAAACAAGACAGGCAAAAGATGAGAGAGAAAACAGAGATACAGGGAGGTGAAGTGGTTTGCCCAAGGCCACACAGCATGTCTGTGGCTGAGCTAGGACTAGAATCAGCATCTTCTGACTCCCAGTCTAGCGGCCTGGATCATGCTGTTTGCCTGCCAGACTGCCCCTTGGAAAAACAAGCATGTAATCCAAATCCCAGGGATATAGCTTTTCCTTTATTCACTGAATGCACTAGATTTTCATTGGACTGCTACCAACTAATCACAAAACAAAAACTGGGTATGTGAGAGTGATGGTCTGGTTCCCTCCCATATGTGCTGGGCCCAATTGTCACACTGTTAAAAAAAAAAAAATCACACCCAGTTCAGGAGGAGCAGGATTGTGCCCATTGTGTGTTTAATTCTCAGGTTTAAGTTCAAACTAAGGTAATGATCCTCATGGAATGATGCTGGGCAATATCTACGCAGACTTTAGTAGACAATAATCTACATGATAAAACCATCTGAGTAACTTTGTACAGGAGATAGTGCTTGAACAGCATCTGAAGAAATTGGTCTTTCCAGGTCATGGCTGCTGGCTGTTTATAGGTTTCAGAGTAACAGCCGTGTTAGTCTGTATCCGCAAAAAGAAGAACAGGAGTACTTGTGGCACCTTAGAGACTAACAAATTTATTAGAGCATAAGCTTTCGTGGACTACAGCCCACTTCTTCGGATGCATATATGCATATATGCATCCGAAGAAGTGGGCTGTAGTCCACGAAAGCTTATGCTCTAATAAATTTGTTAGTCTCTAAGGTGCCACAAGTACTCCTGTTCTTCTTTTGGCTGTTTATAGGGGAGCTTCACAAGGACTGCATTCCTGTGTATCTGGTTTGGTGATGCATGAGGAACCATTTTCAGTCTTATTTTTGATATTATAATGTCAAGGTTGTAGAGCACAACAAAGCACCTTATCTTGACATATTCAAAGATCATAGTTGCCATGCAGAAGTTCTCTTAAAGTGCTTAACTGTTCAACTTATTGTAAACAAACAGTTCTTGTGTTACTGTTTCCTGTCTGTGACCTCAGGCACAGGTGTAGGTGAAGTGTATTGGCTTTAGGCTTTACAACTGACAGTGTCCCTTTTAAATGATACAAAAATAGAAAAGAAAAAACATTTTTAAAAGGTTGTTTTTAGGCTTTTCTGATGTTGCACATTATAATGCAAAGACAAGATCGTGGGGCTATTGGTCCAGCAAGAAAATGCAAACTAATAATAAATACTGGGTTTTTTTTTATCACAATGGAAAAGATTATACAGGCATCAACATCCTTTCTCTACATGTTGTAAATGAGAATCTCTTTTTCTTTCTGCCTCTCTTTTTATTTTTTTCCCACTATGTGGCCATTTTTCAAAGATCCCAAACCAAAATAGAGCTTAAATAGCAGAATACTTGTTTGTGATGAGCTGATACAATAGGAAGGAAGTAATCAGCATCTGCTGATGGGGCCCTGCAGCAGGGGTCAGGCTGCAAAAGTATGGCATTTGGATAAAAAATGAGGCTTTAGTCAAAAGACTGTCGAAGTGCCAAGTCACAGCTGCCTTCAAGCTATTGACCAGTGTGATTTCACCAGGCAAATTATTCCTACCAGGATAACTGCAAAGCACAACAGAATTGAGACACTGACCGTGTTTTGTTTATTTAACCTCCCCCAAATATTCTGTTTGGTTTACCTGCTTTGTGATGTGTTTGTCATTCTCTGCATGGAAGATTGATGCATCTATGTGGGTAATATTTCCACCATAAGGCATTCAGATCTTGTTTTCTCGCTGTTGCAATAAAGCATTACAATAAAAAAGGCTTTTACTGGAAGGAAAAGAGTATGGAAGAAATAAAACTCCCAGTTATGGCAGCTTTAATGAAAAACAACAAAAATGTTTTATTCCTGTTTAGTCATTAGTTGATACCTGGATCTTCATTATACATCTGGGCCAATGGTTCCCAAACTTGTTCCGCCGCTTGTGCAGGGAAAGCCCCTGGCGGGCCAGGCCAGGTTGTTTACCTGCCGCGTTCGCAGGTTCATGGGGTTGCGGTTCGCTGCTCCAGGCCAATGGGAGCTGCTGGAAGCGGCAGCCAGTACGTCCCTCGGCCCGCGCCGCTTCCAGCAGCTCCCATTGTCCTGGAGCAGCGAACTACAGCCACTGGGAGCCGCGATCAGCCGAACCTGCGGACGCGGCAGGTAAACAACCCAGCCTGGCCCACCAGGGGCTTTTCCTGCACAAGCGGCGGATCAAGTTTGGGAACCACTGATCTGGGCTAAGACTTTTGCCAGAATAAATCTAGTCCAGCCTTGGCATCAGTGTTGGGGTTTATGATTTTTTTATGATTTTTCATTCACTATCTGTGAATTTAAAAAAAAGCTATCACAGTTTAGGTTGAAAATATATCCAGATTTGCGTGTCACAAGTGGCAAAAGCAAGGGTGTTGTGCACATGTGGAGAAAATGATTCTGAATAAGAGAAGTAGGAATGAGAACTGATAGATATTAAGTAATTACGGTGGCTTAAATATGCTTGCCAAATTCCAGCTGTTGGCTAAAGAGGTATGAAATGTTTTGTTTGTTTGTTTTTTTAACAAGTTCAACTGGACAGCTTCATCAACCCTGCAAGTAAATGGCAGTTGATGGGTGAAGAACCCAGCTCTTTAGTTCCCCAAGTGATTTGCTATGGGATCTAGAGTAATGGCTGTTTGTGTGCTACTTCAGTTCAGCAAAGACTCTTATGTATAACCTGTAAATTTATTTATTTATTTATTTATTTATTTATTATTAAATTTGATCTTCAGATTGTTATTGAAGGATCCATAGGCTGAAGAACGTGCTGGGTAAAAGGTTAAACAGTTGGAGGTGGTGTCTGTGATGCTATCTCTGGGTGCCCAGGACTGAGAATCACCCTGCTACCCCCTCTGCTTCCAGGGAAAGCGAGAGACATGCTCTTGCTTATATGGGTGTCAGCTCCCTGACACCACCTGTTTAGCCAACTAAACAATCTCCTCAGAGCTTTGCCTGCCCTTCTTTTGCTTTTGCAGGTTAACACAAGGTGCACCCCAATCCCAACTGAAAGCATCCCCTCTGGTATCCAGCCCCTGCCACTGGACACTCGCAGTAATTATCTGGTTTGCTGTTCCCAGTGTAACAGTATGTACACAGTTTGATTGGTACAACTCAGGATCAGGTCCCTTCATAACATCACAACCTGGAGCTATATTTATAGTGAAACATTCATAAGGGTTTTTTTTATCAAAGGCTAAGATTTGAGAGATGGTGAATAACAATAACAGTGGGAACAGAAATGGCTATTATAAAACAAAAGTAAAACTTGCTTTCTAGAGTCTAAACTTAACCTTAGCAGGCAAAAATCCTTTTCTAAGGTAGGTTTCAGAGTAGCAGCCGTGTTAGTCTGTATCCGCAAAAAGAGCAGTAGTACTTGTGGCATCTTAGAGACTAACAAATTTATTAGAGCATAAGCTTTCGTGAACTACGAAAGCTTATGCTCTAATAAATTTGTTAGTCTCTAAGGTGCCACAAGTACTCCTGTTCTTTTTTCTAAGGTAGTTTCTCACGTAAAGCAATCTCCCATTGTCACCAACCCACATGGTGGGATCCACTGTTCATGGATGCAAAAAGCAGTGTCCTTTTTGTACCCTCAGGGATGGATGACTGGTTGCTGTCCCAGTCCCCCAGTTATAGTCCAATACATCTTTGAGGTGCCCCTGCTAACAAAGCTCTTTCCCCCCTGCGCTTCTTCTCTTCCTATTAAATTTTACAATCCTTCATCTGCATTTAGCACAGACTGATGATTGTGATGAGACAATACTCAATTTACATTTCATCAGATAGATGGATAAACCCTTTGCCAGTTGGCATTGAGGGGCTCTTAGGCTCACAGTGTCTGGTCTGGCTGGAAACAAGGTTTTCACCTCTGCTGAGGAGTAACACTTTAATACAAACTATAAAGACTTATTTCCAGTCTATGGAGATAAATTTTAAAATATCACCAGTCCATACATTACACAATGATATTGATGACCAGCATGATCCTGGTTTTCATTAAAGATTTTACATGGCTAAAGACTATGAAAGTAATGTGTTAGATGTAGTGAGTTGGTCAGGCTGATAGGAGTTTCTGTACTGAGTTGGTATTGAGTGGCTCTTAGGGTCATAGTAGTCATGATATTTTCTGTGGAGAAACTGAGAAGACTGAGTCTTAGATCTGACCTTTTCTAGTAGAAGCATAGGTACAACACACCTGCAAAAACTCTAGACAAAACACTAAGCTACTTGTTAACAAGAGGGTATTACTGAAAGAATTTGCTCCCAACAATTAGCCTAGTAGATCAAGGTCATGTTTCTCGGTGTGTATGGACAGTATTTCTAAATCTATCATGTGATCATAAACTGAGCACTGGGAAACTACATTTTGGTGTCTGTCCCTGCTTGGTTGGTGCACATCTGGAAGTATCCACTGGAATTGATACTTTCAGATATAACAGTTCATTATTCTAGGCATGCTGGTGAGTGACGAACCGTCAGTGACGGAACATTTTAGCACCCACACATCTTCAACTGAGGGCTTGTCTACACAGGAAAATTGACCAGAATGGCTATTGTGGACTAAACTGGTCTGCAGTAGGTATTCTGGAGTTGCTCTACATGTGGACCCTTATTCTGGATCATCTATTGTTCTTTAAGTTCACATCCTCCCTTATTATGGAATAACTTCCTCATGTAGACAAGCCCTAGGTAGATAGAAGTAGCTGCTTGGTTTATCTATGCAAATAGGAAGATATTTTGATAAAAATATAACATTTTAATTAAAAAACTAGAACAGTATAAAATTAACATGGCACACATTAAATTGATTAAAAACTGGCTAACTGTTAGGTCTCAAAATGTAATTGAAATGGGGAATTGTCATTGAGTGGGTGTATTTCCAGGGAATCTCACAGGGATCAGTTCTTGGCCCTAAGCTACTTAATATTTATCAATGATCTAGAAGAAAACATAAAATCATCCTGAATAAAGTTTGCAGATGACACACACATTAGCGGAGTGGCAAATAGTGAAGATGACATGTCACCCTATTCACAGTGATCTGGATTGCTTGTAAATAATATGCATTTCAGTACAACTAAATGTAAATGTATACATTGAGGAACAAAGAATGTTGGCTGCACTTACAAGATGGAGAACTCCTATTCTGGGAAGCAGTGACTCTGAAAAAGTTTTGGGAGTCGTGATGGATAAACGGCTGAACATGAGCCGTCAATGTGATGCTGTGGCCAAAACAGCTCATGTGCTCCTGCAAGGCATAAATGGGGGAATGTTGAGTAGGAGTAGAGAGGTTATTTAATGTTTATATTTGGTACTGGTGCGACTTCTGCTGTAATGCTATGTCCAGTTCTGGTGCCCACAATTAGGGAAGGATGTTGATAATTGGAGAGGGTTCAGAAAAGAGCAAGAAGAATGATTAAAGGATTAGAAAATTTACTTTATAGAGATAGACTCAAGAGTTCAATCTATTTAGCTTAACAAAGAAAAGATTAAGAGGTGACTTGATCACAGTCTGTAAGTATCTACATGGGGAACAAATATTTAATAATGGTCTCTTCAATGTAGCAGAGAAAGATATGACACTATCCAATGGCTGGAAGTTGGAGCTAGACAAATTCAGATTGGAAATAAGGTGTACATTTTTAACAGTGAGGGTAGTTAATCATTGCAACAATTTACCAAGGGTTGTGGTAGATTCTCTATCATAGATGATTTTAAAATCATGATTGGATGTTTTTCTAAAAAAATATGTTCTAGGAATTATTTTGGGGAAGTTCTATGGTTCTAAGGCCAGGAGGTCAGACTAGATCATCACAATGGCCCCTTTTGGCCTAGAAATCTATGAATCCATAAATGTGAGTGCAGGATTCTTTGTCCAGGACAGACACTTTATAAGTATTGATCCATTGATCCAAGTATGAGAACTCACAGGTCCCAAGCATAAGCATTTGAATTAATGCTGGTTGTGAGCACCAAACTAGTGGTTCCCAAACCCCTTTCCATTTAACAATATGCGGTGGACAAAGGCGGTGGCACTAACCAGAAGCAAAAGGATCCAGGGAGCATTCTCTCTCAAACAATTGTATTAAGATTTTCAAAGGGGTTGGAAGTCTCTAATTAGAGGCACATACAGAAATGTTCAACATTATTGAAACTAATTTTAGTTATTAAGAAAATGTGCAATCTAAAATCGGGTGTAAATCTTAAAATATTAATTGTCCTAATTTGGAACCATTTTTTATTTCTTGCTTTTCCATATCAATAGATTCTTTAAGAGGCAATACAATTAACCCCCGTCCCCTTAACATTTTTGGTCTGTTTTGGAGTGTTCATAAGGGTTGGAGGGTTCAGAGTTCATAATAGTGGTCAGTTTGGACAGAGGCATAACCTATTCACAACGCGTATCAGTATGGCGATTGTGAATTAGAAAAAACGTTCTGTTATTCCTGATCAGTACATTTAGGGCTTGTCTACATGGAAAGTTATTCTGGCATAAGGTCAGTGTGAATTTATGCTGCTGTAGTTCTACTGGTGTAAGTCCCTGGGTGGGCACTCTTGTTCCAGAATAAGAGTAATTTTTCTGGTTTAGCTTATATTGCTTTGGAAACAGTTTAAACTGTATTGGAAAAGGCCTTTTATTCTGGAATTAGTGTATCCACATGGGTAGTTATGCCAGTAGAACTGCTGTGGCATAATTAGATTGGCATACTTTTGCCACTTAATTTCCTTAGTGTAATAACCACCCTGGATAAAGATACAAGTTCTGTCACGGCTCTGTGATCTCCACTGTAGAGGTTATTCTCAAACACTCACACTTGAGTCGATCCAAAATAGTATATACAATATGACAAGTATAACCTGAGGTTTGCAGGGGATTATTGTGTTTCATTAAGTTTTATTAAAGTTGCTAGTGAAGGACTTTATGCTTGAGAGCTGTAGAAATCATACTCCTGCAACCTTGTTCTGTAAAACTGTGGATGCTGGTCTGGAGTACGATTGATATTCACAGTGGGTTGGTTCCGTAAGAACAAAGAAGGAGGTGTGGGAATCTGGGCTCCAATTACCTCACATGTTCTGCTGTTCAGCTCTTTAATTTTTCTTATCAGTAATTCACTTCAGATAACAACCCCGTCGATAAAGTAGGCCTTCAAGGAAAAGGGAGAAAACAGAGGTTTTATTGGCCTTTATCCGTTTACTAAAGAGGGGTTTGGTTGTAAAAGATTAAAACAATATTATTCTATCTGTAACAAAAAGTAAATGAATAAAAGTAACAATTATAAGCCAGGGCAAATAATGACTAGAATATATTTGCCTTTTCCTGATCCCTGGGAGCCTCCAATTTTTTTTCTTCTTGTCTCCATGATTGTCTTCATTTTCAGTATGTCCACTGAACATGCTAATTACAGTTAACCCCCTTTTTCCTTTCACAGCAAGTCAGGGGGACGTGACCTGCTTTCATTCTAATTTGTATTCATTTCATTTTGTTCATGTCTTTCCTCTGAGACTGAAGTCTTGTCTTGGGAGAGGAGCATATGAGAGAGTCATTAAATGAAGCCAAGAGGTTCCTATTTTGGACCTGAGGTTATGATGATCTTTATCATAGATAAGGAAAACCTGCAGTGCTACATGTACATTAATTACAATTCTCTGCACGTTGATAGCTTCAAATAAGAGTACTTACCAAGTTTTTTTTCCTGCTGTTGTTAGAAAATAATGATTATAGTGATCATGTAATCTTCCTTTTTCGCACCATGAGATGATACTTATAAAAGTATCGGGGTACTTGGGATGATGAGTGGTGGAAGGATGTAATTAACATGCAGTTAGGTAATTTATTAATTTACCACAGTAGATTTTACAAAGACCTTACAGATTTTTAGCAGCAAGGAGACCTGTTTGGCCACATAGTCCAACTTCTTACATGTGAAGGTTTCTTTTGTATGTTGTGTTCTAGTTTTTTGTCCCACCAAATGATGGACTGCCACCTCTTCCCTTTGAAAGTCATGCCATAGTAATAAGTTCTGCTTTTCAGGAAGTTTAAAGTGCAGTTGTAGTTTTAAAAAATACACTATGGAAAAGTGTAATGAATACACTTTTACTCAACAGATTTGTTCCCTATGTGTACTCTGGGCCATTTTAGCTTACTAAAGTAATTGAAGTTTTTACCTCTCCCCAATTCTGCGTACGCAACCCAAGAATAGAGAGAGCTGAACTCTGATTCACACATCATTGACAGAATTGTTCATTAAATTTCTGAGTCAAATTCTGCTGCCATTCACACCTGTGCAATGCCACTAATGACAATGAGTTGGCACAGGTGTAACTGTGGACAAAATTTCGTTTATAGAGTCTTTTATTACTGGTGATGATGCCTTAGTTGGAAAGAACACATCTTGAGTTCCAAGTTCCAGATTGAGTTGCATGGCTAGCAGTTAGAAAAGCCACACTTTTTGCATATAAACTATGCAGATTTGCTGTAGAAGTCATTGAAATGCACTAAATCTTAGAACTTCATAAGATCATTTTTATAGTCACTTTTTAAAGCACACTTCCCCGACCTAAAAAAGGAATTTTAAGTTTATGTCTTTAGCATTTCTTTGAGGGAACTGCTCTAGGCAATGGGAAGTGCAATTTTGAAGTGAACCTGTCCAAGCAGAACATTTGTTTGTTTTAAAGAAAATTCTTTAACCTTTCCATTCATATAGATAAGATATGGCTCATATTGATTTTCACAGCATCCTAGAGGAAAAACAGCATATTGGAGCAGAACTACATCACACCACAATTCACTTTATGACATAAAGAAGAGGGAAAATTAGTTTCAAAATGGAAAGATAGTACCCACTAAATCCCACAAAACCAGGGAGCTACTTAATGCAGAATAAGTAGAAACCCTTGCATACCCCAAGATAGTTATTCTTTTTCCAGTTGTGCTCAAGATAACAAGGAAATAATTAAAGAGTTTACCATTTTGAATTACAGACCTTCATCAAATCTTAATTTCCTGAAATTATTAGCCAACAGTTTTTCTACTCAAATATTTTTACACTGAATTGGCAACTCTGTCATTTTCACCTGGTAGGTCTGCTCATACGTGTCTGTTCATAATGTCCTTGCCTGCCCAATTTATTGAATTTATTTACTCATGAGTATTTGATGGTGGAGGGAGAGATTATTTAAAACAAAACTCAAAAGGTTGATCTGTTTATAAGCATTTACTGCATCAATATGAGTTTTGACTCATAGTTAATGGATTTTTTTAGATGTCCTTGCCAGATCAGGGGTATTTTTTACCAAAGCCACATCTAATATATGAATTGATACAGTTAGCAGCCAGGCATACGGATGTCCATGTGATTTGTTTACAAAAAAAATAAGGGATTATAGCAACATTTTTTCCAGTAACATATGGTTACTGATTGGTCGTCTTACATATTTTAGTGCTTTTAAGTAAAGAAAACCATAATTTACTCTTATTGTTTTCTTCACACTGAGATTAAAGATTTTCAGGGCATGCTCTTATTCATGTAAGTAAACATCTGAGGAAACCTGCTTTAGATTTTTTTTTAATCCTTCATTATGCCTCTTTACTCACTTTAGATTAGATCTCATGAACAAAAGGAATATACAGCATCTTCCCAGCTACAGTAATAGCTACTGATCAGGTACACACATCAGCCCTATATTAATAGACAAGGTGAATTCACAGTCCTTCCACCTACAGAGACATGAGGAAGACCAGCCATTTCTTATAAGGTGGACTAGCTAAATTTAACAGTATCATTTTAGCCAGAACAATGATTTGTCCTAATATAATCCTAATTCGTTAGCTTGTGGGCTCTGAGCATTTAAAAAAAAATCCTCATCTATAAAATCTAGCATTTTTTTCACGATAATGATGATGATTTTAAAGCTTATGGGTGTCTGTGGCAAAGAGAACGAAATATTTTATTAGAAGTGTCGGTGGGATTGGTTTTAAAGTGTTTTTAAAGATCAAAATATACTTGAGAAGAGAGCTGCCTTAATGTGGAAATGTCATACTTCTGCTAATACAGAACCAATAGTTTTCAGTCCTAAAATAAGAAAAAGCTGAATTAAGACTGTGCTGGTGGAAGAAAACAACAGCGGAGACAAAGTTAAAGTTTAAATTTCTTTTTAATTTGAAAGTTCTTGCAACGTTTTTTCCTTCTCCTTAATACTTGGTGAAAATTGTGTGCTGTGCATATTTGTTTTTTCCTTTGGGTAAAGCTGCAATAGACTTGAGTTTCTTTTTAGTCGAAGGTGTTGGTTGAACTCTCATCTGTGTTGTGAACCAACTTGATTAGTAATTAACGTTTTGATGCCAATAAATATGAAGAATGCAAAACCCAGTGGCATTGCTTTGAAATAAAGCTTCAGCAGGAGAGCACATGTTACAGCTCCTTGCAATCTCTCATAATTAACTTACTTTACAGCTTACCTGAGGGTCTGTCAGGTTAAGTTATCTGCATGACTGGGAGACTATTTGACATGTGTATATAACCTCAGTTTAAAAAGGAACTATTCAAAACAAAAGTGTGAAGCCTTAGTGTCTCCTGCTGGTGCACAGGATGGAATGATCCTGCTGTGCCTTGGGGAAAGGGGCGTTCTCTAGGGCAGGGAAAGCAATGTTTGTACCACCATCTCCCTCCTTGTGTGTATATGGATTCCACTGGGGAAGGGCAACTTTACACAATTTCTGGGGCTCTGTGTGAAGGCTGCCCGAGGGATGTGCTGACTTTTGCAAGTGTATCTCAGGGCTGAATTATGTTATGTTCCCCACTATCACAGATAGTTATTGACTTGGATAATAGTAGTAAATAAAATGAGATGGGAGTGGATTCTTCTCCTATAGGAACCTTTGTCTTTAAAGGGTAATTTCTGGGTTTGGGTTGCATAAATTCTCCGCTCAGTAATGCTAATTGAAATCTAGAAGCTTGAGCAGACCACTGTCCATCAGGAAGGGAAGTGTGAGTCACGATTGACCATTGGTCTTGTAAAATGTATGCTGACCTGGGAGAACTCCATTTGTGGTACATGGATGCAGCCTGTCGCAAACTGTCACTGGTTGTAAAATTTGTGCTTCGAAAAAACAGACAGTGTCAAAAACAAGAGAAGACAGAGAAATCACACATACACAAACAATCTAGCCAGGCTTTGGCTGGTGTGAAAAAAGCATGGAAGTAAGCCAGATATTGACGGAGGTTTTAGGATGCAAATGAAGTAGGTAGATTAAGAGTTACATATTTGCATTTAGCTGGAGCACAGGTTCAATGGGTTCCCTCATATGGCAGTTTAGTCAGAAGTCTAGTTGTTGGACTAGAAGTGGTCTGTGTGAAGAAAAGAGAGAGAATGTTTTCTCATACAGGTTTATGTATCATTAAGGATTTCAGGATTTATTTGTAATTTAACTTAAAAGCCATTTTGCACCAACAAAGTGAAATTTAATTTGGATCTTCAGTGGAATTTGTTTTCTCTGGGAAATCTCTTTGGTAAACTATATTTCATCCATATATTCCTCATATATGTTTCCTGCCTAATATAAATTATGCAGCTCTTTTACCTTTAACAGGACACTGATCAGGAATATAAATGGGTAAAAAAAACAGAGCAGAGGAATACAAATATTTTATTCAGAGTATTTAATTTTTATATATTTGTGAATACTCTTATAGTCCCAGCTAAGATGAATAAATAATGTTTAAAAGAGTAGTATTTTATTTCAACATATTACAAAATGATTCAGTTAGTTGGGGTCACATATTTATTATTCACACTGAGTACTGAGTAGCACCATTATTTTACAAGTAGTCCCATTAAATCAAATTTCCCAGTAGTATCTTACCCCACAAATAGTCCCATTGACATGATAGGGACTATTTGCAGACTAAAGTGCTACTCAGCTTGAGTAAAGGTGATGGAAACTGACCCTTAATTAATATTATTTGACCAGTGCTACTCAGAAATATTTTAGATTTTATTAAATGTGACATTTTCCCAATCTTAGGTCAGTCTCCCTTAAAAAAAAAAAAAGACTAGTGAAGTTTAGTGAAAAACAAACCCATTTAAAATTCAACTCTGAATATAAGCATGTGCAGAGTTTCCTTTCTTCAGCACTGTAAAATGAATTCTTCATGTGATCAGGAAAAGAAACAGACTATTCTAAACCCAAATTCATTATCTGAAAATGCACTGCAGATCCCCAAACCATACACATTTCATCAACTCCTGTTTGACCACTGATTCTTGTGTTCTTAAGGCTGATCTTAAGATAAGCAACAAAGGATGCTGGCCATCCTGCCATTGCATGGAGAGGGAATAGTGAATAACTGTAACTCTGAGAATTGTGACATTCCAAAGATAGAAAAGTAGACACTGTGATACCTTTTACTGGACTAGCAAAGAGGTCCAGTAAAAGGTAGCATGTTATCTATCTTGTCTACTTTTTCTTGAGTACTGATCCCATTATGAACATTTTGTGCACTACAAATTTAAATGCTTTTAAATGGATTTTTCTGTTTATCTGTCATCTAAGAAAGTTGAAACATTGTGTAATATGTGGACATACCTCAAGGGATTGTGTTCAAGAAGCTACATCTGGTACACCGTATTTGGAAAATGTATGTGGCTATTTAAACAAATTTATTAGTACTTTCTGTCCTTCATGATGGAGAGGAGAGAGGGTGGGAGAGGGGAGTGAAGGACTCCCCCAAATCCTGGACTATGAAGTGACGACAGGAAGGTAGGTAAAGGCATGCAAAGTAGTCAAATACTCGTGTGGATAACGGATTAAAGATATGTTAATATAGTTCTGTTTTGTCGTTTTCTGATTTCAGTTAAAATGAACTGTACTTTCCGTAGGAATATAATTAATGAATCTTCTGTTTAAAAAAAAAAGTTATTTTCTTTAACCTTTCCCCCCAAATTATAAACTATTAACAGTGTTTGTTGATCAGAAAAATGTGTGTGTTCACTGTTAGGCAACTTTGGGACTGGTTAGAGTATATATGAAGTATTCTTGAACAATGGACCTGTTTTTAAGCATAACTTCCATCTATGTACTATACAGAATTTTAAAGCTAACAGTTTAACATGTACATTGAAGGTTAATGAAAGTTAATACTGTAGCCATATTTTTCACGCTTTTCACTCACTTACAAAATTGTTCCTGTAACCTTTCATGCATTCAGAACTATGCAAGCTGTCTGCAATCTACTAAATCCCTTAGTAGCTGTGTAATTTTGGGTATATTCATTTAAGTAGCCTGCTGCTCGCTAACTCTCACAGGAGTTATAGACATTAGCCTTGTGGAAGAATGGAGTAGTCCCTTGAGCACAGCAGGATATGGCTCCTGTAGGTGTTTTGGGGTCACAAAGTCACAGTTGTGTTACCTGTTCTTTGCTAATTAAGAGTTACTATGAATCTGTTTGACAATTAAGGACAGAATGAACTTTAATATAGATAGGCACTGTGGGACAGTAAACAGTTCTAAAGCAAGTAAAGAGCCGGCAAAGAAAATACTGCTGACAGCATGGACTTTTTTTAATGATGTAAATTGCAGTGCATTAATAAATGTCTAAACTGTACTAAGTCACCATTGCAGAACTGAAGCTTGTATCAGGTAGAGACACTGTCAAAAATTCTTGCAACCATATAGATTTGTCTAGTCTGCGCTTCACAAGGCTTCAGTAAAGTATTGGTCCTAACAATCTCTTCTGAGAATGACTGTAGTAAACATCATGAGAGCCAATGATAATTCCTGATTAGTGGTTAAGAGCAGCACAAGAAGGGTAAAGTTACAAATGACCTGGGAGGAGGGGAGAAATGGGTGCTAGGGAGGATTTTACATTGTGAGAAGATACTCATTAAAAAGGGAACCCTGGTTCCCCAAAAAACAAGGTTTCCTAATTCAACTTAGTAATTACAGGTGCACCTTGGGGTTTTTTGTTTATTTGTGTTCAGTTTATATTAGCCGGCTATTTGGTTTTCCAAGTAGCTTCAACTTAAAAGAAGGTTTCTTTAAAAAATTTGTGAAGGGAGGAATGCTCTGAGATTACTCGGATTGTCAGAGGGAAAAATACTCTTCTTGTTCATGTTTCCCTAGGAAGGTATATATCGCTGTATGCTAATAGGCTGGTTGAAAACTGGAAATGTAAATTAAATTTAACGAGGTGCATTCTTTAACAATAAGAGATTAGGGATTGGTTGATATGGGAGGCCATTAAAACACAAGTGAGTTGATGCCAACCTGTTTATATCCCCCTCCCAGAGAAAGAGGGAAAAAAGGGAGGGGTGCAGTTTGATGTCTATATGAAGTAATCTCCAGAAAGAAGAGAATTATATTTGTTAAACTGTATAAAAAAATCTGAAGATAATATGGCTTTGTTCACAGTATTACATAAAGAAGATTAAAGACGGGAAACAAGCTGCTTAAACACTGTAAACTAATTAGTTCGACGAATTGTTTTCCCGAGGTTCATGAGATATGAAACATTGGCACCAGTGCGTGAAATACACTCTGCCTCAGTGCTCTTTTCAATTTATTTTTCTGTTAGTGTCATATGTATATTAAAAAAAAGAGCAGCCAAAAAGAAAGAGGTTACGGAGGGAGACCAATGCCTGTCAGATGATTGAAGCTGACATTTTGTCATCTTAAGCCTGATGCAGGAGAGCCTTTTTCTGATATCCTTGTATAAATACCAGCTTCATTTTCTACCATCACAGGTTACATTGCACAAATGATGTCATGACAAGGCCCAAAGGAATTCCTCTTGTTGCTCAGAGCCACTTTGGCAGCTCCAAGCTAAGCTAAGCACAAGTGAGCTGACACATCATTAGTTAGTTTGCCTAGTATCAGGATGTTCTAGAGGAGGAGGAGAGTCAGAAGGGCAATGGCAATGGAGTGGGGACAGGTGTTTGGCATCTTTTTTTTGTTTTGTTTATTTTTTTCCTTCCCCTAAGTTGACACATTTATCAGATAACATGCCAACCAATGCACAGATTCAAGGCACTTTCCAGATTTGGGTTTGCATCTGCTGTCAGATCTCCGAACTTTTATCACAGGGGTAGGCAACCTATGACGCGTGTGCCGAAGGAGGCACTTCAGTGGCACTCACACTGGCCACCGGTCCGGGGGGGGCTCTGCATTTTAATTTAATTTTAAGTGAAGTTTCTTAAACATTTTAAAAACCTTATTTACTTTACATACAACAATAGTTTAATTATATATTACAGACTTATAGAAAGAGACTTTCTAAAAACTGGCACGTGAAACCTTAAATTAGAGTGAATAAATGAAGACTCGGCACACTACTTCTGAAAGGCTGCCGACCCCTGTTTTATCAGATGATTATGGGGTTGTCATATTTGTAGGGTCCCAGAGAAGTAAATGACAAAGCTCCCGTTGACGTCAATGGAGGCAGGATTGCATCAATAAACTTAAAAACAAACAAACAAAAACCTTATAATTATATTCTTTCCCCTTCTCTCTCTGCACGTTTCTTTGTAAATGTGTATACAATATAATAGCTTATATCGAGACATGTATACACAATGTGGCGGAGTGGGAAGAGTGTGTGCACAAGTACAATAATAGTTTTGGTTTGAAAGAAATGAGGAGGAAAAATCCAATTTTGACTTTAGGGTGCATTGCTTAATAGTGTTGAAATATTAATATAGTGAACATTTTCAATTTAAATAACAGCCCATAGGTTTTCAAGTAATATCTGCGGGCACTGAATATACAAATGAGAAATAGTAGAAAGGACATGGTATACATTTAGTTGCTCTGTGCGGAGGAAAAAAAGAGTTAAGATTTTCCCTCTAGGTTTTCTAATAATTTTTTGCCTTATGTTGAGACACGCAACACTATATTTTATGTACCATGTACAGAATCTGCAAGTTACTAGTTGTATCATTATTAGTGAATCTATATATTAATATATATTAAATAAATATATAATCTTTTACAAACTTTATATTTTAAGAGGTAATCTGTGCCTCTGTTTGCGTTATTGAAATATGCTGGTATACAGTAGAGTATTGTAGCTCAAAGAAACAAACCAGTTGTTGAAAGGGGAGGGGGGGAATGGGGCGAGGAGAAAAGAAGACATTATCTTTCAGAGCGAATTAAATAGTCACTTCCTGTATCCTAGAGCACTCCAGTAATGTCCCGTTTCATCAGCAACAGTAACTACCCAACATTCTACAGTAGCATCCTTGACATCAAAGCTCTTTAATGACCACAAATCATATTTTGGCCTAAGTAACTGAGTGCAGCTGTACATTTTAAAGTTTTTTTTTTTTACTTTTTTCCCCACCTTGATTTTTACTTTTATTGAGGTCAGTGCATTTGTGCCGAAAAAGTGAATCCAGCCTGGAAATCATTGTATCCTGGGCACTACTCAATTATTACTTTTAAATAGGCAAATCAGATTCTAATTAGCACCACAATCAGAACTACTAGTGCTATTTTTATTATCCATTATAATGTATTTGCTTACATATGTACCCTGAGGTTACAGAGGTTTTATTCATTATTTTTGTTGGCCACAAAGGTAGCGCTTTTTACTTCTGATTTGAGAGGTACCAACTTGAGCAATACTTTTTAAGTCACTATTCACAAAGACATGAACAGCAGCACTTGTCAATTTTACGTTAGATCCCAATGAACTACAAAAATCAGTGCCTATTGGGTAGGATGATTGCCTCCTGGTAAACGGTAATTGTTGCTTGCCCGCTCCCTTTAAAAAATAATAATAATGACAAAATACACCTTTGCAGCTCATATTAAAGTAGAAATGTAGGCACGGCAGCTATTGATTTCAATTAGGGTGACCAGACAGCAAGTGTAAAAAATCAGGACAGGGGTGGGGGGTAATAGGAGCCTATAAAAGAAAAAGACCCCAAAATCGGGACTGTCCCTATAAAATCGGGACATCTGGTCACCCTAATTTCAATGGTTGTTCTGTTTAAAATCTGATGGAAATGTGTGGCCCATTGCCATTACTAACTTTGTTAAATACTCCATCTGATTGACAGATTTGCATTAGTTACATTAAAATGTAATGCTTAATATCACTTAGTTATATACCCCTGGAAGGACATATGGTGTATATACTATTGTATCATGTCAATAAGAAGAAACCTTTAGCCTTCTTAATGGGTGAACTTCATTTTAAAATGCTGACTAATGAAAAATGAGCCAATCTACTGACAAAAGTAAATGGAGGAAAAAACCTCAGTCCTTTTTTTCAAAAATAATTAGATACTAAGGGACCTTTATAGGTTCCAGAAGTAAGCCCCTGTGACCCTGTCCTATTTATTAAGACTGATGAACTCTTGTTAGTGTGTTTACCATTTCCCTCCTGCATTACTATTTTTTTTTACAAGCTGTCTAGAAGTTTGCAACTTTTATGCTATATATTTTTTTCCATCTGACTTTTATGACTTTTCCCATAAAATTTATTGGCTGGCTGAGTCTCTCAAATCCTAAACTACTTAATGGTTCTGGCTGCATCCGTTATATGGCCTATATTTTTTTCCAGACATCTGTGTAGATATCTTCTGAAATTTACAAAACCTTTGTAAGTAATCCCATAGGCTGAGCTGCCCATTGAAATCTCTACCAGTGTTTGTTGCTGCTAATTACTTAGTGTAAAACCTGTGGGAATCAGGCCGTTCCTTAATAAGTTTGGGCAAGTGACTAAAAATTCCTGTGTAATTTTAAGGAGATTTACTTCCCCTGCTGTTGTGACTTTTGGTCAAGACTTGTGTCCTGCATAGACCTGGTCCACAGTGCTGCTTGTGTAATTTTGCTCTTCGTTAATTTAGAGAAAGAGAACTGTATTTGGCACCACTCTGTAACAAAAAGAACTGTGTAATGTGGCACAAGTGGGTTATTAGATATGACATAATGAGTAGTGTTTCTATCATGGCATTATATATCTGTCAGAGCTTTTGTCAGGCAATTTTTTCAGAGGTTGAAATCCTACTTGTCTATTTTCAGCGGGTATCAGTTAAAATGTCCAGAAATCCCACTGCAACCAATCAGTTTTGCTTCCTCTAAATATCTGTCTTTGATTGATGGCTTGTTAAACTGAGTTAGGAAACTATGGGGAACTCAACTTACAGCGTGCAGACACGGCCATAACTTGACACAAGGAGTATTGATTTGCAAGGGTTAGGCAATAAGGCTATATCTAGCTAATCTTCTCATAAGTAGAAATCTGTGTAATTGAAGACGCGGAGGCTTTTTTCCTTCCTCTTTCAGTCAAGAACATATCCTGTATTCCATGTGTTTTTAAAATCCCCTGCATACATGCATAATTTTAATGCCTCATATGAAAAAAACAGACTGACTAACAAATTGTCTTACACGTTGATGCAGGCACTTGGCCTTGGAAGCATTTGAAACAAAACACGTTGGTCCCATATGGGGGACTGTAATCTAGTCCTAAAGGGAGCAAAAGATCTGTAAGTCTGTCCCTGCTCTCACATAGCGTTGTCAGTAGTCTATCTCCCTATTAGGCTCTGTTATGGGTACCTTATTATGTAACATACTGATACAGTTGCTGGTTTCTGTGCTCGGCACTGGAATTTTATGTAGACATTCCAGATTTGTGAAAATAAGCGTTTTTTCCATTTCAGCACAAAGTTATTTGATGTGTTCCGAGTATATAGTGGATATCATGTATTATACCAACAGTGCCCAAATGCTAACGTCCGCACTGACTGACAGCCAGGAATTTGAGGGCCACGCCTCATAATTTGCCATAAAACTGACCAGATTTCATCCACTTTTATCTGTGCAGGCTACAAATGTAATTGCTTGGATCAAAATGGAGCACTGAATGCCAGGATCTTAGCAGGCTGCCCTCCATGTTAAAGATGAGTGTTGCTGCAGGCCATATTGTAAAATTCTGTGAGCCACAATTGGTCAACGGGCCACTTTGGCCACTTCTCTCTATACTAAACTAGAAAATGAATTCAGTATTTAAGAGTGAGATGATAATTCACAATTTTAAAGTAGTTTTCAGTACCAAGAGTATGCAGACCTCTGTTCTTTGTCACTAATTCGCTACTCAATAACTAATGAAGCCACCTCCACTTCTTATTTCATCCACGTCTCTCTTTATTCTGTTAAGAGTTGTTCTTTCAGTTAAGATAATTTTTTTTAAATTATATCTTTAAAATATCTGAGTACTTCCTATTAATCTGGTAATATAATCCTGGTTATATTTCTGAGTGATAGAATTGCAGAGATAGGACATAGTTGGATCAAGATGGATGAATAACTCATGCTTTCTTCTGACAATGGAAGAGGTCAGTTGATTGAAAGGACGTTATCTGATAAATAGAATACTTCTGGGAGAATTCTGTGCCACTGTGCTTGCGCAGAATTTATGTCCCCTGCAGATTTCTATGCTTCCACACAGAAAAATGACTTTCTGACAGGGAAGCAAAGAAAATCCACAAGAGTGGTCATTCAGCCCTCCCCAACAGTATGTTTCAGGTGCCCAGGGCAGCTGGCAGAGAGGTAAATCACCAGCTGGGTCTTCCCCAGTCCTGCAGGACCCAGCTGGTGGCTCTTACCCTGTGCCGGGCTCAGCTGCTCCCAGCTGGGCTGAGGAGAACAGGACTTCCTCTTCCCCTGCATGGCATCCAGGGCTGGATCAGACCCACCCCCAGCTGCAAGAAGCTCTGCAAACACCACTCCCACCCACTTCCTGCACCCATCGCTCCTCAGCTGCAGGGGGAGGGATCCCTGTAAAGGGAGCTCCTAACCCATTCACCCAATCCCAGGCATCCAGACTTCCTCATATGGACACCCTCCTGTTGAGTCTTACCTCCCCCCCCCCCGCACTCAGAACCTCCCCCCACCCCCGATGAGCCCAACTCTTCCTGCACCTGCACCCGGATCCCCACACCACCGAGCCCCAACCAGCTGCACCTGAATCCCCACCCCACTGAGCCCCACTTTTCCAGCTCTGGACCCCCCAATGAGCTCCCCATACCCAGACCCCCCTGCTGAGCTCTGTCCCCCTCAGGCCCAGCCCCCCCCCACCCTGCTGAGCCCCAACCACCTTCACCTGGACTCCCCTGCAGAGTTCCATTACTGTTGCACCCAGAACCCCCCAACAAACCCCTGTGCACCCGGATCCCTCCCTGAGCTGCCTGTACCCAGATTGCCCCACCCAAAACCCCCTCAACTCACATCTGGATCCCCCAAACTAAGCCCCTCCACAGTTGGATCCTGCCTTTGTTGAACCTGCCTGGCCACATCTGGTGGACCTGGCATGGCGGGGCAGGACCCTGGGGTGTTTCTGGGCAGCCCCAGTCATTGCGCTGTGTCAGGGTTGGGTGCAGCCTAACTGCTGAGTCTGTGTCCTGGGGAGGGGAGGAGGCAAAACTGCCCAATCATTTCCCAATGCCATGCTTGAGCCTCCACATTTATTTGACAAATAAAATTTGCAGAATTTTAAAATATTGTGTGCATAATTTTTATTTTTTGGCAAAGAATTTTTTGGCGCAGAATGCCCTCAGGCGTATAAAATGAGGAGAACAAGAATTGCAGTTGCATTGAGCCTTGGTGCAGAAGCTTGGATGTGGTGGACCCCTGACCCAAGCGATGAAAAATACTAAGAGTGAGTTCTGCATGAAATCCTGTTGGAGAAATGGCTGTATTATACCCAATTACAATTAAAGAGAATGAATATTCCAGAGGATTACTCTGCAACAAGTTAGTTAGGGACATGTATTTTGCACAAATGGAACTCTTCATGATCATGTCAAGAACAATTAATTTTGTATCTTTTGCATTATTGTTGTCTCTTCTGCAAGACATATAATTGTTCATTACCTCCTTTTCCCCTAGAGATAGATTAGTGCTTGGAAGGCCCATGCTTGCAGACATTCTGTATTGTTTGAACAAAAAGAAGCATTAGCTTAGTTGTAACAGCTGCGTCATGCTAATTCACTGGCGATCCTTAAATTCTAATAGGGATGTAATAGGATGATTGAAAAACAGTTGTATGGTATGAATGTAGAGATCTTTAAATATTGTTGGTTTGTTTTTATCCACATCTGTCCCCTTTCTGTGATTTCTTTTTCCTTAAACGTTGTTAAATTTGAGTATAATTCTATTTATTATATAGTATTAAATCACGTGGCTTACCCAAAAAGTGGAACTCTGTTACTGGATAGGCTGGAAGGCACTGCTTTAAACTAAGATCTTGGCAGGTGTTTATCAACTGCCAATCCAGGACCCAAGAGATAGAGGTGATGATGCCCTGTGAACTTTAATAGGACCCAGGCCTATCATTCCAGATGACATCAGTGAGTTATCTTGCATTCATAGCCATCAGCTGTTAATGGATGGCTGAATCATATATGTGCATATGACTTAATGTTTCTGTGTTTGTGATATCACATTCATGTGGCTGGCGCACAGATATCCGGTAGGATAAGGGAGCCACTGTACTACTACCGTGACCAATTAGGAAAGAGCTCCATTAGCTCTAGTGGAAGAAGCCTTTGGTAATGGAACTGGAGAAATAAAAATTCCAGTTCCAGGTCTACTAGTGTATTGGAGATTTTTCGAGTAACTGTATATGGTTTTTGCAGCACATGGATTCGGTAAAGGTGATTACAATAATAACTGTACACTTCTTAACCATAAGCATGTTTCAGTTCTTAGAAAGGCGTAGAGCAGCCTAGATAACAACATTTAGGTAGATAAAAGAGCATTGGCAGATGGTTCAAGACTCTAACAGTGTTAAGATTTCAGAATATCAATGAGTTTTCTAACATTATATTTCACTGTTTTCATCAGCTTTACATTTGCTTTACTTTATCAAATAGCTTTATTTCAGAAGTGAGTATGGTTTAGATAACTGATCAGCCTCATGTTCTGATCTGTATCTGTTTGTTTGTGTATCTACCTCCTTTACCTCCTACATGAGTTGTACCTTTCTAGTGCAAATAAGCTGCCACTTCCCCCCACCCCCTTAGCTCTATGCTACAGATGTCTCTAATTAACTTTACTGTGACAGGCCAACAGTATACAGTTACAGAGGTTGACAGGTCCCAGTGTCTTTGGAGGCACTACCCTGTCACTTGATGCATTCCTCATGCTAACATCCTTTTGGCAAGCTTTCTTAGTGATTTCACCCATCAAGTACCTGTGTGTTTAATATGGGGAGTGTGGAGTGATAGTTTTAAGGGTCAGCAAAGAATGCAGGGCTTGAAAAAAATTCCAGTAACTACTTTTGGTTATAGATATAAAAGATGCCACCAGGTCTACTTTCAGATCTGACAGAGTTCTGTTCGTATATTACACCAAAAACCAGTGTTTAGGTTCATTTTATTCTTAAGGTCTTACATGAGATATTTGCAGTGTTGCTATATCCATGTTGACCCCAGGATATTAGAGAGACAAGGGAAGCTACCTTTTATTGGACCAACTTCTATTGGTGAAAGAGATAAGCTTTCAAGCTACACAGTGCTCTTCTTCAGTTCATTCTCAAACATCCATGTAGCTTGAAATCTTCTCTTTCACCAACAGAAGTTGATCCAATAAAAGATATTACCTCACCCACCTTGTCTCTTTAAATGAGATGTATCTACTAATTTATTTAAACTCCATTAATCTACTTGAAGGGCTATGCTCTGGTGTTCACTTTATTGTAGGCTAAACATTACTGCAAACGTCATTGGTGGCGCAGCACGGGAGTGTGAGTGGTAGCGGGTCAAAGTTCTATGTCACGATATTAAACTGATTGTACTGCACAATGTTGATGCTTTTCATCCACCTGAGTAGGATAGCTTGATATGGAGAGTACTTGCACTACAGAAGAATGTCCTGAGCTTTAGGGGTGTCCACAGTGCCTGGCTTTGTCCTGAATGAATTTTGCATTTTGGGGTGTCTGGGAAAAGTGTGTGTGAGAGCGAGGGTATCCTGGCAGTCCCCAGAAAGGAGGGAATATCCTCATATTTTATCTGGGCTGGCCATCAGCCATTACCAGACCAAGTGAGGAAGGAGACACACACTTCAATGTCAGGGGGCTGGAGATACAATTCCCACAACGAACGACCAGTTACAGAGTTAGGCTTGTAGTCAGAGTTCCAGAACCCACTTAATGAATTTAAGATTGAGAATCTCATTCTCTTAGAGCTATCACTTGAGAATCAGAGTAATTATTTCCTATTGCCCTTTGTGGAATATAATTATAATTGCATTACTGTAACAGTGTTCACATTAACACTTAATTGTTAATGTCCTCCTAATTTGGAGGAAATCATCACTTCTTCATATTTCCTTGCCAGAAAAGGCTGTGAATTGAAAGAAGAGAATTTGAATCCACTGAATAAGGGGGAAAGTGCAGCTGATATATCATTGGCTTGGGAGACAGAATTCAGATATATATCTCTATTTTCCTGAGAGATGTTTCTCGTGTCCTTTAAGGTACTCTACATCTGCTTCCTCTCAGAGGTTAAACTAGACTGAGCAATCGTTCATCAGAGAGAAACAGGGATTCCTGTGTGGCATGAAAACTATGCTTGTGTTCATTGTAGGAAAAGGGCAGTAACTTTCTCATGGCTGACATCCTGTTCAAGTGCTGAAAGATACATTAGCAAGAACAGAAAGACGCCACTGTGGCAAGGTCAGCCAGACGATAGTGGTCTACAAGTTTCCACATCCAGATGACTGTAACTCATTCCTTTACACCTGAATGAAGTTCTTTATGGAAACAGCCATTAGTCATGGATTAGACTCAGGGCCGGTGCAAGGATATTTTGCGCCCTGGGCGAAACTTCCACCTTGCCCCCTTCCCCCCCACACACACACATCGGTTCACTGAGGGCAAATCCCAATGAGCCTTTATAGACCCCTGGGGCCAGCCTCCCCAGACTAGGTTCCCCCCTTCCCGCCCCGCCCCCTGAACTCCCCCACCCCCTGTACTCCCCTGCGAGACCTCCCCACCCCACCCCGGTGGCCCCTGCCTTGAGTCCACTCACTGGATTTGCTGGGCTTGGGCTGCTGCAGCAGCTCGGCAGGGAGGAGCCGCCTTCTGGAGGCACCGGAGAGCCAGAGCGTCCTGCTTGTGGTGGCGGCGGCGGCACAGAGGGGCAGCAGCCCTGCAAAGGTGGCGGCGCCGCTAGTGGGGAGCAGCCGTGCCCCCCGCCCCTCCTGCCCAGGCTGCGGCCCAGCGCCCCCCAGGGGGCTCCTGCAGGCTGCAGTGGATGCATGCGGGTGCCAGCCTGCAGGGGCATGGGGCCCTGAGCCAGCTCCAGGAAGGGCAGCGGGGCCCAGGGCAGGAGGGCTGGAGGGGCACAGCTGCTCCCCGCTAGCGGTACCACCACCTTTGCAGGGCTGCTGCCCCCCTGTGCTGCACCGGATCCTCCATGGCTGGGGCTCACCACCCCTGCAAGCGGGATGCTCTGGCTCTCTGGTGCCTCCAGAAGGCGGCTCCTCCCTGCCAAGCCAGGGCACAGCTTTTTTAGGGTTACCATATTTCAACAATCAAAAAAGAGGACGTGGGGAGAGCCCGCCCGAGCCCTGCCCCCATCCACTCTCTCCCACTTCCCGCCCCCGACTGCCCCCCTCAAAACCCCCAACCCTCCCCTGCTCCTTGTCCTCTGACTGCCCCCTCCTGAGACCCCTGCCCCTAACTGCGCCCCTAGAACCCTACCCCCTACCTGTCCCCTGGCTGCCTGAACCCTTATCCACTCCCCACCCCCAAAAGCCCCCCCAGAACTCCCAACCCATCCAACCCTCCCCCTGCCCCCTGACAGCCCCCCCAGAACTCCCGACCCATCCAACCCCCCCTCCCCGACTCCCCTTACCGCCAGCTCCACGTGGAGCCAAACCAAACAGGCTGCCGAGCGCACAGCCCCTCCCCCATAGAGTGCTGGCATTGCGGCGCTGAGACAGTGGGAGCGGGAGAGGGACTCAGGCTGCTGGAGACCAATGGGAGCGGCTCAGTCAGGCCCAGGTGCCCAATCAGCTGTGCCGCACTCTGCATGGGTGGGAGGGGGAAAAATCCCGGACCTTTCTACCAATTCTTCCTGGACAGCTATTTAAAGACGAAAAGGGAAATACGGAGGGAGCTTTTTGGTGCCCCCAACCACTTGACGCCCTAGGCGAGCGCCTAGGTCCCCTAGTGGTTGCACTGGCCCTGACTAGACTGTCCACTTAGCAGCACTGTCAGATACTTGTACAGTAAAATTTCTAGGTGAAACATAGGAAATGGTCATTGCATTGCCTCGATTTATCATAATGAGCAAATATTTAACCTTGTTAAGGCATTAGTGGCTTGATACCTCCAGTGATTAAAGCAGTTCCTTATAATAGGGGGAGCTCACCAGTTTTGGTGGCTGTCGTCATGAGTCTTGACATTTGTGGTGATGCAGTTTTGTGTCGATCTGGTGGTGATGGGACACTGCAAAAAGAAAAGAATGGGAACAATTGATTAAATGTATCCAAAGGGAATACACTATCCGAAACAGGTCCCTTATCCGCAATGGGAAAGTGTGTGTGTGAACAAGGGCTTGCGGGTGTGGCGGAGCACGTTCCTGAAGCTCCTGGGCCAGTTCATTTAGAGTTTACCAGATTGGAGAATCTGTAATGATCAAAAACAAAAATGGGGGAATCCCTCCCAAATTTCTTACATTTTACCAACTGTTAAGACATTTCAAATAAATTGTATAAAGGATCTGTTATCCATCATTCCCTCCGAAGAAAGTCAGAGGCAGCACGGGGAGCTGGCAGTGATGTGGAATGAAGAGGAGATGCAGTGGGATGATTCTTGCTCTTCCCCACTCCAGTGTGAGAGGGAAGTAGGTGAATAGGAGATTCTTGGCTGGAACTCTTCCTCTTTCCCCACCAGGTGAATCTGCTTCTCCACCAATTGGTGGGAAAGGATCAGAGCCACAGAAACTCCTCAGCCAGACACCTCCTCCTCCTGCTCGTTCTTTAAATTCTTCCTGCTGGTGAGTTCTCACCTAACAAGCCAAGAATGATGGGGAGGAGCACAAGTAAAGCGGCACTCCTCAAAGACAGGGGAAGGTGAAGGGAGAGCACAAAGGAATAAAAATTGTGCTACCCATTATTTTCACCACCACTTGCTGCCATTTGTGGATTAGTTTTCCGCCATTGTCAAGTGGAGATGTGTTAGGTATCACAGAGTGATGTTTCATTTAATCAAAAAACCTTGTGACTGCTGGTTGTACATATACAGCTCTCCAGCTGGTTGTACATATATACCTCTTATACATATACAAACAGTTAGAGTAGCCTGCAGTTACATCTCAACAGGTTCCCTTTAGATCAACTTTAATTGACCAGCTAGAGTAACTGCAGCGATGTTCCCTTTTGCTGGCATTCAAAATGGTTAATCTTCTTAGTCATACTTATTTTAACATAGACTTTTATCACAAAAGAACTGTCAGGGCTGCTGATTCAAAAGTGGGCTGTTTTAAAAAAAAAAAAAAAAAAAGTGTGTGTGTGTGTGAGAGAGGTTTTAATGTACCATTGGAATACCCTGGGGAGCTCCTTATTTTGTAGGAGTGTGATAGCTTAATACTGGAATATTTCAAAAACACCTCTAAAAAGTGAGGCCCCCTCCTCTAAATAAGGCCAACTGGCACAATTATGGTTCAGGAATGGCTGTAGAAGGATTGCTCCTCGTGAGAGTTGATTTCTTATCAAGTTGTGTGCTGACAGGTGAGGAACTACAAGATTCATTTTCTTCTGCTCTGTGACTCATTAGTTTTATTTCTCATAAACGCCTTCCTCTCCCTCCTCCTTCTGCCTTATAAGTGGAAGCTAAAAAATGCTGTCATTAGAAGCAATTTTGTCTTTTCTGCCTTAGGAGACTATTCCAAACCATGTATGTTCATTTTTGAAGATATGAGTCCTGCCTGTTTAAAGCTGTGGTATAATTCCTTTTTATTTGGTGATAAACTTGTTTTCAGCCTTCCAAGCTCTGGGAAAACATAAGACTTTCAATAGTTCTCTGTTTTAGATTTAAAAAAAAATAAAAGCATCTGTGATTTACCACTGCTTTCCATATAATTCAAGACAGATTTTATGTAGATATGCTTGTTACATCCAAGGCATACTAGCTGTGCACCTGACCTGCATACTGCCTTCCTATTTCAAGCAAGACATGGTACTGGAGTTCTACAGAGGCCAAAAACAAACAAACACAATAAATCCTCCCAAAACACTGACAAAAGAAACAAAATAAAATAGTAGATACTATCTGTGTGAGATATGCCACGTTAGTCACATGCATGGTAAGAGACCCCCTAGGCTTTCAAGTTCAAATGCTTGAGCACTCTAACCTATTCTAGTCATTTGGATGCAGTGTGAAGAATTCTAAAGCTGATTTCAGGGAAGAACCACTGCAAAAGTTTTTCCCTTCCTCTAATTTTCTTTGTTTTGTGCAGTATGATGCCGACAGCCAGAACACTGTGTTATTATGCTTTATAGGAAGTTCATAATTGTGCAGATTATTATCACAGCCAGTCACTCCACCTTCATGAAACAATCTTTTTGGGGGTGGGGGTGGGGGGGGGAATATGTCCAAAAATACCAACCCCCCTTCTTACTCCAAACAAAAAAAATACCCTTCCTTCCCAAACTCAAATCACATTTTTGACTTTATATATTTGTATCACTGGATCCAAATTGGATGTTGGGATTTGCTCTTGCTATGTCTATCTTCCTTTTGCTATGCCTACCTATGATATGTGCCATGGGATTGTGTGTGTGTGTGTGAGAGAGAGAGAGTGTTGCACTTAAGACATAAACACTCCCATCTACTCTTCTATTTGAGCTGCCCAGTTTCCTGTATTATTATTGTTAACAAACAGACTCCATGCTTTAGTCACAACTTCATCATGGGCACAAGCCTTACAGCCAAGAGACATGTAATGAAGTCTCCTCAAGACTGTGAATTTTCTGTAAGTGTCTGGTGGAGAGGAGGTAAGGAGTTCAGAGAACAATGCTATGCATTCCCTTCCATTTCCCCATGACCTTCTCGACCTCTACCTGTTTTTTTTCCACCATAATTTACTATCCCAAAACCATTAGTCTGACCCTCTTGGACAAACTCATTTTGTTAGAAAAATAGGGGTGGGATGGGAGGAGAAACTGGATATTTGTAAATTTGTAGGACGCGTTTCTTGTGGCTCCTGTGGTGGATATGGTTAGAAATAATGCCTAGTAATTATTTTGGCTACCTGTTTCCTTGGCTTTCAGTTAAGCTGGACTAAACTTTTCATATGCTAAATTGCAATGACAGGATGCTTAGCAATCCAGATGAGCCACATTTATGATGCAGAACACATTGATAAATGTAATTTTCTTGATCTGCCTTGAAGAGAAAGTTTTCTTTTTCCAGAGCCCCTTTATTCTAAACCAGGGGTCGGCAACGTTCAGCACGCGGCTCGCCAGGGTAAGCACCCTGGTGGGCCGGGCCAGTTTTATTTACCTGCTGATGCGGCAGGTTCGGCCGATCGCGGCCCCCACTGGCCGCGGTTTGCCGTCCCGGGCCAATGGGGGCGGTGGGAAGCGGCGCGGGTGAGCGATGTGCTGGCTGTGGCTTCTCGCCACGGTGCTTACCCTGGCGAGCCACGTGCCAAACGTTGCCGACCCCTGTTCTAAACCTTTTAATGGCCAGGCCAGAGATTCTTCAATAGAATGTAATAAATCCTTAGACTCTTTGTAAAGTGTATGGTGCAGAAGGATGAAATGATGCACAAGAGGGTTTTTACTATGAGGGAGGAGGGAGTTGAGAGAGAGGAAAAAGATGCTCATTTCTGCCTTTTATCTTTTTTCAGCCAACCAGGAACTCTGTAGATTTGACTGTGGGATCCGTAAAGAGTTAAAAACAACAGCAGAAATCACATTTTTAGCAAAATCAACAGTCACTCTGACAAGGACATTCTTAGATTTCAGGGACATATGGTCACCCTAGTTGGCTTAAACTCAGAGGGTGAAGGAGGATCCGTTAACTACCTGGAGAAAAAGAGGGGTTAGATTAAAGTGGTGATGTGAAGTAGGTATAGGATGGTAATGTTGAAGGGTATGTTTCAGAGAGAGGTTTTTCTTGAGGCATTTGCAATAGTGGCACAATTAAAAAGCTGTTTCTAAAATGATGCTTTAAAATATTGTCATCTCTATTACACTATGGGGCTTGGAACTGGAAGCAGTAAACCATTTTCCGGGTGTTTATTTTCCCTCTGATTACCTGAAAACCCTGCTCCCCCCACCTTGTGTGTGTGATTAATTTCTATCGTGCAATATTTTATTCAAAGTTCTCACTGTACTAAGTTGAAGGTTGGGGACTTGGGGCTGGGTACAGAGTTTCAGCCTACGAGTGACTCCATTTATGGTAAGGGATGATATTTGCTGAATCTTTCTCTGTGGGTTCAATAAAGCTGTCAGTGTTGCAGGGAGCTGAGTTATGATAGCTCATTGAAATTGTCTCAGTCAGGAGATGGAACTGTGTGCCATATAGAATGAGAGTTCTGGGGCCAGAATACTCTGTGGTAACTGGATCCAGAGGAAGAGTGCCTGGTATTTATATTTTAGTGAAATTGTGTGCAATAAATTTCCCACTGATGCTGTATCAGCAAGTAATTACTTCTACTGTATCTTAAAAGCTTTTGATATTTAAGGTTCTTAAATGCTCTTTTAAATTTTATCTGTGGCTTTGAATAACTTTCCTCCACACTTAAAACCTATTCTGTTTCCAGACTTTCTGAAAGTGGACACTGTGCAAGAAAATTACTGCTGTGCTTAGGGGAGGTCTGCCAGCTAGGCATTTCAGTCCCAGATATATGGCTCAGTAATTGCATCCTTCTATCTTTAAAGCTGATCATGAGTCATGTAAAACCAGGGCTATGTAGGATGGAAGAGTCCTTTTCTGCTCTCAAGAAGAAGAAAGAGAAGATAACATGTGGGATCTCTCTCTCTCTCTCTCTCTCTCTCTCTCTCTCTCTGCATATATTTACACTTTGTGCAGCGAAACAAATCTAGCTGTAGTATTCAACGATTAGGTCTTTTCCAGGAAAAGTAGGGGGTTTTTTGTGTGTTTTTGCTTAACTTATTTTCTTGCTACATGATGATCGAATAACCATTTAATATGTTACTCTTGGTTTTGGCTAGGAGAAGGCTACTCTGACTGTTCAGAAGAAGGCTGTGATAGTATAATTAAAAGCAACAATTGGTCTCCATAAATATAGAAAGAGAAGAACATTTCTCAGGGGAACATGTTCAGTGTATGCATTTCCTCATAGCTGTTGAAAAAATGGTGTGTTTTGGAAGCAAAATGTAACACAACATTCAAACGTTTTGAATAAGTTGTTTAAAGTCAGTTAAGTGGAAACAGGTTTTTGGGTTTTTTTTTTTTTTTCATTTAACCCAGTAGGACTAGAGGCCACTCTTGAGTTTCAGCATGCAAGAAAGAGAGCTCTCAAAGGCACATAAGAAACATGAATGAGAATTCCAGCCACACAGGTGCTGACTTCTTATTTCTGGCCAACAAGCACATTGTGCTTGGAGTCTTATCATTAAGTTATTCAGCAGTGTGGGTGGTTTGCTTGGAACAAAGTTTGTCATTGAAAAATACTAACACCACGTCTACAGTGAAGCAGATGTTTAATTTTCTGTTTGTTTGCTACATTTTTCAATACAAAGCCTGGTATTTAGGCCACAGCTAACTATGTGCATGTAAAATATAACTGTGTCGCTCCCTCTGTCAAAAGGTAATTGCATGCAGTAAGGTTTTCAGTATGATGAAGTACAATTTTTGTACATCACAAGACCTATCCAGGCAAATCTAATTTTTTTTGAGAAGTTGCAGGAAATAATTGATCAAAAGGTTACTGCATATAGAGCACATTGGAATATAGTTAATATGTACTCTGCAGTAGGAGGTTCCTTTTTGAAAACATCTACAAGTATTTGGTGAGAATTTCAGAACTCTGTTAAGCTGCCTTTGATTCTGAAGATATCCCAGGGGCCAGTGAATAAATTACAGATGCATTTCCCCCCATCTAATTTAGGTATTGCCTATATTAAATAATTGCAATTTGCAAACTAACATGATTAAATAGGTTAATCAACTTATTGCTGCATTTGCTTAACTTACTTCGTGCATTTCTAATTTTGGTTTACTGTTTAAGGAGGCAGTCCTGCTTCTATCTGCCTCTACTGGAATGGTACTGTACTCACAGATCAGTTAAAGTGATAACTGTGAAGTTGGATCTTATTATCAAATGTTCTTGATCCCATTTGTTCAAATCTTTAAACCTTACTTAAATCTTATACCAGTCTTCTTTTCTTTTACATTTACCTTCTTACACAAAGCAATTGCTTAATGTGAGAACTCTAAGCAGGAAGGCAGCTGTAGTAGGAAATGCACAATTTCAACATTCCTTTTTTGTTGTTAAAATATTTTCTTTTTCCCCTCAAAATTGTATCAGCGTTACGTCAAATCCCACATCTCTTACTCACTCACATAGCCCCACTGCAGTCAGTGAGACTATTATTCCTCAAAAAGAAGAACAGGAGTACTTGTGGCACCTTAGAGACTAAATTTGTTAGTCTCTAAGGTGCCACAAGTACTCCTGTTCTTCTTTTTGCGGATACAGACTAACACGGCTGTTACTCTGAAACTTGTCACTATTATTCCTGTATTTAAAGTGATTCTTTGACTCTTCTATAATCACCTGAGTAGTTCCATTACTTTGATCATGCAAGTGGTGCTTTTGGCTTTAGCTCTGTATCTGTATTTGGTCTACATTTGAAATCAGCCTACTTTTAAAAACAAATAACTATATGTTTGAATGCTAGAGGGTCCAAATCCATAAAGAGACTTAAGCATCGCATCTTTGAGGTGCTTAGCCACAAAGTGGCATCCACAAACCCTGAGTTAGATGCCCAGGTTCCCTGTATAGTGCATTGGGAGAGATACGTGCCTGAGAATGGGATCTACAAAAGCCAGCATGCTGCTCAGGGTGCCATGTAAGCTTGCCAAGAACAAATCACCAGGAGAGAGGTGTGTGCCAAGTCCCACCCGTCTCAGGGAGTTTAGTGCCTAAGTCCGGGTCGGAGGGAGATACCTATTGTTGCTTGGGATCCCTAGCCAAGACCTGTTCTCCTGGAGTCAGGCATCTAAGATGTTTCTTTCAAGAAACTCCACACAGAATATGGTGGGAGAGGAGAAGGCTTCCGCTATAACCATTAGCCCAGTGATTAGGGGACTTATTCAGGTTGTGAGAGAGCCTTTTTCAGTTCCTCCCTGTGCTTGACCCAGAGAAGCAATTTTAACATGGGTTCCCACCTCTCAAGTCAGCGTCCTAACTATTGGTCAGTAGAGTCATTCTCACTCTCTTGCTGGCCCAATGCCTATTTAATTATTTATATTGTGGAACAGCTTCAATAGGAGAGACTGAGAGTCACTTGTATCAGAATATCCTATAGCCCATTGGTTAGGGTACGGATTTCACATGGTTTGAGGATCACTTGGTTCATGGATCCTGCTGGGCCTTAGACATGAGATACATGCAGGCTGACAGGACTGAGACAGTAGTGCGGGTGCCCCCAGCAAGGCTTTTATGAGCTCAGGGACTTTTATTGTGAAAATTTAGGCAGTGAGAGATTTTTAGGCCAACTCCAAGTTTAGGGGTTTTGAGGATCTCACTGGTGCCTGTAGTTTTGACTTGAACAATTGAAGTGGGTATTAGGAACCCTTTTGAGGATCTGGGCTGAGGTGACTAAGAGTAAAATGCTCTCCACGGCTGATGGTCTTTTATTGGTCAGGAGTGGGGAAAGTTGAGAAGGAATCTGCATTTGTCTTTTTCCTTTCACCAAATTTGACCCATCCTATGATCACTGGTTGTCCAGATGGAACTTTAAAAAAAAAAATGTGGCAAATCTAGATGTCTGGAATCGCTGGCAGGGTGTCTTCCAATGGAGATGATGACTTTTAGGGAGCTACTACTTTCCCAAAAGTGTCTGAAACCAATCTGTACCATAAATGGGTGGTCATGCTATTTAGTGGGATCTGGGAATATAGGATGGGAGGAGAACTATTTAGCAGAGGAAATGGGCAAGATTATCTCAGCTTTCCTTTTCTGAAGTTGCCAGAGTTATTTGTAAATGAAATGGGGCCTACATTTTCCTTTAAATTATTTTTCTTCCAGCAAACAAGTTTAAAATTGTAAGGGAAAAGAGATATCAAGAGCCGATTTTTTTTTATATATTTTCTCTTTGATGAATTAGATTTTACTCAGTCAAGTTTTCAATAAATCAGTTGCACTGATATGCTTGCAATGTGACAGGCTGCTACTGAACCTCATTATTCATACATGTCTGTGTGATGTTACTGAATCAATTTGTGCTGTATCCATTTTGTACTCATGGATAGTTCACGCTCCCTTATGATCAGAAATAGTCAGCAGGCAATAATGGGAGACATGGAGCAGAAATGGATGGAGCCCACAATCCTTTGCTCTGTGGCACTAGGTCTTTCTTTCATCCACTTTCAGTGTCTTTTTTTTTTTCTTGCCTCATCAATATGTACAAAGCAGCAGCTAAGTCAAAAAGCAGATACACTCTAGCTCTTTACAAATCAATCCTTTTACATTGTAACAGGCAGAGAGTTAAATGAGGGTAGAGAAAGGTCTCCGTATTGTCTGATTGACAGAAGAGGGCCATGCCTGCATGTAATTGCTTATTCGATGTAATTCTGTTAAAAGACACTGGCACACCAGTCTTGCCAGTGCTTAGGCTGGTATAAACCAAAAGGCTAGCTGAGAGCATCATTTTTTGTTGCTGTAGTACTGTGCACAGCAGGTATGAACTATCTGTTCTTACAAATTTCACTTGATAAATAAGTAAAAAGACAATTATTTTCTGGAGAAGAATATATCATATATATCAACATCTATGTTAGTGTTTAAGAATAATATACACTGTGATCTTACATATTATCATGTTTCTCCTATCCAGCCACATTCTTCTTATCTAGCCTTGTTCCTTTGCCTATCTGAGAAATGCTGCTTAATAAAATGAAATAGAGATGACAAACAGGACAGTATGTGAAATCAAAGATGACAGACTTGAAAACAACAATAGGAATTCAAAATGTTCCAATTATAATCCCTCGCCATTTTATTCCTAGTGTGCTTTTGCTTTAGTATATAACAGTAGTGCCTACTGGTTTTTGGCAGATGATGACATAAATGTAACTACTGGAAGTGAATTCTAGTAGAGTCGTCCAGTACCTTGATATGTCATCCAGCATGTTGATATGTCATCTTGCAGGTGGTGCATTCCTCCACAGGAGTAGGCTCCACTCTCTCTGTCACTAGAAAAATGACAAAAAGTCTTTCCTTCCTCTTCTTCTCCACCATCATTTCACTGCCTGACGAAACTCACTCCCTGAAGCTTGCTTTGATGGTATCTTTAATTCTCAATCGTGCTAAGTGTACTGGGAATTAAAATTATAAATCTCACATGTCCTCAGGCTCCACAAACTAGCTCCCTGGGGCATTTCATCATTGTGCACACTTAAGCCCCACTTTTCCTCAACAGGGCTGTAAAGCGTCTAAAAAAACCAGAATGTTAGTATTAAAAAAAATCAGTCAGTCAAAATACAATGAAAAGCAGCTTTAAAGGGGTGCATAGCTAGAATGCACAGCACCATTGCCATGTGTCATGCATCTCTTATGACACGCATTTGGTAGCCCCATTGCATAGCCCTGATGGGTTGTCATGTATCCAGATCTGCAGGGAGGCAGCAGGAATTACCCTTGGCAAGGATTCATCCTTCCTATTAGGGACCACAGAGGTTCTTGTGGAGAAGATAACCCTCCTGTCTTTCAGCTTCCACTCTTAGGTGGCTCCATTCTTTCTGCTGGATCCCAGCCACCATAATGGAGAAGTATCAGCTGGGGAGAGGAGGAAGTTGAGCAGACACACAGAGCGGTGGGGTGGAAGAGGCATAGGTAACAATCAGGGAGAGCACTGGGGAGAAGATGGCACTGGTATTGCCGGGGAGGGTGAGGAGGCTGTGCAGCAGGTGCAGAGGAAATACAAAAGGAGGAGGTGATGGCAGTGGGGAGCAGCTAGTAGTGATCATAAGGTGAGGACCCAGTATTGCTCCAGACTCTTCACCATCTCTTCTGTCTGCCCAATTGCCTATCCTCCCAACAAATCCCTTATCTCTAGCCCTGGCTCAACTGAGTTCCTATTGCCTCCTAACCCCCTGCTAACTTGCACCTCTCAGCTTCCACTGACTCCTCTTATTCTCTACTGGCCTGAACATCTCCATTCCTATAATGGACTAAATTCTTTCTCTCCTCTCTGTGTGAGGGAAACCCTTCCCATTTCAAGAGGGAATTCCAAGACTTCTCATGCCCATAAAAGACAACTTCATGCTGAGCTCCATCTTCCCTTTCAACTGGGTGAGTGGGAGGGAATCTCTTTCTAGTGCAAGAGTAAAATCAAGAGATAGCTGCTTTCAAAACTGTGCTATCCCACCAGATGGCATGGAAACAGCATGGTGTGATCTGGGAGATCCAGGTTTGAGAACAAAAGTAGATTGTCTTACTCTTGGCTGTTTGGGCTTGATGGGGAAAAGAGGGTAAATAAGTTTTTTGCATGTTTACCCACTCCTTGTTGTCCAAACACCTCCTGCCGACTGATTCATAGAATCATAAAGATGTAGGCCTGGAAGGAACTTCAAGTCATCAAGTCCTGTTAATTGCCTGTGCTGAGGCACGACCAAGTAAACCTAGACCACCCCGACAGGTGTTTGTCCAGCCTGTTCTTAGAAACCTCCAATGGTGGGGATTCCTTTATACCTTTATAGTTAAAAAGTTTTTCCTAATATCTAGGCTAAATCTCCCTTGCTGCAGATTAAACCCATTACTTCTTGTCCTACCTTCAGTGGACATGGAGAACAAGTGATCTAACAGGATTTAACATATCTGAAGACTGTTACCAGTCGTTCCTCCCCCCCCCCCATCCCCCAAGTCTTATTTTCTCAAGACTAAACATGCCCAGCTTTTTAAAATCTTTTATCATTTTTGTTGCTCTTGTCTGGACAGTCTCCAGTTTAGTCACCTCTTTCCTGAAGTGTGGCACCCAGAATTGGACACAGCACACCAACTGAGGCCTCACCAATGCTGAGTAGAGTGGGACAGTTATCTCCCGTGTCTTACATACATAATGCTGTTAATACACCTCAGAATGATATTAGCCTTTTTCACAATGGCTTCACATTGTTGACTTACATTAACTTTGTTATCTACTGTAACCTCCAGGTCCTTTTCAGCAGTTCTAACACCTAGCCAGTGTTCCCCATTTTGTAGTTGTGCATTCGATTTTTCCTTCCTAAGTGAAGTACTTTGCACCATAGGCACCAACTTCTCCTGGTGCCGGTGGGTGCTCGCATCCCCCGCAGCCCCGCCCCGACTCCACCCCTGCCCCGCCCCTCCCACCCCTGCCCTGCCCCCATTCCAACCCTTTCCCCAAAGTCCCCGCCCCAACTCCACTCCCTCCCTGTCCCATTGGTCTCCTTCCCCAAATCCCTGCCCCGGCCCCACCTCTTCCACACCTCCTCCCCTGAGCACACCCCATTCCCGCTCCTTCCCCCTCCCTCCACAGTTTTACGCTGTTTTGCGGCGGCAAGCACTGGGAGGAGAAGTGGGGATTCAGTGCACTCAGGGGAGGAGGCAGAGATGAGCTGGGGGGGGAAGTGCTATGGGGAGCTTGGCTGCCAGTGGGTGAAGCACTCCCAGGGTGCTCCAGCCCTGGAGCACCCTGGGAGTCGGCGCCTGTGCTTTGCACTTGTCTTTATTGAATGTCATATGCTCTCCCAGTTTGACAGCAAACCACTGATAACTACTCTGAGTGTATAGTCTACCAACCAGTTTATAGTAATTTCATCTAGACTGAATTTCCCTACTTTTCTTTCCTGCAACAGCAGAGCTATAGTCCTATCAAATCCTCCCTTTCCCCGATACACATAAAGAACTAGATGAAGATGGAAAACATGCAGTAATTGTTTCTCAGCATGAATTTTTATCTCCTTGGGCTTCTATATGGACTGGCCTCATCTGTAGATAACATGGGTGTATGTAGAACTCAGTTTTGGATAACTGATCAGAATACACCCAAAGAAAGAAAAGCTGGGTCTTAAATGGCAGGTAAAAGTTCTCTGAACTGATCTTTCTTGACATACATCTCTCTAGGTACATACATGTCCCTCATTACTGTAGTATCCAAGTGCCTCACAGTTATTAATGGCTTATTTCCTCACAACACCAAGAGAGTGGGGAAATACTATCCCCATTTTTTTCAGATGGGGAACTGAGAAACAGGTCTGTGTGCTTAAGGTCATATAGGAAATCTGTCACTGAGATGGGAATTGAACCAGAACTCCTGTGTCTCTGTCCACTGTTCTGTGCCCTAGACCATCTTTCTACCCTATTGTACTTTATACTATTGTGGAAATAGTATACATGACAGAAAGAAAAAACGAGTAATATAAGGGCGATAAACTGGAACAATGAAGAGATTCATATTAGGCCTCTAACTGTATCCTACTATCCCAGTATCTCAAAGCTTTTTTATACTATACTTTCACCATGATTATATTGTGCAGCAAATCTCTTCTTTGTAAGTACAAAAGCAGAGTAACAAAGAAATCTTATGACACAATCTTATGTTTTTTCCTCTTAGTAATTATGCTGTGACATTCCCACAGTTCATCAGCAGATGGAACTCAGAGTAATGTTGCTTAATCAGATGATAAATAGCTGGGAGTTGCATTCCTTAATGCATTCAGTACCTTGATAAGAGATCTGTAATTCACATGCAGGGGAAGGGGGGGGGGGGCTGTTGGCATGTCCTTAGATTTTGTTAGTTGGTTCAAGGAGTTGGGTCTTTAAATCTGTATCCCATCATTCTTTTCTCCCAACACACAGAGCTTGTATTCTGAACCAAATGAGCTCTGCTCTGGAGGATGCAATCAGGACAGAAAGCTTCTGATGTCAAAGCTTAAGATCAAAACAGAGAAATGTGTGAAAGTTATGTTTCCATTACAGCATTAGGCGTTAGCATTTGAACAGCCCCCTGTCTTGCAAAAGGAACATGAAATAGGAGTGCCTATTGCAGTGCTTTGAGCCGACCTAGAGTATACTTAGAATGGACTCAAAATCTAATGAAAATTTTGTAAATGACGGAAGCCCCCCCTCTCCCCCCCCGCAACGCACACGCCAAACAAAAACACTACATGTGGTTCTGAACAACCCAAATCAGTGGCGTAAATCAAAATGTTCTTTTGGTTACAGTAAATGAGTGATGAGGGCAGCTCCCATTTACTGACCTGGTATGAGCCTGCTCAACAAACCATTGATGACATCCAGATAAACACAAAACATGGGCACAACACTGCTTTGCTTGGTTTGCATTTTGATTTGCAATATTCATTCTCCAAAAGGGATGTGTGAGCTCTCTGGAGGTTTAACAAATGCGAAGGATTTGGAATATGTTTGCTGACTGAAGCAGGCATTGCATGATACAACCTTTACCTTTACCTATGCTCAAAACACTGTATCCTCCTGCTTTGCATGTTCAAACAAGCTCTGCTTGGCTAGATTACAGTGTGTGAACAGCTGGTTCCTGATGTTACCCAAACAGTCAATACATTTTTTTAAAATACTTTAGCCCAGAAGGAAACTTTAGTATGTCAGGAAAGGGCTACAGGTGGTTTCTCTGTGAGGATCCCACCAACATATCTATCACAGTGAGTATCCCCAGAATAGAAACAAAAACTAATCAGCAGATGTTGAGCTGATTCAGACTCCATTTATAAGCATCTTTTACAGGAGAGTCTCCTTGGCTATCCCTAGCAATCATACAAGTGCAAACCAACATGCATCAACAAAATTAACAAGTGAAATGTGAGCCAGTATGATCAGAATCTGTTTGAATTGGATCCTGATTCTAGTTACTGTGCTATGGGTGCAGTATTACATTTCATGTTGAAAAAATAAACTCTTGCAATATAAATATACCTACATAAGGAATATATACATGTGCATCAATGTATATAAATGAGTATACATAAAATCAAATAGTAGTGTGCAATATACATACAGGTACTCAATCATTATTTTCTGTTAGTAGATGAAATTTGTATGCTGAAAACTTTCTGGATTGGAGGTTCTGCTTCACTAAATCAGCATGGTTATCTATTCTAGAGCTTCTGAATGGATGCTGATAGTAACTGGACCAAAGTGTTGGTTTTACAGTTCATTGAGAGTCTTGTGAAAAAAAGAAATTTGTATTGAGTCAAGTGAAGAAAATTCTCCATTGCCAAATGCAGTTCTGACTGCATAGATGGAGAGGCACCACTCATTTTCTTAAATCCATAGATGACTGTGTGGAGTGGGTGGATAGCAAAGAGCAGGCTTTTCCCCATTCGAATACCTAAACAGCTTTTTGAAGCAAGAGGGCAATTCTTCTTTTAAAATCCTCATTTGGCAAAGGCATGTGTGTCTCCTGACAGGTACAGGCCTGTGTAGCAGGTCTGCTAAATAATCTTTCTCACCCACACATTTACTCATTCTTTCTTAGTTAAAAGGTTTCTGGCAACACACTTGAAACCTTTGAATGCAAGGGGGTTCCCCGATCTCCTTCTGGACACGCCAATTAGGATCATGAAAGGATCTGGGCACAGACAAACATGGTTAGCTGGCTTTTACTTATCCTGAAAAGAAGAATTTAAAAAATGTGCCAGCTTTAGCGGGTCAGAGGCTAAAATATGGATGTGTTTAATGCGTATTTTGATTGTCCTTCTAAAAGACAGTTTGACACATTCTTTCAATGAATTGTCTGCAAAATAAATATGCTCAAAAGCAGAGGAAGGGGGAATGTCTTCAGTCTTAGGAACCAATATTTTATCTAATTAATGCAGCTATTTGCAAGCAACAAGCAAACTTGGTGGAAATCCCTTTGATTTCCGTTGCAATTTGGACATGTAGATTGAAGTATTTGGCAGTGCAAAGTGTTTAATTTCTCTAACCTGATAATAACGTATACAACCAGGGATATTGGCTTGAAGGCCTGCTACAGTGTGGGCTTATTGGCATTACCCTTTTGATAACTTATTTAAAAGGCATTAATCAAAAACATGTCATGTTCAGTCAGCCAGGTGAAAGGAAATACAGACCTTCTTTACACATTTCATGTAACTAAAGCACCAAAAGTTGCATTTAAAGAACCTTCTCTACATGTATGAAATATGGATTATGAAAGAAAAGGTCTATTTTTAACTCCTCAGTCCTTTTACTTCTCAGTTTTTTGTGTGATCAACGTCACAGTTTTTGAAGATATTAAATAAACGAATTCTACCACACTGCTTGACACGATGTGCTTTTTGAAATTATCAGCATAGAAATAGAATTTGTCCTTGTATATTACTGCTCATTCAAAGAAATACTCATCATTTTCTCCAGAAGACAACTACTAATGGAAAGATGTATTCATTATACTGTAGTCAGAAAGTAAAAATGGTAGAATACAGCATAGCAGTAGAGACGGCATGACACAAATTCTGTTTATTTTAAATATTGCAGGTTTTCCTAATGATAAATAATATTAATTCCATGTTTTCGGTGAAACACAGTTGTACAAGAAGCTCTGGAGAAATGAGCATTGTGTCAAGTGTAAAAAATAAAAATATATAATTCTGTTTTGTAGGGTTTTCATTTAGATAAAACTCGAGAAAAATACTGTCTACTTAAAAAATCTTGAAAGTAATTTCTGTTTTATGCAGTTAACTCTTAATGACATATATCATTCAGCAGAGGTTCAGGGATTTTGTAGCTCTTGTTTTTCAGTGTCGCAGTATGATTCGATCCCCACTGGCAAGTAAGGCTGGATATCAGCGTTTGCTTTAGTCTATATGAAAGCAATGTCAAAGTCACAGAAGGAACATGTCCAAACTAATTATGAAGGGAATTATTGGCTTTGTTCATATAGGAGGAACCCCTTTATGTTTGATGAGTGGGTAAATGATGTGATCTGGCATTCATTCTGCAGTGCATCATCATCATCATCCTCCTCCTCCTCCTCCTCCTCCTCCTCCTCCATAAAAAAAGCCCTCGGTTGGCATTTTTGCCTACAGGCTGCTGAGAGCTGATTATTCTTCTAATCAGAACCATCATAATCAGGGGAGACAATTAGGTAGGTTATGTCTCTGCTGATTTCTCTGTGGCCCTTAGCATCAGCTGGCTTTGAACATTCTTGAATCATATCAACAAGTATTTCTATAATATCTGTTCTGCTCCACCTGCTGTCATTAGGACCCTCTTTTCATCCCTTGAAGTGCTGGATTTTGGGCATACTTATTTATAGTAAATCAAGGCTGCAAGGTATTGCCATCTTTCAAAGGAGAAAACTTGCCAGCAAATGGAGAGTTTAAGCATCTAGTCTGTAGCATAAAACTGTACTACATGATATTGAGATAGTGTGTGTATTTGTGTCTAACCCTGAATTTCTGCCATAACAGATACATTTTAGTTCATAAAGTAAATATATATTTAGAATAGACAAATATGTAATCAAATAAACAGCATGGATGCGTCATACATGCAGTGAACCTGTGTGTTTTAGTAAGTGATTTTTGCATTACAACATGCTCCTTCTCCCAGCATTTGCCTTCTATCAGGGGTTCTGGTTTTCCATTAGTATTTTTTCATACAGCAGATTCTGTTCTGCTTAGTAGGATTTGTCATCCCCAGTGGCCTTCTTGATATCTGAATGAATCAAATATTAGATAATGGGAGTGATTCTGCTCTCAGTTACACCAGTGTAAATATGGAGTAACTGCACTGAAATGTGAGAGCTACTCCAGAATTACACTGGTATAACGGACCCCAGAATTTGGTTCAGTATCTGTTGGGATAGTCTTCTCTGCCAGTACGTTTGAGATGAGCTACATCAAAACCCTTGATGACTCAGTGATATTTCTGTCTTCACTCACTTGCACGAGCTTACCTTTTTATAGTGCACAAAAGTTTAGGTATAAAGTATGCTGGAGATTTTTGCAATATATAGTTTTGTGTGACAACTGCTACTTAAGAGTATCTGATTGAGCTACTCGATGAAAACAATCTATTCAATAAATTTAGCTCTCATATTCACAAATTGTGAATACAATATGGATTTTACAGATTTTTCCATTATTTAATGTTTTTCAATAAATGTATTTGGGCTACAAATTGTGAGTGAATTGTTCACGCAACTATCCAGTCAGGTATCCAGTATCTGGAATTTGCTACTGGAGCTGTTTGACTGGTCACCTAAGTCACACAGTATTCTCTTTGCTTAGTGAATAACCTAAGCTTTATAAACTTTTTCTGTCTGAAATGAATTTTATTTTGACATGAAAGCAATTTCACTTCCTGATTAAGCAAACTCTTATATGGGCCCAGAATTCTGCAAATATTCATGTAAACAAACTTTTAATATTTGCAAATGGTGAATAATAAAAGAAGGATAAACAGAAATCCATTCTGATATGTCAAACTGTTTGTAAACCGGCTTTAAACTATTCAACCAGCTCTAAGTTTAATTCAGTAAATCCCTTAATAAAGCCACCAGTTACAAGAGAAAACAGATGAACCACATATAGATTTTAAAAAATGGGCATTAGCCCTGTAGCTAAGGTATTTGAAAGAAAAAGCAGGAAGTGGCAGACAATTGCACCAAGTAATAAGATCTGTAACATTTTTTTTTTTTTAGAGGCTGCAATGTTTTGGGTTTTTTTGGTATTATCAGTGTAAACTCCATTGTATGTCTCCAACATTAACATTTGCACTAAAGTTTGAATATGTTTTGAACTTGTTCAATAGTAGAAACTGTTCCAATTAATACTGTATGTTGGAATTGCCTTCACATTAAATACAATGTATTTGCCAAACTTTCAGATTATCCAGTACTTAGATGAAACAATTCACTCTGTCAGTATGTTCCCTTTTTCTCACTAGTAGGTGAATTGACTAAGCTAGTCAGGATGGTGGACTTTGTTGGAGAAAAACAGAGTTCTCACTCTTTTGGTTGGGTGCAGCAAAGTCCAGATACTTTATTTTCTCAAGCAATTGCGGAGAGGGTGAGAGTGCACTAGGACACAGGTCTCCCCCTCCTAGGCAGGTCTCTCTCCAGGTAAACAATTACAGCAAGCATTTATACTTTTTATTACAGACAATAATAAGCGACAGCTGCATTTTGTTTATACATAGGTCATCCTGATATCTTATTTTTCTCACTTATTTAGACTCTAGTCTATATTCCATATTATCTACACATTATCTACACAAGGTCGCAACAACTTCTCACACAGTTCTTTCCCACTCGCCTCACACAATCATCGCTTCTACAAATCTCGCATTATTAGGGTTACAGTTAGCCTAACTCTTGCTAACAAACTGTCATGCATTGCAATCCCCTTCCTGTCCATTCTTTCTCTGCTTCCACAACTTTTTAGCTAAAGTAGTCCTGATCCTGCATGTGTTAAAATCAATGGAAGTCTTGGGAACAGGATCTGGGTCTGTATCATTTTATAATGCTAAGTAACAATGTCAGGATGAAGGGTTTAGTTACTTTTTAACTTAAAAATAACAATGTCCGTATCTTCAGTTCAATAGAGAAAAAAATCTAATTTTAAAAATATAAAAATGAGTGAAACAATATTGGTCAATAAGGCCCAAAATAGCAAGAACTTGTCTTGTATGTTATGATGATTGTATGTATATGTGATCTGCAAGTTTCAGGTTGAGAAGTTTAAAATAATTGATTTTTCATGAAAGGAAGAGCAAGTTTCAATTAGCCTAAATGTAAGTCTAGCCATCTGCAATGGATTAAAGGAAATAAGTGTTCCAGAACCTATGCATTATGAGTGTACAAACTTGAACAGATTGTGTGTTTTCATGCAACACACAGACACAGAATTTGATATTAGCCAGTAAAGTTGATTTAGTCTCTTGCTGTATGGATAATTAAACTAAGAGTATTGTCTCAACTAGAAAAAGTGAGCAAATTACATGGGTGAGGTAAATGAATCTTTGATACTCATAGGTATTGTGCGCAACTGTCTACATTCAGATTCCTGTAGAGATCAGTGGAGTTACATTGATGAAGCTTTGGGGTCTTTTTTGTTTTATCTTGCCCAGTGTGAGGATTGGTGGTGATGATGTTGTGAACTTTTAATTATGGTTACCATATTTCCACAAGCAAAAAAGAGGACACTTGGGGGGGGAGGAGCCCCGCTCTAGCCCCACCCCTGCCCCACCCCCATCCACTTCCTCCCACTTCCCACCCCCTGACTGCCCCCCTCAGAACCCCCAACCCCCCCGCTCCCTGTCCCCTGACCAGGGCCGGCTTTAAAGAGCCCAGGAATTGGGCTGCGCTCCAGCCGGAGCTCCGGCCGCGGCTTGAGGCCAGGCCGGAGGTGCTCAGCTGGGCTTGGGCTGGCACGCTCGGCCGGAACCGGGGCCGCCGCCCTGGGGCCCGGGCTGGGCCGCACCCGAGCAGCTGGGGCCGGGGGTGCTCGTCCGGGGCCGGTCTGGCGCGCTCGGCCGGAACTGGGTCCACCGCCTTGGGGCCTGAGCCGGGCCGGAGCGGCTGGGGCTGGGGATCCTTGGCCGGCACCGCTCGTCCGGGGCCAGGTTGGCACACTTGTCTGGAACTGGGGCCGCCGCCCCGGGGCCCGAGCCGGGCCGGAGCCGCTGGGGCCGGGCTGGCGCGCTTGGTCGGAACTGGGGCCAGTGCCCCAGGGCTCAAGCCGCTGGGGCCGCCGGGCGCCACTCGGCCCGGGCCGGAGGGAGCCGCTCAGCCAGGGCTGCGCCTCCCCGGAGCTCTCCTCCCCCCCCCCCTCCCCAGCTTACCTGCTGCTGCCGCCCGCCTGCCCCACTTCTTTTCAGACTTTCCGCAAAGATCTGATTCGCGGGAAGCAGGGGAGGGGGAGGAGTAGGGGGGCGGAGCGTTCAGGGGAGGGGAGGAGGGGGAAGACAGCTGCAGGGCCGGACGGCGTGGTAAGACTGCAGGGGATGTGGGGAGCCGGGAAGGGGCTTTGGCTGCTGAGCGGCGCTTGGCCGCCTCTTTTCTGTCTATAAATAGCCGACCGGGGGGAAATCCCGGACATTTTTAGATTTTTAGAAATCCCCCCCAGATGGCTATTTATAGACTGAAAAGCCAGACATGTCCAGGGAAATCCGGACATATGGTAGCCCTATTTTAATGGGCCAAATAACCATATTTAAAATGTTAATCCTGGCAAGAACTTTTATCTCTTTTACCTTGTGCTGCAGAGTAAGTGTCTGCTCATTAAAGTAAAAGCTTTTAACCCTCCCCCTTTGGGGACTAAGAGTCAAGTATTGAATGCTATGACCTCCAAAGCTTAGTTTCCTTGAGATGGAAAAATTAAAAAAAAAAGTCATAAGACAAATTACATCAGAATATTGATGATTCTTACTATAAAGTTATTTGTTATGATGTTACATCTCATAAAATGCTGTATTCACTCACTTGTGTGGTTTTTGTCTGATGTCAACATTGCATACAGGCTGAAAAATAAGCAATTCAATATTTGGTACCTGTGGAAATAGAGGGATAATTTGTTGAACTGTTACCTGGACGGTTAGGTCCTAATTCAGGAAAACATTTAAACATTTAGTGGTGTTGTAACCATATTGGTCCCAGGATATTAGAGAGACAAGGTGGGTGAGGTATATAATCTTGTATATGTATATACAAGAAACCCATAAATCACCACATTTACCTTAAGAGATCTAGTAACCACCCCAAATACACCAAGAAATCTGTTATCTAGACCGAGGCACTCAGATACCACAGAATATGCTCCACAGTGAAGGTCCAGGATATCACCTTGACACACTTAAAACTGCCTTCACCAAACCAGGACAAGACACCAGAGAAGTAGATTGCATTGTGGAAGAGGCCACGCAAATATCCCTAGAGAACTTGCTTCAATGTGGGGAGCGGAGAGCCTCTGACTGCACACCCCTAATTGTTACCTATTGTCCCACTCTGGAACCCATATGGGGTGTCAGTAAACCATTACAATCCATATTTGATGAGGATCACATCCTGAAATAAATCTTTCCCAAACCCCCTTTTCTGGCTGTTAAACAAAGCCCAACCCAGTCCCTGCCATAACAGATGCAAAACTTGCAGCCATATCCCCTGCTACAATGATCAGTTCCCCCATAACATGCATTTCAAGATCCGTGGGTCCTACACATGCCTATCACAACATGGCATGTACATCATTCGGTCCCGGTCTACATTAGCAAATTAGGTCAGTATAACTACATCACTCAAGGTTGTGAACAATCCACTCCCCTCATCAATGCAGTTAAATCGACCTAACCCCCAGCGTAGATAGCACTCGGGCGATGGGAGAATTCTCCTGTTGACCTAACTACTGCCTCTCAGGGAGGTGGAGCATTTAAACTGATGGGAGAAGCCCTCCCATTGACATAGGTAGTGTCTTTATTGAAGTGCTGCAGCATCACAGCTGTGCAATTGCAGCATTTTGAGGGTAGATAAGCCCAAAGTGCACTAACTGCCTCAATAACAGCTATGTTTGTGAAACGAGATAATCACTATGCTCTCGAATGAACTCACGCAGGGAAATGATAAAGACAAAAACACAATATCATTCATGGGAGAACACTTTTCACAAAGTTATTATTCTATGTCTGAACTCTCTGGACTTGTCCTCAAAGGAAACCTGCACAACAGCTTCAGAAGGTCTAACTCTGCTAGACACCAAAAATCATGGACTTAATAAAGACATTGGCTTTAGGGGTCATTACAACAGTCTTTAAGACACTAACCCGCCTTTGTTCTACAGCTGTAGAGATGTTAACTGCCCACTTCACCTTGAATAGTCCCTTGCAACATGTGTTAACTCCTTATCTGTTCCACCCTTGTATTTACCTGTGTCAGTCTGAGTACCTTTCCCAGACCTGAAGAAGAGCTGCGTGTAAGCTTAAAAGAATAAAACATATTACCTTCCCTCCCCCTCACTCCCTGTCTCTTTAAACATGTACTTAAGTACCATTTACTTAAGTCCCAAGCATAAGGGCAGTCCTGCATAGGGCTACTTTCCAGAATTGGGGCCTTAATAGCTAAATAGATATATAGCTTTAACGTTTAGCCCTCTTTAAAAACTGTGGTTAGTTGTAGCCTCCACAGCTTAGAACCAATGTGTCAGGCTTTATTAGTTCTAATTATAATTTAAATAGAAATCTATTTCATTCCAGGGTTAGTAAGATCATTCTTCTGTCTAGTAACAATGTCCTATAAATTGCTTCAAAGTACATCAGAACATGTATTGGAACATGTTAAGATGTGAATAAGTGTGAAAATACCAAAACTAAAGAGCAAAAGGTGTTTATTAATAAATGAATAAATAGTTTGGCAACAGAAACAAAATAGCCTGTGGTATGGTGGTGGAACAACTCAGTTCCCATAGCTCAGTGAAAACAATACATTGCTCTAACTCAGGGATTGGCAACCTTTGGCACGCGGCTCGCCAGGGTAAGCACCCTGGTGGGCCGGGCCGGTTTGTTTACCTGCCGCGTCCGCAGGTTTGGCCGATCGTGGCTCCCACTGGCTGCAGTTCGCCGCTCCAGGTCAATGGAGGCGGTGGGAAGCGGTGGCCAGCACATCCCTCAGCCCGTGCTGCTTCCCGCCGGCCCCATTGGCCTGGAGTGGCGAACCGCGGCCAGTGGGAGCCTCGTTCGGCCGAACCTGCGGACGCAGCAGGTAAACAAACTGGCCCGGCCCGCCGGGGGCTTACCCTGGTGAGCCACATACCAAAGGCTGCTGATCCCTGCTCTAACTAATGGCAACAATTTTCCATTTGGCAGATTTGTCTGTGTTTCTGTGAATTGTTTTTTTAGGATTTAGAAGAAGCTGTTTTTCTGCTCTGGAATGGATCAGAAAATCTAGATGCCCAGGAGTAGTATAGAATGATGGAATCAAAATGGAACAGATTTTTTTTTAATTGTAACCAATGTTGTGCCCTTGACATAAAAACTAAGTCATATATAAAATTCTTCTTAAATTTTCATCATAATAAACCCAAATTTACTGGTGAAATAATTAATCATTTAAAGTAAATTGTTTGCCTCACTGCTGGGACATCTAGTGTGCATAATAACAAAGAGGTTTTCAGTATATTTCCCTTTACAGAAGAAATGAAAAGTTAGGGAAATAAAGAAAATGACCTCCATCTGTTCAGCATATTGTCTGCATATTTGGTGAGGGCCAAAGCCTTAAATTACCATTTGCTTTTGGGAGCCTGGATGGCATAATTTCCTTCCTAAAGCCTTTGGAATAGGAGGAGATTTATCATTCAAAGGAGTGCTCTACAGACGTTTCTTGCTGTCATTGTTTTGTAGTGGGGAGCAGGTGTAAAACAGGTTTGATTATGTTTGCTGCACCATAAAAATTCCCACAACAGGTGTTATGGGGCATAGATAACCTCCCAAGAACCTTAGAAATTGAGAGAATCTGCAGAATTGAGCATAAGAGGATTATGCTATTAATCCAACATGTTTGTCTGATTGATTGTAAGGTATGCACATGTATGGGTATTATATAAAGAGAATAATAGAATAATAATCTCCATTATCCATGAAGTGCATTAACTTCTTACAAATAAAGGTAAACTAAAGTACTCGCTCTGTTTTTACTCAGTCCTTGCTTTGGCCAAACTCCCATTGTAGCCAGTGGGAGTTTGAATGAGTTTGGATTAGAGAATTTGATCAAAAATAAGGAAAACCTGGAATCCCCCATTTGCCTCAGCTCATTTTATGAAAATATGAAAACATCCTTTGAAAACCAGTGACTTTCATTGGACCCAGTGTTCTAAACTCATTTAAATTATGAAGTATCTGGCTTAAAATGTCACAAACTGGGAAATTCAGAGATAATACAGCAACTCAAATCTAAATCTAATGTATATTCCTCCCGACAGTAAATAATTTTACATACCAGGTGTGCTGCAAAATCACATTATCCTGGGGCTGATTAGAGATCAAGTTTTATCCTTAACTCTGGGTAGGTTTTAATTAGTGATGGGGAAACCTTGGGAGGTTCGGAGGTTCCATTCAGGTGTTCATCAAACCTTTTGACCCAGCACAACACTTGAGTGGAGACATCTAGTGACCTGACCTGTATTCCAAGCAGGTGTTATCTCCCTCCCTTGTGATTCCCCATCACACCCCCAAATCTTTCCTTTCCTATAACTGTCTCAACAAAAGTTACAGGTTCTTTCCTCTATTCTTAGCTTTGAAAACCCATATAGCAATAATGTATCTGGCTATTGTTGCTGGACATTTCAAACATCCTGGTACTTTTGGGATTCTCCTAGGGTTGAGTCCTAGGATATTTGTGGCATCGTTGTAATCCCAGAGTATGTATACAAGCTCAACAAATTTCATTCTTCTGATCTAGGATTTCAGAGAGACTTCTTATGAGGTACAGTCTGGGAGAAGGCTCAGAGTAACAGGATCTTTTAAATGATTAGCAGACTAAGGGCAAGAAGAGAGAGCCTACCATATTTCCCATGGTAACAGGAAGGGCATTGGATTAATATTGGATCTGGTGGGGGGTTGAAGAACAAGAGATTACAGTGTGTAAGAAAACCAGAAGAAATAGATGGAACAAGGAGTGAAGAGTTGGGTTTAGGTTTGGGTTTCATTTCAGATCAGAAAAGCCAGGAGAGAAACTGGAGCAGCGGGGGTCGGGTGACAATGGAATAGGATTTTCTGTACCTGAAGAAGTGTTTCAATAAGGCCAGTACTTATTTTGTCAAACTGCTTCACTCCTTAATATAATTTTTATGTTTCCTTGTTTGTTTGTCTTTTTAAGTATTAGTTTAGTAATCATTCTTTTTAAAAGGAGAAACTGTTCATGTATAAATATCTATAAAATAGTGTAAACAATCATTGCAGCCTATAATAAATAGGTAATGTATTTATAGAAAATACGGCCTTATGGGTGCATGATTGGGAGAGACTTATTGCTGTTACACTGACAGTAGAGATAAGGAAAGCAAGCAAACCCCTGAATTTAATTTGTCTATAGTATTCTCTACTTCTTATCATAAACTGTAGTGTAGCATTATCTGCTCTTAAAACAATTGTGGTGTCCTACCAAAAAGGTGGCCATGATTCAGCTGTGGGAGAAGTGATTTCTGTACAGGCTGAAGATGAGAATGTACATACTTTGCTGAAGCCCTTTGGGATGAAAGGTACTGTGAAGAGATTGAGGGTGCATTTTGAAAGTTATGCTTTCAAAGAGTCTCTTTTTTTCTCTCAAAATATAATGGTCAGATTCTTACTCATGTTGCATCCCTTACTCGTGTTGAGTGGAAATCATACATATAGAAAGGATACATTTGAGGGTTAAGTGCTATTTAATGCGAATAAGAGATGCAGAATCAAGTAAACCCCATAATGGGAATATAATTAGAAACAGTAAAAATTTTCAAAATGGTAAAAGTTCTGTGTGTGCCCACTGTATAGAATTACCATATATCATTTACTAGACCTCATTTAGTTAAAAAAAAATTGTAATTGTCCAACAGACAAAATATTACAAAGATTACAATCTGCTTTATAAGGCTTGAAATATGTGTTAACTACTTATGATAAACACTCTCTTCCACCTTGTATTTAACTGTGACACTCTGAGTATGTTTCCGAGACCTGAAGAAGAGTTCTGTGTAAGCTCGAAAGCTTGGTCCAATAAAAATATTAGCTCACCAACCATATCTCTTTAATATCCTGGGACCAACATGGCTACAACACTGCATACAATATCTCAGCATGCAGGGCCAGCTCCAAGTTTTTTGCCACCCCAAGCAAAAAAAATTGTCCCACACCTCTCCGCCCTTTCCCCGCCCCATTCCAACCCCTTCCCCAAATCCCTGGCCCCACCTCCTCCCCTGGGCACTCCGCATTTCCCCTCCTACCCCTCCCTTCCCTCCCAGGCTTGCCTGGGAGGGAGGGAGGGGGGAGAAGCGGAATGGCGGTGGACTCAGGGAAGCAGGTGGCAGTGGAGCGGGGGGGGGTGAGTGGTTCCTCTGGCCCCCCTAGGGTTACTTCCTGTGGCCCTCCACGTGCCACCCACCGCCGCAGCTCACCTCCGCTCTGCCTGCTCCCCTGAGCGCACTGCCACTGCTCCGCTTCTCCCCCCTCCCTCCCAGGCTTGCCACAAAACAGCTGATTCGTGCGGCAAGCCTGGGAGGGAGGGGGGAGAAGCGGAGTGGCGGCGGCGCGCTCAGGGGAGCATGCGGCAGTGGAGCGGAGGTGAGCTGGGGGGGGGAGCGGTTCCTCTGCCCCCCACCGCCAGGGTTACTTCCTGCGTCCCTCCCTGCACATCCCACAGCTGCAGCTCATCTCCACTCAGGGCCTGCTCCCGGCTTTTTGCGCTCCAAGGAAAAAAATAAAAAGGAGATGGAGTGCTGCCCCTTGTTAAGTGCCGCCCCAAGCACATGGTTGGAGTGCTGGTGCCTAGAGCCGGCCCTGTCAGCACGTTCTCTTATGCCAGATACCAAAACACAGATTGTATTACAGACTAATTGCCATTTTAAAAAGCAAAGCAGAGCTATCTGAATCATATTTGTAAGCATAAAACCCTCCCTTGAATCAGTATCTTTCTATTTTGTTTGAATTGGATAATTTACAGAGGCACATTTCTCTGGAAAAAATGTTTTAAGTGCATTTGTTCTGAGACTATGTGTACCAACATTCAGTCTGATGGCAAATTTAATAGACTAGTTGTACTGTAAGTCTTTATAAAAAATAACAGTATTAGAATCATATTTCTAACAATAATAGCTTTACTTGATGCTGCTGTAATCTCTAATACAGAACTGTATTTTTTTTCTTTAAATTGCCTGGAATGCAAGAGTGTCTTTTTAAAAAGTGGAGTGGAATATAGAAAGTTAAAAAGAGAGAAGTTTCAATTATTAAATGTTCCTCTGGAACCCTCTCTAAAATTGTTTGTTAGATGTCATTAAGGTCAATTTTTTTCCCCCTCATGATCTCATAACTAAACATGGTGAACTATTTGTTACAAACAATTTATTCATTGATTGTGGCCCATTTTTCTGATATCAAATAGTCTGTGAATAGATAATAACTTTTTACGCATTTGTTAATTATTCTTAATGGTTCAAATAGATTTGACAAATGTATTTGAACTTATGGATTATTCATGACCTGTTCATAGCAAGTACCTCTTTGAGTATTAGATATTAGGATTTCCTTGATTTAGTAGTTAGTTCCCTGTCACATTGTATAGCTTACATTCTCTGATTTGATCCTCTTACTTTTATAGATCTTGACTCACAAAACCATCTGTATTCAGGACAGCACTTCATCATTTGCATTAACTTTAAGCACTTGTTAAATAAAGCCCATTGAAAACTACTTTAAACAAGGGTCATGCTACTATTCAGTTGCTGAGATCCTACAGAATATTTTGCAAATAATTGTGAGAGAGCTACCCATATTGTATTTTAAGATACATAATTCTTGAAATAACTGTTTTTTCTTCACAGTAACAATATTTTCAGTATGTTACAAAAACTGTTTAATCACAGAAGTGAAAGTAGTGTACCCAAGACTAACAAAATACAAGGAAACTGTCCGTAACTGAGTTGTCCGGTGGCACCTTAAAGACTAAAAGATTTATTTGGGCATAAGCTTTCGTGGGTAATGCATCTGAAGAAGTGGGGGGTTTACCCACGAAAGCTTATGCCCAAATAAATCTGTTAGTCTTTATGGTGCCACCGGACTCCTCGTTGTATTTGTGGATACAGACTAACATGGCTACCCCTCTGATACTTCATAACTGAGTTGGAAATTAACAATATACTTAACTTTCCTAGAAAAGGTGACATAAGTATTCTGTATTTTTGCACTACCCTCCCATAGACTCTAAATGATAGACTAAGGAAGAGAGCTTATATTATACATTGCTTTTTGGGTGTTCATGTTGCTTGAATGGAACCAGGTTGGATCATTTGTGGTGTTAGATGTTGCTATTAAAAAGTGGTTTTTCATCTTACTGCACTGTGTTATAGGATGTGGCACTGACGACATTTAGGTGAAAAGTTGTGAAATTATGGCAGTACATATGAAGTTTGTTAAACATGAAAATAAGAGAATTTTTTTGTGAACAATGTATAACTTTTGTGTTCGCCGATAATGAAATTATCTGGATTAATGTAATCCAGCTAACTTTTAGCAATCCCAGTAGCTGTTTTTTTAATTCTAAATTGATCACTAAACACTTAAAATAAAAGTTGATTAATCACTTCAGAGATTAATTATAAGCAGGTGTATAAACAGTTGGAACATATTATACACCTGGTAACTATATTTGCTTAAATATAAATTCACTGTCATTTATTGTCCAAGTCTTCAGCTGGTATAAATGGACATAGCTGTTTTCCCATAGAGTATTGAAGTCAGTGGAGCTATGCCGATTTACACCAGCTGGCTCTAATTCTTTAGTCTGACTTTAATATATTAGTGGAAAAATTTGTTTGCAAAGATGACCTGCATTAGTGTCAGTGAACTATTTATGCTGTACTCCTCAAGGTGGAAATTGACTCCACTTTATCTATATCAATCACACTGTAGGTCAACACGCCTGTCGTGCAAGTGTTCTTTCTTTGGCTTTGAGTGTGAAAAACAAGACCTTTCAGCAAATGGGGCATTGTTCTCCGTATCCATTAATAGATGTCAGTGCATGCCTCAGGCAGGATTAATAAATACCAATCATGGAATCACATTCCATCAAGCCTGATAGACTGCGGCTTCTAGGTTAGACACATGGTCAACATATGTTGTTATGCAGTGCAAATCTGGACTGTTTAGCACTAACTTATAATTATTTAGTGCCCTGTATTTGCCCAGTTTAATTTTTAAAAACCTCAGTTTTAACTTTGAATGGGGGAATTCTGCCCCCTAATCTCTGCTGATCCTAAAGCATACGTGCTAGTGTGCCTGAAATCTGAAAAGCAGACCATGCTGTTCATTTAAAAAAAAATATCTGCCAGTTAATAAATAAGTTTGTTGAGATGTCCTAGGCTGGGGCATGAATATTGATGTGGATTTTGTGTTTACAAGTAAGTTTGTATTACACATAATATAAAAAGAATATCTTGAGAGTTTCTGTGAATATCTGCAGGGGAGTGAGTGTGACTGTGGGGATATTGTGAGTGGTACATATTTTGATGGCAATGTATAGAAATATGTCAATGTTAATTATCAGCTTCACATTCCACATCAGAAAACTGGAATAAATTTTGAGAGCCAGGCCATGAGTACCGCTACTGGATAGAACTAATATAAACAAAAGTAATTGGGAAATCCACATGAGCACATGTCCAAAATCAACGTAGCAAAGAGGCTGGCATTGTCTCAGGCATTATGATTCCACAATCTGGATAAAGAGTCTGTGTGGAAACCCAGACTGACTTGAGTGTCTGCTAGGGTGTGGTGCCCTGCAGTTTGTGTGACTCAGGTCATCAGTACTGAAGTTTAGTGTGTAAGTCTAAGTAATGCCTTTGACAGAATAATAACTCCTCCTCTACCCTCCCTTCCTCCTTCCCACTCCATCTGCCTCAGTAAGTTACATGCCCGCAGCAATGAAAAAATCAATAAACAGGTAGAGGCTGCAGTTGCAGGGATTAAAGCTATCAGAGCTGGGAGAAGCTGAGGATGGGAGTCTGACCTCTTTGGGATCCATTTTAACATGCCGCACAGCATGAGGGTGTCCCTTATCACTCTCTTACTTTATCGTCCTCATGTCTTGGCATGACTGTGCCACTGAGGCCCACAGACCAGACAAGTGCTTCACTTCACAGGCTGTAACAGAACAAAGATTCTTCGAGATGAAGAGGAGGGGCATGTGTGTTTACTTTGAACCGAAGTTCTTTTTCAAATGCAGATTTTGAGAAAGGACAGTGTTATTAAAAGGAATGAAAAATGTCCACATCATCAATAGGCAGTATGGAAAGGCTGTGAAATTAAGTGGGTAAAGGTGTTGCAGTACTTGAGCATCCCTAGAGCACTCAGATTTATAGGTGGGAAATAAACGTTGATTTCTTTGTTTCCCCCTCCTTCTTATGTTTTCTCAGGAAAGAGCAATTAGTTTCTATTTTTATGATTGCATTATCATTGCATATATATCTTTCTGGAGTGCTGGCTATAAAAAGACAATATAGGACCCAGCTGTACAAATAAATGTCGTTATGAGTGTGAGGAGGCTATATTAATAGTAAATAGAACAGACACATTTTTGCATTGTTAATAAACAGCTTTTAAAAAGAAGTCCTCCATATTTTTAAATCTGGTGCCATTGGTAGTTGCTTTAATGTAGCCATAGTTTCATATGCAGCACTGAGACTGGGAAAGTTTTTTGAAGGCCTAGTGCTTTTAATGGAATTTGCATAGAATGTGCTATCTGAAGATATTAGACTTATAGACAAGAGAAAACAAAATAGGCTATATTATTTTTCTGCTCAAATCCACCCCTTTCTCTTTTATTTGGTGGAGTCTCTGATGTAATGCCACCAAAACAAACCTCGCCCTGCTGATTATAGTTTTCTCAGTGTGGAGGGTCACTTTCAACCCTCAGGACTGCTCAGTTCTAAATGTGTTCCTTTGATTAAAAACCAAAGGTCAAGTTAGCTTTGCTCGCCTCTTTCTTCCCACTCCCCATCTCTTTAAATAAGTTGTCTGTCGGTTTTAGCATGTAGCATGATGTGCCATATATGTTGGCAGTTTATCAGAAGGGTAAACTTGTTGTTTAACAAAAAATAAAATGTCTACAATGAACAGAACGATTGATAACCAGGGGGAAAAGGATGAATTCCAAAGGGAAGGCAAACTATATAAACTGGCCCTGTGCTCTTGAAGCCCAGCGTAATGCCATTCCGTTCTGTACCATGCCACTGTGCTGTCTCGTTTTTGATTCCCTCTTCATTCCAAGGAGTATGCCATATTTTGTTGCCAGTGTGGGAAGGCAGCAGGAATAAGAAGTGAAGTTAGGTCCCTGGCACATTTGTACAAAGTGAAAAGGCAGGAAGACCATCTCAGCTTTAAAAATTTTATTAAGATGATGTTTAAAAAAAAAGTGAACAGAGTTTGAGCATAGACGTTTCTGGTTATCAGGGAATAATGTACAGATTATCGAGGGTGCAAAGTTTGGTTTAAGATCAGGTGGCATAAGGAATACATAATCTGCAATATCCCCGATTGGGGGTAAAAGGTTGATGGGTCAAAGTACAGGCATTGCGATATGAAGGTATGAAGTTCATAGAGTGGCTATGTTCGGGTGTGGAGTATAATGAGTGGATATGATGATGAGGATGGATTGACCCTCATTTGGTGAGATTTAATGTTCAGGGAGTTTCTGGTTCCAGTTCATATAATCCAATGGAGAAGGTCACTTGGTCTCTTTCTCATAGTGGGAGAACGATGTCACTCTGGCTCACGCCTCCTGGTACTGTCGATGGCCGGTGATGTGCTTGATGTAGATGTCCCTGGACCATAGGATGGCATCTGAGACCATGAGGCGCCGCATGAGCTGTGCGTAGCGTTGACCGATCCCACAGGTCCGCAGCACACGCTCGTTGCAGGGATCCCAGGACGATAGGTTGTTGCAGTCTGTTGTAAAACAGTAATTTGAAGTCTGATGAACTCTCAAATTCAGGGACTAGATTCTGCTCAGCTGTGTAACTGTGATGGAAGTGGGCCAATCAGAGCAGAGGCTTGGGCACAAATCTTTTGGGTGCCTGTCCTCTCATGGAAGCCTGACAATTGCAGAGCAGCTTTAGCTGAATGTATGTGATCATGTCTTATTTTGATCAGCTGTATCATAGCAAAGACATGTAATTATCATAATCTAACAATTAGTCTGGCATCCTTTCCCAGTTTTTAATTACCCCCGATAAATGATAATTTAATAGAAGACTTAGTGACAAGAGAATAACTTTCACTCTGCTTCATGTACTTAAGTTGCTTCTTTGCCTAGGCATGATTTTGCGGCATTGCTTGAAGAACAGTCTTGATTATCATTTTCCCTATTTGTTCTATCAGTCATTATTTTGTCTCCTAATATTGTTTTCTTATAATATTTGAATTTCTCCTAACTTGTGGAATTGTAACATATCACTCTCTTACTTTATCACCCAAAAGGTCATGGTCAAATCTTCTTTATTACTTTCATTTTTGTTTGTTTGCTTGCTTTCTGAGGTTGGTAATACATTTTTAGGTGCCCTAAAATGTCATTTATTTCATTATATGATTTTCTTGGCATCTGGAAAATGCTGAATATTCTTCTGATTTGAATGGAGCTGAAATTAAAATAGCTCTTTGATTACTTCATTGTTTGTGCATCAGAATTAGTGATGATGTCAGCACAGCTATATGAACAGAGTTTATTAAATGTTGTGACAAAGCCAGTAAAGGGAGCAGAAAAGCATTAATGGGTGCCACAAAAATAACAGCCGGAAAATAAATTAACAGCAATAAAATTATGTACTTAACCCCACAGCCCCCGAGGTAATTAGTAAGCATGAAACTGTCCCCATCACATTATAGAAATTTTAAGGTAGATCAAATATGAGTCCTGGGGGGACTGTTTAAAAGAAAAAAGAATAAATAGACATAGGTTTTCCTGTTATGAGCAACCATGCTTCCATCAGGATTCAATGGAAGTGTGAGTTTAACTTTGGATGTTGAAAGGTTTTGAATAAATCTGTTTCTTAGGAGTTGATTAAGCCACCGATAACACTGCTCTACAGCCAAAATGCTTCTGAAATAAATGTAGTCAAACCTTACTAATTCTGGGTCACTGAGAATGAAAATCATGCTTAAAATTGTTGATTGGCTCTAAGACACCTAAAAAATGGGATTCACAAAAGCCAGCATGCAGAGCAGGGAGCTGCCTAAGCTAGCCAATAGGAAATGCTGAGGAGGAGTGTGACCTAAATGCCATCCATCAGAGTAAGTTAGGTGTTTAAATGCAGCCCAGAGGGAGGCACCTAACGCCACATGGAGCAGGGGGAATAGAAGCTGGGTCTCCAACCTCTCAGGTGACTACTCTAACCAGCATGTTACAAAGTCATTCTCTCTCAAAGGCAAAATGCATAGTTAAATTATTTAAACACAGTGGAACAGCTTCAAAAGCTGAGACTGAGACACACCCATCCCAGAATATCTGATAGCCCAATGGTTAGGACACTCTCCTGGAAGCTGTGAGACCTAAAGTTAAATCCCTTCTCCACATCAGGCAAAGGGGAAGACTGAATCTAGGTCTTGTAGCTCCTGGGTCAGTCTCCTAACCATTGAGCTAAAGTTTATAAGGCTGCGCCTCTTCTAGATGTTGTGTGTAGGGTTGCCAACTTTCTAATCTCAGAAAACCGAACACCCTTGCCCTTCCCCATCCCTTCCCCGAGGCCCTGCCCCTTCTCCGGGGCCCCACCCCCACTCACTCCATTCCCCTCCCTCCATCGCTCACTCTCTCCCACTCACTTATTTTCACCAGGCAGGGGGTTGTGGTGTAAGAGGAGGTGAGGGCTCCAGCTGGGGATGATGGGTTTGGGGTGCAGGAGGGGGCTCCAGGCTGGGGTCAAGGGGTTTGTAATGTGGGGGGTGAGGGCTCCGACTGGGAATGTGGGCTCTGGGGTAGGGCCGGGGATGAAGGATTTGGGATGCAGGTGAGGGTTCTGGGCTGGGGCAGGGAGTTGGGGTGCAGGAGGGGATGAGGGCTCTGGCTGGGAGTGAAAGAGGGGCTCTGGGCTGGGACCAAGGGGTGCAGAGTGGGGGAGCTGAGGGCTCCAGCTGGGGGTGCAGGCTCTGAGGTTGGTCCAGGGATGAGGGATTTGGGGTGCAGGAGGGGGTGAGGCTGAGGGGTTTGGAGTGTGGGAGGGGGCTCCATGTTGGGGCAAGGGGTTGGGGTACAGAGGGGGATGAGTACTCCAGCTGGGGGTGCGGGCTCTGGGTTGGGCCCAGGAATGAGGGATTTGGGGTACAGGAGCAGGCTCCAGGCTGGGGCAGAGGGTTAGAGTGCAGGAGAGAGTGTGAAGCTGGTAGTGCGTCACACATGATATGAATTGCATCATGTTATTCCTAGAAGTCATGGATGATGCAATCATAACGAAGCTTACATCACTCTGCTGAACAAATTGCCCTATATCACCTCTAGAAATCATGCAGTGTCGTGCTCTCTTATTTGTCAGTGTTTGATTTTGCAAAGGGACACATTTCTGTTTAGCCAAAGTGAGCAGAGATGCCTCGTACTTGTGTGAACAGTGCAGATAACTTCTGCTATGTTGGTGGTGAAGTGACTTTTGCATCACAAAAGCGCAGTATAACCACTATGGTTAAGAAAGCCTATCACCTTTATTTTGGCTGCAAAACTGGAGATCAGGACAAGAGGTGGGCCCCACACATATGCTGCAACACTTGTGCAACAAATCTTGGCCAGTGGTTGAACAGGAAAAGGAAATCTCTGCCTTTTGCAGTGCCAATGATTTGGAGAGAGCCAACAGATCATACCAGCAATTGTTACTTCTGCATGGTGCCTCCAGTTGGGAAAGGTGTGTCAAAGAAGAAAAAGTGGACTGTGCATTATCCAAACATTCCATCAGCTATACGCCCAGTACCCCACGGAGAAGGACTGCCGGTTTCTGATGCACCAGAATCATTCTCACTTGAGTCAGACGAGGAAGAGGAAGAGGATGAAACTTCTGGTCCTGAACCATCAATGTCACAGGACCCACATTTTCTCCCATCCTCCTCCTCTGAACCACACCTCATAACACAAGGTGAACTGAATGACCTTGTCAGGGATTTGGAACTACCCAAGAGTAAGGCGGAGCTGTTGGGCTCCAGGCTACAGCAGTGGAATCTCCTTGCAGGAGATGTTAGGGTTTCCATGTTCCTTGACCGTAAAAAGGATCTTGTCCCATTCTTCTTCATGGAAGGTGATCTTGTAGCCTGCAACAACATCGATGGTGTGATGGCAGCCCTCAACATCGTTCACGATCCAGATGAGTGGAGACTGTTCATTGATTCATCGAAGATGAGTCTTAAAGCTGTTTTACTGCATAATGGCAATGCTTTGCCATTAGTTCTAGTTGGTCATGCAGTCCATATGAAGGAAACCTATGACAACATGAAACAACTTTTGAGGTGCATAAACTATGACCAACATCAGTGGCAGCTTTGTGGCGATTTGAAGGTTGTTGCTCTCTTGCTTGGTCTGCAGACTGGATACACAAAGTACTGCTGTTTTCTCTGCTAATGGAATAGTTGTGCAAGAGATTCCCACTACATCAAGAAAGATTGGCCACTCCGACAGTCATTGGAGCCTGGGAGGAAAAGTGTTTAGCATCCACCACTTGTTGAATCAAGGAAGATTTTGTTATCACCCTTACACATCAAGCTGGGTCTGATGAAGAACTTTGTCAAGTTGACAAAACACAAGCAGCTTTCAAGTACCTCCATGGAAAATTTCCAAGGTTAAGTGAAGCTAAGATAAAGAAAGGTGTCTTTGTTGGTCCTCAGATTCGTGAACTTCTTCGAGATGATGTATTTGACCATGCACTGCGTGGCAAGGAAAAGACGGCATGGAAAGCCTTCCAGTTAGTGGCAATAAATTTTCTCGGAAACAACAAGGCAGACAACTACAGGTTGTTGGTGGAAAACCTCCTCAAGGCATACAAAAGCCTTGGTTGCAACATGTCACTAAAGATAAATTTTTTGCACTCTCATCTAGATTTTTTTCCACCGAACTGCGGAGCAGTGAGCGACGAGAACGGCGAGCGATTTCACCAGGACATTGCAACAATGGAGAAACGCTATCAGGGCAAATGGAGCCCATCAATGCTTGCAGACTATTGCTGGACAGTGACAAGAGATGCTCCATTTAATGAATACAGAAGACAAGCCAAGAAGTGCCGAGTAGACACTGAATAGGACTAAACTATGTACAGAATAGTTTTTTGCCTTTTGTTTCATAATAAATTTTATTTATATAACCCTTTTGCTGATTTTTAAAGTGTTACATAAACAGGACAGGTGAAATATTATCATGTAAAGCAACCATAAACACATGAAAAGACCTAGGTTTACAATTTATGATTAAAACTCTACTATCTACACAATATACATAGACATAAAATGTAAGAACTTAAATATCTTAGAAACAGTAGCCAATCAGTTGTTTTAATTGTCATATTTGAATTCAGCACATCAAAATACATAATAAATAGCACATTTTATCTCTGAAGCAGACGACTTCTCAAAAATTGTAGACCAGTGTAATGTGTTGATTATGTCATTATAAGTAACACAGCACACCTATACAAGGGATCAGTGCTGCTTTGGGTAGATACATACATCAAATACAGCTGAAGGGACATCAAAATGTTGTCATAATAGACACCAATATCTCTCCAAGAAGGATTTAATTTTGTATAAGATTGTACTGTATTACGGCTCTTTGAGCTCTGGGGTGAAAACATTTCATGCACAAATACCCAAATACATTCAACCCTCAAAACAAAAACCTTCTACTGTGCTGTTTCTGACGAAGCCCAGCTAGTTCATTCGTTTGTTCTTTCTTTCCCACTCTCCTGTTAAATTTATGTTGAAAATTTGTTGGATCACTGATTCACTGTTGCCCTGCACTTTGTGTAGTCAGTAACATTAGGACAAGTGGGTGTTTAATGTTCTGATTTGGTAGCATCCACTTTGCATAGCTATTAACAGCTATGCAAGGCAACAGAGAATCAGGGCCACCATCTGCAGTTGACTACTCCTGGAGCTATAATCAAGACTAGAATTTCAGCATTCATAGTTACAACACTTACTTGAACTAAATTCCTGTTAAAATTAAAGACCTTTCATCCATTTGAGAGAACAAACTCTGAGCGAGGGAAGGGATGACGGTACAGAAGGAAGTGTTTCCTGGGCACTCAGTTTGAAATAGAGGAGCTGCTAGTAAAATATGTACTTAAGAAAGGATATAACTAATATGATTTGTATGGGAGAAGCAACAAGCAGAAACTAATGCAGTTTTTTATCCATCTATATGATAAAATAGGCAATTAATGTCAGTTGTGCTATTTTTTAAACCAGGTTTTTATATTGTTTATTTAAAGAAGGAAAGAAAGTGACATAGAGCAGCATGCAAAATACTATTTCAGTCTAAATATCTAGTTAAATAATTTCTTATTTCAGTAGCCAACAAAGTTATTAAATTCAAAATGAGGCTTGCATATGCTTCAGAATTTATAATTGTGAAAAAATGCATGTGCACAGACTGTGTGCTTGAATTTGCCTTAATGGATAAGCAGAGCACCAGAATTAGGTTCAAAACATTTTTGTCAGCATCATGTTTCTGTCATTTAAATTGTCATGCAGCTTTTTCACCATGTCCTGAATTTCTGGTGCCGAGGATTAAAAAAACAAAAACAGGAGGCATCTGAGAAATTAAATATCCTTATGTCTGTTGTTTCTCCCAACTATTCTATAGTGGTATCAGTGTAAGTTTTGTGTAATGAACACGTATGTGTAGGCTATGGAAAAATTTTGGGTTAGAAGGTACTTAGCAATCTGTTTTTGTGTTTCTAATGCCTCTTACCACCTTACAGCCTATTAGCTAGCTCAGTAGTATGTAAGTTTCCATGGCACTGAATGAATGTCATGTGATAGAAAATAAAGGTTAATTGTTTGAAGGATGGACATGTTTTGCTGTGTGTAAGAGAAAGCATAAAAAGAAAATTGACATTATTGACAAAAGGAATATTTGCAGAACCCTCCTGGCTGCAGGGTTATCTCTTGCCGCCCCTACCCCCCACTCCCATATTCAATTTTGAGACAAAGTAGCCATGGCTGCTTTCTCCTTAATCTAGCTCCTGATCCTGGCTTGGGTCTGTGAACATGCACCCCTCCCCTATGCCTCTAATTGGGTATGGGGGTCCATGTGAGTGGATCCCAATGCAGGATCAGGGCTGACGTGAGGAAAAGTAAAGGAACATCTCTGGCTTTGGGAGAGACAGTAGGGGAGAGCATAAGGTTTACATTCTGAGCTGAAAGGAACAACAGAAGTGGGGGAAGAGGAAGATGCTTGTTATGACATAAACACAGACTGCTGTTTTCTCATCATTTCTCAAAACATATTTGTAAACTAATTCCACCTCCCCTCTCTGTGTTGCCGCGTTCTACATGCAGTTGGCTAACGGGAGCTGATATATGCTTTTATTTAAAGCCAAAGCTTTTTCTCACTCTAATATTTGGTTTCACGCTAATAATATTAGGTTTGCAGCTGGTAAATGTCAAATATATTCCCTTTGGATTCAGTATAGGGTTCTTGAAAGGCTGTTTTATCTTCTAGTTTTGAGGCTTCTGAGATGATAGATTAGCCAGTTACTAATCAGCATATTTAACTTTTTAATACAAGAAGTGTCCTTTCTCTCTTTGTTTTCCCTTTCTGAGCATAATATGGCAATTGAAGGAAGAATGTGGTCTTAATATACTCTGATAGCCTCGTTGGAAATTAACCTCATTGGTAAAATAAAATAAGTTTTGAAAATTCAGTGAGCCTCTGTTCCACTTAGCTTGGACTCACATTACCTTGGTTACTGAATCCCACAGAACATTACAGGAGAGGGAATAAATGTCCTGTCTGCTTCCTTCCTCTCTAATATCCATTCTGTCTCCTTTCAGTATTGCTGTTACTATATTTATGGAGGGAAGAGACTTCACTCAGTTGCTTGATAAAATATCTGGTATATGTTTTCCCTGAAGCAGGTTCACTGCTGTGCCAGCAATATCAGCTAAAGACCAATTTACACCACTTTAAATATGTGCCATCTTCTTCCTTTTTCAGACATTTAAATGTGAATGCTTTTTGGCGATAGCAAACGATTATGGAATGAAAGTACAGACACTGTAGGGAAAAGTTATGAAAAAAATACCAAGAGAAAAAAATGACTTAGCTGTGCACTTCAGCTGCAAATCTGCTTTGCAGTTAGTGTTTCCTTCAAGGTTTTCCATTTCCAGCTGTCCATATTAGTGACATGGGAGTAAACTGAAGAGCTCGAAGAAGACCATAGGGTCCATGACTTGTAGAGACAGAAGGAAGTTCAGCCAGTGCTTAATTTGTGCTGGGGCTGAGCCTGGACTCCTTCAGGCTTAGCAGTTCATGGTCCTGGCACCTCTGGGCTCCCGGCCAGCAACCGCTGCTCTCCAGCCACCCAGCTCTGAAGGCAGCACAAAAGTAAGGGTGGCAATACACCATACCAGGCCACCCTTCTGCACTGCTGCTGGTGGCTGCGCTACTTTCTGAGCTGGACACCGCTCTTCGGCCACCCAGCTTGAGCCCCAGCACCTCTTTCATTACAAATTAAGCACTGATGTCATCTCTGTTAAAAAGTAATGGAGAAAAGTTAGGTCATGGGGGTTTTTTGTTTAAAGGAATAAAATGGAAGGACACCAGTAGAAAGGGATTAGACAATTTCAACATTTAAAATATTAGGTGGAGCAGCTCTTTCATTCCTAGTAGAGATGAAGTTTAGATCACAGATTTTTTTTATTAATCTATCTCTTATTTATATCATACCCATTTACCATAGCCTTGGTTCTTAAGCTCCCATCCTTAAACCATAATTGTCCCTCTCTATTTGGGAGAGGTCTAGTACCAAGGAACCTGGTGAATAATAGTGCAGGAAAGCTTGCAGTGACTGCATGTTTGCAGTGTCTACATGTGTAACCCACACACCACCTGGGTGCGGTGTTCTGTCCCATCTAGTGGCACTGAGACCACTTAGAGAGAGATAAAATGAGTCTGCTCTACAGCCTTAGCTAACAGCTTTTAGCTCATGTGGTAGAGGCTCATGCACTAAGATCCAGAGGTCCACAGTTCGATCCCGACCACTGACGACCAGGGTCTGCCGGTGTTACGGGACGGGGCTCGTCTGGGATTTCAACTGGGAAGACACTGAAGCTCGGGATGTGCTTCCTCAGCTAGGGGAAGTATGTAACCCACATACCTTCTGGGTATGGTGTTCTGTCCAATCTAGTGGCACCAAGACCACTTAGAGAGAGAGTTAAATGAGTCTGCTCTACAGGCTTAGCTCATAGCCAGTTGGCTTTCAGCACATGCTGTAGCGGCACAAGCACTAAGTTCCAGAAGTCCCTGGTTCAATCCCACCCGCTGACATTAGCGTTACACATGCACAATGGTTAAAGCCAGGTAGGGCACATTCTTACTCTTCTTTTTTCATTAAAAAATAGAATTTTAGAAAAAAATAAATAAGGAGATTGTTGGGAAAATTGGGCTTCTGTATACATAACTCACACGATATCTCTGTTCGTAACCTCTAGGATACAACTAATGATTTAGATAAATGAGATTTTGTTTGAATTGACTGTATTTCAAAAAGACTTTTCCGTATTACAGGAGGAAACCATGAGGCTGTGTTTTAACTAGAATTATACAGCCATTTCAGGCTTTTTCCTTTAAAAATCTATGGTATTGAAGCAAAATTATTGTAGGGATATGAAAAAGTATAGTTTGCTCTGAATATTTCCTTGGAGTACCAGCAGATCATTGCTTCTCTCTGAAATTAGGTAGAAGGACCCAGGTGGCAGATTTCAAGCTCGTCAGGTATTTAAAATATGCCCTTCAGCTGAAAAGAAGCATTATAGTTAAACCTTTCATTATCCCTTTATCATTCTGTGGTGCACTTGACAACTGTAGCAGTCAAAGAAAGACGCCACAAGTAGTGATGAGCGGTCAGCTTGAAGTGGAATGGGTCAGTGTTTGGTTGTACTAGTTGCCCAAGGGGAAGTTCACATCCATTGACAGACTTACAGATGTTGGTTTGTGGAATCTTTAAATGTATTAGGGTGGGCTCACGTGGAGGGGTTGAATTTCTTCTCATAGTTTCTTCCACAAATCATGCCAGGCATTAGAAAGGCAAAGTAAGTGACACGTGCTAAACCTCCTCCTTTGAATGTCTAAAGAATCTTTAGTAATAATCATATAAAGGAGTGCATCTGGGCCACTGCCTTGCACTACATTTCTCATCTGGCTCTCATTCAGAACTGTCAGGTTAGGCTGAGTGCTGATAATTCATATCCCAGAATCCTTTTATCTGAACATAGCAATATCTCCTCTGTGTACTTTGGCAGAGGAGTTACACTGCTTTTCAAATATCTTTAAAAAGCAATCCAGGCTTTTCTTCCATCTTGACAAAGTGTTGCCGGTAATGAAGAAAAAGTAAACGTAGTTGTGCTGCTGTAGTCAATTTAAGTACTTTTAGCCAAATCATCTTGTAGCACAGAAGTGATTACTGCTGGATTTGGTGGGGATTGGTGATTTTGTGTGCGTCTGTGTCTGTGTTGATGTGTATAGTGAGACTGATTTGGTGAACCTAGTGCATTTTCTCTTTCTTTTCCTCTTTTTGCTTAATTTTAAATTAATAAAAAAAACCCTTCAGAAGACCACAGGTGAAAATATACTTTAACTTAGTGTACATTAGCAAGAAGATAATTCTACAGGCTGAAGGAATAAAAGTGTAAATGATCATGGTACTGCATAAGCAGGTGCTACTCTGCTGATGTCAACAGAGTAGCATCCATTTACACCAGGAGTGAATTTGGCCAGGATTATTTTGAAAAGTGAATGATGTGGCTGAACTGAAATGAAGTGGAAGTAATGACATTATCATCCTAGAAAGAGAAATCTGTAACTAAGTATCCTGAGTTAACTCTATCTTTTGTTTTCATGTTTCATTTAATTTTAGATTCCAAAGGGGTGACTACCACATTGATGTCTGCATCAATGATTATTTGGATGTGTTCTGCCCTCACTATGAAGATTCAGTGCCAGAAGATAAGACTGAACGCTACATTCTTTACATGGTGAACTTCGATGGCTATAGTTCCTGCGATCACACCTCCAAAGGATTCAAGAGGTGGGAATGCAATCGGCCTCATTCCCCGAATGGACCATTGAAGTTCTCAGAAAAATTCCAGCTCTTCACTCCCTTCTCATTAGGATTTGAGTTCAGGCCAGGCCGGGAATATTTCTACATCTGTGAGTATATGGAGATTTGTCATTGTTGCACAACAGATGTAAGAAACCAGGCTAACTTTTTCACCTATGTTTTATGAAGCTGCAAAGGACCAGCCTATAGGTGCGGCAGATGTCTCTTAGTAAATGCAGACTTCAGGATCCACAGATTCATTAGCTGGGAATCTAGAGTAAAAATGAGATTAAAAGCAGTTTCTTTTCCCCACATGAAATAGCATGTCAGCCTGTTCAATGAATCTTTGCTGACATTTAAATCTAGAGATACTAGTATAGTTTTTCAAACATTCTAAAAATTGTCAGGGGAAAATAATTAACTTTGTATGCATAAGTCCCTAACTGTTCTTATTTGTGTGATTGAAATACCCCTGCCATCATCATCGTCATCACCAGAGGGGAAATGCTGTATACCCTGAATATGCTATAGCTGCACATGCCAACATTGTAAAGTAATAATGTCTCAGGGTGAATACTTCTTGCACCAAGCCAAAGAGAATTTTATTCAGAGCAGCTGATTCTTTAATTGTGGGGAATATTAAATGCAGTGGAAGCAGGTTCCAAGAAAATTAGCATGAATAAACACCTGCATCAGTAAAAAGTGATGGCGAATGCTGTGTGCTGCAATCTGTGTTCCAAGGAGACTGCACCAATACTGCTTTAGGCCTGAGAGAGATGAGGAAGGGGGGAAACCTAGAGGAGAGGCAGGATAACTGCTGGGGATAAAGGAATAAAAATATCAGGAGGCTAAAACTGGAAAGTTGAGCTAACTGGGATTTCATGATCTCATAAACTAGTCTGGAGAGCTGACACTCCTTCAGCTAGCTTGTTTGGCTAATACTCCAACAAAGATCTCATTTCATCAATTGGTTATGTACCTGAAGTCTCCCGTTTCCTAACAAGTTTCCAGTATTACAACTGCAATATTTTCCCATGCTTTCAGTGTCAGACAAGGGAATTAAAAGCTTTAAACAGGGCTGTAGTTCTCAATAAATATTGCCTTCATGTCTGTAGATGGCCTTTCTACTGTGAAATAGTCATTCCACCTCATTTCACCAGAGAAACTGAATACATAGCATTCCTATTTTTCAGCCTCATTTCTTCAGCATTTTCCTTTTTAAACCTACAGGGAAGTGTACTCGTAGTGAATTGTTTTCAGCTTCCTTTCCTCCCCATCAAATAAAGTTTTATAATAAGAGGGATTTTAGCATCACAAGAATACTGCCTTGTTCTCTCTCTCTTGCTGTAGTGCAATAAAAAAAAAGAACTAACAGTTTTATCATTTCAGTACTGATTCCCTGAGATAGTCATGAGAAAACATGTAAAGCCTGATGCCATTTCACATCTTGTAAGTGAATAAAAAAGGGAATCATAGCTATGTGGAGAATGTTGTAGAATAAATAATACACATTGTTTGAGTCACTTTACTCATGAAAACCGCCCATTAACTTCTGAAGGAGTTTTCTGTCACTAAAGATTACAAAATCAGGCCCCGTGTAAGCATCAGGCTTGTCTTTTGGGTGAATTTTTTCCTTCTTAAAAATCCCGTTGAGAAAACAAGTAGGGATATATAAGATGAGGAATGAATTCTAATTTGCATCATGTGATTACTTTGCAATAAAAAGCTGTACAAGTACCATACCACACAAATTGTTCAAACCTCCTTATTTGCTTTCTAGATTAAAAAACAGTAATAAAAGTGAAAACCAAACAAGAATGTCGAGAAATCTCAACTTGGTCTAAATAGCTAATAGCCTGATTATCAGAAAATACAAAATCCATTGAGCTTTATAAGCAAGACATTATTATTCAAATGCACCCACGGTGCTTATAACTGGTTTTCCTCATTTGTGGTTAAATTCAATATTTCACTAAAAATAATTATGTATCTTCTATAACATTCATTTAACGAAGTCATTTAACTGTCAAGGGTTCCCATCAAAGTAATTGTTTCAAAGAGCTTTAAAATATCAAGAGTTTTATGCTGTTCAACTAAGTTTAGCTGGAATTACTTTTTTTTAATGAAAGGTAAAATAGCACAAAATTAGCAGCTAAGAGATGTCCATTTACCAGTAATATATTGGCCTGGTATTCAGTGAAATTAGATTTTCAGCCATATTTCAGAGACACAAAAGCATTCTCTCTCCTTTGCTATAGTTGAAATATTTCTTCCTCTTCATTCTTTCATCATTGTGGGCAGTAGCACAGAGTAGCTAATACAGTGATCCTAGAGAAGCATCATATACTGTGGTAACAATTAAACATGAAGATTCTCAAGGAACGGTTTTCCATCATGACATTTTTTTTCTTCAAATGTGTGCTGAATGAACAAGGTGGTAAAACAGTTCCTTGTTCCTTCCGTGAAGTTATCAGCATGCACTCCAGTGCAGGCCACAGAAACAAGCATTTCTACCTTACTGTCTGAATGGTTAATATGCTCATTGCTGTGCAGGGGGATATTTCATCTACTTATCAGATCCAAAAATTTTGACCTTTATAAACATGCTGTCCAAGGACAGAAAGCTAGTATCTTTTTCAGCTTGGTGTATTTTGTGAAACTGGATCCAAATTGTCCAGTGACTAGATAGCCTGGAAAGAAAGGGGAAATTGAGCTATTGCCGGAGCGCTGCTTTACCGTGTTATATCCAAATTCATGTTATATCGGGTCGCGTAACATCGGGATAAAGGTGTACTAGTTTGTACTGATGGGTATTCCTACTTAGGTAAAAATAGTCAGTTACCTAGCATGATATTAATAGCTTGATTCCCACTGGCTTGTAGGGCAAAATTTTCAAAAACTCCTTAGACTCATTGTCAAAAATTACTTAGGCACTTAGAAGTCTAAAGTCTCATTGAAAGTTAGTGGGATTAGGGTTCCCAAGTGACTTGAAAATGGTACCTAGGCTCCTAAATCAATTAGACTTTTTAGGAAATGTTAGCCATTAATATGTTTTCTCTGGGCTGCAGGATAGACCAAAAACAGCACTATGTGATAGTAAAAAGCAACAGAGGGTCCTGTGGCACCTTTGAGACTAACAGAAGTACTGGGAGCATAAGCTTTCGTGGGTAAGAACCTCACTTCTTCTTGCATCTGAAGAAGTGAGGTTCTTACCCACGAAAGCTTATGCTCCCAGTACTTCTGTTAGTCTCAAAGGTGCCACAGGACCCTCTGTTGCTTTTTACAGATTCAGACTAACACGGCTACCCCTCTGATACTTGACACTATGTGATATTCAAGGTATTATTGTTGTGAAAGATGTAACAGGAAGATAGATTCCCAAATTCAGTCCTAGTGTAAGTGGGTGTAACTCCAGTGAAGGCTGTAGAGTATGCAAATACGGAATTAGACCTTGAAGCTACCATGCCAAGAATTCAGTCCCTAAGTGTCACAAATACAAAATCGGAAAAGATTTATCCTTCATGGCAAGAAGCATCCTCAAATCTCTGAATGAGGTTGGCATTAGAAATGTCCAGGAGAGTCTAACAGTCTGATCTGCTTGTTACCAGAGCTCGGTATGTCCAAACACAGACCAACAAATAGAACAAGAAGGGCATTGCCCTGTTCTCATGGAAAGTTAAGTCACAAAGAGCAAACTAATTTTCCATGACTAAAAACCTGGCAAAGCTTCACAAATTGCCAGCATGGCCATTTTCCCTTAGGATTGTTTTAGCTATTGCAGGAGTTTTTTGATCCTTTAGAAGGGGTGGCGAGGCAAGGTGGTATATTGGCCTGTAAAGCTATGCTAGAGAAATTTACTGGATGGGAAACCACATAACCTACAGCATATTAGTTGGGCCTCTGAGTCTATTCTATTGTATATTAATGTTAAGAGCTATATTAGAAGGATCATAGAGCTCCCTACTTTCACAGATGCACTGCACAGACTAAAAGTGTATCTGAGCAAATGTTCTGTATAATGAGGCACAGGATTTAATGAAATAGGATTATTTTATTGTAATGGGGACCCCCTCTTGCTCTGCAACAGGGTTGGATTTGTGTGATGAGGGGACAAGAAGGGAGGATTAGGGACTGCAATCTTGTCCTTTCAGAGATTATTTGGAGAATATTTAAAACTAAAAGATGTGGCACTCCATGAGAACACACTGTCCTTTCAATCCGGGAAATCAAGTTAGTAAAAACAATCAAGACAGGTCAAATCAGAGTTATCATTTTTGCCCTGATACATCCCAGGATTCCAGAGCTAGTTTGAAAGTCACCAGGACAACTATTGATACCACTACATATAAATCTGCTGTCTGTGAAGCACTGTGTGGCAATATCAGCCCAGAATTGCTCTAGCTCCCAGCTTGAATTGTATGAGCAAGTTCCTGTTGGAAAGCGAGATACTAAAGAGAAGCTAGTGTGACTACTCTGTTGCACCTTGGAGAATATTGGAAGTCAACCCAGGCTTCCTGTAGATTAGTCACTATCTTTTCATAATGCAGAGATAATGAGGCCTTTTTAGGAAATCAGTTGATAGATATTGCAGTAGTGGCACAGCAATAGCTAACTAATAATATTGGTGGAGTACATTTTTTTTATATTTAGTGCCCTTAGAAAACGTGGTTTCTCTATAATCTCTCATTCCTATAAAGTTAAGTCTCTTGGGACCCAATTCTCATTTACACTAAGGCCACTTTACATCACTCTGGCAATGCAAAGGGCCTAGTAGTGGGTATAAATTAAATTTGCATCCACTTTAAGGCCCTTTTGCACTTCCAGAATGGTGTAAAATAGCTTAAGTGTAAATGAGAATTGGGCCCTTGATGTTCACAGATACGACCAACATTAGAAATCAGGTAAGATACTGATTAATTCTTCTCTGAAGCCTTAACATTGTTGAGAAAAAATATAAACCTCCATTTGAATGACTGGGCTCTATTTCTCCATTAAACTGTCCTGGAGCTATCACCTTGTTAAAAATTGGCTACTCTATCGTTCAACAATTTCTGTGTGGCTTTTCATGAGGAAAACTGGTACTTTGCAGTCTTCTGGCACTACTTCTCAAATTAGAGTCCAAATACAGCATTAGGTGGTAAATTAATTTCACCAGTGTTTGTTATAATTCTTCTATATTATAAAGACTTTTTAACATTATCTTAATGTCGACAGAGCCATTCCTTTTTATTTTGTTAAGTAACAAATCTTCCACACATGTGGCTTTCCTTTTGAAGTCCCCTCGAAGAAGCATTAAGTTTATGGCCTTGTCATCCTTGCCAAATGACTAAAGACTTATGTCAGAGCAGGCGGAAGATTTAAGGGGCTGTTACTCCCAATGGAATCTGGATTCACTCCATCAGGGCTGGCTTTTCCACTTGTGAAGAGTGGTGCTTACACAGCAGAAAGAAGGATAAAATATGGCAAAGTGAAAGTCTACCCGTGGAGATCTGTGCATACCCGTGTGGGCGATATTCACATTTTGATGATTGTCTTTCTCTTTCTAAGTCTTGATATTCAGAACCCACCTGTCTGAAGTAGCAGCACCGAAACCTTGGAAAACACAGGCACTCGCAAAATCCAGCAAGACACTGATAATTTTGGTTAATTAAAATTTTTTTTCAATACCTATTGTTTCCCTTGTCTTGAAGTGTGATGTGTAAGAAATTAATTGAAAGGCTGTTTAGTTTCATTGTGACCTCTGTAGGTGTTCATTCTTTCTTGAGATGTTAGTTTGTAATGTTTCACATCAGTACTCCCTAGTGAATCACATTCATATTTATGCCTCCAACAGCGTCCATACATGAGGATGGACTGTCTTTCTTTCTCCACTGACGAGAAAATACAACTGTCATGAGAGGGTATTATACAAAAACTATTAACCTTTCTGTATGAATACCAGTACATTCTGTGTATTGTACAGATCTAAAAGGACTTTTTTCTGTAATTTCTTTTCTGAGCTCATTAGTCATTAAAATCTGGTAAAATTCGGGTTGAAAATTTATAGCCTGAAAAAGCAGTTACTTCACTTTGAAAATGAAGACTAGTCTGGTGGTTCAGTGGGAGTTTTATAATAAAAGGTGTTGGCTTCATTTCCTTCATTTTAAAGGTCCTACAGTTAAGCCAGGAAGACTACACTTGTTTGAGTTTTTAAATTTCTTTTTAAAGCTGTCAGGTCAAAAGATTTCTCCCCAGGCATCTTTTAGAGAATTATGAATGTATTCCAAAAGCTAAGAAATTAAGGTTAACTAAAGAACATTAGGAAGGGATACCAAGGGAATTTAAAACATTTTAAATGTGTTAATAGTACTTTTCTTTTGAGGAAACATTTGTTTATTACTAGGCGCCCTATTAACCTTTCAATCAAGATCTGATCAGCATAAACACTGATGCTACTTTGACAGCAGTGGGCTCAGACATGCCACACGAGTAGGAGTCTTTTCTTTGATAGCTGGTTCACCCAAATTGCTTGAGATGTTCTGTGTGACATCAAAGCAATTGGAAGGGTTTGATAAATGTGTACGTTAAAAAAATACATTATATTTTTATTTTGGTCTGATAATATTAGACAGACGAGCAAGGTGACCTTTAAAAGGGAATTCATGCTTAGCTTGGTGTGTAGATTAAAAGACTAGTGGCTATTAGAAAGCATCAGAAGAATTAAGTGCTGAGTCTGTTTAAAAAACCAAAATCAAGCTGGAACAGTCACCAGAGACTAACAGATTTTGATGTTGGTAGTGTTCTTAAAATCCTCAAAGGGAGTGTTAGAAACTGTTGAATAATTTGGTACTCAGAAGAAATCCATATAAGAAAATTAAGAGAGAACCCACAGATGTATTGGTCCCTATTGTTTGAGTTTTTCAAAAAGAATGTGTTTCAGATAAGTTGAAAGAAGATGATGTGTATTCATATGCTTCAAAAATTCAAGTGCTATTAAGACACTTAAGAGGGGGAGGATACACAACACATCTGCAACTTTGAAAACATTTCATGAGCATATTGTAGAAGGTCTTGACCCCTCTAGGAGGATGAATGAATTATGTTGCGTTCCACTGTTATATGCTTCATTGATATTGGACATTAAAAGAGAGCATAGGGGGAGCTTTTTTCTTTCTTTTCATCTAATGTTGGAAGAAAGCCAACCTGTCTCACAAGGGGAAAAAAGCACATGTTGAATTTTGTTATATCTGTGATTCCATCAAATCCCATAACTTAACAAGGGATGGACTGATTAGTACTTGGATAAAAGACCTCCGAGGAGCATTTAGGTGCTTGGTGATTCAGTAGGTGACATTCTTGCCTGAATGAAAAAACTGAGCCAATGTCTCAACATAGAGTTAGGGAACACTATAGCTCTGAAGGGTAATGTCATTTAGATATGTAAAACTGGGGTTCTTAATATTTATGGTAATTATAGATTCCATCGGATATACTGGGATACCACTGAGCCTGCCTGTTCCACCAGCCTGGGCTCCCTTACACTGTCCTGCTGAGCCAGGCCCTCAAGCCTCCTCCAGCACACACACAGGTAGGGACACACCCAGCTGCAGAAAGACATAGACACTGAAATCTGTACTGCATGGGAAGGCTTCAGTCAGAGAATTGCCCAGCACTCAAGTACGTACCCCCTTTGGAGTGTAATAGTACCATCTTGCGCTGCACAGAGATCTGTACAGTGTAAGCTGATTGAAATTCACCCTCCCTCCCCCAATGTGGAGGAAGATATGCACAGCTTTTTGCCCTTCTTCCCAGTTATGAATTCCACAGACTGGTTTTAGAGAAAACAAAAACAAGTTTATTAACTACAAAAGATATATCTTAAGTGCTTATAAAGGATATCACACTGATCAAAACAGATTACCCAGCAAATAAACCAAAACACAATATAAGCTTAAGATACTAAATAAACTGGTTACAAGTAGTAATTTCTCACCCTAAATGTTGTTTTAGGCAGGTTGCAGAGGTTCTTGAAGGCAAGCTGCTCTTGCTTGCAGCTTAAAATTCCAGGTATTTCTTTCACAGACCAGATACCTTCCCAGCCTGGGTTCAGTCCTTCCTCCACCCCAACCCCTTTTGTCTTTGTTTCTTTGTTTCAGATGTTCACAGCAGTCATCCTGGGCAGGGATTCAGTGAAGAACCAACACTGATTATGTCACTCCCCTGCCTTAATTAGGTTTTACATATGGCGGGAATCCTTTGGGTTTCCACAGTGGCTTCCCCCTCCCCCAGTGGAAGAATAGAATAATAGAAGATTAGGGTTGGAAGAGACCTCAGGAGGTCATCTAGTCCAACCCCCTGCTCAAAGCAGGACCAACACACACTAAATCATCCCAGCTAGGGCTTTGTCAAGCCGGGTCTTAAAAACCTCTAAGGATGGAGATTCCACCACCTCCCTAGGTAATCCATTCCAGTGCTTCACCACCCTCTTAGTGAAACAGTATTTCCTAATATCCAACCTAGACCTCCCCCACTGCAACTTGAGACCATTGCTTCTTTTCGGTCATCTGCCACCACTGAGAACAGCCGAGCTCCATCCTCTTTGGAACCCCCTTCAGGTAGTTAAAGGCTGCTATCAAATCCCCCCTCACTCTTCTCTTCTGCAAACTAAACCAGCCCAGTTCCCTCTGCCCCCCTCGTAAGTCATGTGCCCCAGTCCCCTGATCATTTTCGTTGCCCTCCACTGGACTTTCTCCAATTTGTCCACATCCTTTCTGTAGTGGGGGCCCAAACCTGGATGCAATACTCCAGATGTGGCCTCACCAGTGCCGAATAGAGGGGAGTTCTGTCATGGAGTCCTGTATCAGTTGACTTGAACACATGACCCTGCAGTGTCAAAGCAGCTCGGAGTCAGAGATGGTTTGTAGCATCCCAGGAAAGCTTCTTAGGAAGGTGGGAGATTAGCATTTTCAAAAACTTATTGTTCTCCCTTAGGTCCATTGATGTGTTCCCAGCTAGCCAGCCAGACTGATTGCATTCTGTCTGGTGGGTGTTCTCCAGGTGCAAACACTTTTGTAGTACAGCTGTATAGTCAATATTCCTACATTTAGATACAAAAATGATACATGTCTACAAATAGGATAATCACATTCAGTAAATCATAACCTTTCCAATGATACTTCACATGACCCATCTTGCATAAAATAAATCTTAGTTATATTACAATCATAATAATATGGGGGTGTAGTGTCACATTGGTGTCCTGACCAGTTCAACACTTGAGTGATTATATGGTCTACCTAAATTCTTCCTGCAGTTTTATTTTGATTTGATCACTTCCTGGCATAAAAAGGTTTTGGTGCTGCTGTGTGGTCTTAAACAGCTACCTCTTTTTACTTCAGAGGTGGCTGCATTTCAGTCATCGGTAAAGTTATTTTGTAGTGATATTTTGTCTGTTACTTACTTCTCAGAGATGTAAGGAGATTAATAAAGTATGTAAAACACTTACAGTCCTTGGATGAAAGGAATCGTAAAAGCGGAGAGTATTATTTATTATTACCTCAAAGAAGCTGTGATTTATAAACCTGTATCGCTGTAGTAATTTGATTTCTAAGGTAACTGGAGTCAGTTTAATGAGCTTTTGTATTGCATGTTTGTATTTTGTAACACAGAAAAGATGCCAGGAGAAATGGAAATAACACACCAGTGATGTTTGGAATAACAGTGTTTATATTCCATTACCTCCATGTCATCAGCATGTTAGTCTCCTAGTTCCTCAGACTAACTTATTGAGGCAGCTTATTTTAGGTTGATATTGTTGGTGTGTCATGTTAGACATAATATATATGCATGACTACAATTGAAGGACCAAAACAAAATATCCTCCAAACAATTAACAAACATTTCTGTGTTCTGAACAATTAACTGCTGGACTTTTTAAAAAATATGAACATATAGATTTCTTTGATTTGGAGATATGAGTGGTTTAAACTGAGCCAAACTTGTCTATCATGATGATATTACAATGTGCTTTAAAGAATGAGAATGGTATTCCAGCCATTTTTTCCCATTAATGCATAGAACTGCATAGAATGACCATGTAACTCTTGTGTGAGTATTGTGGCAAGGTTAGTCCCAGAGAGACTAGGTGTGAGGTAATATCTTTTATTGGACCAGCTTCTCAACCTGTGGCACAGTCAGCACACAGCTGTGGCCCATGTGACATCCTCAGGGTGATATAGGTAGCATTGGATGTGGCCCACTATGGTAAATAGGTTGAGAACCACTGTAATAAGCCATAAATCCAGTGTGTCTGTTCAGTCCCTGATTTTTAATGTCTTGCAGAGCTACAAATTTAAGCTCCCAGGCTCGTCTTTTGAAAGTATTGTGACACTAGGAGTACCTTTCCCAGACCTGAAGAAGAGCTATGTGTGGCTTGAAAGCTTGTCTCTCTCACCAACAGAAGCTGGTCCAATTAAAAATATTACCTCACCCACCTAGTCTCTCTGGGACCAACCTGGCTACAATACTCACACAAGAGTTACATGGTCATTCTATGTGGATCTATGCATCAGTGGGGAAAAATGCTTGGAATACCATTCTCATTCTTTAAAGCACATTGTAAGATCCTCATGATAGACAAGTCTGTCCTTCAATACAGTACAAAACATTACTTTTATCCTACATAGCTATAAGCATTATTTAAGCAAGTCTACACGACAGCACTCATATCAAGCAAAGACTAGGCCAATCTCAGTTATCTTAGCATAAGTATTACCCTGGCCTATATACACGATCCAGGATTGTGATATTTCCATCAATCTATTTGGGGAAAGGTTGGGAAACTGCTTACCTTGCAACACTTTGGATAGATTTATAGGGGCACATCCTGTGGAAGTCAACATATAGGATTTTTACATATTTTTTTGTATTTGTCTGTTTCATTTGTGGTAGCTCCCACCCCTCCTCCTCCTTGTTTAACCTGATGACTTAAGATGACTCTCCCTACAGGTTTGGTGGAATCAGAGATGGATTAAGTTTTTGTGGGGCCCTGGGCCAGAGTAAGTGGGGAAGCCTCCCCACCTCTTCTGCCTGCAGACCTCCCTATCCTTCACTGCTCCCATCCCCTGTGCTCCTGCTGAGGAAATGGGGTCAGGGCGTGGGGTCTCCCCCTGCTCCCAGCAGGAGTGCTGGGCGGAGTGGGGCAAGCCCCTGGGGCCCGACCCCTCTCCCCAGAAGGAGTGCCGGGCAGAGCAGGTTGGGGCTCAGGAGCACTCATTTATGTGGCTCAGGGCCCCCCAATTGTCCGGGACCCCTGGGCACGGGCACGGTTGACCCAGTGGCTAATCCACCACTGGGTGGAATTAAAATGGTGCATATGCTTTCTTTCTATGAAACATTTTATTTACACTGGCAAGTAGATAGTGAAAGGGACTACTAAAGAGCAGGCTGGATTATGGCATATAACCGCAGCCCCATTTTGGCAGTACTATTGAGGTGAACTGCCCCAATAAGAGCTAGAGGAGATACTGTGTCTCAAGACAGAATGCCTCCTGGAGAGCATGGAAGGAATGTGACCACTGCTGCATCCTTGGAAAGGCTGTATATTTACTTCTCTCTGCAACTGGCCAGTGTTGCAGTTAAGTACACAAGAGAGTAAAACCATGACATGGCTCCCTGTCCTTCTCCCACATCTCTCTTGGGGCGCCTAGCAATGGTAGCCCTCTGGAGTTCTTTGCATTCCTTGAGCACAGGGTGCCTGGCCCCTGCACATGGGAGCAATGGGAAGAAAAGCTTCCTCTGCACTCTCCTTCCCTTGCATGCATATGTGTTGGCTGGGCCCAGCCTGATCTCCTGTACACAGAGTAGGCAAAAAATAATGTATATGGACAGGGCAGGGCCTGGGGCGGCTCCAGGCACCAGCGCACCAAGCACGTGCCTGGGGCGGCAAGCCACAGGGGGTGACCTGCCGGTCGCCGTGAGGGCGGCAGTCAGGCTGCCTTCGGCGGCATGCCTGCGGGAGGTCTGCCGGTCCTGCAGTTTTGGCAGCAATTCAGCGGCGGGTACGCCGAAGGTGGGGGACCGGCGGACCTCCCGCAGGCATGCCGCCAAAAGCCGCCTGACTGCCGTGCTTGGGATGGCAAAATACATAGAACCGCCCCTGGGACAGGGGCTGCCGTTTTCTAAAGGAGGTGGGTGCCCAATTCCTATTGAAAGTCACTGGGAGTTGGGGGCTTAACTTTGTTAGGCTCCTCTGATAATATAACAAAATAAAAGGACGGAATGCCTTAGCCAAAAGTCCATAGGAGCATATTCCAGGCAGAAAAATGGCAGCAGACTGACAGGTCAGTTTCCTTAAGACTTGAGAAAGTAAAAATGCAAACGGAAAAGTATATTTAGAGAGAAATGAAACTAACTTCTAAGGAGGAAGATGACAGTAAATTGTGGCTGAAGCCTGAAGACCCGACATAGGTGGATGTTGATGCAATAAATCTCTTAGTTATGAAAAGTCATAAAAGGTATAAAAATTGTCAGTTCTTCCTTGCTTGCTTTCTTTTAACAGTTGAGGAATGGACCGTATTGGAAAATATGAACGTGAAAAAATAATTCTGTTAAAACTTAAGATCAATCATGTTTATTTAAGAATACTTTTAAAGTTCATTTATGGTAGAGCAACAATTAGGTATTGAACTTTGATGTCTGCATTGATCTCTGGAGACCTGGGTATTAATTATTATTTATTACACTGCTCTACAGCCAAAATGCTTCTGAAATAAATGTAGTCAAACTTTACTAATTCTGCATCACTGAGAACGAAAACGATGCTTAAAATTGTTGATTGGCTCTAGTTTTCAAGATATGCTATTGGGTCAGTATATACGACCCTTGACATGGGAATGGTGGAGGATAAGTGAGTTATAAAGGGAAGGGATCTCAATTCAAACCAGAAATGACTAAAATACATCTTTGACTGGATCTCTGAATAAATCTATGACTGGGTTTGGACAGTACTTGCTTTTTAGGCAAAACAATGAATGATGCAATCTGAAGCTGGTATTGCATCATGCATGATATGAATTGCATCATGTTATTCCTAGAAGTCATGGATGATGCAATCATAATGAAGCTTACATCACTCTGCTGAACAAATTGCCCTATATCACCTCTAGAAATCATACAGTGTCGTGCTCTCTTATTTGTCAGTATTTGATTTTGCAAAGGGACACATTTCTGTTTAGCCAAAGTGAGCAGAGATGCCTCGTACTTGTGTGAACAGTGCAGATAACTTCTGCTATGTTTGTGGTGAAGTGACTTTTGCATCCCAAAAGCCAGTATAACCACTATGGTTAAGAGAGTCTATCACCTTTCTTTTGGCTGCGAAATTGGAGATCAGGACAAGAGAAAGTGGACTGTGCATTATCCAGACATTCCATCAGCTATACGCCCAGTACCCCACGGAGAAGGACTGCCGGTTTCTGATGTACCAGAATCATTCTCACTTGAGTCAGACGAGGAAGAGGAAGAGGATGAAACTTCTGGTCTTCAACCATCAATGTCACAGGACCCACATTTTCTCCCATCCTCCTCCTCTGAACCACACCTCATAACACAAGGTGAATTGAATGATCTTGTCAGGGATTTGGAACTACCTAAGAGTAAGGCAGAGCTGTTGGGCTCCAGACTACAGCAGTGGAATCTCCTGGCAGGTGATGTTAGGGTTTCCATGTCCCATGACCGTCAAAAGGATCTCGTCCCATTCTTCTTCATGGAAGGTGATCTTGTAGCCTGCAACAACATCGATGGTGTGATGGCAGCCCTCAACATCGTTCACGATCCAGATGAGTGGAGACTGTTCACTGATTCATCGAAGACGAGTCTTAAAGCTGTTTTACTGCATAATGGCAATGTTTTGCCATCAATTCCAGTTGGTCATGCAGTCCATATGAAGGAAACCTATGACAACATGAAATAACTTTTGAGGTGCATAAACTATGACCAACATCAGTGGCAGCTTTATGGCGATTTGAAGGTTGTTGCTCTCTTGCTTGATCTGCAGACTGGATACACAAAGTACTGCTGTTTTCTCTGCTAATGGGATAGTTGTGCAAGAGATTCCCACTACATCAAGAAAGATTGGCCACTCCGACAGTCATTGGAGCCTGGGAGGAAAAGTGTTCAGCATCCACCACTTGTTGAATCAAGGAAGATTTTGTTATCACCCTTACTCATCAAGCTGGGTCTGATGAAGAACTTTGTCAAGGCCATTGACAAAACACAAGCAGCTTTCAAGTACCTCCGTGGAAAATTTCCAAGGTTAAGTGAAGCTAAGATAAAGGAAGGTGTCTTTGTTGGTCCTCAGATTCGTGAACTTCTTCGAGATGATGCATTTGACCATGCACTGCGTGGCAAGGAAAAGACGGCATGGAAAGCCTTCCAATTAGTGGCAATAAATTTTCTCAGAAACAACAAGGCAGACAACTACAGGTTGTTGGTGGAAAACCTCCTCAAGGCATACAAAAGCCTTGGTTGCAACATGTCACTAAAGATAAATTTTTTGCACTCTCATCTAGATTTTTTTCCACCGAACTGCGGAGCAGTGAGCGACGAGCACGGCGAGTGATTTCACCAGGACATTGCAACAATGGAGAAATGCTATCAGGGCAAATGGAGCCCATCAATGCTTGCAGACTATTGCTGGACAGTGACAAGAGATGCTCCATTTAATGAATACAGAAGACAAGCCAAGAAGTGCCGAGTAGACACTGAATAGGACTAAACTATGTACAGAATAGTTTTTTGCCTTTTGTTTCATAATAAATTTTATTTATATAACCCTTTTGCTGATTTTTAAAGTGTTACATAAACAGGACAGGTGAAATATTATCATGTAAAGCAACCATAAACACATGAAAAGACCTAGGTTTACAATTTATGATTAAAACTCTACTATCTACACAATATACATAGAGATAAAATGTAAGAACTTACATATCTTAGAAACAGTAGCCAATCAGTTGTTTTAATTGTCATATTTGCATTCAGCACATCAAAATACATAATAAATAGCACATTTTATCTCTGAAGCAGACGACTTCTCAAAAATTGTAGACCAGTGTTATTTGAGCCCTGGTGATATCCACTTTTTACCCAGTGCTAGGGACTAATGGAATAAACTAGATCTCCTTTGGATTCTAATTTTAATTGGCAAGTTAAGCAACTATTTGGCAACTATATGGTATCATCCTGTGGAATGTACACATTCCATCCCACTCCCACATTTTAAACAACTATCACCTGTCTTTTTCCAACAGTGATGTGTGTCCCCCGCTTGACTTGGAGAACACTCCATTTTCTCCTTGTTTTAACTGTTGTCTATGGATGTCTCGATTGATATGACAGTCACAGAATTAAGAAGATGCTGCAGAGGAAGCATCAGCAGCACCCTCGCTGACCCCGGGTGTACTTTTAAATGACTCCTGTGCATGTGCAATGTATGCCAACGTGTTATCAGTGAGAAGTTAGTAGGTGGTTTTGGATGTCGACCTTCTGCTCCTGCCAAAGCAGAGTGATAAACCATTGAAGATGTGGTTTGAAAGTATTGCCCTTGATAAGATTCCTCATACATAGCACTGTACCTGTATTACATAGCACTGTTCCTCAGAAATATGCAGCAATATGATAGCACATTGTGCACGGTCCCACTTTGAAATACTCAGTGGTAGCTCAAGCAAAACTGTATAAATTAGTCTCTGTCACATTTAGGCATTAAAAGTGGAATTAGCAATTTATATTAATCACAAATGTTTCTCCAAGTTTTATTAACAAGCAGATTGGCTGCCAAAGTGCTTTCTGGAAGACATTTTTCCCCCTGCCACTGAGAACAAACCAGTTATTATGGTCTCTTAGATAAAGATTAACGGTTTCAGCAATTCATTTGTGGAAAACCGTGTTTTACTATACATTCCCCTTAAGTGCAGGGCATCACTGCTGGCATTATTTGACGGCTCTTTGATAAAATTATACAGTGGAGAGACAAGATGGTGTAATTCATTTTAAGAACAGAAACAGGTTAATCAATAAAGCAGTCTAAAGCTAAAATCAAACCAGACCCACATTTCTTAATTTTTGGCAAGTCTAGTATTCAGATAAGAGAAGCAAGATGTCTATCTAGCTGCTGTTTTAGCAATTGCTGGATCATTTCCTCTTCATGCTTATGCGTTTTCTTCCCTCCTCTTCCCCCTTCCCCTCCGGCTTCTTTTCTCACGAATGCTTCAGATACCAAATTTATGGCTCCAGGAAAAAAACATCTGAGGCTATTTAATATTCCAAACATTTGCAAGTAATTCTGTAGAATACTGTAGGAACTATCCATGAATAATGGTACAGAATATGTGGATCTGACCAGAATGATAAGAAAGAGGGTAGAACGAATCCTGCACAGTCTAAGAGCAGTGTGGGGCAGACTGTCAATATGACCTTCACACTTTATGTATCTTGTACAGGCAAAATCAATTTCCTAGCATACTACTTTTTGAGGCTTATCATGTTCCAACAAATTAAAGAACAGACATACAGTATCTTATTCTGTTAGGGTTAACTTCCCTTTTCCCCCATGCTCTTGTGTTTTAAGACAGTAGAAAAGGAAGGAAACCAAAACAAACACACACAAAATCAACTGCTTGCTACAAAAGAGACAAACAACAGTGAGGGGGAAAGAAGCTCATTATAAAGAGATTAGAAAATTAATTGATTGGTGGCTCTGACAGTTCCCATCGGACATCTAAGGACCCTGCGAAATGAAAGTATAGTCTCAAACATAACATTCCTTCCTATTATTTCTTTTTCTCGGTTAGGAACTCCTCTGAAGCATCATTAAGTTCCAATTATTTTCAGTGAAATATTTCACAAGAAAAGGGCATGATAAAATCAGCAGTGGTGGTGTTATTCCCTAGAGAAACCTACTATGTCTGATATTAGAACTGTAAAAGAGGAGGCTCCTATTCAGCAAAAAATTTAGACGCCTGAGTAGAAAGGCTTCTGTTTCATAGAGAATTGAAACTCTAGTGGCAAGAGGTTTAGCAACCTCTCTTGATTGGTATTGGACAGTTGATGAATTTAGTGATGGTGAGGTGTGACAGTTTGAGCAGATCTGTTGGACCGACTAACATAAATATAAGTGAAATCTTCATTGAGGGATTTATTTTTAAACGTGACGTCTCAAGATGGATGTTAAGTTAAAGATTTTAATTTAAAAGCTATGGTATCATTTTTAGAAACTACAAAATATTTGTAACCTTTAATTTTGAGGACTTTGTATATATAATTCCATCAAATTGTGTCTATAAATGTGTGTGTAAATGTTCAGTCAAAACTGTGTTTGACAGAAAATTAGTTTTTGACAAAACATTTTTTTTTTGGTGTGAAATTTCTGTGAAATTTCTGTGAAATTTCATTTTTTATTGAAAAAGTGAAAACCCAACCTTCCCCCGCAAACAATATATATATATATATATATATATTTTAGTTTTTCAGTTGAAAATTGAATTACTTTGATTCTGAAATGCCACCTTGGTGCCTCATGGGAGATGTAGTTCAGGTGCCCATTCTTCTCTTTGGGCTGGGCTCCCCAGTTGGGCTTCTTCTCCATCCCAGCTATGCAAATACCATCATGTATTACCTCCCCTCACGGAGAGGGGACACCATGGTACATTGTGGGAGATATAGTCTCATCAGGGAGTCTGACCAAGTGTGACACTTGAGCTTTAACTTCCATAAGGCATAATTGAAATATTTCAGTTTTTCCACCGAAGTAGTTCAGATTTTAATTTTTCTCATGAATGCAATTTTTTTGTTTTTAGTGACAAATTATTCATGGGAGAAAAACATTTTTTCTAACCATCTCTAATACGTAATATATAAAATTACCTCTTAGAGCAGCTTTTCAGTTGATTTAGGACCCAGTCCTGTGAGGTGCTGAGCACTTCCTGTAAAATGGGAGTTGAGGGGGCCCAGACTTGGTTACACTGGTGTAAATTCAGAGTAACTGTACTGAGGTCAATGAGGTCCACCTAAACTAATGACTGGAGGGAGACTTTCCGAACACTCTATGCTGTCCCAAAAAGAGATGATGCTAGCCAGGATTATTAAAATTATCCTGAGTCACAAATAATGTAAGCCAAAAAGAAATGTTCGCTAGAACATACTGTTGTACTTAAGAATTCAGGAAAAAAAAGAAGAGAAAGTATTCTGAACTATATGGACTATAAAGAACAGGATGAATATTTTTAAAACTTGGAGTTAATTTGCATTTTAATACAGGGGCACAGATTTCCACAAGGTTGTGTGCCATTCCCAACCATAAATTGTCCAAGTGTAGGATATGATATTTCCAAACCAGATGCACACCTGCACAATTTCTGGAAATGCGCCCCCCTCCATTAAAAATGTGTGAAGCAACAGATATTTTTATGTAAGTTCAAACGTAAAACTCAGCAATGAAAGCTTTCATAAAATGAATATATTACAATTGAAATGCTTCTAAACTTGTTTTAGCTTGTAAAGTGACTCCAGTAGTGTGAAGTACGAGGAGGACTCTTAAAAGGAACAGAAGGCAATATCCTGTGAGAGCAAACATAATTAGATATATGTAATTGTTTTCCATTCTTCACAGAGGAACAGGGTATTTTATATAACTGTACAAGAAAGTCCAGTTTGGACTTCTGTATGAAGATTTGGGAAGATGAATGTACAGAAACCTTGTATGTGTATTTAATTATGAACATGATGTGATTTGAAACCTTTTTAGTGACTGGTTTACTAAAACTAGTATTAACAAAGATGGCTAAATTCAGCCCTGGTATAAGTAGGTGCAACTCACATTGACTTCAGTGAGCATTGGATCAAGCCTGTAGAGCATATTCATTTTTTCTTAGATTGGAAAACAAAGAAGACTAAAACAAAAAATTGACTATTACATTCTATTAATCTATCCACCTATCAAAATAATCCCATCTCAGACCCATGTGAGTGCTTCTTTAAGCTTCCCCACTTTCCCTTCTAAAATGCTTGGTAATGTAGATGGGCCTTTCATTATGGGCCAGATTTTCAAAAGTGCTCAGTACCCACAATTAAAGCCCGATTTTCAGAAGTATGCAGCTCTAATTTAGGCATCCAAAGAACTACAGATGTCCAAAATTCACATTGAGTGTGGCGGTCTTCTGAAAATTAGGCCCAAATTGTGGGTGCTAAAGTTTGTCCTGGAGTTGTTTTGAAATTGTGGCTCTGTCTCTTGCAAATATCATAGCTGACTTGCTGTTGAACATACTTGTAAAAAGAAGAGCAAATACAATAGTTACCTTTAGCTTAGCGTCTCTAGACCAAACCCTGCCCCAGTGTAAGAGCTAAGTTTAGTCCAGAGATGCTGTGCATAATGATAGCATCATTCTATTTATTTGGGCATAAGCTTTCGTGGGTAAAAACCTCACTTCTTCAGATGCATCCGAAGAAGTGAGGTTTTTACCCACAAAAGCTTATGCCCAAATAAATCTGTTAGTCTTTAAGGTGCCACCAGACTCCTTGTTGTTTTTGTAGATACAGACTAACACGGCTACCCCCTGATACTTGATCACTCTATTTGTTTTCCTTGTTGTACATAGGTTCAACAGGAAGTTCAGAAATATATAAAAGGGTTAGTATATCATTGATGTAATAGAAATTCTACGGATGTGTTATGCAGATCTGCTAAAATGACATGCCTGTGTTTTTTTTTTAATCTAGTCCAGTGTGCCATTTGAGCTCAGTGAACTGAAATTGACTTCAAAATACGAGTTTTACCTACATTTAAATGGTGTTTTGAACAGTTCTCTTATAAAGCAGATTTGTGGCTCCAGTTAGTTAATGCTTCAATGAGAGAAAAAACAATCTAGTAGATGGCAAAAACTAATGGTGGGAGGAGTGGGAGCATCAGATTGTCCTGTTGTTCTATCACTGCAAGTATTATTCCATGTTTCTTGTCAGGTGATAAAAGCAGGCATTGTGCCCCATTCTGTCTGTCAAGCCAGTCTACCACAGCTGCACTGCACTAATAATATGTAGTTTTTCTTTATTTTCTTGGTGGTGTTTTCATATGTCATTACATATCCATGAAACTAAGCTGGTGTGATTCTTTGCAATTTAATAGGTAGGTATGTTATTTTCAGCCTCTTTAGAGAATGGGCAAAGTTATTTTTTGTCTTTGTATTTGTAGTACCTCTCATTGGCTACTAATGAATGTAATCATAGAGTGGATGGATACAAGTCCATTCTTTTTTCTAAATGTTTACTACCAATCAGATGAATGAAGCTTGCCTTTATAAACCCCATCACCATCCATAGAGATGGCTACTGCAGTGTGTCATTGCTCGAGTCCAGACTGTAAAGGAGACCTAATGAAAATGTTGGGAATTTCTGATGTTTTCTGGTCCTTGGCACAGCGGTGGCACTCACTCTCCCTGCTGTGCTGCATAGCACACTGGCCATTTGTTGGCGAGTTCATATTTCACACTGCAGGGAATTGAAATGATTGAACAGATAGGACAAGAGTTTTATTTGCGGTAGCCCTTGTATCCCTAGACTCTGATTTGGCATAAAACATCTGCTTCATGATCTGTTTCAAGGCCAGTTCCCTTCCGCCAGCAAAGGTTACGACTTCAGGCAAGCTGTGCCTTCGCTGGCAGGGGGAAATTTGCCTGAAGACTTGATTTAGTCAGAATCAAAGCATCCTGCCACAGAAATCCTTTTTCCATTACCTCTGAAAAGGCAGCCAGACGGTAAATGTATCAACCTAATAAATGTAGTGAGTAAAGGAGGCCACTGGTTTTTGTTGTTTGGGCGTTTGTGAGAAATAGACATGTACAATGTGTGTCTGTGTAGTTATAAATGTGTACATATAGAAATGCACATTTTAAAATACTTTGATAGATATTCTGCATGTACTCACTCCACTGTAAATGAGCACAGTAGATGAACAGTCAATAAGCACATCTATTGGTTTCAGCTACAGTATATGCATATTTTCAATTTGTAACATTAATTGGTGCAATACTGAGTGTAATTTCTACAGATAGGCACTGCAAATTGCAGTACTTGGAAATGAATCAGTACATTAGGTCTTTGTTTTCATGATAGGTACCTAATTACATTTTTCTCTTCTATATATTTTTTTGAGTCTGACATAGATTTCTGTGCAGGACTGTCATCTTGATACACACAGACATATACACAAATGAAATGCCTGTTCCTTCTTGCAAGAACATAGTCAGATTCAGTCTTTATTAATGTGAGTAGCATGTTATCACCCACATGTTTTACTACTGTTGGTACAAAGTCTATACAACTTATGGATATTTCTCCTCCTTTAAAAAAATCCTTTTTCTAGCTTTGAAAAAAATAGTAATTGAATATTTGCATATCTCCAAGGAGCCATGCGGGTTGAACTCTGCATTCATCTTCTGTAGTTCTTAGGCCACTTTGGTTTAAGAGTAAGAACTATTGCTTTTATGAAGTGCCTTTTTCTATAAAGTCAAAACCTCCCAGCAGTGCACAGAAAGCCAGTGGTATAAAGGAGCTAAGTACAGTCTTTAATAGAGAGAGCTAGGTTGTAAGTGTTTTTGTTCCTACAGAGCAGATAGATTTGGCTCCATCTGTTCCATATTCATAACAAAGGAGCTCACTTACAGGAGGGCTGACTTCCCTGGAGTAGCATGGTAATGATCTTTTCACCACAGAATGAAAGGATCTGAACGCGGTCACTTCAACTCTGCAGAAAGCAGTGAGCACTGATAGCACTTCAGACCTGCTATTTTTCCTCCAGCTCAGTTTTAGCACAAACCCTTTTCTGACATATTTAGAATAAACCCCCTGTATTCTCTATGTAGCATTCTTGCTGCGGGGAAGTTCAGGATGTTGTTATTTCTGAAACAAAAGGGGGAGTCACAGACTAGGGAGGGGGCTTCCTCTTTCATATGATCTCAATACTAAAGACAGAAATGAAAACTGGTATAAATATTACCGCTTTAGATCCCGTTTTTGAGCTTTTTAAAGATGTTAAATATCCTGACTTTGTGAACTGCAAATCTGAGGTATGCAAAATTTGTTCATAAGTTCCTTGCTGGGTCTTATAATTAAGATGATCCAAAGCCAACTTTGACTACACACCTTATGGCCGTACAGAAAAAAATATTCAGCTTGGCCCAAGACAAAATATTTTTGGCTTCTCAGGACATTTTGCAAAGGGAAAAACAGAGAAAAACTTTCCAAAAATGTGGGAGTGTACAGCAAATGCTCCTTCTTGGCCAGAGAACAGATTATACAGTGACCCTTGAAGGTGAACTTTAAGAATGCAAAGTTTTAAAAATTAAATAAAATGTTTAAGAACCCAAATCATACAGTATTTTAAAATTACACATCAATTGATTTTTAAAACAAAAACAAAATATTTTAAAACCCATTTGCCAGCTCGAGAGTTTGGAGTTCTAAGTATGTGCTGCAACAGCTGATGAAAGCACAACCATTTCATACAGCTCTCCCTGCATGACTAACATAGTTGGAGGTTGATCCACTCACTTATATGGGAAGCACAGAACCCTAAATCTGCTTGGAATTTGCCTGGGAAATGAAGGAAAAACTCTCATATTTACCTGGTATGCCTCACCCTGCAGCCAATAGAACCATATTATTGGGCATACAATTTATATAGGTCAACTTCTATAACATCTACTGTTGCCAGATATTAAAATTGGTCCCTCTAGAGGATTTTCATTACCATTGAATATGAAGGTAAGGATCCTGAATCTGAATGGATAAGTTTAGGGTCTCCTGATCAGACTTTGATCTTTTATCCCAGGGAACTTAAAAAGACCACACATCAAGTCAGAGGCATTCAGATATAACAGTGATGGGTGCTGTATAAGATACATAAATAAAGATTAATTCCATGGACAGATTTTTTTTGTGCTCTCCTTTGAAATGAAAAATGCATCAGTCAAATTTTAAAGAATGGTCAAAAAAGTATTGTCAAGGCTAAGTGATTTTTATAGTCTCCTGTATAGTTAATGTAACAATCATCAACCAGACATGGGAGGACTACCTGGACTGTATAAAAACTCTAATTACAAGGCTACTACAACAGATATAACAGGTAGGGCCAAAAAGTGCTATCTAGGCATTGAGGGATTCCTTTACTGAGGTTGGAGTTTGGGGAGTGGGATAATAGAATCAGAGTCTGCTAAAAAGGGAGGTTGTTAGAGTTTGGGCCACTTCCACAACAAAGTATCAAAGAAGGACTTTTCTGGGGAGATAATGAAGAAATATTCCTGTTTTCTGAGCCATTATGGTAGCATTGCAGCCCTTATCTTGGATCTGAGAAAAAGACAAATGCCAGAATAACTTGTATCTCTCAAGAGTGTGATCAGTGTTTTTCATTGCCTTTAAGAAATGATTGGCAAAGTCACCCATGCTTTTGAGTGGTGTGCACACAAATGCATCTAACTTTGAGTTTTGCTAAGACCAATCATTTTGAAGAGGGATGAATATCCCAGGGTGCATGTTACTAAAAACTTAGCACTGAGGGAAATTATTTGTTTCACATGAGAAAGCCTTGCTACAGTGGAGGCATTCCAAACTCTCTCACAATTGTAGTTGTGACAATCCACAGTCTCTTTTTGGATTAAACTGTATGAATGAGACTACTGTGGTGCAGCAATTCTTGAAGAGACTGCAATAGTATAATTAACTCCCATGCAGATTAGCTTTTTTCTTAAATATACAGCATGACTTGTAGGTAGCCTAGAATGCTGCCAGAAAGAAGGTGCCAAAGAATGTTACACTTGCTGAATTTCAAAGGAATTAGTTAGGAGTTAGGGTTTGTCTACACTGGCACTTTACAGCGCTGCAACTTTCTCACTCGGGGGAGGAGGGTGAAAAAACACCCCCCAGAGCGCAGCAAGTTTCAGCTCTGTAAAGTGCCAGTGTAAACAGTGCACCAGCACTGGGAGCCATGCTCCCAGCTATGCCCCTCATGGAGGTGGGTTTTTTAGAGCGCTGAGAGAGCTCTGCTGCGACTACACAAGCCACATTAAAGTGCTGCCGCGGCAGTGCTTTTAACGTTGCCAGTGTAGACTAGCCCTTAGATGTGTAGTTAGATAGTTTTCAAGAAAGGGAAGACAAGTTGGCTAAAGGAGTTGGGAGTGGGGGAGAATCCTTGACACGGAATGGAAGCAAAGTCCCTGGCTCATCTGGCGAATAGAATGAAGGGCTCAATACAGATTAAATTTAGATTAAAGGCTCAGCTGGCCCCTCCCCAGGAGTGAATAGCAAACTGGGAATTTGGCTGCTGGGGGGTATTATTGATTTACTTAATTGATTATTTATATTGCAGTAGCACATAGGAGCACCAGTCATAGACCACAACCCCGTTGTACTAGGTACTGTAGAAACAGAGAACAAACAGACAGTCTCTGTCCCTTGTTTTCAGTGATAGAGATTAGGGATAAGAGAGAACCTATCACATGATTTTAGACGGGTATATGTTTATCTTTTGTGTTTCAACCTAATTTTAGGGCTTGATCCTGCAAACCCTTGGAACCTCTTGTTTGAGTGTGGTTAAGTAATCTTTATGCAAAAAAGCATTCTATTGGATGAAATATACTGAACTACTCTTAGACTTTCACTTATGGAAATCATTTACCAATACTTTGTGAGCAATGGTATTCTCTCAGCACACTGCATTTGCGCACACACATTAGAGTTAAAAACTCACCCCATTCCCAGGGTCTGCCTTAATTCTTAACTTAAGTAACAACCGAATACAAACCTTAGCCTAAGTTTTCTCCTGAGTTTCCCTTTTTCCTATGGCTTCTCCCTGCAGAATCCTCTGTCCCTGACTGGTTCTTTTCTCCCCTAGATAGGGACTTAAATGTTGGATTTTGTACCTAATAACACTATCTGGTTGCATGAATCAGTAGAAATAATACTGTATCTTTATCCAGAATCAAAGCACTTGTCACACACTCGGTACAAAATGTATAATGTTTATTTTTATAAACTAGCAAAATTTACAAGCACGGCATAGTTTGCTAGAAATTTTTTTCTGAAATATTTTAAAGCTAGTTATGAGCCATGAACATGCCCTTCTCAGCTCAATTATAGTGTCAGTATTGGTAATGCTAGACATGGGTAATGTGAAGGCCATTAATGTATATGAGGTACAATAATATGATACAGTACCCAGACATTCCATGCTGGTGAACATACCTCTGCAAAGATTAAAAAGAGATGGTCATTAGTAACAAGACTATAACATCTCTTCAAAGAATGTACTTATGCCTACTTCTTAGAAATGGAAATTAGCCAAATGGATAGCCCGCTTGGAGAAAAACAAGTTACTTCTAGTGATACCAAGGGGAAAGCAAAATATGAAAGTGCTTATGAAAAGGAGAAGGGGGATATATTTTCTCTAAGTGCTGTTTGAAAGTATTAACTTGTTTTATTAGCAATTTACTGTAATACAGTCTAAATGTTGTACAATAACTTTGTTTCTGTTAATACTGTCAGAAACAGTAATGAGATTTGTGGCTTTCATTTCATTCTAGTTGACACTAATGCTTTTATCATGCAATAAAAAAGTGTGCCAGTGTTGAAATGCTGGTCCTTGTTTTGTGACACATAATGTAGCTTATGTCTGTTTATGAAGGGGGAACCCAATGTTAGTGTGAATTGCCTGTGTATATTTCTTATAGAAACATCCAGATGGCCCCTTCGTCTTCTATACCAGGCCTTGGTATCTTTTACAGGAGCCTATCTACAGTTGTAAGCATGTCCAGAATGTGGTATGTTTAAATCCTAACTGGGTTTTATTTTTAATGAGGGGAAGTACTGTCCAGACAAGGTAGATTCACTGGTAAATTCAGGTTAGCATGTGCTTCTCTGGCAAAGTAAAGCAGTGAGAACAAACTAGTGACTTGCATCCATTGTCTGCAATAAGACCTCACCACAGGCTGCAAACAGACAAAAAGAGCTCTTGCGTTGTGAAGAAGACCTTGTAAAGCACAGCTGAACTGGGCTGTTATAGCCAAGGTTGGGTCTGGGAGAACGGTTCAAATAGGGTTATCTTCATAGATGATATGTGTTTGCAGTTTATTGTTCTCCCGAAGACGGTCTGACAGCAACAGACTGGTGCATTGGGATGATTTCGGATCTTCCCTGCTCAAGTGAACTCTGTATCTTGGGGCAGGAAATGGGGAGGTTGCAATATAATCCAATCCTGTTTGATGTTGAGTGCCTTCTGAAAGCCCTCAGCTCCCACTGACAGGAGGTGCTCTGCAACTTGAAGGATTGGGCTCTTGCATGCTTTTAAGTTGTCCTGCAGTAAAATAAAACAAAAAAACAACTCTGACTGAAGTGCACTGGCAGGGCAGTTATCTAACAATAGAGAAGCGTTGGTATTAAATCACCCTGTAGATAAGAGGCCTTCTTGCGTGAAATCTAGGACTAGACCACACTAAATTCCTAATAGAGAAAATATTGGGCTAATGATCTAATTACAGTGGAAAGCCACAGTTTACATCCCTTACAATAGATAGTTTGACTTTAACTTTTTATATGCAACCTAATTTCAATCCATGCAGCTTTCAACCAGATCTGTAGGCTGCAGTGGATTAGAGCCTGAAAGATAAATTATATCCTTGCTGACCAAGCAGTGGAAATAGGACAGTTGGTTCACCAATAAGTGCTAATGCACAAACAGTAAATGCCTTTACTTTCTTCCAAGAACTCTCTCTAAAATAGAATTCATTTTTGCATACATTTGGCAAGCCATTTCCATTTACTAGACTATTTTTAGTACATAAGGGGGAAATAGCCATTTATAATGTACAGCCTGATAATTCACTCTCTTACACCAATGCAAAGTGAGTGCAAACTGGGTATAAAAATCCAAATAGTAGCATTTTACATCCACTGTGCCACTTTGCACATGTAGATTAATGAGCCTTTCTCTCCATTGCTTTGTACTGTGTGTAGTCACTTATATTTGTGAAAAGCGAGTGCAAATCGCTACCACCCATTTAAGTGAGTGGAGAATTACGCTTTTAGTTGCATTTTGCACTTTGCACAAGTATAAATGGCTACCTAGGGTGTGATGCAATGGAGAATCTGATCCACTGTTTAAATTTGGTACCCTCTGATATTTTGTATTAAAAGAACCCTTCCCCCCACAGAAAACAATAGTTAGTACCCACAGTACCTCGTCTCATACTAATCTATAGGCTATATGAGAAGTTCTTTTATCTTTTTTTTTTTTCCCTTCTCACTGGTCCTCCTAAGACTCAAAGACATCATGACATGTTTTTTGACTTCCCCCCAGCAAAGTTAAAGAAAATGGAATCCTCCTGTCTGATGCTTTGAAACTTCAGAGTCGTCAGCTTGTGCTATACTTTTTTGTATGTGACCTGATCCTACCAATGATTAACATGGAGACAGAGTAGGCTAAGTGAGATCAAATGTGCTAGTAAGTTTAGTCACCATGTATGGCTATGTAGCAAAACAATTTACTCAGGGTGCATGCTTGATAAATCAGGTACCAAGAATGAGCAAGCAATCAATGGACAAAACTTTAAGTTTCCATGAGCAGAGCAATCAGATTTTTATAATCACCGCAGAACTTGGCATTTAACTTTTGCATTGAAAATGGAGTCAAAGAGCATATCTGCATAAATATTTTTAAAGGAATCAACTCAGAGATTGGTAGAGGCTGAGATTTCCCTAGGAAGAGAACATAGCTATTTTTTCTTACAGCTTGTAAAGTTTATCCTGAAAAGAGAAATCTGTAAATTCTTTTAAGAAGTCTCTTATTTTAGTTAATAAATTTATAAAACTCACTTCTTTTTACAACATAGCCCCCACTCTGCATGCACACACACATAAAGCGGTGTTTTACTGATTCATTAAATTTCAGCAGACTATTTCAGTAGTAGTGTTTATGCAAATTTGAAACTTTTTTCAGTGTGCATTGTGAGAGGAATATTAATGTCTAATTCTGCATTTACCTGGCTAATTTACATATATTTGTGTTGTATGGTAAATCACATGAAAACCTACAGGGGAAAGGCTCAGCTCTGCTGACAACTAATAGGCTATCTTTTCTTTAGACTTGCACAAATTGAGAAATATAGCCTGTGGCAAACATAATGGAAAACTGCATTTTTAATGCTCCCACACATACTCATTTCTTTACAAAGAAGAAAGCAGATGACTATTCCTAAAAAATAAAACTTGCCAAAGCTCTCGGAGTGATACAGGGTATTGGAAACTAAATGCTCCTAGCTGCGGGAATTAAGATTTGCGGGTTATATAGGGTTATGTGGATATCGGTTTTGACTAATGGGAGTGGTATTGTGCCTGATAGAGCTAAAGGAAAATCATAGCTACACATACTTTCCCCCAAAGAGATTATCTAGAAGTTACAGTACTAAGAGAGCAGAAAGATTGCCTAACCTTGAGTTTCATATTTACCATGTTCTGCATAATTGCTGCATGTTCTCTCTTGGTACTTTTAAAGGTGATTACAGAAGATGCTGGTAACAATCCTTTTGACTGGGCTTAGTGATGTCTGGGTGGCTACATCTGCCTTGTGGACAGCTTTTCTATTTAAAATTACAAGATATTTCAAGGTTTAGATTTCTGTCTCTCAGCAAGGAGAGACCTCTTGGTTGATATGATATTTCCGTTAGGTATTCATGGGTCAGACGCACTGTTCAGTTTCTGTGGTTTACTTCACATATATGCAGTTATTCTTTTGATGTCCGTAATGAACTGGGCTGTGGAATTCTAAACTGAACTATACAGAAGTTCGCACTACAACAGGATAGTCCAGGTAGACCATATTATCAAAACACAAGTGTTCAGATACAGGGAAAAAGAGATGAAATAACCGTTTTTAAAAAATGTAGTGAGAACAAATAGACTTGTCTCCAGCAATGTTTCATAGACAGCAGCTTATAATTATCTACCTTCAAGGAATATTCTAAGTGGATTTGTAATAGAAGCTTATAGAGTAGTAAGAGATCTTGTTGTTCCTAGTGCGTCCTCAGCATGGTATGACAGGGTCGTGAAGACTGTTTGGAGGAGTGTCGTTCTATTTAAATAAGGAATACTTCTGTGTCACTGCCCTCCTGTTCTGAAAAGAAGGTGACTGAAATATGAGACTCTGCTTGTGTACTGAACAGTTTCAGTATCCTTTTGCTCTGCCTGCCTAATAGGGCCCATGGTGGATTGTGCATTGAATATTAAATAGATTTGTAATGCAAAATACAGATTTAAACTGCAGTCATGAATTTTTTTGACATCAGGGTTTTCCCTGACTTGCATTTTTCTAAAAGTTGCAATGTTATAATTAGACAGCCAGTGATGAACTGTGAGGGAAACAGCAGATACTGTTGATTACACATGAATGTCCGTATATACTTTTGAATGGTAGAATTGTAGAGAAACTTCTAAATGGTTGTAAATAGTGTACAGCTCAATTAGAAACAGAAACTCAAATAGGTAGGAGCTAAAGTGCTGCTACTTGTCTAAAGAAAGGAGTTAGCTTAGCCCCAGCTCTTGCTATACGTTTAGCTTATGGCAGTAACTATGAGTTATTTTTAAAGTTTCAAAATCCTGTTTTCTTAAAACTTTTCCCTTTGCTTTTAATTAAGACCATTCTCTGACTTGCTGCAACTCACATAGGGGATTTGGGGAGTTTAATGCACTGATTCAACCACAAATCTATTAGAAGAAATATTTTGGTGCCTGTTCTATTTGTTCTCGTTTTGTGACTTTACTGCAGGTCTAAAATAGCTCTGATAAGATTACCTTGGCCAACTAAGATGTAAGCTGTCGTATTATATCTGTTACATGATTGTATCCACTAAATTGTATCCATTGTGTAATATGATCTGATTGAATTTCTCAGTTGGGGAATGGAAGTTTTTTTTCCTGCTTTCGGCTGTATGAACACAAAGGGGTAGCAGTGTGTGTGTGTGGGGGTGTACATGTGTATTTACATATGTAGATACACACATAGGTAGTTTTAACTGTTTTCTTCAGAGACAATGATTTCAGTCATTGCCAAAGGAACTAACAGACTAACATTTCATTGTTTTGGGGGTGAAAAAGAAGGTATGGCTAGCAAACAGGAAATGTGTGCTGTATATTGTGGCTTGATTCTAGATGCTGAGAGTGTGGAATCTTTTCTCATTCCCTTAATTTTACTTATAAACCATAAAAAATGACATCCAAAATGATACACACAAGAGAGGTTTTCCCACCCATTCTGTCATTCTGGGCTGTAATTTCATGTCCCATGTTGGATCTACTGCCATGAACATTTCTGTCTAGTGTAGCTGAAAGGAGGTAAAGTTAGTACTGTCAGCCTCAAGCATTCAAGAGTCAGTCCCCCCCGCCCCAATCATGAGATTATTTTAAAAATTCAGAAATTAAGAAAACAAATGAACTAACCTTTTGGCTCTTTTTATGTACCTTCTGACTTTGGGGTCTTTAGGATACACTTGCTTCTTGTTTTCAAGCTTTTCTCTGCAACCATGACAGGTAAAACATTATTTTTTTCAGTGAAAACAGATTATCATGCAGCCGCTTGAGAGAAAAACACCAAATATTGTGTGAGTTGCAATAAAATCACAAGAGGCGGTAACAATGCAGAGTGCCTCCTTTTTATTTTATTTTTTCTATCAGAACTCTTCTTGCTGACATTTACTGAAGTGACCAAACTCTCCCCATTTTCTCACCCTACATGGAGAGGAGCAGATACAACTTCTTCTGCTCTTTGTCAGAGATCATTTCCCAAGGGATTCTTTTCCTTGTGCAATACAGTTTTCTTCATTTCCCCCCCTAGGAATTGCCAGGTGGAATAGGGGGCATTGCTTAGGACAGATTCCATTCGCATCAGAGGCTTCTTGCTCTTGGGACTGGCCTCTATTTGTACAGCTCTGATAGTACAAATAGAAAAGACCTATAGCAAGGCCTGAGAGACGACCTAGATTCTCTGCAGCCAAAGAGAATGGTATTTCCCCAGGTACTGTCCAGACACAAGACTTTTTGTAGCAACATACAGTATCTAATTTCAATAGATTCTAGCAACAGGCAAATGGCATCTTTTCCTGAAGATATGCTATAGATTCCAACTGAAATAGGTTTCTCCTATAAAGGGGCTAGTTCACTCTCTCCTTTTGCAGAGTTCACAGATTCTGCTTATTTCATGATCATCCAGGAGTAAGCACAAGAGTCTCCTTGAAGTTTGCCCTGGTCTACCTCCTGTTTTTCCACCTTCCCTTGGAAAGGAAAAATGGCCAGGAAAATATACAAAGACCAGGCAGTGGTCATTCCAGTAGCACTTTGAGGACTATGGCTGTCCTATTCTCCTCAGTTAGGTGTGGAAGTCAAACAATAGCTCTTTCCAAATATAGTAATCCTGGTGCAACAGGGTTAATCCTCATCACCAGTGCCTAAAGCTTCCCATCTGGAGCTTCAGAGATTAACTTCTTGGGTGTATTGAGGCATTCTGAAATTTTAAATTCATTGGGGTCCTAGCTGAAATATTATTCCTCCTGCCTTGCCCATGAAAGTTATCATAAAATCTGATTAGCAGTTTTCTTTGTAAGGAATTACAAAGCGCATATTTAGACTTTAATCTCAGCAGTATGTGTGGTGCATCTTCTCCTCTTTGGCTGTAGACTTTGGTCACATTGGCAGTGTTTCTTTGTAGCTGTGATTTGCAATGCCTACTTCTAAGTCACCCTGAGGACTGAGGCCTTGGCTACACTTGCGAGTTACAGCGCTGTAAAGCCGCCCACAGCGCTGTAACTCACTGACCGGCTACCCTGGCAGGGCACGTACAGTGCTGTATCTCCCTGGGTACACCGCTGCAGGTACTCCACCTCCCCGAGAAGCATAAGAGATACAGCAGAGTGGCTACGACTCTCCCCTGTGAGTGTGTACCAGGAATCAACCTGCAGCGCTGTACTAATCACCTTGTCAAGTGGCCAGTCCTCTCCATTGTTGTGACCGGCTGCAGGAATGCGGAAGTGCCGGTTTCAAAGCTCGTACCACAGAGAAAAAGCAAACAGTTTGCTGTTTGCTTTGAGTGAGTGAATGAATGAGCAGGGGGCCGGGAGTTCGGAACTTGCAAAATAGAGTGCTGATATGCTCCAGAAAGCACTCTCTCTCCCCCACACTCCCTGTCACACTCCACCCCACCCCACCCCCGTTTTGAAAAGCATGTTGCAGTCACATGAATGCTGGGATAGCTGCCCATAATGCACCGCTCCCAACACAGCTGCCAGTGTTGCAAGTGTGGACAGACAGCAGCACTTTCCCTACTCGGCTGTACGAAGACAGGTTTACCTCACAGTGCTGTACAGCTGCAAGTGTAGCCAAGCCCTGAGGGTTATGTGAAGCTAAAATCTCTCAATAAAGTTACTTTTAAACAGCAGGATGGGAGCCTATGCAACAACTCAACTAGTTACATTGAACTTCAGGGTGGTACCATGCATTTGCATTCGGAAACAGGTTACGTTTAGATCAAATATAGCTAGCAAGTGTTAACTAAACTCAACCTAAAAACTCTGACAGTTTTTCCTAGTCAAGACAAAGTCTGTGTTGTGCCTAATATTCACCATTCAGAAAGAGAGGATCCAGAGGCAGCCAATCATGTTACCATCTCAGCCCAGACTCTGTGCCCTAATGAAAGGATTAAGATAGATACCGAAAATCTTTGGGATTGAGTTTCATGAGATGAGCAGGCAAACTATTTCAGAGTAAGAAGAAGGAAGCAGGTCTTGGAAGATGCAATGATACTGGCAGGCCTGCCGCAGTATGTGTAAAGAGGACAGATAATAGGAGTCACCTTAAGTCCCTCCTGTGAGTAATACATCTGGATCTAAAGTGTACACTAACTGGTCATTGGGTTTTGGGGTTTCTTTTGTTTTTGTTTTCTTTAAGATGAAAAGAGAGAGGAAGGGAAGAAATAAAAATTGATTGCAGTAGCCCAGTTTGGCAGGCAATTCTTAATTTCTCAGGAAGTCCAGAAAGATTACACTGTGTCCCTTAATCACCTTACTCTTGGTAGTTCAGGCAGATGTGAGAGCAGGACAATAACTCAACTGAATGTTTTTCCTCCTGAGGTAATAAAACAGTATGGGGAATGAGGAGTATTATGCATTTATTTTACTGTAAGCATACAAAATAAATGACTTCTTTGGGGGGGAGAGGAGGGAAGCTCTTACTTCATGTCTATCATCAAAGCGTGCATCTGTTCCTAGGAGGGGGAATTTAATGTAACTGTTACATTGTAGTCGTACTTTGGAAATATCAATCAGCTGGTGGTATAGAAAATTGTTTACCACACCTATATTACAATTTTTGAGGCTTTTCTGAGGAAGGAGGGCTAAATAGGATACCCCTTTTTTTCTTCCAAAGAACACAGACCATCAAATAATAATTGTCTCTGTACGTTTTTGCTTCTAGCTGTGGCATTGCAGGTTATAGTCAATACTGGAGGTGTGTTCAAAGCATCACTTTTCTATTTTTCCAGATAAAATATTAATCCTATGTATCACAGGACTACTTTCATCACAGTTAGCAAACTGCTCTAATAAATAGCAATAATCCATGCAATCTTGTTTATGAAACTGAATAACAGTTTTCAGACTTAAAATGTTAGGGCTACATTCTGCCTTTGAATACGTATATGTACCTTGCTGGATCATTTCTAAAATCATTTTTTACACAAGGTAGAACTGTTAAGTGGTGAATCAAGTATGTGTTGGTCTTTGCTTAGGCTAGCAGTGGAAATGGTTATATGTAGAATGGTATCACCATATCTATATTAGTAATGTAGGAATAGATATAGCTTTTTTTCTATAAATAATCCATGACTACGTATGTAGTCTAAGCAAAGTATTAACTGGTTGCATGTATACAGTCATGGGGAAGGACATAATTTCCTGGATGTAACCACAGAGTGCAAATATTGTGCCCTAAATAACACACCAGTTACTGTAAATGTCAGCAGAGGGAGTTTTTCTGAGTTTGATTTAGTGAGAGCCTACAGCAAAGCCAGCTGTTAGCACTTCTTAATGGCTTGTCATTGTGCACAAGAGGGGGAAAGCATCATTTCTCTATATTTTTGTCTTGTGATTAAGAGAAGGAGACAATCTCTCTTGCACTTGCCAATGGGCACAGAATCAGAGCACCAGTTCTGCTTAATTTCTTTTGTTTGTATGGTGAATTTCCTGGTTCTTCGCACTGATGCCAGCCCAGGAAGCAAGGAATCTAGGAGTGAGGACTGGTTATTTTAAGTTAGTTCAGAGTGTTTCAAGTACACTGTTACCTCACAGAGAGTGTGTGAGTTTGTGTCTGTGTGGGTAAATCATTTTAGTTATCTGTCACACAGAGGAGGACACAGTTAATAAAAACAGACGAGACAGGAGTGAGAGACAGAGAACAAAATCACTTTTTCCCCAAAAAATCTTCTTGTAAACCAAGACAGCTCCCAATTTTTGTCATTTTCTGGAACACAGAACCACTTGCTATGAGCCAATACATAGCTCTTTAAATCACTGTGGATTCTGTGTATTGAAATAAAAATTCTTTGCAACACTATGGGCTATGCTTTCAGCTACAACCTCTGATATTTGTGGCCATAAAAAGTGCCCCAAAGTGTTTGCACACGAAGAATGTCCTGTATGAGTGGGGATTTCCCTGCTGAATGCAGGTGACTTGACTCTCAGTTTACATGCACAGATACAGATGTGCTTACAATTTTGCAGTTGCAAACATTTATGCAGGTGCCAAAGATCATTTGAAACTAGTAGAAAATTTATCTCAAGGGATCTATATTCTCCTTTTGTGGATGTGTAATTTACAGTACTCACCATGCATTTTAAGGACACACTAGTCCCTTAAATGACAGAAATGTGTGGAGCTGCATTTGTCATGGGGAAACAAGTAGACACTAACCATTGTCTTCCCCAAATTATCTTTTGCACAGTATGAAATTTAGTATTATGGCCCTGTTATTAATTTAATATTTTTCTCTTTGGGTATTACCTGTATAATGACATAATTTGAATGGCAAGTAGGAGGTGGCTATTTTAGTTTAGTTGTATAGGATGGGGGGTGAAGTTTTGAGTAGATCCTGTGTATCACTAGCAAACAAGTTTTAGGAACATAAGCACTGTGTTACCTTAGTAAAGTCAGGTTATGTTAATTTTCTTCTTCTAACTATTTTTTAAAAGTCATCCCCTACCATTTCATTTTGTGCTGGTCTGGTCCCCATTTTGTGGCACTAATCCTAAAACCGACCAATATCAAGACTAGCTTTTCCTTTTGTAAACTCAGGAGGATCCATTTAATTGTGAGTTTGGGAAAAATATTGTAGTGTGTCATTTTCCAAGGTAAGCATCTGGAGTACAAATAATGTTAAATAGGCTGTTGAGAACAAGAATTGGGGAGATTGAAACTTTCAAAAATATCCTGTGCTTTGTTTCTCCCATTTTTTTTAAATAGGGACATAGAATCATAGAAGTGCAGGACAGGAAGGATCTCAGTAGTTTAGTTGTATAGGATGGGGGGTGAAATCTAGTCTAGTCCCATGCACTCAAGGCAGGACTAAATAATAAATAGACCATTCCTGACAGGTGTTTGTTTAACATAGTCTGGCCTGCAATTCTCTTCATGCACTTGCATAGCCAGGATACCCGGGTACTTGACTTTTTTGTTCCTTTCTTTGTATGGCAGAGCTTGGAATAGCTATATTCTCCTCAGAAGAGCTGGGATATTTGCCTTTAAGATAAAGAATAACTGTATTTTTTCTCTCTTTCTCTTCTTTTACAGCTTCTGCAATCCCAGATAATGGAAGGAGGTCCTGTCTAAAGCTTAAAGTCTTTGTGCGGCCGGCAAGTAAGTTTTTTAGATCAAGCTTTAGAGGGTGGCTTTATAGCGCATGCTTTACTGTGTGGTCTGGTAAACAGCAATAAACCTTTTTGTTTTTTTTTTACTGTTAAATCTTGTGTGGTATTTGTTCTGTATAGCAACATTTGTGTTTCAGTTTTCATCATATTTTCTTATCATTCTTCATAAAGCTTTTTGTTTTATTACCTAGCAGTTGCTAACTTGTTGTTTCTTAAATTGTTGTACAAATGGACGACTATACTGGCATTTGGACAAGTGCCGCAGACTTTAAAATATAAATATATATAGATATAGTTTTAAAAAAATAGAGAGAAAAGATAGAAAAAAAAGGAAAGGGGAGTTTAAGGGTGTCTCACTAACATATTTGGCTGTTATCTCTATTTTTGTTATAGACAGCTGTATGAAAACTATAGGTGTTCATGATCGTGTTTTCGATGTTAACGACAAAGTAGAAAATTCATTAGAACCAGCAGGTTAGTATGCTTAGAGAATCTCTTTTAACAAATGCGTCTATCCCTCTGGTGCTTCAGTACTTTTTTTCCTCTCTTTCTCTCTGCATGTTTTGCATGGTATAATTGCTCTGCTTTGGCTCATTTCTAGCAGTGCTAATATTGCTTATGGTATACCTCATACCTCCAGTATCCTTATGTAGTGCATGGGAGACAAAATGTTGCTTTTTTGTGGCATATGGGTTAATAAAATGCAGTTCCCAAATTTAAAATATCCAGTGAAGTGTCCAGAAGTCACTTTCTGTTCCATCTCACACCCCCAGCATGTTGACAAACCACTCTATCTACTAAATGGGTCCAGAGTTTAAGAAAGATAGCAAATGTCTGAACTGTAAATACTCTAGTTTCATGTCGTTTGTATGCACATTTAAAAGGAATTGGGTACTGCTTATTTAATACTAATGCATGACACAGGCATGTAACTGATAAAAGTTAGTGTTTTCCTAAATAATTCATTTGTACATTTAGTTAGGGAAAGTGTTGTTATAAATTTTCCCCATCTAGTTTTTACAAGAGAGTTGTAATCATGTCATCTTGTGGTCCACATACAAGCGCAAATATATTCTAAAATCTTGTGGCCTCTCTTTGTATCCAAGTGTTATAGCCTTAGAAACAGAAAGAAAGGAAATATTTGGTGATATAAGCATTCTCCTTCTCTCCTCCCACCCAAGTGCAGAGTCAGCAATAAGTCAAATTAATGTCAGCCATGAAAGTGTGTGTGTGTGTGTGTGTTTATATATGGTTCAGATCATGCACAGATTTAGACACATGCTTAACTTTAAGAAAATGACTAACCCCACTGACTTCATGGGACTACACATGATTAAAATTAAGCATGTGTGTAAGGCTCTGGAGAATCAGGGCCTAGATGTGTATTGTATAGAGACATGCACACATAGTAATGCACTACTAATTGCAAATGGGTAATTAAACACACTATACAAAAAAATTACACAGACACAATTTTTAATGCATAATTCAGGGAGCACACTACAAAAACCTTCTTTTTTAGGTTACTTGAAAAAGGAACTTCCCTTTGATATGAAGCAACAAATTAATTTTTCCTTGCTCCATTTTGTACTGGATATGTTTGGTGATACTTTCAGCTGAACTAGGTTATTAGGCAGCAAAATAAATAAGACTTTAAGAAATTTACCAGTCTGAATGATATGCCTGTGGACATACACTGTCTTTCATTATTTTTTACTCAAGAGGATGTTCAGGACTCTCTAAAATGTGTTGATTTTGGGGACTGACTAGATTCTCTACACAAATGAGAATTTAAATGCATGCTGACTCCAAGCAATGTATTTTTGTCACAATGAATGTAGTAGTTTTATTATTTTAGTATACTCCTAGAAGAGACCATAAGGGCAATATCTCCCTAATTGTTCATAACCTAAGAATCTAGAAGCCCTATGTGTTTTCTTCTGATATGAAATGTAGTAAATACTGGCTAATTAATGCATACACCCTTTGTTAATGGTTTGCAGCAAAGACTTCAGTCTGGGTGAGACCAATAACGAAGTGCTTTCAGTAAAGATAGCGGGTCACATTTTCAAAAGTGCTGAGCACCTGCAGCTCCCATTGACTCTGTAGCGCCTACTTAGCACAGTAACAGAAGCAAATCATTAGAAGACATCAGGCAATGGGGAGACTAAACCACATGGTGGGCATCCTGCAGACAGAGATGAAGTGGAGTGGTGTCACGAGGAAGAAAGATGGGCTTAATAAGAAGTTTATATTTAGAACACATCAGTTGCCAAAAAACTCCCACGCCCAGGAGCATTGCATATTCACAAAATTATTTGAGCTAATCTCCATTTGATAATTAACCATTCCTGGATCTGACCATTGCTGACGTGCTTCTTTATTATTAGGATGTAAGACAGTGGATCTTGTGGCATGCTGTCTGCACTATGTACTAATTTACCTGTCCTTGGAATGCATTTGTCTGTTTTCTGTCTTCTCACATTGTCCACCACCATATTCTGTCAACAAAGGACACCAGGGTTGGGGCAGGTCAGGGGCACGTTGTACAATTGCCAATCATTCTATCTAGAAATCTTTCTTGTAAAAATTGGGCACTTATGTGATGACCTTCCTGCTTTCAAACAGTGTTTGTTCATAATCAGGAAATGGCAGGAAACTGACAAGTGAAAAGTTACTTCTTAATTACAGAATTTTGGTTTGTAGCCATAAAACCCCATAAAAACTTCAGAAGCCATGAAATGTATCAAATTCAAAAAGGCAAAGTTAAAATGAATTCTTTCCTCAAATGAAATTGTGGCTGTGCATTTCAAGCCAGAATTAGGCCCCCAGGGTATAATTTAAAGTGATGGTATCTAGAAAATTCATATTTAAGACAGTTGTACTAAAGTGTGGTCTATTTTCATTTCCTATCTTCTACGATGGTAGTGACATTCTAGTTTTTACTAGAGAGGTCCTAGTTTAACTTTGCTTTTTGTTAAAATAAGCCAAACCCTTTCCCCTAAGTATTTAAAATTGTTCAAGGTTTTAACTGCACAAATGCAATTAATAATAATATTTATAAAGCAATATAGGAACCAAAGATAAAAAGTGTGCTCTACTGTACAAGTGCAAAGAGACCTTGGGATCACCTTGCCAAAAAGCCCAGATTCTACTTTGAAACCCTTAATTTATACCCCTTAATGTTACATGAAAAAAGCAGTTCTACTTTGAAAAGCGGCTTTACAAAAATGGCATCATAGGGTCCTTCAACTATTAGGTCTCAGTGATTTCCAAACCAGATTTGTTCATTTACAAGTAAAAAGGATTTGGTTTTTGTTTTGGTTTTGTTTTAACCAAATTGCCAGTGCTGCAGTCACCATGGGATATGTAACTCAAGCTGCCATTTGTATAATCACCACTCACAAATTCTGCCTTTATTTACACCAAGGCAGCCCTGTTGCCTTTAGTGCTGTTTCAGGGGTATGACTGAGGCCAGAATTTCATGAGTGAGGGTTGTACAGGGAATTATAGGTGGCCCAGGAAATTGAACTTAGTTTGCAATTTTATTGATGATACGTGAGATAGAAGAGAATCGATTTCATTCCCTCAGGGGTTTTGGTTTGACAGTAGTGAGTAAACTTTTCCTCTAAATTGAGCAGATCGGGACTCTGAATATACACTGGGAGCAGATATGATGATTAGGAAGATGCTATTCTTACACAGAAATTTTTCAGAATATTTTTTCAATGAAAGACTCCTTTAAGAAATCTTCCATTCATAAAGTAACAGCGTGAAACACATAAGTGTGTAAATCGGAAGTAACAATTGTGACATTGCTTTTGGGCCATATGCCCTTCTGACCCAGTTATCTGGAACTAGTGAAGTTCTTTAACTATCTGTTGCAGTTACATACTGTAATTTGTAAGGTGCTTTGAAATGAAAGACACTGGATGAAAGATACTATGGGCCTGATTCAGAACCCATTTAAGTCAATGAGAGCTTTTCCTGTGTATAAACAGTAGGTAGTTTAGTCCACTCCTGAAGTCATTACTCTGACATGCCTACCATTGACTTTAGTGGGACTTTCATTTGAATGAAAGACTGTGTTTGTCCCATTATAATGTAACATAAATAATATAATAAAATATTTTTCTTTGAATATCAGTTACTCTGCATGCTTAGTACCTGCTTTTCATAGTTGTACCTTGAAACAAAATTGAAAACACGTCATGATAAACTTGAGACTGTTCCATTGGCAATTTGTCCTGGAGTCAAACCTTTGATAGATTGCTAGTCAAAGTTACTATACAGATTCTAGTGATTTCAGATTGGGTCTGAAGAGCCTATGGACCCAAAATTGTACTTCCTTTATATTTTAATATTCTGTGCACTTGCATGTTGGGTGCCATTACAATGCAAATAGGGGTTTCTTTAAAACTGCTTTTAAACTAACATTAAGGGGTACACTTTCAAAACAGTGTGGCATTTTTAGCACTACTTCCCCCACCAGTGTCACTAAGGAGAGTTGTGCAGCTCACATCGTACACAATCCTGGCAATGTAATTTGTATACGTAGGAATTACTTGACTCACCATGGAAATGCAGACACATCTTGCACAAAATGCAGCAGTTGTTTATTACACTAAGTTGTAAGTGGCTGTGAATTTTGCTGTGAAATTCTTTTAGTTAGGGTGGATCAGAAGAAATGTCTCAAGTTATAAGTACATTTTTAGACCGCTTTTATCCCCAGCTTAAGAGAGATGAAAATTAAAATATCCAAGTTCAATAACTTAACCTCTGAGATACATACTTGTGTGATGGAATTGGTAAAATGACCCACAACTACAGGTATATTAAAGATAGTTTAATGTGATCTGTGTACAGTTTCTTTAAAATGTCTTATTGTGTTAATAAGAAATTTTGTCAGAAATTTAAAAGCTTATAAACAGAGAAAAACTGTTCTGCCCATTATGTTCTACTACTAACATACATGCACTTTGCAGTATTTTTTTCCAATGATGCTGGCTGATTTACATTAGTTTTAGATTTAGCAGAGGATATGAGTAATCTGTTATACACAATAGATAGTAAATAACTATTTATGAAGAGTTATCAAGTTTTGCATGTTTTCTCTTTCAGATCAGTGATTGTAACCTGTTAGCATTTTTTCTTGTATTCATACTTCTGGGGGGGGGGGAATTACAGAGCCTCTTGCCACATTCCTTGCGCACCCCAAATTCCAGTTGACTGTACTGGAAGTTTTGCACATGGAGTGGACGCATAGGCCAACATTCCAAACTTAGAAGTCTAAAGGTAGACTCCTAAATCTATGCTTAGGTAGCTAAGTAAGGGATCTGATCTTCAAATGGCTAAGCACCTGCAACTCCCACTGAAGAATCTTTGAAAATCAGGCACTCTTATTTAGCTGTGTAAATATGGATTTAGGTGACTAACATTAGATACCCAAGTTTTCACAGATTCTAAGACCAGGAGGAACCATTGTGATCATCTAGTCCAGGGGTGGGCAAACTTTTTAGCTTGAGGGCTACATCTGGGAATAGAAATTGCATGGCGGGCCATGAAGGCTCACAAAATTGGGGTTTGGGTGTGGAAGAGGGTGGAGGCTCTGGTTGGGGGTGCGGGCTCCAGGATGGGGCCAGAAATGAGGAGTTCAGGGTGTGGGAGGGGATGCCAGGCTGGGGCGGGGGAGTGAGGTGCAGGGGAGTGAGGACTCCAGCTAGGGGTGCAGGCTCTGGGGTGGGGCTGGAGATGAGGGGTTTGGGGTGCAGGAGGGGGATCATGGCTGCGGCAGGGGGTTGGAGCGTGGGGAGAGGTTCAGGGGTGCATGCTCCAGGCAGCGCTTACCTCAAGCAGCTCCTGGAAGCAGCGGCGTGTCTCTTCTCCAGCTCCTACATGGAGCCGCGGCCAGGCTGCCCCGTCCGTGGACACTGCCCCTACATCTCCCATTGGCTGCGGTTCCTAGCCAATGGGACCTGCAGGGGCAGTGCTTGGGGTGGGGGAAGCATGCAGAGTGGAGCTCCCTGGTTTCCCCTACACGTATAGCCAGAGGGGGGCCATGCCACTGCTTCCAGGAGCTGTGTGGAGCAGCCCCCGACCCTGTGCCCTGGTTGGAGCCAGAGCACCGGAGTGGGGTAAGCTCCAGACCCTGCTCCCCAGCAGGAGCTTGAGGGCCAGCTTAAAACGGGCTGGCGGGCCAGATCCAGCCCGTGGGCCGTACTTTGCCCACCCTTGATCTAGTCAGACCTCTTGCAAATGTGAACCATACTGTTTTATTTTAGGGGCAACACTGCATTCCTTACCCTGGCAAAACCACCAAGGCCCTCATTTTTGCTCCCATTGGCTTGAGTGGGAGTCTTGCCAGAAAAAGGAATAAGCAAGGAATGCAGGATTTGGTCCCAAGTTTGTTACATAATGAGTTATGACACGCTCATGGAAGTCAATGCTAGTACAAGGTTCACTGCCCTACTTCACAGAGGGTACTGAAATCTACTTGCAGCAGACTGCTGAAAGGAGGCTTATTAAGGATGCAAAACCTCATCGGAATGTATGCTTTCTGTTTGAACAGATGATACCGTACATGAGTCAGCCGAGCCATCCCGCGGTGAGAATGCAGCACAGACACCGAGGATATCCAGCCGGCTTTTGGCAACCCTACTGTTCCTCCTGGCGATGCTTTTGACATTATAGCACAGTATATTCCAGTAACCTGTCACAGAAAACATCAGGATCTTGGAACATCAAAGATCCACCTAACTGCTCCTCCCAAAAAGGGACTTTATATTGGTTTTGCAGATGTTAATTTTTGGGGGGGCGGGGGGGTTGTTTGTTTGTTGGTTTGTTTTTCTTTCAGCCTGAACTATGAGCAAGAATTTGAGGGGAATAACTAGTTTCAGTTCCCAACCTTCCCCATGACTTTCCTTGACCCCTCCAAAAATCAAAGGACTCAAAGTGAAAATGCCAAATTATAACAGTGATACTAGTGATTCTTATTTTCCTCTTCATTCTCCTTTAAGAAGTCACCTCCACTAGCTCTCTGTGTCATCTGTATATGGATACGGAAGAATAGTGGCAGATGCAGTCAGTGAAGGATAAGGAACCTGAGTGGAAGTCCAGGAGGGTTTTACTCTCCAATACAATATTTATGCCTTCTCGTTCAGTACTGTAAGATGATCATGCAAGGCATCATGTCACCATGTCAGGACTTGAGGGGAAATATTAAGAACAGATATAACACTATTTTCTCTAGGAGTTTCTAAATGAACAGGCTTCTAAAAGGAAGAGACACTGTTTCTTATAAGACTGTCTTGTAACATCATTGACAGTAAAAACCTGTGCTCCATAATAGAAGCTCTGTCTTTAGAAAAAAATATTAATATTTAGGAATTTAGCACACAGCAAGCAAGGTCAGATTTAGGAAACTTAGCTGGGGGTGCGAGTGCTTCTGTTATTTCCATTTAAGTGGGTAGTGCACACCAGATTATTTTCTTTCAAAACAGATCACCATGGTGCTACAATTTTTTTTTTCTTGAAATGCAAAGAAGCATTTTTTTGTGACTAAAGTGACCTTCCCCAGGGCTGACTTAGTAGCTGGTAGCCTTGTATGCAGCTCTGGGTGACAATATGTTCTAAGGAGAGGACTTCAGTGGCCAGAGGAAACATGTTTTGGACACGGGATATCCAATGTGTTCTTGATTTGTCTCCCCGGCAAGTTCTACCATCATGGGAATAAAAAAAGCCAGAAGAAGCCAGGACAGCCAATCAGCATTGTTTGGTGGGGGTAAGTGGGGATAAGAAAAGTGTTTGAAAGTAAGGAATACAAATTGAAGTGTTGATTTTATATCTTTTCCCGTTCCAACACAGTTTGAACAGTAGAGGAAACATGTTTATCAGCAGGAGATAAACCAGATGGGCTCCCAAAGACTTTAACAAAATATTTTTTTAAAAATCCACTAGAATAGAAAATACATTATTTAGATATACTTTATGCTGAGAGTGAGTATATATGCTTGTCTTATTTAAACGTGAGAAAAGTGGTAACCCTTGATGCAATTAGGAATATGGGAACTGTTTTGTTTGATGGAATTGGGGGGTGACCCTGTTTAAGGAATCTGCGCATGGCCAAGAAAGGACTTGAGAAGTCATTGACCAGGAAATGCAAGCCTTGGGATTTCTATTGGCGAGGCTGCCATGATCTTTGAAATCTAAAATATAGTCAGGGAAATGTGTCAAGCCAATATCAAAACAAAGCCTTTCAAACAAAAACTGATGATTATGATTATGTTGAATGTGAAAAAAAATGGAACCCATTCCAACAAAAAAAAAAAAAAGGAATTTTATGTATTAGTTTTACAGAAAAAAGATAGTTAAAAATGAATAGGGGTAGGTAATGGGCTGCATTTTGTGAATATGATAATTAAATTAAATTAAAAAGAGCTGCTTCCTAGAATTTTGAACAGTCCGTGATCCAAAAAAGCGAAAAGGAAGTTGTACACATGTTAAAATAAAATCTGGGGTTGCCTGATACTATACAGTATGGATATTGATGCAGAAGCTGCCCTTGAGATAGAATCAAGGAAATTTCTACTAATATGGAACGAACGAACGAACGAAAACACACACACACACACACACACACACACACACACACACACACACACACACACACACACACACACACACACACACACACACACACACACACACACACACACACACACACACACACACACACACACTCTCTCTCTCTCTCTCTCTCTCTCTCTCTCTGAATGGGGGGAGGGATAGCTCAGTGGTTTGAGCACTGGCCTACTAAACCCAGGGTTGTGAGTTCAATCCTTGAGGGGGGCCACTTAGGGATCTGGGGCAAAAATCAATAGTTGGTCCTGCTAGTGAAGGCAGGGGGCTGAACTCAATGACTTTTGGGGGTCCCTTCCAGTTCTAGGAGATATCTCCATTTAAAAAAAAAACCCCACAGTCTAGACACTGAAAAAAAAATCACCATTTAATTACAATATAGTCAGTAAATTTCTCTTTCTCCAGTATGGATAGTTGGTGCACATGCTGATGTTTCCTTCAGCTAAGAATTACAGGACTTTGGGGGAGGTGGGCTTAAGGATAAAAAACACCTTATAATAGACAGAGAAAAGATAATATTGCTAGGTAAGCATATTTAAAAGGATTCAAATTGGTTGCACTTAGTCATACTTATACTGATAGTGCTAATTTTATTTTAGAAGTGGTGAATTTCATTGTGTTCTATCATTTTCTATCAATGGCAATGCGCTCTCACAACCATAGGTGTAGTTTGACTTCTATATTGGGAAGGGGCAGCGCCAGTAAGGACAATGGGGGGAGGAGAGGGACAAATTCCATGCCTGCCCAAGGCTTGCAGTTTGGGGGGGGGGCAGTGCCCCCCATCTCCTCCAAATTATGCCCATGCTCAAAAACCCAAACTTATCAACAAACTTTTTTTTCACTAGTGTTTTCCACAGTGAAATTCAATCCTTTATTTTACCACTTTGCCAGCGCTAACTAAATTAATAATAGCAAGACTATCACCGCTAATGGACAGACTACTACACTACATAGAATAATATAACTGTGAATTGCAATCTTACCAGACATCAGCTTGGATACTTGATGGCATCAGGCAATCCCAGTCATATCAAGTAAGCAAGGGCTGCAAACCATTGAATCTTTGGTGTTTGTTGTGCTGAGTTACAAAACTCTGGAAGCTTTGAAGGATGTTGGTGCAAGTTTAAGCAGTTCCCCCCCCACACACACACACACAAACACCCTGTGAAGTCTGAGGGACTAACTAATTCTGCAACAGACATCTCTCAGCCCAGATAGTTCACCCCTGTGACCTGCACTCCTAGTTGCCAAGGGCTTTGCAACGTGAAGCAGGGAAATAAGGATCAGTCTGTTTAGTGGATACTATGTATCCTTTAATAGACAAGGTAACATTTCGTGTTAGTTTAGAATATTGTTTTGTACTGTACTTTCTTGGATGGCAAAGGAAAGACAAGTAAAACTTTAAAAAATGCTATGTTCTTTAAATTCTGTATTTAGCAACCTCTGTTGTATATAGTGTTTGATAATAAAGTATTAATTTGATTCTTATGTCTTTTGTAAGTGAGAACAATAGACTTTCAGGATATTAAAAACATGCATTGATTATAAGACAGAGCTTTGAAGCATCAACTGTAATCATGGCTGAGAACTGAGTTATAAGGGGCCATGACACTGCATCATACAGGACTCATCTGTGAAAACTGTTCACCTGATCTCAAGACTTCACAATGTCAAGACCTGGAACAACATGACTTTTGATGATCAATGTTTTGTCCTCAGTGTTTAAAGGTCTGATGTTACAGCGTGTGGTTTTTTGTGTTCGTTTTTTTGTTTTGTTTTGGGTTTTTTAACATGTTGGTTTCTAAAAGGCTTTGGGGATTGAACAACTCTTCTATTCCTTTGTTTTCTTTATCTTTGTTGTTTTCTGTTTTCCTTCCTCTCCCTTCATGGATAGTTTTTTTTCTCCCAGAGGGATCTTGCCAGTATCATGTCTGACATGTGCATGGACTTGATTCCAAAACAACAAGCAACAGACTTCGGAGGGTCAAACGTGGATTATTTCCTTTCCTGTATATTTGTGGAAGGAAAGGGATTGTATTTGTACCTGTTGATTTTTCCTAGAAACTGAACTTTATCTATTGCCTCAAGAGAGCAAGTGTTCTTTCAGTTTCAGAAAATCAGAAAATAATTTAACTTTTCCCCTCCATTCATCCATCCACTCAGATTTGTGCTCACCAGTTTTACTTTACAACTCCTCACTTTACTCCCCTCCCCCTCCTTTTAATTTGGAGCAGTGAATGGGCAGATCTGTTTCTGGTTTGGCATCACTGAGTTTTTCCCATGCATTCGCCCCTGAGCTTCTCGGATGTGAGACAAATCTCCTTACAATAGGCTTGCTGCCATTGTCTGTACAGTTTAATAGATGCTGGCATGTTGGAGGTTACCCATGAGTCTGCAAAATCCGCTTTCCATGCTTACTCTTGACACCCCATTGAAGCCACTCATTGTGTGTGCATCTGGGTATGAAAGTCCAGCTCAGTGTGGTCCTGTGCTTGTACTGCCCTGCTTTGCAGTTTCTTTGCACTTATTCATTGAGTGCTGTTTTTGAAATGCTTACATTATATGAACTTAAAAGAAAATGTTAAAAAAAAAACCCATAAGATCTGTATTTGTATATACACGTGTCCGTACAATTATACCTAAATAAAAATTAAAGATTTTCATCATTTTAATTGGTTCTCTTAGGCTACATTTTTGTTCACTGAATGATGCCTTTATTTCAGGGATTTTCGTCTTACATATTTGTGGGCAAAGGAAGGCAGTAAGGAGTATAATAGGGAAAGGCTATGGAATGTGAGGAAAGCCATGTGTGCAATGACAAACTGCCTGGAACTGTACCCCCCAACATCCTGGCTGGTGTACTAAACTCTGGCAGCCATGAAGTTTTTCACCCCAATGTGTGTTTATAGCCATTCAGAGTACTTGGGAGAGTAATGAATTGTGTCCTCCAAGTGCTGGAATATTCTTACCTGCTTTATATCTAGGGCCCTACCAAATTCGTGGTCCATTGTGGTCAATTTCACAGTCATAGGATTTTAAAAATCATAAATGTCATGATTTCAGCTATTTAAATATGAAATTTCACAGTGTTGTATCTATAGGGATCCTGACCCACCTCTGAAGGCAGCAGTGCAGAAATAAGGGTGGCATGGTATGGTATTGCCACCCTTACTTCTGCGCTGCTGCCGGTGGGACGCTGCCTTCAGAGCTGGGTGCCTGGCCAGCAGCCGCTGCTTTCTGGCCACCCAGCTCTGAAAACAGCACAGATGTAAAGGTGGCAATACCATGACCCCCATACAATAACCTTGCAATCCCCCACAACCCTCTTTTGAGTCAGGACTCGCATTTCAAGAAACGCTGGTCTTCCCCGTGAAATCTGTATAGTATACAAAAGACCAGATTTCACAATCTGTGAGGTGTTTTTCACGGCCATGAATTTGGTAGGGCCCTATTTATATTGTTGCTTTTGCCCCATGCTGGACCTTTTTAATAGCCTTCTTTATGGCCTTGCTAAGATGGTCACAAGTTCTGAGCCAAGTATTCTGCTTACAGAGGATCAGAGCAGGTGCAAGGGACGTACAAACGGCAGTTGCACATGGCGCCCCTTTACCCATGATGCCCCTCTGACTTACAAAGAGATGGTGGGGGGATTATTGACGACTTTAAAATAAATGTTATTTAAAAAAAAAGGGAGTCAGAGCTGTCAGAGCCTCCTGGGATGTGGGGAGAATTTGAGCAGTGGTGCCTCCTCATAGGATGCAGGGGAAGTGAAATGATGAGTTGCTTCTTTCCCCCAGCCATTCTTGCAGTGCCTCTAAAAATATGTAAGACTGGATTGGCTAAGATTTGTACTCAGCTCTGAAACTGATTTCATGGTACCTATTCTGGGACCACATGATAGGTACAGCAGCTTAAACTGAGAAATTAGGTCATGTGGGAAGTGGGGGATACATACTGAAACCTCTAATATACACACTATGCATTTCAAAACTCAGCTTTAATTACACCATGTTAGCATGAAACTCATTGAAAGCTTTTTATTACATGCAATTAGTTGACAGGGCAGCAAGTACTAATTTGTAACGTACTGTAACCTCTTTTACAAATGAGGAATGACAGCTTCGTGGGAAGAGGAGCGGTGTATGCAAGTGCTTAGTCCAAAGAACTGGTGCACTGGACGTTTGCCCGTGGAAGTGTGATCTTACAACCAGGGCAGGATTATAAGTGACACATGTTCAGTATGTCTTAACATAATAGCCATGTCTGACACAGCTAATAGTCTTGGCTCAGATGTCACTCTGCATTTGCTGAGAATGGCCTTTGATTTCATTTCTAGGCCCTGCTTTACAAGGGATGTCTCCACATTATTTTCCCCAAGAATAATTTTATTCACAGAATACCAGTGTGGGCATTACTGATAATATTCTGATACTCCTCACATCACTCTGATACAGCAAACTGGTGGTGCAGTTTGCTGTACATTACACAAAACGTGGGTTATTTTGTTTCATTTAGATACACGCCAACCAAATAGGGTGGTAGGGTTTTTTTGTGCAGATTTTGTGTAATGTAAATTGCCCCGTTTTTTTTAGTCCCATTTTCATTATGTTTTGCTTTAGTTAGGAAACTTGGTTTAAACATAGTTCCTAATAAACATTATATTACAGTGGCACTTAGCAGCCACAATCTGGAATAAGGCTCCTGTTACACTAGGTGGTTACAACCATGTAAAAAGAACACTGTTCCTGTTCTAGAGAGCTCATCATGTAGGTTTGTTTTTTAAATGATTTTGGCCTTCCAGAGTGAATAAAGCCACACTGTAGTAATACTATGATTAAAATACTATTCTAGACTAGCAAGGGGACCTACAAAAACCATACAAAGTGTCTCCTAGATGAAAGAATGCCACTATGGTACTTAAAATCCAATTCAAATGGTTTAATATAGCCCTGTTAAGTGAGCCAAAGCACAGCAGTATTGCAGAAATATAAAAGGCAGAGATGGATTTTTTTCAGGTAAAACACTAGTCTCAGTGACACTGTCAGTCCTGGTTAATTGAGAAGAATTCAGACTAGGGGGTGATTTGTACAGTCAATAACGGACTTCGAAATATCTGGATTTTCCTGTGATGATTACTCCAGGAAGTGCTGGTGTCACTTGGTTACACAAGGATGCTTGTCAATCCTGACAAGAAAACTAAAGAAGAACAAGAAACAAACTAGATACATACACTGGGGGAAAGAAATGGAATGCTTCCATGTTTTGCTAGGAATGGCTAGACTGTACATAGTATTTAAGATAAGGTAGCCAGAGTAGTTCCTACAAACTCATACGTTTTATAATTTACTAAAGGAATCTAATCTTAAGAGCATTCTTTCTGCCTTTCAATTCTCATGTTCAAAGTTTACTCTATCTGCTCTAAGTTCTGTCTTGTGGAGCGCACATGCCCCCTCAGTGACTTGTATTTGTCTCTACTTGTTCTGATTTTAACATTGAAACACATTTCTTCCCCCAGAGATAAAAGTACTGTGGGCAAAACTTCAGTTTTTGTCTGTACAGTATCTGTAAAAGGAAAGTTCAAAGAAATCAATAGCATACTGTAGATATAAGCATCCCTCTGTTACTCCTACTGCTGAGAACCAGTAGTGTCTTTGGTCTCATGTACTGAAACTTGCAGTACCTTAACTAAAGGTTCCACAGAAGGATCAGCTAATAACCCGCCTCCTAGTCCAAACAGTTAAAGAAGAGCTTCTTTATCTCTGCTCTTTCACGTCATCCATGGCAAAGAAAAGGCTCAGTAGAAAAATGACTAAAAATCAAATGCAAGAAGAATATGTGATTAAAATATATTTTACCCTGATTAGCAAGCCAGAAGTGAAATTGTCGAGCTGTTCCCGTTCATGTTAACAGTGACTGGAAATAAAAGTAGCGGTAACTGTTGGCTGCTATCCTTTGTCTGAGAACGGTCAGCAGGATCAGGCCCTGGGCCTGGTGTGAAAGCCTAAGGGAAATTTGGATTGATGTGCATCATGGGCCATTACGTGTATCCTAATCTTCCACTTTTCCGCTATGAGCAGGGCCGGCTCCAGGGTTTTGGCCGCCCCAAGCATCCAAAACAAACAAACAAACAAACAAAAAAAGCCGGGATCGCAATCTGCGGCGGCAATTCGGACGGGAGGTCCTTCACTCCCAGGCGGAGTGAGGGACCGTCCGCCAAATTGCTGCCGAATACCTGGACCTGCTGCCCGCCCCAAGCACCTGCTTGAGAAGCTGGTGCCTGGAGCTGGCCCTGATTATGAGGGGCTATTATGAGCCAGATTTCATTCAATCAGGAATGTCTTCAGTAAGAGCAAGGTGGGATAGACTCCAAACAAAGGAAATTACTGTTGGTAAAAACATTCTCTTTCAAGTCTATCCCTGCAAAAAAAGTCCTCCTCTAATTGCGAGGATGCATAACAATCTAAGTAGTAAGCCAGAAAGACATGAGGCAGGGATTTCTGAAATTGCTCATCATTGGCCTAACTCTATTCCTATGAAGTCAAAAGATGTTTTCTCATTTGTGTCACTGAGAACAGACTTAGGCCAACCCTGAGCAATTTTGAAAAATCCCACTCAATGCATTTAGAAATGTGAGTTATTTATTAGTCATACAAGAGCCCAAAATATGCCAGGTGCTTTAGAACTCAAATGAAGAGTCATGACTTACCACTGGAGCTAACAGCCTAGTGTGAAACAATGCACAGGGAGCGAGTTGCAAACAATAAGCCATGGGGTAAAGAGAGGCCAGGAATACCATAAGCACTGGTTACTCAAAGATATGCTATTTCATTCACTCCACCCCTTTTTAAAAAAGGACAATTCTTTTCTTGTGAATTATATTGGTGCACTAGGTTTTATCAGGGATTTGTGTGGAGGAAGATACAGTATAGAATGATATATTCTAGCTATGCATCATGCTTAAAAGATCACCTTCTGCAAAATCTGAACCACTCAGCTGTTAACTCTCAATAGCTGTAAGGAGCTGAGCACCTCTTTTGGGCTGCACCTGGAGCTGAGGGCATTGGGTGTGTACTCAGTATCTTTGCAGGATCAGAGCCTTATGAGGGGTGAGGGAATGCAAACTTTGTAGTAGGTTTAATAAAAGACCCTAGTGCTGAGGCAGGAATGCAGAGAATAGATAAACTGGCTTAAAGGAGTCAGGCAACTGCTAAAGTTCCATCCAAGAACACTACAAAGAACAGGATGGCTGCTCTACTTTAAAATGGGGTTTTCTGATCTTGAATCATATCAATAATTATACATCAAATGAGAAGCAGTCTCCTGTAAATAGATGCAGTGATGTCGAGCTGGCTTTGTAGCACTGGAGTTAAGTCCCTAGTCTTGTAGCTTCCTTGTCCCCGTAATACCCTTGTAGTGCAAAGTGTTTTGTGTTATCGCTTCTCTATAACACGCAGAAAAAAGTAAGCGAGCGAGGGCATGAATCTTCATCACCAGTGAATGTGGTCTCTGGTGGGTTTTTTTTGGTTAATTATGTAAAAAAACAAAACATTTGTTTTCAGGTAAAAAGGAAAACCTGAACCCATTTCCTGTGCTCTGATCTCATTAGCCAGCTTTCCGCCAAACTCTTGTGCTCTAAAGAAGTTTTGCCAAGTGGCTAAATGAAATGCACACAGTGGCAAAGTGTTATGAATATTTATGATGGTTTAATGATGTAATTTTTGCATCCATGAATAATAAAGATTTTTAACAAGAACAGATAAGATCAGTACAAAACAGTGAAATGGTTAACACAAGAACCTCTTCGTGTGGAGACCCCACTGAGAGCAGCAGGGGCTATTCAGCTTCTTGGCACTCCCCCTTCCTCTCCAACCCAAACCAAAAAATACTAAGAAGGGGGACACAGATTTTTAAATAGCTTCATAGAAAGCAGGCACTTTATCTGTTCTTTATACCATAGTCATCAGCTCCTGCATGCTTCATTTGAGGAAGTTCAAGGTTTTCAACAATAAAGTAACCTTCAACTTTTGAACACATTTATCCTAGATATTCTCAGGATGACATTTACATCTTGAGTACAGGCTGAGGCTGCTGCTTTTGCAGTCTTTCTAGGAGCAACTAACTGAAAAGTGTTTACCGAAAAGAGGCTGAGGGTGAAGGGTACTGGAGTACATAACTAAAGTCAAGGCAGAACAATTGTCATATGGTGACAGAGGGGAAGGCTGCTCTCAAACAAATCATGTTAAAGGAGGAGCACATAGGTAGAGGGTTGTTAGACTTTTTCTCTGCGGTGGGGGTCGTGTTCCCCTTCTTAATTCAACAACTCGTAAAAAAGCAATCTTGTGTAAAATCGCCTTGTAGTTTATTATGAGGAAAACGGTAGGGTATGTCTACGCTGCAGCTGGGAATGAGCCTGGGTCGACAGACGTACTAGTGGGGCTCAAACTAGTACACCAAAATAACTGTATAGACATTGCAGCTTGGACTGGAGCCTGGGCTCTCAAGCCCTCCCAACATCAGAGCCTGAGAGCCAGTCCAAGCCACAATGTCAAAAGCAATGTCTACACTGCTATTTTTAATGCACTAGCTCAAGTTTCGCTAGTACAAGTCAGCCAACCCAGGCTGTGAGGCTCGCTTCTGGATGCAGTGTAGACATACTCCTGAAGACTTCAACACTCACTGAAACTATCTGTAGCCTCAGCTGCCAAAAGACTGAGTTCTCTAGAATCATGGGGAGCTGCTACAAGGACACATTAATGATATGCTGTGGGGAAAAAACGGAACGTTTTATTTTCAGGACACATTTTAGAATCAGGATTGTGTATCAATCCTGCCTGTCATGCTGACCTGATTATGTGGAAGCAGGTAGGCAACATGGATTTTACATTAAGTAAAACACCAAAAATATTCACTTTTTAAAGTGTATTTAAACGATTCGTAAGCTTAGTGAGCTATGGTAGGCCAAATTCATCCCTGGTTAATTCTCTTGTAGACAGTGGAGGTACACCAGGGATGATCTGGGACCATTATTTCTCAATGTATTAGTCGTTGACAATCCAGTTCACAAATCTTCTACTTGGAAATATGACAAACTGTTTGCCTGAATTTTCACCTTTGGTCAAATCTCCCTCAAAGCTGACATTCAGTTCTGCTCTTCATTATGAGTCTGCCTGACATAGCTCATTAGACGTGTGATGAAGAGTGAGCCTGAAATTGTGCCCCTGACGCTGAGAGCAGCCTCTCTACCAAAGCAAGTGCTAGAAGAGCTGTAGGTAGTGTTAGAATGAGATTACTGGGGTTAAGAACTTTTTATAACAGAGCAGAGGGGCATGTGGACACAATGCAGGTAAGGCAAAAAGATTGAGGGAGAGGTTGGTATACTGTGAGACCATTTCCCGCCTCCTCCCCAAAAAACAGGGAAGAAAATGTAAAACAAAAGGGTGAACGTGAAGTGAATTGAAAAAGGACACAGCAGGGTGCATTCTTAAAAAAGAGATTTTTAATTTATACAGGTGGCCAGTCAGGGCAATAAAAAAAGAGAGACTTTTGATTTGGAGCCCAGGACTAAAATAAAGAAACACAGAGCTTAAGTCACTGCTTTCCCCATCCTCCACATGGTTTATTTTGTATTATACCTGACACCAGTTAAGGGGGAGCAAAAAAGCTTGGAGTGCTTAAATGCCAATGATTTAACATGTAGCAAACTGGGTGCATAAAACAAATGTGGCTGGTAATGAGCTGCTGCAGCTATGTTTTCTCACAAAGCATACGCTACCCATACAATATAGCAAGCTCTGTCTCTGTTATATATGTGCCTTATGCAGGGATGCCCTTTAACTCCATCACAAATGCTCAAGACAACCTTGTCGCTGTCATTTTGCTCACATTTTCTTTTTCTGTCTTTTGGGGCAAAGTTGACTCCTCAACCCACTGTTAAAGGCTACATGGTCTCAAGCTCAGACATAATGAGTTAATTAATAGACATACCACTGGCCTAGGTCCTGCTCTCCCAGACTGTACAGCCACCAGGAGAGCTAAGTTAGCAAGGCATGGAAATGTCTAAGTGTTATTGGGAAAGCTGACTAGTTTAAGAACACTGAAGAATAGCAAAGCATTTTTGTGAAGGGTAATACTTACAGCCCACTGTCTTTGCTATAGAAAACTAGTTATAGTATGAAACGATACTACCCTTTCCTCTTTCTCTACTGAATAAAATGTGAAGGCCTAAGAGTTGCTGCTGAGGAGATAAGAACTAAAGCATATACGACAGCCATATGAAACACACTGCAACAACAGAGACAGATGCGGCTCAGATTTTGGCCACAGAATTTATACCCCAAATGCTAAATCTGAGATTAAGGCAAAACTGATGCTAGCAGCAGAGGAGAAGAAATGATATATACTTGATCTTGCAAAGAAGTAAAAACAAACAAAAGGGAAAAGAAGAGAAAAGTGCTCCTGATGAAAACAAAGCTATGCACATTTAAGACCAGAAGGGAGTGATAGCAATTAAAAGAAATCATCTGAAGGAGAGAGCAAAAACAGGTTAATGATGTTGTCACCCGAGTGGATGGGCAGCTTCCACCTGATGGAAAAAATAACCAGAAAGTCATTAACATGCAACACTTGGGCGTTGTGCATATCAACAGAATAGCTCTAGCCAAGGCTATTTGTGGCATGTATCTAGTGAGCTATGGGAAGCCTGGAAACCATGGTGACCAATAAATACATGCAAAATATATCCCCACCTCCCAGTCAATCTGAAAAGACAAGTGATAAATCAGTGGTTCTCAAACTTTTGTATTGGTGACCCCTTTTATACATCAAGTCTTTGAGTGCAACCCCCCCCCCAATAAATTAAAAACACCTTTTTTATATTTATCACTAGTATAAATGATAGAGGTGAAGCTGGGTTTGGAGGTGGAGGCTGACAGCTCATGACCCTCCTGTGTCATAGGTGCTGCCTCGTGGGTGCTCTGGGGCTGGAGCACCCATGGAAAAAAAATAGTGGATGCTCAGCACCCACTGGCAGCCCTGCCGATCCAGCTCCTTCCCCTCACTCCCCCCCCCACCCCAGCACCTCCTGCCTGCCAGTGATCAGCCCCATGTAATAACTTCATGACTCCCTGAGGGGTCATGACCCCCAGTTTGAGAACTCCTATGATGATAATAGTAGTGGCCCAGGCCTAGAAAGAAACCCTAAAGCGCATTGCAATTCTGTTATGAATTAAACAACATATTTTTTTATGATATGAGCTATGCTTTTAGTCCAGCTTCAACTGGCTGCATTACTAACAAACATAGTCAAATGCCACTGTGCCATATAGCCAATCTATCTATAAATAGCTGTACAATTTGTCCACCTCTTGGTTATTTTCAAACAGCTGTTCAAATACAAGCATGATGAGTGTGGCATAAAATCCTAGGCAGATAGATTAGTTATAGGCTAACTATGTTCGGTGGATTTGAAGTAGAAGCCATGAGCAAATCTATAGTACAATTAAGAAAAATATTTTGGTGCCTTTTACTCCTCTTTTATTGCTACTTCTTGGGTCCTGTTTCCTCACTCCATTCTGCCTCCTGCAGTGGTGTTGAATGTGCTTTGTCTGAGACCCTAGTTAGTCATTTTCAAAGAATTAGACTTTAAAACATTTCTATTTACCATCACCATCGTTTCTGATCACCTTCCAGTCATGCATTAAGCAATGTGACAAATAACTGTCTGGTGTTGTTTATTCTTTCATCATCTCCCCAGGGTGAGAAGTATGTGCAGTGGAGTGTCTTGTTTGGGGAGGGTTTTTTTAATTATTATTTCTCGGTTTTTTTGGGCAGGGGTTGTTTGTTTAATATATGTGTTGCTATGTATTTGTGTAGGCAAGATCAAAGAAACATGCCTTGCACTTGGTGTGGAAAGTTATGAGGCTTGTGATGGTTCATTCCACTGTCTCAGCCTGCTGCCTGAGAAGGATCTGTCTCTGGCCCAGATGAACTTTATTATAATGAGTTTCATTGTGCCTAAAGAGAAGAGTTGACAACGGTGATTTTCATCCCGGAGTTCTAGATACCCTGGGTCTTTTAGATACCCTGGGCTTAGGTCCTGGAGTGCGCTAAAGATGAGGGCTTGAACTGGATATGGGAAGCCACTGTGGAGATGGATGACCAGTTTGATGTGCTCAAGGCAGCCTGCGTTGCTGAAGAGATACTCTGCAGTGTTCTGGACTAGGCGATGTTTCCTAATTGCTGAAGGCTTAATGCCAAGGCATATCACATTGCTGTAGTCCCGATGACAGGTGATGAAAGTGTGTATAAGTGAGGCCAGGTCACCATTTGCCTGGCTGGGACAGAATCTTCTAGCTAAACACAGATGCTAGAAAGCATTACTCGTGACTGCTGCTATATGAGTACTTAGCATCAGCAAGGAATGCAAGAGTTCTCCTAGACTATGGACTGAATTGAGCAGTTGTGGATATGTATCTTCAACCAAAAAAGGCTGCAGCATGGCTGTGAACTCTTCAAAAGGCTTTCTTCCACCTACCAGCATCACCTCTGTCTTGAGTGGATTCAACTTGAGCTAGTTCTTCATCCATGAACTGATCTCATCTAAGCACTGAGCCAGCTTGGTGGTAGTGGTGTGGCTGTATGTAGTGAAGGATAGGCAGAACTGTGAATCATCTGCATAAAGCTGGCACTTGAATCCATTTCATCTGACCTGTTCAAATAGTGGTGCATGTAGCTGTTGAAAAGGACGGGAGAGAGAACTGCTCCTTGTGGGACAAGTGAGGGGGTTAGTGGTAGAGTTTCCTATCACTATTTTTTGGGTGCATCTCTCCAGGAAGGACTCAAACCATTTTCATGCATTACCATGGATCCCTGCCACTCTTTCAGGTGAGACAACAGTATCTCATGGTCAACAGTGTTGAATGCTGCAGAGATGTCCAGGAGAATGAGAGTAATGTCTATCCATTGACAGGAGGAGATCCTCCATCAGTGCCACTAGTGTACTTTAATACTATGGGGTGGGTGCTTAGAGTGCATGCACTGGTACAAAAATGTTTAGGCAGCTTGCTAGGTGGAAGCACAAAAACTCCTGTGGTGGCAGAAAAACTGCTGAGTAGACACAAATTGAACCATCACCATGTTATATGTAACAGGCTCAGGTGACCATGACGCTCCTCAGTTATAAATTCACAGTTAAAAGTTTTAACGTGGGCCAGGTCTCTAGTGACTAAGAATGTTCTAAATAGATAATTATACTTCACTGAGTTCAATAACAAACATGGCCCTCCAGTAACTTGCCTCAATACTATTGCCCCTTTTAGACCCGAGTGGCTAATCAAAACTTTTGGGCCCTGGAGATGCTCCAGTTGAAAGTAGAAATTGATGAAGTCTGGTATTTCTTTGATGCAGACTTGTTTATTTACAAAGAATGTACAAAGTCCACCTTCTCCGAACGCAGGAGGAACCAAGAACAAATGGAGTTGTTTCTTAGCTTAGATTCCTAAGCTTCTTTAGCCAACACCAAACCTGAAAGCTCTCTCTCTAGCTTTTTCAGTGTCAGACACCATGCTCACAGGTTGCTGCTTGCCTTTCTTACTTTTTGCCTGTCTCTGTCCTAAGTTGCTAATTTCTGGGCATACTCCATGGGTACGTCTACACAGGAAAGAAAAAACTGCAGCTGGCCTGTGCCAGCTGACTAGGGCTTGGAGGGCTCAGGCTGCAGGACTGTTTCATTGCTGTGTAGACTTCCAGGCTTAGGCTGGAGCCTGAGCTTTAGGACCCTGCAGGGTGGGAGGGTCCCAGAGCTTGGGCTCCAGCTTGAGCTCAGAAGATTACATAGCCGTGAAACAGCCGCACAGCCTGAGCCCGAATCAGCTGGCATGGACCAGCCGTGGGTTTTTCTTTGCTGTGTAGATATATCCTATTAGGCCCCGTTTTAGTAGGCCTTAAGTGTTTCTTATGGTTATTTTAAATGAAGGGTGCATTCACACCTAATCTCAAAGGTCATATTGTACTCTCTTATGAAAATGCTTGTAGGACAGGGTCAGAGGGCCCAGAAAATTCCATTATGTTTATTGGAAGTTTCTGACTAGTCTTCTCCCAAGGGGGAGGAGAGGTCTGCTCAGAAGTGGGAGAGGCAGGGACTGCAGACTTCCAACCCCCCAGACCACTTCATATCCACAGGCAGAAGAAGGTCCAGTCCCACGAAGGCAATGATGCCACTCTGACCCTGCTATCCCTTGGCTGGATGGATCTTGCATTCATCAATCATCCTGAACCAACATAAACCCTCTCTCTCTCTCTGTGGGAGATATAGGTGTGGAGCATAAGTGAATATTACTCTACTACCCTAGGCCATCCCAACCGCAACCCTACCCATAAATTAAAAAAAAGAGCCCTGACCTCACAGTTTTAGTGTGTGTGGTGGTGAGGACTGCTGAGCTGGCACTTTTTTCTTTCGATGCCCCCATCCCTTCCCAGATGCACTTTATCTGACACCCCTCCCCTAAGAGAAACAGAGGGCCAATAAGATCCCTCTGACTAATGGATACCAGCTTTCAGATCAGAGATTGGAGTAACTTCTAGCTGCTTTTCAAAGGGGTTTTAATATACAATTTCAATGTCTTTGTTCTTCTTCCCCCACCCCCCACCTCATCATCTTCTTCTTTAAAACACACCATTTATTATAATTTAACACTCTCTTGGCTCTCAAACTTGGCTACCTTTTTTTTTTCTAAAGGAGGGAGGAGTTGTGGGGGTAGGAGGAAATGAACCTTTTTTTCTGGCAGACGGATTATTCCCCCAGCTCTGACAACTCTCCTTATAAGAACATGTTGCACCGTGTGGAGGACAGACTCAGCAAGAAAAGGACAGCGGAAAGTAGAATATTCTCTTTAAATGGCTTCTAGGCACTTTCTCTTGCCAGTCCAAATGTTTGGGTTTGGGTTTTTTGTTTTTTTTTTTTTTTTAAGTAGAATTCATTGACCTCTCACTAAAAATATTTATCCAATGTGATTTCTATCAGATGGATAGTGACCTTATTTTCTTCTTCAAACCTTTTCTTTAAGTGTTGTTTCAAACTTAATTCTGTGCTGTCACATCACATGTAGCCATTGCCAATTCCATCTACTGTGGAACACAGCTGGGAGGCGAAAACCACTTGTGATGCCTCGCACTCAAGAAACACTCAACTTAAAACAAATCTCTTTAAAATATTCTGCCAAACTGCATCTTTGTAAATTTTTCCTTCTAACATGGTAAACTAACCGGAAACTCTCTGTGTATGAAGAGAGGCATTCGTTACCTAGCCAGCTAGGGCAAATAAGAAATGTTAATTAGATAAATTCTCTAACACACAATGCTTCACAGAGCTGCCCATTTTTTGAATGTGGTAATGTAAATCTTTTTTCAGTGCTTGCTAAACCTAAAAAGTCACAAGAAATGAGACTCATTTGATGGAGGGAAAAATAAGCAGAACATTTGAACGATGCTACTTCCCCTGCACTGCAAGCAGTCAGCTTGGGCTATTTTAAAATTAGCTATAATTTACATAACATATTTTACTGTTATAATTCACTGCCTGGATTTATAGTCATTTCATAACAATTAAGCTTGTTTTTCACTGTGGTATGTGATTTGTATGAAAACTGTGGCTAAGTCATATATTTTTTGTTCCAGAAGAGCACGCTAGATGAAGAGACATTGTAATGTCATGTGTTTAAAACACCATATGATATAATTCCAGCCTTCTTGAATTAGAAGTTGCTTCACTTACCAATGCTCTTGTTTTCGCCACTTAACTAAACAAAGCAAAACCTTTTGCAATGATTGATAGGAACAAAATATGCACACATCACATCTTTGAATTAAGATCACCTACAGATCAGTTAAAACAACACAATACTCTTTGATGTTTCCATGTTCATCAAAACGAACTAGAAACCAAATGCTAATATTCTGCAAAAACAGTCAGTCACCAGGCCTGAAAATCACCGCATTAGGAGACTGCACCAATGGAGCAAACTAGATAAAAGGTCATTTTATTGCACATTGTATTTTTCAGTGCTTTAAGCTCTAATGGCCCAGATACGTCTTTGCCTTACAGTGGAATTGCTACTTAGCAACAGGTTTGAATCTTATATCAGTTGAAACTGTGCTGGATTGGAGATTGCCTGAACAAAATTCTCAGAGGTTGTGGAGGCTTCATATTGCATAAACAATCCCATGGAGCTGTCTCATCTTATCACTGCATTACACAGAAGCATGCATTCCTACTATCCCTCCTGGTGAGTGAGGTTTAAACAAGTTTTAACTGGATCAGCTGGTGCCAAACATTCACTGATTCTGTGTGCTCATCACTAACATAGATTTTTATATATGTTTTACATCAATGAATTACTACCACGTCAGTGACATGTTGTTCTTCTGCATTGCTGCTCTGGCTATTTGGATGATGTCTTTAAGGAGAGATAGTACTCGCACTTCTAAAAAGTTCATGGTGTCCCACTTATTGTATACATGTACTCTGGAAAAGTGGAGTTTGGAGGAGAATTTTTTAATAATATATCTGTTAAAGTAGCAGATTGATCCAACATGTCACATATAGCATGCACTGGGGTTTCTTCCTACATAGGTAGTAGTATTATTTAGTAAAAAGAAAAGTCTTTGGACTATATCTCATAGCAAAGCCTGGTCTTTCTAGTGATCTCTCATTCATCATCACCTTGATTTGTAAATGGATAGAATGGAAACAGGAAAAAAAAGTTGGTGATAGAAAATTGGAATAGAGAGTTTTTGGCAACTATGAGTTTCCATGGCTTCTGAGCAGAACAGTATTTCAGGATCTATTTGACTTATTAACACTGATATTTTGTTTTCCTCTTTAGTTGACAGCCTTGATTGTATAATATCTGGAACTGCCCTATTGGTTTTATTGCAGCAGAAAGTCTTTGAGTGACTCTTACCACTAGGAAACCTATTGTATCTCCCCACTTGGGGATCATCATCATCATGTGTAGACAGACAGGTATGGTATTGTGTTTTTAATTAAAACATATATGATCAACCAGGGACAGAGATGATGTCCTACATCTGAGGTAGGTGTCTAGGTCCCAATTCTGTGGGGTGTGTGGGGAAAGGTTAGATTAAGTAATAACTAGAATTAGTAATTTACAATAAAAATAGTGGAACAACATCACAATAGAGGCCAAAACTCAGGCAAGTAAAACAACAAAAAGTTACAAGTATCAGTGCACATACTAATCATCAAGGACAGTGAACAGGTCTTATTACTGATCTTCCATTCTAGAAAAAGTCTAGCTGAGGATAGTCTAACAAAATATAATAAGACTATAACAAAACAATCTCCAGATCCCCTCTAGAGTCCAGTATCCACGTGACATCACCATCCCCTGCAAAACCTGCTCAGAAGATTTTAATCTTAGCATGTAGGATGACATGGGGAAAGTATGACCGTCTTAGGGTCTGTTGCTGCAAGATGTTGAACACCCCATGAAAGCTGCTGAGCACCCTGAGATTTCAGGCCAAAGTGCTCAAGAAACTCACCATGTCAATCCATATGGCTGTAGTAATCATATGAAGAAATGAAAACATAAATTTAAACATAAAGAATTAAAATCCAAGAAACGTTTTCATCCAAGTTAATAAAAACAACCCTAATCCCCTTTAATTGTCTATGGCACACCATGCAGAGATCTATAATTTCTTCACAAGTCCATGCCAAGTACTGACCATTTCTTATTTCTTTAATAACTGTGTCTCATATGCAGAAGCATTTACAAGATCCATGGCACCAATCACTGCATCTTTCATCTGGATTGAAGTTCAAATCTCTTGTCAAGAATGGATCCAAGTAGCAGCATTTTGGATGTTATATCCTTTAGGAACTTCTACATTTAGTAGCTACCCAAAGAATTTAAGGTAAGACCTGGTCAGAACAGGTTTCAGAGTAGCAGCAATGTTAGGCTACATCTACACTACAGGGGGGAGTCGATTTAAGATATGCAAATTCAGCTACATGAATAGCGTAGCTGAATTTGACGTATCGCAGCTGACTTACCCCGCTGTGAGGACAGCGGCAAAATCGACCTCTGCGGCTTCCCGTCAACGGCGCTTACTCCCACCTCCGCTGGTGGAGTAAGAGCATCAATTCGGGGATCGATTGTCGCGTCTCGACGGGACGCGATAAATTGATCCCCGAGAGGTCGATTTCTACCCGCCGATTCAGGCGGGTAGTGTAGACCCAGCCTTAGTCTGTATCAGCAAAAAGAACTTGTGGCATCTTAGAGACTAACAAATTTATTTGAGCATAAACTTTCGTGGATTCCAGCCCACTTCATTGGATGCACGAAAGCTTATGCTCAAATAAATTTGTTAGTCTCTAAGGTGCCACAAGTACTCCTGTTCTTTTTGCTGGTCAGAACAGATTCACATATTAGCATACAAACTAAAAGACATTTGCTGGTGTAAATCTCTGTACCTCAGCTGAAGCCACTGGAGCTACACTGATTTACACCAATGGAGGAGAATATGAATGACTCAGCTCACATATATGGTGTACTTCCTGCCTAGCATTTTAATTTCTCTGAGCAACTTTGATGACCTCTTGTAAAATGTGATTCACAATTGGAATGCAGTGATCTAGTGCTTAGAGTCAAAATTCCTCAAAGATACCAAGATGACATGAGGATTTACATCTCCTAGCTGAGAGACCAGCTACAGTGACTCCTAGCCATTAGTGCAACTGAAGTAATTCTGAATGAAAATCCTCCCACTGACACTCTGTTCAAGAGCTTGTAAAACTAACTCAATTCAGTTTTTGGAGGTGGCTTTCTATCAGTGAAATATTGCCTAAAGTTATAAAAATGTTAACACTGATCTTATAGATACTAATTCTGATTTGATCTTGTGACCCTTAAGCAATGCACAAGCGGTGACATCAAGCCAGGTGTGACCACTCCATCTCAAGGTGCAGTGGGGGAGGTTTAGGTTGGATATTAGGTTTAGGTGTCACAGGGTCCGTACAGGTCTCCGCCCTCTTGAGCCTGTGCCCTGTGTTGGCTGGTTAAATAAAGAGTCTCCATGCCTTCTTGGTGCTTCACCATTGTGTCTTTATTTACAGTGCAACTGTGTAGTCCCCCTTATTCCCCCAACAGCTCTCCCCATTCAGACCCTTCCCAGGGTCTAACCACCATGAGGTTCCCTACCTTTGGTGAGGAGATAGAGATGTAATCCTCTTATCCCCTCCCAGGCTAGCCTCCTGACCGAGCTTTCCTCAGTCTTTTATAGCCCCGCCTGTCCTCAGCCCAGCTGTCACTACTTAGCTCAAGTCATTGCTATGAGCCGGCCCTCATTAGAGCCTGCAGCTGAGCTCTTTGCTGGCTACCTAGGCCCCTGCATGTGGCTTCCCTACCAGAATGCAGGGCTTGGCCAGCATTTTGGCAGGGCATTCAAGGGGTTTTACCCGAGCCCTGCCAAAATTAGGAAAAACTTTTTCACTAGGAGGGTGGTGAAGCACTGGAATGGATTACCTAGGGAGGTGGTGGAATCTCCTTCCTTAGAGGTTTTTAAGGTCAGGCTTGACAAAGCCCTGGCTGGGATGATTTAGTTGGGAATTGGTCCTGCTTTGAGCAGGGGGTTGGACTAGATGACCTCCTGAGGTCCCTTCCAGCCCTGATATTCACAAATACAGACAGATATCATCTTCCTTTCCAAATGCAAACGGATGGACATCATACCAAATGGACTGAAGGTGAAAAATCCTCACCCTCCCTGATTGAACTAACCTCGTTATCTCCACACTGATATATACCTGCCTCTGGAGATTTCCATTACTTGCATCTGAAGAAGTGAGGTTCTTACCCACGAAAGCTTATGCTCCCTGTACTTCTGTTAGTCTCAAAGGTGCCACAGGACCCTCTGTTGCTTTTTACAGATTCAGACTAACACGGCTACCCCTCTGATACTATGATTCTATGATTACACTTAGCACTATACGTGAAAGAAAGCATAGAGTTAAATATAGTAAAAATCACCATAGAATCCTGTGGATGGAAATTTTATGCTTGAACAGCAAACAGTAGGAATATATTACTGACCATGTGACCAGGATGGTGATGGTGATTGTGAAATGCTCAAGAGCTTGGAGAGGCTACAAAGGTAGAAAACTGGGTAATAATAAGGGTTGATTTCAACTATCCTCATATTGATTAGGTAGGAAGGGATATAGAATAAAATTTCCAGACACCATAAATGACTGCTTCTTGGAGCATCTTGTCCTGGAACCCACAAGGGGAGAGGCAATTCTTGATTTAGTCCTAAGTGGAGCACAGAATCTGGTCCAAGACGTGAATATAGTTGAATTGCTCAGTAATAGCAACAATAATGTAATTAAATTTAACACTCTACTAGGGGGAAAATGCCAAAGAAAATGCCAAAAACCCACTACAGTAGCATTTAATGTCAAAAAGAGGAACTACACAAAAATAAGGAAACTAGTTAAATAGAAATTAAAAGAAACAGTCATGGGGTGAAATGCCTATAAACTGCATGGACACTATTTAAAAACACTATCATACAGGCTCAAACTAAATGTATACCCCAAATAAAAAATAAAAACAAACGTTAAGAGGACCAAAATATGCCATGATGGCTAAACAGCAAAGTAAAAGAAGCGGTTAGAGGCAAAAGGCATCCTTTAAAAATTGGAAGTCAAATCCTACCGAGGAAAATAGAAAATAGAATAAACTCTAGCCAGACAAGTGTGAAAGTAAAATAAGGCAGGCCCAGACATAATTTGAAAAGCAACTAGCTAAGGACACAAAAATAACAGCATTTTTTTAAGGTATATCAAAAGCAGGAAATTTACCAGTCAGTGGGGTCACTGGACGATCAAGGTGATAAAAGAATGAGGAGTACTTGTGGCACCATAGGGACTAACACATTTATTTAAGCATAAGCTTTCATGGGCTAAAACCCAATTCATCGGATGCATGCAGTGGAAAATACAGTAGGAAGATATATGTATATATATACACAGAGAACATGAAAAAATGGGTGTTGCCATACCAACTATAACAAGAGTAATCAGTTAAGGTGGACTATTGTCAGCAGGAGAAAAAAAGCTTTTGTAGTGATAATCAGGAGGCCCCTTTCCAACAATTGTCAAGAAGGTGTGAGTAACAGTAGGGGAAATAGTTCTACTTTGTGTAATGACCCATCCACTCCCAGTCTTTATTCAAGCCTAATTTAATGGTGTCTAGTTTGCAAATTAATTCCAATTCAGCAGGGGTTTTTTTGTTTGTTTGTTTTTTTAATGGAGATAGTCCTATCTCCTAGAACTGGAATGGACCTTGAAAAGTCATTGAGTCCAGCCCCCTGCCTTCACTAGCAGGACCAAGTACTGATTTTGCCCCAGATCCCTAGGTGGCCCCTCAAGGATTGAACTCACAACCCTAGGTTTAGTAGGCCAATGCTCAAACCACTGAGCTATCCCTCCCCCAAATTTCTTGTTGGAGTCTTTTTTTGAAGTCTTTTATTGTATTATTGCCACTTTTAGGTCTGTAATTGAGTGACCAGGGAGATTGAAGTGTTCTCTGACTGGTTTTTGAATGTTATAATTCTTGATGTCTGATTTGTGTCCATTTATTCTTTTGCGTAGAGACTATCTGGTTTGTCCAATGTACATGGCAGAGGGGCATTGCTGGCACATGATGGCCAGCATGTGGATGGGTCATTACACAAAGTAGAACTATTTCCCTTCTGTTACTCACACCTTCTTGTCAATTGTGGGAAATGGACCATCCTGATTATCACTACAAAAGATTTTTTTTCTCCTGCTGACAATAGCCCACCTTAACTGATTACTCTCGTTATAGTTGGTATGGCAACACCCATTTTTTCATGTTCTCTGTTTGTGTATATATATCTTCCTACTGTATTTTCCACTGCATGCATCCAATGAAGTGGGTTTTAGCCCACGAAAGCTTATGCTTAAATAAATTTGTTAGTATCTAAGGTGCCACAAGTACTCCTCGTTCTTTTTGCTGATACAGACTAACATGGCTACCACTCTGAAATCTGTCACCATGAGAGGTGATAAAGGAGCAATCAAGGAAGAGAGGGCCATTGTGGAGAAGCTAAATGAATATTTTGCATCTGTCTTCACTGCAGAGAATATGTGGGAGAACTCCACGACTTAGCCATTCTTTTTAGGTGACAAATGTGGAGTAACTGTCTCAGATTGAGGCATCAATAGAGGAGGTTTTGGAACAAATTGATAAATTAAACAGTAATAAGTCACCAGTACCAGATGGTATTCACTAAGTGTTCAGAAGGAAATCAAATATGAAATTGCAGAACTACTAACCCAGCACTTAAATCAGCCTCTGTAGAGGATGACTGGAGGGTAGCTAATGTAATGACAATTTTACATAAGGCTATGCTCAATGTGCAGCAGAAGTCAAAAAAGCTAACAGAATGTTAGCAACAGGATAGATAAAAAGGCAGAAAATATCATAATGCCACTATATTAATCCATGGTATGCCCACACCTTGAGTATTGCATGCAGTTCTGGTACTCCATCTCATAAAAATATATTAGAATTGGAAAAGATATAGAGAAGGCCTACAAAAATGATTAGGCATATGGAACAGCTTCCATATGAGGAGAAATTAGAAAGACTGGGACTGTTCAGTTTAGAAAAGAGTTGACTAAGGGGGGATATGATAGAAATCTACAAAATCATGAGTGGTATTTAAAAAAGGACAGGGAAGTGTTATTTACCCCTTCACATAACATAAGAGGTCACCCAAATAAATTAATAGGTAGCTGGTTTAAAACAAACAAAAGGAAGTACTTCTTCACACAATGTATAGTGAACCTATAGAAGTTGTTGCCATGGTATGTTGTGAAGGCCAAAATTATAAATGGGTTCAAAAAAGAAATAGATACATTCATGTTGGATAGGTCCATCAATGGCTATTAGCCAAGGTGGTCGGGGATACATTCCCATGCTCTGGGTGTCCCTACACCTCCAACTGACAAAGCTGTGACTGAATGACCAGGGATAGATCACTTGAAATTGCCCTGTTCTGTTCATTCCCGCTGAAACACCTAGCATTGGCCACTGTCAGAAACAGGATCCTGGGCTAGATGCCCCATTGATCTGATCCAGTATGGCTGTTCTTATGTTCTTACTGTGGATAGGACTTCCAGACTGGTTGGGATATTTAGGAGTTGGGGGTGGTTAGGATTAAAATCTTGAGGACAGACTGTCGATTCTGTATTGTTATGTAGGACACACTAAGGATCTAAGGAGGCCGTGTTTAAAAATAGCATAATAAAATTAGTACAGTTCAATCTGCCCAGTGGGGCTGACATGACCTGACTTGATGAAGCTGCACATACTGAATGGCTTTTATTTTTAGGGCACTCTATCTGGGATAACAATGACTCTGCTGATAGTGAAGCAGTGGGTATAGTTTGTCTTGATGGCTGGCACTTATGCCTGAAAAGAACAGAATAGCATATTTAAACTGTCAAGCCTTAATTGTTTCATTAGACGGTGGTACCTTTTGCACAAAAGGAGCAAGCTAACAGCTGAAAGAAAGAATGATGAGCTGCAATTCTGGAAGGGCACAGGGGTTCTGCACTAGTTACCTCTTTTCCTTTGTTTCTTCCCAGTTCATCTTTGTCACCAGGAGAGGTTTAATTTTTTAACATAATGACTGTTATTAAAATCAGTTAAAAGAATTTCATGAGTTCTGTGGCATAGCTCTCCCATACTTTTAGATAGAAATGAAACATAAAAATATTCATGCCTCTGAATTCAGTTATTGTGTGTCCAACATCTAGTTTATTGATTATAATGATGACTTGCATTTATAAATGTGTCTTTCATCCTGTAGAAACCCAAAGTGTTTTTATACACACAATTTATATGAATCACTTCACCCATCACTTGAAGTTCAGCTACCTTGAGGTGTCAGCTGCTTAACTGTGCACACCAACACAACAAAATTGTTTGAGACAGGAAGTGAAGAGTATAAATCATTGTCAATTGAAACTACAACACAAGGCTCTCAACATATGTGAGATCTAATAACCCAGCTTAGAATTTGGCCAGGACAGCAGGGCTGACCATGGGAGCTATAAATTTCTGTGGTGGGGGAAGTGATAGCTAGAGAATACATTGAGGCTGTGAGGAGTTTGTGTGTGTTCTTCATATCTGTGGGGTATCAAGAGATAGGAAAGGATAATGGGGGTCTCTCTGATTTATTTCTCACTACCATGTGGAATTTAGATCTACAGCTTGTTTCCCACTTACATACATTTAGGGATTTAGAAGCTCTTTTATGGCAAAAGGATGGTTATATTTATCAAGAAATAAAAAAAGCTTTCCTCTCTTTTAAGCATGAAATCAGATCCCAAAGGTAGGTGTTTTTCTCAGTTATATTTATCCTTCATATAGTGATTTTTTTTCAGGTACAAAGAACAGACCGTAATTAATGTCTTTTTTAAGGGCGGTAGAAACGGAGGGGAGGATTCCTCACAGATGTCCTCCTTTATTCCCTGGAGGGAGGATGGCACTAATTTGGCTGTTTCTCCTTTGTGGGCTGTGCAGCCCTCAGCCTTTTGGGCAACTTGTGGGCAAATTGATTTATTGTAGGCTCCATTTGTTAAACTGGTTTTAAGAGGTTAGCTATCTTCTTCTTAGTCCAGTTTCACTTTTAATTGAATCTTACTTTTTGCAGCTATGTGTTTAGCTGAGTTGTACAAGATTGAGACATCGTGGGCCTGATTCCTAATTACAGTGAGGCTCCTTTACATCAGTAGTTTTCAAAGCTGGTCTGCTGCTTGTGCAGGGAAAGCCCCTGGCAGGCCGGGCCAGTTTGTTTACCTGCCGCGTCTGCAGGTTTGGCTGATCGCGGCTCCCACTGGCCGCGGTTCACTGATTCAGGCCAATGGGGGCTGCGGGAAGCGGCGCGGGCTGAGGGATGTGCTGGCTGCTCTTCCCGCAGCCCCCATTGGCCTGGAGTGGCGAACCGTGGCCAGTGGGAGCCGTGATTGGCTGAACCTGCAGACACGACAGGTAAACAAACTGGCTCGGCCTGCCAGGGGCTTTCCCTGAACAAGCGGCGGACCGGCTTTGAAAACCACTGCTTTACATCACTTTGGCATTGCAAAGTGATTGTACCTGTCATTTACATTCACTTTATGACTCTTTACACTGCCAGCATGCTGGGGAAAACCGGAGCATGAATAAGAATCTGGGTTTCTTTGATATCACTGGTCTACAATTTTTGAGAAGTCGTCTGCTTCAGAGATAAAATGTGCTATTTATTATGTATTTTGATGTGCTGAATTCAAATATGACAATTAAAACAACTGATTGGCTACTGTTTCTAAGATATTTAAGTTTTTACATTTTATGTCTATGTATATTGTGTAGATAGTAGAGTTTTAATCATAAATTGTAAACCTAGGTCTTTTCATGTGTTTATGGTTGCTTTACATGATAATATTTCACCTGTCCTGTTTATGTAACACTTTAAAAATCAGCAAAAGGGTTATATAAATAAAATTTATTATGAAACAAAAGGCAAAAACTATTATGTACATACATCCTGGGTGGCTTTACAGTTTTCTAGCTTGGTGTTGGAGCAGGGTGTGATGGGTTGGATCACAGAACCCCCCTTGGGAACTGCTACCTGATGTGCTGAGACTACCTCTGAGCTCGTTTTTCCTACCAGCTTGGGACTCCAGAACCTTCCTTGTTTGAGCCAGACATGCTAGCCTGCTACAAACACAGACCCAGATCTGAACTATGTCCCCCAAAAGCTGCAGGCTTAAGAAGTGTTCCTGTCTCCAACACTCAGATACCCAGCTCCTAATGGGGTCCAAACCCCAAATACATCCGTTTTACCCTGTATAAAGCGTATACAGGGTAAACTCTAAATTGTTCACCCTCTATAACACTGATAGAGTGTCAGTGCACAGCTGTCCCCCTCCCCAAGTTAATTAATAAGTTAAAAGTGATTTTATTAAATACAAAAAGTAGGATTGCAGGAGAAGGAGGGATTCATGTTCTAGGGCATTTTACAGGAAGTTAGTCACTCATACCAGTTCTATGCTAAGTAACTCTTAGGACTCTGGTCTCCAACACAGACCTTTCATGAGGCAGCCTTGATTGTGAACACACAAGATTATTAGCAAATTCACAGACTTGGGTGGGCCAACTTCCAGGGTTCTGTGACCCACTTCCTGATTGGCCATATGATCTTGACTCTGATTGGCTGATGACTATATATAAACTTCCTGCTTCCATTCTGGTCTTGTTAGGGCAACATGTCATTACAGCAACCTGACCCTGCCTTTTATCCCTTCTCCCCCCCCCCCCTTTTCCTGACCTACCTGACCCCACCAGCTTCCTTGAACCTTCCCCTGGGATTGGATCTCCTGATGATTGGACCCTTTGTGTGAACTCTGACCACTGTCTGCCCTGTGAGCTACCTGATTCCTGGGTATTACAGTGACTCCATTGACTTCAGTTCAATTACTTACAATTTATACATGTGCGACTGAGAAAAGACTCAGGCCCCTGGTGTTTTGACTGCTGCTGGAAGGATCACAGAATTCCAGACATTGGAGTGCAGTGAGCATTGATCAAGAGTGGTGGGAGAGACAGACTCCAGAGAAGGCCAGTAATGTGATTTGAGAGTCTGTACTTCAATGAACCCCTTGTGAAAATACCTGCTGCAGGATGCTGGAGAAACAGAAAGTTTCAGAAAACTGCTGAGAGACCTCAGAGAATGAGGTGAATAGGGAAGGAAAAGGTGGGAATTGCGGAGAGATAATCTCTTGCCTAATACCATAAAATCTTTACCTTTGAAGTTAAAGTGAGGCAGGCATGGAAAAACAGTAATGTGGTAGAAAAACCCCTATTTGCTATAGGAAGAGCCTGTAGATTTGAATTGTGAGATATTGGGTGTAGTCTCATGGTGAGACTTTTAATGAGTTTCTTATATACAACAGCTGATATTTATCCTTTTATAGTTACCTCCACCCAAGTTTCCAAAACACTAGTGACTCTATTTTATCTTTGAAGTTTAGTTGCAGCCTTCTCCATGTGATTCACTATGACTCATTATGTGGCTTAGACCAGTATGATTCTCACTTACTATTTTAAAATCTTCACAGCCTTTTAGAACCACCTCTTTTAGAGCCCGAAGTGCTCCAATTCATTAAGGATCTGGGCCTCTCACTGTAGTTGTGAGCACCACTGTGGTGGTTCAGTCACCCTGGGTGAACAAAATGGTTCTTGCTGTGCTAGGAAGATTAGAAAAAGATGTTACACACATTCTACAAGGGAAATGACTCACTCTGCTTTATAGTCATCTAGTCCTGTAGGCTTTCTTTCATGGTCCTCCCAGGGCTGATTGGTGGAAATAGATTGGATGACCATTCTACTATGTTCTTCTAATTGCTAACACCTGTGCATCTATGACCTGTTTACTATTATGGTAGTTGTTCAGTCTATCAAAAAGATCTTATCTGCTGGGCATGGTATAAGAACCAAAATATAATAGAATATTTGTCATGATCAAATTGTATTGACCTGGACTGCAAAGACATGTCTTGGATCAGATGATGCACTGGTAAATACTCTAAATCCATTTTAACTCTAATTCAAACTGGGATGCAGATGCAGTAATTTTTGTGTGTATTTATTTATTTTTCACTTTTAGTTCTGCTTATTTCACTGATTTTTGAGTATATTTGGTTTTCTGTTGGGACTGACTCCTCCTTTACTGACCTTTATGTTTTATTTCTCTGCCTTGACACAGAATGTTACTGTTTTTCTCAATCCTTAAAAGCTAATTTGATGTGTTTCCATTAGGCTCATGGAGGCTACATCTCCCAGATTGGATGAGTAAAGTTGACTATTTAGAGTAATTTCCTGGAGCCTTTGTACAGTCAAAACTCCCCTTGGATTCTGACAAATGATTTAGGGGTTCAGGGTTGGGCCCTTACTTATAAACTCACTTTATGGTTTAGTTATGATCACTTTGCTTTCTTTACTTTATTCTAAGAATACTTTGTGATGCTTCCAGAGTGCACAAAGTGCATTGCATAGCCAGTAATTCTTGAAATAAAAATGGGTATACTTGAATGATGGGAGTCTGTGTACAGAGCATATCCTGCCACTGAATGATCTAGCAGAACCTGTTGTGGTGGTGTCAAAATTACAAGGATGGAATTGTGGATTTGTGATTAGATCAGATTATTCACTAGCTGAGCCATGCATATGGACAGAATCCCCACAAAGATTTACTATAAGGTTAACTGTGTTACTGAAGAGTAACTTGCATTACCTTAAATGCACAAATGAGACTTCTGGGAAGTTTTTCTTCTGGTGTAAAGTGGTTATGTATGTCGGTTATATTTGATCCCTGCCAGTTTAGAAGAGGGGATTCGCTTTGTGACTAACATTACTATTTATACAATATGATTGTTGAAGAAACACGAGAGGCTCTGAATGCTGTGGTTGGAAGGGTTAAGGCTGCAAAATGGCCTACTTTGGCAGTCATCCCATCTGGACAGCTTTACATCTTCTGGAGTTGTTCCATCTGGTTTTCTCCTCCTCCCTTCCCCCCCCCCCCCAGTGGAACTATTCTGTGGAGTCAGTTCAAGTTTTCACTTCTACTTGTCCAGATAAAAGATCAGCATTTAATTATCATTTCTAATGTAATACTCTGAGCCCATTGTTCTCATCTTCATTCCATCCCCCACATTTAATTTATCATAACTGTTCTCTTCAGTACAATGCATTACCCTCTTCCTCACCATGAGTACTTGAGTACAGACACACAGTAGTAGAGAAAATATTGTAGCCCTACTGCATTCCCAACATTTCAGCATATGAATCTGGCTAACTTTTCCAGCCTTTCTAAATTTCTTTGTTCTAGTTTCCCTCTCCGTTTTGTAGACCACATTCTAACAGCATTTTGAGTTCCCTGTGCTTGAGAGACTGAATCTGACTTTGATTTGTATAACATCAAAAAAGATTCCCTGTTCACATCACAGTTAATATTTTTCTTTGAGTTTTTTTCTATTACAGTTTCCTTCTACTTTTAATGTACTTTTCCTAAATGACAGGAGGACATTAAATCTCAAATATTAATCGTGTGTCTTGCTGGAAACCCAATGCCTTTAAATCTATGAAGCAGCAGTTGTAAAGAGGGGGAAAAGAATAATAATTTGTGGGAAAATGCTTTGAAGTACAGTATAATAGTCTTATGTAAAAGAAAAGCAATTCAAACATAAGTGATAAAAATAAACATGTATGGATGGGCTAATGCCTAAACAGCTGGTAAGTAGATATATAGAAAAGAATCTGCTTTCAGTTTTCTGCTCTTATTTCTTTCTGTTAGAGTCAGCAGAAGATATTAGTTGAAAGCTAAATAAATAAATTAAAAGGAGATGGAGAACTACTTAGGGCTACTCAGAATGCTGGATGAGGGAACAGATGTTGCAGTTTTATATTTCTTATGTCTGCTTACTATCAGCATCTGTACCTATATGTAATATATGCATATATTTACAAACAGATACAGTATTCATTACACAATCATAAAATATTAAAAAGTAATTGGTCTGAGGTCAACATTTTATAGCTATTTCTCAGCAATATATATCAATTATTTTGTTTGTTGCACTCTTTATAATAAAAGTACAAATGTTAATTTAGGAAATATTTAAAAGGATGCATGGGATTAAAGTTCCAGTGAAAGTTACCAGCTAAAGTGCCACATAACTTGTTTTGGGATGCTAAAGCTGTTACAAATCTGTCTATTTGTGAATAAATGTGTGTGTGTGTGTGTGTGTGTGTGTGTGTGTGTGTGTGTGTGTGTGTGTGTGAGAGAGAGAGAGACACACCAATCTAGGATGAAGTCTCTTTTTATACATAAACGACTTTCTCTGAATAGCCCCTGGGTTCTATTCTCATTAAGTCTGGCTGTCTGTTTCCTCTGCAAGTTGGGGTCAGTGGTGTGGGATTAGCAGGGAACTTTGCCTGCTGGATATAGGAAGAACAAAGATTTCTGGGGAAAGTAGGTCCAAGTATGGTAGCTCTTTGGCATCTACATGCTGTGTCTTTGCCTACATTTCACAACCAGGAACGGCCCTTGACTGACTCATTCATTGTGATGCTATTGGTTCCCTTGAGGTAGCTGACAGGATTCTAAGACTGCAATAATGGAAGTTAATGGCTGCTTCTAGTATCGTTAATTTAAGATGGGTTTTCCAGAGTCAATGGTTAGCATCCATTTTTGGCAATTTTTTTTCATTTACACTTAATATTTCCTAAAAACACACTGTTCATCTCTTCGGTGAACTTGGCTGTCAAGAAGGACAAAAAAATTTAAAATGAACAAAGACTTAACAGAAACCAGAATAAACATGCATGTCTGCATTCTAGGCCAGATTTTAGGCCACCTTTTGGGTTCAATCAAACTAAACTGGGTAGACTCCAAAGATCTCAAGACTTCATTGCCTATCCAGACCTGGGTAGTCTGGATAGGCAATCTAGCTGGGACCACAGTGAGACAGATCCTGAATCTCTTCCTTAGGAATTTTGCCTGAACAAGGCCTATTAACATTAGTGGAGTTTTGCCTTAATAAGGACCAAATAAAGATTTGACTCTGAGTCAGCAAAGAGAGTTAGTTACTGTGACGCTCTGTACCTCGGGGGAATACCCCCGTGTTCATCTTTATAAAATGATTGTGTGATATGTCATGTTGGGTGTCTTCAGACGGCTCATAATGCACTGAGCATGGTTGTTATAGTGGTGTTCTAGTACTTGTTACAGTAATGTTCTAGTAAGGCTGTAGGTTATAATCTCATGTGTATATAGTTGAGGCTGAAAATGTACCCTCATGGCTTAAAACGAGCAAAAACTCTCTAAGAACAGAGGCAGTTCACACCTTCCAGGGCATGGATGGGACAAGCCCAGCCTCACAGGAACAATGCACACTGGCTTAGGCAGTAACAAAAGAATCTGTTAGACCCACGAGGGAGTCACCCCCTTCCTTTGGTCAGTTTGGAACTGGGATGAGGTAATGCTAACCTGACTCCAAAGGGGGTGGGGAGCAAAGCCAAGAGGAAAGAGGACACGATAAAAAGACACATTTTGCCATGCTCTCTCTTCCACCTACATCTACAGACACCACCGCCACCACATGTGTCAGACGAAGTGGGTATTCACATACACAAGCTTATGCTCCAATACATCTGTTAGCCTATAAGGTGCCACAGGACTCTTTGTTGCTTTTTGCACCACCACTAAGCGACTGAAGGGAAGAGCCTGGCTGAAGAGCAGCCAGCCTGTGGTTAGAAGCATCTAAGCTTGTAAGGACAGTGAAAGTGTTAAGGTCAGCTTTTGCTTTTATTTTATTTGACCAAATCTGACTTGTTATGCTTTGACTTATAATCACTTAAAACCTCTCTTTATAGCTAATAAATCTGTTTGTTTGTTCTACCTGAAGCAATGTGTTTGTTTTGAAGCCTGTCAGAGACTCCCCTTGGAATGGCAAGCCTGGTACATATCAATTTCTTTGTTAAATTGACTAATTCATATAAGCTTGCAGCATCCAGCAGGCATAACTGGACACTGTAAGACAGAGGTTCCTAGGATTGTGCCGGGGACCAGAGATCTTTGCTAGTGTCATTCGCTTGCAAGTAGCTGGGAGCAGCTTACATGCCAGAGGCTGTGCGTGAACAACCCAGGAGTGGGGGTTCTCACAGCAGTGCAGGATAAGGTTGGCTCCCAGGGTCAAAGATTGGAGTGGCCTAGCAGATCACCAGTCCGGATAACACCAGAGGGGAATGTCACAGTTACCATTAAGGAATCTCATTTTAGATCTCTCCCACAGACTCCGACTGGAGATTAATCGCCTCCCCATCACCAAAAGGCTGTATATATAAATTCAGTTCTCAGTAAGATGTGTTCACAATTGCAAAAAGGAACACAGAATTGAGAATCTGAATATAGTCAGGAGTAAAACCATTAAAATGTCACTGCAAAGCAACAACTAAGGAAGTACACAACAATAACAAAACCAATGTCACTGCAAAGAAAGAAAATATAAAAAGTTTGGTGCAAGTGACCATACCAGTGCATACATAGATGCTTCAAAACTAACAATCTTAATAACAAATTCTTATTTCCCCACAATTCCTTCACTCCAACACATGGATTAGTGTGTAAAAAAAAATTCTTAGCCAGAGTAATGTGAGACAGCAAAATGGGCCCTTGAGCTGCTGCGCTGTTATTTATAGGGTCACGTGCCTGCCAATTGGGAGGCACCTCTTTGCATCTCTGGGTAAAGCATCAATTTGCCAACCTTTAAAATCAGTCAGTAATTGGCCGGTTGGTGTTATAGTCACTGCTGATCTCACCATGTGGGAGGGGCAAGGGTGATCACAGCAGTTTGTCGATCGCTTTAACGTTTTTCTGTCCCTTTTTTTTAAAAAATTTTTTAAATGACTCGGGGGGAGGAAGAGACGTCCTCAACCTTTCCAAAATCAGATGGAGATTCAGCATCTGCCACTTTGTTTTTTGAATGCTAAGCAGGCTGAAGCCTTCACATTAATTGATAGACTGGCTGCTTTCACACACTGGTCCGCAGTTGCATTAGCAAAGTCTGCTCTATGTGACCACATGACTGTACTAAAATGTGAATGTTTAAAAATCAAAAGCTATGTGCATAGAGCCATGTAGAAAATTCCATGCAAAAAAAGCTGCCAAAATTTAATCTTTCCCAGGTTTTAAGCAAAACCATGGAGAGAGCCCTTAACTGATGATTTGGTTCAGATTTCCAATATCACGAACTTCAGTGGATTCTATTTTTCTTTCCAGGTCATTAGTGTGGTACTATCCATTCCTTCATGTCCTGAAATTCTTTAGTATTCAGCCATCATCACTCCTTCTGAAAGCTGCTTGTGGTTGAATGTTTAAGCACTTTGAGAGCCGAAAGGTATTTAAATGGTGTAATGAATCCTTATAATTAGATTTACTCTTTTTAATCAAGTATGCAAAATAGTGTTTCTTGCTCCCAATGAAGCTTCTGGCTGAGACAGAGGATATGTAACAATAAATGAATCTGCTTGTGCCCATTAGAAACTCTGCATCTCTCTTGAATTGTTCTTATTATTCCATAATGTTCTTCTCAGTGTACAATTATTTTTATGGATGTAAAAATACCCAAACCCCACAACTACAATGAATTCAAGTAATAAGAATGCCAGCCTGGTGGGACTGCAGCTGTATATTGTAGCAAAAGCTATCTTTGGGTGGGTGATGAAGATTAAAAG